>NC_054377.1:27051718-29451718 GCF_017654675.1 Xenopus laevis | reverse complement strand
TTTCTGTCACATGACTTCTGTATAATAACTTAAACTTCCTCAAAATGATCGACAGCATAGGTTATATGTATCTAGGGAATCCTGGGTACGATTAACATTTGAGGTAAAGGTCATTTTACCTTTTGTCCTCAAAGGGGTGGTTCACCTTTGAGTTAACTTTTAGTATGGTTTAGAGTGATATTCTGAGACCATTTGCAGTTTGCTTTTTTTTTTTATTTATAGTTTATTTTTGCTTTTTTTCAGCAGCTCTCCAGTTCGCAATTTCAGAAATCTGGTTGCTAGGGTTCAATTTACCCCTAGCAACTATGCACTGATTTGAATAAGTGACTGGAAAATGGTCTGAATAGAAATGAGTAATAACAAAGTAGCATTAACAATTGGCTTGTAGCCTTACCGAGCATTTGTTTTTAGATGGGGTAGGTGACCCCCATTTGAAAGCTGGAAAATCAGAAGACGGCAAGTAAATAAAACCTGTAAATGATGACCAGTTGATAGAATTAGCTGTTCTCTAATATACTAAAAGTATATAAGAACCACCCCTTAATCTAACTTTCTGGGGGGGGGGGGGGGTTCAGCTACCAGCATTTCAGGGCAACAATGGTTTTTGCCTTTTTGAGAGCAGTGCCATTGCTCAATATGGTGAGAGAAATAATTTCATATTGTTATGCCTCTAAAAGTCAGACCTAGCAAACACTCTGGTGGCATAACTAGCATAAACCAGACCTCGCCATGCAGGGTTGCAGGGTCTGTTGTATGGTTCTACCTCCTTAGGTCCTACTGCTGCCCTGTGCTTGGTGGACCAGGGAGGTGGGTATGTCCGCCTGCCTCTGCTTTATTATGTCACTGTTTTGTGGGTTAAAGGTTTTTTTTCAGTTCAATAGTTTTCAGATTGTCCACCAGAAATACTTTATTCAATTACTTTACACTTTTTACCATTTTTCCAAAATTGGCAATTTAAAATGTCTCATGGTGGTTGGCAACTCTGTAATTCATCTGCAGACTCTTAAGGGTCGGGCCACACGGGCAGATTCAGGGAGATTAGTCGCCAGGCTCCGAGTCTGCCCATGTGGCCAGATCCTAAACTGTTAAAATTTTGCAAAATTTAGTGGATAATTTTTTCAGTAGCATCTCTGAAGTATTGGCAACTGTTTATCAATTCCAACAGCTGCTTGTAATGATACATTTCTTATCTTTGTCCCTGCTGGCCATAATTCCTGAGTTTCACCTAAATGTATCTATTTAGAACTGTTTACAGGATGGCAACCCCCCTCCCAGAGCTGCTTTAGAAATCGAAAAATTATACTACGCATCAATATTAGAAAAATGGTCACATAGAAAATAGAAATTAATTGGAACCATGGTGAACCATCTGAAACTAGCTCAACTGAAGAAAGTGTTGGAAGTTGAACAACCCCTTTAAAGTAACCCCAATGCTATAATGTAACTTAAATCCAATGGTCCTGGTTGCAAAATATGCACCGGGACATCCCATTCCCACATTCATACCACATACTTGAAATGCTATTTTAGATTGCTCCAATGATATTTCCAGCATTGATTCCAGGGGCAGTCACACCCAGCCTTTAAAACTATTGATAGCAGCATAGCCATGTACTTTGGTATCTCGAGCCTGCTTCCACTCAACAACCTCCACCTTTATTACTTTCCTACAAACCCGGAGTTGAACACTGAAGTTGTATAGGAAACTTCCAGTACAGCCACATAGCATGTCTTAAGGTGGCCATACACGGAGAGATCCGCTTGTTTGGCGATGCCGCCCTAGGGCCCAACGATCAGATCATAACGCATGGGAAACGGGGGTCGGATCGCGGGACCGCGTCAACTAACGGATGCGGCCGCGATCCAACGGGATTTTTTGTCCGATCGAGATCTGGCAGACTTTCGGACAGATCTCGATCGGGGGTGGGGGGCCCATACACGGGCCAATAAACTGCTGACGTGGCCTGTCTGCAGCTTCGGCCCGTGTATGGCCCCCTATAGCCCGTGTCATTAATCAGAGCCTGTTGCTTTGATTAGAAACCTCTCCCACTTTGTGAATATACACAACTAACAACTCTCCACTGAGTTGGTTTTAATGTCAACTTGTCTCTGTATTTTTTTTATTTTATTTTTTTTTAGCTGTCAGATCTTGTAATTAAAACAAGAATTGGCAGGCATAGCTGCTTAATGAAAATAATGCAGCTAGTTAAATGACCTTCAATTTAGTTCTGTGCTTAAAACTTGTTAGCTTATCCTTGTATAGCACTGATCTATTCAATTAAAATTGATGTCTGCCATGGCAGCTTGCAGTCTAAAGTCCCTATTTCTATGATCACTGATAGGAGTGCATTTTAGTCAATGGAGGACATGTGCTCAATGGCTTCCAAACTGCATTAATGCTGTTCTGTGGGATTTCTAGTGCACTTGATAGTAAGCATGTTGACAGGACAATGGGGTTTGGGGGTGGACAAATGTATACTTATTTCTGGTCCTTAAGAGTAGTGGTCCTTCCATTAACTGTTGCTGCTTGCCCATGGTTCTACATATGATGACCTGAAGTCCATTATCTGAGGTTAACTAAAGATGACCATATACAGGCACGGTTAAGCTGCATATTTAGCCCCTTTAGGCAGTCTGTAGCTTATTTGCCTATGTATGGAAGGCAGCACATGATGTGCAACCACATGATTAGGTGATATTGTGACTTTAATCTTGTTTTACAAAGTTTTGGCTGCAAGCAGAGAAGCCTGAATTAATTCCCCCCCTCCTTTCTAGGGTCCCAAAACAGAAGTCCAAATGCTGTTGATGATATGGCTTTATGGGTGAGTAAGACATTTGGATTTGCAGGAAGCTTTCATGTGTTGTCAATGATGAATAAAAAACAGACAAGCATATGTCTGAATATATGTGTTGCCATCTTAATTTTCTGAGAAACTGGTCTTTATTGCTCCTCTTGGGAGTCTTCTTTTCAACAGACTTAATTTATGTATTTTTGTTTAAACAGGTACACTCAACATCTGCAGGTATGTATGCTGTCTGTCTTAACTTGTTGTATAGCCCTGTTCCAAGTGATGACTGAATGAAGTCTCGTTCGTCTGAAAAACTTTGAAGAATACTCCTTTTAGCACGGTGGAGTTCTGATGGAGCAGAATATGGTTTAGTTAGACCAGTTGCAGCTTTAAAACAAATCTTACATTTTGGCTTTTATTTTTCCTGTAGGTGTACAACTGGTGCTGCAGTTCTGTAAAAGGTATGTCTGCTATTCTACTGTAAAATTGTCTGCTGCAAAAAAATCAGCCCTAAAACTGCAAAAAAAAATCAGCCCTAAAACAGAAGCACTTTCTCCTTTGGAAGCCATGCATGTGACGTGCACATGACTACAGGGGCTTTGGAGGTACCACAAGTAGCATTTCCCCTTTGTAGCTTTTAGCCCTTAAAATGGAGTTGTTCATCTTTGAGTTAACTTTATGATGTAGATGGGTGATATTCTGAGACAACTTGCAGTTGGTCTTAATTTATTATTTGTCGTTTGTTTTAGCTTTCAAATTCAGCAATCTAGTTGCTAGGGTCCACATTACTATTGTAATCAAGCATTGATTTGATTAAGAGACTGGAATATGTATAAGAGGGCCTAAATAGAGAGATGAGTAACAAAAAGCAGCAATAACTACACTTGTAGCCTTACAGAACATTTGCTTTTAGATGGGGTCAGTGACCCCCCATTTGAAAGCTGGTAAGAGTCAGAAGAAAAAGGCAAATACTTCAATATATAGAAAGGGGGAGAGAGATCAGTTGAAAAATTGCTTAGACTTGGCCATTCTATAACATACTAAAAGTAAATTTAAAGCTGAACCACCCCTTTAATGGTCTTTAATGATATTCAGCCCTGCTTTGTAAACACACTAGAGAATTGTTAGCAACACTTTTAAATTATTACTTAATTACTTCTAATATATGACATTGCTCCCTGCTTAAATGTTTCATATTGCTTCGTAATTTAGCATACATACAACCCTTGCCAATCCAACCCTTTGGCTATTTCTGATCTAGCCACTAGTTATTCTATACCCCATGCAGCAACAGAACTTGGTCTTCCCCTTGCTGTTCTGCGGATGTTGCACATTCCTTTTAGTCTTATGGCTTCTAAGTGTTCAGTGTCATATTTGGTTCTTCTGTCTGAAAGGATGAATGGGTTTTACCCACTATTTACTGGACGACACAAGTCATATGGCATTAAGTCACAAAGCCCTGATCAGACAAAACGACATTAAGAATAATTGGATAATGCCTAAGTCTGTTGCTAATGATGACATTTGATTTACAGATGCCAAAGATCTCTACAATCCAGCTCTTCGCCAACCTAAGGTAAGGTGTGACTTTATTTATTCATGTATTCCCCGATGATGAGACCTTCACATGTCCAACCAGCTGCCTGGTGCCAGAGCCTGAAAAGGTGAACCCACTGGCTCCAACAGCTGGAGAGGAAGGATGACTTGTTCCCGCTGGAACTGTCCGAGGGGGCTTATATTTATGCTTTTGTGATGCAAGTGTAAACTGTGTATCTAACAGAACCTTTCAGGTGAAACTTAATTTCTAATGAAAATTTTACTTATTAAAGATCCAACTAGCTCTTGAGTAAATTGACTTATGTATTGTTCTATCATGCTGCTTCACAGGCTGACACTAATCTACCAGCTGCAGCTACCATATAGTTGCCTACTGTTATACTTAAGACATGGGCTGTGAACTGGAAACCCTACAGGGAAGACAGTCTTGATGTTTCTCATTGCAGGTATGTAATTTCATCCTGACAAGCATATATCAGTATTGGGTAGAGGTTGGTGTAACAATGCAGAGCTTGAACCAAGTTTCTTACTTCCCAATTTGGCCCCATTAACTCAACTCCCTATACTGGATGTTGTGTTTCTGGGAAAATATAACCTGTTAAGCGAGAAATAAACCCAAAATTATTTTATAGAATTACCTTATTACAACAGCTCTTCTAAATAGCAGCAATGATCCAGGATTTCAAACTAGTCACGGGGTTACCATCTTGGAAAGTGTCTGCAACACTCAAATGCTACAGGGCAGATTTTAAATTCTGATGCTAGTTGCACTGGTTTCTGTGCTGACTTAGTAATTATCTAAATTAATTACTAATCAGCCTTATATTGTGACATTTATATTTTGAGGGGGTCCCTACACTCCGTAACTGATAGCAGCACAGAGCATTGCAGTGAATCGGCAGAAAGGAATATGGGCAAGTACTGGGGCATCTTTGGAGACACAGATCTTTACAGCTAAAGGGCTGTGGTTGCCTTGGGCTGGTACAGTAGCACAAAACATTTTGTGCAACATTTTATAGCTTTTTTTTTTTTTTTTTTAAGCTTTAGTCCTCTTAATAGCTGTGGTGCCTGATGGGTAGGTTATTTGGGTACATTAAGTCTTTTGGTCTTTACTGGCATGAACTAATTGGGAGTTTTGAAAGGTTAACTAGGTAAAATGTGATGTAGCAAACTAACATTGCTCTAAGCAATTCAGCAGTTGGAATAGGCATATTGAATGATCTGTATGACTTTAAGGCCAAGATAATTTATCCACCCCAGGCTTATTCATCTGCAGGTGTTCGCAGTATGTCTTGGTCCTGGCATCTCTGGTCATAAGCAGACCAGTAAACACGTGTGTACTATAGTGAAGAAACCACTTTGAGCCATTATGCACAAGCTTTCCAGATTTGTGATTTTAAGTAGTCTGGTTTTATAAGACCTGATCTCTATTACCGCCCCAGTCTGATTATCTGTGACTGAATGGTATCTTCTGATTGCCTGCCAGCTTTAACGTTCTACAACCTTAAATACAGTTACATGCCATTGTCTAAACTAAATTTCTTTTCTCAGGTGTACTAACGGATTGACAGACTAAAATTGTGGTGCCAGGTATGTGTCTCTACTGGGTGAATAGCTGTAGAACGTTGGTTGCTGTGATGAAACTAACTAGCTCACTTTGAATAAGCGTGAAAAGCTTTGAACTCCTGAGCATCTATTGTACTGACTTTTCGGTTTCTCTTTAAAATGGTAAATGTGTGATGAGGATTTTTTTTTTTCTTTTTGCAGACTACATGTAGCTTTGCTGATGAAGTGGTGGTCGTGGTGGGTACTTGATGCAAGTCTCCAGTAGCATTTTTTTCATGGTTCCTTTACACTAGCAGCTTTCTGTCTGATATCCAGTTGGCAATATGTCTACTAGAGTCAACCTTAAGCCAGCAACTAGGCAGTGCTTTTAAATGAGATTAGAAAACGATAATTGGATTGAATAGATACATAAGAAACAAAGCCCCCTCCTAGCAAGCTTTGAAGGCTGGAAATGTTATACAAAACTAAAATGACCAACTTAAAAGCCAATAATGGACTACCTATTTTATACTAAGGTTAAAAGAAATCTAAACCTCTTTAAACTGCTGACACTTTCCTTGAAGCTTGGATGCATAGCTTATGTATAACTCACTGACTGATGAATTTAATCTCATGGAATCTCGTTCGTCTGAATAATTCTGATGAGACGTATTATCTGACAGTGTTCTGTGGGGAAAATTGTATGTTGCCTGGTCTTAGTATGGTGTATAACAAACTTTTACTTGCAGGGGCTACTGGCAAGGTCCTAAACATCTGCTGCAGTCTGACTTCTGAAGGGACTAATCATTATAGTAAAGGTAATTACTAGTAAGCGTGTTGCTATGTACCGCCAATATAATCTATATATCTTGTCAAGATAAAATGCACTGCCTAATGTTTATAATGCATCAGGCACTCTTTGCTTAATGCTGTCAAATATCTGGGGCCATATGATTTAATATAGCAGGTTAGCATTTTAACTTAATGGGGTCTCCTGTGATGAATCATCCACTATACCCTGAGCTGACGCATGTTGGCTATGACAAGGATCGTCGCTATACTGAAGAGATTCCCCTTAACATCAAGCTGGATACTAGGGTATTGGGATTATTTCTAACATGTTTTTCTTCTCCACAGCTTGTGTTCAGAATCTGCACAACTCTGGTGAGTATAGTCTGCAATATGGTATCTCAGACCTGTAAATTTAAAATGTTACAAACTACCTGCAAAGGCAAATATCAGAACAAAGTTTTACATATTTGAGATGCTACTGGTGCTTAACTTTATTGGGAGCCTCAACAATAGAACACCTACCCCTATAAGCAAGATTGAGCTGTGGTGATCTTATACCGCCCCAGTCTGATGTCTGTGACTGAGTGGTACAATCTGAGCTCCTTGCATTTTTGACATTTTCATTATACAAATTGACTGTTTAGTACAGTATGGTTTTTTCTTTAGCTTGCTCTCAGTTTACATGTAAACTTTTGTTAAACTTTATAGCCCTAACCTGAATCCTATGTTTACTTCTCAATACAGCAAAATTGTTAACTTGCTGGTCAAAAGTTCTGGGGCAAAGCATGAAAAAAACTGATGTGCTCAAGGTGTCACAAGATATGGTTTTGATCTAAATAAACCTGCCTGGGGAAAATCTTCGCATGTGCATTTTCTAACAAACTGTGTGCGTGTGTTGGGAATTATAAACTTGCCACGCCTGTGTGATCAGCCATTTGAAGCGTGCATCAGGACAACTTGGTGAGTTATCTTTATCCATCCTGTTTGCGGACTGTGCAGTTAAGCCAGTTCTTCCTGCTCTGCATGCTAGCTCTTATTCTAAAGTGTTAAGAACCCTTGTTTAAGTAAAGTGTTCCCCAAGCCTGTGTTTATTGTTGTTCTAATGTTGGTCGTTCCTAATATTCCAGGTTCTTAAGAGTTTGCCCATAGTCTGGCCTTTAATTATAAGACCTGGTCTTGCAGCATTTGAGCGCCCGCCTTATGCTTTGGGAAGCGCACCCCTGTGTCTGGGATTAAAGGGATCTCTTGCTGCCTTAATAAAGTTCTGTATAGGTTGTGTCTGTACAATAGGCCCTGTGTTCCAATGTGCCAATGATGAGATCAATCACAGACCTGTTCTGAGAGCAATGAGGATGGCTTACTATCTCTGAGGCCCTATTCAATTTGCCTTCATATGTGCGAGCCTCACATCCTCTTCCTGATTTCTAATCATGTTATTCCATTGCAGGCTAAAACGTATCCAACTGGCTGGTAAGTGGTTTTTTTTTTTTTCTTTTTTTCTTCTCTTGTGTTGCAGCCATGTGCTGCACTGATGATACCTATGAACTCTCTCTTACTGAGCTTCCAGTGGAGACAGACTTTATAATCTGAGTTGCACTGTTAACCAACCTTGGAAGTAGGCATAAAACTGGCATTTTATGAACTGCAGGCTCCCACCACCTCTTCCCATTTAATGGTTCCTGCTCCCAAGGCTCTGTGCCTGCACCCAGCCTTAAAAACAGAGTATTGTAGCCATATACTGGGAAAACTTGTTCTGTATAGTCCATATAGGAAGAATTGTCACTCCCCCCCAAGGCCCAAGTATCCTATTGTGGCCTAATGTTCTACTGCAAATGAGCCACACATTTATTTGAATCTTCTACCCACTGCGGCTTTTTCGATCAGTGAGTATTTCGTGGGAAGCAAATGTTCACCTTTACTTTAGAGTGTGGCCAGCCTGCTTCCATTCAAAAACCTCCACCTTTATTCATTTCCAACAAACCCAGACTTGAACACTGAAGGTGTATAGTAAACTTCCAATATGGCCACATAGCATGCCATAGCCCTTGTCATTAATCACTGAGGCTGTTGCTCTAACTAGAAACCAAGCTCTCCCACCTTGTGAATAAACGCAACTATGCAGATATATTAACATGTCCCAGCTCTCCACTGAGTTGGGTTTAATGTCAACTTGTCTCAAGAGTTTTTAAGATGGTTGCTTTGGTATTTAAAGCAAGGATTGACAGGCATGGCTGCTTAATGATGATGCGGATAGTCAATGACCTTCACTTTAGTTCAGTGCTTTAAAACTTGGGTTATCTTAATCGTATATAGCCATGATCTATTTGATTTAAAATTGCCACAGTTTGCAGTCTAAAGTCCCTATTTCTATGATTGCTGATGGGAGTGCATTTTAGTCACTGGAGGACGTGCTCCATGGCTTCCAATCTGCAGTTAGGTTCTATGGGAGCTCTAGTGCACTTGATAGTAGAGGGTTGCCAGGACAATGGGGGTTTGAGGGTGTACAAAAGTATACTTATTTCTGATCATAAGAGTAGCGGTCCTTCCATTAACTGTTGTTGCTTGCCCATTTTTCTACATATGGTTATCTGAGGTTATAAACTCAAGATGATCGTATACTGGCAGTGTTTAGCTTCATATTTGGCCTCTTTAGGCAGTCGGTAACTTATTTGCCTATGTATGGAAGGCAGCACACTAATTGCAGCCACAGGATTAAGTGACATTGTGACAATCTTGATTTACAAAGTGTTGGCTGCAAGTGAAGCCTGAATTTTTTATTTTTTTCCCTCCTTCCTAGTCTCCCAAATCAGAAGCCCAAATGCTGCTGATAAAATGGCTTTTTTTGGGTGAGTAAGACATTTGGATTTGCAGGAAGCTTTAATTTGTTTTCAATGATGAATAAAATACAGAGCTTGACACTTTCCTTGACGCGTAGATGCATAGCTTATGCCTAACTGACTGATGAATTTAATATCATGGAATCTCGTTCGTCTGAATAATTCTGATGAGACTTATTATCTGACAGTGTTCTGTGGGGAAAATTGTATGTTGCGTTGTCCTAGTATGGTGTATAACAAACTTGTATTTGCAGGGGCTAAAGGCAAAGTTCTAAACATCTGCTGCAGTCTGACTTCTGAAGGGACAAATAATTACAGTAAAGGTAATAACTAGCAAATAGTGTTGCTACATACTGCCATAATCAAACTGTGTTCTTCTCTTGCCAAGATAATATGCACTGCCTAATGTTTATAATGCATCAGGCACCCTTGGTTTTTGTAATATTGAAGTGTAAGATTTTTTTTTTTATCAACTAAAGGAGCTGTGGGGGGATGGGGTTGCTGACCCTGTAAACTGTTCTAAATTGATACATTTAGTTGATTACACTTCTTATCTTAGTCCCCTGCTGAGCAGAGAATCCCTGTGTTTCATTAAACACAACTCTTAATACAAAAGTTGCTAATATTCCAGAGATGTTGCTGAAAAGTAAATCTACTAAATTTCGCAAAATTGTAACATTTTAGCATCTGCACCTGCATTACTCGGCTGCCTCAAACAGCAGAGGCAGGGACATTAAACTTTAAACTTAGCTTTTGGGGAATAATCCTAAAAAAAAAATGGGGAAAGTATTAGTCTTTTTGGTGAACAATTTGAAAACAATTGAACTGAAAGTGTTTGGTAGATAAACCCCTTTAATTTTATTGGGAGTCTTAACAATAGACTACCCCTAAAAGCAAGGTTGAGCTGTGGTGATCTAATACCGCCCCAGTCTGATGTCTGTGACTGAGTGGTACAATCTGAGCTCATTGCATTTCGAGCAGTTTAACATGCCACAAATTGACTTGGTACAGTTTTTTTTTTGTTTTTTTTTTTTTGATAGCCCTAACCTTAATCCTGTGTTTACTTCTTCTCCATACAGTAAATCTTAACTTTTTGGTCACAAGTTCTGAGGCAAAGCATAAGACTGATGTGTTATATGATTCAATTTTGATGATATTTAAACTCTCTCCGTGGGAATATCTTCGCATGTGCACTTATATGTGCGTCTTGGGATTTAAAAGCATCGGGCTGACTTGGTGAGTTCTCATAAATGCTGTTCGCAGACCATGCAGTATATCCAGTTCTTCCTGCTCTGCATGCTAGCTGTTATTCTAAAGCGTAAAGATTTTGATTACGTTTAGTGTTCCCCAAGCTCGTTAGTTGTTACTAATATTCCAGGTTCTTAGGAGTTTGCCTATAGTCTGGCCTTCAATTATAAGACCTGGTCTTGTGGCATTTGAGCGCGTGGCCTTCTGCTCTGGAAGGCACACCCCTGTGTCTGGGATGTAAGGGACCTCTTGCTGGCTTCATAGAAGTGCTGTATAGTTTGTCTGTAGAGGGCCTGAGCCCGTATGTGCCAATGATGAGACCAATCACAGACCTGTTCTGAAAGCAATGAGGACAGCTTACTATCTCTGAGGCCCCATCCAATTCACCTTTGTGTGATTCTCATCCACTTTATTTCTAATCCTGTGTTATTCCATTGCAGGCTGCAACTCTTCTCTCTGGCTGGTAAGTGTTTGTTTTTTTTGTTTTTTCTGTGATCCCTTTGGTTGCAGCCATGTGCCGCACTGATGATACCTATGAACTCTCTCTTACTGAGCTTCCAGTGGAGACAAGACTTTATAATCTGAGTGGCACTGTTTACCAACCTTGGCAGTAGTTGTAAAACTGGCATTTTATGAACTGCTGGCTCTCAGCACCTTTTCCACTTTGAGGATCTCTGCTCCCAAAGCTCTTTGCCCCACCTTGCCTTTAAAACTGAGTATTCTAGTCATGTACTTTGGCAACTTGTTCTGTATAGTCCATATTTGAATAGACGTGTTACTACCCAAAAGCCTATGTGCTTTAAAACTGGATTATCATCTGTATATAGCGCTGATCTTTTAAATTAGTCTGCCATGGCAGAGCTTGCAGTCTAAAGGCTCTCTATGATGACTGGTAGGAATGCATTTTAGTAACTGGAGGACGTGCTCAATAGGCTTCTGAACTGCTGTAATGCTGTTGTATTTGGAGTTCTGGTGCAATTGATAGTAGATGGTTGCCAGGACAATGGGAGTGGGGGGTGGACAAAAGTGTTTTTATTTCTGATCCATAATAGTAGTGGTCCTTCCATTAATTGTTGCTGCTTGCCCATGGTTCTACATATGGTATCCTGGAGTCATATCTGAGATGATAAACTAAAAATTCATATAAAGGCAGGATTAAGCTGCATATTTAGCTCCTTTAGGCAGTCAGTTTATGTATGGAAGACTACACATTAAGTGCAACCACAGGTTTAGGTGACGTCAAACTTGTTTTACAAAGTTTTGGCTGCAAGTGGAGAAGCCTGAACTAACTTTTTCCCCCTTCCTTCCTAGTGTCCCAAAACAGAAGTCCAAATGCTGCTGATAAAATGGCTATGGGTGAGTAAGACATTTGGATTTGCAGGAAGCTTTCATGTGTTGTCAATGATGAATAAAATACAGACAAGCATATGTCTGAATCTTATGTGTTGCCATCTTAATTTTCTGAGAAACTGGTCTTTATTGCTCCTCTTGGGAGTCTTCTTTTCAACAGACTTTAATATATTTATTTTTGTTTAAACAGGTACACTCAACATCTGCCGGTATGTATGCTGTCTTAACTTATTGTTAAGCTCTGTTCCAAGTGATGACTGAATGAAGTCTCGTTCGTCTGAAAATCTTTGAAGAATACTCCTTTTAGCATGGTGGAGTTCTGATGGAACAGAATACAGTTTAGTTAGTCCAGTTAAAAGTTTAAAATCTTATTATTTTTTTGTTTTCTTGTAGATGTAAAACTGGTGTTGGAGTTCTGTAAAAGGTATGTCTTCAGTATTCTTCCTTAAGTGAACACCGTATTGGCGCATGCACGGTCTTCTGGTTTACCCATGAGCTTCGCTGTGCTTACTCTGCACAGATATGCGAATACTGTTAGGGGCACTTTTCAGGGGTAATCAAACTTGTGGGTGTGGCAAGCAGGGAAGGGAGACTCTCTAGGCTAATAGGTAGGGGCTTTTCTTGGAGGGGGGGTTCTCCTGGTCTTTTATGATATTTAACACTGCTTTGTAAACATGCTAGAGCAGTGCTGTGTGAATTGAGGCCCTTGTCTGCTGTGGGTTGCTGTTATTCGCAGGGGAGGTTGAGGTATATGGATTTAAGGATGTCTTAATATTACGTAATAAACCTGTTTCACATATGAGTGATATCCCTGCAGTGATCACCAACCATTTGGTTTTATGGTGCTACCACCTTTAATGTGGACATGGTCTTCAATGTTTTTGTTGTAGTGTGTGTGTGGGGTTTAAATGGAGTGGTCAACACTGGCTCTCCACCACATATGCCAGAAAAATTCCAGCCCTCGGTACCACAGAAGTTGGACAGTACTGTGCTAGAGAATTGTCCATGCCCCATGCAGCAACAGGAATTTGAAACTGCACTAAGAATATTTAGATTATACCCAAGTCTGTTGCTAATGACGACATTTGACTTTCAGATGCCAAAGATGATGGCTCTTCTCTACAATCAAGCTCATCACTAACTTAAGGTGCAATTTTTTTATTTAATACTTTCCCCAATGATGAAACCTTCACATGTCCGACCAGCTGCCTGTTGCCAGAGCCTGAAAAGGTGAACCCACTGGCTCAACAGCTGGAGAGGAAGGATGACTTGTTCCAGCTGGAACTGTCTGAGGGGGCTTATATTTATGATTTTGTGATGCCAGTGTGAACTGGATATCTTAACCTATCTGATGAACCTCATTGTAATGAAGATTATACATGTATTTTTAAAGATTAAAGTAGATTTTTTCTTTTTTAATGTTCTGTTATGCTGCTTCACAGGTTGACCCCCCCAATCTTAGCTGCAGCTACCATATAGTTGCCCATTATGTTATCCTTGACATGGGCTGATCTGGAAACCCTACCGGGATACAGTACTGATGTTTCTCATTGCAGGTATGTAACTATTGTCAACTTTACCCTGTCAAGCATATATCTATATTGGGTGGAGGTTTGTGTAACAATGCAGAGCTTGAACTAAGGTGGTTACCACCTAATTTGGCCTGATTAAATTGACTTCCTATACTGGATGCTATATTTTTGGGGGAAAACCCCCTTTTTACAACCTACCTTTCAGGCACCCCTGCTGTTAACTATTGGTAGGTGATGGGCACACTTGGCCTTTACTGGAATGAACAGTTTCTGATAGGTTAATTAGGTAAAATGTGATATAGCAACCTACATTCGCTCTAAGCAACTCAGCAGTTGGAATAGCCGTATTGTTGAGTGATCTGTATGACTTTAAAGGTCAAGGTAAATTCTCCAACCCAGACATATTCAACTAAAAGTGTTGGCAGTATGTCTTGGCATCACTGTTCATAAGCAGACCAATAAACACGTGTATTGTAGTGAAGAAAACACTTGGGGCATTATGCACAAGCTTTCCACATATGTGATTAAGTAGTCTGGCTTTATAAGACCTGATGATCTCTATTACCGCCCCAGTCTGATTATCTGTGACTGAATGGTATCTTCTGATTGCCTGCCAGCTTTAACGTTCTACAAACTTAAATACTGTTACATGCCATTGTCTAAACTAAATTTCTCTTGTCAGGTGTACTAAAGGGATTGACAGACTAAAATAGTTTCAGGTATGTGTCTCTACTAGGTAAATAACATTGGTGGCTGTGATGAAACTAGCTCACTTTGAATAAACGTGAGAAGCTTTGAACTGAAGGCTGGAAATGCTGTACAGATATGGGACATGTTATCCAGAATGCTCGGGACCTGTGGTTTTTCTGGATAACCTATCTTTATGTAATTTGGATCTTTATACCTAAAGTCTACTAGAAAATTTAACCATTAAATAAAGCCAATATGCTGGTTTTACTTCCAATTTATATTTTTGGCTCAAGTATATAGAAGGTACTGTTTTATTATATATGGATTTGGATAAAATGGAGTCTATGGGAGACTGTCTTTCTGAGCTTTCTGGATAACTGATCCCATACCTGTACAAACTAAAATGAAGACCAACTGAAAAGCAAAGAATGGACTTTTCTATTTTATTTTAAGGCTAAATTAAATATGAACCTTAAACAGCTTGACACTTTACTTGAAGCTTAGATGCCTAACTTACTTACTGGTGATGAATTTAATCTCATGGAATCTCGTTCGTCTGAATAATTCTGATGAGACTTATTATCTGACCGTGTTCTGTGGGGAAAATTGTATGTTGCGTGGTCTTAGTATGGTGTATAACAAACTTGTACTTGCAGGGGCTACTGGAACAACTGCTGCAGTCTGACTTCTGAAGGGACAAATCATTATAGTAAAGGTAATTACTAGTAAGTGTGTTGCTATGTACCGCCAAAATAATCTATCTATCTTCTCTTGCCAAGATAATATGCACCTAATGTTTAATGCATCAGGCACGCTTGGGTTAACAGTCATATCTGGGGCTATATGATTTTAATGTAGCAGGTTGGCATTTTAACTTAATGGGGTCTCCAGTGATGAATCTTCCACTATACCCTGAGCTGATGCATGTTGGCTATGACAAGGATCGTCGCTATACTGAAGAGATTCCCAAAAAATATAAAGCTGGATACTAGGGAATTGGGATTATCTCTTAACATGTTTTTCTTCTCAACAGCTTGTTTTCAGAATCTGCACAACTCTGGTGAGTATTGCAATATGTCCTCTCAGACCTGTAAATTTAAAAGACTACCTGTAAAAGCAAATATCTAAACAAAGCTTTACAATATTGAGAAATGCTACTGTTGCCTAACTTTATTGGGAGTTAACAATAGAATACCCCTCTAAGCAAGGTTGAGCTGTGGTGATCTTATACCGCCCCAGTCTGATGTCTGTGACTGAGTGGTACAATCTGAGCTACTTGCATTTTTAACATTCTACAAATTGACTGTTTAGTACAGTCTGTTTTTCTCTTTAGCTTGCTCTTTCAGTTTACATGTAAACTTTTGTTAACTGGGTGGTTCACCTTCAAACAATTGGTGTTTTCAGATAGATCACCAGAAATAACTACTTTTTCCCAATTACATTCTATTTGTCAATTTTTCTAATATTGAAATGTAAAACTAATTTTTCACCTTAAGCAGCTTTGGGAGGGGGGGTCGCCGACCCTGTAACTGTTCTAAATTGATACATGTAGTTGATACATCTAATTTTTGTCCCTGCTGAGCAGAACCTCTGGGTTTCATTACATGTAGCTGTTAGAACTGATACAATAGTTGCTAATATTCCAGAGATGCTGCTGAGAAATGTATTGACTAAATGTTGCAAAATTGTAACAGTTGAGTGCACCTGAATTACTGAGCTGCCAGACTGAAACATTACATTACGCGACATTAAACTTTAATTTAGATTTTGGAAAAACTAAATTAAAAAAAACTAAATAAATAATGGGAAATAATTAAGTCTTTCTGGGGAACAATTTGAAAACAACTGAAAAGTGTTTGGAAGGTGAACAACCCCTTTAATGTTGATAACCCTAATCCTGTGTTTCTCGGACGTCTACTGGGGACACAGGCTACCTATGGGGGTAAATCTCCTCCTACAGAGGATGGAGCTTTACCCCATAGGTCTCCTGTGGCCCCCTGACAGCGGAGAGAAACGGATTTAATGGTGAGTGTATATAAATCCAATTTTACCACTTCTCCATATAGCAAATCTGTTAAATTGCTGGTCACAGGTTCTTAGGCAAAGCATGAAAAGATTGATGTGGTCAAGGTGTCGCATGATACTCTTTTGATAACTTAAATAAACTCGCCACAGGAACGTCTTTACATGCGCACCTATAAATCCCAAGACTAGCACATAATCTGTTAAATTAGAATCTTACATCACCTGTACCATCGGCCACTTGACCATTTGCTTTCATGTGTGCTTCCTGATTCCTAATCATGTTATTCCATTGCAGGCTGCAACTTATCTCGCTGGCTGGTAAGTGTTTTGTTTTTTTTCTGTGATCCCTTGTGTTGCAGCCATGTGCCGCACTGATGATACCTATGAACTCTCTCTTACTGAGCTTCCAGTGGAGACAGACTTTATAATCTGAGTGGCACTGTTTGGGAGTAGGCATAAAACTGACATTTTATGAATTGCAGGCTCCCACGCCTCTTCTAGTTGAGTTTCTGCTCCCTAGGATCTAGCCAGTCCACCCAGCATTTAAGGATCATGTTGTGGCCTAAACACAACTATGCAAATATATTAACAATTTAACATTAAATGTCCAAGCTCTCCACTGAGTTGGGTTTAATGTCAACTTGTCTCTGTAGGGAGTTTTTAAAGAAGGAAAGCTACCAAAGCAGTTTATTGCCAATAGATTAGCCACAACAGTGCAAGCTTTAACACTTTATTATGTAGAATAATTTACCATACCTGATTAAACGGCTCTAGAAGCTTTCTTTTTGATAGCAGCTGCCATATTAGCTTGGTGTGATCTCTTCCTGCTCACTCGTAGATTTTGGCCTTACAGTAGGGATGGGGGGAAAAGGGAGAGAGGTGCAAACTGAGCATGCTCAGAATTTGAAGTCTGATACAGAAGCGTGTGTATACACAATAGAAGGAAAAAAAAATACTGTTCTTTTGACAGAGGACTCAGAGCAGTAATACTTTGAGGGTTTGCTGGTGTCTTTATATAGGCCTTTCTGATAAAGCTTACTTAATTTTAGCCTTTCTCCTTTAAGCTGTCAGCTTTATTTAAAACAAGGATTGGCAGGCATGGCTGCTTAATGAAAATAATGCAGCTAGGTAAATGTCCTTTCGTTATGTGCATTAAAACTTGTGTTATCTTATTGCGCTGAGCTATTCTATTAAAATTGTCTGCCATTTTAGTCACTGGATGTGCTTGATGGCTTTCAAACTGCACTAATGCTGTTCTAGGGGATTTCTAGTACACTTGATTGAGGGTTGCCAGGACAATGGGGGTTTGGGGTGGACATAAAAATTGCTAGTAGCGGTCCTTCCATTAACTGTTGCTGCTTGCCCATGGTTCTACATATGGTATCCTGGAGTCAATTATCTGAGGTTATAAACTAAAGATGGTCGTATACAGGCAGAGCTAAGCTGCATATTTAGCCCTTTTAGACAGTCAGTCGCTTATTTGTCTTTGTATGGAAGGCAGCGCATGAAGTGCAGCCACATCATTAAGTGACTTGTTACATCAATCTTGATTTACAAAGTGTTGGCTGCAAGTGGTGAAGCCTGAATTAAACTTTATATTTTTCCTCCTTCCTAGGATCCCAAAGCAGAAGCCCAAATGTTGCTGATAAAACGGCTTTATGGGTGAGTAAGAAATTTGGATTTGCAGGAAGTTTTCATGTGTTGTCAATGATGAAGAAAATAGACAAGCATATGTCTGAATATTATGTGTTGCCATCTTAATTTTCTGAGAAACTGCTCTTTATTGCTCCTCTTGGGAGTCTTCTTTTCAACAGACTTAATTTATTTATTTTTGTTTAAACAGGTACTCTCAACATCTTCAGGTATGTATGCTGTCTTTCTTAACTTGTTGTCGAGCCCTGTTCCAAGTGATGACTGAATGAAGTCTCGTTCGTCTGAAAATCTTTGAAGAATACTCCTTTTAGCATGGTGGAGTTCTGATGGCGCAGAATACTTTTTAGTTAGGCCAGCTGCAGCTTTAAAACAAATTTTACATTGGTTTTTTTTCCCTGTAGGTGTAAAACCGTGGTGCTGGAGTTCTGTAAAAGGTATGTTCTACTGTGAATAGAGATGAGTAATATAAAGTAACAAGTAGACTTACAAAGCATTTGCTTTTAGATGGGTTCAGTGACCCATTTGAAATCTGAAAGAAGTCAGAAGAAAGACAAATAATTCAAACTCTAAAGAAAAAAAGCTTAGAATTGGCCATTCCATAACATACTAAAAGTTCATTTAAACCTGAACCACCCCTATAATGGTCTTGAATGATATTCAGCTCTGCTTTTGTAAACATGCTAGAGAATCAATAGCAGCACTTTTAAATGACTTATTTCTTCTATGACATTGCTCTCTGCTTAAACATGTCATTGCTACATAATTTAGCATTTATAGACTGGCAACAGTCAACCCTTCCCAACTCTTTAGCTATTTCTGATCTGGCCACTGGTTATACTATGCCCCATGCAGCAACAGAACATGGTCTTCTACTTGATGCACAGTCCTATATAAAGGTGCCTCACTTTTAGTCTCTAGGCTTCTAAGTGTTTTCTAAATGTTTCTCTATCTGGTCCCTATATCTGAAAGGATGAATGGGGTTTAACCACTATTCACTAGACATAAGTCATATGGCATTAAGTCACCACAGCCCTGGTCAGACAAAACTGCACTAAGAATATAGTGAATAAAGTACCCCTATTGTAAAATATAAGGATATTCACGAGGAGTTCCATGACCATATAAAGGTACAGGCCATGGAACTGAGGTTACTTCTAAAATACTCATATTTTCCAACAAGGGGTACCTTTATTATAATACACAAGTTTTAGGAGTCGTGTGACAAATTACATCACTGCTCACCGTTTATAAACAATTACATCACTAGTCACTGTTTATAAGGATATAATTTACAGGATATTCATGGCTTTTGTGTATAAGATAGATAATGCCTAAGTCTATTGCTAACAATGTTTGCTTTACAGATGCCAAAGATGAAGCCTCTTCTCAACAATAAAGCTTTTCACTAACTTAAGGTACAATGTGTTCTTGTTAATGTATGCCCCAATGATGAAACCTTCACATGTCCAACCAGCTGCCTGGTGCCAGAGCCTGAAAAGGTGAACCCACTGGCTCAACAGCTGGAGAGGAAGGATGACTTGTTCCAGCTGGAACTGTCTGAGGGGGCTTATATTTATGCTTTTGTGATGCAAGCGTAAACTGGTTATGTAATAGAACCTTTCTGATTAAAGTTAAATTTTCAATACAATTTGATGTTACTTATTAAAGATTCAACTAGCTCTTTTGAGTGTATTGACTTGTGTCGATTTTAAGTCCTTTTAATGTTCTGTAATGCTCGTTCACAGGTTGACGCCTGCAACTATCATATAGTTGCCCTTTAGGTTATCCTCGACATGGACTGTGATCTAGAAACCCTACAGGGAGACAGTTTTGATGCTTGTCATTGCAGGTATGTAAAAAAAAAAATTGCATATGTCCATAGAAAATGAGACTTCCTATATAGATTGCTATGCGTTTCTTGTAAAAGGTAACCTGTTAACAGCAGGGTTAACCTGTTACTGAAAAGTAGGTTGTAAACTATTGGTGGGTGAGGGGTACTTTATCTTAGTCTTTTGGGCTTTACTGGCATGAACTAAACATAGTTTCTGAACAGTTAACTAGGTAAAATGGGATGTAGCAAGCTAACATTGGCTCTAAGCAACTCTGCAGTTGTGCACAAGCTTTCCACATATGTGATTAAGAAGTCTGGCTTTATAAGACCTGATGATCTCTATTACCGCCCCAGTCTGATTATATGTGACTGAATGGTATCTTCTGATTGCCTGCCAGCTCTAGCGTTCTACAGCCTTAATATTGTGTTAAATGCCATTGTCTAAAATACATTTCTATTCTCAGGTGTACTAAAGGATTGACAGACTAAAATTGTATCAGGTATGTCTCTACTGGGTAAATACTGTAGCTGTAGAACTTTGGTTGCTGTGATGAAACTAACTAGCTCACTTTGATTAAACATGAAAAGCTTTGAACTCCTGAGCATCCATTGTATTGACTTTCATGTTTCTCTTTAAAATGGTAAATGGTGTGATTTTTTTTATTTATTTATTTTTTTTGCAGACTACATGCAGTTATGCTGCTCAAGTGGAGTTTGTGGTGGGTACTTAATGCTAATCTCCAGTAACATTTCCTTAATGGCTCCCTTACACTAGCAGCTTTCCTGTTTGATATCCAAGTAGCAATATAACTGCTAGAGTCCACCTTACCCAGCAATTAGGCAGTGCTTTTAAATGACACTAGAAAATGGATGATAGTGGATTGAATAGAAAGATACATAAGAAACCACCTCTCCTAGCTGAAAAAAAGCTAAGAATGGACCACCTATTTTATACTAAGGTTAAAACAAATCTAAACCTCGTTAAACTGTTGACACTTTCCTTGAAGCTTAGATGCATAGCTTATGGTCTAACTCACGGACTGATGAATTTAATCTCATGGAATCTCGTTCGTCTGAATAATTCTGATGAGACTTATTATCTGACTGTTGTGTGGGGGAAATTGTATGTTGCGCGGTCTTAGTATGGTGTATAACAAACTTTTATTTGTAGGGGCTACTGGCAAGATCCTAAACATCTGCTGCAGTCTGAGTTCTGAAGGGACAAATTATTATAGTAAAGGTAATGACTAACAAGTGTCTTGCTACATACTACCACAAACCAACATGTATATATCTGGGCCATACACTATTCCCTGAGCTGACGCATGTTGGCTATGACTAGGATCGTTGCTATACTGAAGATTCCCCATAACATAAAGTTGGAAACTAGTGAATTTGGATTATTCCCAACATGTTCTTCTCAACCGCTTGTGTTTAGAACCTGCACAACTCTGCTGCGTATGGTCTGCAATATGTCCCCTCAGACCTGTAAACGTAAAATGTTGCTAACTACCTGTAAAATATATATTTATTCATAGATATATTTATTAATAGATATTTGAACAAATTTTTGAGAAATGCTACTGGTGCTTAACTTTATTGGGAGTCTTAAACAATAGAACACCTACCCCTATAAGCAAGATTGAGCTGTGGTGATCTTATACCGCCCCAGTCTGATGTCTGTGACTGAGTGGTACGTGACTGAGTGGTACAGTCTGAGCTCCTTGCAATTTTGACACTAAGATTCTACAAATTGGCTTAGTACAGTGTTTTTTTGTTTTTTAGCTTGCTCTTTCATGTTAACTTTTAAGTTGAAAGCCCTAACCCTGTTTACCGCTTCTCCATACAGAAAATCTGGTAACTTGCTGGTCACAAGTTCTGGGGCAAAGCATGAAAAATAGACTTGTATTCTCAAGGTTTCACATGATGCTGTTTTGATGACCTCTAAACAAACTCATCGCGGCAACATCTTTGCATGCGCACTTCTAATTTACCAGACTCTGTGCGTCTTGCATCAGGCAGATTTGGTGAGTTATTTTCATCCATCCTGTTTGTGGACTGTGCATTTTAGCCAGTTCTTCCTGCTTTGCATGCTAGCTCTGATTCTAAAGCATTAGGCTTGGGGAACAAAAAACGTCATTCTTACATTGGTCGTTCCTAATATTCGAAGTTCTTAAGAGTTTGCCTATAGTGTGGCCTTTAATTATAAGACCTGTTTTTGTGGCATTTGAGCACCAGGCCGTCTGTTCTGGGAGACGCACCCCTATGTCTGTGATGTAAGTGATCTCTTGCTGGCTTGGTAGAAGTTCATATAGTTTGTATCTGTAAAAGAGGCCTTGTGCCCGAATGTGCCAATGACGAGATCAATCACAGACCTGTTCTGAGAGCAATGAGGACAGCATACTATCTCTGAGGCCCCATTCATTTTGCCTTCATGAGAGTCTCACATCTGCTTCCTGTTTACTAATAGTGTGTTATTCCATTGCAGGCTGCAACTTATCTCACTGACTGGTAAGTGGGTTTTTGTTTTGCTTTTTTTTTCTGTGATGATCCCTTGTGTTGTAGCCAAGTGCCCCACTGATACCACCTATGAACTCTTACTGAAGAAGAGAATTTATAATCTGACATGGCCCAAGTGTTTTAAAACTTGAATTATCTTATCCTTATATAACACTGATCTATTTGATTTTAAATTAGTCTGCCACGGTGGAGCTTGCAGTCTAAATGCTCTATTTCTATGATCCCTGATAGGAAAGCACTTTAGTCACTGGAGGACATGCTCAGTGTCTTCCGAACTGCAGTAATGCTGTTCTAGTGCGCTTGATTAGAGGGTTGCCCGGATAATGGGTATGGGGGTGGTCCTTCAATTAACTGTTGCTACTTGCCCATGGTTTTACATATGTTAACCTGGAGTCAATTATCTGAGGTTATAAACTAAAGGTGACCATATAAAGGCAGGGTTAAGCTGCATATTTAACCCCTTTAGACAGTCAGTATCTTATTTGCCTATGTATGGAAGGCAGCGCATGAAGTTCAAACACAGTATTAAGTGACATTGGGACATCAATCTTGTTGTTTTGGCTGCAAGTGGAGAAGCTTGAATTATTTTTTTTCCCTCCAACCTAGGGTCCCAAAACCGAAGTAAAAATGCTGCTGATGAAATGTCTTTACGGGTGAGTAATACATTTGGATTTGCAGGAAGATTCCATGTGTTGTCAATGATGAATAAAAAACAGACAAGCATATGTCTGAATATTACGTGTTGCCATCTTAATTTTCTGAGAAACTGGTCTTAATTGCTCCTCTTGGGAGTATTCCTAACAGATTTTTCATTTATTTTTATTTTTTTTGTCCAAACAGGTACACTCAGTATCTGCAGGTATGTATGCTGTCTGTCTTACCTTGTTGTCAAGACCTGTTCCAAGTGATGACTGAATGAAGTCTCGTTCGTCTGAAAATCTTTGAAGAATACTCCTTTTAGCATGGTGGAGTTCTGATGGAGCAGAATACTGTTTAGTTAGGCCAGTTGCAACTTTAAAACTTACTTTGTGTTTTTTTGTTTTTTTTTTATTCCTGTAGGTGTAAAACTGTGGTGCTGGAGTTCTTTAAAAGGTATGTTAACGGTTCTACTGTCTGCTAATTGTCTGCTGTAAAAAATCAGCCCTAAAACGGAAGCACTTTTTGCTTAGGAAGCCATGCATGTGACATGCACATGACTACATGGGCATTGAAGGTACCACATGTAGTATTTCCTCTTAGTAGCTTTTAGCCCTTAATGGAGAACTAAACTCCCAATAAGAAAAGTCTCTACTTACTACCCTGTATAGTCCCTGCATCCCTCCCGCATAGTTGATAATCATTGAAAGTGCCCCTAACACAGTATAGGTATGGGACCTGTTATCCAGAATGCTCTGGAGCTTTCTGCATGACCTTTCTGCAATTAGGATCTTCATGCCTTGTCTATTAAAAAATCATGTAAACATTCAATAGTTCTGCTTACAATAAAGAATATAATTATCTTTGGATTATGTTCAAGGTACTGTCTTATTATAGAGAATGGAAATAATTTTTTAAAAGTTGGATAAAATGGAGTCTATGGGACACAGCCATTCCATAATTTGGAGCTTTCTGGAGAACTGGTTTGCGGATAACTGATCCCATACCTGTACTCGTGTCGGTGCAGAGTTCTTGGCGCCGTCTTCCGGCTTGTCTGTATTTTTTTTCTAAAGTGCACATGCACAGTTGGCGCAGTCTTCCGGTTTGTAGGAACTGCACATGAGCCAAAAGTTATGGATATTGCTGTAGGAAAAGAGAGAACCTGAATACTGAAGAGCTGGAAGATGTGAGCACCAACTATTTGCGTTTTATGGTGTGCTCCCAACATTAATGTGGACATGGTCTTCAAAGTTCTTGTGGTAACATATGTGTGGTTTTGGTTTAAACAGGGTGTGATCAACACTAGCTTCCCTTATCAGCTCTCCACTACGTATGCCATGTCTTTCTGTACCACATAAGTTGGACAGCACTGTGCTAAAGAATTGTTAGCAACAGTTTTAATTAACTTATTTCTTAATTACTTATAAGAACCAGACACTGAACACTTGGGTCTGAAAGGATGAATGGGGTTTACACACTATTTACTGGACATCAAGTCACCAAAGCCCTGATCAGACAAAACGGCACTGTCTGTGTTGCTAATGAGTATTTAATTTACAGATGCCAAAGATTATGGCTCTTCTCAACAATCTATGCACAAGATTTTCACATCTGATTTTTAAGTAGTCTGGCTTTAAGACCTGATGATCTCTATTACCGCCCCAGTCTGATTTATCTGTGACTGATGGTATCTTCTGACTGTCTGCCAGCTTTAACGTTCTACAACCATACATAACGTTACATGCCATTGTCTAAACTAAATTTCTCTCCCCAGGTGTACTAAAGGATTGACAGATTAAAGTTGTGGTGCCGGTATGTGTCCCTACTGGGTGCTTAGCTGTAGAACTTTGGTTGCTGTGATGAAACTAACTAGCTCACTTTGAATAAACATGAAAAGCTTTGAACTCCTGAGCATCTATTGTACTGACTTTACCATTTTAAAGAGAAACTGTAAATGGTGTGTGATGGATTTTTTTTTTTTTTTTGCAGACTACATGTAGTTTGCTGAAGTGGAGTTTGTGGTAGGTAAAATGCTAGTCTCCAGTAACCTTTCCTTAATGGTTCCCTTACACTAACTACTTTCTAGTCTGATATCCAAGTAGCAATCTGGCTGCTAGAGTCCACCTTACCCTGCAATCAGGCAGTGCTTAAATGACACTAGAAAATGGATGATGGATTGAATAGAAAGATACACAAGAAACAGTCTCCCCTAGCAAGCTTTAAATCCTGGAAATTCTATTCAAACTAAAATGAAGACCATTCTTGGCTTTTCAGTTGGACCTCCTATTTTATACTAAGGTTAAATTTAAATATTAACCTCCTTAAAACAGCTTGACACTTTTCCTTAAAGCTTGGATGCATAGCTTATGCCAAACTCGCTGACCTGATGAATTTAATCTCATGGAATCTCGTTCGTCTGAATAATTCTGATGAGACTTATTATCTGACAGTGTTCTGTGGGGAAAATTGTATGTTGCCTGGTCTTAGTATGGTGTATAACAAACTTGTATTTTCAGGGGCTACTGGCAAGGTCCTAAACATCTGCTGCAGTTTGACTTCTGAAGGGACAAATCATTATAGTAAAGGTAATTACTAGTAAGTGTTTCTATGTGCTGCCACTATCAAACTTAACATTTGTATAATGGGGTCTCCAGTGATGAATCATCCACTATACCCTGAGCTGACGCATGTTGGCTATGACAAGGATCGTCGCTATACTGAAGAGATTCCCCGTAACATAACTCTGGATACTAGGAAATTGGGACCATCTCTAACATGTGTTTCTTTTCAACAGCTTGTGTTCAGAATCTGCACAACTCTGGTGAGTATAGTCTGCAATATGGCCTCTCAGACCTGTAAATTTTTAATATTACAAACTACCTGTAAGTGTTTGAACAAAGCTTTTCAATTTTGTGAATATCGGTGCTTAAAGGGGTTGTTCACCTTCCAACACTTTTTTCAGTTCACTTGGTTTCAGATAGAAAGAAATGGGGAAAGGTCTGTCTGAACTATTTCCTGACCCTAACCTGCCCTGCTCCAGACTGCGCTTCCGGGGTCCTTTTACAGCCCCGCCGATGACATCCCTAAAGGGGAGGGGCAAGCAGACTTGAGACTATAAAAAGCCAGCATTTGAAGGTGGTGGTGAGAGCAGAGCTCAAGCCTTACCCGCGAGGAGCAGTGCGAGGTCGACCCGAACCCGCCGACCCACGGGTATCGGTCAGCCTGCACATCGGTCAGCCTGCACATCATGAGTTGCCGACCCTGTTAACCGAAATGGATACATTTAGTTGATACATTTCTAATCTTTGTCCCTGCTGAGCAGAATCCCTGGCTTTCATTAAAGGTACCTGTTAGAATTCATACAAAAGTTGTGAATTTTTCAGAGATGCTGTTGAAAAATGTTTTCACTAAATGTTGCAGAATTTGAGGTCTGTGCCTGACTTACTGAGGTCTGTGCCTGACTTACTGAGCTGCCAGATTCAAACACCAGAGACAGGGGCATTAAACTTAGATATTGGTAAAATGGTAAAAGAAAAGTAATTGAAAGTCTTACAATCTGAAAGCAATTGAACTGAAAAAAAGTGTTTGGAAGGTGAACACTTTAAATTTATTGGGAGTCTTAACTATAAACCACCCCTAAAAGCAAGGTTGAGCTGTGATGATCGTATACCGCCCCAGTCTGATGTCAGTGACGAGTGGTACAAACTGAGCTCCTTGCTAGCACTTTAATATTCTACAAATTGGTTAAGTAGTTTGTGTTTTGTTTTTTTTTTTTGTTTAGCTTGCTCTTTCAGTTTACATGTAAACTTTTTTTTTTTTTTTTTTTTTTTTTTTTTTAGTTGATAGCCCTAACCTTAATAATGTGTTTACTGCTTCTCCATACAGCAAATCTGTTAACTTTCTGGTCACAAGTTCATTGGCAAAGAACAAGACTGATGTGCTCAAGGGGTCACATGATACGGATTTGATAACATCTAAATAAACTCACTGCAGAAACGTCGGCCATTTCAACGGTGCATTGGACTGACTTGGTGAGTTTATATTCATCTATCCTGTTTGCAGACTGTAGTATAGACATTTCTTCCTGCTCTGCATGCTAGCTCTGATTCTAAAGCATTAAGAACCCTTTTGTTTACATTTAGTATTCCCCTCAAGCCTGCGTTTATTCTCGTTCTTATGTTGGTTGTTCCTAATATTCCAGGTTCTTATTAATTTGCTTAGTCTGGCCTTTGATTATAAGACCTGGTTTTGTGGTATTTGAGCACCAGGCCTTCTGCTCTGGGAGGTGCACCCCTGTGTATGGGATGTAAGGCATCTCTTGCTGGCTCCATAGAAGTGCTGTTTAGTTTCTGTACTAGAGGTCCTGAGCCCGAATGTGCCAATGATGAGATCAATCACAGACCTGTTCTGAGCGCAATGAGGACAGCTTACTATCTCTGAGGCCCCATTCAATTTGCATCATGTGCGAGTCTCATCCGCTTCCTGATTTCTAATCCTGTATTTCATTGCAGGCTGCAACTTATCTGTTCAATCTAAAGGCTCTATTTATATACATCACTGATAAGAAGGGATTTTAGTCACGGGAGCACATGTGCTTGATGACTTCCGAACTGCAGTAATGCTGGTCTATCAGAGTTCCACAGGGTTGCCAGGACAATGGGGTTTGGGGGTGTACAAAAGGATTTTTGTCTAATCATAACAGTAGCAGTCCTTCCATTTACTGTTGCTGCTTTGCCCATGGTTTTACATATACAGTGGTGTGAAACTATTTGCCCCTTCCTGATTTCTTATTCTTTTGCATGTTTGTCACACAATGTTTCTGATCATCAAACACATTTAACTATTAGTCAAAGATAACACAAGTAAACACAAAATGCAGTTTTTAAATGAGGGTTTTTATTATTTATGGAGAAAAGAAATCCAAACCTGTGTGAAAAAGTAATTGCCCCCTGAACCTAATAAACTGGTTGGGCCACCCTTAGCAGCAATAACTGCAATCAAGCGTTTGCGATAACTTGCAACGAGTCTTTTACAGCGCTCTGGAGGAATTTTGGCCCACTCATCTTTGCAGAATTGTTGTAATTCAGCTTTATTTGAGGGTTTTCTAGCATGAACCGCCTTTTTAAGGTCATGCCACAACATCTCAATAGGATTCAGGACTTTGGTAGACAGTAGAATTCATGGTTCCATCTATCACAGCAAGTCTTTCAGGTCCTGAAGCCGCAAAACAACCCCAGACCATCACACTACCACCACCATATTTTACTGTTGGTATGATGTTCTTTTTCTGAAAGAAATGCTTTTACACCAGATGTAACGGGACGCGCACCTTCCAAAAAGTTCAACTTTTGTCTCGTCGGTCCACAAGGTATTTTCCCAAAAGTCTTGGCAATCATTGATGTTTTTTTAGCAAAATTGAGACGAGCCTTAATGTTTTTGCTTAAAAGTGGTTTGCGCCTTGGAAATCTGCCATGCAGGCCGTTTTTGCCCAGTCTCTTTGTTATGGTGGAGTCGTGAACACTGACCTTAATTGAGGCAAGTGAGGCCTGCAGTTCTTTAGATGTTGTCCTGGGGTCCTTTGTGGCCTCTTGGATGAGTTGTCTCTGCGCTCTTGGGGTAATTTTGGCCGGCCACTCCTGGGAAGGTTCACCACTGTTCCATGTTTTTGCCATTTGTGGATAATGACTCTCACTGTGGTTCGCTGGAGTCCCAAAGCTTTAGAAATGGCTTTATAGCCTTTGAAATTGAACTCAGGTGTGATAAACCACAGTTAAGTTATTTTTCAACAAGGGGGGCAATCACTTTTTCACAGGCCCATGTAGATTTGGAGTTTTTTTTCTCCCTTAACGTAAACCTTAATTTAAAAACTGCATTTTGTGTTCAATTATGTTATCTTTGACTAATAGTTAACGGTTTTTGATGAGCAGAAACATAAGTGTGACAAACATGCAAAAGAATAAGAAATCAGGAAGGGGGCAAATAGTTTTTCACACCACTGTAACATGAAGTTCATTTGAGGTTATAACTAAAGATGACCATATACAGGCAGCGTTAAGCTGCATATTTAGCCCCTTTAGGCAGTCCGTAGCTTATTTGCCAATGTATGGAAAGCCGCACATGAAGTGCAGCCACAGGATTAAGTGAAATTGTGACCTTAATCTTAGATTGCAAGTGGAGAAGCCTGAATTACTTTTTTTTTTTTTTTTTTTTTTTTTCCCCTCCTTTCTAGGATCCGAAAACAGGAGCTCAAATGCTGCTGATAAAATGGCAATGGGTGAGTAAGGCATTTGGATTTGCAGGAAGCTTTCATGTGTTGTCAATGATGAATAAAAAACAGACAAGCATATGTCTGAATCTTATGTGTTGCCATCTTCATTTTCTGAGAAACTGGTCTTTGTTGAAAAGAAGACTCCCAAGAAGAGCAATAGACTTAATTTATGTATTTTTGTTTAAACAGGTACTCTCCATCTGCAGGTATGTATGCTGTCTGTCTTCATTTATTGTTAAGCCCTGTTCCAAATGATGACTGAATGAAGTCTCGTTCGTCTGAAAATCTTTGAAGAATACTCCTTTTAGCATGGTGGAGTTCTGATGGGGCAGGATACTGTTTAGTTAGGCCAGTTACACATTTAAAAGAATCTTACATTGTGGCTTTTTTTACTTGTAGGTGTAAAACTGGTGCTGGAGTTCTGTAAAAGGTAAATTACCTATTCTACTGTAAAATTGTCTGCTGTAAAAAAATGAGCCCTAAAACAGAAGCACTTTCTACTTTGGAAGCCATGCATGTGATGTACACATGACTACAGGGGCACTGGAGGTACCACAAGTAGTATTTCCCCATAGTAGCTTTTAGCCCTTGTAAAAAATGAAAACCAATTTGCAATTTTTTTGATTTTGCTTCTTCAGCAACTGTCCAGTTTTGATTAGCAATCTGGTTGCTAGGGTTCAAATTACCTTGGCAATCATGCATTGATTTGATATTGGGATATGAATAGGAGAGGGACTAAATAGAGATGAGTAATGAAAAGTAGCAATAAGATGAGTAATGGTCGCAATTACACTTGTAGCCTTACAGAGCATTTGTTTTAAAATTGGGTCAGTGACCTCCATTTGAAATCTGGAAAGAGTCGGGTGAAAAAGGTAAATAATTCAAAGACTTTAAAAAAAGACCACTTGAAAAATTGTTTAGAATTGGCCATTCCATAACATACTAAAATTTTAATTTAAAGTTTTAGCAACACTTTTTTTTCTTCATTCTAATGTGACATTCTCTCTGCTTCAATGTCATATTGCTATGTAGTTGAGCACACACAAAGCACATAGCAACAATCAACCCTTCCCAACTCTTGTTTCTGATTTGGCCACTGGTTCTCATATGCCCCATGCAGCAAAAGAACTTGGTCTTTCGTTTGCTGTTGTAGTGATTTTGCATAGTCCTATATAAAGGTGCCTCACTTTTAGTCTCATGACTTCTACGTGTGTTTAATGTCTAAATTGTATCTCTGCTCCCTATGTCTGAAAGGATATTTTTTTTTTTTATTCATGTATGCTCCAATGATGAAACCTTCACATGTCCAACCAGCTGCCTGTTGCCAGAGCCTGAAAAGGTGAACCCACTGGCTCAACAGCTGGAGAGGAAGGATGACTTGTTCCAGCTGGAACTGTCTGAGGGGGCTTATATTTTATGCTTTTGTGATGCAAGTGTGAACTGTGTATCCAACAGCCTTTTAGATGAACTTCAAATTGTAATGAAAAATTTACTTGGCTTGAGTATCTTGAGTATGTTATGCTGCTTCACAGGTTGACACATCTATCAGCTGCAGCTACCATATAGTTGCCTATTCTCCTTAAGACATGGGCTGTGATATGGCAACCCTGCAGACAGTCTTGATGTTTCTCATTGCAGGTATGTAGCTATTGTCAACTTCACCCTGTCAAGCATATCTCATCTATTGGGTGGAGGTTGGTGTAACAATGCAGAGCTTAAACTAAGTTGGTTACTACCCAATTTGTCCCCATTAACTTTACTTCCTATACTGGATGCTATGTTTCTGAGAAAATGTAACCTGTTTACAGCAGTGGTGCCTGAAAGGTAGTTTGTAAACCATTGGAAGGTGATTGGTACGTTATCTTATTTTTTTGGCCTTTATTGGAATGGACTAAATGGTTAGGTAAAATATGATGTAACAAACTAACATTTTCACTAAGCAACTCGGCAGTTGGAATAGCCATAATGTTGTTAATCTGTGACTTTTAGGTAAAGATAATTTATCCACCCCAGACATATTCAACTGCAGGTGTTATCAGTATGTCTTGGGTCAGAGACGCACGCTCAGATTCGTGGAGATTGTCGCCAGGCGATCGCCCCAAACTGCTTCCTGCCAGCTAGAGTGTAAATCACTGGCGGGGTGGCAATCCGTGCACTTTGTTTTCCTTAGTCGTCCAAAGTTGCCTTTATGAGGAAACTTCCCCCCGGCGATTTCGATTCTAGCCGGCGGTAGGCAGTTCGGGGAGATTAGTCGCCCTGAAGAGGCGATTTTATTGCCAGGCGACAATCTCCCTGAATCTGAGCGTCTCTGCCCTTAGAGCATCTCTGAGCATCTCTGTCCATAAGTAAACTAGTAAATTCATGAGTGCTATAGTGGAGAAACCATTAGGGGGAATTCACAAGCTTTCTAAGTCTGGCTTTAAGACCTGATGATCTTTATTACCGCCCCAGTCTGATTATCTGTGACTGATGGTATCTTCTGATTGCCTGCCAGCTTTAACGTTCTAAAACCTTATACGGTTACATGCCATTGTCTAAACTAAATCTCTCCCCAGGTGTACTAAAAGATTGACAGACTAAAGTTGTGGTGCCAGGTATGTGTCTCTACTGGGTGAATAGCTGTAGAACGTTGGTTGCTGTGATGAAACTAACTAGCTCACTTTGAATAAACGTGAAAAGCTTTGAACTCCTGAGCATCTATTGTACTGACTTTCCTGTTTCTCTTTAAAATGGTAAATGGTGTCTGATGGAAATTTTTTTTTTTTTTTGCTTTTGCAGACTACATACAGTTATGATGCTGAAGTGGAGTTTGTGGTGGGTACCTAATGCAATTCTCCAGTAGCATTTATTTAATCGTTCCCTTACACTAGCAGCTTTCTGTCTTGATATCTAAGTACCAATCTGGCTGCTAGAGTCAACCTTACCCAGCAATGAGACTGTGCTTTCAAATGAGACTAGTAAATTAATAGACACATAAGAAACAAAGCCTCTCCTAGCAAGCTTTGAAGTCTGAAAATGCTATACAAACTAAAATGAAGACCAACTGAAAAGCCAAGAATGGACCTCTTATTTTACACTAAGGTTAAATTAAATATAAACCTCTGACGCTTGACACTTATCCTTGAAGCTTAGATGCATAGCTTATGCCTAACTCACTGACTGATGAATTTAATCTCATGGAATCTCGTTCGTCTGAATAATTCTGATGAGACGTATTATCTGACAGTGTTCTGTGGGGTAAATTGTATGTTGCGTGGTCTTAGTATGGTGTATAACAAACTTGTACTTGCAGGGGCTACTGGAACAACTGCTGCAGTCTGACTTCTGAAGGGACAAATCATTATAGTAAAGGTAATTACTAGTAAGTGTGTTGCTATGTACCGCCAAAATAAACTATATCTATCTTCTCTTGCCAAGATAATATGCACCTAATGTTTAATGCATCAGGCACACTTGGGTTAACAGTCATATCTGGGGCCATATGATTTTAATGTAGCAGGTTAGCATTTTAACTTAATGGGGTCTCCAGTGATGAATCTTCCACTATACCCTGAGCTGACGCATGTTGGCTATGACTAGGATCGTCGCTATGCTGAAGAGATTCCCAATAATATAAAGCTGGATGATAGGAAATTGGGATTATCATCTAACATGTTTTTCTCTTCAACAGCTTGTGTTCAGAATCTGCACAACTCTGGTGAGTATAGTCTGCAATATGTCATCTCAGACCTGTAAATTTAAAATATTACAAACTAACATGTAAAAGCAAATTTCTGAACAAAGCTTTTCAGTATTGAGAAATGCTACTGGTGTTTAAATATTATTGGGGGTCTTAACCATAGAATAATTACCCCTATAAGCAAGATTGAGCTGTGGTGATCTTATACCGCCCCAGTCTGATGTCAGTGACGAGTGGTACAATCTGAGCTCCTTGCATTTTAAGCACTTTAACATTCTACAAATTGGTTTAGTAATTTTATTCGTTTTTGCTTTATCATTTACATGTGAAAGCCTCAACTAATCCCCTGTTTACTCCTTCTCCATACAGCAAATCTTAACTTGCTGGTCACAAGTTCTGGGGCAAAGCATGAAAAAGACTGATGTGCTCAAGGTGTCGCCTGATTCCTGTTTTGATAACCTCTAAATAAACTGATTTTGACTGATCCTTTGTCTGTGCTTTTTCAAGTCAAGTTAGCTGCAGTCTCTTGGGCTTGTTTGGTGACAGTGGTAGTCAAGACACCTGTGCCCTAGGGTTGCCACCTGGCTGGTATTTTACCAGCCTGGCCAGTAAATTATGGCTAATCCCAATGTTAATAGGGAAAAAAAGAAATGTAGGAAGGCTGGTATTTTTTTTTTTCTGGAAAAGGTGGCAACCCTACTGTGCCCCCATAAGCTGTGAATTGGTTGTCTAATCATCCTATAGTTATCTATAGTCAGTGGGGGCAGCATCATCTGCTTCCTCAGGTGCCAGCAGACCCACATGCACTTAATACTGCTGTCTAAGGTGGCTTTAACTTGGGGCAGTATACCCCTTCTATGTCCTGATCATTGTCACACATTTCAGTGTTCCTGTCCTTGACACACCAAACATTCCACAGGTTTGGTGAAACAGAAGCGTCCTTGCACTAATTATCCTAAATCTTTGTCTTCTACATATCATTGGATGTAGACTATTCAAACAGTCACAAATAAAATAGTCGGTGTAATATTTTGTTGGCACCTAAAGGCAAAAGTGTGTACAACACAGCAGAATGTTCTCTTGAAGTACTTTGCCCAATTTATGGTCATCCTCAAGTTACCCAGTCATGAGCAGGCAGTGTGGCTTCTCTGAGAAATATGGGTATAATAAATAGATAACGAGGCGAGTTCTTTCATATGATAAAGCACCATCACAAGTGCTTTATTCACCTGACTTATAGATAATCAAACTGAGGACATATTGTATATAAAACCAATGTTTTAATCATCTGTTGTACAGTGTTTTAATCATCTGTTGTACAGTGCTGCAGAATACCTTCACTTTACAGATATTCAGTAATGTGCCACCCCATTTAAATATGTCACTGAATAAAGCGATATCTCCCAAGAACTCAAACGTGTGCCCTGCACAGCTTTGTCTGTCTAGTTCAGAGGCAACACCCCAATATATAGACCCTACATTCTCCCTTTGATAAGTTTATGTATATCTGCAACACTTGTACTGCATGTATCCGCTCTCTCAGCACCATCTTATTTTCCTAAAACAAATGGCAGCTTTCAAGCTTTGACCCAGTGGTCACTTTCCCTCTGAATTGACGATGCAAAGAAAATTCACTGGCACACAGGTAGTACTAGCAGGGTAAACCCTTGCTGTTTTATTCGATGAATAGCAGCATGCAACGTTTCGGGGTAACCCCCTTTATCAAGCATTGATGCTTGATAAAGGGGGTTACCCCGAAACGTTGCATGCTCACAAACACGATTAATGTATTTTCTCAGTCTGCTTGGGCAACAGTGGGAATAGCTGGCACCACTAGGAGGTAGGACACAACATGAACAAACTAGCTCCTCCTCTGCTGGCTATACGCGGCTGCCAGTTGGGACAGCCCTGCTGTAACCCATTGTCCCCTAGTCCCACAGAGAAATTGTTGTTAGGGGCCTCTAAGGTGTTTAATCATGTGTTGGGGGTGGTTGTATTATCCACAGGGGAGAAGGAGGCATATGGATTTAAGGGTTTTAACATGGCTTAAATGTTTCGCATATGATTGAGGAGGGGTATCCCTGCAGTGTATATGATCTTAAGAGTTCTTGTGGTAATGTGGGTGCAGTTTACAGTGCGTTTGGTTTAAAAGGGGGAGTGGTCAATACTGACTTCCATTATTGGGCCTCCACCACGTAGGCCAGAAAAATTTCGGCCCTCGGTACCACAGAAGTTGGACAGCACTGCTCTACAGTATACTGTATCTATAGTAATAAATCAAATCTGGACTTTTTACCTCAAAGATGTTTTGCTAGGCATCCGACTGGCTTTTTCAACTGAGAATCACGAGTCTTCACTCATAGGAAAAAAGTGTGCCCTAATATTCACTATATGGTTAAGTACCTGCCAAACATTTCATTTCCAAAAAAGTGGCTATTCACTCTGCTGCTTTAACAGCCGCAACTCCTCCAGGAAGGCTTTCCTCTACATGTTGATGAGATTGCTTCCATTCATTCACAAGGGCATTAGTGAGGTTGGGCACTGATGATGGCGATCAGCATTTCAATTTAACCCACTGGTGTTCGGTTAAGGTGATGTCAGGGTTCTGTGCAGACCAATTGGGTCCTTTCACTCCCATATGGATTAGTTTGTCGGGACATTATAATACTGAATCAGAAAAGACTTCCCCCAAACCCTTACCACAAAGTAGGAAGTGCAGAATTGTCCTTGTCTATGGAACCATACCTGGCCCAAACAATAGGAAATCAGCCCAAACCCATTATTGCTTTTCTTCAGTGTTATTAATACTGAACAAGACAGATAGGAAAGACTGTATTATTTTCTTACACAAGATGTAACATATATATATATATATATATATATATATATATATATATATATATATATATATATATATATATATATATATATATATAATCACACTAAACTCCACCCTGTCTGCATTCCTCCAAATCAACCAACACCATATCATACAGGGAAACAAGTAATTGCTCCTAACGTGGGGTTTTTATTATATTTTAGTGTAAATGAAAATAAGAACATACAATGCCAGGAATGGATCTGCAGTGACGCTTCAGCCTCTGGGTGCCCTGAATAGAAATCTGAATGAGACCATACCTCCCAACATTTGGAAAATAGAAAGAGGGACCAAAAGATTTGCCATGTCTATTATAGGGACATTTTTTTAACCACACCCATTTTATGTCCACACAAGGTGCACACACCTACAGGCTCATTGGAGTAAAAGGGTTAGGCCGTTGACCTATGTAACTTTTCTGCCATTTTATAAATTCATGTTGCTGTGCCTGCTTTCTCTTGCTTATCTGCTTTTGTTCTAGCTGGCAAGGGTGTCACACTCATCTTGTACTATAGGCTATACAGTTGTAACCTGGTGACACCTTTTGTATGTGTGTATATATATATATATATATATATATATATATATATATATTGTATAGATCCGCAAAGTGCAGCACTCAACAGGTCTTGTGACAACACCGTTGTATACAAGGAAAAATTCCAGTGGGCTCCAGTCCTGGTGTGCCCTAATGCCACCTGCTCACTCAGTTTCCTTGTTGCGTGCTGTATATTTTGTGAGCAGAGTGCAGTGACACTGTATACTGTATATCGGAAGGAAGCTGAAATGCTGCAGGCCTGTGTCCTGTCATGTGGTGGGATTAGCAATACCATTGATTTAGAGGGTACCCAAAATATGTTTCTTCTGGAAACCAGAACAAATAGAAATTACATATGTATTTTCCTTTCTGTCATTTGAAACAAACCTGATAATGACCCCTTGTTAAATTCTGAGTTAAATACCGCAGGAGAGAAGGACATATTATGTGCCCCGATACTATGTTACCGGTTCATTCTGACAGGTGGCTTCTTTGGATCACACAGCACAGAGAATTCTGGAATTGCCTCCATCTTCTCCATAAATGTTCATCTGTCTGATTGAAAAATCCTGCACTCCATAACTTCCTGACAACCAAGAGACATTACCTCCTTTGTTCTATTGCCGTCTATACCACAAAGCCACGCCCTAAGTGCTGCCCGCTTACAATTAATTCCACCTGCTTCCCCTGGCGGCTCAGTATATACGATAGTGCCAACTTGCTAAGCTACACCTATAGTAACCAGCCAAATGGCTCGATAGTAGTCGTTTTTCCGCCAGCGTTCGTTTATGGCAGGTGATAAATTACACAGTTTCCATAATAATCACACTTCATATTTGGGCCAACATGGAAAATGTGTTTAATTGTAATAAAAAAATGACACGCATGGATGCCACTGTGCTTTCTTATTTGTATGCTAGCGTTAGAACAGCAAATTCTGCGTACTATGAACAACGTCCATTTCTACCACTAACAGCCGTGTCACATGTCACCTAATTTGATCTGTCCTCTGTTTTTCCCGGGTCTGCTGCCCCCTCAGCCAGGCCTGTACTGACAACCTATGGATTCTGGCAGAGGGGCTACTGTAAGATGCCATAGACAGTCACTAGTTTTTGGGCTGGTGGGGGGATGTTTGGGCCGCTGTGTGCTTGAAATGTCAGGATCTATTTTGAATCTCAATCAAAAGTCGCCATATCCCCTCCGCAGCTCCGCTCTTACCCAGGCCCGGATTTGTGGAAAGGCCACCTAAGCCCGGGCCTAGGGTGGCAGGATTTTAGGGGGGCGGCATGCTGCCCAACCACACCCACATTGATTAAAAAAACTGGGGATGCGCTGGAGATAACTGAAAATTGTATCACACTTATCCTAATTTTCGTTTCCTGGTTACTATGGGCAGCATTCACACCTATGGTTTATCCCCTCCCTCACTTTGTTATAGGACAGAAGTTAATTAGATTAATTAACTACTCTATATGACCCCCTTCTCCCCTCAGCTCACTGTCTTTTGATGTCCGAGATTATAGTGGGAGGGTTTGGTGTGAATGCTGCCCATAGTAACCAGGAAACGAAAATTACGGTAAGTATGATAAAATTTTACGTTTTCCCTGGTCACTATGACAGCATCCACACCTATGGGTCAGTACCTTAGCAGTCCGAACAGGGTGGGTTCATAATATAAACACTTACACCACTTCTATGCATAACTGAAAATTTTATTAATCGGCCAACTGGACCGTTTCCAGTACTTTCCTACCAAAGGAAGTCTTTTCTGAAGTAAATAAATTTACATGATAGTGATTAAGAAATGTTTTGTTGAAGACCAAGATGCAGACTTGCAAATCTTTTCCAGCTCAACATTCGCCTGAAAAGCCCAAGAAGTACTCAAAGATCTTGTGGAGTGTGCTTTAACCCCTTTAGGAGATTGTAACCCTTTTGCCTTGTAAGCCAAATGAATACATTTCACAATCCATCTGCTTAAAGTAGCCACTGAAGCTGCTTGTCCCTTCCTGGCACCATCAGGGACCACAAAAAGTCTGTCTGACTTTCTCCATTCCTTTGTTTTTTCCAAATAAATGGAAATACAGCGAACTAGATCCAACATATGCCATTTCTTTTCCTGTTCTGATACAGGATCTGGGCAGAAAGCTGGTAAAATTGATTCATGATTGACATGAAAAGTTGATACAACCTTAGGTAAATACCCAGGCACTGGCCTTAATATTACCTGATGAGGTTGAATTACAGTAAAAGGCGAAACCGACGACAAAGCCTGCAAGTCACTGACTCTCCTTGAGGAAGTTATTGCTGTAAGGAACACAGTTTTAATTGTGAGAAACATCTGCGATATTTCCTTAAGAGGTTCAAAAGGTTCTTCTGTAAGAGCCTGTAATACCAACGGCAGATTCCAGGTTGCTGACAGTGCTTTTACTGGAGGTCTGAGATGTAAAACTCCAGCCATAAATTTTGAAATGTTTTTATCCTTTGCGCACTGAACTCCTATGAGAGCTGAAATAGCAGACACTTGTAACTTTAGGGTTCTCAGACTTAGACCCTTATCAAAACCTGCTTGTAAAAAGTCGAGAATTTGCATAATATTTACTTGTTCTTGAATTATTTTCCTTTCTTTACACCAGTCTAAAAAGATGCTCCAGATTCTATCATACGTTCTGTTTGTAGAAATCTTTCTAGCAGACAGCATCGTATTGATTACCTGATTAGAAAGGCCCTCCTTACTTAAACTTTCCCTTTCAACCTCCAAGCTGTGAGGCATAAAACATGAGGATTGGGATGCCTGACAGGACCCTGACTCAAGATATCTTCCCTTTGAGGCAGTCTCCAGGGGCTCTTTATTACCAAGGATTTGAGCATTGGGTACCAACTTCTCCTTGGCCAATCTGGAATTATTGCAATTATGTCCGCTTTCTCTGCCCTGATCTTCCTCAGTATGTGAGGGATTAGAGGTGTTGGAGGAAAGATATATAGGAGACCTACACTCCAATCTTGCTGGAGAGCATCCACTGCTGCTGTCTGATTGCAGGGGAATCGGGAAAAAAATGTGTTGACTTTCCGATTGTTCGACGTGGCCATCAAATCCACATCCGGCAGACCCCATTTCTGTACAATCTGAATAAACACTTTGGGATTCAACTGCCATTTGTGTTTACTTATCCTTGCACGACTTAGAAAGTCTGCTAGTATATTTTGTTTTCCTGGGAGATGAATGGCTGATATGTCCTGTAAATTCGACTCCGCCCAAGTCATGATCGGATACAACTCCTTTATGAGACTCTGGCTGTGAGTCCCTCCTTGTTTTCTTATATAAGAAACTGCTGCCATGTTGTCTGTCTTGACTAACAATGCTGCTCCTTTCAACTTGCGACCACATTGCTGAATCGCCTTCCATACTGCCCTCAGCTCCAACACATTGGCTGGCAGTACTTGTTCCTCCGTTTTCCACAGACCTTGTAGACAATAACCTTCCACATGTGCACCCCATCCGTACGGGCTGGAGTCCGTTGTTATCACCTTCCATTTGACTGCCTCTAAAGAAAGTCCCTTGGACAGATTGCTTTCCAACATCCACCATCTCAACTTGTCTTTGGTTTCTACTTGCATAACAATTCTTTGATTCCAGTCCTGCACAATTGAATTCCATTGACTCAAAAACATGCTCTGTAGTGGTCTGATCTGCCACCGTGCCCATTTTAACATAGGGAATGTCGAAGTCTGGAGACCTAATACACTGCTCACTTCCCGAGCTGAGCTCCAAGGCCTCCGCATCAGATCTCTGACTGCTGCCTTTATCTTCTCCTTCTTTTTGTCTGGTAGAGTCACTAAACCCTGTACTGTTAGAAACCTGGCTCCCAAATATATCAGATCTTGGGAAGGAACCAGCTGACTCTTCTCCAGATTTAAAACCCAGCCATGATCTTGAAGGATCCTGATGACTACATCCCTTTGTATTGTTAATACTTGTGGGTCCTGCGACTTCATCAAAATGTCGTCCAAATAATGAAATATTTGAATTCCTTGTCTTCTGATATTTGCGATAAGTGTCTGTAGGACTTTTGAGAACACTCATGGTGACGTTGCCAGGCCGAATGGAAGACAAGTAAACTGGTAATGTAGATCCTGACTTAAAGCGAATCTTAGGAACTTTTGGTGCGAGACAGCCACTGGGATATGAAAATAAGCATCTTTTAAATCTAAAGATAGAAGCCAGTCTCCTATCTGGATTTCCTTTATTATTGAATAAATGGATTCCATCCTGAACCTTCTTATTTGCAGAAACACATTGATTGCCTTAAATCCAGTATTGGACGAAAATCTCCTGTTTTTTTCATCAACATAAATAGGACTGAGTAAATCCCTTGTCCCTGAAACTCTCTGGGAACAGGCAAAATGGCTCCATCCTTTAACAACTGTTGAACGTAACTTATCATCACTTCTCTCTGGTCTGTTGCATTGGGAATCTTTGATAACCCAAAGTGATTGTACTTCGGCACTTCCTTGAATTCCAAGTAATAGCCTTGAATTAGCGTTTGCAATACCCACCGATCGCTTATCGACTTTGTCCACACTTCTACAAAATATGTTAGCCTCCTGGGTATCCCTGAAGCATGGACTGTCAAGTATTCAGAATCTTTTTGTTGATTTAACCTCTGTTCCTCTTTGATTTTTAAATAGTGAAGATTGACCTCCTCTCCACTGAGTTGGTTGTCTTGCAAACCTGAAATTTCTTTGTTCTGGAAAATTACCTTTGTTCCGAAAGGATGATCTGTCTGTTCGGAAATCCGTCGGCTTGAACACTTTCTTTTCTTGAGGCAGAAAAACACCTTTTCCCCCTGTCACCTTCTTAATTATATCCTCCAATTTGGTTCCAAAGAGCATCTGCCCTTCAAATGGTAAGTTGCACAAATTCATTTTAGAATCCTTATCAGCATTCCATGCCCTTAACCACAGCGCTCTTCTTGCTGCAATTGACAGGGCCATAGCTCTAGATGATGACCTAACCATGTCTACTGAGGCCTCCGTGACAAAATCTGTACCCAATTTTAATTCGGCTAAGGATTCGATTAACTCCCTCTTTTAAGGCCAGTTACACATTTTGTAGTCACATCTGCATTGCTCTGGCTACTGAAGTCAGTGCTAAAGCTGGTCTGCATGTAGCTGCTAATGCCAAATAAGTCTTCTTTAAAGATGATTCCATCTTCCTATCCATTGGGTTTAAGAAGGACATTACATCTTCCACCGGTAAAAGTGTTTTACTGGAAAGCCTGGACACTGCTGCATCTACCTTAGGAGTTTTCTCCCAAATAATCTCCTCTTCTGCTGTAAAAGGATATAGTTTTTGTACCCTTGGAGGAATAGGAAATTTAGCATCCGTCTTTTCCCACTCTTTTAAGATAATTTCCTTAATTACCTCATGTGAAGGGAAAGTCGACCTTTCTCTTTTTAGAAACTTAAACGGATTTGAAGAGGATGTTTGTTGCTCCGCCTTTTCCGGGAGTTCTAGCTGTGCTCTAACAGCTTTGATTAAAGGCTCTACTAGAGACATATCAAAGGTTGAACTAAGTTGTTCTTCTTCAAGTTCATCTTCAGCAGACTCTGTAGGTGACTGCCATCCTGCAGACATCTGACCTCTCCGCGAAGTTGAGGCACCATTATCCTGCATTATATCTTCGTTATTACGCTTTGTAGCAAGAGTAACTCCTTCTATAACTGCCTCTCTGATCCATCTCATAACATCAGCAGTGTCTGCAGCTGCATCACCAGCCAATCTTCTTGTGCATCGCTCACACAATTTTGAATGTTTTAAGGCTGTGTTATCACATGCCACACGAATCCTATTCTTCTCTTTTGATAGGGATTTTCTTGGGGCAGGCACACTGCAATAAAGCCAGTAAGAGAAGAATAAATATATGCACTCTTTTTTACCCATTAATAGCACACTTACCTAACATGGCTCACCTCCTAAAATCTGTGGCAGCATTTTCTGGGCTACTAGGTACTTGAGGATTAATCTCCATATCTATAAAAGGTAAAAAACATAAAGACGTCTTACCTCAAAGAAAAGCTAAGCAAAGGAGCTTCCAGGCAAAATAAATACCTGCAACAGCTGAAAGCAACTGCTAGGACTCTGAGGAGAAAGAAACTAGCTATCCGCGCAACTTTTAAAAACACTTCCGTGTTCGCGCTATGTGAAAACCGGGAGTGACGCGTACCCGGAAGTGACGTCATGCGCACCAAGCTGGAACGCATCGGTGAATAGCGTACTTCCGGAAACTTGTACCTAGCTAAGTGCCGCCCGTGACCTGGTCTTAGACGCAGGTATAGAAGCTCCCAGAGAATATGGAGCATGATACCCCGGGCTGCCTAGTAACGGGGGTGGCTTGCCGATCTCCTCTGAGAGGAAATACTCCCGCAAATGCCCTACCAGGAAGAGAGGCCAACTTCCCAGGTATGGGATCCCAAATCTTGGGTCCATGTGAGCCATAAAAGAAAATCTTGGCCCCCAAAAGGCCCGAAAAAAGCGAGGACAGAAAAAAGACAGTGAGCTGAGGGGAGAAGGGGGTCATATAGAGTAGTTAATTAATCTAATTAACTTCTGTCCTATAACAAAGTGAGGGCGGGGATAAACCATAGGTGTGGATGCTGCCATAGTGACCAGGGAAACAATGATTTTTTAAATTTCCTGTGCGGCAATCCCCTTTGCTCCTGTCCAGATGATGATAATTTGCAGGATTAAAGAGGAGGGGACAGAGGCGACGAACGGCAGTGGGACTAGGGGCACCCACTTTGTAAATCCGGCCCTGCTCTTACCTAACTAGATATTGAAAAGGGGCTAAGAACCCACAGACACACCAAGATCTCTCTGGAGACTAGTACAAGCCTGACACTATAAACGTGTCCGTTTGCTAAACTTCCAAAAAAAAGTCTACAACTAATCGCCCATTAACCATACAAATGTTCTTCCTCGCAAACTTAAATGTTATGCAATGTTCATTTTACTGTTATTTCTTGCAAAGGTTTTTGTTGCCCATGTAGGCCAACTGAATAACCTGATATAAATCTTGTACATTTTTTCTTAAGCATCCACAGAAAATTTTCCAGTGGGGGGGGCAAAATTATCAATTAAAAAAAAAACCTGTTTTCTCTAGATTGCCACTGCGGAATGTATAGTCAGAAGTAGACCCAGACTGGCAAATGCCCAGGGGCTGCTGTAAGATGCCATAGTCACTGTTTATTGAGCTGATGGGGGTCTGTTTGGACCTCTGTGTTCTTGGAATGCCAGGACTTATATTGACTCCCAGTTCAGACCTGGTCAGAAGCAAGCAGGCAGTCGGTGTGCCCAAAAGGGTCTGAAGGAAGGTAGGAGGGATATCAGCTGCATAGTAGGGCAGCTAGTGAACAAGGCATAACTTGATTTGGGTCTCCCTAATGCAAGGTTACTACATTTTTAAAGTTAAATCCGGACACACCCTAAGTAGCATTGTGCTATGGATGTTGTTGTGCTAAATTTTCAGTTGACCATGACCCTTTTTGACGACTCACACTAAAGCTGCCCCTTTGAAGTCCTCAGCTTCTATTTTTCTTACTATGTAGTAAAAAAAAAAAAAGTAAGTAGTTTGTAGTACGTTGTTTTTGTCATAATGCTTAAGAAGCTGCAATAAATGCAATTGTATGCTTAGTACTTAGGTTTAAATAGTAATAAAATGAACCAATAATTCTAAGGTAGGGGTCATGGTAACCATTTACATATATGTGTCCTATTGGAGCTCTTTGTGGTTAAGGTTTACATACAAAACACACAGCAATATAAAAAAAGGCACCACTTTCCTTTTAGTAATGCTTTTAATCTATCCACTGCTTTTACTGGAAAGTCTGTAGTTAATGGAGTTCTCATTGGTTATTTTTCAGTGATCTTACTGGCATGTATGGGGTTATTGGAATGTTTATGGGCCATAAGGACAATTGGGGGCTAAGTCTAAGGGGCAGAAAATGTGAGAATAATGTGCACCTAAAAAAACGTACCTACTTTCTATTCAGTCCTATGAGATTTTTCTAATAGTATTTATCACTGGTGAAAGTTCACTGTTTGATAAATACACTTTTAAAAATCCCATAGAAATGAATAGAAAGTGGGTGAGTTTAAATCTGCAATTATCATTTGTTCATTTGCGTGAAACTGCAGGGAGTTGTAAAGTTTGTTGGAGAACCTTGAAACATAAGGAGGGAAGCCGTCAGAAAGGTTGTTTTCCAAGAGACTCATGATAAAAAGATTTTTTTAGAACTTGTAGATTATAAAGGATGTAAAGCACTCATCCTATGGCCTCGGTGACTTCTAAAAGCCTTATAAATGACTGTATTGGTACATTATACTTAATATTGGTTACAAGATGAGCAATTACCATTTTATACTTTATAAGGATATTAGAGGTTTGAGCCCTATGAGCCCCTGCAACTTGTAATATCTATACAATGGGGGGATGTATAACCAACTATATATTTTCCAGTATTGGCTACTTACTGATTAAGTAGCAAGTTGGTAAAGTGCTGCTTAGTGTTGTCCTGTATTGCTCCTGGATTTAGAATTTAGTCTCCAATGGATCCATCACCACAACTGCATGTGAATATTAAAAGGAACAGCCTCAGTGTTATATCCATGACAGATTCCCCAGTTCAGAAAATCCTTTCTCACTGTTCCAATTCAACTTGTATCATTTTCTCTCTTTCTGTAGCTAATTCCTTTAAGGAAACAATTTGTATAAAAAGATTAAAAAAGATTTCCCTTTGTTTTTATAAAACAAATCCAATTAAATAAATTACTAACTGCTTAAAATGATTAATGAGGCTATACACATTAAACATGGGAAGCTACAGTATGTAATGTTTCCCTGTATAACTGTCATTCACAGCAGTGTGCACATGGCCATTTGGCAGTTGTTGAATATCAGTTAGCCATAGAGCTGTCTCAGCGCTTGGCAATGTTCACAGCGTCTCCCCAGTGAGAAGCAATTTTTTTTATATTTTAGTAGTTTTGAGGATCTATCCACCAGCTATGGATAGATTTGCAAATTCTCCAAAATCCGGTGGGCTCACGAGGAAGAGAAACATCAAGGAGAAGAAAGAAAGGGCACCTAAAAAGATCAAGCTTATGGGAAACAACATGGAGGAGAAACGCTTGTGCCAAGTAGAGCAAGTGGAGAAGAAGAGAGAGAGGGAGAGCTGTTTTCAGACATCATATTTCTGCTGGCTGGGAGAATCAGATCTGCTCAGTGCCCCTGCTCCATTGCTTTGAATTCAATCAGCCTGTGTGCGGTCACAGACACTGACAACAGCATGTGTGCCCATAGCCTAATGAACCATCTTTTTATGTAGTTGATTTGCTTATGTAATATAACAAATGCATTAAACAAGTGTTCAATCCAAATCTCACCCTATTTGGCAGTTTGTCAGTTGGCTCAACTTAAAGTTGTGGGGGGTCTATGGAGAATGCCCATTTGCTCTCCTAGTTACAGCTGGAAACCCATATAAAGGAATATATAGGATGTAATTTGACATTTACTGCTCTACTATATTTGGGACTTTGAGGTTGGTTAACTGACATAGGTAATAAAAATCAGCAAAATCCCATAGCAGGCAGCCAGTCAGCAAGTAGGTTTAACAGTCAATTTAATAAGTCAGAAAATCAAAGCAAAGATCAGATTGATTACTGTGGGCAACAGCACTTGTGATATTGCCATCTGTGCTATAAGTTCAGCCTCAGTAATATATCCATGACAGATTACCCAATCAGTTAATTCTTCCCCACTAATCCACTCCAGCTTGTATCATTTACTAACCATTTTTTCTGTAGATGATTTGCTTATGAAATATAACAAGTACAGCAAACAAGCGTTCAATCCAAATCTCACCTTAGATTGGATTTATTATTATTCATAAGTAGCAAGAGAAGCAATGTAAAAAAAGTGCTACGTTTGTAAAAAAAAACAAAAAGGTGCTACGTTTGCAAAAAAAAAATACAAAAAGTCTAGTCACCTAAGACAGCCAATCAGCAAATAGCATTTATTGGTCACCTGTTTAGAAGCAACTATCTTATTGGATACTATAGGTTACTGCACCTTGGCAAACTTTATGTATTTTATTATACTGTATATGGGGTTATTGGATAACAATTTTAATATGAAGAATAACAAAAGTTTTTCAGAACAATTCAGTTCCTTTTTCTAAACTGGTTACAAAGATGCTTTGTTGGCTGTGACATATATCTATATATAAAATAGTCCAACGGGTGCTCACCATGTGTAGTAACAAAACCTGGGTGCAAGCACTAAATAAATGACACTGGACAAAGGATTTAACCCTTTCACTGCCTGCAACATTTTTTGAACATTTTGCACTCTTCCACTTTCATGTGGGGGTCCTTTAGTTTAACCAGGAAAACAATATATTGCTTTTTTCAGGACAACCTAAGCTTTCAAAATATGCTTTAATTTTGGTGTAGGCTTCCATTTTGAAGCATCTTATCTCCCACAAATCATTAGGTACCAAGGTAAAACACCCTAAATATAAATGCCAGGAATCCACTGAACAGTTTGCTGTGCAATGCACATAGGTTTACTTAGGTAAGTGCCATGTATGGGCCCCAAAATGAAGACACCCCATACGACCTATCAGTTCTGCAATTCCAGATACTGCAAAACCAACACATTTACAGCATTTTTTGAGGGGCAAATGTACACATTCCCTCGAATTCAAATTGGGTATGCATGTCTTTCTACTCCGAAGTACCAAGTCGCAAGGCTTTCCTACAATTGGCAATTTTTCCAAAAATTACTTCAAAGCTTCAACTTTGCAGAATCTTATCTCCCACATATCAATAAGTACCAAGATAAAAGACTCTAAATATGAATGCCTGGCATCCAATAAACAGTTCAATGCCCAATTTGCATAGGTTTACCTAAGTATGTGGCATATAGAGCCCCAACATGATGACACCCCAGATGATCTGTCATTTTAGGCACTGCAAAATCAACACATTTACACCATTTTATGAATGGTAAAGCTAACAAAAATTACTCACCCCAGACTGTCATATATTTTTGAAAATTACACATTCCCCTAAATCCAAAATCGTTACATATCTGTTTACACCAAAGTACCAAGCCACAAAGCTTTCCTACAGCCACTCCATGGAGTGGACTGAATTCCATGTCAGAAAAATACGAATGAACGGTGTATATTGAGCCCATGATAGTTTTCAAAATAAAGTCCAAGGCACCTAACCTTGTATTGTAGACAATTTCTTTTTACAGTAATAGTCCAAGAGAATTCCACTATTCACCCAGTCCATGGTTGTATGAAACAATTGAAAAAAAAAGGTATTTAATGGGTTTTTCCAAGAGAATGAAAGACAAAAAATTTATTAAAAATGTAAAGCCATTTATTAGGATAAAAAAGGTTCTGGCCTAATGTGTTTCGTGCCTGTTGGGGCACTTACTCATAGGCTAAAGGACACTTCCCTGTACACATCTTTTATAGGAATTGTGGCCAATCAGAAAAATACTTACAATAACCAATCAGAGATCACCCATGAGAAGTATTTACAACCACCAATCAAAAACACTGACGTGCTTGCACGCAGCATGCCACCCCTAATATATTGCCGCCCTAGGCCCGGACATTTGTGGCCTCTCCACTAATCCGGGCCTGGCTGTCTCTAACTATTCAAGTTATTTGCTTTCTTATATGCTCCACTTTCTTACTCTCTGCTCCAATTTCTTCAGTGTCTTTTTTTTCTTGCCTTCCAGTTCCTCTCTCTCCTGCAGAAACCTTAGCCACCCTTTCTCTGTCTTGCTCTATACAGTACATATCCCAGTTCTCCTTTCCATTTCTACACCAGCAGCACTACAGCACGTGATTCATTGGGGGAGGGACCGAAAGGTTGCCCCGGATGCCCATCATGTACCAGGGCCCGCTGGCGAGTAGTTGCGCCACTGCGTATTATGTGTCACAACAGTACAAAGACCCTCCTAAACCATATATTTCTGTAAAGTACACATTCTACTAAATAGCTAAAAATGTGTTTCTGCTCAAATGATCAAACTGCAAAATGATGCTAAAAACAACATAAGAAACAAAAGCAGAAACATGCAGAAAACCACAATAAAATCACAAGAATCAAATACAATTATGCAAATCGATGAAATAACAAAACGACTGATCCAATAATGTAGTTAGTGGTCAGAATGCTTGATCCAAAACAGTTTTTAGGCGAAAAACAAGAGGCAAAATTATAAAATGAAGAACTAAAAAAAAAAAAGTATAAATGTCTGTGTATGCATGTGTGTGTACAGCTCTAAACAAGTGTGAGTTTGTAAATATGTGCAAAAGAGTGCAATTGTGTGCAAAAGAAAAAAACTAACTTTAGTAAAATGCATAGTGTGTATGTGTTTAAATGCATGTATGTGTATTTAAATGTGTGTAAAGGAAGGGTATACTGCTTCTGCATGCAGTAGGGTCCTTGGCAGCATTCAGGGTCCCAGGGCAGCAAAGCAGGAAGTACGTAGGTGGGGCTGGAGGCATTGACAGTTGTGTCCTGCAGCGTTCTTCGCGGTCCTGTGGCGGTCCTGCGATTTCAAGGCTGCAGCCCCTTTGCTCATTGCCTAAGGGGTGTGGGAGCTATCTGACTCGCTGCACGGTGGCAAACGCTGCCAGTGCAACAAGGAAGATCCTTAGAGTGCAGCATGTTGGTACTACTTGCTTGGCAGTCAGAGCATTTTCTTGCCAGCACTTAGTGTAAATGTAAAGAAAAGACACTTACCATTTATGCATGCAGAACTAGGGATTGTTGAAAGTCAATTACCATACATATAAAAGTAGGCAGTGAATGGGCGATAGAGATAAAGTGTCCAGCCACAGGTTGCTCTGCTTTTCCTTCCCAGAGAGCCTTACTGATCGCTAATCAGTGGTTCCGAATACGGTCTTTTAGCATGGTGATTGTCTTGCCCACATAATAAAGACCACAAGGGAACACAATGATGTATATCACATAGAAATAACTACATGATAGTCTATGGAAAATTTTAAAGAGTTTTTCTGTGTGTGGATGGGGAAAGTCAGGACCAGCTAACAAGCATCTACATGTGACATAGTCAGGGCAGTGATAATGTCCCAATTTAGTACGTGTGGTGAAGTAAAGTGTCATCCATACTGATCAAAGCCCAATTCTTTGAAATGCACTTGGATAAGTCACAGAAGAATATTTGGTAGAAAACCAGTTGGTTCCTTGTGACCTTGGTGGCCCTGTGTATATTGTGATCTATAATCCTTGGGTGGTAGCCTCTGCTGATAAAATAATTTCTGAGGGTTCTGAGCTGTCAGAAAAGATTTGGTTGTAGTGTTGGGCCTGGCTATAGATGATGCGGTGTTTATTGTGGTCCAGGTGGAAGCTGTCATACATCAATTAGGATGGTTTGTCTATAGGTTTCCGATATATGGTGGTTTGTTGGGCATAGTCTTTGATATAAATCATTGTGTCCGGAAAGTGAATGTGGGTTGCAGAGTTGGCTCATTAAATGTTGATGGTTGGGTGAATTGAATTGTTCATGGAACTGGATGAGCTGCCCAAATGATAAGAATATCATAAATTTAGCAGAGGTATGCTAGGGGGTTGGTGGTACAGAATGATAGCATACTGGGGTGTAAACAGTGTTCCCATACTAGTCCCCATCTGCTGTAGGGACAATTCCTGGCCAAATGAGAAATAGTTATCTTTTAAAGGAGAATGAATACCATTTTACACCTGGGGTGCCAAAAGTTAGGCAACCCCAAGTGACCACTTTTACATACCTGACACCCCAGACTGGTGCTTCTATCCATTCTTCTTCCTGCTTCTTCGGATTTTAAATTTAAACGCATGCGCAGTAGAGAGAAATAGCCAGCTTTTTTGTTAAAGTTTGGCTTTTTGCTTTACTGTACATGCGCAGCTGTGAGAAGACCCAAAGCAGAAAGAGGATCACATTGTGGTGCTCTCTAGAAGACTCACGGTAAAATGGTATTCATTCCCCTTTAATTTAAATTCAGTCAGGCTTAAAGGGGTTGTTCACCTTTGAGATAACTTGAGACTCAGAATGCTGCAGCGTGTGTTATTTGGAGTTATATGTGGGTCCCTTGCAGGGGGACCAGCAGCTTGCACCCAACGCTACAACAAGTGGATTAGTATAGTTCAGCATCGCTAGGTTGTAGCTTGCAGTTTTTCTTACCAGGGGTTTCAGAATTTATTTGAGCCAAACTAATATATTTTCTGTGTTCTAATGCCAGAGACAATAGGGCATCCTGGGTTGCCTTGTGATTTGTGAAATTTGGGCAGCGTATAGAAGGTGCCTATTTTAGGGGATTCTGAAACCAAGTATGGAATGCTTTGATTAGGTTTTAAAGGAGAAGGAAAGGTAAAATACAAATAAAGTTCTATATATTGGCCACAAAGTGAAGAGTTACTTACAATAATCGTGCCTCTATACGTCTTCACCTTCATCTATATATTGGCCACAAAGTGAAGAGTTACTTACAATAATCGTGCCTCTATACATCTTAACCTTCAGCTGCATTCAAACATTAATGTTAAAAATGTTTCTAATTGCATGGAATACAGAAGAGACATTCCTCTCACAAACAAAATCAGCTCTATCAGGGATTGCACATGTGCAGAAGAATTTTTGCAAGCCCTGCGGCTGCACACATGGTCACTGTACTTCACCCAGGCAAGCAATGGTAATCTGGTCAGGTGGTACCAGGCAACATCATCGGGGAGGTTATGGGGGAGGAATAAATTTTGCGCATGCGCACTTTTGTCAAGGTGACGCAGGATGTGACGCTAATATAGCCAACATGGTGGCCGCAAAGTCCGGAACAGGAAAAAACTTCAATGGCACGACACAAGTTCTGGAAACCGAATTGGGTCATCAAACTATATCGGTTCAAGAGGAGGGCGTCCAAGCAACAGTTTGAGATAGGTATTAAAAATTACCTTTCCTTCTCCATTAAGGTTTAGGCTTAAGTTCTTTAAAGGGGTTGTTCCACTTTGAGTTAACTTTTAGCATGGTGTACAGAATATTCTGAGACAATTTGGATTTGTTTTTCATTTCTTATTATTTGTGGTTTTCACGTTATTTAGATACAGTTGGTCTGCCGGGAAGCATTTCCACGAGGCAGCAACGTGCCAGTTGGACTGCCGGGAAGTATTTCCCCGAGGCAGCAACACGCCAGTCGGGAAGCATTTCCCCGAGGCAGCTACATGCCAGTTGGACTGTCGGGATGCAATGTCCCCGAGGTAGCAATGATCCTCTTAGACTGAAGGGAAGCATTTCCCCGAGGCAGCAACATGCCAGTTGGACTGCCGGGAATCATTTCCCCAAGGAAGCAACGTGCCAGTTGGACTGCCGGGAAGCAATGTCCCAGAGGTAGCAATGATCCAGTTGTTCTGCCAGGAAGCATTTCCCAGAGGCAGCAACATGCCGGTTGGACTGCCGGGAAGCATTTCCCAAGGCAGCAACATGCCAGTTGGACTGCTGGGATGCAATGTCCCCAAGGCAGCAATGATCCAGGTAGATTGAAGGGAAGCATCTCCCCGAGGCAGCAACGTGCCAGTTGGACTGCCGGGAATTATTTCCCCGAGGCAGCAACGTGCCAGTTGGACTGCAGGGAATTATTTCCCCAAGGCAGCAACATGACAGTTGGACTGCCGGGAAGCAATGTCCCAGAGGTAGCAATGATCCAGTTGGTCTGCCGGGAAGCATTTCCACGAAGCAGCAACATGCCAGTTGAACTGCCGGGAAGCATTTCTCAAGGCAGCAACATGCCAGTTGGACTGCCGAGATGCAATGTACTCGAGGCAGCAATGATCCAGGTAGACTGAAGGGAAGCATTTCCCAGAGGCAGCAAAGTGCCAGTTGGACTGCCGGGAACTATATCCCAGAGGCAGTAAAGTGGCAGTTAAACTGCCGGGAAGTATTTCCCTGAGGCAGCAACGTGTCAGTTGGACTGCCGGGAAGCATTTCCGCGAGGCAGCAACGTGTCAGTTAGACTGCCGGAAAGCATTTCCCCGAGGCAGCAATGTGTCAGTAGGACTGCCGGGAAGCATTTCCCCAAGGCAGCAACGTGGCAGTTGGACTGCCAGGAAGCATTTCCACGAGGCAGCAACATGCCAGTTGGACTGCCGGGAAGAATTTCACCAAGGCAGCAACATGCAAGTTGGACTGCCAGGATGCAATGTCCCGAGGCAGCAATGATCCAAGTAGACTGAAGGGAATCATTTCCCAAAGGCAGCAATGTACCAGATGGACATCCGGAAGCAATGTCCGAGAGGTAGCAATGATCCAGTTGTTCTGCCGGGAAGCATTTCCCCGAGGCAGCAACATGCCAGTTGGACTGCCAGGAAGAATTTCCTAAGGCACCAACATGCCAGTTGGACTGCCGGGACGCAATGTCCCCGAGGCAGCAATGATCCAGGTAGACTGAAGGGAAGCATTTCCTCGAGGCAGCAAATGCCAGTTGGACTGCAGGGAACTATTTCCCAGAGGCAGGAAAGTGCCAGTTGGTCTGCCGGGAATTATTTCCCCAAGGCAGCAACATGCCAGTTGGACTGCCGGGAAGCAATGTCCCAGAGGTAGCAATGATCCAGTTGGTTTGCCGGGAAGCATTTCCCCGAAGCAGCAACATGCCAGTTGGATTGTCGGGAAGTATTTCCCAAGGCAGCAACATGCCAGTTGGACTGCCGGGATGCAATGTACCCGAGGCAGCAATGATCCAGGTAGACTGAAGGGAAGCATTTCCCCGAGGCACCAACGTGCCAGTTGGACTGCCGGGAACTATTTCCCAGAGGCAGGAAAGTGTCAGTTGGACTGCCGGGAAGCATTTCCCCAAGGCAGCAACATGTCAGTTGGACTGCCGGGAAGCATTTCCCTGAGGCAGCAACGTGCCAGTTGGACTGTCGGGAAGCATTTCCCCAAGGTAGCAACATGCCAGTTGGACTGCCGGCACGCAATTCCCAGAGGCAGCTATATGCCAGTTGGACTGCCGGGAATCATTTTCCCAATGCAGCAACATGCCAGTTGGACTGTCAGGATGCAATGTTCCCAAGGCAGCGAGGTGCAAGTTGGACTGCCGGGAATTATTGCCCCAAGGCAGCAACATGCCAGTTGGTCTGCCGGGAACCAATGTCCCAGAGCTAGCAAGGATCCAGTTGGTCTGCCGGGAAGCATTTCCCCAAGGCAGCAATGTGCCAGTTGGACTGCCGGGAAGTGTTTCCCCGAGGCAGCAACATGCCAGTTGGACTGTCGGGAAGCATTTCCCAAGGCAGCAGCATGCCAGTTGGACTGCCGGGATGCAATGTACCCGAGGCAGCAATGATCCAGGTAGACTGAAGGGAAGCATTTCCTAGAGGCAGCAACGTGCCAGTTGGACTGCCGGGAACTATTTCTCAGAGGCAGGAAAGTGCCAGTTGGTCTGCCAGGAAGTATTTCCCCGAGGCAGCAACGTGTTAGTTGGACTGCCGGGAAGCATTTCCCTGAGGCAGCAACGTGTCAGTTGTACTGCCGGGAAGCATTTCCCCGAGGCAGCAACATGCTAGTTGGACTGCCGGGAAGCATTTCCCCGAGGCAGCAACATGCCAGTTGGACTGCCGGGAAGCATTTCCCCGATGCAGCAACATGCCAGTTGGACTGCCGGGAAGAATTTTCCCAAGGCAGCAACATGCCAGTTGGACGGCCGGGAACCAATGTCCCAGAGCAATGATCCAGGTAGACTGAAGGGAAGTGTTTCCCCAAGGCAGCAACGTGCCAGTTGGACTGCCGGGAAGTGTTTCCCCGAGGCAGCAAAATGCCAGTCGGACTGTCGGGAAGCATTTCCCCGAAGCAGCAATGATCCAGTTAGACTGAAGGGAAGCATTTCCCCGAGGCAGCAATGTGCCAGTTGGACTGCCGGGAATTATTTCCCCAAGGCAGCAACGTGCCAGTTGGACAGCCGGGATGCAATGTCCCCGAGGCAGCAATGATCCAGGTAGACTGAAGGGAAGCATTTCCCCAAGGCAGCAACATGCCAGTTGGTCTGCCGGGAACCAATGTCCCAGAGCTAGCAAGGATCCAGTTGGTCTGCCGGGAAGCATTTCCCTGAGGCAGCAATGTGCCAGTTGGACTGCCGGGAAGTGTTTCCCCGAGGCAGCAACATGCCAGTTGGACTGTCGGGAAGCATTTCCCAAGGCAGCAGCATGCCAGTTGGACTGCCGGGATACAATGTACCCGAGGCAGCAATGATCCAGGTAGACTGAAGGGAAGCATTTCCCAGAGGCAGCAACGTGCCAGTTGGACTGCCGGGAACTATTTCTCAGAGGCAGGAAAGTGCCAGTTGGTCTGCCAGGAAGTATTTCCCCGAGGCAGCAACGTGTTAGTTGGACTGCCGGGAAGCATTTCCCTGAGGCAGCAACGTGTCAGTTGTACTGCCGGGAAGCATTTCCCCGAGGCAGCAACATGGCAGTTGGACTGCCGGGAAGCATTTCCCCGAGGCAGCAACATGCCAGTTGAACTGCTGGGAAGCATTTCCCCGATGCAGCAACATGCCAGTTGGACTGCCGGGAAGAATTTTCCCAAGGCAGCAACATGCCAGTTGGACTGCCGGGAACCAATGTCCCAGAGCAATGATCCAGGTAGACTGAAGGGAAGTGTTTCCCCAAGGCAGCAACGTGCCAGTTGGACTGCCGGGAAGTGTTTCCCCGAGGCAGCAAAATGCCAGTTGGACTGTCGGGAAGCATTTCCCCGAGGCAGCAATGATCCAGTTAGACTGAAGGGAAGCATTTCCCCGAGGCAGCAACGTGCCAGTTGGACTGCCGGGAATTATTTCCCCAAGGCAGCAACGTGCCAGTTGGACAGCCGGGATGCAATGTCCCCGAGGCAGCAATGATCCAGGTAGACTGAAGGGAAGCATTTCCCCGAGGCAGCAATGTGCCAGTTGGACTGCCGGGAACTATTTCCCAGAGGCAGGAAAGTGCCAGTTGGACTGCTGGGAAGCAATGTTCCAGAGGAAGCAATGATCCAGTTAGACTGAAGGGAAGCTAATCCGTCTGCCGGGAGAACCTTGTACCTGAGGCATCAAAGTGCTAGTTTGTCTGACAGGAAGCAATTCCCCCGAGGTTGCAAAGTGCCACTTTGACTGCCAGTAAGCAATGTCCGAGAGGCAGCAAGTGCCAGTTTGAGTGCCGGGAAAGAGTTGTCCCCGAGACAGCAATGTGTGAATTGGAAAACCTTGTCAGTGATGAAGCAATGATCCGGTTGGACTGCCGGGAAGCATTTCCCCAAGGAAGCAGCATGCCAATTGGACTGCAGGGAAGGAGATATCCCTGAGGCAGCAACGTTCCATTTTGGAAAAACCCCCAGTGGCTGCATTGATCCAGTTGGACTGCCGGGAAGCATTTCCCCAAAAGTAACAACATGCCAGTTGGACTGCAGGAAAAACCTTGTCCCCGTGGGGCATTAGAATGCAAGTTGGTCTGCCGGTAAGCAATTTCCCCAAGGCAGGAAGATGCCACTTGGACTGCAGGGAAGCAATGTCCCAGGGGAAGCAATGTTGGAATTCGAAAACCTTATCACCGCCACAACTATCCAGTTGGATTGCCGGGAAGCATTCTCCAGAGGCAGCAATGTGCCAGTATATTGGAATAATATATTTCATTTAACTTTTAAATAAACATGAAAATCTATTTTTTTTGTTGTTTTGTTCTCCTTACATACTATAACCAATTGCAAAGAAACTACTCAGGGCCCCCTTTAATCAAGGAAGAGGTCAACTGGTACTTTGTGTGGGGCAAAACAACATTGGACCTCATTCGTTATTTCCTGTTAGCCCATATAATTTATTTGGACACATAAACCATGATTCCTCCCCTACTAAGGCCCACACCATTATATAACACTACAGGAGGTGCTAAAGGGGGCACAGTTAAGTTGAAGAAGGGGCAGGGAGTGTTAGCTCCACTTAGAATTCAAGCCATTTATTTGATCAGATTCCGAATGTCTATACCATTGGGTTACTGGTTATGTCTGCTAAAATAATGAAATCAATTACAAACATGGCACAGAACCTAGTTTTTTTTTTTGCTGGGGGCCCAGTGAAATCAAGTAAAGCCAAATGGATGAGGACAAAGGAAGCCAACAGAAGGAAGGGAGACAAATATGGACTAGTATTAGCTTATTAGTTATTAGTATTATCTTATTAGAATATTAGTTTTAGTTTAATATTCAGATTCAAGCAATAGATATAGAAGGACCAGTAGAATTTCATAGCAGTGGTTCCGCTTTGGTGAAGGCTTGAAGGTGTCCATATTATTAGGCAGTGCTGAGTATTATGGAAAGAATAGTTTAACAAGTAATTAGGTAAATAAGGTTGAGTAGAGCAGTGTGTTAGTAGCTGCAAATGTATCCTGAATAGTATCAGTTATCAAAACAGGGGCAAAAAAGGCTAATGTACCCCCTACTTTAAAGGGCAACTTAAATACAACAATGTTACAAATGCTGTATTTTGTATACTAAATATAAACATGAACTTACTGCACCAGCAGCCTAATAAGACAAATGATTTATGCTTTCAAAGTTGGCGCAGGGGGCTGTCATCTTGTAACTTTGTTAGACATTTCTGCAATATCAAGACTCGCACATGCTCAGTGTGGTCTGGGCTTCAGTTGGGAGGCTAACCTTAGGGATCGTCATAAATTATCAAAACAGCACAAGTCAAATAATATCTGCCATAGAAGCCAATACAGCAAGACTGATTAATAATCAGATTATAAAGACTGCACTGAGTCTCTGGATACAAATCTCTAAAGGGGATTCCAACATTGCTGCTCGAGTTCTGGGAAGTAAGGTGGGGGTGCTCCCCTGCCATTTGAAAGTATGATCATTTACCTGCACAGCAGTTGGGGACCGTCTGACAATTCCTATTCACAGCAGTAAAAGAAGGGGGAATTTAACTGCATACAGTCAGGTTTATTATAAAAACAGTAGACATTTTTTAATTAAAGTATATTGGATACAGATTTATTTTTCATTAACGAAAGTAAAAATGGGATTTTATATTTTTGCCTTTACATCCCCTTTAAATGATAAGGATATCAAAAGTCACCGAGGGGTTCTGTGACCATATAAAGGTACAAGGCTGCAGGCTGAGTTATACAGGGAACTCTGAGTATCACTCATGTATTATAAGGGATAATGTACTGTATGCCCTACTGCAAATTATAAGGATATCAGAAGTCACCGAGGAGTTCTGTGACAATATAAAGGCAGAAGGCTGCAAGATGAGTTATACAGTGAACTCTGAGCACAGCCCCCACCAGCCCACGAAATACTGACTTTCTATGGCACCTTATAGCAGCACCTCTGGCATTTGCCAGAACCCACAGATTGCCAGTCCAGTCCTGTGTTCACCCTACTGCAAATTATAAGGATATTAGAAGTCACCGAGGGGTTCTGTGACCATATAAAGGCAGAAGGCTGTAAGATGAGTTATACAGTTAACTCTGAGTTTCAATCATTTATTATAAGGAATAATGCATGCCCTACTGCAAATTATAAGTATATTAGAAGTCACAGAGGGGTTCTGTGACAATATAAAGGCAGAAGGCTGTAAGATGTTTTATACAGCGAACTCTGAGAATCAATCATTTATTATAAGGAATAATATATGCCCTACTGCAAATTATAAGGATATTAGAAGTCACAGAGGGGTTCTGTGACCATATAAAGGCAGAAGGCTGTAAGATGTTTTATACAGCGAACTCTGAGAATCAATCATTTATTATAAGGAATAATATATGCCCTACTGCAAATTATAAGGATATTAGAAGTCACCGAGGAGTTCTGTGACCATATAAAAGCAGAAGGCTGTAAGATGAGTTATACAGTGAACTCTGAGTACTATCAATCATGTATTATAAGGAATAATGTACGCCCTACTGCAAATTATAAGGATATTAGAAGTCACAGAGGGGTTCTGTGACCATATAAAGGCAGAAGGCTGTAAGATGTTTTATACAGCGAACTCTGAGAATCAATCATTTATTATAGGGAATAATGTACGCCCTACTGCAAATTATAAGGATATTAGAAGTCACAGAGGAGTTCTGTGACCTTATAAAGGCACAAGGCTGCAGTGTATTCTGAGTGTCACTCATATATTATAAAGGATAATGTATCTTTATTGCCCGCACTCTCACCTACTCTCAAGGGGGTAGAGATTTATTTCTCCAATGCAGGGTGTCGCTTCCTCTTCTCCAAAACATGACTGGTTCAAGTTCTGCTAAAGTTTGTGAAAAAATTTGCAGAATTACCTCCCTGCCAAAGACTAGGTCATGTCATTAACTCAACTGAGGAAACGCACATCTGACATACTGGGTGATGTGTATATTGTATATTGTGCTTAGTATAGAGGGATACCTTTGCTGCTGTAGCTTTGTGGTATCTCTTTGTACAGCTTTGAGTACCATAAGGACTGTTCCTGCTTACACACACATATAACAGATCATGAACACGTTACTAAACAGTCAGAGTATGGCACACACAGGGAGCATAGGGCAGGCAGAGTATGGCACAAACAAGGAGCATAGGGCAGGCAAAGTATGACACACACACAGTGCATAGGGGAAGCTGAGTATGGCACACAAGGGAGCATAAGATGGGCAGAATATGGAACACACAGGGAGCATAGGGCAGGCAAAGTATGGTACACGCAGGGAGTATAGGGCAGGCAGAGTATGGCACACACAGGGAGCATAGGGCAGGCAGAGTATGGCACACACAGGGAGCATAGGAAAGGCAGAATACAGTAGGAGACAGGGAAGCCTATCAGGACCACTAAAGTGAACAGTTCATACTGTGCAACATATAATGACACAATACTGGTGCCCCTTTGTATGAGATGTGAACAGGTGAGCAATGTGGCACATTCAGTCTGGGTCTGAGGTGTGTATAGTACAGGGCTTTAGGTTTGTGAACAACAGAGGTGTCACAGGTGTGAACAATGCAGGGTGGATTACAGGTGTGAACAATACAGGATTTTACAATCTAAATTTAAGGTGTAAACAATGCAGGGGCCTATTAATTTCAGTACGGATACCTTTTAGATTTTACAGAAGGTAAACAGTCACAGCAGGCAGACTTTCACAAAGAAGGGCCAGATAAGGGACGGGTCTGCATCCAGCTGAGGGCCGTCAGTTAGACGGGATCTAATTGTTAGTGGGGAAACATGTCTCCGGTAGACGAGGGTGTAGTATGGAGTCTTTACCATAGAGTACAAATAGTGTGAGTAAAAATAACAGTCATGGTTTAAAAGGAAGAGGCATTGCACCATACTGAATAACCCATAAACCACAGCAGCAGAAAAGAAAAAGAAAGAAAGAAACAAATATGGCGGGCTCTAGTACAGTAGGCTCTGAAAAAACTTCTGCATTTGCATTATCGACAAAAAATGTCATTAAAAGTAACTTTCCAAATTATTTTGCTTAAAAATGTCTGGGATTTTGCAGGTCTGTGCCACATGGAACATGCAAGGAATTGTGGGAATTACAGTCTTGGCTGGAGGAGAGATGACTACTGAGACAATGTTGTGATAGACGCAGTAGTCAGGAAACACAGAGCAGGGAATTGCAAAGGACACACAAGCTGCATTCAGTAGCACTTGAGACTATTCTATATTTTCACTTAAAAAAAAATGCACCTTAAATACATTAATATAACCATACCTTAGGTAGGTTATTCAGTTGGCTTCTGCAAAGTTGTTTCAGGAGTCAGACTCAGCATGTTAGATACACAACCATGCAGATATAGCATTAACAGGAGCATAACCAGTGTCAGACTGGGTCAGAGGGACACCAGGAAAAAAAACGGTAGGCCCTGGTCTTCATGGACCCCACTGGCCCCTGGACTTTCTCCTTTCCTTTCCCGCCAGATGGACCAGATCAAAAGTATGCTCTGTTTTGGGGGGCATGAAGGCCCTTTAGTTTTCATGGAGACAGTGACCTGAACGTTCTGCTCCTGGTAGGTCCCAGACACACCAGTCCAACCCTGGGAAAAACTACAGAGAAAGCAGACCTTGCAGGGGCAAGGGGGCCCCAAAAAGTAGGGGGTCCAGCGAGACCAATTGAAGAGCAATTTTTATACTGGGAGATTAATGTGCACACAGCCCCTGACCAATCAGTTTGGGACGCCTGCAAGGCACATACTCGAGGCCAGTACACCTCACTGATCTCTGCAGCCAGAAGGGAGGTTGAGGCGGACCTGACAGTGGCTAAAGTTAAGTTAGGAGAGGCGGAACAGGCTCTAGCCGCTAACCCCAGTGATGAAGCTAAACAGGCTATGGCAGCTGCACAACGAGATGTAGACCTGATACACATAGACAAATACTCCCAAAAAGAATTATACCATTCAGCGGCATGGTTCAGCCAGGGAGACAAAAATGGGAAACTTCTCGCCATTCTGGGCAAAGATGACACCCCCCACTTAGCGATTGCAGGAGTCAGAGATCTATCTGGGGTTCTTCTCACTGATAAGGCCCAAGTCACCGAGAGATTTGGGGAGTACTTTCAGGGCATGTATGCTGCCGTTCCTCCTCTGCCTGGCCAACTGCTTTCGGAATATCTGGGGAAAAGAGAATTTCCATCCATCCCCATAGACGAGGCTCTTTCTAGATTCTGATATCACGGAGGATGAGATAGGGGCAGCTATAGCGGCCATGCCGTCCGGCCGGTGCCCAGGGCCTGATGGCCTACCAGCTGAGTGGTACAAGGCGCACGTCCAAATCCTAACCCCCCAGCTTCAGCCCATCCTGAACAACGCCTCTGAGACATGCCCACTCCCCGATACGTGCTATATGGCGCATGTCACCCTCATTCATAAAGAAGGCAAGTCCCCGGAACTTTGTGACTCTTACCGCCCCATCTCGCTCCTAAACTGTGATGTTAAGATCTTTGCTAAGGTGCTGGCCAATAGGCTTAAGAGAGTGGTGAGGGGGATAATCCACCCAGACCAGACAGGTTTTATGCCAAACAATGCCACGGATATAAACATCCGGCGCCTTTTTAATAACCTTGATGCCCCCCATGTCAACGCAGGGAGTAGGCTAGTCGTGTCCCTTGATACTGCGAAGGCATTTGACACGGTCTCTTGGACCTATCTTTGGGAAGTCCTCCGACACTTCGGTATAGGTCCTCGTTACGTCTCCTGGGTGAAGGCTTTGTACCTAAAGCCTCAGGCTAGGGTAATGGTCAATGGCAACCTCTCTGACGCCATACAGCTGGAACGGGGAACTAGGCAGGGCTGCCCCCTCTCACCCCTGCTCTTTGCACTTGCAATTGAGCCACTTGCAATACAGATTAGGGACTCCCCGACTGTAACTGGGTTGCAAATAGGCAGACTTGAGGAAAAGGTCTCCCTTTACGCAGACGACATGTTATTGTACTTGGCTAATCCTAGAGGAGCCTTCACTGCTGCATTAGACCTCATTGATGACTTTGGGAGGTTTCTGGCTTAAAGGTCAACCGAGAGAAGTCTGTGATTTTCCCTATAGATCCCCTCCCTGCTGAATTTGCTGCTAACATTGGCCGTCTCAGGGTGGTACAGTCCTTTAAATATTTAGGGATCACCATAACGAAAGATTGCAAGGGTTTTGAGGAGGCCAACTTGTCCCCAATCACCAAGGCGCTGCCCAACAAAATTGATGTATGGACGCAATTACCCCTTACCCTCCCTGGCAGAGTGAACCTCTTTAAAATGATTTTCCTCCCCAAATTTTTGTATGCCCTCCACAACTCCCCCATTACACCCAGATCCCAGTGGTTCAAATATGTGGATAGGCTTATCAGGAGACTTGTCTGGGCTGGGGATCGCCCCCGATTAAGTTTTAAAACCCTACAAGCCCCAGTTGCTAGAGGAGGACTAGCCCTTCCCAACCTTAAGCTATATTTTCTCGCAGGCCAGTTGACATACTCGCATTGGTGGCTGGTTCCCTGTCGAGACAACACCGCTACAATCCTAGAAGCTAACATTGTGGGGTCATTGGAAGCCCTAGCACACCTCCTTTATAGGGGACCTTCTATAAGACACACTCCCACGACTCCCATGCGAACAGTACTGGCGGCTTACCAAAAAGCACTTAAACTGGCACATGGGTCTCGAACAACATGGTCCAAGTGGACGCCTCTCTGGGGTAACAGCTGTCTTCCTCAGTTTCTCACTATTCCGGATGTCTATCATTGGGCTGCATGTGGTGTCAAACAATTGCAGGATGTAATAAGGGAAGGGGACTTAAAGTCATTCCAAGCACTAAAGGACGAATTTCGCCTGCCCCAGGGTATGTATTTCAGGTACCTCCAGCTTTCCCACGCCTTTCGCTCCCAATTCCCTGAGAGACCATTGAACATGTCAGACACTGCTATAGAAAAATATTTACGTAAAGAGGGCCTAAACAAACCTCTCTCCCGTTCGTACACACTGCTAGGGTTGGCCTCCCCTGATCCACTAATTTCCGTCCTGGGTAAATGGAAGAGGGATATTCCTGAACTGACTGATGACATGTGGGAGGACAGCCTCAGGCAGATCCCCGAGATTACTATACCTGTGAGGGATCGGTACATTCAGATGAAGTTCCTAAATAGGGTCTATCTGACTCCCTATAGGCTGAGTAAAATGTTCTCTAATGCGTCCGATATTTGCTTTAGATGTGGGGGTGATGTTGGTTCATATATGCATGTATTTTGGCATTGTCCCACCATTCAGAAATTTTGGAAGGACATTGTGTTTTATTCCTCTGAAGCCGTAGACATGCCCCGTATTGTGTCCCCACTGGTTTGTCTACTTGGCATATTTGAGGACCTAGATCTGGACCGCTGCTCCAAAAGCTGCTATCTCCAACTTCTCTACTTCGCAAAGAAAGCCATTCTACTGAATTGGAAATCTACTGCCCCTCCGTCTCTACCATTCTGGCTGAATCTAGTTAACAGCTCTCTGTCTAACCAGAAACTGACATACCTCTCCCGTGGCTGTCTGGAAAAATTTACCAACATATGGGGCTTGTGGCTGGCCTACGGAGAAAACCCGGTTACTCTGCTGTGAAATGTAAATTGTTGAACTGTGCTGTTCCTGATTGCTAGACATGTTAACTTGCCCTGCTCCCATTGCCTTCGCTTTCCTCTCTTCTCCCTTCTCTCTCTATCTTTTTCTTCTCTTTTTCTCTTCTGTTGAAAACCTGAAAATAAAAACTTTTTAAAAAAAAAAGAAGAGCAATTTTTATTGATGAGTTACCTGGGGCAGCAAAAATCTGTTCCTGGTAACATTAAGAACCAAAATGCCAATTTCTAAATCTTTTAAATAGCTCTCTACACTAGAGATGCTACCTCTTCTCACAGAAAGCCCACTTCAGGCAGCACAGGGCCACCCCTGAAAAAAGTTATCAGTCCCAATGGTCTGAATACATGTGCATTAGTCCCATTACCATTTGCTCTATGTAATTCTCATGCAGGAGAAGGCTGCCCATCCCACTGGCCCAGTCTGACCTTGGAGTGGATGTGAGTGGATGAATTATCCACTAACCTAGGGACTCCGGTGCATAGACTTAGGGTAGAAGTTTATTACCCTGGAAGTCAGTTCAGCAGGTGCCCTTTAATGGCTGCTATTGGAACCCATGTTGGTACTGTAACCAAAAAGCCACTGTCCATGTTGGTGTAGAGTGTAGAATTCTGACTATTGAGAGAGTGATCCAGAAGGGCCCAACTACCCACACGTTCAACACGTCTGTCTGTAGATTAATAAACATATACACACAATATACTGGGATATTCTGAATATGTTATTCACCTAATGGCAATGAAATGCAAGCATTGAATCGGCAGAATGAAATGTATTTGAGAATGGACCTTCTTTTTAAAACTGCTGAACCTGTACCTTCTCGTCATGTAATGTACATACAGATCATGTTGCCTTTATTCATTAACAGATAGCTCTGTGGGCAGCTTCCAGAATAGCATTAATACATGGCCCCAAAACTAATCAGAACTAGATAAAGAATTTGAGAAACTGCAATATAAAGTAACAATATTGGCCAGAATTCCACTGGTCCCATAAACCAACCAGATGTTGGATTTCTGATGTAATTCTAATTAACAAATGCAGCAACAATATATAAACAAATACAGTATTGTTATGTAAGGGACACTTCCAGTGGCACATGGCTCAATCACACAGAATTCCTTTTTATCCCAAAGCTTATGGAGAATTTATATAGGCAATTGGGAATTTTTGCACTTTGCCCACTGCATGAGACATTGTGCATATAGCCACAGGCAATTCAGACCTGGGAACCGTGTTTTGAATTCAGTGTTGCCTGCATTGGATTCAAAAGGGGCAGGCTGAGGGAGGCATGTACTGTATGTGTTCCCCCTCCCAATATCATGGAACTGTTGATGTGGTTCACTGCTGGTTAGAAGAGAAAATAACTACGGATAAGACCCACAGCCCTTAAAAATAATAAAAAACATTAAGGGTGATTTACATTTGATGAATATGTTCTGTGGTTATTCTGTGTTTCTCTCACTAATAATCATTCCAAGCTTACTGAAATGTTTCAGCACTACAATAGTCTGCCACAGTGGTGGGTTGTATGGTAAATGGATGAGCAACCGCTATGGTTTGTACTCACTCCTCCTCTCTTAGAATTCCAGTTTCACCATTAAAAGAGAGACAGTAGCATTCAGGAGTATCAGGCAACATAGCATGAAGGATGTAAGTTACTGGGCTGAGATTTACTTAATCAGTATGTAGATGATGAGGCTGCTGTTCTTCATAAGCTGAAAGCAGGGTCACCTTCTTCCCCATTACTCAGTTTAGCATATTATGTTTTGAGGAGTCCATGGATGAGAGGAGGTGCCTCATACTCATACCATACTTAGATAGTAAATATTGCAGCATGAATAGCATGTTAATGGCATATATTTATGGAACCCATTAGGCCATTTGTGTCTTAGTATGAATGAGGAAGGAGTTTGTACAATGTAATCAGTCACTCTGATTACGTCTGATTACCTTGCCTTTCTGGTTCCAGCTTCCTGTTCTATCCTAACTTGTACCCTTTCTTTATCTTCCCTTGTCTTGCTCTGCATCTTGTTCTGCCTTTTCCTCCATCTCCGGCTATCCAGTCCCCTCTCCGGCTATCCTGTCCTTTCCTGCTATCTGCTCCAGTCCTCCCACTATTCAGTCCTCCAGTCCCTCTCTTCCTGATCTCAACCGTCCTATACTTCTAATCTGCTCCTGTCTCCTGATCTGATCTACGCCTGCACCATCCTGTCCTATACTTCTAGTCTCCTCCTGTCACCTGCACTGTCCAGTCCTAATCCAATCTGCTCCTGATCTGACCTACGCCGGCTCCGTCCTGTTCCTGCCTTTTCCTTACCGTGTCCCATTAGGCACATACAGCTCCTGCCTCAAGGACTCACTCTTCCCTCCAATCTGCCTCCACAGCGCCCCCTACCCAATCTCTGACAGATACATGGTGTGCGTATTTGATTTTGTTATCCACTGATCTGATTTATGTTACGATGAGAACAGCTGCACATCTGCCATCTTGTTATAGAATAGTTTCATGGTAAAGAGTTTCAGGCTTTACCAATTAACTGTACATTTACTTCCGCATAGATATGCTGTAAAAATCTGTCTAAAGTGCATCATTTTTATTTATTTAGCTTTACTAAATAAACTTAATTCTGAACAGAATGTTGGTGCTAAATTGGCTACAGAGCCACATGGACCAGATTCAGAATAGGCTTTAAATGCTAAATCACACCAGTCTTATACAAGTCATGTATGTATTTATTCTACTGTACTGTTGTATCTTTTAGTTTGTGGCTTGCAGGCAGGATAAAAAGGAATGGTGACCAGCAACTGTGGTAAGTAGAGAAGTCACCACTGAAGGAATTACAGAAAAAAGGAATCAAATCACAGGTAGGATAATCTTTCATATATATATCTATCTAATCAATTTCTCTTACTTTTATAAGTAATCATCAGTAAACAAGAAAACATGGCCAAATATAAAGTCAGGCCTGGCACCAACTGGTCCAGCTGACTTTTCTGACACACTTTTTTGTTTATGGACCCCCAGGCTATCCAAAATATCAGTATCTAACTTTGTTTAATTTATATTGTGCCTCCTTGATAAATTTTGAATGGAATTTAATTGATCATATTTTGATCACAGTTTTGTGGGATTTATATTCGATATATGCAAACAAAGCTGGAAATATTTGGCAGTATTGTTCCTGCATATAAGGTGAGGCTAGTGATATAGCCAGTGATAGCAGTTCTTGGACACAAAGCCAGGCAGGGGACACAGGAACCAGGAATCAGGAATAACGAAGGTCAGAGGCTAGATAAGGCTCAGGAGCTCAGATGATCAAACAACAGAAACTTCTATTGCGCAGGCTTATAAAGGGCCTTGATTGTTTGATTGGCAACACATGTTGTTAATGAGGCAGGATGAGGTAAGTGTGTTGCAAGAAAAATTATAGTAAGTCTGTTCACAGCAGTGTCCAGCACAAGCACTAAGACATCCCTTTGGCTCACCAGAATAGTGGAGAAGTGTCCGAACGCAAAGGTTCGATTCCTCATCATTACTGGTGCGCTGTACCTCCACCCCTCCGCTCGCCTACTGCGTCATGTCCCCACTGCTCGCATCTGAAAAGTTAAATGAGCAGCAAGGGAGGGGGAAATCCTTAACTATAGAGGATGACCCATGTTCCCTATAGTTATGCCAGTGGTGATTACCAAAAGCACCCCCAGAGCCTCTTTTGGTCAGTGCGGAGACCATAACCTGATGCTGCTATTATTAAGGAAAACAAATCAGTAAGGGTCTACTTTAAAAGGAACATTGTGACAAGATGATATTATCTGTAGATCCCTGCATGAGACAAATGAGATAAAGTATCTGTGAATTCTATTTAAAAGGATGCCTTCTTTTTGGTCTCTTGCAAGAGGATGGTTTGAAAAAAATGATATTTTAAATGCATGATACAGTATATGAAGGGCAGAGATCAGTGATGTTATAACACTGGCCTCCATTATCGGCCCTCCACCACGAAGCTGGAAAAATTCCAGACCTCGCTACCACAGAAGTTGGATAGCACTAGGTTATAGCATCTATTAGTAGGAGACAGGACACTAGAAGAACAAAGTGAAATGAGGCCCCTCCCCTCCTGCTAAGACTCCCTGGGAGCAAGCCAATGCAATAAAATGAATACCCTCAGACTGTCCAGCACGAGTAAATAGCTGACATAAAGCAGCACCAGACAAGCAGCAACTGATTGACAATCTTATTGTGGCAGTACTCCAGTGCCTAGACCTCAAAGGCCCAGACGAGCCACGGGTCTCTTCACCATACCTCCCAACATTTTGGAAATAAAAAGAGGAACAAAAAAGTTGCTGCGTGTAAATTTTTTTGACCATGCCCATTTTTGTGGCCGCACCCCCTAATTACCTTGTTCGTTTTACAAAATTTGGCAGCTTATTGTGGTGTGTTTTATAGATATATCCAAGTATCCATATAGTGTTATGAAATGTAGAGTCCGCAATTTACCAGGTAAAGTGATGCAACCAAGGTTCCCAGAGATGAAACGATTTATTCAGATTATCCAGCCCAGAGACAGCAAATTATACAGAGATCTTTCAAAATGTGCCCACAGGTTATACTTCCTTCCTTCTCTCTCTCCCTCTTCTTCCCTTCCTCTTCTCCTCTGAGATGTCCCTTTTACCAATAACAACTGTACAAACAGTTCCTCTTTGAAATGTAAAAGACCCTCTCCAGCTGGTTTCTTGGAATGTGTCCCACCTATTTCTTATCTTATTTTTGCATTTTATTACAAGACAGGATGGGCTCCTTTGAAGGAGTCATAAAAACTCAGGATGCCTTCTAACTAAGGATTAATTACAATCGGTCTATATATATTACTACATTCCCCCATTTGGATCAGTTCTACTCAGAATTGATCCACAACATATACAAACATTTTTTTAAATTAATAAATAATAGGATGCCATTATGTTGTAAGGAATGCTAAACCAAGGCTCTTAAATATTTCCAAAAAATTCTGCTAGAACTGGTTACATATCACTTCTCCAGCTCTTTATGTTCCCTCATTTAGGATGAATAAGGTATCCAACACTATTGCAAGTGGCAGTTTTGGTGTATGTTATGAATTAGACGAAGTCCTTATGCAGACTGTGGAACTGTTCATGTCCACAAATTCCATTCTATTCAGAGTTGGGGACTTTATGATCTAGGCGGGATTGTTTGCCACTTCCATCACTTGTGAAAATTTTTACATATTTGTGTGTTTTTTTTCCAGTTAGTACAGTTTTGCTAATGAAGGTGAATTGCCCTTTATTTAAAGGAACAGTAACACTTTTTTACAAACTCAGACAAAAATAATGTACTTAGCTAAGTAACTTCCAATACACTGCTGAATCCAGATAGTCTTGTAAGGAATTCAAAAAAATCAAAACCGCCGCTTCTGGATGGAGTCCAAGGGTCCTCGCCATCTTGCCCCACCAGCAACCTTCTTCTGCACTACGTGCGCGCTGCCGTGCTTCACTTCCTTGTCTTCGGGTCTGAACTTCCGGGTTCATGATGTCACTTCCGGAAGTGACATCACATAACAACCGATAGTATAAACTGCTTAGGCTATAGGAGCGCTGGCTGAATGCATTTTATTATTACCGTATATACTCGAGTATAAGCCGTCCCGAGTATAAGTCGAGGTACCTAATTTTACCTCCAAAAACTGGGAAAGCTTATTGACTCGAGTATAAGCCGAGGGTGAGAAATGCAGCAGCTTCTGGTAAGATTCAATCTCGTTTTTGGATGACTATTCTTAGGCGCCGGCTACTATTCTTAGGCGCCGGCTACTATTCTAAGGCGCTGGCAAATATTCTTAGGCGCCGGCTACTATTCTAAGGCACGGCTACTATTCTAAGGCGCCGGCTACTATTCTAAGGCGCCGGCGACCGTTTTTGCGCTGGACCCGTATAAGCCGAGGTAGAGTTTTTCAGTATATTTTGGGGGCTGAAAAACTCGGCTTATACTCGAGTATATACTGTAGATTCCCCAACCCAAGAAATCAGCCCAATTCCCAGCAGTGGATGTAATTGTGAAAGAGCTGCAGCAGTTCAATTCACTCCCCCCCCCACTCCATGTCCTCTCACTGCCGTACCTCCGTGCAGCCGTTCACTCCCCCACCTCCCCTCCATGTTCCTCTCACCCCAGCCTTCTCCATTCATGCAGTACAGCTCACCCCCCCTTCCCTCCGTGTCCTGTCACTGCCGCTTCTAACAGTGCTTTCATGCAGCCGTTCACTCCCCCTGTCTCCGCTCTGTGTCCTCTCACTGCCGTCCCTCTCCCCAGCCTTCTCCATTGATGCTGCCATACACTCCCCCCCCCTCCCCTCCTTGTTCCTCTCACTGCCCACATACAAAAGAAGTCTGGCAAGAAGAGGGAAAACTATGCGTCGTAGCATGCATGCCCTGTCTTCTCAGAAGCTCTTCTGACTTCCAGGTTTACTTGCATGATGGAAGTCCTGGGTGAAGGAGCACTATCGGGAGCGCGCTTGTACGTATTGTCGTATAAGCATTGGTCGCCATATCGCTGTTTTTCAAAATCAGTTCAGACCATGGAGGGGAAAGTTTACTGGGGACTTTTGTGGTACAAGGAGGGTGAATATGTAATATCTATTGGGACATGGGTATTATATACAGGCTGTAATTTTAATTTTTTTAATAAAAAAATGATGTTACTGTTCCTTTAAGCTGTGAGTTTAAAGCTGGCCATAGACAAATTCTCGAACGATCGGACTTCCCCATCTCCTAACCTTTCAGATCAAATAAAGTAGAAAAGAACAGATCAGCCGATGTTCTGCCCCTGTCAGCAATCGTACGATATTTATGTCTGACAAAGCTAGTGACAGTCTCCCACTGAAAATCGTAAGATCGGCAATACATGCAGAGATATTATCGGCAGCCGACAGAAATCTTTTAACCTGGTGGATCGTGCAAACGACCGATCTCCATGGGACAAAAATGTCGGGACTCTCAATACATGGCCCGAAAATCGTATGAATAAAGGATTTGTATGATCAGATCTTTGCGTCTATGGCCAGCTTAACTTTTCCCAAGGGATCTGTTATCTTATATTGTTACAATTACTTATTTGCTTATCTATAAATTGTTACAAAAGTATCTTATCTTCTGCTGTGGCTGTTCTGGGCTCTCTGCCAAAAGCCAATTAAGTTAGAAACTATTTCTTTTTCTGGCTATTCAGTGCAGAGAAAAACAGGACTTTCCAGTACAAATGAGGGACTGCCGGTTGAACTGTCAAAAGAGGGGCTGTCCCTCTTAAAACAGGACAGTTGGTAGGTATGTCTTCACAATCGCTTTTAAAGTGGCATAAGAGGTGCTTAAGCTTATTCCCTTCTCATTCTCAACTTGATGGTATCGTTCAGTCCAAACATCTGGTGAGAAAATCTCAGGCTAACCACAGGTTTCAATTTTTATCCTTTTGATTACGAATTTCTTGACAAATGGGCAGTCCCTTCTGTGGATGCGCCGGTCTCTCCATTATCCAAGTATACAGCCATTCCTGTTCCCGATGCTTCATAACTTAGGGATCCTATGAACAAGAAGAGGGTTTTCTGCATTCTGTTTTTGCAGCCATAGGAGAAGCAACAAAACCAGTGTTGGCCTCTGCTTGGCTCAGCGGGGCAACTCAAACATGGATCAACACACTATTAGATGGTCTCAGCTAAGGAATTTCTAGACAGGAACTTTTAAATACGGCACTCTAAGTTAAGGATGCTAATGACTACCTGTGTAAAGCTGCACTGGATGCCACACAAGTGATTAGCAGAGCATCTGCACTTGCTGTAGCCACTCGTAGATCAATCTGGTTAAGCTTTAGTCAGCGGATCTTTCCTCTATAAAATTGCTCACTACTATTCCCTTCAAAGGAAAACTTTGACCAGACCGTGACAAAATAATTAGCCACGCAACAAGGGGTAAAAGGACCCTCCTTATGACTCAAGTCACAAACTACTTTTCTTATCTAACTAGGGATCCCCCATCCCAAACTTCGGGTTCAAAGCCCTGTTTTCAGGCAAAATTCAGATCTAATTGGCAACTAAGATGAACTAAGCCCAAGAGTTCAAGTCCATCACAGCATGACTGGCGTCCATCCACGGGAAGAACGTTTCCGCAGATTCTATTCCAACCTTTTCATTGTTCCCAAAAAGGATGGATCATGTTGGACCTCAAATTACTCAACACATGCATCCGCCCATCCAAGTTCAAGATGGAATCACTACGTTCAGTGATCTCAGCCGTGACCAAACAAATTACTTTTGGCTCTGGACATCAAGGATGCCTACTTGCACATTCCTATTTTCCCTCCCCATTAGACATACTTGAGTTTTTCCTTCCCCAATCAACACTACCAGTTCCTGGCACTTCCATTTGATCTGACGTCAACACCAAGGGTGTTCACCAAGGTGATGGCATCAGCGGCAGCCATACTTAGAGTACAGCGAGTGTCCATAACACCGTATCTGGACGACCTTCTCATAAAAGCTCCATCTTATGCAGAAGCCATCAAGAGCCTCTCTCAGGTGACAGACACCCTGTCCAAATTAGGATGGACCATCAGCCAAGTCCAATCTGGTACCCAGGCAGAACATGACGTTCCTAGGCATGGCATTTGATACCAGGCAGCAGAGAGTCTTCTTTCCTCTGAGAAAGATATCCTCAATCCAGTATCTAGTTTGTCTTTTCCTGATGAATTCCATCCCTCAAGCAAGATTTTCAATGAGAGTCCTGTGATCTATGGTAGCTGCAATAGAAGTAGTTCCTTTTGCGCGATTTCACCTTAGGGAATTACAATGGAACATTCTGTCCCAGTTGAACCAACATGATCTTTCCCAGCAAATTCATCTTCAATCGACCACCAGGATGTCTCTTATGTTGTGGCTTCAGACACCTCAACTAGCCTAGGGCAGAATGGGACCCTCTAGCATCGGAGGTAGACCCCCTTACAGACCCATGGAATTTTCGTCTAGCCTACTCCTTTCCTCCACTTCCTTTGATTCCTAGAGTACTCAGAGAACAGGTAACATTGATTGTCTCATTGCCCCAAGGTGGCCACGGCACACCTGGTTTTCCGATCTCCTGAATCTTTCAATAGGGTAACCCTCGACGATACCACCTCAACAGGATTTACTTCAGCAAGGTCCAATACGGTGGTATATTAATTTTTCCTCGATTTGGAGACCAGAACACCCTGAACACAGGAAAATAACAAATCTGGCACCTTAGATGGCCACGTGAAAATAAATGTAGATTTTAGGGAGCACCATCCATCACACATGAGAGACAGTAAGGTGGTGTGCAGGGTAAATCAATAATGTAAGAGAAGGAGAAAAAGTTAACCCTATGTAGTGCACCTCCCCACCATTGGATCCGACGGCTCACAGAACAAATCAAAGCTAAAACTTAACTTTTATTCACCCATAGAACGTCCCACCCGGTATCGTTTGCGGATCGGTGGCCTATAGCAAGCCGTATTCGTTTTTTATCCCCCTGCCTAACAAAGCTAAAAAGCGCCTGACGTGCGTTTCTCCTGCTAATAGCAGGCTTTATCAAAGGCCTTTGCAAACAACGGACAACGCTGGGGTAGAATTTAGAATTATTTAAACTGAAACGAATATACTGTGGGTCAATCTTTGACGTAATTCAGCATTTGTCATCTCCCTCATGGCAGTGGGGGGTGTTGTTTGTAAGGGGAACTTGTTTCTCGTGGCTGCGAAGTGTGCAGCAGTTTGACTCTGAATGTGGGGCTGTGACCCGTATTAATATTGATACACTCAGAGACGCAGTCCTCACTGGTTTCTCCTTCCAGTGGATTGGGAGGGCTAAACCAGTATTGAAGGGGTGGCTAACTGGAAAGTTAAGCAATTCAGACTGGGCATTCTATCTACTGCTTCCTAGTGAATGGTTAATTATCATCATTCCTACCCCGTACTCATTCCGAGACCCATTCAGTGGTCTACCCTCCACCCCATTGCCAGTCAATTCCGACTATAGCCCTGTTTTTTCCCCCTGACCTTACATTTCTTTTAACGTTTTCCTGGACTTACACATTTTATTTAACTATTAATAAAAGTTAAGTTTTAGCTTTGATTTGTTCTGTGAGCCATCGGATCCAATGGTGGGGAGGTGCACTACATAGGGTTAACTTTTTCTCCTTCTCTTACCTTAGATGGCCATACTGACAAGTAAATGCAGCAACAAAACACAAGCGGCTGCTGGAAGTGTTGCCACCTTTTCTGGAAAAAAATACCGGCCTTCCTATATTCTTGACGTTTTTTCCTATTAATAGCATTGGCATCAAGCATCATTTTTACCGGCCAGGCCAGTAAAATACCAGGCAGGTGGCAACCCAAGCAGGCGCGGGTCAGGTCGAGCTCTTTCTCCTGCTCTCCCCGCCCAACATCGTCAACTTCTGGCTTCTGACTTCCGGCTTTATAGCCGCACTTCTGATCACCCTGCCCCTTTTGTGACTTCGTCGGCGCAGGTCTATAAAGAGAAATCAGAAGTGGGGCTCGGGTTGACATGGGTGGAGGGAGGGCGGGTTAGGGTCGGGTGCGGGTCGGGAAAAACCAGACCCACACATCCCTATTGGCTATGTAGTTGGGGCGACTAATCTCCCCGAATCTGTCCATGTGGCCTTACCCTAAATGAATGTTTGGTAAAAACTCTAGTTTGTGTTTTACCCATTATGTTGCATTTCCCTTTAGAAGATCCTCAACAAGTGGCTTGTAAGCAACATGTTGTTCTCTGACCCCTTGGATGTTGCTCCCAGTGGCCCATATTTGGCACCTCCAAGAACTTTTTGCATGCTTATATTGCTTTCCAACTTTTTTACATTAGAACGTGGTTCATGGGTAAAAAAGGATGGGTACCCCTGCTCTAAAAGTCCAGTGTCATAGCAGGTATCTGTTATGTAGTGGTAGTGTGTGCTGCAACTTACAAATGGATTTTGTTGTCAATTGTTGGTACTTTCACTGGCTTTATCCTCCCCCATGTGTGCTTTCCATGTGGTTGTAGCCAGGGCCGCCATCAGGGGGGCACAGGGGGTACAGCTGGCCCGGGCCTGAAGAAAGGAAACACACATTATTCTACATGTGAGTACCTTAGCCGAATATATCAAATTAAGACGTTTCCCCAGAGGCCTGCGTTTAGACATCAAACCCAATCTCTGTGCCAACGATAAAGTGTTACAACGGAAGTGGTTCAAATTTGTAACAAATGTAGCTTAGATCTTATGGTTCTTACCGTTGAAAGACTTACAATTAAGCTGCAAGAGATCCGGTTAACCATTGAAGAGCTGAAAGCTAAGGCATTAGAGGAACTCGGATTGCAAAAATTGGACGAACTACTACTTGAACATAATCAAATCCTGGACAAGCTCCGGGAAAGCATTAAAGAAAGGAAGCGCGACAAATTTGAGCAAGATGCTAGCGACTATAGAGAGAACAGAGTCTACTCGTGGAAGGAGGAGCGAAAATGTCAGCGTTCTCAAGAGCGACAGCAGACCGGACTGCCCGCACCCTCGTACCGGCAACTAAGAGGAAGCCAGCACACCACAGTGAACCTAACCGGAAGAACTCCAGAAGGCGCACTGAGAAGGCAGCAGGGACCTCCGTTCGCGACGGCGACCAGCAGCGAAGATTCTGCAACATCTATACAAGTGTAGTCAAGCTCTTTGGCATCCTCGTCTTCTTTTTTAGATCCGCGCACCATGACCCAGGACAGCGAGCGGAAACAGTACCAGGGCCTGGAAGTGGCAGAGGACGCTATCCGAAACGGAACCGCAAGCAAACCAGGTAATGAATCTAGTTATCAACATATCTTCTTATGAACTGACTGCTCCTGAACTTAGTGTGTTAAACAAAGGCTTGAACTTTATTCCTTACTATAATGCAGACTTGATACAATGGGAAATCGAATTTCCTGAGAGACCTGAAATCAAAAGATCATTTTTCTGTGATTGAACCAAAGGAATGTTCTAAGCCAGTTGAACCCATGAGTAAACTTAAAAAACGTAGCACTTTTATACCAGATTTTGTCCATGAATCTAGTAGTAAATCATGAAGTTAGAAAACTTTGGACCACACAAGAAGGTAAACAACCTCGTCCCAATCTTACGTTTAAAGAAAAAAAAGCCCTAGATTCCCTTAAGAATAATAGTACTATCATCATACGTAAAGCTGATAAAGGGGGGTTTATTATTTGTGTTTTTTGAGTTATTTAGCTTTTTATTCAGCAGCTCTCCAGTTTGTCATTTCTGTAATCTGGTTGCTAGGGTCTAAATTCGCATAGCAACTATGCACTGATTTAAATAAGAGACTGGAATATGAATTAGGGAGGACCTGAATAGAAAGATGAGCAATAACAATAAACTTGTAGCCTTACAAATCATTTGTTTTTAAATGGGGTCAGCGACCCAGTTGAAAAGTTGCTTAGAATTGGTCATTCTATAACATACTGAAATTTAACCTAAAGGTGAACCACCCATTTAAGGTAAGAAAGGGGGAAATATGTATTTGCTGCCCTAGATATTAAGAATGACAGAATTACTGAAACTCTGATGTAATACTATACCCATACTCATCTCATGAGCTATGGGGGGTTCTGAACAAAGGTTGGACCTTCCAGGGGGGCCCTTTCCAAAAGATGGACCTTAAGGAGATACTGACACCAGAAATTAAACCTTCTTTTACATCATTCGTAATATTGTCTTTGCTGAAGACCCAAAGCAGCGCAGAAGAGCTGAAGCCACGAAAATCCCCAAAGTTGAAGTCCTAAAGCCGCGAAAATACCCGAAGCTAACATAGGAAACTGAAGAAGCTGAAGAAGAAGAACCTAGGATAAGTTCCACTGATCACCAATGTTTTATTTTATTGAACCCCTGGCCAACAATGTTTTTTAAAAATTTTAATAGGGGCCCTGGCACCAATGTTTTTTTAACTTGTAGGGGGGCCCTGACCACCAATGGTTTTCTAAAAACTTGTGAGTGAGGGGTTTACTGTTTTTAGCGCTGGTGTATGTGTGGACTTTTTACTGTTGTGTGGGTGGGATCTGGGGTGGGCGGGGGCCAAGGGGGCCCAGAAAATTTTGCTGTACGGGGCCCACGTGATTTGTGATGGCGGCCCTGGTTGTAGCAACCCCACACCTGTCCCTTTAATGATGGCATCTTTCCTTTATAATCTGCCTGAGACCAATGCCCAGGTCAGGTGATACTTTTATCATGAAATACTGCCACACACTACTAAATGTAAGAGTACAAATATGATGCGGTTTGAATTTTATTATATATTATATATGTATATATTTTGGAAATAATAAAATGTACAAACCATTAGGCAGAATTGCATGGACTCCAGTTCTTTCCTATCTGCATTACAAATTGTTAGCATTATAACCTGTATGAAAATGGAACCAGAAGAGAGAAAAAAATCAATTAATTCATGCTTCGATGAAGTTAATTTGAATATGCAAAATACCAAATATATTGAACTGCATATCACTAGTCTATCCACTAGGTGTCTCATATATCGCTCATAAAGTGACAGTATTTTCAATCATTTTGCTATATAAAATATACCCTAGCAACCGTGCATTTTACGAAAATAAACATTTTCTATGTAGTGTAAACTTTTAGTGTTAAATATTAAAAACACATTATAACGTGTTACAGTGATAACATGTAAGATTAAACAATGTAATAATATGTTATACTTAAAAAAAATTATTTTAAATGACACAGTGTATCTAGTGTACCTCACCAGTGTGCTTCAATTAGAGAATTAAAAGTTCCATTATAAAATAAAAGTCCCATGACCTTTGCACTAGGCACAATTTAAGCCAGCCCACCCCGAAAAATATATAAAAAATATTCTGTATAAAATATAAATATATAAAAATATATAAACATATTAAAAAAAAGCCCTTATTAAGTTGCCCATGCAAGCCCCTTAGTGCTACACATTTTAATTAATGTATCCAATATATATCTAGTTTGAGGAGCTCACCCCACCCCCTGGCCTCTTTGCCACCTAAAAGGTAGCTGGATCATGATGGCCATCTGCCCAATGCCACACATTTTTGAAAATCACATTTATATGTTGAGATAAGTTCGAAAATAAAAAAAGGTCTAGGGACATAAATGTAACATGGTTTGAAAGAAAAGATGTGTCAGAAGTGGGATTTGAACCCACGCCTCCATTCGGAGACCAGAATCCCCAGTATAGGAGAAGACATTGATGTCTTGAGTCTGGCGCCTTAGACCACTCGGCCATCCTGACACTCTATCTTTAAGCTTTGAAATTAACAGTTAAAAAATAATTCTCTATACACAAATTACACAGCAGTTTTCATTTAATAAGACATAAGGCACAGTCTCTCAATATAAATATATAATGATGCTATCGATTTGCAATGCAGGAAAGCACTGGAGTACATGCAATTCTGCCTTTTTTGGTTTGTAAAATGTTTCTATCTCCAAAATAGGGCAAAATACAAACAGTATTTGTTGAGAGACAGATACTATTTTTTTTATGGGAAGTGGCATAATAGAAAACTTTATATTTCACTTGCAAAACACCCCCATCATAGCCATACATAGCTGCCACATGCTTGTAGAGCTGGAACAAAGCAATTGAATTTAACCAAGATTGTATTGTATTGCAGTTTATAGGTGGCCATACATGGACATATTTGGCAGTTTGCCTGCCAAATAGTCAGGGCCTCCGACTGACCTCCCAGATTGATATCGATATTGAGGTTTTTCCTGCAATCAAGGGCAGCATCGGCTAGTTCATGTGGTCCTATGACCAGTCGGCGCCCATTCTCTTCATTGTAATCCAATCGTTTGTCCCTAGAGCTGAATGTTCAGATTAACCAGATATCGCCCTGACGTTGGTGGGCATATTAGGCAAAGATCAGCTCATTTGGCGTCGATGCCATACGAGCAGAGCTTAATGTGTATTGATTACTCTATCCATAAAAATTCACAATTCAAGGATTGGGAACCCCTGGTTCCATGGTGTAATGGTTAGCACTCTGGACTCTGAATCCAGCGATCCGAGTTCAAATCTCGGTGGAACCTCACTATTGTTACCCATCTGCAGGAAATATTTGGTTTTATATATTTTTATATTATATTATTTTCTATAATTATGTTCTGTAGATAATTCACAAAGGGAAACAGTGATATCAAACTTTTCCCCAAACTGCCAGTACTTTCTCATAGTAGTGGTAGTTAGCATATTAATTGAAACAATGGGCACACTGGCAACAAGTGGCAGACGCACAATTTAGGTACTTAAGTTTAATCAAATGCCTTTTTGTGCTGAGCACTTGCACCCAGGCCCAGATTTGTGCAAAGACCACAATGGCCTGGGCCTAGGGAGGCAGAATTTTCAGGGGGTGGCATGCCACCCAACCACACCCGCACTGGTTAGGAAGCACTGGGGATTCTCAGGAGATACAATAGTTTTTAAAATTTTCTGTGCACCATTCCCCCACTACTCTGAACCTGATGCTGAAAAAGGGGAGGGGACTGGGGCGATGAAAATATACAGATAATACAGAAGTAATGTCTTTGTTAGTAGTGGGATCTCTTTTCTAAAAACCCATTATCCACAGGGTATGACGGGACACCAGGAAAAAAACCCAGTGGGCCCCTGCTGACTTAGGTCTGCTTCTTCTGTGGCTGTAAACAGCAGGCACCAATTGCGCCGCGCCGCTCCCCCCCCATGCACATGTGTCCGCAAGGAGATGAATACAGGTCTGTGGTGTGTGAGAGTTTGTGTTCGCTCACTGTTAGGGTGGGGCACTCCAAGGCGCCAGCCCCGGTGGGCCATAGGGTTGCCACCTATGCCCTTTAAAACCAAACACATACTGTATAGAATCCACAGCCTGCATGGCTAATTAGCAATTCATTTAGATGCATGATGCATGGCTGCACATAAATCAGTCTGCAGCATGGATCTAAATGAATTGCTAATTAGCCATGCATGCTGTGGATTCCCTATGTGTTTGGTCTTAAAGGGGTGAGGTGGCAACCCTTGTGCTCTCTAGCTTTAAAGCAGGAAGACATGGCTAAAAGAAAAAAAAAATCAAATAACCAAAACCCTAGCCCAATCCACTCCAAGCCAAGCCGCGACGTTACTTACCCGAAATAAAAAAGAAATTTCAGCAGTGTAGGGAGACCACAGACTGCAACGTTTGGGTTTTTTAAAACTCCCGCCGGACTGTCATGTGACCTCCCAGCCATAAACCTGGACGTGAAGATCCACTACCTGGAGGCACTTATTCGAGTCTAATCTCGCTGCACCAGCCCGTTCCACAACTAGATCAGCACCCACTGGTGCCTAAACTGTTCCTCAGCCGGGAAGAAGAGGCACAAACAGCCGGGGAGCAGGACCTGCCAGCACAAGTAAGTTCTGGCAGTCCTCTGCCGCACAGGCTCCTAACTCAATCCCCACAAGCCACCAAACACCCGCTGGTGCCTGTATACCAAGAGAGAAGCAGGCTACACCACACACCCACAGCCAGGGGTGATCGGTAGAAAGGGTCGAAACCACCTGTCCTGCTGGCCCTATAATCCCAGGAATCCTGCTGGACCCCAAAAAAACTTACCTTGTCCTTGGAGGACAGGAAACAAGAACACAGGGGATAGCAGGAGGGGAGGGTGTTTTGTTCTTGTTTCCTGTCCTAGGAGGAGGGACCATCCCTCTCTTGTGCTGCTGCCTGGGGACCTGAAGAAAAATCTTTTTCACTTTGCTCAGTAGGAGCTGTGGTCCATTTATACTATGATGGAGATGTGTCAATGCCCCTCCTCCATTTGCTCCTTTTTAAGTGGATTGTTTCACATGCGATTAGGCGTGATATATGAATAGGAGAGGGTCTGCATAGAAAGATGGGTAATGAAAATAGCAATAACAATACATTTGTAGCCTTACAAAGCACTTGTTTTCAGATGGGGTCGGGGACCCCCATTTGGATGCTGGGAAAAGACAGAAGAAAAAAGACAAATAATTCAAAAACAATTAAAAAGAGAAAACGGAGGCTAATAGAAAAGTTACTTAGAATTTCCCGTTCTATAACATGCTAAAGGTAAACCATCCCTTTAAGAAACCAATGGTATATAACTAGATATAGATATTTATTTAATATTTGTCATTAACAGTGCATTGTCTTTGATTTAGAACTAAAATGAATAAATCCAGAGCCCCTTTTCACAAGATACTTAAAAAAAAACTTTAAAAAAAAATCTAAAAGATGTGTCAGAAGTGGGATTTGAACCCACGCCTCCATTCGGAGACCAGAACACCCGCTAAGCGGAAGACTGCTAGTCTTGAGTCTGGCGCCTTAGACCGCTCGGCCATCCTGACACTTACACTGAAATGGCAGAAGGCATGGATACAACGCTAACCTACACGCTGTATTCCTTTGTCTGTGTGCGCGTTCATTGCTTATTTCTGCCTCTCAGACCTGCCCTTGCCTGCTGGTAAATATATGTCTGGTCCATGATTCCGTCGTAGTAAGACAATCAGGAGTGCGCGTGTGAGCAGATGAGTGTGAGGCTGGGAGTGAGCGCGTATTGTATTGCCAGGAGGAGGCAGCGCTGTATATTGCGTAAATTAAAGTCGCATAGACTGAACCATCTTGACAACCAACAATAATGAATCCAATGTAACGTTCATCAGCAGGAACACACAGTACACAAAGGATATATACCTCAATGCCTAGGCAAGTGTCAGGATGGCCGAGCGGTCTAAGGCGCTGCGTTCAGGTCGCAGTCTCCTCTGGAGGCGTGGGTTCGAATCCCACTTCTGACACAAACATTTTTTTTTTTCGTTTTTAAAGCGAGTTCAACAGCCTATGGAAATAAGCAGACGTTTCGAAATGCCAAGGTACAGCATAGCATGATCCTTGCCCTCCACTTTCAACCTCTCAATTTTTGCTAGAGCGTAAACACATTTATGTCCGCACCCTTCACTCAAACCTACGTAAGAAAGAAAACTACATCTCCCGTCGTCCCGAGCGGCGGAGTGACGTCCCTTCCTGGGACTGTGTGGCGCGCGAGACGTTTGTGCGAGGTGAGTGAGAGAAGAGGTTTTATACAAAGTAATGGAACGCGCCTGTCAGGCTGGTTGATTGGGTTGCTTTGTGGTGTCTATACAGTGGTTTAACCGAGTAGACTTGCAAGCGGGCCTATTTTGTAAGAACATAAACGCTTCGCTTTAGTTGCCCCCACTCCAGGCACTTACAGGAGCTAAGGTTCTTAACAAAGCTTTGGGCAATACTTAAAAAAAAATGGAGTTACGCTTATACTTCCCCATCATGGGGCTGCAATTTGCTCTGCAGTCTTTACACTTTTTCTATAACTTAAAAGGGTGGTTCACTTTCAGTATGTTATAGAATGGCCAATTCTAAGCTACTTTTCAGTTGGTCTTTATTATTTTTTTTATAGTTTTTGAATTCTTTTAAATCCTTACTGCTTTCTAGCTGGCGTCACTGACCCCATCTGAAAACAAATGCTCTTTAGGGCTACACATGTATTGCCAATGCTACTTTTTTTGCCAACTTTTGTTTTCAGTCTCCTATTAATATTTCAGTCTCTTATTCAAATCCATACATGGTTGCTAGGTTAATTTGGACCCTAGCAACCAGACTGAGGACATTGCAGACTGGAGAGCTGCTGAATTAAGAGATAATTAACTCAAAAATCGCAAAAAAAAAAATGAAATCCAATTGCAAAATGTCTCAGAATATCACTCTCTACAGCATACTAAAAGTTAATTTTAAGGTGAACAACCCCTTTAACTGAATGTGCTCATTCATAATAATATTGGGGAGGTAATTTTCTTTCTCTTGCCTAATTGGGGGACACAGGCACCATGGGGATGAAGATCCTGCAGCTGGAGATGGACACTATGTTGCAAAATATGACTCCTCCTCCTGCTCTGGGCTTCATCCCCTGCCTCCTCCTATTACCCTCAGTTTCTTTTAGTGTCCTCAGAAGGAGAAGACACGATTTTATTTCATGTGGCTGGAGCACGGATCATGGCCCCAGGCCTAAGGTCTTGCCACGCTTAGGGGCCACTGATTGAATCAAGAGCCTCTCCAGCTGCAACTTATCTGCCCTTCAGCCTTCCCGCTCTCCGGAGGTCTGCAGGCTTGCTCCTCACCCCCTGCGCTGTCTTCCCGCTCTACGGAGGTCTGCAGCAGCGATATACACTCACCTGAGCGTATACTGGCATACATATATATATATTTATTTCACTTCTGTGCTTAAATATATATTTATATGTGTGTTCTTTCTACAGGGGTACACCTAAAGAGGGCACAGATCAGCTGGCGTTTTATCAGGTGAGTATTTTATTTTTTCTCTACTCTGAATCTCACCCCCTACATGCGATTCTTTTATGCTCCACACTCTCGTCCTACTTTACTTCCTCCGTCTCATTCTCTCTATGGCGCTTGTAAGTTTGCGCCTTTTTTCCCCTGTGACACGCATCCATGCGTTCCAACCCTCGCTCTCCCGCCCTCTCCCTCCACTTCCGGCGCGTCTACCTCTACCTCTCTCCCGCCCGACGCACATTGCCTCTCACTCCACAGGAGGAACCCGGCGGCTATCCAACGCTACGGAGCAGGTTAGTTCCCCCTGGACGGCTTGCTCGCTTATCCTCCGCAATTCTAACTCCACTGCTCTGTCTTCCATCCGCAGTGATATATATCAGCGCGCCTTCCTTATCGCTGTGCCGGTTATTCTCTGGGGGCAAGAACACACCTGCCTTTTCACCACCCTGTGTCCTCACTCTCCCTCTGCTGCACGTGGTTTTCACTGTCAGGCAAGTCTCTCCTTACTATATTGAATTGCCTAGGCCCCTTTTATGGCTTTCTATGCAAATGTGTATATATGCCGCAGGCTATAGGGAGCATGGGTCCTTCATTCTCCTCTTACTCTCTCTGCAGGCCAACCTTCCTACTGTCGCGTCACGGCCATGTATTTTATTTAGGCTATATTCCCCTGCCTCAAAAAAAAAAAAAAAAAAAAAAAAAAAAAAGAAAAATAAATAAATATTATTCTCCATTGGAGTTTTCAACCCCACCCCTGCCATTTCTCACTAAGAAGGAGCAAAATGGCCAACAAGGCAGAAGAGCCCAGGACCAACAAGTCCTCAGCTCAAACACACCCACAGGTTTCTTTTTTAGCCTGCTCAAACTGTAAAACAAAATTTGCTTCAGCCTCGGCTGATTCAATGTGTGGGGCCTGCAGAAAACCTGACTCACTGCCACCTACCATGGCAAACAATTCAGACTCTGAACTCCTTAGGGCCTTATCCCTCTCACTTGCAGGCATTCAACATCTGGCCCGCATACCCGAGACCTTAGACAAGGTTCTTGAGCGTTTATCTCAACCCTCTCATTCTGACACACGCTCAGAGATTTCGAAACGTCATGCACCATCTCCTCCAGATTCTCCGGGGGAACCTCTCTACCCTTCCGACGAGGAAGGTCAGGTGATGTCCGCGGACGACTCTGATCAGGACCTCCCTGATCTAGACATAGACACCCCCAGAACCCAAGGGGAGGTGGAGGGTCTCATTCAAGCTGTGCTAAACACTCTGAACATAGAAGATTCTACTGCTTCGGTCGAACCAGCTAAGAACCTTTTTAAGAGACACAAGAAGAGTTCATGTTTGTTCCCTGCTTACGAACAGCTTGACGAAATTATCAAGTCCCAATGGAAAAACCCTGATCACAGGATACAGCTTTCCAAACGCTTCACTCAGACATATCCCTTTCCGAAGGAATGCATCGACCTCTGGTCTTCTCCTCCCGCAGTAGATCCTCCGGTTTCCAGACTACCTAGAAATACCACCATTCCGGTCGCCGATGCGGCCGCATTTAAAGACCCCATAGACAAGCGTCTCGAAGGTTTCTGCAAATCCACCTTCACAGCTTCCGGTTCAGCCTTCCGAAGGCCATGGAGGTCTGGGAGGCCTGGCTGGCGAAGGCCATGGAGGTCTGGGTGGAACAAGTGGCACAACTCATTGGATCTGAAGAACCTACTACCGACAACTTGCTTTCCCAAATAGCAGACGCCACTACCTACATTGGAGACGCAGCACTTGACGCAGCACGGATGGTTGCTCAAGCTTCAGCTCAGTCCGTAGCCGCTCGCAGATTTCTGTGGTTAAAATCTTGGTCCGCTGACCTCACTTCCAAACGTTCCCCAGTCAGCATACCCTTCCAAGGTAAACTACTTTTTGGGGCTGAACTGGATAAGATCATCTCTCAAGCTACTGGGGGCAAGAGCACCCTTCTCCCACAAACACGACCCAAGCGACCTCCCTTCAAGAGGCGGCCCTTTTTTAGACCCTTCAGGCAAGGACAAAGGTCAAAGACGCAATCCGACAAATCCACCTCTAACTTTCGCTCCCGATTTCAAACCAAACAAAGACAGCCCTGGTCTTCCTCCAAGTCTTCCTCCAAGCCCTCACAAGACAAACCCCACACCGCATGAAGGTGTGCCCCCTCCCGAAGGGATACCCTTAGGAGGCCGACTCAAATCCTTTCGAGAGGTATGGCACAACAAGATTCAAGACCAATGGGTCCTTCAGGTGGTATCACAGGGACTTTTGATAGACTTCACTAAAAAACCCCCCCGCAGATTTTTGGCAGTTCGTGGCTCTGCCATTCGGCCTATCCTCAGCTCCACGCACCTTCACAAAGGTCATGGCGGCAGCATTGGAGGAACTCAGACTCAAGGGAATAACCGTTATCCCCTATTTGGACGATCTCCTCGTCAAGGGTCATTCCGCCGCTACAGCTCACCTACACACATCTCAAGTCCTCCAGACCCTGACCTCTCTGGGCTGGACGATCAACTTCAACAAGTCAAACCTTCACCCGTCTCAATCGATCGAGTACCTAGGCCTAATCCTGGACTCCAGACAGGGGAAAGCCTTCCTACCGCAGGACAAAGTCAGAACTCTCCAGACTCGAATTCGGTCTCTCATGGGATCCAACAAAATTCCCCTCCGTTCAGCCATGCAAACTCTGGGCACGATGGTCGCCTCCTTCCCGGCCATCCCGTATGCCCAATCCCACAGGCCTCTTCAACACATCATCCTTCTTCACCAACGCAAGGATCGGGTCAACCTCGATCGCAAGATAGCCATTCCAAGTCAAGTACTTCTCTCCCTCCACTGGTGGCTCCAACCACACCGGATGACGGAGGGAAAACCCTTTCCACCCCATCACTGGAAGATTCTAACCACAGACGCCAGTCTACGGGGGTGGGGAGGAGTCATAGCCCAAACCACTGTGCAGGGACTGTGGACACGGGAGGAGAGGAGGCTCCCCATCAACCTTCTGGAGCTCCGGGCGATTCGCTACTCCCTCGAACACACGGCACCTCTACTCCAGGGTCAGCCTGTTCGAATCCAATCCGACAATGTGACGGCAGTGGCCTACATAAATCATCAAGGAGGAACCAGAAGTCTCTCGGCACTCAAAGAAGCTCAAGCAATCCTCCTGTGGGCAGAGCACAACGTTCCCGCGATCTCAGCGGTCCACATACCAGGTGTAGACAATTGGCTAGCGGACTATCTGAGCAGGGAGACGATCGGCCACGGGGAATGGAGCCTCCACCACGACGTTTTCCGCCTAATCGTAGCAAAGTGGGGTCTACCAGACATCGATCTCATGGCGTCCAGGACCAACAGACAGGTTCAGTCGTTTGTCTCAAGAAGCCTAGATCCCCTGGCTCATGCAGTGGACGCCCTCGTGATTCCCTGGCGCTTCTCCATGGTGTACATTTTCCCACCACTGGCTCTACTACCGAAGGTGATAAAGAAGCTAAAGAGAGAAGGAACTCAGACCATATTGGTGGCTCCGTTCTGGCCCCGAAGGTCCTGGTTCGCGGACCTAATCACCATGGCGGCAGACGACCCCTTTCATCTTCCCCACCGACCAGACCTTCTCACTCAGGGTCCGGTCGTCCACCCGAATTCTCGTCTCTGGGCTTTAACGGCATGGCTCTTGAAGCCTTAATCCTTCGGACTTCGGGAGCACCTCCGGTTGCAATTCCCACCATGCTTCGAGCTCGGAAGCCTGCTTCAGCTAATATATACCACAGAGTATGGAAAACTTTCATATCATGGTGTGAACATAGAGATCTCAACCCCCAACTGGCACGGGTCAGGGAGGTCCTCTCCTTCCTGCAGGATGGCCTTACCAATGGGTTGGCCCTAAGTTCTCTGAAGGTGCAGGTATCGGCCTTGTCAATCCTTCTGCAGAGTAAACTGGCCATGAATCCAAAAATTCAGACTTTTCTTCAAGGAGCAACCCGTATCATTCCACCGTATCGTTGCCCTGTGCCTCCGTGGGACCTCAATTTGGTTCTATCCGTCCTACAAGAGGACCCCTTCGAACCTCTTGCACAGCTTCCTCTGTCCACGCTCACTGAGAAGGTGTTGTTCCTGTTGGCGATCACATCCGCTAGAAGAGTTTCTGAGCTTGCGGCACTGTCTTGTAAATCACCCTTCACGGTCATCCACATGGACAAGGTCGTTCTCAGGCCCACTCCGGACTTTTTACCTAAGGTGGTCTCCTCTTTCCACTTGAACCAGGATATAGTCGTGCCGTCCTTGTGTCCGAACCCAAAAGGTCCGCTTGAGCACAAACTACACACACTGGATGTTGTCAGAGCTATTTCTTTCTATCTGAAAGCCACGGAGAACATTAGAAGGACTGACGCTCTTTTCATTATCCCTGATGGCCCCAAACGCGGTTCCAAGGCCGCCAAGACTACCTTGTCGAAATGGATCAGATCCATCATTTCCAGAGCTTATGCTGTCAGGGGGAAGGCTCCCCCGCTCAAGGTGAGAGCTCATTCTACACGCTCCCTCAGTACTTCGTGGGCCTTCTGTCACCAGGCTTCAGCGGACCAGATTTGCAAGGCGGCCACATGGGCATCCCTACATACCTTCACTCGCTTCTACAGGCTCCACACGCATGCCTCAGCCGACGCTGCCTTTGGGAGGAAGGTGCTCAGTGCTGCGGTTAGCTAGACACCTGATGTACAGTGTCCCACCCTTAGGGGAGCTTTGGGACATCCCCATGGTGCCTGTGTCCCCCAATTAGGCAAGAGAAAGAGAGATTTTTGTACTTACCGTTAAATCTTTTTCTCTTGTCCTATATTGGGGGACACAGGCCTTCCCTCCCTTTTCTGACACTGTTGTTTCACGTTCACCGTGCTAATTTTTCATGTTGAGTTGTATTCTATTAAAAGTTTTTCTGTTTAAGAGGGTGTTGTTCTTGATTTCTCTTCTGTTTTGGGCTGTTTTGCTCCTTCTTCGGTAGAAACTGAGGGTAATAGGAGGAGGCAGGGGATGAAGCCCAGAGCAGGAGGAGGAGTCATATTTTGCAACATAGTGTCCATCTCCAGCTGCAGGATCTTCATCCCCATGGTGCCTGTGTCCCCCAATATAGGACAAGAGAAAAAGATTTAACGGTAAGTACAAAAATCTCTCTTTAAAGTGCAATATGTTTTTTTTTTCAATTTGCATCATAAAGGCAAGTCTTAGGAGTGTCTTTGCCAAATGTATTAGTAATGACATGTATTTCTCACTTGCGTATCTCAGCATCGCTTGCTATTCAGCCCGGACGTTGCATAGCAGAGAAATGGCCGACTCCCATGCTGGCTCCTGTGTTCGCGTGGATCACCGTTCTCTCTCCTCTGCTGTGAGTGAGCCAATGCACCTGCTGCCCTGTCAGATCCAGAAAGATGGGGCAGCTAATGTGAAGGAGTATTTCAACCCTGCTGTAAGAGACAGAGAAGGAGGTGAGTTTGAGAAACAAAGGCATGGGGTGGCAATATAAGCAGAACATGATGCGGAAGGATTACATAACATACCCCCCCCCAACCACAATAAACGTGGGGGGAGGCAGATCCTTTCCTGGCCCACCTGCAGCCATGGGGGACTACCTTTATATATAGTTATGCCTCTGGGTTTGAAGGACATTTTATGTCTTATTACCATCTCTAAATACTTGCAAAAGAATCATGAGGAGGCTTTCTACCCCCTTTCCTGCCACCCTCCCCCACTTGCTCATCCACATGGCTACCCCTCGCTTTCCCCCCAAGTTGTGGCTCCTTTGCCTATCACTATTTCTGGCTCTGATTGTCCCCAAACACTGTACCAAGATAACGGTTTCCACATCGTATAAAAAGGATGTTGTTTGATTGGCTCATACCCTATATGGTAAGTACAACCCTGACTTCTGCATATTACTGATATTTTTCTTTTACACATATCTGCATCCAATGCCTATGAACAGTTGCATTTGATTGTCAGGTCTTTGTATTTCTGGCTGACAACCTATAGAGAATGTCTTCACAACTGAATTCAATAGTTCTACATGTCCTTGCATTCGTAGGCAAAGAAGTGTCCTTCAGAGGGCGAGCACTAAAGGGGCAAGAGGTGTCTGTACCATCTGGTTATATGGGCGTTGTACTAAAGGAGGATCACAAACCTTGTTCTGAAGAAGAGGTAAAATTCCTACTAGTAGTTCTGCTCAGCTGACGTTGTTGCAGTTATGAAGCTGATCACAAGTGCTGATATTTGATTGGGCTAACCAAATGACACCAATAATTGCACAGTTTGCGGTTATTGGCTGAATGTTTTGCATGCGTTCCTCTTTGATCTGCCCTAAGTAAAGCTAAAGTGCCATTAGGCCCAACATGTGTTAAATCTGATCGAGATTCAGTCATTGGGATGTCTTGTTGAGCTGCCGGATATGGCCTTTCATGACCATTTGGAAGAAATGTAGATTGATTTATTCACGGTCTCTCTGTAGTAATATAACGGATGTTAAACTATCCAGCATTTTAAAAGCTAACATTTAAAAGTACTTTAGTATAACTTAGGTACAGTACATTGGCTATTAATGCCACATTCTTTTATCGAGTTGTGGCTCTAAGCAGTGCATAGTTACATAGTTAAATCGGGTCGAAAAAAGACAAAGTCCATCAAGTTCAACCCCTCCAAATGAAAACCCAGCATCCATACACACATGCCTCCCTACTTTCACATAAATTATATATATCCATATCTATACTAACTATAGAGTTTAGTATCACATTAGCCATTGATATTATGTCTGTCCAAAAAATCATCCAAGCCATTCTTAAAGGCATTAACTGAATCAGCCATCACAACATCACCCGGCAGTGCATTCCACAACCTCACTGTCCTGACTGTGAAGAACCCCCTTCGTTGCTTCAAATGAAAGTTCTTTTCTTCTAATCTAAAGGGGTGGCCTCTGGTACGGTGATCCACTTTATGGGTAAAAAGGTCCCCTGCTATTTGTCTATAATGTCCTCTAATGTACTTGTAAAGTGTAATCATGTCCCCTCACAAGCACCTTTTTTCCAGAGAAAACAACCCCAACCTTGACAGTCTACCCTCATATTTTAAGTCTTCCATCCCTCTAACCAATTTAGTTGCACTTAGTCTCTGCACTCTCTCCAGCTCATTTATATCCCTCTTAAGCACTGGAGTCCAAAACTGCACTGCATACTCCAGATGAGGCCTCACCAGGGACCTATAAAGAGGCATAATTATGTTTTCATCCCTTGAGTTAATGCCTTTTTTTATGCAAGACAGAACTTTATTTGCTTTTGTAGCCACAGAATGACACTGCCCAGAATTAGACAAATTGTTATCTACAAAAACCCCAAGATCCTTCTCATTTAAGGAAACTCCCAACACATTGGCAAAATAATATAAATGCAAGTTATGCACTAAATGGCAAAGTGCATAACCTTGCATTTATCAACATTGAACCTCATTTTCCAGTTTGCTGCCCAGTTTCCCAACTTAGACAAATCACTGTATTGATGGCTACTGTATTGTGTACAATTTTATTTAAAGGGAAATGACACATTCAGCCTGAATACTTAAACAATAGATCATTTATATCTTAAGTGACTAAAGAATCTTACCAAATTGCAATATGCATGTCAGTAAATATTGCCCTTTTACATCTTGAGCCATCAATTTGTGTGTCACTCTAATTATCTGATAATGGTGGTTCACAGAAGGAGAGGATAACTTTTTTGCTAGATTTACTAAAAGATCTTTCCAGAGGACAAAATTGCATATATATTTTACAATGAGCTAGACAGTGCATGTTTCCCTTTGAACAGACATGTAAATTCTTGCAATAATGCAGGAGCTACATAAAGATGGAACTGAAAGGCTACACAAAATTAGAAAAAGACTAATTGCAAATGTAATATCTATATTGCTGTTGACAGCACTGCCTACCTCAAATGAAAAGTTAAATATATTATCACGAATTATAAGTGCAGCCTTTAAGAATGTGCTATAAACCTCTCTGGCTGTCAGCCACATACAAACTTATTTTGTTTGAACTATTCACCAGTGGAAAAACATTTTGAATATTATATTGTTGCAGCGTGCATCTAAATCGGTTTGCAGTAAATAACATTTGGTATCAATTGTCCATTCTACCAATATATTAAATACCTCTATAAAAGTCTCAAATAGTTTTTTTGTGGGGGGGAAATGTCATCACAATTTTATATATTTAAAGGGACCAGACAGGGCTGCCCCTTATCGCTTCTTTTATTCAATATCACACTTAAAACTTTGATTAGATCTCTAGATTCTTCTAAGTTAATTAAGGAAGTTACCATTAATAATAAGCAGCTCAAGGTATTAGCCTGAAGATTTGCTGCTTATCATTAAAAATCCAAATAATTCTCTTAATTCTGTTTTCGAGTTACTTCAAGACTTCCAGTCATTTTCTGGTTATAAAGTCAATTTTGACAAATCAGAAATAGTGAACTTATAGGGATCGGTATCTAACTCTTTGCTAAAAAGTTTCAACTAAAATATGAAAAATGATGAAATACTTAGGTTTAACTATTCCACTGGAATTTAGTAACTTCTATTCTTTAAATATCACACCAGCGTGTCAAAATATATTTTCAGTGTGTGCTAAATGTCTAATTCTTCTCTGAAACTGAAAGGAAGGGTTATTTTTTTCAAATATTTGATATTCCCTAAACTGATTTATCTCTTAATAAATCTTCCACTGCTTTTAAAGCATTCAGATATTAAGAAGCTTGACTCGGCCTTAATATATTTTATTTGGAATGGTAAAAAAAGGTAAGATTGCTTTTCATAAACTGAGAGCTCCAGTCCAATTTGGAGGATTAAAACTCCCGGATTTTAGAGCTTTCAATTTATCAGCCCTTACCAGATTATGTTATTGAATGGATCTCCTTTGGTAATAAATAGATTAACTCTGGCATTGAAATATTTCAAGAACTCCGTGATATTACATCTATTTTGCATAGTAATTGGAAAAACGTGACTTCAAGAGGAATCCTCTCTTTCGAGATACTATATTTGTTTGGAAAATGTTATTTTCTAAACATTCCTCCAGCTAAACACAAATTCCTTTTATACCAGCCAAACTTTTAAACCCTCAGACTTATTAAAGTTTCCATCCTCTTTATTTTTCACTAAGGAAAAAAATAGTGGTATTAGTGAAGGATCTATTGGATCCCTTGGTTAGAATTTAAAGCAAAATACAAACAATATGAGTCTGATAGATATTTTTATTATGGAATCCCCGAATCCTTGGTCAAAGATTCGGCCGAATACCGAACCGAATCCTAATTTGCATGTGTAAATTAGGGTTGGGTAGGGAAATCACGTGACTTTTTATCACAAAGGAAGATTTTTCCCACTTTTTCCTTTCCTGACCCTAATTTGCATATGCAAATTACGATTCGGTTCGGTATTCGGCTGAATCTTTCACCAAGGATTCGGGGATTCGTCCGAATCCCAAATAGTGGATTTGGTGCATCCCTAATTTTTATCGTGCGTGTCAATGTGGTCTTTCTCTAATCCATTATAAGAATAACCTTATCCTCTCTGACCATTGTTAGCTGAAGCTTTGGTGGAGTTCATGGAATCCCACTCTTAATTAACAATTGACTCTCTTTCAAAAAAACTGTGGAATGTTTGATTCAGACTCGCATCCGTTACTAAAAGCTTCCTCCAAATGGTCCGAATTTTTACAACCTTGGGGCTTATCTGTCAAAGTTAAAAAAAAACTTCGAACTTCGAATTCAAAAAGACCAATCGAATGGAGGTCGAAGTTTTTTTGGGGTCGAAGTGGGCCGAATTCGGCCTACTTCGAATCGTACGATCGTTTTTTTTAACTTCGACCTTCGATCTCCCAAACTCCCCCAATTGCCTCCATACAGGTTCTAGGAGGTCCCCCATAGGCTAAAACAGCACTTCAGCAGCTCTTAGGTGGCGAAGTTTTAAATTGACAGTACTTCAAAAAAAATCGACCTTCGAATTTCGAAGTTTTTTTCAAATTCGAATCTAAGTATTACTATTCCCTAGCCGAAGTACACAATACAATTGCTCGAAATTCAAAGTTTTTCACTTCTAAAGTTCACCTCGACCTTTGATAAATCTGCTCCTTAGTGTGTCCTCTTCTGATTATAATAACATGATTTTAGCAGAAAGTTGGAGGATTCAACAGTTCAGACTAGTCCATCTTGGCTATGGAAAACTCTTTCTAAAAGAAAATTCTACCAGATCTCAGTCTTATTGCCCTAAGTGTGATGAAACTGATATAAGCTTGTTTCACTATCTAAAGTTAATTTTTTTTGGAGAGAAGTCACTCAATATATAAAATCTAGATTAAATGTAAATATAAAATTATCCACTTGTTTTGTTCTATTACACATAGATAGTAATATGCTATTTTTGAAACCTGAACTAAAATCCATCTCCCAATAAACAAAGATACTGATTACTTTGAACAGCCGCTTCTAAAAGAGCAGTATTTAGTTATTGGCTAGAAAAGGAATCTCCTACAGTAGCAGATATCACGTCATACCATAACCAACTCAGTTGGCAAGAAGCTCTGAAAGTTAAATCAGAGGAGAACAGATTAAGAGTCATTCAAGTTTACATGGACTCTTTATTGTGAGGTTTGTGATTCCAGAAACTATATTTCGGTACTTCGACTAGGGAATAGTCCAAATTCGATTCAAATTTGAAAAAAATGCGAAACTTCGAATATCGAAATTTATCATGTACTGTCTCGACTTCGACCATTCACCATCTAAAACCTGTCGAATTGCGGTTTTAGACTGAGGGTCCTCCTCAAACCTATTTGGAGTCAATTGGTGGACTTTGAAAAATCGTAGTTTTCTTGGGGAAAAACTTCGAATCGAATGCACTATTCCTTCGATTCGTACGATTCAGCCGAATACGGACCAATTCGATTTCAAGACTGCAATTTAGCAGCGGTCATTTTTTCTTTTTGCTTTTTATTGTGAAAATTTCAATGAAAAAAATATTAACTATTTTATTTACAATACTTCAGTACTTAGAAGTATTCTTACTTGCATTTCATTCTAGACTTTCATTTCTAGCCTGGCAATGTCACACGTACACTTATTTCTAGGGTGCATGTATGTGTTGAAGAATTCCCTCACAGACTCCTATTTATCACAAAGTTATGCTGTTTTACTTATTATTATTACTTGTTAATTTTTTCTTGCATTGTCTCAGGATCGCTTGTTCACAGTGAAATCCACCTTCCGCTCCTTTACTCAATGGAATCTCGAGACTCCACCTTCAGCAGATGATGTTCTTGTAATGTCACTAGCATGGCCGAAAATAGCCGCATCGGTAAGTGGCACTTTGTACTCTGTATTATGTTCCTACTCTTGTACTGGCTTAAAGGTCCCTGAGGGTAAACTTTATGGTGAGAGCTCATTTTGCTGCCTTGTATAGTGCAGAACTCTTATCAGTGGTGCTATCATGAATTAGACAATGAAAACCAAAAAAGGCTGCAAAAAAATCTCGGGGTTTTGAAGCTGAGTCAATGTTTTATACAAAAAAAGGGAGTGCACCCAGGGAATTTACAAGTAGTGAAGATTATTGTAGTCTCGGTTTTGTTTTGGTCCTCCTTTCAGCCTTGTGCGGGACAATCTTTGCTACTTATTACCCCGAGTGTTCAGTGATTCTTTTATTAGGCTACAGTTACTAGTGCCATGTATATGTCTCATTAGCCACTTACAAGTGGCCAATGAAGGAAATGTCTCCATAGATGACACATGAAAGGGAAGGTCCTTTTTATCAGGAAATACACAAACAGAAAATAACTTCTAAATACTTTGCTTTCAGGCAAAAACAGAATGGTTATTTTGACAAGACTATGCCTTTAGGGCAACGTCACATTGAGCGTTGGCTCCACTTCTCTCAGCCTTTGTTTTGTAGACAGGCATCTGCTGTGTAGCTGCATTGAAAGGCACAATTTCAGCCTGTGTGCAGCTACATGGAGCAGAGAATAGCCTGAAAACATCTGCTGTCGCCTGTTTGGGCCGATCAACTGGGGTGGGTTTTAATGCCACTGTAATCCCCCAGGCAAAGCATCTATTTAGTCTATATTTAAGGCATGATAGGAGAGACTCCCAGTTTGCATGATTGCCATTTATAAGCATAGAATAATTACACAGCTGCATTCTATACATACAATAAACTGTCACACACCCTGTTTATAACTTAATCCTTGTTGCATGTTTTCCAGATCCATGCACCCGTTGAGTAGAAGACTTCTCTGGTTCAGGATGAAACTTGTCTGGGTGTTTACCTGTAAACCAAATACATTTTTTCTACCTTCTTTATTTCATTGTCAGATTTTAAATCAAACAAATTGTATTGCGACATCCTTGTGTCACTCATGTTATAATTGTAACTTTTTAAACCAATGACCTGCGTGCACAATACAACCACCACTGTCTAAAGAAGCATAATTAATACCCAGTTGCTACAAGGTTTTGGTATTAAAAAGTTTTATTTACAACATATATTTACACTGCACAATTCCAGCTTTGTTTGTAATTCACTGTCCTGCTTTCCTTCCCACCCTAGATTAAATCTGTCATCTCAGCTACTATTAATATTCATACTTTAGTCTTTAACCCTGTCACTGACTTAAACATTGTAACCACTGACTTAACCTGCAGAACAGCACTGCCCAGTGTTGTCCTGTAATAGTGCCATCCTGTAGCATCTGAAAAAGTTACTTTATTAGATATACAATTCCACTGTAAAGAAAACTATTGGGGCCAAAAAGTGGGCATATAAAACACAGACCTTTAGCTCTCTCCTTCCAGGAACTGGTGTTTTTTTTTTTGTATTCACTGATATTTCAGCTACTTTTATAAATAAACTAATTAGCCAGACCTAGGTCAAATGTTTGGCACTGCTTACCTAGCACATCAGTTCTTTTGCTTTGCGTCCTTTCATTTACATGAAGTCCTAAATACAAAGTTATGATATAACTGATTGGCTGCGGTTAAAAGTCCAGATGTCTACCAGATACTGGTTGTGAAATGGAAATATGATGGATTTGTATGAATGTCTATGAAACTAGCCTGCATTAACAGAAATTAAAAAAAAGTAGGTAACACAGCACTCTAATAAGAGTAACAATGGTACGTCTGCCTATCAGACAGGCTTGTTTTGTCTCCGATTTCTCGTTACTGCTTCCACTACCATTTCCCCCTCTTGCTCCAGTCTTTGGGTGTAAAGTGCAAACATTTGGAGTCTATCCTCAAAACTCTCTTCTGCATAGCTTTTTCATGGCCTTCCACAATATCTTCTGAAAGCGTCAAGATATACTGACCCTGTTGGGGGGAGGGGGAAGAAAAAAAAGATCACAATACATTTAAACAGCCATGTCCACACATGGTATAGTAAGTTGTATGTACAAATGGTAGACTTAATCCTGAAAATGCTGGCTATTTTTGAGAGAAAATCTGCCTTGTGCGCAGTGATAGGTGAATGCTGTTCATGTCACAACTTAAAGGGGAGCTACACATCTTTTTCAAAACAGAAGTTTAATAAGCAGGGCTTGGCTAAACATACTTCTTGGCTATTGGTTTTTTTTTTACTAAACAAGGAAATTGAAAGTAAAATGACATTCTACTTCCTGTGTGTCCCCAGCACAATCAAAACAAATCAGCAGTCTACTGTGATGCTTCTGTATACCTACAGCTGTGGGATTTGACTGAATTAAATTTTGCTAAAGAGATTCAGTGAATTTTATCGTCCCTCCATGTACTAATCTATTTCAGTGGGAGAATCTTTGATTTTAAGCATGGTTTCCTGCATTTCACAAATTTTTCACCTGTGAATGTGACTTGTCCCTTATTTTAAGTTTTTTTTTTCTTGTTTACACTATTACAGAAAAACCTAGTTTTTACGTATCTGCATTTTCCCTGATTTTACATTTTTTCCAGTCATCTGAAAAACGTAAAGTCTGGATTTTACTGTATAAGCCGTACATAGTTTGTATGTAAATGATAACGTTGCAGAATTCACGTTGGAATCTGGAGCTGAAGTTTTATTACACCAGTAATACTTACCGCTATTTACAAATGATTCCACTGTGACGGTCATGGGACTTTGTTGGATATTGTGTAACATATTTATCATATAGATTTCTAAATTGCTTTATTGAATGGACATTTTTAGGATGTTTAAGAATATACAAGGGTAAAGTATAAATAAAATGTTAGTGCCACCCCTGCCCTATATTCCTAATATTTATTATGGGTTAGTGTTTCCTTACAAGTGATTACCTTGTAGTAATTTATTAGATTCAGATACTGTAACGTGGAGATGACATCTTCTTTTTTTATGCTTGTAATCTCACTGATTTCACTGTGGGGGATAAAAACCACATTATTTACACAGGAACCATATTACTATTCAGCACAACACAGCCTGCTAATACATATTGTCTCCTCTTCAGGGAGAGCCTTGCTCTTGCTCATTTGGCAATATAAACAACTGGGAACTACCAGAAGATTTAATTGTAATAATTTAATTTAAGAAAAAAAATACAATGGCACAATTACTCAGAATTAAGGTGGACCGATAAAAGCTGCCGACTTGGTCCCTCTAGATCAATTTTCCAGAAAGCCTTGATTCTAAGTTTAAGGTTACTGCCAGTTGTACTGCTGCAACACATGGGGAGCTACTGTATGTGTAAAAAACTAAAGCTGCAGTCCCACTGAATTATAATAGGAGCAATACCACTAAGATATGAAACAGTTGCCCTTCTTAGGAGAAGCTTCCCATTCAGTGAAAAGAGTCGAGACGTTTAGGGTCTTTCCCTCTGCCAAAGTTGCATCTCTCAAATACCCCGGTCTAGCTAAAAGGCAAGGCATGTACAGATATTTTCAGCTCTCAGTCATAGCACAAATTAGGAGGGACTTAAAAATGACAACAAAATCCCTTATTTCAGAGCCATTCCACCGTTCTGTTTTGGTCTGTATATGCACAGTTGTGTGTGTGGACCCCCAAAACTAACGTCATACCTGACAGTTTCTCCACTGGAAAGGAAATACCAAAACTGCCCATATAATTAATGGAAACTGCCTGACAGACCGCTTTCAGCCATCAAAAAGTTAAATTAGGCTGGATTCTTACTTTATAGTAAACTGAGGCCTCTCTCCAGTTTCAGTTTTAAGTTCCATTAAGATCTCTAGGATTGTCTGTGACCAGTAGCTGCGGTAGGAAAGAAGCCCAAGATCGGATAGTGGTTTTTCCGGTGTTCCAGTTTTCCCTTCAACTTTAGACAGCTCATAGCCTGATGATAAAAAATATATGTATATGTTTAGTGATGAAAGACAAAAAGTTGAAGTGCTAATTAAGAGTTAGAGCAGTTGTAGCAGACTCACTGAATTCAATAAGCAGTTTGCCATAACCTCTTCTTTGATAGGGAGGCAGGGTTAGGATACAGGCCACATTGTAATCTTCTGTGGATTCTTTCTCCTGTGTTGGGAAGAGGGTAGAGAGGATTAGTTATATTTTTGATCTCTGTGTATAAAAAGACTTCAGTGAACTGCCATCTAGTGGGCAAAAACCAGTGCTCTTCTGGCTATATTAAAGAAAAATTAACACAAAAAAAATTAATTCTACCCTGCACTAATACTAGCTCTATCCTGTAGAGAGGATTTTTCATCCTGTTAGAATGAGTTATCTCTGTAAGAGCTGTGAGCAGTAAAGGCAGCACAGAGGTCAGCTATGAATTTAAGTACTAAAGAAGACCCCATAAAGTGAGCGCACTCTTCTCTAACACAGCTGCAACAGCTGGCTTCTGGTTTTTCTCTACTTGCTGGGGCTAGGAGGAGAAGTTGTACGCTGCGTGTTGGATCCTGCACAGTGAATGTCACCCTTTGCCTTTCTGAGTAGACCAGAAGCAGAGGGTATTAAAGGAGAAGGAAAAGGCTCTATGTACTTGGGGGTACCAAAAGTTAGGCATCTCTAAGTGATTGTATATACTTACCTCATACCCCAGGCCGGTGCTACTATCAGCAGAAAACTGCACCAGCCCCGGGTTCCTCCAGCGAGCACCACTGAGCTTCTGGCGTCATGTGGATGTGCAGTAGCATGAAAAGCTGAACTTTAACGAAGAAGTCGGCTATTTTGATCTACTGTGCATGCGTCTGCCCCAGGAAATTTGAAGAAAGAAGAAAGCTGATCGCTCTGTGGTGCTCACTGGAAAAAAACCCGAACCGGTGCAGTTTTCTGCTGATAGGAGCAACGTATATTATAGTATATATAATCACTTGGGGGGTGACTAAATTTTGGTATCCCCAATTAAATAAGCCTTTCCTTCTCCTTTAAATAAAGTATTTAAAATAATGAACTTTGTGCAAGATAGAGCTAGTTTTACTGAAGGTAGGACTTTTTTTTTTACTGCTGGCAGACCCTTGATGTCCCAGTCTTACACTGGCCCTGCTAACTCAGGCAGAGACAAAAATGAGGCAGACAAATTCTCCTGTTGCCCTGAACACTAAAGGAAATTCCTTCCAGTTCTTTGCCCATGGAGTACTTAAAACTTGTTGTTTGTGTTCTGCCTCCCTAGCTGAATGAACCAATGTACAGCAACACAGAGTTTTTGTTTTATCTTACTGAAGTCGTAACATCAAAAGGGTAAGAATTTTTCATCAGGAACTGCTAGCACTTTCTCATCCTAATGAGTAAACAGCCCAGAATTCCGACAGTTAACAGATTCAGGGTCTTACCTTGGAAAAGTAACCAACAATATGGAAACCTTTGGAATCATACTCCGTCATGATATAGAAGAGGAAAGGGTCTGTGTCATAATATAAAGTTTTGTGGTCCAGAAAGCACTTTGCCAAAAGACACAGATTCTGGGAGTAGCTCTGAAACAAAAAGTGAAATAAGCACATATTTATGTAAGTACACTAATGTACTATTTTTTTAATAGGGGGAAATGTGTATAGAAATTACCTTGTTCTTGCGTCCATCTATCTCAAAGAAGGATATTGTTCCTTTTCTGTAGATCTCATTCCCTGGAGGGTGGCGTAGGTTACATTTTGTCTAAAAGGACAGAATAATAATTGGCCATGCAACAGTAACAGTAAGTTAGGTTGAAAAAATACACACATCCATCAGTATTTCAAAGCATTGTTCAGATTTAAGCCTGGGTATATTATTTAGCAAACTGTTCAAAAAATAGCCTTACTATTCCAGTACAGTATAAGGCCTCTACTCACTTGGGTGGTTCACTTTTAAATTAACTTTTAGTATGTTATAGAATGGCTAATTCAAAACAACTTTTTTTTTTGTTGAGATTTTGAATTATTTGCCTTCTTCTGACCTTTTCCATCTTTCATATTGGGTCACTGACCCCAAATGTATTGTTGCTACTTTTTATTACTCATATTTCTATTTAGGCCCTCTTCTAATCATATTCCAGTTTCTTATTCAAATCAATGCATGGTTGCTAGGGTAAATTAGAGCCTTGCAACCATATTCCTCAAACTGCAAACTGGAGAGCTGCTGAATAAAAAGCTAAAACACTTTAAAAGCACAAATGATAAAAAATAAAAATCAATTGCAAATTCTATCAGAATATCACTCTCTACATCATATTAAACGTTAATGTAAAGGTGAACAACCCCTTTAAGTCCCTCTGCTTCCCAGAGAATTTGTGAGAAAAATAAAAAAAAGTATTGGATAAGCAAAGGAACAAAACGGTATTCCTGATAAGGCACATGCATTGGGGATTGTTTGTCCCTGCTCTTGCTTGTGGTAGGGCTATTGCCTTAGTAGTGCTTCATAAGGAGTAAAAACCCTTCATTTGCATTATTTTGCATTTTAGTTCTCACACTTACCAGGTGCCTTTGTAGACATTTAAGACTCTTCAAATATTTCAGGCAAAATTCGCATAAATAGAGGACAGGCAATACTGTTAACTCCTGAGGGTATGGTGAGAAATACCAAGGCTTGAGGCGGTGACGACCAAGCTCAATGCACTCAATATTTTTCATGCGTGTAATGATGTCATCGTGGCTGCGGTCAGATACCAAGCTCCCTGTCATACGAGGTGCAGTAGGAATTCCATCAGAGCTGTCCTGAGAATCCTGCATAGAAGGAAGTGAGGCGTTTACTGCCTAAAAATATATTATTAAAGGTAATTAATGTTGGTTGCTATGGGTAACAACCAGGGTTAATGTGCATTATATCAATATCTAAAGCAGATAAAATCAATACCATCAGCTCAGATTTAACCCTGGGTATATATCTATCTATCTCTATATAGCTAGAATCCAACAGAAAACACTGGGAATAAAACTCACAAACATCTGAAGCAACACATACCTGTTCTTGTCAACCACGATGCACAAAAGATCACTTTGGGGGCCTAACGTGACTCTCATTGTGTTTAATACCTTAAAGGAATTGTTCAGTGTTAAAATAAAAACTGTGTAAATAGATAGGCCGTGCGAAAATGGGATTTTTGTACTTACCGTTAAATCCATTTCTCTTGTACTACATTGGGGGACACAGGCACCATGGGGATAAGGATCCTGTTGCTGGAGGATGGACACTAAACAGTTAACGAAGCTCCTCCTCCGGCACTGGGCTTTATCCCCTGCCTACTTCCTGTAACCCTCAGTTTTCTGACCGAAGAAGGAAGGACCACCCGGAGAAGTCAACTTGCAAACAGAGGAGAAACCTCACCCCCTTTAAACTTGAACTAGAACTAGAATGATTAAACTGAAAGACAGGGAGGGAAGGCCTGTGTCCCCCAATGTAGTACAAGAGAAATGGATTTAACGGTAAGTACAAAAATCCCATTTTCTCTTGCCTAGATTGGGGGACACAGGCACCATGGGGACGTCCCAAAGCTACCCATGAGGGCGGGACCTATAATCCCCCGGGCTCAGGAAACAACAGCCTGAAGAACCCGTCTCCCAAAGCCTGCTTCTGCTGAAGCGAAGGAATGTATCTTATAGAATTTGGAGAAAGTGTGAATTGAGGACCACACTGCCGCCCTGCAAACCTGTTCAGCGGAAGCTTGGTGACGAACCGCCCAAGAAGTGCTGAGGGATCTGGTGGAGTGAGCCCGGATTCCTGCCGGCGGAGTTCTACTCTTCGCTGCATAGGCTCTGATGATGGCTGTCCTGATCCATCTTGAGATTGTAGCCTTAGAAGGGCGTAGGCCCTTGCGATGACCCTCAGGAATGACAAAGAGACTATCCACTCTCCTGATACTCTTAGTCGCGGAAATGTAAACTCCCAATGTGCGCACCAAATCAAGCGTGTGAAGCTTCTTCTCAATTGCCGACTTGGGATGTGGACAAAAGGACGGCACCACCATATCCTGATTAATATGAAAATCCGATACCACCTTGGGAAGGAACTCTGGAGTTGGTCGCAGCACCACCTTATCTTCATGAAATACAGTGAAGGGAGGTTTGCATGACAAGGCTGCTAGCTCCGACACCCGTCTGGCCGAGGTGATTGCTAACAGAAACACTGCCTTTAATGTTAAGGTATATAGAGGGATCTCCCGGAGAGGTTCAAATGGAGGATCTTGCATAGCAGACAGCACCAAATTGAGATCCCACGGAGAGACAGGATGACGATATGGAGGTGCCTGCCGAAGAGCGCCTTGAAGGAAGGTCTTAATGTTAGGTCGCAACGCCAACTGATGCTGAAACAAGATGGATAGTGCCGAAACCTGAACCTTCAGAGAACTAAGGGCCAGACCCTTATTCAAGCCTTCTTGCAGAAAACGCAAAATGTTTCCCTCATGCAGGACCTGTGGGTTCTCCGAGTTGTTCTCGCACCAAGTAATGAAGGTCTTCCACACCCTGTGATAGATGCGAGCAGACACCGGTTTCCTGGCCTTCATCAAGGTAGGTATGGCCTCCGTGGGAACCCCTGAGTTGGAAAGGATGAGGGCTTCAAGAGCCACGCCGTTAAATCCAGCCGTGGAGAATTCGGGTGGAACAGCGGTCCCTGTGACAACAGGTCTTCCCTGACTGGGAGGCGGAAGGGAGCCTCTGCTGCTAGAAGCATGAGTTCCGCGAACCAGGGTCTTCGGGGCCAAAAGGGAGCTACCAGGATTGCTTCTACTGCTTGTTCCTTTATCCTTCTGATGACCCTCGGAAGTAGGGCCAGGGGAGGAAACACGTACACCCTTCGAAATGGCCATGGAGCGACGAGCGCGTCCACTGCCATCGCGAACGGGTCCTTGCTTCTTGCCATGTATCGTGGCAGTTTGTTGTTGTAGCGAGAGGCCATCAGGTCCACTTCTGGCGCACCCCATCGTGCCACGATCTCCTGAAACACCTCTGGATGAAGGCTCCACTCTCCTTGGTCCACCGTCTCGCGACTGAGGAAATCCGCTGCCCAGTTTTCCACACCTGGAATGTGTACGGCCGATATCGCTGGTACATTGTCTTCTGCCCAAAGAAGAATCTGTCGAGCCTCTGCTAGGGCAGCCTGGCTTCTTGTGCCTCCTTGATGATTGATGTAGGCTACTGCCGTCATGTTGTCTGATTGTACTCGAATCGGCCGACCCCTCAGGCAGGCTGTCCAATGGGATAGGGAATGCCTTATGGCCCTGAGTTCTAAGATGTTGATGGGAAGGGAGCTTTCCTCTGCGCTCCATCTGCCCTGAACAGTGAGGTTGTCGAGGACCCCTCCCCAGCCCTGGAGACTGGCATCCGTCGTGACTACAGTCCACGAGTGGTTGGGGAAGAGTTTCCCGGACTGTAGCGTCAGGGGTCGAAGCCACCATGACATGGAATCTTGAACTGTGCCCGTCACTGGTATTCTGCGGTCCAGGTTCCCGTGGACCCTCTTCTGGTGCTGCAGTATTAGCCTCTGCAGCGGTCTGGTGTGAAGCTGAGCATAAGGCACTGCTGGAAAGGAGGCTACCATCGTTCCCAGGGCTCTCATGGCGATTCGTAACGGTATGGACGTGTTCTTCTGAATAGCTAAGAGCCGAGAGCGGAAGGAAATTATCTTGTCCGGGGGAAGGAAGGCCCTCCCCCGGGATGTATCCAGCGTTAGACCAAGGTATTCCGTCCGTTGTGAGGGTGTGAATACTGACTTCTGATGGTTGATGAGCCAACCCAGCTGGGATAGAGTTGTCATCACCCTCTGAAGGTGGATTGAGGTTTGGGACAGAGACGGGGTCTTGATGAGAAGATCGTCCAAATATGGAATGACTCCCACTCCCTGGAGTCTCAGCTCTGACAAGGCCGCCGCCATCACCTTTGTGAAGACTCGCGGAGCGGAGGAGAGTCCGAAGGGAAGAGCCACAAATTGCCAATGTTCTCCTGCGGCAAAGAACCGAAGGAATCTGTAATGGTTGGGATGAATTGGTATGTGGAGGTATGCATCCTTGATGTCGAGAACCGCCATGAAATCCCCTTTGTCTAGGGACAGAAGAACTGATTGCACAGACTCCATCTTGAAATGTTGTTTGCGGACGTATCTGTTCACCTTCTTGAGGTCCAATACAGGACGGTAAGAATGGTCTTTTTTGGGTACAATAAAGAGGTTGGAATAGAATCCTCGACCTCTGTCGCAGGGAGGAACGTGTTGTATGACCCCCGAGGTTGCAAGGTCGTGAACGACAGATCGATATGCAGAGCGCTTGGGTTCCCTTGGTGGCAGGCGGGACACAAAGAACCGTGGTGGGGGAATCTGAACAAAGTCTATGAGGTAACCCTGGGCTACAATATTCTGCACCCAGGGATCCTGTACGTGCTGTTCCCACACCTCCCGAAAGTGTCTTAGGCGGCCGCCTAAGAGGATGCCCTCGGCGGCCTCCGTAGAGCGGGATCCAGCAGTCACAGGGCAATGAGGGGAGTCTCAGCCTGCAGACCTCCGTGGAGCGGGAAGGCTCTAAAGGGCACAAAATAATTAGTCAACCTCAAAATTAGGATGATGTCGGCTGGGGGGGGTTCTGGAAAAGGTAACACTGACCCCCATAGCTGGCATGGTACATGAATGCCTCTATACCACTTCTCCCTGCCAAAGTATCCGTCCTCCTTCTGAGGACACTAAAGAAAAACTGAGGGTTACAGGAAGTAGGCAGGGGATAAAGCCCAGTGCCGGAGGAGGAGCTTCGTTAACTGTTTAGTGTCCATCCTCCAGCAACAGGATCCTTATCCCCATGGTGCCTGTGTCCCCCAATCTAGGCAAGAGAAATAAAAAATGTTTCTAATATAGTTAATTAGCAAAAAATGTAATGTATAAAGGCTGTAGTTACTGGTTGTCTAATATTATAGCCAGAACACTACTTCGTGCTTTTCAGCTCTCTTGGATTGCACTGGTTGGTTACCAGGCAGTAACCAATCAGTGACTTGATGGGGGGCAACATGAGTCATAACTGTTGCTTTTGAATCTGAGCTGCATGCTAAGGATCAATTGCAAACTCACTGAACAGTTATGTCCCATGTGGCCCCCTCTTAAAGTCGCTGACTAACTCAGAGTTAGAGAGCTGCAAAGCAGGAAGTAGTGTTCTGGCTATTATGTTACATATCCAGTCACTCCAGCCTTTATACATTACATTTTTGGCTAACTAACTACATTAAAAACATTTTTTTTATTTTGCAAAGCCTATCTATTTACCCAGTTTTTATTTTTACGCTGAACTGTTCCTTTAAGGAAGGTGGTACAGGGCTCAGCAGGACAGTCCCATAGCAACCTTCTGCCTACAGCTACACCAGCAAGAGCCACCACAGACATTTACTAATGAATGCTGCAGGAACGACACTTAGCAGAAGTTGGGGGAAGATAAAGGCATCTATACGGCTATAAGCCAATCTAAGCAATATTGGCATTCAGAGCACCTGAAGCATTATAGCAGGCTATATCCGCTACAGTCACACCAGGTGATACATGAGCATCCCCTAAAAGAAACAAACTGATCCATTTTCAGCAATGTAGTTACAGAGCCTCAATACCCTCACATTTTCCTTATGAATTTACTTTACAAGTACCCATGCTATCATCATCTCTCTCTGTCCAGCCCATGGAAAATCCTTTGGGAATTGTTCCTGTTCTATTCTTTCCTAACATCATACCATATCCATAACCCTGGCTAACTTCATGGGAGGTTCTAAGGCAATGAGGAGGATTGTGGCAAACTAGCCTGAAGGACAGCGACAGATTAGGCAGGATAGTTAGTTGGTTCTTACCTCATCTGCACTCAGACAGTTTGATTTGCGCTTCCTTCCAGGTTGTACTACAGGAGCAGGAGCACTGGGTCTGCGCACTGCACCATTCTAAAAAAAAAAAAAAAAAAAATAGATTCTAATTAAATATAGTGAGTATTTACATTATAAACAAGGTATTCCAATTGTTGCAGTCAAGATCAGACAATCAAACCACCCATCCTTGTTTCACATTCACTTAAATGATAAATGCATTGCCTATTACAGTGCCATAAACCTAATGGGGGGAGGGGGTGGCTGTGGGATGAGTAAATGTGCAATAATATGATACATCTTACTGATTAGCACAAAGATAATCATCATTCAGTTACACAGAGCAGTTATAAGGTATGGTGTAATCCAGGAATATTCAGCCCAGGTCACTCTGTGCTGATAAATAGGCTTTTTTGGAATTGACAGGTGTGATCCTGGCCCCTCCGCCGCCTGAGGCAGCAGCAGTTGCTGCTGCCCCCCCTCCCTCGGAAATTCGCTCTTAAAGTACCAGGAGCAGCATTTTTGCTGCCCCTGGTACCTAGTGGGGCGCTGCCCCTTGAGGCGACAGCCTCAACTCGCCTCATTGACGAAGCACCCGTGTGTTCAACTACATCAAGGTTACAGGATGGATATTCCTGTTCTGTACAGATTAAACACATTTAAGGGTTCATAGCAATTGTGATGGTAAAAAAAATTACAAAAAAGGTGGATCTGTTTGAGTGATGGACAAGGCCTTATCTTGCAATTACCCCCTTATTCCTTGGGCTTCCTTGCAGGTCAGAGGACGAAATACTCAGAATTGCTCTACCTGACATTGCCCTAAAAGTATTGCTAAGAAATTGAATATGGTAATCACTTTTAGCTCATTCATGTTAAAGCTTATACAGTAGAACCCCCATTTTACTTTTTACAGGGGACCAGAAAAAAATGGTGTAAAATCCAGGAAAATATAAAATCAGTTAAATGTATTATGTATAATATATAGGTGGGACCACAAAACAACAATGTAAAATGAGGGAAAATAAAATCAGGGGATGTAAAATTGAGGTTTTACTGTATTAGCTCCAGTGCATGAAAACAGTAACTTACTTGAGATAGCATCACTGTATGTGCACTGCCTCCAGCTACATCACAGGGCGCCTGCTGAAAAGCAAATGGATGCATCATATAAGGCTCATTTTGAGTTGTCTATAACATACACTATTACAGGTTTTACATGACTTTTGAGATGCCACTTTAAAGTGTTAAGGAAAAATGCTTTAAATAAGCCTTAAATAAGCAGTTTTACCTGTGGGAAGACAGAGACCTGGGTTGTCTCTGGAGCAGGTGGGACTGGAATTGCAGGAGGTACAATGTCCACCTTCCGCTTCTGAGGTTAGAGAAAAATAAGACAGTTATAATGTGAATGTACTGCACTTTAAAGAAAAGGAAAATCAGTTTTGGAAGATATCAAAGGTCTGTATGCAATAAATAGTGGTTTGGGAGTGATAGAAAGAGAGGAATGTGTTTTACCGGCACAGGAAGAGATTTTCCGCCTGCTGCAGGGACAACAGCCGGAGGTGGGATCAGCTCAGGAATCTTCCTCTGTGTAAGAAAGAAAAGGGGATTTTTGTACTTGCAGTAAAATTATTTTCTGTGAGAAACACAAATTAAGTAGTATAAACTTACTCTACATGGAAACAGGGCACCAAAAGAAAAAAAAACAGACATGGTAGCACCTCCATCCGGAGATCTACCTCTCCTGGAAACCAGCCATGTATCATCTTATAAACAGCAAAGGGTGAAGAACCCAAACCAGAATGCTATACCAGAAGCTGCTGCGTGATTCAGTCAAACCAAATAGTGACATGTATTTGGTAGGAGGCTATTTAATGAGTACAAATGGACAGCCAGAATGGACAAGTCCCACCAAGTCACAGCTTATGCATGAATAGAATGTCTTGGATTTTGTTTAACTGGTCTATGGACCGGTTGCCAGTGCTATACACTTCCCAAAGCTCCCAGTGACCTGGAGGAATCAGCCATAAATAAAGGAGAAGGAAAGGTTAAAACTAAGTAAGCTTTATCAGAAAGGTCTATATAAATACACCAGTAAACCCTCAAAGTAATGTTGCTCACCACATTTATTTCCTTCTATTGTATACATATGGGCTTCTGCATCAGACCTGTTCTCGGCTTAAACCTCCAGGGCTAGGGCTTGAGCATGCTCCGTTTGCTCCTCTCCCTCCTCCCCTCCCGCTGTAAATTGAGCTCAGCATTATGAGCAGTAAGAAACTCAGGCAGGAAGTGATGTCACAGCAAGCTAATATGGCAGCTGCTATCCTAAACAATCAGAGACAGTGTCTAGAACTGTTTATTCAGGTATGGAAAAGCATTCTAAAGAATAAAAATGGAGTTCTAGCTTGCACTGTTGTGGCTAATCTATTGGCAATAAACTGCCTTGGTAGCTTTCCTTCTCCTTTAACATTTTCTAACTAGAAAACATGAATAGGAAAGCATCTAGACCAGCAAAACATGCCTTGTCCCAACCAAAAGAGAAATGAAGGTACCAATAAGGACAGCTGAAACTCTCAACATGGCTGGCACAACATCATTTCTCCACATTAAGCCACTTCTACACAGTATACAAGGGAGAACCCTGTCAGTAACCTAGTGGCCAAATTCACTTGCCAAGAGGTTGTTTAAATACAGGCCTGGAATGGGTGGTGGCTATTAAGGGTCTCACGAGTACATCTTTTCTCTGGTTCACAAACTCACTGCAGCATATCAGCAGTTATCTTTAAGGGTTAGTCCATACGGGGAGGTTTTGTTGCCTGGCGACTAATCGCCTCGTCTTCTGAGCGACAATCTCCCCGAACTGCCTCATCGTGTTTTCCCATAGGCACACGCGGCGATGTGTTTTCAATAGTCACCCAAAGTTTCCTCACGGAGGCAACTTTGGGCGACTATTGAAAACGCAACCATACACTGAATTGAATAAGAAACTGAAATATGAATAGGAGAGGCCTGAAATAAAAGACGAGTAATAAAAAGTAGCAATATCAATACAATTGTAGCCTTACAGAGTATTTGTTTTTAGGTGGAGTCAGAAGAAAGTGTCAGAAGAAGAAGGCAAATATGCCAAAAACTATAAAATAAATAAATAATGAAGACCAATTGAAAAGTTGCTTAGAATCGGCCACTCTATAGCATTATAAAAGTTAACGTAAATGTGAACCGCCCCTTTAAGATTACATTTATCTTGCTGTCCTAGCTGTCTTTTATGGTTTAAGTATGGACACTATCAGTGCGATATCCAATTTTTCTTACCTTTGGGGCAGTCATTAAAATAACCCTTGAGGCCACTCCCTGATGCACAGAATTGGGGAGATTAGGGAAATGCACACTGATGATGTAAGTTGCAGGGAGTGAACCTCTCATTGATTCTTCTCACTTCATAATTCTTTCCATGTTCTCAACAAGCAACTTATTTCTTTTATGTCTTAGTGGGTGTCCACGAATGTAATGTCTGGTTTGACCTACACACATTTCTATAATTTACATATTCATAGGAGCCAATTAAAATAGTTTGGCACAGACAGTCAATTGCTAATTTCAAATGTAACATGTTGTTGCCTTTTTCTGAATACTGACAAGACATTAGTTATACACAGCGCCAATTCTGGGGCTGCTGCAGCCTACAGCAGCAGCCCAGATGCCGCCCCCCTCCTCTCCCGCTCTGAACTTAAAAATTAGCGTCGGAGCGGTCTAAGGGGGCAATATGGCTAGTGCAGTAAGCGCAATGGCACTCTCTGTACTAGCGGAGCCGAATTTCCGGGTTAAAACCCGGATGTTCGGCTCTTAAAGTTACAAGAGGCGGCTTTTTGCCGCCCGTTGTAACTGGGCGTTTGAAGCCGCCTGAGGCAAGGGTCTCACCTTGCCTCATGGCAGAAGCGGCCCTGGTCATACATCTGTCTCATGGCACTTACATTAAGAACTTGATAATGTAGTATTATAAACTGGTGAACATTGCCATCTCAGCAGCAATTAGTGCAAGCTATAAGACTAGACATTGTATCTATTCTATAGTATTTCATATATTTTGACCCTCTAGCTAAATGAGGTGATTTCGCTTCATTATATAAAATCATTTCACTGGAATCTACAGAAAATTTTACTTTTTGTTTTAGCAGAGGAATCAGTATGCCATTTCTAAATCATAATTTAAAGATGCAAATAAGACATTCTTCCCAGAATATTCAAATGCTTCCCATGATGGTTTTTGGGTTCCACTGTGTAATACTAAAGGAATTCTTCTGATGACATTCTAGGTCTTTCTCTAATTCCAGGAAGGCTTGATTTGCAATCTTTTAAAGGACAAGAGTCATTGTCTCAACAGTAAACTTGGAGACCTTTGCTGTCATATGCTGCCTTTTAGCTATAACGGCATTGTTATGTATAGGAGATTTCAGGCAGTTAATAACCACTTAGACGAGTTAAACAATTATAATGTAGCTGGGATTGGAATTGTATTACAATACAAGAGCTGGGTAGTTTTCCAAGAATTAGAAAAAGTGTACAATTAAGAATTACCCTTCAAAATCCAGCTTTGATAGAGAAATAAATCCATAATTCCTCTTGCAACACACCCAGCAGTTTTAACATGTACTAAAAGCACTAAGAAAAGAACTAGTGTATCAAGATGGAATACACCCTCGGGTTCAAAGAGAGCATAGTTCAATTTTAGTCTGGCCTTTATTTCTGGTTTTCTCAGATTTGCTTTTATCTGGTACCTATGGATTGGAGGAAAGTTGATGTAACTCCTATATTTAAAATGGATTGTGATCCCAGACTGGCAATTATAGGCCAGTAAGATTGACATCCCTGGGGGGCAAATTATTTATATATCACATTCAAGATTTTGTCCTAGTGAATGGCATTATGAGCAGCAATCAGCATGGCTTTATGAAGGATAGATCATGTCAGGCAAATTTGATTGCTTTTTATGATGAGGTAAGTAAGATGCTGGACAGTGGGGGGGGGGGCAGATGTGATCTATTTGAATTTGATACAGTGCCCCACAAATGACTGCTTTCTAAACTATGGTCTGTTGGGCATAATGAGGTTATGGATAGGGAACTGGCTTTAGGAACGGGTACAGATGGTTGTTGTTAATGGTACATTCTCTACTTGGAGTAAAGTTCTTAGTGGGGTCCCTCAGGGCTCAGTATTGGGTCTACTTTTATTTAACTTGTTCATTAATGACTTACCACCACCACCACCTCTCTCTCAGGGGAGCTCGGTCTTGATCCAGACAGTCCATTCTTTGTAGGAGTTTTTGCCTCTTTCTTTGGAAACTGAATCTTCGTAAGATCCAAACGATCATGAGTAACCCACTCATCTAAACGCTTGTTGACTGGGAGAAGTAAAAAAAGATAACTTTATCATAGAAAATCAATAAGAATAGGAGAAACAATAGCTGTTAGCTTTTTCTTTAAGGTTGGAACTGTAGAATGCAGGAGGAAAATAATGGCAACAGGAGAAAGGAAACAAAGACGAGTAAAAGAAAAAAATTTTGACAGAAAAGGAATGAACATGTTATAAAGTAATATGTTTATCTTTGCCAGCTAAAAATATAATCAATTATTTTGGCAAGGTCATAAAGCTAACAGAATCGACTGCATTAAAGCAGAAAAAGAATATCAAATTTCTAGTTCAGTAAATACAATTAAGTAATTAGTCCTACATATTACTATGTCAGCACCCAATGAGTTAAACTCCCAAAACTGGTAAGTGAAACATCAATTAGGAAATCAACTTACAGTCTATATAATGCACATAGAAGAGCTTCTTCCCTGTAAGTTCCTTGATGCTCAGAATTTCAGCAAGTGCTAGAAAGGATTAAACAGAGACACAGAAGCCATTACAAAAATGTTACATTTTATTACGAATGCATGCATTTCCTCCACAAAGTGCCTGCATGGAGTTCCCCCATATAAATTAAGGACACACTGAATTCTACGCTCCTTTACCCATAAACAAATACAAAAACTGCTATATTTCTATAAAACTTATTACAGTGAGTCTAAATTTATGTAATACTTACGCCATTCAACTTCATTGTCCTGATTCTTGCGAAGCACAGGCAATCTGCAGCCCTCTACAATCTCTGCCTGAAAAGCAGTTAAGGATAAATGACAAGAGAACTGCCGACAATTATCTAGAGCTACATACTGTCACCTGATAACATCCTATTGTTCTTTAGTTGAAAACCTGCTTCGGTCAAAACTGGACCCTTGTTACATTAAAGGGATACTGTCATGGGAAAACATGTTTTTTTTTTTCTTTCCCAAAACGCATCAGTTAATAGTGCTGCTCTGGCAGAATTCTGCACTGAAATCCATTTTTCAAAAGAGCAAACAGATTTTTTTATATTCAATTTTGAAATCTGGCAGGGGGCTAGACATATTGTCAGTTTCCCAGCTGCCCCCAGTCATGTGACTTGTGCTCTGATAAACTTTAGTCACACTTAACTGCTGTACTACAAGTTGGAGTGATATCAACCCTCCCCCAGCAGCCTAACAGAACAATGGGAAGGTAACCAGATAGCAGCTCCCTAACACAAGATAAAAGCTCCCTGGTAGATCTAAGAACAACACTCAATAGTAAAAGCCAAGTTCAATCCTAAAGTGCAGGCAATAGTCACTTGACTGGGACAGCTGAGAAACTGACAATATGTCTAGTCCCATGTCAGATTTCAAAATTGAATATAAAAAAAACATATGTTTGCTCTTTTGAGAGTTGGATTTCAGTGCAGAATTCTGCTGGAGTAGTACTATTAACTGATGCGTTTTGAAAAAAACATGTTTTACCATGACAGTATCAGTTTATGAAAGACAATTTCCTGCTTTTTCTCTCTCTGTTACAAGTGCATAAGAGGTGAGCACATTGTATGGCACTGGTATAAAGGATACATTACGTACAATACCATATACTTGAGAATCTCTAGGTTTGTTGAATTTATACTGCTTGGGTGTTAGAGTTCTATATTTTGGCAGGGCACCCCTAGCTAGATATGTTGGCTGTATTAGTGACAAGTTGTTACCTATTAAAAGCCAACAAATACTTTAGGGATTCTCCGCTTATTCTCCTCTTCAGAAACACGATAGGGCAACGATCAATCGTGCGGCGCTTGATTTCTCCTCCCTGCCTTCTATAGGAGATAGCCAGGAAATTGAGCGCCGCGTGATGGATCGTCGCCCTGCCCCCATTTCTGAAGAGGAGCACAAGCGGAAAATCGGTGAGTTATTTCTTAATAAAGACTTTGCGAATTTAAAGTTAAATGTGTCTTGGTGTTTTTTTTTGTTAAGTACAAACAAATTTAAAAAAAAAAAAAAAAAAATTTATGTTACTGGTCCTTTAAATTGTAACACCATCTGGTTTATTTGGAGGCCGAGATTAGATTTTTAAAGTTGTTTTCTGGTAATAAATCCACTTTTTTAGATAGTGTCCCCTAGGGTTCTTATTCCTACCCTAGGCCATCTCCTAAAGTGACTTTTGAAGTGTGGGATATTGGAATTGCCCCATAGAGTAAGACCGGTAGACCCCCCCCCCATGAACGTCTGCCTGCTTTGTCTGCTTACCATGTGTAAGATTTAAAAGTTATCAATACTGAGATTAACTAGCCCCTGTATTGTTTGCACCTCAAATTCAGACTATAAACACACCTTAAACAAATTGCTGATGGGGCACCAGCATTATATAGTATAGTGTACATCTTACAGTGGTCCTAATAGGTTCCCCGTCTCCTGCTTTGTTCTGTCTGTCCTATGCTCTGTGTGTGTGCCATACTCTGCCTGCCCTATACTCCTTGTGTGTGCCATACTCTGCCTTCCCTATGCTCCCTGTGTGTGTCATACTCTACCTGGCCTGTGCTCCCTGTATGTGTCATACTCTGCCTGTACTATGCCCCGTGTGTGTGCCATACTCTGCCTGTCCTATGCTCCCTGTGTGCCATACTCTGCCTGTCCTATGCTCCCTGTGTGTGCCATACTCTGCCTGTCCTATGCTCCCTGTGTGTGTCACACTCTGCCTGTACTATGCTCCCTGTGTGTGCCATACTCTGCCTATGGAACATAAGCTTGGTAGGGGTTTGTTAGCATTTGAAAATTATTGTTAGGGACCAATAAGGTATTTAATCATGTGCTGGGGGGGGGGGTTGCGGTGTTATCCACAGGGGAGGACGAGGCATATAGATTTAAAGGATTTAAAAATGAAATTGTTTTAAAATAATAAAAATATAATGCAGTGTTGCCCTGCAATAGTAAAACTGCTGTGTTTGCTTCAGAAACATTACTATTGTTTATATAAATAAGCAGCTGTGTAGCCATGAGGGCAGCTATTCAAAGTTTCTCCTTTGAATAGCTGCCCTCATGGCTACACAGCAGCTTAAGTTACACAGCAGATAACAGATAAGCTCTGTAGAACATAATGCTGTTATCCATTTGTTAACCTGTGCCATATAGCCATTTTTCAATTTCCGCCATTGCTACTCAGCAGCTTGTTTATATCAACTATAGTAGTGTTTCTGAAGCAAACAGATCACTTTTACCAGTGCAGGGCAACGCTACATTATATTTTCATTACTTTAAAACACTTTCAGTTTTTGGTGTTACTGTTCCTTTAAGAGTACCTCTTAATATAACAACTTGTTTCATATATGAGTGATATCCCTGCAGAGAGCATGAACCATTTGGTATTTTGGTGTGCGACCACAATTAATGTGGGCACGGTCTTGTGGTAACATGGGTGTGGTTTAAAATCAGGGAGTGGCTAACACTGGCCCTCCACCATGTAGGCCGGAAAAATTCCGGCCCTCGGTACCACAGAAGTTGAACAGCACTGCTGTAGGATATGACTTTCTTCTACAGTTGTCACCTTTGCCAGGTTATTAACACAAACGTTTGATGGCGGCACACAGGTAGCGATGTGATGATGTTTTGGGCAGCGTGATATACGAAATTTGGAAGATTTCTGGACGGTTTTCAAAATGTTGAAACCCGTATATAAACATTGGATATGGAGCATAAGGGTTTTAACCCAGCCGGCGCCTTGAAAATACAGAGGTCACAGTAAAAAAACTAGACAGGTGGCAATTCCATTTTTAGGGTTGTATAATGTAATGGCAAATATTTATTATTCTTCTATTTTAGGAGTGTATAAGGGAATGGCAAATACTTGTTCTTGACACTCTCTGCCCCTTTAAATAATCAAGTACAACAAAAAAAGTGGGAAGTGTATGTGCAACACAGTGACTAAAACTCATATATAATAGAACATGTAGAATCCAAGTCCCTGCCCTGAAGATTTTTAATTGGATAAATATACACAGATCAACTGAAAGAACCCTCAAATATAATGGACCAATATGGCAGTATTTCTCTGAGGAAATCATGAAATAACCCGGTCACTATAGGAGAATATAAATGGGCAAATGTTACTAGTGATTCGCACCTACCGGAAGCCATTATAAACATTGGGACTACATACAGCGCTGCCTCGCGCCGTGCATTTATCAGAGTTACATACAGATAAACAAGCCATTTGCTTGCCCTATGTGATCAATTTCTGTCTCTGCGTCCGCGATAACAATAAACCTTACCTCCGCCATGATTTTTCTTTAGAGCGACTTCCGTCTCTCCAACCTCAAAGCCACCTCCCTCTTCCTTGACAACCGTATCGAAGGGCAAAGAAATCGCGCCTGACTATGCAGAACATTCTGCGCGCCTTTAGAACATTTCCTCAGTCCTTTGTTTGGAACAGCATACGCAATTTCTAAGAAACATATATTTATGTAATAACCAGACATCAATTAGCACATTGGACACGTATGAAAATAGCATTAATTATCAGGCATTAGCCTGGGCAGCAGTAAGCAAAAGCGGTGACTGGTTTTCCTTTTGCCGTCTTGAAACGCAAAATGCGTTCCAACATGGCGATAGGCCCAGAGCACTTCCGTAACCTAACTATTCTATGAGCTTGGTTATTACAGCTAGTGTGTGTGTGAAACAACTGCTTATTACCAAGTTCGGGGCTTAAATAATTGATGTTTTCGGTTCAATTCACAGCTTTTGTAAAGTACTGCAAAATATATTGGTACTATGTAAATAAATTATATTGATAATACTAGGGATTCACTATCCTCTATTTTCAATTCGGCCGAATCCATACCGTACTGAATCCTAATTTGCATATGCAAATTGGGATGGGAAGGGGAAAACATTTTTTACTTCTTTGTTTTGTGACAAAAAATCATGCAATTCCCCTCTAGGGTTGCCACCTGGCCAGTATTTTACCGGTCTAGCCGGTAGAACACACGCCGGGGCCGGTATTACAAATTTACCGGCAACGTAGCTAATTTATACTATCCCTAACTAAAGCCCTTGGCCCACTCCAATCTGCTCAAAATGTACCGTTTCTTTCCCGTCTGGCCAATCACATGCCGCAACTCCGCCTCCTTTGATGTCACACCCCACACCCTTTGTCAGCACGCCCCGCCCCCTTTGACATCATGTCCCACCCCTTTTTACTGTACCCAGCACCGATCGGTGCAGATTTTATTGAAAGGTGGCAACCCTATTCTCCTCCCTGCCCCTAATTTGCATGTGGAAATTAGGATTTGATTCGGCCGGGCAGAAGGATTGCTGAATCCGAATCCTGGATTCGGTGCATCCCTAGATAATACTAACTTTACAAAGAGAATAGATCCGGCTCTGAGATTTTTTTAAAAACTTATTAAATACGACAAAAATGCAGGAAAGAATTCCAGCTGCAAAAGACTTTAAAGCTGACTTGACCCTGCTCACCGTAGACATTGGTTGGTCCGGGTGCACAGAGCCCCGGACCCCACTCTTGAATATAAACAGCGGGTTCTTCAAGTCTGCTACATCAATGATTAAACAATGGAAGCTTATGCTGCGAATCTTACCCTGCAGGGATGGTGACCCGGGTGCAGCCAGCCCCGAGTCCGTCACTAGGAAGGAACGTCAAGATCAGGTAGAAGAGATGCAGATTTGTAGGCCGCGCACTCCTGGGACACCAACACGAACCGCTCGTCTCCAAATGTTTAAAAGGTAAATTCTTTATTTTTAAGACATACAATCAATCAAACAGCAATAGCGTCTGAGGTCTGACGCGTTTCGTGATAATTCACTTCCTCAGAGACCTCACTTCCTGTCACATTACATCGATTTATATCCCCCCCAACACACCTGTGTGTTAATTAAAACACTGAAAAAAAGCTGGAAAAAACCATTACTTTGTTCCGCTTAAAAAATCACGTCAGTTACACAAAAAATATTAATATCAAAAAGGCGTGGATGATTCCATAAATTCGTTTTTTGATTGGTATGACATATAAGTATGAACCATATAATTTGTATAATACATCTTAGATAATTACAGAATTTGATTTATGTGACATTTGGTTTACTTTTGCCCTAAATTCATTCTTCAAAATACAATTTAATATAGTATAATTTAACATTTGGAGACTCAAAAATATAAAACATTGTAACTATTCAATCTTCACTTATTGAGATAGCGTTCGTGCAACAATGTATAAATAAGTAGTACCCACAGACAGACACAATGTTGCTATATGAAATAAACTTTTAAAAATAACAACTAATGTCAAAGATTGAGTTTAGCCCTTCTGGTTGTCTGGTATGTAAATGAAATATCCACTTGATTTCTGTTTTCAAAACTTTGGCTTGTAAATCACCACCTCTAGGGCCCAAACTCACTCTTTCTATTCCCTGTACTGACAAGATTTTCAATCTTTGACATTAGTTGTTATTTTTAAAAGTTTATTTCATATAGCAACATTGTGTCTGTCTGTGGGTACTACTTATTTATACATTGTTGCACGAACGCTATCTCAATAAGTGAAGATTGAATAGTTACAATGTTTTATATTTTTGAGTCTCCAAATGTTAAATTATACTATATTAAATTGTATTTTGAAGAATGAATTTAGGGCAAAAGTAAAGCAAATGTCACATAAATCAAATTCTGTAATTATCTAAGATGTATTATACAAATTATATGGTTCATACTTATATGTCATACCAATCAAAAAACGAATTTATGGAATCATCCACGCCTTTTTGATATTAATATTTTTTGTGTAACTGACGTGATTTTTTAAGCGGAACAAAGTAATGGTTTTTTCCAGCTTTTTTTCAGTGTTTTAATTAACACACAGGTGTGTTGGGGGGGATATAAATCGATGTAATGTGACAGGAAGTGAGGTCTCTGAGGAAGTGAATTATCACGAAACGCGTCAGACCTCAGACGCTATTGCTGTTTGATTGATTGTATGTCTTAAAAATAAAGAATTTACCTTTTAAACATTTGGAGACGAGCGGTTCGTGTTGGTGTCCCAGGAGTGCGCGGCCTACAAATCTGCATCTCTTCTACTAGATAATACTATGCTTTGAAAATTCATTCATCCCCATGACCTGTTATTAGGGTTGCCAACTTTTCTGGAAAAAAAATACCGGGCTTCCTATATATTTATCTTTTTTCCCTATTAATAACATTGGAATCAACCATCATTTTTACCGGCCAGGTAAGGTTGCCAGTGCCACCTTTTGCAAAAAAAAATTCCGGCTGGTGGGGGCGGGTACAAAAAGGGGGCGTGGTGTGATGTCAAAGGGGGTGGGGTTGTGTGACAAAGGGGCGGGGCCACGGCGCGGCCAGGACAAGAAACGAAGGACAAGGTAAGTTTACAGGGGATTGGGGGCAGGCCGAGAGGGTCTTTTTAAGGGTATTACAAATTTACCGGCAGCTAGGCCGGTAAAATACCGGCCGGGTGGCAACCCTACGGCCAGGTGGCAACCCTACCTGTTATCTCAGTGTGTATTGATCCCAAGTCATACACTGATATACAAACTATGATATTTTTATTTAAAGGAGAAGGAAAGGTTAAAACTAAGTAAGCCTTATCAGAAAGGTCCATCTAAATATACCAGTAAACCCCCAAAGTAATGTTGCTCTGAGTCCCCTGTCAAAAGAAATATTGCATTTCTTTCCTTCTATTGTGTACACATGGTCTTCAGCATAAACCTCATTGCCCCGGGCAAGAGCATGCTCAGTTTGCTCCTCTCCCCCCACCCCTCCCATCTCTACTGTAATCTGACCCCAGAGCAGGGAGAGACTCAGGCAGGAAGTGATGTCACACCACATTAATACTGCAGCTCCTATCCTAAACAAACAGAGAGTTTCTAGAGCTTTTTACTCAGGTATGGTAAAACATTCTACTAAATAAATGTAACATTCTAGCTTACACTATTGCAGCTAATCTATTGGCAATAAAATGCCTACGTAGCTTTCCTTCTCCTTTAATAGCTTTGAAACTTTGAAAATGTATTTAATATTTAGGGGCATAGAGAAAAATAACAGACTGGAATATGTTGTTTGCAAAAGTATTCAGCCCCAACATTTTAATATAGTTTGAGCAACCCTTTTGCAGCAATAAAAGCTTGTAGTAGAGAATTGCATCTAAATGTATATTCTTCCCACTTACTAATCGATGCCCAGCCTTTTGTTCCAGTGCTTAATTAATAAACCCTATCATTCCAGATTTTCCTGCAACCGCCTGTGTTTGTTTGTTACGTTTTTGAGACGTTGCTACAACTTCAAAAGAAAGATGTCAAGGCAGAGCACCTGGGTTAAGTCATTCTTAGGGATATTTTGCATCCAGACCCTCGCCATAGATCTAGATACTCACCCAACGGCTTACTGTGCTCCTCTACTGACCTACTCCTCAACACTTCTCTCATTACCTACCCACACAATTGCATTCAAGACTTTATCAGGGCTGCACCCCTCCTCTGGAATTCTCTCCCACAATCTATCTGATGTTCTCCCAACCTTTCTCCTTTCAAAGGATTTCTTAAAACACATTTATTTAGAGAAGCCTACCCTTACTCTGTTTAGCTACCAAATGCAATACCATATGCTACATCTCTCATCTTGCTAAATTCTGATCTTGCCCTGATCTTGTAAGCCCTTTTGCACAGGTATTTCCTCACCTTTTGTACCAGTACTGGTTGTTATGTATGTATCTCTGTATGTTCTATGTATGTAATTCATGTGATTTCTTTGTATAAACACATCCAGACAAAAATAAAAAAGACAATGCAGCTCTAGATTTGATCAACATTTGTAAATATAAACACCATCAAATTATGGAAGTGGTAGCTTTGTCTTCATTTCTATTTTTTTAAATTATTGAAGTTCATTTTAAATAAAAGAAAATAGCAATCATATACAGTACTACACAAGAACAAATCAAAGTATGGAAAGAGAGAAAAAAGAGAGAGAGACTGGTGTGAATGACATCTTATTTCTTTAAAGTGCTGAGAAGTATATGTAGAGACCCTGAGTGTTAGATATGGTTAACTCAGGCAGTCCCCCTTTGTGTTTGGACGCATAAGTGGCAGCTATGCCTCCCTTTCCTGGGTCCACTGGGATTTACTTCAGGCAAGGGTTGCCCACTAGGTGGCAGCATTGAAAAGTATAAAAGGGGTTGGATCTTTCCTGGGTCCTCTCCTCTCTGTGAGGTTGAAACAGGTCCAGGGTTCAGCTGTTTAAGTTTATATTAGGCCAGATAGTGATAGTCAAATGTATTACTGTTGTTCTTGGAGCAAGAGGAAAGCTCAGGAGAGTTAGAGAGCAGCTGTCGTTCCAACGAGGAGAAATAGTGGGGTTAATACTCCATGGTATGTGAACCATTAGCTCAGGGACTTCAGAGGGTGAGTTGAGGACCAGGTAGGGTGCCAAGACACAAGACCCCAGGATGAGAATCCTTATGAGCAACACTTAAATCTCAGGAGGGAATTACCCAGGATTGTGGTAATTTGTATGCTGTTTATTTACCCCTGAAAGATCCACAAAATAAAGTTTTCCAAGGAACGATCCAGACTGCAGGATTAACTGCTCTATTAGGTGTTTATTGTTCAACACAACATGTTTCGAGTCTCCAAGGACTCTTTGTCAAGTGTATACAATGGATGTGAAACAACGTATAATATAGTGTTTAACAGGAAATGACATCAAAGCATTTAGCCCAACCTCCAAGTGAAGAGAAACAATGTCTCAAGATAAAGATAAACTTCAGTTTGTAACATCGTGTTCAAATAACATTAAATAAACTAAAGTAAAATTCTTTTTCCAAAGGCTGAGGGCTTTTTTTCATTCAATTTTTATTCGTAGAAAACCTTCAACTGTCACCAATGTGCTGTGAAGAGAGTTAAATATTAGTACAAAAAAAGGAGGATTAAAAACTTAGACCAATGGGCAAAAACTTGTTAGCACTGCCAACTACGGCCTACTAGCCCAATCTGTCTCGAATATAGCAACAATTGACTCAGAGTCCTCTCGGACTTAAACAAATTCTACATGATAAGTAACTTAATTACTGTACGTTACCATAACTGGATTCTGAAACATTCTGAATGTGTGGCTAAGGGGTCAATATCTGGAAGAGAGGAGGCATAAAAATAGTGTTAGCATCGTTTCACAAGAAGTTTTTTACACTCCAAGATTCATTTAACCCTTTAGGGTTCACAGTGTTAAGCTTTCTAATCCAGTACATCTCTCTTTGAGATAATCGCAATTTTAGATCCCCACCTCTTGGGGGGTTATGTACGACCTCCAAAACTAGCCATTTTAGTTGGTTTACGTTATGACTCATAGCCGAGAAATGTCTAGCAACAGCTGTATCGGAATAAGTATCCTTTTTAAAATTCCTAATGTAAACTTAAAAAACGTAGCAACTTTATACCGGAGTATAATAACGAATCTTTAATAGCTTTCGAAAATGTTGTGAATTTTGAGGTTAAGAAACACTGGAAGACACAGGGAGATAAATGCTTTCGCCCTAACCTCACGTTTAAGGAGAAAAGAGCTTGAGATTCATTAAAGACTAATAACACCATTATTATACGTAAAGCAGACAAAGGGGGAGCAACGGTAGTTATGGATATGATAAAGTATGAAGCTGAAGCCCTTAACCAACTAAATGTACCAGGACACTATGAAAGAATAGACCACGACCCCACATTACAGATCCAAAAGGATATTGACCTTATGGTGACACAAGCATGGGAAAACGGAGTGATTCAGACACAGGAGAAGGATTTCCTTACAACTGAGTTTCCACGTATCCCGGTGTTGTATTTGCTCCCGAAAATCCATAAGAGCCTTGTCAGCCCACCAGGGAGACCGATAGTCTCGGGCATTGGGTCTGTCCTGGAACCTTTATCTAAATTTGTAGATACCTTCCTACAACCATTAACCTGTCACATACCAGTGTGTTTGAAGGACACCACGGACTTATTGGTTAAAATGAATGCCTTGGAGGCACTAGACCCCGATATTATATTGGTGAGCGTGGATATACAAAGCTTATATACCTCTATCCCACAGGATGATGGCATAAGGGTCATAGAAGAGGCTTTTTTAGATACCAACTTGTCACCACAGTTAATGTATTTTTTAATTGACTGTTTATCGATTGTATTACAAAAAAATTATTTCAGGTTTGCAGGCAAGTACTATTGGCAACGACAGGGCACGTCGATGGGTGCTGCAGTAGCACCAGCCTTCGCCAACCTCTTCGTACATGATCTGGAGAAAAAAGTATTCCTGAAAGGGGCATTTAAAGAACACATCATCCATTATTTTCGATATGTGGACGACATCCTTATCTTTTGGAAAGGTCCTGTTCAAACCTTTGAGGAGATGGTCGTAGAAGCCAATAAAGCCCATAAAACCATTAAATTTACATCTGAGGTTGGTGGCCTCTCGTTGAATTTCCTGGATGTACACCTCACCATCTCTGAAGGCCGTGTGCACACTAGCCTATACAGGAAGGATACAGATAGGAATAATGTTCTGCATGCCAAAAGTTTCCATGCCCCCAATGTGGTTAAAGCTATTCCAAAAGGACAGTTCCTACGGGCACGTAGGATTTCATCCGATCTAGAGAAGTTTGAAAACGCTACCGAAAATCTGAAAAAAAGATTTCTAGATAGGGGTTACAACAAAAAGTCCATTAATAAATGTATTGAAGACACTTACAAAATTGATAGGAAGGAATTGCTTACTTACAAACCTAAAAAGAGAGTAAACGGTTAACATTTGTATCTACGTTCAGCGTAAACAGTAAAGTTATAGAAAATACCATACGCAAATACTGGCCTATTGTCCAACAGGATACCACTTTGGGTAAATGTGTCCCTAATACTCCCCTTTTCAGTTATAAAAGAGGATGTAACCTAAGGGACATCTTATGTCCATCAGAGGTTAACCCCTCGGGTCCACGTACGCAAAGGTTTATTGGAAAACCAAAGAAGGGTACGTTTGCATGCTTAAATTGCATATGTTGTACATCCATTATTAAAGGGGACACGATCAATCATCCATGTGATGGGACCCCCATACGCCTAAAACATTATGCTACCTGCGACACCTGTAACGTGGTCTACCTGCTCAAATGCCCATGTGGGATGGCATACGTGGGCCAGACAGTGAGACAAGTTAAATCACGCATCAAAGAGCATCGAGGCTACATTAGGAATTTTAAAAAGGATACTTATTCCGATACAGCTGTTGCTAGACATTTCTCGGCTATGAGTCATAACGTAAACCAACTAAAATGGCTAGTTTTGGAGGTCGTACATAACCCCCCAAGAGGTGGGGATCTAAAATTGCGATTATCTCAAAGAGAGATGTACTGGATTAGAAAGCTTAACACTGTGAACCCTAAAGGGTTAAATGAATCTTGGAGTGTAAAAAGCTTCTTGTGAAACGATGCTAACACTATTTTTATGCCTCCTCTCTTCCAGATATTGACCCCTTAGCCACACATTCAGAATGTTTCAGAATCCAGTTATGGTAACGTACAGTAATTAAGTTACTTATCATGTAGAATTTGTTTAAGTCCGAGAGGACTCTGAGTCAATTGTTGCTATATTCGAGACAGATTGGGCTAGTAGGCCGTAGTTGGCAGTGCTAACAAGTTTTTGCCCATTGGTCTAAGTTTTTAATCCTCCTTTTTTTGTACTAATATTTAACTCTCTTCACAGCACATTGGTGACAGTTGAAGGTTTTCTACGAATAAAAATTGAATGAAAAAAAGCCCTCAGCCTTTGGAAAAAGAATTTTACTTTAGTTTATTTAATGTTATTTGAACACGATGTTACAAACTGAAGTTTATCTTTATCTTGAGACATTGTTTCTCTTCACTTGGAGGTTGGGCTAAATGCTTTGATGTCATTTCCTGTTAAACACTATATTATACGTTGTTTCACATCCATTGTATACACTTGACAAAGAGTCCTTGGAGACTCGAAACATGTTGTGTTGAACAATAAACACCTAATTGAGCAGTTAATCCTGCAGTCTGGATCGTTCCTTGGAAAACTTTATTTTGTGGATTGATATAGTTGCATGTACGGCGGAGGTGCACCCCAAGGCTTCGATCGAAAGTTTGTTTGGCATTGGTTTGAGGTAACTAGCATCTCTCATTTATTACCCCTGAAAGATATTGTGATTTCTGTATTTGACTTTGTGGTGCCTGATGCGACTGAGAATATTTATTTTATCTTGTTCCTGTTAATAAACCAGTTATTTTGCTGCAAGAAACCATCTCTGTGACTGGATCCTTTACTACACGGAATTACACAGGTACCGGTGGGTTATTGGCACAGTACAAGCAGTAGTAGTCCTGTTCACGCCTTACAATACACACAGCGAACGTGCACCCAAGGGAGGGCTACACATATTCATAATACTATGCCTTGTATACACATTCATCACCTAATGTGACCCAAGGGTATGGTAGGATTATTTAAATGCAAAATGAAGGGGGTAATGTATTGTCATAATTGTGACGTTTTATTGACTTACATTCCTGTTGACTGTTCCTGTATTTTTCCTGTTCCTGTCTTTTTTTATTGCTGTTATACAAACACCAGGACACTGGTAACACACAGATTGAATGCACCATATTATTGTCATGAACCTTCACTACAATAATCTAGTTGCAAAGGGAAAGGAAATAAGGGGGGGAAAGGGGTAAATATCCAGTATTTTCTTGGTGTAGACATATGACTAAGTGCCCATAAGGCACAAAACGTGTAAGGTTACCTCTTGGGATGTTTCTTTTTTGTTGAATAAAACTACTTTTTTATTTGCATCAAGTTTTGGAGTGAAGTCCAGTTTGTGTCAGCCTATAACTAAATATATATATGAACTTGCACTGCTGAGAAGAATTTAATATTCCAGCTATAGTGATAACATCGACTGAAAGAGCAAACTATGATCATTTTATACTGCAGTAGATATAGTGAAAAATATACCCTCTATTGGAAAATATATGGAAATTATAAGCCATCCAGGAGTCCCATTACCATATAAAAGAACAAGACTGAAAGCTGACTGCATTTATAAAGATCATGGAACATCTTAGAGGAACAGAAGACTTTACAAAATAAAAGGAAGTAATGTTAAGGTTAAAAAAAATAATTTGTAATTATCAGTGAGCCATGCAACATTGAATGCATTGACGTTAATTGGCTCCATAGCAAAATCATTTTAGGGCCACCTAAACTTTGGAAATATGACCCTTTTCATAAACCTGTATTGAAAATTTTTATCAGTCAGCTCACTGGGTCACATACCTTTTCTCTGTACTAATAAAATGTAAATTTTACTGGATCCTAACTAACTTATCCATATTGGTGGCCTAATTATTTAAATGTTTAAATGAAAACGAAAGCTTTACATATTATTAGGGTTGAAAAGCTGCACGACATGTCTTTGGCTTTTATACCAGTCAAAAGCCTTTTAGAAGTGAAGATCTGTGTCTCTGGATGGCATCTGTGCCATCCTTTTTCTGCTTATTTACAACACTGGTGCTGTTACCTGAACTTAAAGACTGACACACTTTATATATTGACTATAATACATGGCTAATTAGTAATTAATTCAAATTACCACATGGCACCTCAAAAATTAGTGTTATTTGTATGGACAGATTGTCGGGCTAATTCCAGCGCTGACCATAGAAACTTCAAAATAGGATAGGGACCTCTGCCATTGACTTATACACAACCTTGGCAGGTCTGAGGTGGTGGATTTTCGGAATCTGGCTTTTTGCTGCATCAGGCTTTAACAAATGTCCAAAAATTCCAGCCGTAAAAAAATTAAACATTTGAGTTTGCCCCAAAAAGCTAGACCGGAATTTATTAAATAACCCCCTAAGAGTTATACTGTATGTATGTGAAACTGACATCTTCCCCAAAGTTCAGACTCCTAAGAATAAACTTTTTTTGTGGGACCCAGTCAATTTTAACTACCCTACCCTACTGTTGCAATTTTATCTATGAATAGTTTTCAGGCATACTGTAGTTCTCAATAAATAGGGCAGTTCCCATCCAATCACCTTTAAGTTAACTTTTGGTATGTTATAGAATGGACAATTCTAAGGAACTTCATTATTTATTTTCTATAGTTTTTTAATGATTTGCCATCTTTTCTAAATAAATTAAAGGGGACCTGTCATCCAGACATAAACAACTGTATAAAGGTCCTTTTCAAATTAAACATGAAACATGAAAATTCTTTTTTTTCATTAAAAACATCCATAAAAAACATGCAACATCCATAGAGCTGTCAATCATATATTGCATGCCACACCTCTATGCCTTTCCTCTATGGTGGGGCAGACCTTTACTTTCACTTTCCATTCTGCACATCCTAGATGTCACTGCACTCCTCACATTGTCCCTCCCTCTTTGTTATATAATTGTGTAGCTAGTGCATGGTAATGGACATCAGGTGCCCCAAGGCTTGCCTTAATAACACTATCCACAAAATGGTGCTTGCCTGCTTGCTGTGATTGTGAATTTCAAAACAAAAAAAAAAACTAAAATAATTTTTATAGTGTAAGTGAAATGTATTTTGCTTGCCTAACATCATAAAAGGTGGAATTATTTCTTAAGGTGATAGGTCCCCTTTAATTTAAAATTGCTTAGAGCTCTCTTCTAAGCATTTTTACTAATTTCTGGCAGACTGTCAACAGCCGTCTGAAAATTCATTTTGTGAGGAATGGAGGTGGTGCAGTTGTTTCAAATTCATTATATTAGCAGTTTAAAAATCAGATGATATCTTGAAAAATTGGGAAACAGAATTAATATAAAATGTAAAAGTGCTTAGAAGAGAGCTCTAAGCAATTTTAAATTAAAGGGGGTGGTGCTGTTAAAATAATTAATGCAAATTACAAAAGAACACTCTGAGGTTTTACATGTCTTTAAAAGCAAGTATAAAATATAATTAGAATATAATTAAAAATAAAATATACATTTTAATATAACTATAATTAAAAATAAATATAATTTCTATGCACAAAGTAAAATAAATCCATCCCACCTTATATGATAAAGGTAAATTAAATGTAAATTGCATAATTAAATTGTCTATGAATTAGATGATGGCCAAGAGCTAACATGTAGTGGTGTGCGGGTTGAGAAATTCTCGACCCGCACCCGACCCAAAACCGCCCCCTTCCAACTCACATCTGACCCAGGCCACAATCCCCCCTGTATTTATAAACCCATGCCTACCCCTAGGGTTGCCAAGTGTCTGGTTTTGACCCGGACAGCCCGGTATTTTGAAGGGCTGCCTGGGCCAATCGTCGCGTCATAGCCCCGCCTCCTGATGTCACAGCCACTCTCATCTACGTCATGGCCCCCCCACTGATGTCACAGCCCACCCCCTGCCTGATCGTAGTAGTATGGAAAGATGGCAACCCTACCTGCCCCGCCCGCAGTGATGTCACAAAAGGGGCGGCCTCAAGCACGAGTCTATAAATTTAGGGGCAGTGCTAGGTCACGGGTGGGGAGTGCAGGAGAAGAGCTCAACCAGGACCTGAAGATTTTGTGCAGGAGCCGGCCCGAATCCAATCGACCTGTGGGTTTCAGGCCTGCACGCACATCACTACTAACAAGGGAGATATTCCCAGGAGAACTGATCAGATCCTGCCTCCTAGTTGGTGTCCAGGAGTCCAGAACACTCAATTGGTGGCTTTTGTCTTAAACTTTTTCTTAATTAAACAAACACAATATTGAATGCATGTGTAGCGCTATAGTAAAATGAGTGCACCTTTCTCTGACTATTAGCTCCACTCCCAATATTTGTGCTCCAGATGAGGGAGCGAACCCTCGCAACGATGTGGAGGCAGGGTGTAGTGCAACTGTAACTGTATTCAGGGTGCAATAATTGGGCTCCAGTGGTTCTTAAAACTTAACCATTGAACAGATTTATTGAACACATGCAATCCTCAGTGGATTGTACATAAAGTATAGCATGCAGGATCATACATCAACATTGGATTGCCGGATTTTCAAATTCAGGCTTTTTGCAACATCAGGGTATAATAAATCTCGAACAATCCGAACCCTGCTGAAAAAGGCCGAATCTTGGCCGAATCCCGAACCGAATCCTGGATTCGGTGCATCCCTAGCGGACATCAAATGGACCAAACTGCCAAACCATATTGTTGCATACATGGCTAACTTTACTTTCATTTTGTATCTTTATCCGCCATCATTTCTGTAACCACCTCCCTAGTTCACCACCCTCTACCACTTGTTTCTTCTCCTTCCTCCCATTCTTCTGTGCCTCTTATTATAATCCCCACACAGACTCAAAGAGGGACCCTCAGTTATACACTCACAATGGCTTTATGAAAGGCAAAGAAGTGTGGGCATTTTTCTATTCAACTTTATGTATTTTTTGTGTTATTGGTTGTTGTAGAAACATCTTTGTTATACCTGTTTCATATCTTGGTAAAGTGATCTACTTTCACAAACCGACTGATTCAGGTATATCACATAATTGTCACGCTGTCATAAACAATGTCTCCCAATATCTTGCAAGGACTGCAGACCTGACATTCAAATAAGAAAACAAAAAGCTGTTGAGGGACGCCGGTAGTTGTAGATTTATAATATGAGGATTCAAGTATACTGGATATTTTCTGTGAACATCCAGCCTTAATAGTTGCGTTTTAAAATGTATTTATACAAGCTGTAATGCAAGAAGGGATTAATAAGCAAATCTGCCTGTAGGAGGAGAAAGCTGGGAGGGAAGGTGGAGTTGGCAGTTTTCAAGTATTGTCTTCCCTCCAGAGGTATACAGGTTTAACCCTGAGACGTCTGCACTTACAGTACGGGCCTAGGAGAAAAGAATCCTCTTTTGTCTCTGTCTATTGTTTATTAGGATGGCAGACTTTGAAAATGTGGTGCCCATCCACACTAATGGGAGCGGTTGGTTCACTATTAAGGCACATTAAGGATGACTGGAGATTTTCACTTGGCACATATTGCTTCTTCTTTTTTTTTTTGCCTTGATGTCCTCAGTAGAAACACTTCTTCTTCCGGAGCCCAGAATGTAATGTATGTAATGCATCTGACTAAAGAGAAGGTTGCAGCTCCCCAATGTTTATGGCTCTGAAGGGTGTCGGGTGCTAGTGGTACACAAGACCAGACAATACAGAAGTAAAAGCTGAACAGAGAAGCAACAAGGCCTCCTTAGTGTACGTTTGGCCCAGTCTTCATTTTCCTGTTCCAAAAAGCAGTTGATTCAGCCCCAGAGATCCAGCAGCTAGTCTTGCCGTCACTTACGTAAGTAGTGAACTACTTTGTGTATTGTTGAGTGTACATGTGATTGTATGAAAAAAGACAAAAACCCTATATTAATGTACAGGTATTGAACCTGTTATCCAAACCTGGGGTTTTCCAGATAAGGGATCTTATCATAATATTGGTCTCCCTACCTTTAGTCTACTAAATGATCATTTTAACATTAATTAAACCCAGTAGGATTGTTTTGACTCCAATATGGATAAAAAGGAAATCATTTTTAAAATATACAACTATTTGATTAAAATAAGGTTTACAAGTTATTAAGCTTTTTATTCAGTAGCTCTCCAGTTTGCAATTTCAGCAATGTGGTTGCAAGGGTCCAAATTACCCTAGCAACCATGCATTGATTTGAATATGAATAGGAGAGGCCTGAATAGAAATACGAGTAATAAAAAGTAGCGATAACAACACATTTGTAGCTTTACAGAGAATTTGTTTTAGCTGGGGTCAGTGGCCCCCATTTGAAAGTTGGAAAGAGAAAAAAAAGTAAAAGGCAAATAACTAAACAACTATAAAAAAAAAATGAAGGCCAATTGAAAAGTTTCTTAGAATTAGCCATTCTATAACATACTAAGGGGCAGATTTATCAAGGGTCGAATTTCGAAGTACAAAAAACTTCGAAATTCGACCACCAAATTCAAAGACTTCGAATATGGAATTTGAAGTTTTTTCACCGAATTTGGCAATCCTACGATCGAATAAGAATTTAACGATTCGAACAATTTAGCGTACGAAGGATTTTTATTCGATGTGTTAAGTTTGTAGAAGGTCCCCATAGACTAACATAGCAATTCGTCAGGTTTAATTTGGCGAAGTATTGAAGTTGAAGTACTTCGATTATCTAATGGTCGAATATTCGAACAACTTTTACTTTGAATCGAAGTCGAAGTAAATTCGAAGTCGTAGTATCCTATTCGATGGTCGAAGTATCCAAAAAATTACTTCAAAACTCAAACTTTTTGTACTTCAAAAATTCACTCGAACCTTAGTAAATCTGCCCCTAAAAGTTAACTCAAAGGTGAACCACCCATTTCTTGAGGAAGGGCAGCCATTGTTCCCAAAACGTCTGATCTAACTACATGTCATGAGCACTTCAATAAACCTGGGACAAAGCCGCTTCTGCCATGAGGCAAGGTGAGACCCTCAGGCGGCAGCGAGCGGCCAGTTATAAGGGGCGGCAAAAAGCCGCCTCTTGTAACTTTAAGAGCCGAACTTCCGGGTTTTAACCCAGAAATTCGGCTCCGCTACTGCAGAGAGCGCCATTGCGCTTAATGCATTAGCGATAATGCCCCCTTAGACCTGCTCCGACGCTAATCTTTAAGCGTGGAGGGGGAGAGGACGGGGGCGGCAGCAGCCCCAGAATCGGCACTGACCTGGGAACACCCCACTTATGAATAACAGGTATTGGTGTTTATTTTTCTCAGTATATGTGTAACTGGCGGTGGAGGAGGCCAGTACCAATACCTTTCCCCAATCAACATATTTTTGTATATACCACCCCTTTAAAGAAATGTTATATGTATGTATGCGGGCTTTCATTGTGAAACACAAATTTTTTGTGAGCAGGGTTGTAAGAATAAAGACAGTAGACTCAATGGCTCTTCGAATGTCCAAGACTGTTAAAGGAGAAGGAAAGGCTTGCAGCACTTGGTGGTGCCAAATGTTAGGCACCCCCAAGTAATTGTAGTTACTTACCTGAAACCCCGGGCCGGTGCTCCTAACAGTTGAAAACTGCACTGGCCCAGGGTTATACCAGTGAGCACACGGTTCGATCCACTTCCGTCTGCTTCTGTCTTCAAATTTCCCGGGGCAAATGCATGCGCAGTTGAATGCATTAGCCAACTTTTTAGTTAAAGTTCGGCTTTTCGTTCTACTGTGCATGCGCAGCCGCGTGAAGAAGGAGGAAGCTGGAAGAAGATTGCTCCGTGGTGCTCACTGGTATAACCCCGGGCCAGTGCAGTTTTCTACTGATAGGAGCACCTGCCCGGAGTTTCAGGTAAGTAAATACAATCACTTGGGGGTGCCTAACATTTGGCACCCCCAAGTGCTGCAAGCCTTTCCTCCTACTTTTATTGAATGTGTTCAAAATAGATCACCTTCATCAAGTCTGAAGGAAAGGTAAGGAGCACCATTTTTCTGTAGGCCGAGAAACATCTGTACCACTGATCGTGTGGCAGCATGGTTGTGTTATAGTATTTTGTATTTTTTTTATTGCACTCTTACTAAAAAGCTTTCACCCCTGCTCTAGATATACATACATTTATACACACACACATACACATATATGTATGTATATATATATATATATATATATATATATATATATAGATATATATATAGATATATAAATAAATAAAGCAATGTTACAGGGACAAAATGCAAAACAGTTGCCACAGAGACTTTACATAGCACTGGTCAGTATTTAATAGGTACTGTATTGTATGGAGTTAAGCATACTTTACGTGATGCACCTGGGAGGGGGGGGTAATAAGTCAGCTAAGGCAGGATGATGAGACCTTGCATCATATCGTACGCCTGATTTGGCAACAGATACTTTTGTAACTTTTAAAGACTAAAATACAGTTCTATGGTGGAGGTTCAGCCTGGCGAAAGAGAGAGAAAGGTAGCATACAGCCTCCATTGAAAAAATGGTTCCGATTGGCCCTGGCCAGAAATCTCAAAATAACAGAATGCATTACCAAGTATCAACTTGTTGCTTATTATTACCTATTTGATCAGCAATCAGAAGCTTTTCCCCAGAATAAAAATGTTAATGTAATTTCAGCCTTCACATGCCCATGTCCAGGGTAAAAATATGGCTATAGAACTGGGGAGCTGAATCCAAACCTGCAAGCCTTCATTTAGTTTCCAGTTTATTGTTGAAATCTTTGTTAGTATTATTATATATTTGCTCTACTTATGTCTGTCATATATTAACAAAACAGGAAACAGCACTCAAATATTAATACAGGTATGGGATTCCTTATCCGGAAACCCGTTATCCAGAATTACGGAAAGACTCTCTCCCATAGACTCCATTATAATCAAATAATCCAATTTTTTAAAAATGATTTCCTTTTTCTCTGTAATAATAGAACAGTAGCTTGCACTTGATCCCAAGTAAGATATAATTAATCCATATTGGAGACAAAAGCAGCCTGTTGGGTTTATTAAATGTTTACATGATTTTCTAATAGACTGAAGGTATGAAGATCCAAATTACCGAAAGATACGTTATAACCCAGGTCCCGAGCATTCTGAATAATAGGTCCCATCCTTGTAGTTAAATTGTTTTTATTATGATCTCTTACAAGGTGGGTTGGTCTCTACCCTTGTTTGCGTGTTTATGTTTTAAGCTTGGGGTGTTAGCCAACCTCAAAAAGTCTAAAACACAATAAAGACTATTACTAGCATAGTGTACTCTACTGCAGCTATATTATTTTGTACTATACTATGAACAAGTTAAAAGGGTTGCTATTCCAAACATATTATTATATTTTGGAATTGTCTAATTGTCTAAAGTAGAAAATATATAGGTTTTTATCATGCTTTTCCCCCCAGCTACTATGTTACTGACTTTCTTTACCTAGGTTGCCATTGTCTTTCAGACAGACTGATCACTGGCTTCATTTATATTTTCAGTTGCCCTACTACTGTGTTATACTCTTACATAACCTCTCCGTGGCATGCCCGACCCCTATGCTTTATTGTCTGTCCAGAGAAACACAATACAACTTTGATTTTTCTCTGTACTGAAAGGAGAAGGAAAGATATAATCACTGGGGGCGTGACAAAAGTTTCATCCCCTTTTGATTATAATCTCTTACCTGAGACCCTGAGCCAGTGACCTGTGTGCTGAACTAAACCGGCCCTACTATAAAAGCATCAGTTGCCATTTTCTTCTTCTCTTTCTTCCTCTCTGCAGCCTTAGCCCAAGGCTGCACAGAGGAAGAAAATGGCAACTGAAGCTTTTATAGTAGGGCCGGTTTTGTTTTCAGCACACAGGGCACATGAGCAGTACATTGAAAACTTTGAAGAAAAAAGTGATTATAATCAAACATGCCTCAATGATTATTCCTTTCCTTCACTGAATTTAGCAGGCAAACGTAAACTTATTATGTCCTATTATTATTCAATGAAATGCTATTTTGGATATATACTGTATAGTGTAAAGAAGAGGACATTCCAAATAAACAAAGCAGTGACTGCCGATTACGTTGCTTGACCAAAAATTAGGAGATTAATGTCAATCTGTGCTGTACATCACACAAATACGTTGGCTTCCATTTCAAATAATTTTACTTTGGTTTTGTGTTACCGATCCTATATTTAATTACCTAATATTACATATGGTATTGCTGTTAAGGTGGCCATACACGGGCCGATAAAAGCTGCCGACAGACCGTGTCGGCAGCTTATTGGCCCGTGTATGGGGGCCCCCGACGGGCTTCCCCGATCGAGATCTGGCCGAAAGTCGGCCAGATCTCGATCGGATGGGTTTAAAAACCCCGTCGGATCGCGGCCGCATCTGTTAGTTGATGCGGTCCCGCGATCCGACCGTCCGTTTGTGAATGCTAGGATCCGATCGTTGGGCCCTAGGGCCCACGATCGGATCTGCCCGATATTGCCCACCTCAAGGTGGGCATATCGGAGGGAGATCCGCTCGTTTGGCGACATCGCCAAACGAGCGGATCTATCCGTGTATGGCCACCTTTAGTTTCGTGCAAATTGTGGTAGAACTATGTCATTCAAATAACAGAAGTAGTGTTTCTACAGTAATTGTTGCATTTTTTTTTATAAATACTTAGGGCAAATAAATATGAACCTTTTGTTCATTTTAATTACTGTGCAATTCCACACAGAAAATAAAGTGTTTATAGGAATTTAAAATCTGCATACCTCCTTAAGGTTTCATATACCCAAGTGCTTAATATGTGTTTGAGGTACAATGAGTTTGATTACACCGTGAACATGCACTCAATGTGGGCCATTTATATTGTGAATAGAGCTTGAAAATGCAATGGCTATGCTTGCAAATGCATGCTAAAAGGATAACTAAAGCTTAACTAAAGAAGCACGCTCGAGGCAACCACAGCCCTTTATCAGGGAAGATCTGTGTCTCCAAAGATGCCCCAGTAGCTCCCCATCTTCTTTTCTGATGATTCACAATATAAGGCTGATTAATACAGATAAATACTCAGTGTCGGTTTGGCCCGGCGGGACACCGGCAAAATACCCGGTGGGCCCCGCCGGGCCAGACCCTCTCTCCGATATTTAAATTTTTGGGTGAAAAAAGTTTTCGGCGCTGCAGAGCACAGTCTGCGCATGCACGCCGAGCAACACTGCTCGCGCATGCGCATGGCGCCGTTCATGTATGTGCATTGAACGGTGCCTTCACACAGTCGGCACATCACAGTAGGGGGCCGGGGGGCTGGAGGGGGGCCCTGGACCAGCAGTTCCGGTGGGCCCCGGGCCCCCCAGTCCGACCCTGTAAATACTACATGGCAGCTCAGAAATCAGTGTAATTAGCATCAGAATTTAAAAATCAGCCCAGTAGCATCAGCTTATATTACAGACAAGCCTCATTTTCTGCTTGATAATTAGCGATGACCCCTAAGCTTAGCTTCTCAACAGCTGCTCAGAACCCACAGACAAGATGGTGACCCCCTGTTACAGGTTTGAATTCCTGGGTCATTGAGAAGCTTTTTCCCCATTTTCTAACCCATTTCCTAATTTTTAAGATCACCATGCCTTTTATTGGTCTACTTTTTTTAAGCATTGTCTAGTATCACTCCCATTTTTTTCAACCGTTTCATTTTGCTGTCATTGCCTCCATCTTGCCTTCCATTTTCCCCTCCCAGACACTAGTGATAATTCTAATTCCAATACAACATGTACAGCGGCAGCATTCCCTAAGATTAAGTGTCATAGCCCTGCCCCTGATGGCACGACAGCATCACGGCCCTGCCCCTATTGCATCACGGTCCCACCCCCATTGCATCACGGCCCCACCCCCATTGCATCATGGCCCTGCCCCCATTGCATCACGGCCCCAACCCCTACCCGGATTCAACTGTGCCGAAAGGTGGCAAATGAGAAGTATCTGCAGGTAAATGAACTAAAAGTTAGTAAGTTACACAATACACAAGGGGTGTTACTGGTTCCATCTTATAATAAGGTATTTTTTAGGTTTAAATAGACATGATAAAATAACAACTGCTAATTCCTTGAAATTGCACTAACTTTTTGAAGAGAGCTGTTGTTATAATGTCTTCAACCCTCCGAGGGTGATTTATCAATCCTTGAATTTGAATGTTTGCTGTGATTTGAGTTGTTTTTTTTTAAGATGAAAAATCACAAGTGGGAGTTGTCTTTGGCAAAATCTAAGCAATTTTCTCAATAAAGTATTTTTTTTCTGAGCCTATAAACTCACAAATTCAAGGCACTCAAGTTTTTTCCACAATTTTATTCAATCAAGTTTTTAATAATCAGATATTTTCATTAATAAGCAAACATTTGAGTTTTTTTAAAAGTGAGGTTATTGATCAAATTTTAATTCTGATAGGGGGCCTGGTTTAAGATTTCTAAAGCTTTCTTGCTTTAGCAATCTTTAAGGTAACCTTGTTTGAGTTCAAGGACTGTGGTGTGCTAGGCCCACTTGGGCTACTACCCCTGGCGCCCCTACCACCGTCAGCCCCTTCCCACCCCCCCGCAAGCACACAACTTTTTGGACCAAAAAAGCTTGGCAATATATATAATTTTTCGAAAATGGCTTTTTTACTGAAGAAAAACTACAGCAGCTTTTGAGTGCCGATGTTTTTCTTCATTACAAAATCCTGTTAAAAAAATATTAAATAGCTGAGCTTTTTCAGCACCAAATTCTGAGTTCTAAGTTTCCTTCAATGATTGCTTGAAAAGCTTGAGCAATATTAAACAAGGCCCTGACAGGCGGATTATCAAAAGTTGTTTTAGTTTACAATTTGAGAAAAACTTGAATAGTCGGGATTTACTAAAGAATAACACTACAAAAAGTCACCAGTAAAAACTCAGCAATTAAAAGCTGCTGCGGTTCAATAGGAGTCAATGGAAATTTTCACTAACAGCTTTATTTATATATTTATTTTTGCAGTTCATTAAAACACTATGAGTTTTTAGCCTCATTGAAAATGATTGGAAAAATTGATATTTATGGGCGTGCCAATTTTTTTCTGCAAAACAACAAGCATGCAAATATTCTGTCACTTTTTTTCTTAAATCAGCTAGTGGTTGAGAAAAAGTTATGCAAGTTTTTTTTTTCTTTTTCTCAACCTAGAAAATTAGTAAATAGGCCTCCAGTAATCAACTATTGTAAAATGTATAAAAATACAAGTTTGCCAGCACCATAGATTTTATGATTTCAGGTTGCACTTGTATCTATGCAGCACCTGGTGACATGTACTTTGAGAAGTGTACTTAATCAATAATTCGATAATTTATAATAATAATTTTCTGATATACAGAATTCAGTGAACAGGATTTGTACGTATTATGTCTCACATAACAATAAGTCGGTAATCTGATATCTGGTTTTTCTTTTATATCGCATAACACAACAGTTTACTAATGATTTGGTTGCATGTAAAAACTGTAAGCAAGTGGAGACAAGAAAATAATGAAATGCAGAAAAATGTGGATTCAGGGAACTTTCTAAATAAAATTTGTCAATTAAAAAAAACCTCTTCTATGCCAGTGTTATAAAAACAGCAAAATCAAAACTTGATTTGACTTGCTGTATTGTTTTTTTCTGTACCGTACATGAGAACTACTGTATATAGAGAAGTCCTGTCTTTGCGTTTTTTTTCTCAACTCTTCTGTGTTCTTCTTTTGTTCAAACAAAGCCCCACCCAATCCACTTTGTTCATTGGAGCCTTAAATAATTTGTCATGAACTGCCCTCAAATGCCCTGTTGGCAACACACGCCTATTTTAAAACAAAAAAATCAAGTTATTTATCCTGATTTTTTTATGTGAATTTGCAAAAGTGTTAATTAATAGAATATCACTTTATCAAATTTGGTAAGGGCATTTTCATTTCCTAGTATTCCAGGGTCTTCCAATGATGTAACAAATTCGATTTTTAGAAGGCGGACCCCCAATTTTAATTTAATAGTGAGGTGCTTGTCCCATGAAGACCGCCCAAGTAAAGTCTCCCAAAAAAATCAATAAAAAGATAAATATAGGGACTGCACACTCAAAATTTAAAAAGGCAACATTTTATTACATTTACAAAATTACGCTCACATATTCTGAATACTGAATATGTGAGTGTAATTTTGTAAATGTAATAAAATTTTGCCTTTTTAAATTTTGAGTGTGCAGTCCCTATATTTATCTTTTCAATGGTGTAAATCAGTGCTGTCCAACTTCTGTGGTATCAGGGGCCGGAATTTTTCTGGTCTACATGGTGGAGGGCCGATAATGGAAGCCAGTGTTGACCACTCCTACTTTTAAACCACACAAACTTTAAACCACACCCATGTTATCACAAGAGCTTTTAAAACCATGTCAATATTAATGGTGGTAGCATACCAAAAACCAAATGGTTGGTGCTCAATGCAGGGATATCACTCATATGTAAGAAAATTAAATCACATTAAAACATACCCTTAGATACATATTCCTCCTCCTCCCCTGTGGATAACACAGCACCCCCAGTACATGATTAAACATCTTAGGGGGCCTTGGCAATTTCAAAATGCTAACAAATTCCCAGAACAAACCAGGGAGCATAGGGCAGGCAGAGTATGGCACACACAGACAATTTAAGGCAGGCAATTTATGGCACTTTCAAACTGGGTCTGAGAGGTGAATAATACAGGGCTTTAGGGGGTGTGAACAATACAGGTGTCACAGATGTAAACAATGCAGGGGGGATTAAAGGTGTGAACAATGCAGGAGGGGTTTGCAGTCTGAATCTGAGTTATAAACAATGCAGGGGCCAGTTAATCTCAGTACAGATTCCTATTAAAGTTTACACAAGGTAAGCACTCACAGCAGGCAGACTTTCATGCAGGCCGCCAGTTGGACAGCACTGATGTAATTAAAAAAGAACATGGATATCATTATAGTATGCGATTATATGTTTTATCTCCCCAGAATATAATGTTTAAGCAAATTAAATATATACAAGTATCTACTAGAAAAAAATCAGGCGTTAGTACCACACTTTGGCTAAAATATGTAAGCTTGTAAAAGCCCCTCATTGCATGACAATGCACTATAAAAACAAATTCCTGAGAAACCAACTCGTTTATTATGGTAGAATAGGATCCATCTTGCGGGGGCTGCTGGAAAACCAGCACAGAGTCATAGTTGCTTGTACTAATGTCCAACCTGTATTGGTGTATTGGTAGTGTGTTGGGGCACCTCCTTAACTGGATTTGTGGATTTTTTGTAGATAACATACTCTGTAACTCTAGGCAGGGAGAATCAGTGGCCACTAAAGGAAAGAAAGTACTGTGTTGTATTACAGTAAATTAGCTTTGGGAATGAAAACATGTTTTTACCTCTCTGGTAAGGTCTCATCTTGATTATGGAGTGCAGTTTTGGGCTCCAGCAGAGACGTGCTACTAAACTGGTAAAAGGAACGGAAGAATGCAAAGACTGGGAAAGACTGTCATGGTTCGGGTTGTTTTCTCCCCCATAAGAGATCATTATAGATAGATAGCTGGGATCTTTTTTCACATATAAAATATCAGCAAACCAAAGGCCACAACTTAAGGCTAGAGGATTTAAGAAAGAAGAGTAACATGTGACATTTGAGAAAGGTCCAGGTCCTGTTTAGGATATTTTACCCATTTCTGATATCTTAATTTAGCCTGCTTAACATGTTTTCCCCTTTCTCATAAATATTCTTTCTCCAGCATCTTACTTCCCTTGTTTTGCACGCTTGCTATTATCATATCCATTTTTGCGTGTTCTAGCACCTTTCCCCCCTCTGGCTACCGCACCCTTGGCATCAACCCCAACACCGCCCCCTCCCCTTCCTTTTGCCTCACCTAGCTGTAAAACCTTATGCTTGTAGCCCAAACCTGCCAATTTTGAAAAAAAATATCTGTAGTGTGATGAAATTTACAGGTGTGGCTTATAAAATAAAGGTAAAATATAATTCTACTGCTGCACAATATTTAACCCACTGGTTTGAGCTATTTTCAGTTGTTTGCTTATTTTATACATTTATGAAATATCAACAGCTGCATTACACTTACCAATCTTTCACAGCCAATGGTTCACCTTTAAGTTAACTTTAAGTATGTTATAGAATGACTAATTCTAAGCAACTTTTTATTTTTATTTTTTAAATAGTTTTTTGAATTATTCGCCTTCTTTTTCTGACTCTTTCCAGCATTCAAACGGGGGTCACTGACCCCAGCTAAAACGAATGCTCTGTAAGGCTACACAGTTATTGTTATTGCTACTTTTTTTTTTACTCATCTTTCTATTCAGGTTCTCTACCATTCATTTTCCAGTCTCTTATTTAAATCAATGCATCATTACTAGTGTAATTTGGACCCTAACAACCAGATTTCTGCAAACTGAAGAGCTGCTGAATAAAAAGCCAGATAACCACAAATCATAAAAAATGAAAACCAGTTGCCAATTGTCTTAGGATATCGCTCTTTACATCATACTAAAGGTTAATTTAAAGGTGAACAACCCCTTAAAACAACAGCTAACAGTTGTAGTTTCTTTATTCCCCATACCGCCCAGACCTTGCAAGAAACAGACTTCAATTTTGAAGGAGATGGACTGTCCCTGTCCTGAATTAACTGCAGGCAGTACAATAGACAATGTGCACTTTATTAACCCCAGCCACACTAGCAAATTGTAGGCAAAATAAATATATACAACAAACTTTAATATGGATTGTGTGCAAAGTAGGTGGGAGGCTGATCTGCAGGGTAGCTACATTTACGGAAGTTAGGTCAGGCTGTGCGGTAGCAGCAGTCCTATTTAATTAACCATAATGTATTCACTGAAAACATGTAAGAACAATATAAATTCCTGTTTAGTTTCAGCATTTTTTTTAGATTGGGGGGTCCCTTCAGTTCAACCAGCTTACTTTCCTTATGTTGCGTTGAGCTACAGCATTCAGCATCTGTCAGCAGCAAACATCAGTGTGTGCATGTATGAATAAATAAGTTATGTTTTCAAGTTTTTTTCTTTTTTGTTGCTGTCATTTTTCTGGCAGCACTTATTATGCAAGACCGGATTATAGCTGAAACCCATTGTAGAAGAAGGAAGCTCTAGGGCTCAGAAGGAGGGGGAGGGTGGAGTCGGCAGTTTAGAGTTTTGTCCTTCCTACATGGGTGTCCACTGTCCAGGTTTAACCCAGAGACGTCTTTACAAAGAGAACCGGTCCTAGGAAAAAAGGTCTAGGTAAGGAAATCATTATATAGCTCTGTTTGTCTTTCATATGGCAAACAATTTTGACTCCCCCACAAATGGGTGCATTAGACAAATGAGCAGTTTATTTTTGTGCTTCTATGTTATCTGGCCAGTCACTTACAAACATACTATATGTGAATATTTAAATGCAGGAAGGTTTACTTTGATTATTCTGTCTACACTAGACCAATGAAAGCTAATTGATAATTCTATCTTCTTTATATTAGGTTGCCCTGCAAGCATCACTGTGTCACCTAATGCCTATCCAAATGATATCCTGCACTGTGCACATATTACCAAAGGACAATGGCACTTTAGTCTTCCCCAATGACAAATGAATGAGGGCAATATTGCAATTTTCACTGGTTAGGGCTTTAGCACACGGGCAGATTCGGGGAGATTTAGTCGCTTGGTGACTAATCGCCTCTTCTTTGGGGCGAAAATCTCCCCGAACTGCCTTCCCCCTGCCTTCCGCCTGCTAAAATGAAAAATCTCATGCGGCAATGCACTCGTGGCAGGGGCACACTGGCGGATTCGGGGAGATTTAGTCGCCTGGCAACTAATCGCCTCTTCTTAGCACTATACTAAAGTGCAAATTGTGTTTTTTTGGCGAAAACTCGCAAAATCTACAGTTTGCAAATTCGCCAATTTACTATAAGGCGAGTAAGATACTTTGGTAGCGAAAAACCTCAGTGCTAGAGAACATTTGTGCCATTTCGTCAGTTGAATTTTGTCTCATGCAAAGAAGTGCAGATCCACTGACGATGTGCAAGTCTAACTTGCACATCGTCTATCTTCACATCAATAGAACTTGAAAAAAGCATGAAGTATGAACAGAGCTCAGAACAGAGCTCAGTGTTTTGCTTTCAAGGACCAGATGATTTAAGGTGCTACTAGGCCCAGGGCAAAGATCTCATTGGTTCCAAAGAGATGGCCTATGTTTACCAAAGTAGAAGTTGGGACCAGGTGCACAGCCCTGAACTAACAGCAGTGAAAAAAGAAAAAAACATAATTACATAATGTGAAAACACAATAAAACATTAAAAATTCTGTCTTTTATTGTCTTTCAGTATTTATTGTACCGTCTGCTATTTCAGGGGGATGCTTCAGTTTAAAGTTATAGTAGATGAAATGTCTGATGGTCATGTCTAGGCGAGCTGCACCAGTGAGGTGACTTGAGAAATTCGGCCCAGATGGCAAACTTTAAGAGCCGAATTTCCAGTTTTTAAACCTAAAAGTTGGCTCTTCTCCAACTCCCTGTGTACCCCCCAACTCTCTGTGTACCCCAACTCCCTGTGTACCCCCTTGGACATCCCTTAGGCCCCCCCTACAGCAAAGCCGCCTCAGGCAGCAAAGGGGATAGGATCGCCCCTGGTCATGCCCCTGTTTTGTTTTTTCCCCTTTTGTTCATTTATTAAAATGGCCATGGGGCCAGAGCAACATTCATAAAAATTTGTGGTGTCTCTACATTCCACTTTGTTCATGTAATCATAAGTCTATATGTTATATGTTGTTGTTGTTGCCTAGCAAGTATTTATGGTCTGATATTTTTGTGTACAGATACCTATTTGTCCATTGTGATATATATATAGACAAATACAAGAGGTCCTCTGCACTCAACCCATTATCAATATATTTAAGACAGAGACATTATATATATATATATATATATATATATATATATATATATAAGGGCCGGAACTAGGAGTAGGCAGAAGAGGCATCTCCCTAGGGCACAATTATGTGGGGGCATGTACCTGTTCAAAAGTCTCCTGCCTGCCCCTAGTCTGCGTGGTTCGCTGCACTGCTGCTTTTGCCTCCCTCCTCTCTATTCCCCTTCCTTCTATCACTTTTCCCTTCTTATAGCACATGCACACTCGTGAGGGATCGCATGCACGCGCACACAGGGGGGTGGGGGTAACCAACCAGGTGCCTAGTATATATATATATATATATATATATATATATATATATATATATATATATATATATATATATATATATATATATATATATATATATATATGTATGTATATATACAGAAAAAGGAAAAATAGCTGCACTCACTTACTGGAGTAAAAGCCTGGGTTCACATTGCAGAAAATATATATAGAATATCATATAAAGAAAGGCACTCACAGGACTTAAAATATGGTGAAAAAGAGGTCTCGAGGAAGACCGAAACGTTGGAATAATAAATAAGCCACATGTGGCTGAGCCAAAACGTTGAATAAATCACACCAATTTTTTCAAGTAAGACCTATGCGTGCGGACTATTTGTTGTTTTGTTATCATTAATGTTTTAAGTCCTTGCACCTAGGCATTTTTTTGTTTTCTGGGTGCACTGACCTAGCGTTTCTATATATATATATATATATATATATATATATATATATATATATATATATATATATATATATATATATATATATATATATATATATATATATATAGATATATAGAGGCTTATTGACGCAGGTCATCAACAACTCCTCCTCGCGAGCCCCCTATTATCATGAACCCCAACCCCCCTACCCTGCTGTCACTGGGTCTACCCTCTTTGTAATTACTCTACTGTTTTGAGATCTCTGAATGCCACATAATTTGAGTGATCATATGCACATGTGGTATCACATTTTTAGAAAGCCCAAAGTATTCATATATAGGAGAATTTCTTTAGGAGGATTTCAAGAGTTTTTTTTACTTCCTTTGTTTTGTCATAAAAGTCACAGGATTTTAGGAATTCAGGTTCGGGTTAAGCCAGACACAAGGATTCGGACGACTCCTGGCATGTCCAGCTGCAAATGACATGCGCTCACGCTGCTTCCAGGTTTGACGCAAGTGCCACGTCTTACGTCGTCGCAGTTAGTGATGGGCGAATTTATTCGCCAGGCGCGAATTCGTGGCAAATTTGCGCGATTCGCCACCAGCGAATAAATCCACGAAACGCCCGCGAAAATTCGCAGAAAAAGTTCGCCGGCGTCCAAAAAATTTTTTCAAAAAAACGGACACGGGCGTCAAAAAAACGGGCGCCGGTGTAAAAGACGAGACGCCGGCGCCGTTTCGCGCAAATTCGCCCATCACTAGTCCCAGTTGGTGCAATTAGAATATTTCTAAAATATGTACCTTTTTGCATTGCCCAACGTAAAGGTCTAATTCTAATAGTTTCTGGATGCTATTCTAGTTGTATTGCCTGTTGCTGATCTTGCCTATCCCTGACTATTGATACTTCGCTGGCTGTCTTGACCCTTGCTTGTTATTTGACTTCTTTTTCTGATCCTGTTTGTACTGTGAAATTGGTGTGTCTGACTACTCTTGCTTATCTCCTGATTTTGTACCACATTCCTGACCGTTACTGACCCAGCCTGGCTTTTGACTACGCTTCTTGTTTCCCATTCTACTACTACACGTTTCCCTAGCCTACTAAGAACTCTCTCCTTGGTCCTCTCACACTTAGTCCTGGCGGCATTTGAGTAGTGGAGGGCTCCTCCCGAAGCCAAAGGTGGCTGCTAAACACAGAAGAGTGAGCCAAGACCAGGGTCCTTGGAGTTAGTTCTGAGTTTGGGATTCCCTACTTTATACCAATACTACATAGTGTTGCAACAACACCTTACTGTTAGGGGCTTTTACAGTACAAAAAATAAGGCAGTGTGTTCGGTATCAAGGGGCCATACAATGTGTATGCCCTGTCCATATTTTGGAATCTCTAAATTTGACAAAGTTTGGGTTAACATTTGCATTTGTAGTGTTTCGTCAATGTTGACAAATAAAACATGGCATACAACATATTATGTTCTGCAAGTGTTGCCATTTGTTAATTTGGATTGGAAATATATATTTATGAATTTTGTATTTTTCTGAATATGTAGGTTCTCAAAACATAAGTTTTGAAGGAAGGTGGAAAACCCCTTCCAAAATCTCACCATTTTCAAACCGCCTGAAACGACTCCATTGACTTTAATGGGAGTCACCCGCAAGTTCTTGTGCAACTGTTATCAGTTGATTCCTGATACGATGCTAACACAAAGAAAAATCATATTTGGAAATAAGGTGGCATTAGTTGTACTATATTATATTGCAGTGTTGAACAATAAGTGAAATGAATGTTTGCTGTTACAGATTTGGGGAGATTTAGTCGCCTGGCGACTAATCGCCTCTTCTACGTGGTGACAATCTCCCCGAACTGCCTTCTGTCTGCCTTCCGTCTGCTTGAATGAAGAATCGCCTGCGCTAATGCACTCACGTTGCTTCGATTTCTGAAGTCCCCCGAAGTTTCCTCGTGAGGCAACTTCGGGCGACTTGAGAAATCGAAGCACCGTGAGTGCATTAGCGCAGGCGATTCTTCATTCAAGCAGTCGGAAGGCAGTTCGGGGAGATTGTCGCCCTGCAGAAGAAGCGATTAGTCGCCAGGCAACTATATCTCCCCAAATCTGCCTGTCTGCCCCAACCTTTATATGTTAACCTTAGTACTTGTTGCAGATCCCAACAGACTTGTATTTAAATGTTATCAAAGCAGACTTGTTGTTGTGCTGGTTTTTATGTTTCTTGTTGCTACAAAAGGGAGGGAGCAGTATTTTACACCTGACTGGATGCAGCAGAAACATTATAATTAACCCAGATTGCACCCTAGGGCAGCTAGGAGTGTATAAAGTTATTGAGTACTAGAGATAACTAAATATGATATAAACAAGTCTACACTCAATCAATTGGTGCTAGGCAGTAGTATTCTAAGATATTTTGCATTTGGTCTTTACATGACATTTATTGTAGTTTCTTATTTACATTTCTTTTTTTTGTTTAGGTTTGGAATTTAAACTTGTATGCTGGTTGCAAATGCCTATTTACTATGCCAAATGGACAGTTGTTTTACATGATAAGAAAGGATATATAATGGAGAGTAAGCAATAGAACATAAGAATAGAGTTATATGTGAAGCTTTGCAGTCCACCTGTTTTCTGGTTGCTGGAGCCAATGACCACCAGATGGCATTCTCCATTGCAAACTTGAAAGCTGAATATACTGTCAGTTATAAAGTTATTATATCTGCTATCCAGAATCCCATTATCTAGAAAGCTCTGAATTATGGAAAGGCCATCTCCCATAGGGGCAAATTCACTAGCTGGTGAAAATTCGCTTTGCGCACATCACAACTCTTCATCAGGTGTAAATTCGCCTGGAAAACGCTACTTCACGAAATCCGAAGTTGCGCACAGGGTAACTGCTGCCTACCCCAGTCCAGCTTGGAGTCCTGTCCTGCGATTATGTGCGCTTAAGCAGCCGTTACACAGCTGTCAGGGCGCATGCGATGTGACATAGCTATCAGCGCGCATTCGCACGATCATATACTCGTGCTTAGTGGAAGGGGGTTGCCTAGGGCGCCCAGCCGGTCTGGCCCGGCCCTACTTGGGACGTGGGGGTTTCTGGATAATGGGTCTTTCCATAATTTGGATCTTCTTCTTAAGGATTAATTATATCTTAGCTGGGATCAAGTACAAGGTACTGTTTTATTATTATAGATAAAAAGGAAATAATTTTAAAACATTTGGATTATTTGATTATAATGGAGTCTATGGTAGAGGGCCTTCATGTAATTTGGAGCTTTCTGGATAATGGGTTTTTGGATAACAGATCCCATACAGGTACTATCTGCTAATACTATATGCTAATACATGGGTACATCAAAAATAGCAACAGGATACAGACACCCCTTGTAACACTCCATACTTTAATTGTAACACTACAGTATGCAGGTTTGTCTCTTGAAGTAATGTCAGAACTAGACTGATGTGTACTATACGTCCAAATGTTGTAGACAAAATACATTAAATTACAGTTGTGTATCTACCATACATCTGACTCTGTGGTTGGGATGGGGCACTGATGTACAAGGGGGCCTAGAATGTGGGGTTTGCTTTATGGTTGCTCCATTGACACTTTAAACTTCAAACTTTCCACACGCTCTCCTTTGCAGGAGGCAGGCAGTGACACAGGCATGGGGGGGTGGTTGGGATCTACCACAAACATTAATTCCTGGGCATATTTGCTGTATTATATAAGTTCAATTTAGAACTCTAAATTGTGCATGACTATATAGTCAAAGGTGTAGCTAAAGGCCCTGAAGCCTTGGTTCAAAATATAGTGCAGGGACCCCTCCATACTCTCTGATTTCATTTTCGTCTCCCTATTTATTTCCACCCTATCCCTCAGTGTTTGCATGTGGTAGTCCAATATATGCAGATGGGTTATGAAATAACAGGGGGAAGTTAACTCCCAGGCTAGTAACCTTCTCAGGATAAGCAAGTAGCAATGTACTAGCCACTGGCCATCAATAGTAAACACTGGACAACTTTGCACCTGGGAGGTTACCCATTACAACCAATCAGATGTTTGCTTTGATTTGCAACTGGCTATAGAAAGCTAATCTCTAATTGGTTGCTTTAGGTTACCGACCAAAAGCAAATATGCTCTGTGTCAATTAATTAGCCCCTACTGAAAATGAACAAGTGATTGGTTGCTATGTTTTACTAGTCTTGGTGCATTTATTACACAACCAATAAAAAATCTAATTATGCCCCCATTAGGGCATCAGGCCTATTTCTGGTTGTAAACCCTGTAGCTAAAATTGTCTTTAGTTGGTGAAATTGTGCTAAAGTTATGCAGTGTTCCAAAAGCAGATTTTTGCGTGGAGCTTTGAGCACAAGGTATAGAATCTCACGAAAAGGACTATAAAACTCCTTGATAGCTTTTATCTTCCAAGGTGATGAGAGATTTAATAGCAATGGTTCAATGATATTGCAGCTGTCCCATTCTACATGAGTGGCCACAAAATTGTCCAAGATTTAGAAGAATTGAGGGTTGCTTACTTGGGTTTGTGTGGGATTGAATGGAGAGTGTGACTGCAGCAAAAACATGGATTAGCCAAAAGCTGCCAAGTATCCCTTGTAAAGTAGATGTGTGGGATGGCACATGGCTTATCTGCTAGTCACCAGTGACCTGTCATCTCCATAGAGAGTGCCATCTAAAGTGAGGTGATCATTACAGATGTGCCCCTAGGTTTGGTTCCTACTTGGGAATTTTATCATTTGTCCCTTATCGTTCCTTCTTCAAATAGACTGTATTCTTCTTTATGTTTATAGTGATATTCTTCAATGTTTCAACGGCCTGGTATTTCTGGCTCCATCCCCAACACATAACTACACCCTTTTCTCCCTCTGGCAATCAACCCCCCCCCCCCCATTCTCCCAGCCTAACTGGCACCTCCCTTTTCCCCATACTTCTAGGTGTATATCCACAGCAGTAACCAATCCATTGCATAATTTCCTGATAAATCAGGTGTATCACTGTCTGGCAACATGTCACAAAACACAAAGGGTTGGTCTGAATCAGAATCTGTGCAGAATCAAAGCAATAATTGTGAAATGTAGCTATACAGAACCAATGCAGACATATAGTTTAAAGATAAACTATATTCCTGAACACTGCAAGTCTCTATAAAAATATTTTACATAAAACATAAAAGTATACTTTCCTAGAAGTATGTGCCATTGGATATCCTAAATAGAAAATTGCCATGTCAAGTACTAAGGACTACCTCTTGGCTCGTATGATTCACTGTGCTCACACACAAACCAAGGGCCCATATACCGGTACATGTTAGGTTACATTAGCCAATGAATGGACAGAGCCCCGTCTTTTACTCCATTGCTTCTTCCTGTTATATTAGAGCTGCATTATTGTACCTACAGAATATTTTTCTTAGGAAAGGTCCAGATCAGAAAAATCAGAATCGACAAATCAGAATGACAAGGCTACTGTCATTCACAAAACTATGTCCAGGTACTGGAGTCAGAAACTGAATTTTACTCTTTTCAGACATTTCAGTGTGTCGGATAAGTGCAATTAAGAACATTATAGTATATGTGTAATAATCCTCCAAAAAATAAATAGGAATTATATAGCTTGGTTGATATAACTCTTTCAGACAGAGTACCTGAACATATTTTGGTAACAAGATCTGATGTGGCTAATGGCCACACATGCATCTGGGCACTTTCAATACTACGAAGCCCACATGCAAGCACGTGCGCTTTAGTGCATCCGCTGCAATTGTGTCAGTTGCATTGTCACCTCCCAGCCTCAATTACATTGAAATTAGTGCCCAGTCCAAGGTTGAAGGCCCCTAAAGCAAATGACCAGTTCAACATGCCCCTCCCCAGCCATGCTCCTCCGCATGCACCCATCCATGCATGCATGCACTCTTGACTTATGGACCAAGACCAGGAGATTTGGACAGGACAAAATTAAAGAAAGGCAGTCAGAAGAGATACACGACCGGTGCCCCCTCAAATGGTCCCTGCATTGTGGATAAATAAACATGACTCACAAACCTAGCTAGAGGCTCCAAATAGGCATGGGGTCCCCAACCCTTTTTACCTGTGAACAACATTCAGATGTAAAAGGAGTTGGGGAGCATGCAAGCATGAAAAAATGTTCCTGGGTAGTAAGTGCTTTGATTGGCCATTTGGTAGTCCACTGGCAGCCTTTAGGACTGGCAGCCTGTAGGAGACTCTGATTGGCCATACACTTGGTTTTTATGCAACAGAAACCTCCAAAGCTTGATTCAAAAATAATCATGTTTTGAGGCCACTTGTAGCAACATCTAAGGGGTTGGTGAGCAAAATGTTGCTCACGAGCCACTGGTTGGGGACCACTGAAATAGGCCATGACTTGCTGAGAAGGGCCTACGACTACATTTTAAATCTTTAATAGAGTGGGGCTTTTACAATATCTCATGTAAATGCATTACAAAATTGTTTCATATATTGTGCTAAGAAGGTCCTCCCTTCATTGCCCTTTTTCTCTTTTCATGTTTTTTTCCCTTTATGTACTCTTTTTCATTAAAATTTAAAATGAACTATGGCACATTGCAGGGATCTTGCAGATATCCTCTACACCAGTGATCGCATGTTGCTCACCATCCCCTTGGGTATTGCTTTCAGTGGCCTCAAGGCAGATGCTTATTTTTTTCCATAACATTTTTATTAAATTACAAAATAATCACATATAGCAAATAAATTAAACAGTTTTCAAATACGTTTCACATTGTAAGAGATCAAGAGTAAGAAATAACATTTCTAAGTCTTATTAAAGTGACCAGTAATACATTCAAATTATACCTTTATTTTTCTGGGAGAATGAGAATCTTTGATAGTTTGCTTCAGTAGGTGGCATACATTAGTAGTTAATATCTTTATTGTTGTATTGACTTACTTGTTATCAATCTGTTAAGGTAGTGACTCCTGGGGGGTTCCGCTGTGTTTGGTTGTCGTAGATTTCGGTGCTTATTTTTGAATTCTAGGCTTGGATACATGTTTTAATGCAATAAAAAATAGGTGTATTGCCAAGTAGAGCCTCCAGCAGGCTGCCATTCCACATAGCTACCAAATAGCCAATTAAAGCCCTCGTTTGGCATTCCCAGGGATTTTTTTACAAGTTTGTGTTGCTCCTCAAATCTTTCTACATTTGAATGTGGCTCACAGGTAAACAGATTGGTGACCCCTGCTCTACACAAATGTATTAAACATAGAAAGAAAAGAAAAATTATACTAAAAAGCGTGGGTTCTAAACAGTATGGAACTGCCAAGTTTTTGGCTTTTAACTGTAGGCTTAATCAGTGTTTTATGAGGGAGGAGTACAAATAACTGGGACTAGTTATCCGCAACAATAACAGGCGCTAATAACTGTTCCCAGTTTCATGTTGTTACAAGAGCAGTAAACTGAAAACCAGTTATTCCATTAATTGTCACCACCCTATAATTATTATGGCTCTTCTCATGATGTTTTCATATCCACCCTATAAACTAAGAATTCATTTACAAAAGTTACATGAATAATAACCACTCATTAAGGTCATATGGCTTTGTACCATAAGCATTTTAGAATTTATAAACTGTGAGTTTTGAAGTGGGCTTTATCGTTTTTGGTGCATCCATCTCCCACTGTACTATACAGTGCTTTTACTAAGGCTAGGCAAACATTAGATTTTGCACTGGGGATTGACATGGGGGACTGGTTTGCAGTAAGAGCTAAAAGTTTACAAGTCATAAACAGTAACAAAATTAATCAGTTTGGCTTATAAAAGAAAGGGCATCCAGAGCCCAGAAGAGAAGATACACAAGTCAACCAACCAGCTTGGACACTCTTGAACAATTGGGTAGATTTTTGGCCAGTGTTCATGGCTAAAACAATAGCAACCTCACATAATGGACCAAATTCAATTAGATTTAGGAAAGATTTATATCAAAATTCAGTTCCAGTTTTTCCCATAGACTTTAGTAGAGAGAGAGTAGCAGAGTGATATTTTTATTTTTAAGCAGATATCAACTGGCCAATTGAAGCAGTCCTTTTCTAGCAGGTCTGCACAGACCCTCATATGAGCCACACAATCAGATCAGCCTGATTTAGCCCATCATCCACTTATCCGGTGACCTTGCTTTACAAGTGGTTCTGCCACTGTATACACAGCTTTACTCTTCTAAATTTTGAAGCAAACTGACCCTACAACCAAGTGCATGAGTGAGACTAATGTCTAGGGGCCCATAGCAATTGTCATATATTATGCTCATAGGCTATGGTGGAGTTCACAACCTATATGATTTGAAAAAGACCCTGTGTATATCGGGAACCACATACTCATTCATGCTATCCCCTACTGGGAAGATAGTGGGGCTCATTTATCAACACTGGGCAAATTTGCCCATGGGCAGTTACCTATAGCAACCAATCAGTGATTAGCTTTTTAAAGCCAACTGTAAACAGAACAATGAATGCAGCAATTGGTTGCCAAGGGTTATTGCCCATGGGCAAATTTGCCCAGTGTTAATAAACAACCCTCAATGTGTTTACTTGGCAATTACTCATTTTATTTGCTTAAAACAGTAATACACCAACAATTCCATAGATATTTTCTTCCTTTTAGTTCCAGAACCAAGAAAGAGACACTACAAATGTCTGAGTAGAGTTCTAATCCAAATAATGCATTAGTCTGTTCGTAAGGGATTGTCTGTATTTTTTGGTTATTATTAACCAAAATTATTATATAGTTGATGTTGGTTAATGTTTCAGTGGATTGGGGTTATGCCTCCAAACAAGCTGAATGAAACAAGTACAAGAGTGAAAACTGGATCCATAGCAGAAGGCAGATGCCAGCTAGAAGGGAATGAATGGATAGAGACACTCTGTACTGTTGATGTAATATAGGTCTTTTCTTTTGTAAAAGACATTAATTGCATTTCTGTTCCTTTTTATTGTTGATATATATATATTATAAATTATATATACCCATATCTATACTAACTATAGAGTTTAGTATCACAATAGCCTTTGATATTATGTCTGTCCAAAAAATCATCCAAGCCATTCTTAAAGTCATTAACAGAATCAGCCATCACAACATCACCCAGCAGTGCATTCCACAACCTCACTGTCCTCACTGTGAAAAACCCCCTACGTTGCTTCAAATTAAAGTTATTTTCCTCTAGTCTGAAGGGGTGGCCTCTGCTACGGTGATCCTCTTTATGGGTACAAAGGTCTCCTGATATTTGTCTATAATGTTCTCTAATGTACTTGTAAAGTGTAATCATGTCCCCTCGCATGTGTCTTTTTTCCAGAGAAAACAACCCCAACCTTGACAGTCTACCCTCATAATTTAAGTCTTCCATCTCTCTAACCAATTTAGTTGCACATCTCTGCACTCTCTCCAACTCATTTATATCCCTCTTAAGGACTGGAGTCCAAAACTGCACTGCATACTCCAGATGAGACCTTACCAGGGACCTATAAAGAGGCATAATTATGTTTTATGCCCTTTTTTATGCAAGACAGAACTTCATTTGCTTTAGTAGCCACAGAATGACACTGCCCAGAATTAGACAACTTGCTATCTACAAAAACCCCTAGATCCTTCTCATTTAAGGAAACTCCCAACGCACTGCCATTTAGTGTATAACTTGCATTTATATTATTTTTGTCAAAGTGCATAACCTTGCATTTATCAACAATGAACCTCATTTTCCAGTTTGCTGCCCAGTGACAAATCACTCTGCAAAGTGGCAGCATCCTGCATGGAACCTATAGTTCTGCACAATTTAGTATCATCTGCAAAAATAAAAACAGTACTTTCAATGCCCACCTCCAGGTCATTAATAAACAAGTTGAAAAGCAAAGGACATAGCACAGAGCCGTGTAGTAGTACTCCACTAACAACACTGGTCCAATTAGAAAAGGTTCCATCTACAACCACTCTTTGTAGTCTATCTTTTAGCCAGTTCTCTATCCAGGTACAAATACTATGTTCCAGGCCAACATTTCTTAATTTAACCAGTGACCTTTTGTGTGGCACTGTATCAAATGCTTTAGCAAAGTCTAAGTAAATCACATCCACTCCCATTCCAGAATCAAGGTCTCATAATAAGAATCACCTTCTCATAATAAGAAATTAGGTTAGTCTGTTACGATCTATTATGCATAAAACCATGCTGGCAGTATCTTATCCTTTATTAACCATTCGAAAAGCTTTCCTACTACTGACGTCAGACTAACTGGCCTAAATGTTTGAGGCTGAGAACTGGATCCCTTTTTAAATAACGGCACCACATTATCAATGGACCAGTCTCTTGTCACCATGCCAGACTTCATTTAATCCTGAAAAATAAATAATAAAATAAAACAATAATTGAAATAGCTAGATGGGCTCCTGATCATACTGGACTTCTAGGCTATAGTCTAGGGTAGCATGTTCATTAATGCACCTCTGCAGAGAGGAAATTAAGATATTTGACATTTCAGCTATGCTGCTAAATCTATATGGAAAACTTCCAAATAAAAATATAGAATTTCTGACTTTCCAAATACTGAATGCTTGCAGACTTTTGATTGCTAGAAATTGGAAAAAATAAGAAGTCCCTAGTATTACCCAAGTACAAAGAGAGGTGACCAACAATTTAGGATATGAAGAAGCAGTACCGAGGAATTTAAGGGGGAAAAAAACAGTTTTGGAAGCTCAAAAACTTTGGATGTCTAAGGTCAATATCTAGTTTATTTACAGCTTATACTGTATGTATTGTATGAATGGTAATTACCCTGAGAGTCATGCAGATATAATACAGGTTACACTACCCTTACCCTTTATTATTATTATTTTTTTTTCTGTTTGTTTGTTTAATTGTGTGTATATTATTTTGGCTAATGTAATGAGTATGCAATGTTTTGAACCATTATATACCATATAATGATTGTATTGTTGAAAACTAATAAAAATTGTCAGGACAAAAAAAAAAGATATTTGACATTTCAACTGTAATAGTGATGGACTATTCTCCAAGATTCCTAAGAGAATGTTGGGGTATTTTTTTGAGTCTTGATCTTTAATCCAGATTATGTTGGAGAGGATAATAGCAGCACATACTTGATTCAAGTACAAATATTGGATCACATTCCCAAGGGTCAATAACTCACAAGGGTTCTCTCATAACTTTAACCAGAACAAGGCTTACATTGTTAGGTTTCTAATCATGCATCCATATAGGCAGGGAACGTGTTGTGGTGTGACATCTTAATCAGTTTGTGTATTGAGCGGTTTTCATGAATGACCACAACACAAAACTTGGCCAAATCACTTCATGCTGACATTAAGAAAAAAAAAGTACATTCCAGTTCCAGGCAGCTTCCCAGTCTTACTTTCAATAACAGTTTGAAAAAATTGAAGAGGTTGGAAAAGTTTTTTCCTCGAAAACTTGTATTGTGAATTCTGCCCACATGGACAATACGAGAGGCTCAGTCATTTTGTGGTGATACTAACACTTATTTCACAGTGTAAAAGTTGGAAAGATCCCTGTTACAGTATGTGTGCTGGAGTTTGCACTTACTGATGGAAGAAGTGTCACAGACCTTGTGAATCTACCGTTTTTAGAAGTTTTAGGAAGTATAAAGTAACATAGCTTTCATATTTCTCTTAAAACAAATAAAGTGCATTTGTGTGTCACTGTTTTCACACCACAAAATAACATACACACCCTTTTTCTAACAGGCAGACTCATACACCCTACCTCTTCCACCAAAGTTTAATATGGCAATGCATATGCGGGTTTGGGTGTGGGTCCTTTTCGGCTCCCACCCAGAAGCCATGTCCCCACCTCACCAATCTTCATCTCCTCCCTTTAAGCAATCCAACTCACTCCAAGCGGTTTTGAAACTGGTTTAACAGGTCTGGAGAAAAAAGACAACGAGGAAAAAAGTACATTGGTGGATCCTCCCACCACCGTTATTTCACAACCTGTTCCTTTAGTGCAGACACTTATCACTTCATCTATGCTCATCCAGGACCAGAAAGTTCAATTCTTGAAGCTGGGGGAGCTAACTGCAGCCCTCCAGCTGTTGGGCTACAAATATCAATATCTTTGAGCTACCAGCCTCAATTGCAGCTTTAAGAGGGTAATGGTGTTCCTATTTCAATAACCTTATTTTATATTGGATGAAGATTCCACTATTTATTTACTGACATATTTGGAAGATGCAATCTATATTCACCAGAGCATGAGAACGGTCTTTGGGATTATTAAAAAGAAAGAAGTCAGTACCACCTCAGACAATCAACCGTCATTTCACAAATTCTTTTTTCTTTTTGCAAGACTGGATTTTTGAATCTGTATAAATTCCTATTGACTAGAGAAGATGCTCAGCTAAGAACCAACGGGCCAAACATTTTAAGGATAATAAGATACCAGAGCACCAAAGCTTTTTTTCCTTATTCTTTAAATATCAGTATCTTTATAGCACACCTTCATATCTACTGAATATAATCAAGGAATCTATTCTTTCTTTTTTTCCCTTTTAATATAGTTTTATACTCAAGGATAAAAAATTACTTTTCAAAATTTTCAGACAAACAGGAACAGGTATTATCTCAAAATATTATTTATTCTATATACAATAATATTTCAAGTGTACAACGAATCTGTTGTACCGAAGATAACAAAGGAATAGATGTTATTATTCTATGGATAAATTATCAGATTCTGGATTTGCATAACTCTACCACGTACTGGATCCAGAGCAACTTACCCCTTGGACTTTTTTTTGGATATTTTGTTCGTGGACTTCGTATTTTCTAAACCCCAATTGGTTTACAGCACAGGGCATAATAGCAGCAATGATGCTAAACACAGCTGTATGTAGTATGCCTCTTTAACTCTAATTAAATTAGATAAAACAGGTAACTATACAAGAACAAAGCAATCTACCTTAAAATCTCGGAGTTGTGTAAAAGAGCACACCGTTACTGAGGTGGAAACCTGAGAAGTCAAACTGAAAGAAGATGCCTAGGGCTTTTCTGGTGAAAAAAACATTTTTGGGCTCAGCAAAGAAGAAGTGGGGAGAGGTGCCTGATGAGGACAGAGGCGATGTATATGTACCAGGTGAATTGAACCTCACATGTGGTTGTGCATCCATCTATTTATAATTAATCAGCTATATCACTGAACTTTCCTTGGTTGTTATAGTTTTATATCCTGAAACAGAGATGGGTTGTTTGCTATTTTGCATACATACTACAAACATGTGCCAATATAACTATTCTTCTTTGAGAATATCGAAATGTTTACAGTCACAACATCTGCTAAATAATCCCTAGGTGAAAGATGCAGTTATTGCACTTTCTTAAAAAAAATAATTCCTGAGCATCTGAAGTCTCTTTATTGAGTAATTCCAAGCATAATTTATATTATAATAACTTATAATGTTCCTTAGGTGACTAGAAGTCAGCACATAAAAAGGTTCTGGACTCTGAGCTATTAATATACTTAAGAATTTTAATGTGTCCATTAAAATCCTTAATTAACTTCATGCTATAGACAGTTGTATTCTCAGTTATAAATGTTTCTTTATTTTTAAATCTTTTGGGATAATAAATGAAAGGGGTGGTTCATCTTTAAGTTAACTTTTAGTATATTGTAGAATGACTTATGCTAAGCAACTTTTCAGTTGGCCTTCATTATTTATTGTTTATAGTTTTTTAAAATTATTTGCTGACTCTTATCTTGACTTATCTTTCTGACTCGTTCCAGCTTTCAAATGGGGGTCACTGACCCCATCTAAAAACAAATGCTTTGTAAAGCTACACATGTACTGTTATTGCTCATTTTAAGTAATCATCTTTCTATTCATGCCCTCCCCTATTCATATTCCAGTCACTTGTTCAAATCAGTACATGGTTGCTGTAATTGCAAACTTGAAAGCTGCTGAATAAAAATCTAAATAACTCAAAAACCACAAATAATAAAAAATGAAAACCAATGGCAAATTGTCTCAGACTTATCAATATCTCTAAAAATTCTCTATGGCATACTAAAAGTTGGTGATCAACCCATTTAACTTTCTGTTCTGCAGATCTCCTGTTTGACATTTAAACTGTTATCTGGTTACTAAGGTCCAGTTGCCCTAGGAACCAGGCCATGATTTGAATGGTCTAGATTCTAGAAGATGACTAGTGGCTGAATAGAAAGATAATTATAAAATCTCAATACTGGTGAAAGTCTAGCCCCAAGATGAATCTGCTTTTTGGTGTTCAGGGGCATATGTGATCATCACAGCCGATAACGTTTTGGACAAGGAGAAGCAGAATAAAAATAATAATAATAATAATTCAGAAATCACAAAAAAAACACCAATTGCAAACTGTCTACTGTCTACCTATGATACTAGATACGAGATGGAGTCATTATAGTAGGGGTGGGACATTGTATGATATATATTATATATAATATATTATATTTTCATATTTGCAATAAAATCTTTAGTTTGAAAAAAATGAATATTACATTATTCCTACATAATGTAATGAGAAGGAACAATCATTTGTTTAATAACTAGGCAGCATTTGTGTGCACTTCCTCATTCCCAGAAAATACTTCAGATTCCATTATATTATATGTATTTCTTAGGTTCATAGCTTTTCTAGGTTCACATGTACAGGTACATGTTTTGCATAATACATATTTTCAAATAGGTGGGAAGTGTTATTTTGTCCTCTAGGCTGGTGAAACACATCAGGTTATGTAAGACAACTTTGAATTGTTGAGTGTCCTACAAACATTCTGGTAAGCAGTGTGGCCACTATTAAGAACAAAAAAAAGATACATTTTACCAGTGGGGCCCCATTTACTTTTCACCAACCCTTAATATAATTGTAAAAGCTTGAGCAGTCATGTCTCAGTATGCAGGACCTCACTATGGTCTTCACTGTAGTTATGCCATTCCATTTAAAAACAACCTGCTGTAGACCAATGGAAATGGTGCTCAGTGATTTCTTAAATGACAGACTGGATTGCTAGACATATTTCCCACCTTCTCTTAACCCAAATTAACAGTGAAGTAAGGAGAAATAAAAATCAGTGCTTTGTCCTTCAAACCTCTGTAATCAAGGATCTTCAGTGGATCCCTTCCCTAGTGTTTAAAAGCTTATTTGTTGGGATCTCTAAAAATAAAGCATCCATCAATCCATCATTTTTTGGATTGGCCAATTTTGCTGAATACCGAAGCAATCATAACCTGAACACTTAGGGGCACATTTATTATGGGTTGAATATCGAGGGTTAATTAACCCTCGATATTTGACCATCGAAGTTAAATCCTTCGACTTCGAAGTCGAAGGATATACCGCAATTCGTTCGATCGAACGATCAAAGGAAAAATCGTTTGATCGATCAATTTTAATCCATCGATCAAACGATTTTCCTTTGATCAGAAATTGCTAGGAAAGCCTATGGGGACCTTCCCAATAGGCTAACATTGGTGCTCGTAGGTTTTAGGTGGCGAAGTAGGTGGTCAAAGTTTTTTTTTAAAGAGACAGTACTTCGACTATCGCATAGTGGAACGATTTTTAGTTCGAATTGTTCGATTCGAAGTCGAAGTCGTAGTCGAAGGTCGAAGTAGCCAATTCGATGGTCGAAGTAGCCAAAAAAATACTTTGAAATTCGAAGTATTTTTCATTCTAATCCTTCACTCGAGCTAAGTAAATTTTCCCCCTTATTCCATATTCAGATATATGCTCTGAAACCTCACGACTTTAGGACTTGGATGCCATTCAGTGTTAAAGGACCAGAAACATCAAAAAATGAAATTGTTTTTAAATGATAAAAATATAATGCAGTGTTGCCATACACTAGTAAAACTGCTGTGTTTGCTTCAGAAACACTACTATTGTTTATATAAATAAGCTGCTGTGTAGCAATGGGGGCAGCTATTCAAAGGAGAAAAGGCTCAAGCAGATAACAGATAAGCTCTGTAGAACATAATGATATCTGTTATCCATTATTTATCCTGTGCCATATAGCCGTTTTTCAATTTCCGCCATTGCTACTCAGCAGCTTGTTTATATGAACTACAGTATAGTATTTCTGAAGCAAACAGATCAGTTTTACCAGTGCAGGGCAACACTACACGATATTTTCATTCCTTTAAAACACTTTCCGTTTTTGGTGTTACAGTTCCTTTAAGGAAAAGTCTAAAAAAGGTTCCTGGATTTGGTAAATCCATACTAAAGACCCATTATATCCACCTTCTGCAGAACAGAACCGAGTTCTAATTCTATCAACAGAATCTCTACACCTGTATCCTATAAGTCATTAAGAGCTTAGAGAAAGAATAATTATATATATATATATATATATATATATATATATATATATATATATATATATACTATTTCAAATGCATCCTAGTGCAAAAAGAAATTTTTGGAATCCTTAATCTTCAATTGCAGCAACAATTGAACAATGAACAATTCAGAGGGGTGTTAGAACTCAGCGCCGCTAATGCATTCTAATACCTGTTCCTGCACTCAGGTTGAGAGTCTGGGTCCCTCTAGTGGAACATAAAAAGCATATCTGAACAAAATTATTGGAGAAATACATTTTGTGAATCTGTTTATGATAAGCAAGATAATGGAAGATGATCATTTGATATTACTCAGTTTAGTTCCTAATGCACAATGGTTTGGCCCACTGTCCATCATCCAACAAAAAAACTGATTGATTCTGATGCTATTATGAGATTTTTATGCTACACAATCTGATCTGATTTTTAAGGGGTATATTTGTTAAAAACCTACAAGAAAAAACAGCAACAGCAACATTTCTCGTGGATGTGCTTTAATTGTTACAGCGATTTTAATTAAAATTTTGGTAAATATGTTGATTGATGTCAAAATCTGCTGTGGTTGGTCAAGTATATGCTTGTGCACATTATATTTTGTTACTAACAGACTTGCAATTACAATAACCTTTTTAACAGTAATCAGCTTCCTTGACTTACAAAGCTAATCCCTCTGTTCTATTCTGCAGTGGGCCTAGGATACGTGGTTCAACAGAAGACAGAGCCCGAGTTAGAGGAGGCCCTTGACCTGTCACTTCATCACCTTCGCTGTTTGTCCAATTCCCCTTCATGCCACGTGACAGAAGGAAGGCAAGAACAAGGAACCCAAGAAAATGTTCCTACAATTCAGGTCAGAGCAAGATGTAATGATAGGAAAAACTTGTTGTGACTAGTCTTGCAAACTCAATTCTGCTATACTTTCCTGTTCTTAGACTGTAGGGACCCCATTCCAATTAAACCTACATTTTAGAGAGTAAAATATGAAAAAGGCCGACAGTGTTTCACAGTACCAGGGGCCGACCAGAAAAGTTTGACCAAAGGCCCACTCTTTAAACTATTTTTCTTTCTGTATTTATTCACTTTCTTTATTCTCTTAATCACTTCTCTTTACATATTATCATCATCTATCTATTCCTCCATTTCTCCAATTGGTCATAGTATAAGGACAGTGGTGTAACTAGAACTAGAATGGCCCCCATAGCAAATCATTTTTTAGGCCCCCAGAACTAGGTGTAGGCAGAAGAGGCATGTGTTTAGGGCGCATGTGCAAAGGGATGCCAGGCATGTGCATCTTCTACTGCCTTCAGGGCTGTATTCCTCGGGGGGCGCCCCTAGGCCACACGGTCCAACCGACCGCCCGCACTTCCCCCCAGCCACCATAATGTCAGCGCCGGCGAACATGACCCCATAATGCGGCTGCCTCCCCTAATTTTTCACTGCCCTAGGCTCGGGCCTTTGTGTCCTCGCCACAAATCCGGGCCTGACTGCCTTCCCCTAGCTTGGGTCCTAGTGTCCCCTAAGTAAGCAGCTCTTACATCGTCACTGCAATCGTTGGAACGCATAATGCTACTTTTTCAGCTCTTCAGTACATGCACGTGCAGGTTCACATGCTTGCACTAGGGGTGAGGCGATGAAGCGGGACAGGTTGCCTGGGGTGCCTGGTGGCTTGGCCCGGCACTGCATCTGCTTCAGATGGAATACAGCTTTCACTGGGAAATATTTTTTTACACCTTAAAGGGGAGCAAAATGTTGCTTAATTAAATAAATTTTAATTATTATCAACCTTCTATTAGTTAACTCATCTTTTCTTATCTTAAATGCTTAATTTTCTCTTCTTTGCTTCTATGAAGGTGTTACTTACTCACCTTATAGGTTTAGGACTATACACACCACTACCTGCCATGTATTGCTATGGAGAGTGTCATGGAGCCTCCAGCATTGGTTATTACTGTACAGATATGGGATCCGTTATCTGGAAACCCGTTATCCAGAAAGCTCTGAATTCAGGGAAGGCAGTCTCCCTTAGACTCTGTTTCAATCAAACAATTCAGATGTTTAAAATATATTTCCTTTTCTCTGTAATAATAAAACAGTACCTTGTACTTGATCCAAACTTAAATATAATGAATCGTAATCCTAACTGGAGACAAATGGGTTTATTCTATATTATTTAATTTTAAGTAGCCTTAATGTATGGAGATCCAAATAAGGAAATATCTAAACCCCCAGGTCCCGAGCATTCTGGATGATAGGGCCCATACCTGTACTGAAATGGACAACAACATATTTTTGAGCAATGAGCGTGGGTTTGAAATGACTAGTGGCACTTAGTATTGATGCCAATGGCAAGAAACCTGTATCTGGAAATAAACAAAACGATTACCTCTACCTCAAATGCCATGTCTGTCCTTAGTGCCCTTACAAGAATCTAACAGATGGGATAGTGATAAAAAGTTCACGGTAAGATATCATAGGACAGTCAGGGAGAAATAGCCACTATAAAATGTGCTAAATGCCTATACAGTGATGCCTATACTGCTGGCAAGTAATCTGCCTGTGTCAGCTAAAAACACCAGAAGAACTGAACCCGGTTTCTAAGTACTCACGTAAACAAACCACTATCCACCATTCTTGCTTTGGGCTGCTGTATTGTGACATTTGCTAAGGTTATTTATTCTGGTACAGTTTAGTTCACCTTGCAGGTGTTGGTAAAATTCATAGTATTTTCTGCCCCTCACAGGGCGAGCAGAGAATACACTTTCACTGTGCTCTGTGTGAAAAGAGCTTCTCATTTCAACGCATGCTGAACCGCCACATGAAGTGCCACAGCGAGGTCAAGCGGCATCGGTGCGAACATTGTGGGAAAGGTTTCAACGATACATTTGACCTGAAGAGGCATGTACGCACCCATACAGGTGAGGGGTCTACAGAAAAAGGGGAAGGAAACTTGAGATATCTATATAATAACTGTGCTGAGCCCTTCCTGTGTCTTGAAGAACCTAAAAATTAATAAATAATAAAATAATAATAAAAATAAACTAATAAATATGTAATATGTACACGTAACGTTATCCAGAAACCCGTTTCATGCAGCCGGGCCCCGCCCCCCTCCCTACGGCCGGAAACGGCAGCATTTACGGGTGAATTTCCCAATTATGAGTGGCGTGCGAGCTGCCGGGGGGGCCCCGAGGGGGTGCGGGCCCTGGCCCAATCGCACCCCCTGCTCCCCCGGTAGTTACGCCACTGGCAGGGCCGCCATTAGAAATCACGGGGCCCCGTACAACAAAATTTTTGGGGCCCCCTGGGCCCCGCCCACACTGACGACCAAGCTCCGCCCCATATCCCGCCCACATCGCAGTTAAAAGACCACACAGACATCAGCGCTAAAAAAGTAACCCCCCCCCCCACACAAGTTGTAAAAAGCTATTGATGGTCAGGGCCCCCTTATAAAAAAAATTGGGGCCCCAAAAAAAAAAATTAAAATTTTTTTTTTTTTAAAAACATTGGTGGCAGGGGCCCCCTGTTAAAAAAAACTTGGGGCCCCAACAAAAAAAATGTAAAAAAAACTAAAAAATAAACAAACATTGGTGGCAGGGGCCCCCTTCTAAGTTAAAAACAAATTGGGCCCCAAAAAAAATTTGAAAAAAAATTAATTTTTTTTTGAAAAAAAAAAAAAAACATTGGCGGCAGGGGCCCCCTTATAAGTTAAAAACAAATTGGGGCCCCAAAAAAAAAATTTGGAGAAAAAAAATTTTTTTTGAAAAAAAAAATGGTGGCAGGGGCCCCCTTACAAGTTAAAAACAAATTGGGGCCCCAAAAAAAATTTAAAAAAAAAAAAATTTTTTTTTGAAAAAAAAAAAAAAAACTGGTGGCAGGGGCCCCCTAACAAGTTAAAAAAATTTGGGGCCACCAAAAAGAAAATTAATTTTTTTTAAAAAAAAAAAACCCAAAAAAAAACAATGGTGGCAAGGGGCCCCTTACGAGTTAAAAAAAAAATTGGGGCCCCAAAAACAAAAGTTTTAAAAAAAAGATTGGTGGCAGGGGCCTATAGAATATTAAAATAATACATTGGTGGCCAGGGGATTAAAAAAAAAAACCCACAAACTGGTGTTCAGTAGAATTGAACTCATGGCTTCAGTACTTCAACTTCGCCTCCTTTCGTGACTTCGGGTCTTTTCACCGCTTCAGGACTTCGGCTTCGGCTGTTTTCGTGACTTCGGGTCTTTGCGCTGCTTCAGGACTTCGGCTTCGGCTGTTTTCGTGACTTCGGGTCTTTTCGGCGCTTCGTGACTTCGGGACTTCGGCTTTTTCCGTGACTTCGGGTCTTTTCGTCGCATCGGCTTCGGCTTTTCGGCACTTCCGCATTCGGCACTGAAGAGGCAAGACGTACGGCTCGGGCGCTCGTAAGGGGGGCCCGGATCTTCAAAAAAATGCAGCGCTGCCGGGCCCCCCTTCATGCCCGGGCCCGGTACGCTTGTCCCCCCTGTCCCCCCCTGATGGCGGCCCTGGCCACTGGTATGAGTTGCTTTTAGTACCCTGCCTTCATTCAGAGAGACACTCAGTATGAGTTTACTATCCATAAAAAAATAAAGTAATGTAAAAGCAATGTGATATATTGAGAAGATATTTTTGATACTTCTTGCACACTAACATATAGTTATAGTATAGTATAATCAACACAAATAAATGAGTGCATCTCTTTTACAGACTGGGGTGTGCATGAATTTTTCAACAGGCCAATAGCGGTCAGGTTTGTTCTAGAATGAACTCCATGTACCTGGCAAATTATAGTTTTGCAAACATTTTGGAAACTTTTTTTATTGAAAAATGCCAAAAAAGTATTAAATAGGTGCCGAGTTTATAAGAGTAAAGGTGGCCATAGACGTTACAGTTAAGATCTTTCCTGGAAAAGATCGTTCATGTCAATAAACACTTGCAAAGCTGAATCGTTAGATATACAGGTAGAAACAATAGAATTCTACCTGTATCTGACAATTCAGCACTAACAATGCGCGATGTTTGGGTGCCTTCAAAGGCGCCTGATCAAAATTTAGGTCAGTACAAACCATAGGTTGTGTTAAAAATCTGCACCGGATCTATGGTGTGCTTTAGGTGACAAAATATTAAATGTAATATATATCAAATGCAAATTCTGAAGGAGCCATCAGTGCATAATTGCTAACATAATAAATGCTGGGCTAATACGACACAGAAGAAATGGTTTGCCAGGGAGAATAGAAATATATAAAGACTATAAAATTCCCCATGACAAAGTAGTAACTCAAGCTCAAACTATCTTTAATCAATAGTAAAGTATAAAGTATGAGTGTACTGGTCCATAAAATATCTAAAGGTTTTAGTTATAGAAGAAATGTACGAAATTCATGAAAGATCCAGGGTGCAGGCCTTCAACCATACATTTTATTACATGAACCAAGTAGAGTTATTTTTCCACCAATATTGATATTGAAATGCAATTACATTTGCTTTAAATAGAGTCTATGGGAGCTGGCCTTCCTGTAATTTGGAGATTTCTCTCTAGCTACAGCTAAATGGTTCACAATGAATAAGTAAGCCCATTCAGGACTTTACTGTTGTCAGGTATTCATGGTCAAATTTACATGGATCCTGGAAAAATGCTCAGCTGATATGATGACTTTATTTCCAGAAGGTGGTGGCAATTCCAGTAGGAATGCACCAAATCCAGGATTTGCTTCTAGATTCAGCCAAGATTTGGCCTTTTTCAGTAGGATTCGGATTTGGCCGAATCCAACTGCCTGGCTGAACCGAATTCGTATCCAAAAAATTACATGACTTTTCATCACACACACAAGGAAGTCAAAAAAATTTAAGCCATGGGCTGCACACAGTTGTCTTTTCCCCTTTGTTTCCCTAATTTACATATGCAAATTAGGGTTCAGATTCAGTTTGGGATTCAGCCGAATCTTTCACAAAGTATTTGGGATTCAGACTAATCTTTCACAAAGGATTCGGCCAAATCCTAAAATAGTGGATTCAGTGTAACCCTAATTTCCAGGGTTCCCACTGCAGGCTGCATCAATAGGCACAGCAGATGTGTGGGTAAAGGATCATGCACAGACAAAATCTTGAGCACAAAAAAACGTGCAGTGACATTCACATAGTTACATAGTTAAGTTGGGTTTACAAAAAGTCCATCAAGTTCAACCCCTCCAAATGATACCCACAGCGCCGGATTTATTTGCCGGCCGCCCCTAGGCCATAAGGTCCGACCAGGCGGCTGCGCGGTCCTAGCGCCCGCCTACACTTCCCATCGCCGGTGCAGCTGGTGTAATTGAATGGGGAGGCACACGTCCCCATAATGCGGCTGGGCGGCATGCATGAAACTATATATACTAATATCTATATTTAGTGTAGATTTTAGTATAACTATAGCCTTGGATATTATGCTTATCCAAGAAATCATCCAAGCCCCTCTTAAAAACAGAATCAGCCATCACAACATCACCCGGCAGTACATTCCACAACCTCACTGTCCTCACTGTGAAGAACCACCTACGTTGCTTCAAATGAAAGTTCTTTTCCTTTAATCTAAAGGGGTGGCCTCTGGTACGGTGATCCATTTTATGGAAAAATAGATCTCCAGCTAGCGTTCTATAATGTCTTCTAAATGTGCTTAAAAAAGAGTAATCATGTCCCCTCACAAGCATCTTTTCTCCACAGAAAACAACCCCAAGCTTGACAGTCTACCTTCATAATTTAAATCTCCCTAACCAGTTTAGTTGTATGTCTCTTCAGCTCTTTTATATCAGGAACCCAAAACTGCACTGCATACTCCAGGTGAGGCCCTTACCAGAGACCTATAAAGAGGCAAAATTATGTCATGATTTAGTAATATCACTCTGCAAAGTCACAACAATTTAGTATCATCAGCAAAAATAGAAATGGTACTTTCAATGCCCACCTCCAGGTCATTAATAAGTTGAAAAGCAAAGGACCAAGTACAGAGCCCTGCGGTACTCCACTGACAACACTGTTCCATTTTCCACCACTCTTTGTAATCTATCCTTCAGCCAGTTTTCTATCCAATTACAAATATTATGTTCCAGGCCAATAGTCCTTCATTTAACCATTAACCTTATCTGTGGTACTGTATCAAATGCTTTAGCAAAATCCAAGTAGATCACATCTACTGCCATTGTTGAGTCCAGATTCCTGCTCACCTCCTTATAAAAGGCAACTACATTTGTTTGGCAAGATTGTTTACGCATAAAAACAATACTGGCACAAACTCATAGTATTATGATTTGCAATGAAGTCAAGTATTTTATCCCTTAAAGGAACAGTACATAAAATGAAAGTGTTTAAAAGGAATGACAATATAATTTACTGTTTCATTGCAATGGTAAAACTGGTGTGTTTGCTTCAGAGACGCTACTATAGTTTATGTAAAGAAGCTGCTGTGTAGCTAGGGGGCAGCCATTCATGCACATGATACACAGAAGATAACAGATACACTATGTAGAATCCCATTATATACTACAGAGCTTATCTGTTATCAGCAGTGTTACCTGTGCCTTATCTCCTTTTTCAATCTTGAATAGCTGCCCCATGGCTACACAGCAGCTTGCTTATATAAAGTATCTTAGTCTTTCTAAAGCAAACACAACAGTTATACCAGTGCAGGGCAACAGTACATTATATTGTCATTACTTTAAAACGTTTTAATTTTTTAGTGTCACTGTTCCTTTAAAGGGGTGCTTCACCTTAAAGTTAACTTTTGGTATGTTATAGTATAGCTAATTCTAAGCAACTTCCCAATGGGTCTTTGTTATTTATTTTTTATATTTTTTGAATTATTTGCCTTCTTCTTCTGACTCTTTCCAGCTTTCAAATGGGGGTCGCTGACCCAATCTAAAAACAAATATACTGTAAAGCTACAAATGTATTGTTATTGTTACTTTGTATTACTCATCTATCTATTCAGGCCTCTTCTATTCATATTCCAGTCTCTTATTCAAATCAATGCATGGTTGCTAGGGGTAATGTGGACCGTACTAAATGGATTGCTGTAATTGCAAACTGGAGAACTGCTGAAAAAAGCTAAATAACTAAAAAAACACAAATAATAAAAAATGAAAACCAACTGAAAATTCTCTTAGAATATCACTCTCTACATCATACTTAAAGTTAACTCAAAGGTGAACAACCCCTTTAAGCAGCATTTTAAAGACATCCCATTTTTCTTCGGTGTTAAACCCTGTGAAAAGCTTTTCACAGTTCATATGTTGCCGTGTGCCAGTATATATATCTATATACAGGTATGGGACCTGTTATCCAGAATGCTCGGGACCTGGGGTTTTCTGGATAACAGATCTTTCCGTAATTTTTGTCTTCATGCCTTAAGTCTAATAGAAATTCATGTATACATTAAATAAACCCAATAGGCTGGGTTTGCTTCCAATGAGGATTAATTATATCTTAGTTAGGATCAAGTACAAGCTACTGTTTTTATTATTACAGAGAAAAAGGAAATCATTTTTAAAAATTTGGATTATTTGGATAAAATGGAGTCTATGGGAGACAGCCATTCCGTAATTCGGAGCTTTCTGGAAATAACAAAATAACATACTTAGAGTGATGGGTTAAAGGACCTTGATTCTAATCTGAACCTCAAAAGACATATATTTTTGCTGAAGAATTTAAAATGGATAACTGTCTTTCTACCAAACTATAAAGCTTTCCTAAAGTTATGCTATTTGTTATGAAATTTCCAAATATATTGTTGAAACTTGCACTTTACAGCACTGATTATTTCCCCCACTGTTCTTTGATTCAAAGATTAAACATTAACATATCAGTATATGAATATCCCAATATGTTTACAATTATAAGACTGGATAATAAGGATACCATGTAAATATAAATATTCATGGCTGTCACTTCAGCTCCTGCAGAAGCAGTACATTAAGCCAGAAACTAATATGTTTTAGAAATAAAGAATTTAAAATGTGTGAATCTTTCAACTCCAAACCTAAAAATCTTTGCTAAATTAAGCAGCTTTTATTACATTTCTGATCATCAAATTAAAATGTTACAGAATCATATCTCCCATATGATCTAGGGGAAAAGACCATATCCATTGGATTGATGAATTATGTAGCATTTAGAAACCCCTACATGCAGTATCTCATGCACACCCAGTTTTCATGACTGACACTCTGTCTTCCCTAAGTAGAAAGCTGACCCCTGATTTTGTTTTTTTAGAAAATTTTAGAAATCAACTCAGAACTGCACTTTACAACATTTCTTAAGTAATCTTGTATACTAGAAGGAATTGTAACTAGTTGGGTGCCCAGTATGCATAGGAACACAAAGCTATGTGACATGTAGAGACCCCAAAATGAAAATACAAATTTTCAAGCCTGACAATTTTCACCATGTGTCTGCTGTTGTCTGGCTGTTGTCATGCCCCAGGGGCCACTCCTTTATCTGCTTGTTACTCTGGGGTAGGGTTACAGTAAGATGACCAGAAAGGTGATATGGTGTTGCTGGGCTGGTTCAATTTTTCTTTTTCAAAAAATCCAATTGAATGTAAAGGTTTCTATTTAATATAAAGTGATCCAATCCCTTTTAGGGCTATGGCACACGCGGTGTTTTGATTTCTGCAGTTCTGTCAGGTACAGGTTAGGTGGACTTATAAGCATCTTGTACTTTTGTAGTTTTTATGCATACATTCTTGACTGCAAAAGTTGTATTTTCACAGTAGAAGCCAGTATGTTTTTTTAATCTTGTAATGTTTTCTTTGGTAGGGGTAGTGCTTGGCGTGCAAGTGAAAAAGATTTAACAAAATATAAATTGTTTATATGCTAGATTGTATTTCTGGTTTAGAATAAGAAGAAGGGCAAGTCAACCCCAAAATAAAAATTTGCAAAATATTTATTAAAAAAGTTCAGTGCTTTGAAAAGACAATTGCTGTTGAAAGCAGCATTTGCTTAACTCAAATTAGCTTGTCAGGTCTGTTCATCAGCTGGCTTGTGTTACATTGTTTCCCAGTGTCGGACTGATATGCCAGGGGCCCACCAGAAAACCTCAGACCGTGGGCCCACCAGAAAACCTTAGACAATGGGACCACTTTCCAAACTATTATTTCTCCTCTCCTCACTTAACCTCTTTATTCTCCTAGTCTTTTATATCTACTTACTATACTGTATTCTTCCATTATTAAGCCAAAGAAATAGGGAATGACCATGAAATAGGCCAAATGGTTAGAAGCAAGAGGCCAACTGACACCTGGGCCCACCGGGGGGTTTTCCTGGTATCCCAGTCCGACACTGTTGTTTCCACAGTCTGAACCACCAGGGCAGGGAATAGAAAGGCAGAGACAAACACTGATTTCAAATGCAATTACTTATAAAAGCAGTGGAAAACGATCAACATGACCTATAGGTAACTTTTAATGTACATTAATATTTTGAAGAAATAGTGTCAGTATCACTTTAAAAGAACCACAATTAAATGGAAAATATAATCAATTTACAGTAGTTATTCTTAAACTATGGGTCTGGACCTAAAACATAAGATGGGTTTCCTTTATTTTATTTGATAAAGTGAAATGTCCTGCTGCTATAGTAATAAAATAAGGTGCATAATTAATTGCAAACCAGTATTTTGTGTTCACAAACCCAACTCACAGACTAATTTGAGAAAAGAAAAGGTTAAAAGCCCTAGTCTATAGGTACCACGTTCATTTGTATTATCCGAGTGAGTTGAAGCATCCACAAAGTAATTTCAACCACAGACTGAAACCAAGAGTGAAAGAGCAGCCTCCACTTGCCAAAGAGTCATAAAAAGTTATAGGAGGCTCCATTAGATTTAGTAAGCCTCTCTCAATGTTGGTGGGCGTTTATATCCAGTGATACCAGATAACACTGGAAGCTCAGCTCTCTGGTTTAAAAAACTAGGCCAATAACATCTGTTGACTTCTGTAGATTTAGGTAAGCATTGTCCAACTTCTGCCCTCAAGGGCCTTTAACTAACTATAGTAAAGACTATGAAAATATGTGACTCACCTACAATGGCAGACATATTAAGGTTCTCAAAGGCTAGGGTTAGAGAACCCTGATTTTGGTGTTAGCTGCCATCAAAGGCAGGGAAGTCAAATATTCAAACTGCATGTAAAACAACAGAAGCACCCTTAACAAGTTCCTCCTCCATAGGTGTTCGCCCATACAAATGTCACCTCTGTGAAAAAGCCTTTACACAACGTTGCTCACTGGAATCTCACCTGAAGAAGATCCATGGTGTGCAACAGAGTTATGCCTATAAAGAACGGCGAACCAAACTCTACGTCTGTGAGGATTGTGGTTTCACTGCTGACAGCCAGGAGAGTCACCTCCATCACCTTCAAGACCAGCATCCTTCTAGTGCCCTGTTAAATCGAACCTCCAAGAAGTTAGCTGTAGTTCTGCAGAATAGTGTCAATACATTGCTGCAGGGTGGTCCTATTATCTAAATCTTTTTAGGTCCAATTGCTATGGTAAGCACTGACTAATTTCAATATGTATTTTTTTTTACTGGAACATAATTTTTACAGATTAAAAACAAGCTTCCCAATGCAGCCTTTGTTTTTAGTAACAGATACAAAGCCCACATACATTTATGGAGCATGTAAGATTTATGCCATTTGTTTTATTTGGGTTTTTATTAGGTTAAGGGCCTATGGAACCATTTCATATGCACATTAAAACCAAATAATCAAGACAGAAAAGTACTCCCCATTGCAGTAAATGTGAATTTCACAAAAATATTTACAGAATTCCCCATTGCCAAATGCAATAAAGCCTTTTTTCTGGTGAATTAACTGTACGGGGATTGCATGTATTTCACATACTAAGCAAACGGCAATTCTAGGCATTCTCAAAACATTCCAAACTGCTACTTTTGCTATTATGTTAATCAGGGGTGCTGCTGCCATGAGACACGGTTACCAGACACGATAAAAAGCTGCTCCTGGTAACTTTAACTTTATATTCCATTTTTTAAAATCATTTCCACTCTCTGCCCCTCTCGACCCACTTCAGTTCTAAAGAGTTAAATGCATGGGGTCAACTCATGGCGCAATATTGGTCACAATTGCCCCAAGGCAAGGTCGTACTATAGCCTTGGGGGCCCACCGGGGCTGCAAAATGAAGGGCCCTCCTGGCAGTCCCCAGGGGCCCCCTCCCAACCTCCAAAGTCTAGCCCCGGTGCACGAATGCCACTCATGCATGAATGAGCGGATGACATGCATGCGTGATCACCACCACATCGCAGAAGCGGATGTCCATGGGGCAGCCGGGGGAGCCGGGGGGGCTGGCAGGGGCCCATATGGGCCGGGGCCCACCGGGTTTTTTTCCCGGTGTCCCAATGGCCCAGTCCGACCCTGCCCCAAGGTTAGTCTTACAATGGACACTAAAAGGATGTTCACCTGCAGCCCAGACCGCACTGAGCATGTGCATAGTCTTGTTCTTGCAAAGATGTTTAACAAAGTTACAAGATGGTGACCCCCTGTCAGGGCTGGAACTAGGGGCAGGCAGAGTAGGCACGTGCCTAGGGCGCAAAGCTGGGGGGGGCGCCAGGCACGTACCGCCTCTGTCACCTACCTCTAGTCCGGTTCCCTTCTCTGCCCGACTATCTGTGGTATTTTAGCATTTCTGCACTTGTGCAAAACTCTAATCGCGCATGCACACGCGAGCGGCAATTCACGCATGCGCACGCAAGAGCAGTAATTCGCGCATGCGCACACGAGCAGCCATTCGTGCATGCGCACACGAGCAGCCATTCACGCATGCGCACGCTAAGACGGCGCCACGACTGGCCGGCTTGCCTAGGGCGCGTATACAAAATACAGCATTTCTAGCCTTTTATTGTAGACTTTACTTCCCCTTTAAAGCTGTGATTTACAAACTGCAGTATTTGAATTTGCTAAAGTTGGCTATGCACATAAAGATCCCTTCATTTGGCAAGGTCACAAATGAGTGGATCACTGCTCAGTTTGACTATATAAGTGCTTGGTGAAATTTGGCTGATCCGATCAACACACTGATGCAACGCTCTTAGGGAGGCAGTCAGGAAAGATACCCAGGCAGATACAATATGTTACTGTCTCGGACTGAAGGGGCTGAGTCAGCAGCTCAAATCTGCCTGTGTTTTGCCAGCTTTATTCTCAGCATCCTATGGACAGTTACAGTTTACACATACGCTGTATCTGCAGCAGAAGCTGAGTTTGGAATATCTCTGAAAGGGCCTATACACCAAAATTCCTGCTGAACAAACACATAATTAATATGTACAAACAGCACTGGACTGGGAGTCAAAACAGGCCCTGGCATTCCAAGTACAGAGAGGCCCAAATAACCCCCCAACAGCCCACTAAATAGTGATTGTCTATGGCATCTTACAGTATTTGCCAGAACCCACAGATTGCCAGTGCGGGCCGGTGTACAAAACTATGTTCATTTGAACATGCTGAAATAATTCAGTATACTGTAAATCCTAAAATATAGGAATACCCTGCTGGAGAATCATACTTTCACTTGCTTTCAATTGCTTCAGAAACCCAGAAATACAGAATGGGCCTGGCAAATAGATTAAAACCATTACATAGTTATAGTAAGTTAAAAAAGACAACGGTCCATCAAGTTTAGCTTTTCAACGTATTCCCTAGCATCACTGACTGATATTTGGGGGGGAAATTGACTCTCTCTTAAAATACGTGCATATACATACATCATTCACACATATGCACATGCACACACACATTCAGATCTTTCTCTGTAAAGTGAAAAATTCCTGCACAGAAACAATTATTTTACCCAATTTAGTATAATCAGAAAACACAGAGACAGTACAACATTAATCTAAGGATCATTAACAAAGATATTAAAAATGGACCAAGGAAAGATCCCTGTGTTACTTTACTGATGTCAATCCAACTCATCCGACTGTTCCGTTTATCACCATTAGTGATGAGTGAATCTTGTCCCGTTTCAGAAAAAATGTGTGTTTTTGTTTTTTTTGTGGCAAAAAAATTCGCTCAACACTAATCATCACCAGTATCAGACTTAGATGCCTGCAGACCAACAGAGAACGTTAAATCATAGGCCCATTCTCTTTTAATCTATTTCTCCTATTTGCTCCCATATAGAAACAGGGAATGACTATGAAAAAGGCCAAATGTTTAGGAATCGGAGAGTTCACAAACACCTCTGCCCACCAGGAATTTTCCTGGCATCTTGTGTAGCCAGTTCGACATTGAACACCACTCTATTCTTTCTCACAGCCAGGTCTCTATTCAAATACAAAAAGTATGTTCAAGGCCAATATTCCTTATTAAATCAGTAACCTCCAGTGTGGTAATGTACCAAAAGAAGTATTAACATCTCAGTAGATCTCATCTACTGTGAGCACATGGTATAGGGTTCTGCTAACCTCTTTATAATCGGCAATTACATTTAAAAGTAGAGGGGGTGTGACTGCATGGCTGACTAACCACATGCTTCTTCGCTGAACTCCGCACTGATTGTGAAAGCCATATTGGTCAGTCTGTAGATCCAACTTTGAGAAGCAAAGCTTGTTTATGACTCAATGCCCAGTCATAGAATGGGGAATAACACACATAAGGTTCAATCAGACACAGCAGCCAAATTTGAGCAGCACACCAGAACCTTTGCCAGAACCACTGACAAGATGGTGCCCAAGACACTGCGCAACCGCCTTCTACCTCCAACTCCTGATGGCCATGATCCTAAACTCAGAGTCTACTCTGACATCTACTTTTACTGCGAAGGTCAAGGAACTCAAGATAATCTTTTACAGATCAAACATGAACTAATCAAAATTATAGAATGCACGGCCGCACTGGAGTAAAGAGTCAGAGGCCTGAAAGATGGGGGCTACGTTGTTGCTGTGGTCACAGATCACATTCACTACTCTGGGGTGAGAGTGTCACTAATGCAGGATTATACCATGGTAGTGTAACCCAAACAGGCTTTATAGGATACTAGGATCAAGAAACAACAGTGGGACTTAAACTTGGAATATTCAATGCATTTCCTTGCCAAACTAAAAGTGATGGAGAACAGGACTGTGCATTTCTTCAACCACCTGGACTGAGAAACCTATTCTTCAGTACCAAGGGCAATGGAGAGGACTGTAACAGGCCTAATCTAGACTATTATCAGCAAATTTGGCCTGGTTTCTGTTGCAACAATGATTGCTTGCAGGTGCTCTGTACAATCCACCATTGCTTACATGCTATCTTTAATTTTCCGACACTCTGCCAGTATGGGCTAATTTTATATGAAGGTTGGATATCGCAACATTATTGTTGACCATACCTTCTCTAAATGTAATAGCAGCATGGACTTCTATTGGGATGGCCTGCAATCCTAATACACAGTAGTTCTCAAGAAATGTTGGTTACTCCATCTCCTAGGTTGAGGGGGTATACCCAGTGGGGGATTGTGGGGATGTTTTTCTCTAGGTTTTTTTTCTTCTGATTACTTTCGTTCTTTTGGTTCTGAGCTTGGGGGTTTACAGAGTTGTTTTGGCTTCACTATTTGGAGGTTGAGGAGTGACATCAGAGCCTAGTGCATACCCATGGTGCCCAGGTAGACTGCTGCTCCCAGGTGGCCCTTGTCAAGCACACCTTATACTAATATGTCATCTATTGCAATATGTTACATAAAGGCTTCACTGAGTTGAATAACAAAATAACAATGTTTACAGTGATAGACACACAAGAAATCTGGTGTAGATGTGATAATGCTGCAAGAGACACATCTCACACGAGTCAGAGCTCTAAAAAGACATTGAGATCTACCATGCAGAATTCTATTCATATTCCAGGGATCTGGCAGTCATAATATGTAGGTCCTTAAATTTTACTCTGGAATAGATGGTTTCTAACTGAGTAGACAGATAGACACTTATTAGTTAAGCGACAGGTTTTTTATATTCATTTGTGAATGAGTATCTGCCACCACCAGCTGACCTGCACCTGTTTAATGAGATCCCACACATATAGAGGATACATTGACACTGGCTTAGTGGGCCTTGGACTTGACAGTAGGGTTGCCACCTGGCCCGTATTTTACCGGCCTGGCCAGTAAAAATGATGGTTGATCCCAATGTTATGAACAGGGAAAAAAGATAAATATATAGGAAGGTCAGTATTTATTTTCCAAAAAAGGTGGTAACCCTACTTGACAGACACCTGGCAGAGGCTAAATCCTAGTACCAAACACTACTCATGTTATACCATTGCCATCTCTGCTCTGTCACAAACTGATTTAGCTTTACCACAGATATTTTGCCAGGCCTAAAAAATCTAGTTGATACCTACCCTGTATTTATTCAGATTATGTCCACTACTATTGTCCCCCAAATGGGTGCAGCATAAATACATACAGAGCACCTCTACTATCTTGATATTGGAACCCAGGATTGGTTAGCCCTGGTGCCGTGTCATCAGGAGGTAAACCTGTTCTACACAGAAAAATCCAAGTTGTATAGGACTGCCGTTGGTATGATAAAGAGGACACAATAGCAAGTTATTGCCCATGATAGCCAGGGGAGAAATGCCCCTCTGGGTGTTTAAATAACTACAACTGGAGGAAGTACTACATCAAAGAAAGACATAACTAAAAGCTTTTGCCACTACTACCAAGGCATACTGCCTACTGCAATGGATGTCCCCCAAGATATCTCACTCTAGGAAGTTAAGGAGAAGGAGGCCATAGGTAGCTTGCCCAGAAGAAAGGCCCAAACCTTGATGGATTTCTGCCTGAATGGTATAAATTATACTCTGAATTTATTTCCCCCAAAATTGTGCATACTATATAATGGAGTGACTTGGGACACATTACATTACATTAATTCCCAAAGAGGGCAAACATTTTCACAAATGTAAATCATATAGACCCATATTAATCCTCAACTGTGATATCAAGATCTATGCCAAAACATTATCACTGAGCTTACTAGGAGTGTTAAAGGACCTGTGCACCTGGATCAGACCACGGTCTGAAAATCAATTATAATAAGTCAATCATGTTTCCCATTGACAATCTGCCACGGGACAGCCCACCCATAATTGCACAAAGAAATGTTTTTTTCCCCAGGGTCCCAACCCTGCATAAGTCCTGAAATGCTATGATCAACAGAATATCTCTTTGAATAAGAGACTGGAATATGAATAGGTGAGGCCTGAAGGGAAAGATGAGTAATAAAAAAGGAATTAACAATACATTTATAGCCTTACAGATGGGGTCAATGACCCCCATTTGAAAGCTGGAAACAGTTAGAAGAAGAATGCACATAATGAAAAAATTATAAAAAAAGGAAAAATGAAGGACAATTGGAAAGTTACTTAGAATTAGCCATTCTTTAATATACTAAAAGTTAACGTAAAGGTGAACCACCCCTTTAGGACACTGCAGGCCCCATTAACTGGGAGATATTTCCTTGTTAGCCAGTTGATTTATGAGCATTGTTTACTTGGATAATCAGGCCCTGGTATTGGAGGCAACTATAGTAGGCTCATTGGAGGCACTCTCCAAGCATCAATACAGAGGCATAGTGGTGGAGTCTTTGCAGACAACATTAGAAAATTGCACAAAACAAGCAATCTGTTTGGTCTAATGGACTCCTATTTGGGGTGATTAGTATCTTCTACACTTTAACTCTGTAGAGTAAAACCAGTAAGAGACATTACCTCAGGTGGGGAGTGTTAATTTAATGTTCTCCACTCTCAGTTAATATGCTGTTTAAATACTTGCAGTTGAAACATGCCTACTTGTTACAGTTCCTTCTTAGGCACCTAGTAGTTACTTAAACCATTCTAGAATTGTAACCGTTGGGGTCTGACTTGGCAAAGATCCGAATATGTATTTTAATGCAATCAAACACTAGCCAACTAAATAAGGTTCAACAGCATCGGTGTGAGGATATACCAGAACTGCATGATGCCCTTGAGCTGATACCTCATTATAACGAAACGGCTGTCGAGGTGCGGCGCTGCACTGGTGAGATGGGACCCCTCTCATAGGATCTGCAGTACACAGAGGCTTCAAGGTGGAATGGCCAAGGGGTGGATCTAACAGATCTCACATGACCTGGTGATATTGTGCTCTGGAACCCGGTCTGTATGAACATTCCTTTTGACTCAAGCAGGATTTCACATGTGGCACAGTACTTATATTACTGACTTATTAGCACTGGGCTGATGTTGGCAACACTTCGATGGTTGAATTACTAATTAGGTCGATGGACTGACCATGTCACATATGGATATAGCGCTAAATCTCACAAACAGACCACAACAACTAAGCACTTTATTGTTCACCATTTTGAGTCCCTGGTTACAGCACAGTTGGGACCTACGGATTTGCATAGAGACTTTTTGTTATTGATGGCTCGGTTCATTTCACATCTTGTCGCATATGAATTTTGGGTTATTAGTCATACTGGACTCTATTTTTAGGGACTAGCTCATTAACAACTAAGATTGGATACAAGTTATTACCCATTGCTTTGGCTTCAATGGTTGCTATTTAGGAGGACTTAATGTATGCTACGCAGGCTTTTCAGCCATATTGCACAGTTTCTTTTGCATTGAATAAGAAGTTGGGTTATTTTACATGCATGCATCTTTCTCACACCCGATTTGTTATTGATCGGATCCCTTCTCCCATTTTGCAGCGCTGCTTGTTTTTAAGTGTATGGCATTTTAATTTCATTTGTCATGGCATGGTTGTGAATAAATATTGTCTTTTATTTTATCACTTGGCTTGATACAGTTATAAAATTGCATTATCCAAAAGTTCTAAGATTGGAGGTTAAGTCCCAATTTTGTTCATATATATTCAAATTAATGGTTTGTGGACACTCCGAGTCTTACAACTTTGGTCATAACAATAAGTATTAATATCTCTTGCTGTTTTAAAATGTGGGTGCCTCCCACATTGACATGTTGGAAGAAACAAATTAATGACTTGTTGCTTAAACAGAATACTAGAATATACTAGAAACCTGTGTCTTAATTGGAAGTGTATAATACACTGTAAGGTCTCTATCCACCAGCTCAACTTTCCTCCTCTTTTTTCCTCTCTAACTTTTCTATCTTTCTTGGGGCTTGTTCCCCTCTTTGTATTGTTATAATAAAACACCAAAATAAAATCTTTTAAAATTTAAAATGACATTTATCTGGCAAGATCTATTCTGCATGAAACTATGCTGGCACATGCCAGCAATTACTGCACTACATAGTAATGCACTGCGTTAGCAATTCACCAATCACTTGGTTCAAAGCCAAAAGAAATATATCCTGAAAATATAAGTGGTTCACTTTTCCATTAACTTTTAGTATGTCATAGAATAGCTAATTCTAAGCAACTTTCCAATTGACCTTCATTTTTTTTTAATAGGTTTTTATATTATTTGCCTTATTTTCTTTATTGCTTTGACTCTTTCCAGTTTTCAAATGGGGGTCACTCACCCCATCTAAAAAACGAATGCTCTGTAAGGCTACGAATGTATTATTATTGCTACTTTTTATTACTCATCTTTATATTCGGGCCTTCTCCTGTTCATATTTCAGTCTCTTACACAAATAAATGCATAGTTGCTAGGCCATTGTGGATCCTAGCAATCAATTTACTGAAATTAGAAAACTGGCGAGCTGTTGAATAAAACGCTAAATTAAAAAAACTACAAATAATACAAAATGAAAACAAACTGCAAATTGTCTAGTAATATCACTCTCTATATCATACTAAAAGTTAATTTAAATGTGAAATCCCTTTAAAGTGGTCTGGCGAACACAGAGCTGACCTCATGCTGGAGTTACCTTAATAAACATAAAAGTTTCAGATGGTCCAGCTAAATCAAATGCATTGAATGCACATTTTACAAATATCAATACTAGCCTTAGTATTATATAATAGATACTTGCTTTTGTCTCTAGGGATACACCAAACAGTGAAGTCAGGGGGCTAGGTGAGGCAGTGACATCAGGACGATGGGGACTGGGCAGATTTGAGAACTCTGAAACTGGACGGACAATATTGCACCAAACAGGTGGAAACCCTATACAGCTTTTGCAGATAAATGTCAAACGGAAACAGTTTTTACAAAAAAAAATTAACATTTATAGTAAAAGGTACTCATGATCATCCTCTGAAAATCCTACTTTTGCCCCTGTTGCCAGTAAGGTGATGGGGTCACAATCCATATAAACCACAGTCCCACAGAAATGCACACATTTACAGAGGAAATTATTCCCTGCAACAAATACAATTCCAATTGTAAAGACCTAAAGCTTTTTTAAAACCGTAGGTCCCCTCCAGAAGCCACCCTCCCACCTTCTGATTTGCCCCGTTTGCAATACCTGTTCCTAAACAGCATAGTGCAGAGAGATGGCTTATAGTGATGGGCGAATAAATTTGCCAGACACAAATTTGCAGTGAATTTCCGTGTTTTGCCACAATCGAATTAATTTGCGAAACTGCGTAGAGAATTCACTGGCGAAAAATCTGCCGCGACCAAAATGCACACATAAAAATTGTCACTGGTCAAAATTATTCTGAAGCCCATTGACTTTAATGCATTTGGACCAAATAGTCGCGGGTATAAAAATTGTCGCTCGTGTCAAAATTATTTTGACGCCCATTGACTTCACTGCGTTTCGCAAATTTTTCACAGATTCGCCCATCACTAATGGCTGAGCCTAATGTTCTCTTTACATGCCAGGAACAAGGACTTGAATTTAACTGTGTGTGCGCCAGGTCAGCAATCACTATAAAGAGCGTATTGTGTGCTTGGCAACCATGCAACACTACTCTGTTTAGCAAACCAGATACTTCTACTACTGGTGCAGTTTGGGAGCAAAGCCAGTACAGGGTGCCTAGTTCTCATTTAAAGGGATTGTTCGAAATTAACTCTTAGTATGATGTAGAGCAGGGCTGTCCAACTGGCGGCCCGCGACCCCCCCTTGTGTGGCCCCCACATCAAAGTTTGCATGCTGTGTCTGCTTACTATGTTTAAGCTTTAAAAGGTATCACTGTTGGTGCAACTAAATATTACTGGGCCTCACTGCAATTTTTTTCAGGCCCCCAAAAATGTATAGAGGTTGACCTGTTGTACCACTATTTATTGAAATTGTATAAGAATTAGGGCCTCATTTGGGCCCTATATCTCCTGGGCCCCCCTGCAGCTGCAGGGTCTGCTTCCTCTATAGTTACACCCTGGGTATCACTACAGAGATTAACTGGCTCCTGCATTATTTAACTCTCAAATTCATTGTATTGTTCACACACATGTAATCCTCCCTGCATTGTTCACACTTGTAACACCTTTATTGTTCACACCCCTAAAGCCCTGTACTGTTCACACCTGAGACCAAGGGCCACTCCGGCCATTAATGACGACATGGTCTTGTGGTAATTTGGGAGTGGTTTAAAGTGGGGGTTGTTTTAAAGCAGGGAGTGAACACTGCCTTCTATTACCGACCCTCCACCATGTAGCCCAGAAAAATTCCAGCCCTTGGTACCACAGAAGTTGGACAGCACTGATGTAGAGCATAGTATTCTGAGACAATTTACAATTGGTTTTAATTTTGTATTATTTGCGGTTTTTGAGTTATTTTGCTTTTCATTCAGCAGCTCTCCAGTCTGCAATTTCAGCAATCTGGTTGCAGGGGTCCAAATTACCATAGCAACCATGCATTGATTTGTATTAGAGACTGGAATTTGAATTGAAATGGATCCAATAGAAATATAAGTAATCAAAAATAGCAATAACTATAAATGTGTAACTTTACAGACTATTTGTTTTTAGATGGGGTCAGCGACCCCCATTTGAAAGCTGAAAAGTCAGAAGAGCAATTGAAAAGTTGCGTAGAATTGGCTATTCTATAACATATGAAAAGTTAATTTAAGAATGAGGGATCAACTTCTTGGTTCCAACTTGTATTAGGGTACTATGTGAAACTTTTAATCTCAATTTCTTTTCTACAACCTTTGTGAGATCACGGATATTTCAGTTGTCTCACAGTTTCAGTCAAAACTACTAGCTACTCCCTCTGTTATCAGAAGCACATTATTCATCAGAGATAAGTGATGTCTAGAACTTTGCAGCAGAATTTGACAATATTTTCTTCTCATTTTCAGGGTGTGATATAAGTTCAACAAAGCACTGCAGAAAAACTGACCCTATATCATCCACAAGGTAAGTTAGAAGAATGCTTCACCATCTGAGAGGCCCAATGAAGTTTTTTACTCCCATTCACTTATGTTGATTAATGGGGGCACACATTATAGATATTACTTTTTGGCAGTAAATATTACACTTGACAGCATCAGCTGCTATCAAATTCATATTTATACCCCCTTCCACACACACTGGTGGAGAAAGGCATATATGACTGTTGATGTTTTATGGAAGACTCCCCTGGGTTATAATAAGAGAGGGATTAGTATAGCAAAATATAACATTTTGCATAATGAAAGCTAACTTATTTGCTATTTGCACAAATGAAGCATATTTAAGGCTTTTAAAGTTAATTGCAAACGTAATTGGTATTGACAGCAGTTTCTGTTCCTTACTGTTCTTAGCTACATGCACAATTGGAAACCAGTGGCCAAATCTTTATTGCAGACACACATTCCCTCAGTATCCAGCTGTTTTGTTCCAAGACACAATGTAGAATTTTGTAATATTTAATGGAAGATTGCTTATAATTTAATATGCTTTTATTATGCAAAACGTTGTGTTTACCTCCCCTTTATCATCATGTTTGTTGTCATTTTATGCGGAAATCTCCGCATCAGAATTTTATTCAGTGGTAAATGTGGCCACCCTTATTACTTATTCACCCCCAATTATTTATGTTTATCTATATCACCCACAATTATTTATATTTATCTATATCATATACCTGGGTCAGATACCAACAGTTAACTTTCTTAGTGATTCAAGGCAAACCAAACTCACTGCACTAGGATGGGTTGGTAAACTTTAGCAGCTATGACATCTAGGAAGGCACAATGATTGCTGCAAATATTCACTATTTAAAGGAGAACTAAAGCTTAACCAAAGAAATAGGTTTGAAATGGTATACATTATGTTTTGGGCTTCTGTACCAGCCCAAGGCAACCACAACCCTTTAGCAGGGAAGATCTGCTTCTCCAAAGATGTCCCAGTAGCTCCGCATCTTCTTTTCTGCTAATTCACTGCACATGCTCTGTGCTGCTGTCACTTACTGAGCTTAGGGACCGACTCAATAAACAGTACATCTAGAATAGGAATGTCACAGTATAAGGCTGATTGGTAGCTAATACAGATAATTACTGCATGGCAATAAGTGCAATTAGTTCAGTATATAAAATACAGCATTTTTAGCCATATTAATTTTTAAGGTTTATTTCCTCTCCATAGCAGTGAGCAAGATCAGAGTCTGAAACCTCTTGCCTGGATTATAGAACCTGTTTCCCCTATAGTATAGTGACCACAATGATTTAACCAGTATCTACTACATTTCAGAAGTAGTGATGGGCGAATTTATTCGCCAGGCGAGAATTCGTGGCGAATTTGCGCGATTCGCCGCCAGCGAATAAATTCGCGAAACTCCCGCGGAAATTCACGGAAAAAAAACGGGCGCCGGCGTCAAAAACGAGACGCCGGCGCTGCTTCGCGAATTTTTCGCTGTTTCGCGAATTTCGCGCGAAATTCGCGAATTTTTCGGCGAAGCGAAACGGCGCAAATTCGCCCATCACTATTCAGAAGTTCTATATGAGCTTACCGCTATCACTGTTGGGCCCGGGTGCACACGCCCCAGACCTTCAGCAAGGGGAGTCAAACACCAGGAAAACTTCAAAAGAGGCTGGCACAAGCCTAGACCCACAAAGTAGTAATGCTGGAGTCAGGTTGTGAAAGAGTTAAAAAAGCAAATGGACAATAAAATGTAAGCTTTTTTAACTCTTCTACAACCTGACTCCAGCATTACTACTTCGTGGGTCTAGGCTTGTGCCTTTCCTCCCCTATAGTATACAGACTGATCAGACTCTTCTCTTTGCAATAGACAACAGGATACTCCTAAGGGTAGGTACTACGTGGACGTTTTCGGCTTGATCCGACGCACTGCAACAAAACGCCAGCGTCAAATCACATGCAACGGAAATAAGGTAAAAGATAGAAATGTCGACAGAGTCGGCATCGTTGATCCGACACGACCTTTGGATGCAGACGCAGCGTCTGTATCCTACAGTCGTGTCGTATAAACAATGCGACTTCATCCAACAATGCATTCACTTACCTTATTTCCGTCGCATGCGATTTCACTCCTGCGTTTTGACATAGCGCGTCGGATCGCCCCCAAAAACGTCCAAGTAGTCCTATCCTAAGGGTTTAAATAACTGGCAAGACTGTTGTGAGCAGTAATTTTATATATTATGTCAAGCTGAATCTTACAACACATAGGTGTTTTATGGTTGTGGTGGATCTTTTATACCATTCCACCCCCATCATTCTGTACCCAGAGGTGCATGCAAGCGCTTAACACAGGTGGCACACAACTTGAAAGAACAGGCAGCTTTTCTTTCTGTGGTGGAACACATGCAAGATTCACCACTGGCTGAAACACCACTGAGTAAGATCCCTCAGGATAATGAAGCACAGGGCAGTCTCTGGGGCTTTGTGCACTAGGCCATGTTTGCTGGGGATAGTTGCACGGAAAAGCACACTGCTCTTCTGGTCAACCATTACCCTTTACAAACAAGTTTTAATTTAGTTTGTTCTGGTTTCATTTAGTTAATTTTAAGCATCTAACCTCACACTAACCCATAGTTGTGTCAGTTTGAAAGGATTCATAGCAATCATATTAGTTACTAGGGTGATTCTAAAACAGTTACAATGAAGCCTGTGGCATGAATAAAACCAAAGGGCTATTTGCAAGCAGCACCATAATAATCTATAAACAGAACAGAAAAGGCAGCTTAAAGGGATTCTGTCATGATTTATGATGTCGTTTTTATTTCTAAATTACACTGTTTACATTGCAAATAATTCACTCTACAATATAAAATGAATTCCCGAACTAGCAAGTGTATTTTTTTTTAGTTGCAGTATTGGCGTGCACGCAGCCTTCTCATGTCATGTGCTTTCAAAAAGAGCCAGCACTTTAGGTTGGAACTGACTTCTGGCAGGCAGTTTCTCCTACTCAATGTAATTGAATGTGTCTCAGTGGGACCTGGATTTTACTATTGAGTGCTGTTCTTAGATCTACCAGGCAGCTGTTATCTTGTGTTAGATTGCTGCTATCTGGTTACCTTCCCATTGTTCTGTTAGGTTTTTGGGGTGTGTGGGGGGGGGGTGATACCACTCCAACTTGCAGTATAGCAGTAAAGAGTGACTGAAGTTTATCAGAGCACAAGAAACTGACAATATGTCTAGCCCCATGTCAGATTTCAAAATAAAATATAAAAAATAATTTGTTTGCTCTTTTGAGAAACGGATTTCTGTGCATAATTCTGCTAGAGCAGCAATATTAGCAGATGAGTTTTGAGACAAAAAAACAAACAAACATTTTTTTCCATGATAGCATAAAACAGTGCTGTCCAATTTATATGGTACAGAGGGCCGGAATTTTTCTAATCTACATGGTGGAGGGCCGATAATGGAAGCCTGTGTTAGCCACTCCCTGTTTTTAGACCACACCCACTTTAAACCACACACAAGTTACCGCAAGACCATGTCCACATTAATAGCACCAAAAAAACAGATGGTTGGTGCTCACTGCAGGGAACAGGGCCAGAACTAGGGGTAGGCAAAGTAGGCAGCTGTCTAGGACACCATCATTGAGGGGCGCACTTTTATTTTTTTTTTTAACCTTTTCATTTTTTCAAGCGTTTATTTAATAATTTGTTTCAGTAATCATGGTCACTCAGTCGGGTGGAATCCCCTCCTTCACCTTCTCCCTCTTGCCAGCAAGTAATAGCTCCTTCTGTTTGGTGTGGCAGTGCAGAGTGACGTGCGTATATGAGTCAATGATGTGGTTGGGTGGCAGAGAGCTGGCGGCCTGCTTGGTGTGGCTCGCACTTGCTGCTCTCAGCCTTGCACAGTTGCACTGAACTGAAGACATTCTTTCTATTACTGTAAAGTGTGAAGCTTCCTGCTGACTCAGCCAGGTACAGATTTGGGTCAGGGCCCATATGTTTGCTGTTGCTGCTGGGCGCTGGCACAGGTACATAAATACTTGGGGGCAATATGATGGCTGCTGGAGGGCTGTATGATGGATGACTGCTGAGCTTGCTGGTACAGGTATGGGGGGGGGAGGCAGTATGATGGATGGCTACTGGCACTACAGGATTAACTGGACTGACTGTAGGTCAGGCATAGCATGGCAAACACAGGGTGCAAAGAGCAAGCAACGTATGACACACACAGGGAGCATAGGGAAGGCAGAACAGAGCAGGAGACAAGAAAATCAGGACCAGTCTAATATGTACTACATACAGTGACACAGTGCTGGTGCCCCACTAGCATTTTGAATAAGGTGTGAACAGGTGAACAATGTGGGCAGTTTCAGTCTTGGTCTTAGTTGTGAACAGTACTGGCCTTTAGGATATAAACAATAGAGGTGTCACAGGTGTGAACAATGCAGGGGATCACAGTGTGAATTTGAGGTTTAAACTATGCAGGGGCCAGTTAATCTCTATAGTGATACCTTTTAAAGATTACAAATGGCAAGATTACAAATGGCAGGCAGACTTTGATGTGGAGGGCCACATGGGGGGGGGGGGGCACCAGTTGGACAGCCCTGGTATAAAACATCACTACATCTCTGAAATTAGCCCAAGTCTAGTACAGAAGAATAAACCTAGAGTCATCCCTGCCAACAGTTGTGCAAATATAGGCTGTTTCTGTATATTATGTGTAGCCACATTGGGCCATTATCCAGGGCCTGCTACTCTACTTCACCCCTGCATGCAGCATACAGTCCAGCCAGTATTTTATTTATTTTTTTTACAGAAGTTGGGGGAGCGGGTATATGTATATACCATCCCCTAGTAAAAGTGGTGGTAAACTGGAGTAAAATACTTTCTCTATATTCACAAACAGAAACCCGCCTAAATTCTGACTCAACCGCCACTTTTTATATTTTAGTGCAAGAAAGGCAGTTTACAGACACTTTTATGAATTTGTCTTTCAAAATGGTGCAAAAACGACATTTTAAAAATGGAGTAAAGCTCAGTATACGTAACTCTTCCCCAGATCAATTCTAAGACCATTTGCTCTGCTTTGGTTCAGCCAATCTTCATTTCATTATTATCATTAATAGGGATTAGGCTTTTATAGTCAGGGCACAAGTTTCTTTCTCCTATAGGTGTAAAACACTCAAACAAAACAAGTAATTAAACAGTGTATTTTATACAAATTGATATGTAAAAAGTTAACTTACATTTGCATTATTCTAGTAGTTTTATCTTAATGAATGAAGCAATATTAGCAATTTGAGTGAATATATAATCTAAAGGAAAAGTAAAGCCTCCCAGCCATTTTATTTTAGTTTTAGCAGCAATTAGACAATTGATATAAGATAACAAAACAGGTTTCTGATACAAATCCCTATATTATTCAAAATAGAATTTCTTGTATGTAGACCCTTATATCTTGTTACATAAGTGGAATTACAAAAACATGTAGGCAGATTTAGAAAGCCCAGGTTATCCGGAAAAAAATTATGTATAATTTTCCTAGGTAAAATAAACCCCCTCCCCAAAAATTCCAATTTGATGGCTGACCGACAGGTGTAGCAAGAGCTAAAGACAAATTCAAGAAAAATGTCTAAAATGTTTTGCAAAAGACAAAATCTGACAACGGTCTGTTTAAAAGACAAATTCACAAAATTGGAGATAGAGGTTTGTGAATTTGGTGGGAAATCCGACATTTTTATCACCACTTTTGTGAATTCCCCCCGTTGTGTCTCGTGTCTCATGCCCCCTGCATTTTAGATTGTAAACTCTATACATCATGTAAATCGCTGTGGAATAGGTTAGCACATCGTGATACAGTAAAACCTTGATTTCAAGTTTTCCCGCATATTACATTTTTTATTTGTGGTCCTACCAATTTATAATGCATTTCAATGGGAGCATTTCCCTGATTTTAAGTAACGGTTTCCTGGATTTTACATCAATATTTTGTCTGGATGTACCCAAAAACTGCCTCCCCCCCATAAATGTTTATTTGTAAAATAGAGGTTTTAAATACTAACCGGATGTAAATTTTGTCTTGGTTCTTCCAGTAAATGGTCAATTCTAAATACTCTGCCCCTTATACAGTCCTGCACCAATCACTTATTGCTTAAAGCTGGCCACAGACACAAAGATCCGATCATATGAATCAACGTACGATCAGACTTTCCCCATCTCCCGACCTGCCACTAACCATTAAGATCAAAGTCTTACCATTCAGAAGTAGTGAGAACAGATCAGCCGATGTTCTGCCCTTGCCAGCAATCGTACGAAAGTTATGTCCGACAAAGCTAGTGAGTCTCCCTCTGAAAATCGTATGATCGGCAATACACGTAAAGATATTACCCACAGCAGACACAAATTTTCTAACCTGTCCGATATACCAAACGACCGATCTCCGCTGGACGAAAAATGCCGGGACTCTCCACACACTGTCCGAATGTCGTGCAAATCCTCGATTTGCACGATCAGATCTTTGCGTCTATGGCCAGCTTTAGGTAGTGTATGTGACCGAGAGACCTTGCACATCCTCCCCATAGTGTAACATTAAGGTTAAAAATGCATAACCAGCATTCGACTGGGCCGGCCCCACAGAGTAAGACTTCCTCCACCTCAGCTCCTGACCTCTGCCCACAAACAAGCGTGTCATAGGTATGCGCTGCCAGGGGGCGGGAGAAGGCAGAGTTGAGTTTGCTGGGGAGGGGGGGGGCCCCTGAACCCCCTAGTCCGACCCTGTGCATAAACCTCATTATCAACACAGTAAATATTGTATCTCAAGGTTAAACTGACTACTTTGTAGGGATCCACTATTTTGGATTCGGCCGTATCCCCGATTCTGTCACAAAAGATTTGGCTGAATACCGAACCAAATTTGCATATGCAAATTAGGTGGGAAGGGGAAACATTTACTTCCTTGTTTTGTGATAAGGCATGGGATTTCCATATTTGCATATGCAAAGTAGGATTAGCCGGGCAGAAGGATTTGGACGAACCCTGAACTGAATCCTGGATTCGATGCATCCCTACTACTCTGCTTATATCTTTTCAGTAATTGAAGACTGTTACTTTAACACAAGTCCCTGGTTTTACATCATTTTTTCCTGGTCCCCTAAAAACATAACATGGGGGTTCTTCTGTGGTTGTAATATAGGTACTCACTAAATGTAAATATTTATGCATGAAATACAAGAGGAGCAGAAATAAGGTCGGACTTATCCACAAGGTTTAAAAATGGACAAGATCATTGCCAGCAAACAATTATACAATATAAATAAATATATTTTTTTTAGTCTTACTTTTAAATAGATAAACAATTCAATAAGGCATGTCAATGGCAACCTAAGTTGTAGTCATATTGTTGAGTGCATTACAGTAGACTTCATAAAACTTTCAGAAAGCAATAACCAAGACCAATTCTTTAAACTTATGTTTATTAATGTCAGATCTGCCAGTATGACTTCCATATTAGTAACACAAGACATAAGGATGCGGAGACTGCAGTGACATGTGACAATGATTGGGAAGAAAGGGACTGAAGAGGTGAAGCGCATCAGACAACAGAATTTCGACACCCTCCAATCCACCAAGGCTGATGTACAGATTTAAAATCACAAACTTGCAGATTAATATTGGCAAACTGTATATGCGGCCATCTTTGAGGCATACTGTCTTAAAAGCCTTGCCCCACACACCAACAGTAATATTAAATTAAGAGGGGGCTTTAAAGGGTGAAATGGAAGTTACACTACAGGGAAGTATTCTGCTGGAGAAAAAAAAAAAAAAAAAGTGCCTATGGTTTTGAGAGACCCAGCAGATGCCAGAGGGGCTGTGAGGAATGTTACAGAAGAAGCATGGAAATGTAATAAATCATAGAGGAATAAAAAGCAGCCATCTTAATTTATTCTAGGAATGTTAGAAGCCAGTGTTAAGAGGGCAGGGGAATGAATGAGGCCCAAGGGCCTTTTAGATATGGCATGTGGGATGGGTAAGACGCCAGAAGATATTTGGCAAAATTAACTCAAATCTGAGATAAGTGCATCTACTTTGTAGACGGAAGGAAAACTTCCTCTAAGATAGTGTAAAGTATCCACAAACAAGACTACTAAAAACAAAGTAACAAAAGGCTGGTCTGCATTGGGAATGGCTTTAAAAGTGATATCTGACTGTAAAGTAAAACATGTCCTTCAAAGTAGTGAGGGATTTCAGGTAGCAGAGGGGACATTGTTGGGATAATGATTACATGGAAGCCCCTTAAAGAAGTGGCACAGACACTGGCAAAGGAAGGGATCTCAACTTCTCACGGATTTGCCTTCAAGGGAAACTACAGTGTTGCCCCCTAGTTTATCCGCAAGGTTACAGGGATCGTTTACATCTTCATAGGTGTTTATTTGCCACTCGTGTTTGATACCTGCGGAAGAAAACCAAAAAAGTTTCAGTTTTGGTAATAAACAATTTCCCTTTACAGTTTTTAATGACAAAGTATTACATATATCTATATAGGATAGTTCACCTTTAAAGCTGTAACAGATATTTTATTGTGAAGTTTTATAGCAGGATCTACATTTCTTGGAGGGGCACATTTATATACATTTGAGGCTTGGGTTCATGCAGATTTCCTGAACTCATGCATTTTTTGCAATCAATTGCTCTGGCTTGCTTCCAAACTAGTTCCAGCGAGCCATGTGACAGAAATGACATCACTAAGCTCAGATTATAACCAAAGGGATCACTAAGGATACCACGCATCCTTAATGGTGGATTCGGTGCATCCCTAGAACATAGTCTGGTGAAACTGTTCTTTTACCACTTTATTTCATCTGAATGGTTAGTGGCAGGTCGGGAGATGGCCCCGAATGATCGTTTGTCAGACATGAAGGTAAATCTACACGTCTATGGCCACCTTTATTGTAAACCTGTTGCAAACCATTTTGTATAATTAGGTAACCAACCTGGTAATCTCTTCTTGATTGCATCTTTTGAGCTAGCGTAGATCATTTTACTTTTAAGTGAGGCTTCTTCAGGGGCCCTGTAAAAAAACAAAATAACAAAAATCACTCTGGTGCTGTGCCCAGCAGTTTGCTTTTCTTGTTCTTAAAAAAAAAAAAAAAACACAACCAACACACGCCAGGTCGGCACCCCTCCTGCACTATTTTAGGCAAGCATCTCCAATGCACAGGTCTTACAGGCTGATCAATAAGGGGGCTTACATTAAATCCCCATGAATACTACAAGCTTAGATTTTCATTAGGCCTCTATGGGAGGAATCTTAAGTACCTTATGAAAAGTCATGGGGAAGAAGTCTTGTAAAACTTAAAACCCCAATAATGTAACAGTGTTAAACCACAGAGTCACTGGCATTTTAAAAACATTCCAAAGTAAAACAAAATGCTGTATCCAAGTTTAAATACTTGTTATACAGTTACCAAACCAGCTTTCATAAGGTTAAAATTTAGGCTGATGCACTAAAATGTAAACGCTCGCATTTTGGAGCCGAAAGAGATGAGAAAATTGCAGTTCTGGTTCATACTACAAGTCTGGCATTATAACTTCAACCTCATTTTAAAGATATCAGTGAGTGCCCTAAATGCACTTACATACAATGTATACTTTATGTACTCAATTTGGCATAATTGAATAAGTGGACCTGTAGAAGCAACATGTGCTAGTACCAAAATGCACATAGGTTACCCATGTGGGGCTCATTCTGCAAAACTACAGCCACAGACCTCTTTCCTACTTTGGTAACACTGAATATATTCCAGCCCTCATATTGTATTGAAGTCACTGCTCATATTTTGTTCTGTCTCTACCTATGCATACAAGATTAAGGCTTATAATCAAGACAATGTGGAAAAGCAACATAACTTGAAGAGGGCTATTTTAGCAAACACAGTTATCCTTTGTAGCTGTCGGGTGTAAAATAACTGCCACCTCTACTTAACATTTTACAGAGACCTCTAAATCAGCATCAAAAATATAAACCAGTGGATGTACAACTGAAACATTTACATTTTTAAATGACATAACCTTCTCACCAGAACACAAAAACAAGATCCTCTTTCTTTGTTTCCTTTGTCTCGTAGAGTGCATCATACAGTGCATAACGGCAGTCATTCCGGGGCAGCATCTTCACAAAGGTCTTGTAGGGATCTTCAACGTTACAACCGATATCCCCTTGCAAGATCTCCTTTCCTGGTTCCAAAATGATGGTTTTCTTGTCGTCGCTAAGACAGAAGACAACTGCCTTCTTGCGTTTTTTGGCGTCTTCTGGGGAGAGTTGATGGCGCACCTTCATTTCATTAAATACTTTAATGACATCATCGGAGACCATCACACCAGAGGCCTAAAAGAAAAACAGGTAAGATTAAGAGCCTTAAAACAGTCACCTTTATGTTGCATGTTCATATGCTGAAAAGCTCATGGGGCAGCTCACATCAAATATTTAGCTGTAGTAAAGCCATAGAGAAAGATCAGTGAACAGGAAAATAAATAAATAAAATGGGGAATACCTCCTGTCCTAAACCAGCTGTGTTTTAATTATTTTACTTGTGCTGTGACTTAGGGTAGGACTCCACAAGCGATTGTTGCGATTCGACAAAAATAAGGAAAGAGATAGAATTATTGCAGCGTTGATCCGACTGCTGGATGCAGATGCATCTCTTACCTTATTTTTGTCGCAGTGCGACAAAATCGCTCGTGGAGTCCTACCCTGAAACATGTACTTTCAGTGGTATACAATTAAGTAAAACATTACGGCCACAGCTGTTCAGACGGCAGTCACCTGAAGACCCTCATAACATAGTGAAGCTCAATTGGTGGCAACATATTCTAGTTAACCACTGATGAAAGGTTGGTGTTCAGGATTAATCCATTGTATACCGAAATGCTTTACAAGATGCTCCAAATAGTCTGGGTTAAATAAGTGACCTTTACAAGGTAGAAAACCCATTGCCTAGATGTTCAATCCAATAAAGTATTCTCAAAACTAGATGGCAGTGTTGCAGCTTTTTATTGTAAGTGTGACTAGGCCTGAATAAGATGTTAAGTTGTTGCTTCCACAGAGTTGTAATCCTCTGTGGTGCCATGTTCATACTTATGGCTAAAGGCACACGGGTGTCGTGCAAGCGACTACACCTTTTCATTAAGGAGTATTCAATTGCTACTGTAATTTCAGTTCTCTCCAGTGCAAAGATTTGCAGGAATTTTGCAGTCTAACCAAAACATTCTGTGCAAACAACCATTACCTAAAATCTGCAACAGCCATAGTTGCTAATATTAGTTAACTTCACTAAAAATCAAAAGATGCGGATTAGGCTCCATTAATATACTATCAGACAGGCTCATGGCACAAGGGCCTTATTCAGAGTGTCTGCACAGGACATTGTACCAACAAGTTAAAATCTTAATTAGCTGCAAATGCAAAGCAGAGTCTACTATGCTACAACTTATGACTTGGCCAGGCATGTGCTGGGCATAAACAGGGCTTATCCGATAGTTAGTTCTTGGGCCAATCAGGATAATACAGAGGAGCCTATGGTGATGCTTTGGACAAGGACTATAGCAACATGCCCACGTGTTACTTATCCAATGGGATTTTCAAGCCAGCCCAATATTAGTCAGGCTCATCACTTTGCCCCATACACAAGCCAATAAACAGTTAAATCTGTTTGGAGAGAGAGTCAGCAGCCGTCAGCCCGAGTATGGCCACCTTAAAGGGGAACTATTGCAAAAATTAAATAAGCACACTTTATTTCTGAAAAAATGCAGAAGTTTTAATTCATTGTATCAGAAATAATCAAGTTTACCTTCACTAGTTCTCTCTCAGCCTCTGTTTCTCTTCATTCTGTCTTCTTGCAACAATTGGGCGTCAGATTTAGTCATTGACAGTTAGATCCAATATATCTTATGGGGGGGGGGGCAGATGAAAGCGAGCTCATTTAAAGAACAGATTCCAGTACAAACAAAATAACTGCATGTAGAGAGACGTGATGTCTGGTGATTTTAATGTAGTGAGCGCCAATGCATCTTCTAGGCAAAAGGAGCAACCCCTATTAGATATATTGGATCTACCGTCAATGAATATCTGACACCCAACTCCTGCATGAAGAGCAAGATGCTAAGAGAGGAATAGTGAAGATAAACTTTATTTCAGAAACAGTACAGAATTGATTGTATTTAGAAATCACTATTTCGTTATGCTGAAGTTTAAATTTTCATTTTTGCGATAGTTCCCCTTTAAAAAAAAACAAAAACAGAGACAGGTCTAGTACATGCCCCATATGCACATTCTGTAACAATTCTTATTTGCACAAGTTACCACCGACACACAAAATTTAAAAACACTACCAACCACCATGAATAATGCCAAAGGATGTCGGGTGGGGAGTAAAGACCACCACTATTTAACTCTGGAGCACTGGAAACCCTTATATGTTGAATCAGGCATCACCATGTGACAGTGAGACAGCATCAAGAATCAGGTCTTGGCAGAATGAAAATTTAAACGCTGACTAAAGAACGGAGACAAATCTATGCATCACACTGCGTAAAACCCTTTCCTGCTGTAGCATGATAATGCAGCCATGCAAATAATGAGTGTGCAGAACTGGGATTGCCAAGATGGAACTTAAGAGTCAGGCTTCACTGGTCTCCACAGAACCATTCATATTTGTTAATGACATGCTGAGATGGCACGGATTGTTTCATGCACAGAAAAGGACACTCAAAAGTCTTGTATTGAGAATAATATTTCTGGTTAAAAAAGGAATGCCACATCAGTGAAGTTGTCTTTGCCTGAATGGAATGGCCCGCCTTCCCCTTCTGTGGATTTCAATTTGAAAAGCAGTTGCTCAGATTAAAATATGTGTACGAGACTAGACCAGAGCCAGCACACCGGCAAAACAAGATCATTTATATTGAAACAGGCAATTCTACAAAATACTTGTGCGGTTTGCTATTCAGTAAAACAAGAAATTCACCAAACACAGAAATTCTTCCAAATCACACAGCACTTTGCAAGATCTGGTATCTCTACTGGCAGAGGATCAGCCATGCGACTGTTGTCCGACCATACTATATCCAAACCATGAATTGGATACTAACCCCAGAATGTGTAACTAGTTCAATATTTGGCCAAGTCTTATGTGAAGGATTTAGCATTTAACCAAATCAAAGTGCCTCAGGTATAACGCATCCCTACATACTAAATACCCAAATTAGTATGTTCTAGAATAGCCAACTAAGCAACTTTTCAATTGGTCTTAATTTTGTAGTGGTTTTTTGTTTATTAAATAATAAAATGCCTTCTGACTTTCCAGCTTTTAAAATGGGGGGGGGGGGGCACTGACCCCCCCCCCCCCCATGTAAAAACAAATGCTCTGTAAGGCTACACATTTGTTACTTTTTATCTTTCTATTCAGGCCCTTTCCTATTCACACTGCAGACTTTTATTCAAATCAATGCATGGTTGCAAGGGTAAGTTGGACCCTAGCAACAAGACAAATTATAAACTGGAGATCCACTGAATAAAAAGCTACATAACTCAATAACTACAAATGATAAGACAACCAATTGCAAATTGTCTCAGAATATCACTCTCTATATCATACTAAAAGTTAACTCAAAGGTGAACAACCCCTTTAAGTTAAAGTTCTCGACAGCCCTTGGCTCAACAGTTTACAATATATGCTGTATTATGTAGCTACAGAACCCCCCCCCTCAAAATCTCTCAACAATGTATTAGTGTTAGCAGTTGTCATGCCTCCCAAATGTTATAGTCTCTACATTCCAGTTACTCCTTTCCTTCCAATGTCCATAAACATATATAATTTTTCCCTTTCAGCTTTGTTCTCCACTTCTCTCCTTAATTTCACATTCTGCTTTCTTTTCCCCCTATAAAAGTTAAATTTGTATCCAGGTTTTTAAAGTACTCATTAAATAGTTTATCCAACATTTAAACCCCTTGTGCCCCCCATCCCAAGTCACTATTCTTAAATTATATTCCCCCCCCCCCTTCTATTTAATCTTCTCACTGCCCTTAAATGAACATTAACATCAAAAAAAATAAAGTATTTTAAAGGAATAAAAAAAATACACTGCTACTATAGGCATTTAAAAAAAAAAAAAAAAATTATATATACGAAAAGCTACGAAAGGACAGCACAAAGGGCTGGTTAGGTTTGTCAGCATTCAAATCTACCACCTTATATGCAACATGAGATTCCAAGTGCTGCCTTGTGTGTGACTTTCTCACTGGTATGCGAGCAATTTGAATGTATAAAGATGACCATTCACAGGCTGGTGTCTCGACTGTAGAGCATTGGCACACGCATGGAAAAAAACCTGCAGGCCTTTGGGACTGCCCAAACGTTTGCTATTGTGCTTAAAGACGAGAATTCCTACAGCTACATTTTATGCCAACTCTGGAAAGAACACAAAGTTCCCTTTAAGCCACACACACCATCTAGTGTTTAAAACATTTTTACAGTTTCTATAAAAACCGAGACTTAGCTGTAGAATTAGTTGAAATTATAAAGGAGGGAATATTTTTTTTTATTTAAAACATACCCCCTCAAATGGTAGAGCAGCAAAAGCACTTAAATATATAGCATTTTGCTAAAATCATTTTTATTTTTGGTGTGCAAGATTTCAATGAATTTGTGACATGGGTTCCCTGTGCCATTTGCATCTAATTTTCTATGCAAGCAGTCAGAACAACCTTTCATTAGAAGAAATCTGTAAGCACAGGCTTCATATGAAGGCCACAAAAAATTAAGTGGGTATATATTATGGGTACTCAGACGGCTGAAGAACACAAACAGCGTTAACGGCACTTGGCCCTGCTGGTGAACCAATGGTCAAACTGTCTGATATGCAGGTACAACATCAAGTATAGTGACTTTTACAATGGTCAATGAAACAACTATTTGCAAGCTAAACCCTATCTGTGTTTAGGCAGGCTGAGAGAAATCAGATCAGTTTTAATAACCTTGTGTAGCTGCATGGACAGGCACAGCGTTGGCCTGAGTGCAGCTTCACAGAACAGGGATTAGCCTAAAAAAAAGCAAAAAATAAAAAATGAGAATGCATTTTTAGGCTGCTGTCTACGTTGCTGCACTCAGACCTAAGCTCTACTTGTCAGGGAAGCAACACAGGAGAGTATTCCATTTTTGGTGCGGTGGTGAAGAAAAATAAAAAAAAAAAAAAATTAAAAAATTTACAACACCGAGACCTAAATAAAAGCTACTTATTAAGGCCAATCATGTACACTATCAGACTAAGTGGGCTATGGACCCAATGGAAGCATGCCATATGAGGGGGCAAACACTTATGGCCACAGTTCTACTCACTCAGCCCAACAGCTCAGTTAAAGGAAAACTATATCCCACCCCAAACAATGTAAGTCTTTAAAAAGATATTGCATAAAACAGGAAGTGGAGTGCTGCTGCACTTCCTCTTTTTACAGTGCACCATGCACTTGCCAACATGGCACATGGGCAGATGTAGTTTTTAAACTTGCCCCATCAATGAACCAACCTACAACCACATGTGGGGAAGATGCCAAGGAACCACCAACCTTGGGTGTCATGGTCCTTAAGTCTTTAGGGAAGAGATTTTAGCACATAAATAAGGGCTGTTGGTTTGGTGAAAACATGTGAGCAGAAAAACAGTTGAGACACAAACTTTTCACAACACTCTAGAGCAGAGGTCCCCAACCTTTTTAACTCATGAGCCATTACACATTTAATTACATTTTACACATTAAAAAGTGTAAAATAATGTTGGAGAGCAACATAAGCATGTAAAAGTTCATGGGGCTACCAAATAAAGGTTGTGTTTGGGTATTGGTAGCCCCTATGTGGACTTAAAGCCAACGAGAGGCTCTGTTTGGCAGTACACGTGGTTTTTATGCAACCAAAACTTGTCTGGAATTCAAAAACAAGCACCTGCTTGAAGGCCACTGGGAGCAACATCCAAGGGGTCGGAGAGCAACATGTTGCTCACAAGCCACTGGTTGGGGGTCACTGCTCTAGAGGATACCTTTGATTTAGATGCAGCAATAAGTGGTAAAAGCCCTGTACTCCAGTTGCTTGTTTTCTTCCTACCGTATTGAATATTTCTAGCAAACCACCAACTCTTGCCCCTGACTTGCACTTTAACCTTTTACAACCTTCACAGCCATACTACTTTTATCCACGGGAAAGATACTTCTCCCAACATTCTCAGTGATTCCATCACCTTTAAGGGTTAACCTTTAGTATGTTATAGAACGACCTATTAACTTTCAACTTTTTTTTTTTTTTATTCGTAGTCTTCTGGTTCTTCCTCTTTTCAGATGGTGGGTCACTGACCCCTACAGGCAAAAAGCCATTGCTCCGAGGAGACGATATTCCGATTTCCTTTCTATTATTCGGGCGCTAGGGTTGCCACCTTTTCTGGACAAAAATCCCGGCCTTCCTGTCAGTGGCGTAACTAGATGTTGCTGGGCCCCACAGCAAATTAATTGTAGGGCCCCCAACATATCCAGTGTTTGTCCTGTTTTAACAATATATGTTGAAATTGCTCATCAATGAGAGCCTCATGGGGCCCCCTGTACCTCCTGGGCCCCCCTGCAACTGCAGGGTCTGCTTCCTCTGTAGTTACGCCCCTGCTTCCTGTATATATTTAGCTTTTTTCCCCCCATTGGGATGAACCATCATTGGCAGCTATAGGCCCTCTCCTATTCAAAGATCTCATTCCTACCACTGCCTGGATAGCAGAAAATAAAATGGACCCTGGCAACCAGATAGCTGTAAAAATGCCAAACTGTAGAGATGCTGAAGCTACTCAATATAAGGAAGAGCAATTGCAAGTTACCTCAGAATAGAAATGCCTGCGTCATACCAGAAGTGGTTTGTACAGGGAGCTACCCCTTTAAGAAGAGGCTCAAAGTCCACATTCCCCAAGCCCTGAGAAGTATGGCGAATTGCAGCATTTTCTACAGACACAGTGCGCATAACTGTTGCTCGCACTCCCTACACAGCCAGCTCGACACATATCTGGGCCACCAGAACAGGAATGGGAGGAAATGTAACTAACGAGCTGAATGTAAAGAGTGACAGGGCGGCAGCTTCTGACAGAAGGACCAGAACCGCCCATTATTCAGCCCGCTAGAGGGAAACTGGTTTAGCAAAAGCCTTTTATGCTTTTGGCGCCCCCTCCCTTGGAGGTGTGGCCTCCCGTCGCCCACTGTCCGGTACAATGGCGCGCAACATGCCAGCGCCTCTCGCTTAGTAATATAACCAGGATCCCTTGCACGCTGCGGTTACGCGCAGCGCGAACGCCGCAAACTCTGCGCGCTCCCGCCCACAAGGCATCTCTGCAGAATAGGCGCCAACTAGAAAAACCGGTACCCGATTGATACCCAGTAGATGCCATCTCTAGAGGTAAGAAGCCGGGAGACTTTGTTCTACCTCATTCTATGGAATTTACACAATGGAAGGGAGAGCGTCCTCGTTAAAATCCATTACCGATGAAAGCGTGATTAAAGATTGCCGACATTGTGACGTCCGACTCGGCGGGCAGTCGATTAAACTAGGCTTCGCTTACTATTACCTCTAAAGCTACAAAGTCATTGAAAAGGGGGCAAAAAATGGCGACAGGAGGGAGCGGCTCCCGGCATCCTCTTTTACTTGCTCCAGGATTGGCGTACAACGAACTCAATTCATCACCCACCCAATATGCTACTCACCATTTTGTACTGAAGGGATAGGCCGCGTTTAGAACGATGAAATACAAGAAGCGGGTTAGAAGGCAGCCGGGGTCTTGAGCAAGGTACGATGAATAGCCGTGCCACTGCCTCCAGACTCACACTGAAAAGAAGCCTCCTTCCGCTATCTTTAAGCGTTGTACAATGAGGAGGGAGGGACCCGTTTCCTGTATGGTCACGCGGGGGTTGCTGGGTGTTGTAGTAGTTCGGTGAATTAGTTTGTAGTCCGAGGGGGTGGTCATTGTGCTTGCGGTCCGCTGTGTCTATGACGCGCAAATGGGGTGGGATTTCGGGATTGGTCATACTGGGTGTGGAAAGTGGTGGGTTTCTGTGTGAGGAAACCCTGGTAGCCGCCATATAAATCCAGTATCAGGAAAACCTGAATATTACAGATTATTGTATTGTGCAGAAATCACTTTCTCGGTTTCTCTCACATGGTGGGAATCGTTTCGACGTCCATAAGACCACTTTAAAGCTGTCTGAAGTGATTGTCATTTGTATATCCATATACACTACATCATTTCACTGTCACGGCTCCCCGAGTCAAATAAATGGTTGAACCCGATAATAATTAGTGTGGTAGTTATGGACTAAACTGTTCTGTCAGGAAAGTCTGGATTTTGCATGGCTTTTGCTGTATAAGCAGTGCATTTCTGTTGGAAGGTGTCACTATATCCCTGATTTGAGTTTCCTCAAGAAAAGGGTTAAAGAAAACAGGGTCCACTCCTGGATATAAAAGGGGGGTTGTGGGAGCACTCCTAAAGGTTGAGGTACACGGGCAGATTCGTGGAGATTTAATTGCCTGGCGACTAGTCAAGTCAAGTGGATTTTATTGTCATTTCAGCCATATACAGTAAATACAGTACATAGTAGAAACAAAATGACGTTCCTCCAGAACCCCCTGGTGCTATACAAAACAACTATAGTTGTCTAGTAATCGCCTCTTCGTCTGGGCAACAATATCTTCCCGTCCTATATAATGAAAAGTCGTCTGCGCTAAAGCACACGCGGCACTTCGTTGTCCGAAGTTTCCTCACGAGGAAACTTTGGACGACTTCGGAAAATCTCCAAATCTGCCCGTGTGTCACAACCCTAAGGCTTAGTAAAAATGTATTAAAGAATAATGGAAGTGCTACTGACTTGGCCAATAATCAGTGCACATTCCCTGGTCCCCTGTCTAATTAATTCAGTATATATGCAAGAGATAGGCCAAACCAATGCCCATTTTTTTAAAAAATATTCCTGGATATGCTCATTGGCATGGGTGTGTGGCCAAAACTACTGCCTATTTGACCAAAATCTCAATGGACATGATCCAATATCTATAGGAAAGGCTGGAAAATATTGTTAGATGGTGCTGCTAGGTGATCTAGTCAGTGGCCAAATGATCAGATCAGCCACATTGGGGTGAGTAAATGGGCAAAATGGACCTTCCAAAGCTGTATCTAGTTTTAATGATAGTTTTAATGGTACTTCTGTTAGTTGCTGTGGTCCGGACTGAGAGTCGGCCCTGGCATTTCAGGTACATAGAGGCCCAAACAGCCCACACAGAGGCCCAAACAGCCCTCACCAGCCCACTAAATACTGACTTTCTATAGGACCTTATAGCAGCCCCTCTGGCATTTGCCAGAACTCACAGATTGCCAGTCCGGGCCTGGCTGTGTTGCGCCACCTTTGGCATATTAAGCCATGTACAGTATGACCGCCACGAGTTTTGCACCTTGTTACAGTGGTGTGCATTTGCTGACTGTTAAATGGACTGAAGGTGTTGAAGCTGTACCCTAGCCATGTGCCCTTTTCTATGTAAATGCATTCACAGCAAATGCAGGAGACCTCATAAGCCCCCTGAGATCACATTTATTAATGTTGACTGTAATCCGATACATTTTCTACAATTGCAATTTTTCAAGTCTTTCCCTCTTTGACAAAAGTATGCAAACATTGAAACTATGTGGCAATGGCAGTAGGTTCCCATTAGCTATATAATTTCAAATGTTCATTTTACTGTGACCATTCTAAATATGGTAAAGAAAATAGATGAAATGTTTTCAAATAAAGCCTTTTAAATCTCTCTCTTGGTGTAGTGCCACATATGACAACTAAAATGTCTGTACAGCACACTCGTACTAGATGTTATGTCTGCTGTTAATAGGAGGCAGGGGGTTGGGCCTGTAAATGAGTCCTGTGTTGTCATTAATGATTTCCCAATAGCCTCATTATGATTGTGTTTAGCCAAAGTTGGCAAACAATTCATTACTTCAAGCGATGGTGTGACTAGTCTATAGGCTAAGTGTCCATGTCTGGATCTATTAATTAGTGCTAGAGTTTCATGTAGTTATTATGAGCTGCCATTTACTTAGGTGCTGTGCCCCATTTACAGTAAATCACTGCAGTTCTTGGTGGAAACTTACATGCTATGACCATAACATTAAAGCTGGCCCCTGACCTCATTGCATTGCTACACGAAATCAGAGGGGATCACTTTAGAAAAAAATAAAAACCTAAAAAGTAATATACACTGTATTTGCATATGTATGAGCATATTTTATGGGTTAGTATTTATATTTTCTTTCACACCTTCCCTCTTTAGTTATACCAACCGCCAAATAGAATGGAGAACAGTGGAATGCATGGCTGTTTCATACAGAGAATCAGTCAGATAGCATATATGTGTGTAATAGTATATATAAAAAAAGAAATGCTGTCATAAATTATGTCTAGCCTAAAGGCACGTTTATGTCAAATGATTTGCGGTTAATAACCTTTTTATACTGCCAAGTGAAGATCAAGTACAAGTTTTTTTTTCCTGTTTATAAAAGTAATGCTTTTTGTATTACTCCTTATTATACAGGAGCTGTAGATATGATTACAGTGTTATTAATAGGGAAGAAGGCTTGTAGAGTTATGATGGCAAAAAAAGACATGGGCTGCCAGGAGTTTTACATTCTATACTTATCTTTGTTGTTATGCTTGATTTATTTAGTGCCAACAGATTATACAGCAGATCCAACATACAACAATGTGGTGGTTCTGTCACTCACAGTGCCTATTGGTTTCCCACCTGGACAGTGGGCTGTGTGAGCCCAAACATTCATTAGGGGAAACAGCTCAGAGAGATAAGGCAGCCTTTAACATGCTAATCATATAAAATGTACACAAAAGACACTACATTGATGGATCAAATGCTAAGATGTATTCTTTAAATGGATGCTGTCATGGGAAAACATGTTTTTTCTCAAAATGCATCAGTTAATAATGCTGCTCCAGCAGAATTCTGCACTGAAATCCATTCCTCAAAAGAGCAAACATATTTTTTTATATTCAATTTAGAAATCTGACATGGGGCTAGACATATTGTCAGTTTCCCAGCTGCCCTCATTCATGTGACTTGTGCCAGCACTTTAGGATGGAACTACTTTCTGGCACGCTGTAATTACTCCTACTTAATTTAACTGAATCAGTCTCAGTGGGACTTGACTTTTACTATAAAGTGCTGTTCTTAGATCTCCCAGGCTGCTTTTATCTTGTGTTAGGGAGCTGCTGTCTGGTTACCTTCCCATTGTACCTTTTGTTAGGCTGCTGGGGGGGAGGGGTGATATGACTCTAACTTGCAGTACAGCAGTAAAGAGTGACTGAAGTTTACCAGAGTAGAAGTCACATGACTGTTGGCAGCTGGGAAACTAACAATATGTCTAGCCCCATGTCAGATTTCAAAATTAAATTTAAAAGTTTGCTCTTTTGAAATGGATTTCAGTGCAGAATTCTGCTGGAGCAGCACTATTAACTGAAGCGTTTTGTAAAAAAACATGTTTTCCCATGACAGTATCCCTTTAACTTAATTTCTTTATTTAGTGGGCATTAGGTATTTGGGGGCTACCAATGGCATTCTTGCATTGTGGCTCGTTGCTTTTAAAAAAAATCTGGTTTTGTTTTTTTTTGTGTCTGATATCCACAGTTTAATCTGCAGAGCTCACTTCAAAACAAGTTTTTAATTGCACGTTTAAAGGAGTAAAAAGCACTTGGCTAAAGAAAATGTGATCATATGTGTTAGCAACTCAACACCATGTGTTTAGAGTTTTTTTCTGATGGGCTGGTCATCAAATGCTGAATGTATATCCTGAAATATTGCTTCATAGTCCACAGTAGTTGTAACTTTGCACTCAATGGCATAGGGCCCTTGATCCATTTGAAGATTTTTTAAGCCGATGATTGGCACTCGAAAACTCGATCAATTCGAACTATTCCAGTTTTTTTTTTGTCGATAATTTGAGTAATAGAGTTTTTCCCCCGGATTGATTCCGGTTTTTTACATTTGGGTTTTTTTCATAAATAAGCAAACATTCGAGTTGTGAGTTTATTCGAGGTAGAAAAAAACCCCTCACAAACTTGACTTTTGATAACTAACCCCATAAATGTGTATTTGCATCTGCCTTGATAAATCATGCTATTCTGCACAAAGCTGTGATTATGTTTGAATTCTGGCAATAACTGCATGGTGGGGAACAAACATAACTATACGAGGTACTGCTTTGTAAATAAGCACAACTGATTATGTTACCAAAATGCTACTGATTTATTGTAAATGCATGACCCTCAATATTTTTCATAGTGGCATAACATAAGAGATATGGGTCGTGCTTGACTTGCTTGTTTGCAGCAGGGAACATTGAATTAATGGAAGCAATGGGGAGGGGAAACCATACAACAGAACCAGAGAATGTCCAGGCCCCCTTATCCCCCAGGGTGACTCTACTATATGGTAGTTATACCACTGATTTTTCCTTACAAACTGTATAGCTATAAAGTAGGCGTAAATTCACAGTTCAAGTCCATGTTCATTCAGCATGCCGAGTCTGCATTCCAAAGGGATTGTGTATGCATTTTGTTTGCTGCCTGTTAAAAGCCGTGACGTACATGCCAAGACGATCGGGCAGTATGTGCGCCTAGCTTTACACTATAGAGGGTTATTTACTAAAATCCAAATATTTTTGTGTTTCTCTGAGATGGCGGATTTTTGGATTCTGACTTTTTGCAGCATCAGACTTAAATAAATTCTGAAAGATTTTGCACCAAAAAACGCACTTTAGTAAATAACCCCCTTAGTTTATCGGATATTTTTCCACAAATACATAGCAGCCCTTGCTTGGGGTTTCAAAAGCATAATTCATTCTGCGGGATACGATTGCAGAACTCTGGGCTATAGATCTATCTCCGTTAGCCTTTCAGACACATCTATTCAAACAACCACAATGAACTGTTTCATTCCAGCAATATAAAAGTACTGTACGTGTACATAGCAACCTGCAAGAATTGAATGTTTCATGCCCCTGCACCCATATTGAGTGAAAGAAACAGGTGCTTTATTTAGCAGCTACGTGCGAGGGGGGGGGGGAAGGGGATCAGGCTTCTCAGATCTTGTGTAGGGAAAGCAGCAAAATATCTGATCGTAAAAGGCCTCACTCTCTCTCTCTTTTTGTCTGGTTTCTGCTAAGCTTTTTGCTTGGGCTGAGACCATGGATTGCCCTATATGTCCTAATATGGACATGTAGGCTGCAGTGGGCGTGACCAGGCTTCATCGTGGCCTGTGGAGGGAGGGGGGGTTGTTGAGGCGTCTGGGACTTCCTTTTTTGGAAGTAAGTGAAACCTTCTCAGCCTTGATCTAAAGGCAAGCCTAGCAAAAGACATTTGAAAAGATGCAATTGGGAGGAGGGGGCTGCCCAAGAGGTTGTGTGTGTGCTATTGTGCAGTAGCTGGAAAATTAAACTGGAAGGAAAAAGCTCTTTGTTGCTCCTGGTTCATTGTTAGGAAAGCTGCAAAGTATTAAGCTATATTGGGAACGCTAGCATGTCATGCCCTTTGTTATTTTCACATAGCTGCAGACTTGTTAGCCATAGCGATTTCAGCATGAGAATTAGGTCGGGAAATATATGTGCCAGCTTTACAGTAGGCATCATTAAGGAATTTATAATATATTTAAATTCATGCACAACATAAATTACTTGTTTTCACGCATAGACAGATAATTGATTCGATTAGAGAGTGAGCGCAAGATCCAGATTTTACACGTACTATTAGCATCTGTCTGTTGAACACATTGATACAGTAACACATATGGCAGAAATGTAACAGTAGCAAGAGCCCCGACTTTATTTAATCACTGTTTTTATCCTTTAAACTGTTCCTACTCTATATTGTCTTTATACAGCACCCTAATGTTGTTAGATCAGCTGATTTATTGTTTATTTTCTTAAACATCTCACTTTGACCATACTCCTCTTTTGTAAGTGTAGCTTTCACATTTTGTACTTGGTGTAATGAAAGATGGAAATGTAAAGTCAGACACATTGCTGGGTGATATCGATACATAAACTACTTCTACTCCAAATATTAGACCATTATTTTGCCAGTCATTGGTCATTCATCTTGTGTCACTTGCTGTGCTAAGCTGATTTGTGCAGGACCCTCTTTAACTTGTTTATTGGTTATTGGTTGTTTTTGTATGGAAATCTGTATGTTCAATGTATAAATCCATTTATAACACAGTGCTGCAGAATATGCTAGTGCTTTATACATTTGTGTTAGTATTTAAAGGGTTTGTTCACCTTTAAATTAACATTTAGTATGATGTAGATAGTGATATTCTGATACAATTTCCAATTGGTTTTCATTTTTTATTATTAGTGGTTTTTGAGTTATTTAGTTTTTTATTCAGCAGCTCTCCAGTTTGCAGTTTCAGCAATCTGGTTGCTATGGCCCCAATTACCCTGCACTGATTTGATCAGAGACTGGAATATGAATAGGAGAGGCCCTAAAAAGAAAGATAAGTAATTACAAGAAGCAATAACAACAGTGTCAGACTGGCCCACCGGGATACCAGGAAAACTCCCGGTGGGCCCAGGTGTCAGTGGTCTCTCTTGCTTCTAAACTTTTGGCCTATTTATGGTCATTCCCTATTTCGTTATGGGAAAAAATCCACAATAATGTAAGAATATAGTTAGTAGATATAAAAGACTAGAAGAATAAAGAGGTTGAGTGAGAAAAGGAGGAATAATAGTTTGGAAAGGTTTTCTGGTGGGCCCCTGGCATCCCAGTCCGACACTGAATAACAACACATTTGTAGTTTACAGAGCATGTTTTTAGATGGTTCAGTCAGCCATTTGAATGCTAGAAAGAGTCAGAAGACAACAAATAATTAAAAAACTATACAAAAGAAAAAATGAAGGCCAGTTGAAAAGTTGCTTAGAATTAGCCATTCTATAACATTTTAAAAGTTAACTGAAAGGTGAACCACTCATTTAAAGGGGAAGGAAATCTAACGAAGCACAAAGATTAGCCACAATAGTGCAAGCTATAACACTATATTTATTCTGCAATGCTAATGCTTTACCATACCTAAGTAAACAGCTCTAGAAACTCTCTCTGTTTGTTTAGGATAGCAGCTGCCATATTGGGATGACATTGGTGTGACATCACTTCCTGCCTGATTCTCTCCCTTCTCACTCAAAGTTCTGGGCTCAGATTACTGTAGGGAGGAGGGAAAAGGGAGGGGGATAGGGAGAGAGGAGAAAACTGAGCATGCTCAAGCCCTTGCCCAAGCCCTGGATGTTTAAGCTGAAAACAGGAAGTCTGATACAGAAGCCCATGTGTACACAATTAAAGGAATGAAATGCTGTGTATCTTTTGACAGAGGACTCAGAGAAGCATTACTTTGAGGGTTTACTGCTTTATTTATATAGACCTTTCTGACAAAGCTTACTTAATTTTAGCCTTTCCTTCTCCTTTAAGAAGGGTTTCATACTGTTTATTTGAATAGTTTTTAGGATAAGGGCTTTTTGTGTAATTTGGCTCACCATACCTTAAGGCTACTAAGAAAAATTTTAAACTTGAAAAATACCAATAGCATTGTTTTATTATTACACAGAAAAGGACATACCGTATATACCCGAGTATAAGCCGAGTTTTTCAGCATCCAAAATGTGCTGAAAAAGTCTACCTCGGCTTATAGTCGGGTCAGCGGTACCCGACCTGAGTCGGATTGCAGTCACTTTTAATCATTCCTATACCAATAGTTCACTTGGGGAGAGACTGCAATATCCCACAATGCCCTCTGTTGGTTATATGAAAGAATAACAGTGCGCCCTCTGTTGGTTATATTAAAGAATAACAGTGACTGCAATATCACACAGCACCCTCTGTTGGTTATATGAAAGAATAACAGTGACTGCAATATCACACAGCGCCATCTGTTGGTTATATGGAAGAATAATAGTGACTGCAATATCACACAGTGCCCTCTGTTGGTTATATGAAAGATTAACAGTGACTGCAATATCACACAGCACCCTCTGTTGGTTATATGAAAGATTAACAGTGACTGCAATATCACACAGCGCCCTCTGTTGGTTATATGAAAGATTAACAGTGACTGCAATATCACACAGCGCCCTCTGTTGGTTATACGAAAGATTAACAGTGATGGCAATATCAAACAGCACCCTCTGCACATGGTAGTGGGACAGTGGGACAATGCACACAGTAATCCGTTTGGCAATTCTCTGTCACCATCAACTTTGCAAAGAAGTCCGGTTGATCGCTGGGGGGGTCGCTTTGGCAGAATGTGCGCTGCTGGTAGTTGTGTCTAGGCTTATACTAGAGTCAATACGTTTTCCCAGTTTTCGTGGGTAAAATTAGGTACCTCGGCTTATACTCGAGTATATACGGTAATTTAAAAGAATGGATTTATTTGAAACATACTTTTTGGGAGATGGCCTTTCTGGTTTCTGGGTGAGAGATTCCATAACTGTATTTCAGTCAGGTAACATACAGATTTGAAGTTTGGTTATTATTTTTTCCTCTTGTATGAAACTTTGTGGCTTTCATAGAACTGTATAATTTATGATCAGGGCAGTTACAGTTGTAACCTTTGCTCTTGTTCTTGCACGTACCTGCACTGATATGTTGATTCACAGGTGGAGGAAGGGAAGGGAGTATGAACAGGGGAGGGAAAACATAAGGTGTGTCAGGAATTTATGAAAAGTATTCACATCCACAGCATAAAAATTCCAGGCATGGCCAAGCTGTCAACAATATGTATTTTCTCAGTCTTTGAATTGAATATCACATTTTCTTCTTATACACAGAAAGCACAGATGTGACATTAGTATTCATATGTAAAACATGGTACAATGATTTCCCAGGTGAAGTAACTCCCTAGCAAGCAGCCAATAAGATGATTGCTTTTAAATGAGATGACAAGTAAACATTACCTACTGATTGGCCACTGTTGGTGACTATACCTGTTGCAAGCTTTGCACCTTTTATTACATAATACCGTAGAGCTCATTTATCAGACTTAGCACAAATTTGAGGGTATCCAGTGGAAAGTTCCCTAGTATGTGCGTCAGACATGCAGAAAAGGAAGTGATACACAATGTACAGGAGAACCCTATACTTAAAGGATCAGTAACATCAATTTTTTTTATTAAAAATTTGCGAAGAACTAAAAAAACCACAAAGACATATTCAACTTTAAATCGCTTTTAGTTTCATTTCTTTATTAAGAAATAACTTAGTGAAACTCCGCTTGCGCTCTTCTGAAAAGGCAACACGGCGATGATCCATCATGCAGTGCTCGATTTTTCCTCCCTGGCTAACTCCCATAAGGAAAGCAGGGAGGAGAAATCGATCGCCACACGATGGATCGCCTTTTCTGAAGAGGAGCACAAGCGGAGTTTTGGTAAATTGTTTCTTAATTAAGACTTAGCAATTTAAAAGTTTAATATGTCTGTGGTTTTTTTTTTTTTCTCATTCTACACTAACAAATTTTTTAATAAAAAAACTTGATGTTACTGCTCCTTTAACGAGCCACAGTGATATCCAGCCATTGCCCAGTGTGCAAGTGCTTTGTGCATGGACACTAAGGCCATGATTTTATATCCCCATTGCTCTTGCAGTCGTGTTCAAAACAGTAGTAGTAAATAAGCCCCATTTTCTTACAAAAAATATCCGTATGCTTAAGATTAGTATGCATCAATCAAGGTTTTTATAGGCAAAGTACCGAAATGACGTCACGCTGGCGAATTTTCGCCAGTGTTAGTCACTTCGCCCTTTAGTAAATTTGTACTATACAGTGCCAGTGCAGTATATCAAATAGATAGTACCTTGACTACACCACATTATAAGGCACATTGAACCTTTAGGTTGAGGACACACAGAGTGTTGGCACCACTGCATTGAAAAGTGCATTTTCTGCCTGCGAAGGGCCAGCCTGAAAACGCAAAAGCAGGTATCATTGGCCTGACTTCGGCTCTACTCGTGTGCATACTTTTCTGTGCAGATCAATGGACCTGGAAAATCTGAGAAATAATTGGAGGCTACATTCATCTGTTTCCTAGAAAAGCCCAAAGCTTACCAAAGATGTTTCATATGATTTTTGTCAGAGCTGTGGAGTCAGGAGCAATTTTGGGTATTTGGAGTGAGAGTCTACAAAACTCCAACTCCCACTCCTAATAACTTTAAATACAAGCACTGAAAATAATCAAATCAGATTAAAGAGCTTCTGTGAAGAAATATATGGCAGAAGTACAGTAATTCTGTTTCTAAGAGCAATACTTTAGTTCATTTGTGATTGTATTAAACAGCTATTCTACAGCTATATGCAAAGTTCAATTAATATATAAGTTGTTTTAGGTTTTCCAATTGTTTTTGTTTTATTGTAGTTTAACTTTGGTTTAGAATTACCAAAGGATGTGGTTTATATGTTTGAGCTTTGGCAGTAATAAAATGCCTTGTATGTTGTGCACTTCTTTCACTCAGCATGGAAAATACCATGGTATATTAAAGGAAAAGTAACACCAAAAAATGAAAGCGTTTTAAAGTAACATATAATATATACTGTTAGCATGCACTGGGAAAACTGTGTGTTTGCACAGATTACATAACAAATAACAGATAAAACACCATTGTATTGGACAGGACTTATATGTTATGTGCTGTGTAACCTGTGCCTTTTTTTCCTGTTTTTGAATGGCTGCCTCCCATGGCTACACAGCAGCTTGCTTATTATCTGAAGCAAACATGCCAGTTTTACCAGTGCAGGACTTCAGTAAACAATATTTTCATTACTTTAAAACATAATTTTTTGGTGGTACTGTTCCATTAAAAACAGAGGAGTCTGAGTACTAACTCCACAGCCCTGATTTTTGGTATGTGTACGGTGTCCTGATGATCCTAACCAATATCAATATACTTTGAATATTGGTCAGTTTGTTGATTGCACAGGTTGGAAAACATCACCTGCTGATGCACTAAGTTACCCAGCAGATGAGAAAGTGAAGAGGAGTTTCAGCTCCTTTAAGGTAGCCAACTGGCCATACATGATAAGATCCGCCCGTTTGGCCAAATGAACGGATCTTTCCTTGATATGCCCACCAATGGCAGGACGATATCTGGTTAATTCAAACATTCGGTCCTAGTGCCAAACAACCGGGCAAACTATTGGATTACACAAAGTAAATGGGCAAATGGATCGTAGGACCACATCAACTATCCAATTCGGTCCTTGATCGCAGGAAGAATCAAACCTGCCCGATCAATATCAGGCAGATATCGATAGGGGAGACGCCCCCACAGATGGGCAGATAAACTGCTGAATTGGTCTAAAGGACTGATATCGGCAGTTTTAATCTGCCAGTGTATGGCCATCTTTAGCTGCAACGATTGTTCAGGCTATTGGCCCAGACTAATGTAACAATAGAACAGAAACTTCAGTTCGTCCCACAACCACTTAGATAGAGGAGATCTAGCCATCATGGTGTGCTCCTCTTTATGGGCAAATACTGACCACAAGCCATTTATTTGATAGATTTAATAAAGCATATTCCATAAATTAGGTATATGGAAATTACCTACAGGTGTTTATTAACAGACTAGTTGTCATTTGGCATCACTTAAAAAACAAAGAAAGAAGTCACCAATTTAATAGAACAATTGCTGCTACCAGCTTGAGGCTCTTGTAGTTTCATTGCTTATACCAATGCTGCTGCTGTGGTTGGGAAGTGGGTTTTTACTTCCCTTAGTGGATACCCATTGTGGTGTGAATAAAGTCATAAAATATTTTAATTTCACACTAAATATAAATATTATAATCAATTTAAACATGATATTCCTATAATTGGTGGGATGATTCTATGTTGTATTCTAAGATTTGCCATCCACACATTTATATTTGTGGACTGGTGATGTGCGGGCTGGCCCGGTTTACCCCCTTTCGGGTTGCGGGTGACCTTACAAATGCCGACTTCCGGGTTGAATTTTTAGATGGGCGCCTGCTCGCCCCGCCCCTTTTGTGGCGTTATGGGCAAGTCGGCGCTGGTCTATAAATGGAAGTCTGGCTTGGACGGGTGGGTGCAATTCAGGAAAAACACAACCCGCACATCTCTATTGTGACCCTCCTCTATGACATGAAGCACTTATTAGTAAAAGGAATTATGTAATTTAACACTACTAATGGTCTAATGTTTATGCACGTTAGTTTTTTTTCTTTTTAAAGCCTTTATTTTTCATTACAGAAATAAATGTCCTTAGTAAGTCCTTTTCCAGGATGTGAGGGTAAGGCTAGGAAATAACTTGCTGCATTTTACCTGACTCACATTTCCTGTCAGACAAAAGAAATGAAAGAATTAGTTGCTTGTGTTTCCTAATGCTCCTGCTAATCTTGAGGCTCTCTAAAAGCTATGTTACATATAGAGACTTGTCTTGGTGTATAAGACACATAAGAATATTATATTACAATCCAAGCTCCCAAAATTAAGAATTTTTAGAGAGTAAACCCTGTGACATTTGTCTTCAAACCTTTTTATTTATTTGTCTTGAAACTTTTTCTATTGACCTACTATAGCCAGTTTTCTGTGTGTACAGTTTGTTTTCGGCCCATATCCCTTATTACCCCTAACACCATCAGCTGTGCTTCTCAACTCTTTATAATAAGTCTTGGGCAATATATGTTATTGAAGGATAATGGAAAGGGGAATCTGTTTCGAGACAAAGAGAAACTATAATATGGGTCAATGGTTTGCTAGGAAGAACTGCATACCATTAACAGCTAGGATTCTTGTTGTAAAGAAAAAATTGCAACAAAGAATACAATTGCATAGGAAAGATTTTCTTTACATGCTGTGCATTTATAAGATTTAGATTAGCACATTGCCAATCTTTGTAAATTAATTTTTATATTTAAATGTATTAAACTGCGGTATAGGGGTAATTTTCTAATCCTGGGGTCCCAAGCACAAGAGTACTAAGGGGCTGGATCCGATGCGGAATGCAGTGCTAGTCTTTGTCCCAGATTCAGGCTGCACCTCTTAATGCTCCCTAATTTCCGCTTCTCAGTTATGCACAAGTTAGAGGGGAGGGGGGCACCTACATGCCTCCTCCTGGCTGCATATTTAAGGTCTCTGTACTCCAAAAAGGAGCATTGGTCATCAGCCATTCTTTTAATGGCCAATGCAGTGTGCAAAACAATGCTTAAATGACAAAATCTTATATATTTATATAATAGTCCAAAAACATGTCTGGACTCTTTCCCTTGACACACTCGTGGGCGCTAGGACACAACGTTTCTTGAATTTGTTAACTTTTATTTAATCATCATCCAGTTGTGGAAGCATCCACCTGTTTAATGATTTTATTCAGTTATCACTTGGATGCACATGTGATGATTGAATAAAAGTTCACAAATTCAAGAAACCTGGTGTGTCGGTCCATTTTGGAAAAGTACACATACACACACACATATATATATCAATTATCAGTAGACCAGCACTCCCTTTTAAAATGTAATATTTTTTTACCATACCATGACAATAATAAAAAATATTACATTTTAAAAGGGAGTGCTGGTCTACTGATAATTGATATACATACAATCACCATGTCACACACACACACACACACACACACACACACACACACACACACACACACACCCCCCCAAACCGGTTGCCAAACACTATCTTGAATTAAAACATAGGCTGCCTACTTTTAAATACAGAGCCATTGACCATATACCACCACTGAGAAGAGGTGGGGATAGATCAAAAATTCTACTTCAAAGGAAGGTATTTTGGATAAAAAAAATTAAACACACTGGCACCGGCAGGGTTAAACGAGCACTGTTCCCTTTTGTGCTTTCTGCATCAGCGCTGATATAGTGTATCCACATTTGTTACTATTTTTAGCTGATTAGTGGATATTATGTTAATACTTTTTGAAACTTTTAGATAATGTGTTAATTATATGGTCTCAGCATTCTCAGTAGTATGTTTTTATATGTAACTGTGCATATGAATATGTATTGTTTTTGCTTGGTGCAGGGTCTCTTCTCTCTTATTCTGTTTTGTCACATGTTTGGAGAAGCCTCACATGATTGGGTGAGTTTTATCTATATCGTGGTTGTTAATGGATTTTATGGTCTTGATGATGGTCTTAAGTGGAGACCGAAACATTGGCCTGAAACAACCTTTTTAAATGTAACTAATAAAGATATATTTTTCATTTTTTTGAAAAAGTACATGTTTTTTCACTCCTTGCCTGACCCAAATACCTGCTCCCTCCCAGGCTGGCCCTGTCCTTTTCTGTACCTGCACAAACTCATCAAAGTTCTTCTGCATTGGACTAATCTGTCCTGCGCACTCCCTTGTATGTCATAGCCCTGCCCCTTTCCCCACCATAAATCTACCCATTTTGCGTCATAACCCTGCCCCTTGCTAACACACCTATCCATATAGGTTGTTGCTATTTGTTTCTAATAAAGGAGGCAACCCTAGCTCATACAGTTTTGTGGAACAAAATGGGTTTTGCCAGTGGCATAAAACTGCACCAGATTTTTGCCATGCAATGACAAAATGGACGTCAGGCATCATCTGCCCCTTGCCTTCCCCATAAACCAATGGGATTGGAGCCCTTCCCAGTAAATCTGGTAATTTGTAGTTTTCTGGAAAACAAATACCAAAATATTTCTATTTTATGTGTAAGTTTAATACTACCAAAGTGACATTGAATGATTGGTTTACTCATACACTGCAGAAGCTAGTTCACTCTTGCCCAAGCTATGGAATGTTGGGCTGCCGCCAGCAATAGTACAAATTATCTAATGAATGAACAAGGCATTTGCTCAGAGTGACTGGTGTCAAGGAATTTGGAGAGTAAGGGATCCTCATAATTATTTTTAATCTTAACCTTTTTTGCAGAGTCTTGCATAGGATAATTTCAGAAGCCATTGCCTGTTTTAAGATGATTTGAGTATATTGTATATTTTAGGGCATGGTGATACAGGTATGGGAGTTGGGACCTGTTATCCAGAATGCTCGGGACCTGGGGTTTTCCAGATAACGGATCTTTCCGTAATATTGGGTCTACTAGAAATTAATTTAAACATATAGGGGCACATTTACAAAGCTCGAGTGAAGGATTCGAATTAAAAAAACTTCGAATTTCGAAGTGTTTTTTTGGCTACTTCGACCATCGAATGGGCTACTTCGACCTTCGACTACTACTTCGAATCGAACGATTCGAACTAAAAATCGTTTGACTATTCGACCATTCGATAATCGAAGTACTGTCTCTTTAAGAAAAACTTCGACCCCCTAGTTCGGCAGCTAAAAGCTACCGAACTCAATATTAGCCTATGGGGAAGGTCCCCATAGGCTTGCCTGCGTTTTTTTTGATCGAAGGATATTCCTTCGATCGTTGGATTAAAATCCTTCTAATCGTTCGATTCGAAGGATTTGCGCTAAATCGTTCGACTTCGATATTCGAAGTCGAACGATTTTAGTTCCTGGTCGAATATCGAGGGTTAATTAACCCTCGATATTCGACCCTTAGTAAATCTGCCCCTAAATAAACCCAATAGGCTGGTTTTGCTTTCAATAAGGATTAATTATATTTTAGTTGGGATCAAGTACATTTTGTACAATTTGGATTATTTGGATAAAATGGAGTCTATGGGAGACGGCCATTCCGTAATTCGGCGCTTTCTGGATATCAGATACCTGTACTTTCAAACTCACCTCAACATACATACCAACTAACTACATGTTATCAGGTAGATCAGAGCTTTTTAAAGGTCACAGCTAGACATGACCTTCTAAAAGACTTTATGGCCCCATCATGCTCAAGGCTTTCATGCTCTGATGGCATGGGGTTTGCTGATACCTGTTTAGAGGCATTCTTTCTGTGCTTAACATGCCTGGTACCGAGTTCATAATAAGGGGTTAATTGAAACTAGAATTCCTGCTTTGAATCCTATAGAACTGTTTACTTTTAGGGTTGGGAAGGACTAAAGTTTAGGAGGAAATGTTATATACGGTATGTCATACAGCAGAACCTAAACTCTGAGGAACATATGTTTTACAATAAACCAATGCCTCATTACAAACATACTTTGCAACAAAATAATACCCTGTACAGATATTTGTTTTATAAAATAATCTTTTAAATTGTGACCTATTATCACTGTTTTATTGGGACACTATGGAGTGGTTCACCTTAAAGTGATACTGATACTAAAAACTTTATTTTCAAAATATTAAAAGTTACCTATAGGTCATGTTAATCGTTTTTCGCTGATAGTTCTGCTTTTGTAAGTAATTGTCACTTGAAGTTCCTAAACTTGACTGTTTTGGCGACCTGACTGTCACTTCTTAAGCTGTCAGTTAGAGTTTCTAATGCGAACGGACTACTGCTGCACAAATATGGCAGCCCCCCTCATACAGGAACAGGGAAGTAAGAAAGGTAATGTAAAAGCTTCAGGCAAATACTTTTATGGCATAATTATAAATAGCATTCAAAGCCAATGTTATGATAGATAGTAAAAAAGTTATTTTCTGATGTCAGTATCTCTTTAAGTTAATTTTAAGTTATAGAATGGCTTATTCTAAGCAGCTTTTCAATTGGGCTTTATTGTTATTGCTACTTTTTATTACTCCTCTTTCTATTTAGGGCCTCTCCTATAATATTCCAGTCTATTATTCATGTCAGTGCATGGTTTCTATTGTAATTTGGACCATAGCAACCAGATTGCTGAAACTGCAAACTGGAGAGCTGCTGAATAAAACACTAATTAACTTAAAAAACCCAAAGAATACAAAATGAAAACCAACTGCAAATTTCCTCAGAATATCACTCTCTGCATCATACTAAAAGGGGTTATTTTCTAAAATCCAAATTTATCTCATAATATTAATTAATATTAACAAAGGCATGACCAGACTTCCGTGCCTGGTTTTAGCTTATTCATTAAAAAAACTGATTTAAACGGATAGTGAAAAAACTAGATAGAATCAAGCAAAAACCCGAATCGCTTGAATTTTCCAGGGCTTTTTATTCAAATCACTTTATTTTCTAGAGTTTTTGCCCGAAAATCCCAAAAGGTAGGATTTTCAGGCTTAACCCAGCACAGACCACGATACCTTCAAATTGGGATAGGTGCCTCTTCTGTTGACTTATGCAGGACCTCGACAAGTCTGAGATGGCAGATTTTACAATTCTAGTTTCAAGGTTTTTTTTCCCTACAAAAAAATTAGAGTTTGCCCCCAAAAAGCCCGACCAGAAAAATTTGACGTTTAAAAAAATAACCCCTAAAAGTTAATTTAAACGTGAACAACCCCTTTAGTAATTGAGGATTACTACAATGAAGCCTTCATTGTAACACACACAATAATTTTTTAATTGGCAGTAAGAATGAATTTCAGTTCTTCCTCTACTGGAAGCCTCCATTAAAAACAGTCTGTGCACATTGTATTGCTCATTAAAGCAGGAGAAGGCATAACTACTACTTATACTACTACTATGCCTACTACAGCTTTAACTTTTTCAACCACTGTTAACATAAATAAAGGGCCAGGTTGGAGGGGAAATTATGTTTATTTGAACTTGGAAATCATCAGTCAACTGCATTGGAAACACTTTTTATTTGTCTGTTTGCTAGAAGCATTCATACAAGTTATGCTGCGTTTTATTGACCTTCTGCACAGAGAATATGATAAACTGTACAATACAATGTGCAGGCTGTGACTCATTGTTGGTGTACCACTGTAATAACACTTGTTAGTGTGCAAGGAAGGTGTGTCACAGGAGTTATGGGGTGATATGTTCCAGCATTTCTGAGAAATAGATAATGGTAAGCCAATATTTGAAGTCTGAATTTAAAAAAATGCACAACTGAATATAAAAAACAAAAAGCACTAATTATACTGAACATGTTCAATTATGGGTACATGTATAGAATCCTTTATATGGAATGTTTGGAACCTGAGGTTTTCTAGGTAAGGACTATTTCCATAATTTGGATCTCTATACTGATAAGTGATAATCACTTAAACATTAAATAAACCCAAAAGGATTGTGTTTCTGCCAATATGGATTTGTGCAGCATTGTCGCCATCAAGTACAAGGTACTCTTTTATTATTACTAGGAAATCATTTCTAAAAAGTAGACTTCTTTGCTTAAAATGGCCTTCTTGTAAATCAGTGTTTTCTGGTTAAGGTGTATCCAGGTAACGAATCCAATGCATGTTCCGGTTGTATCAGGTTTTATTTCCTTTTTCTCTGTAATAATAAAACAGTACATTGTACTTGATCCAAATTAAGATAAAATTAATGCACATTGGAAGCAAAATCAGCCTATTGGATTTATTAAATGTTTAAATGATTTTCTAGTAGACTTAAGGTATGATCTGTTATCTGGTCCTGAGCATTCTGGATAACAGGTCCCATACCTGTATTTGAAATTCTTTTGATATACACCCACTCACAAGTGTAAAGGGCAGTTATGGAAGAAGCCTACTTGTCAAGTTGATTCTTAGAAATATTTCTCCAAAATGGGTATGCCATAATTGCAAACTTAAATTGCAGTTTTGTATCATTAGTCCTTAAATTTGTGAAGTCAAGGTGCTTTTGTAGATAGATGAATAGGAAGCAGCTATCCAGGATATCCTCAGTGGTGCTGGGGGACACTGGTGGGCTACAGGAAAGGGCAAACCATTTCCAGGCTTAGAATCAGGATGTATATATTGAAGTGCAGCACTGTAAATTCAGTAGGTGTAATACGTACGCAATACAGGGAGGTCTGTGTCACGAGGGATTTAAGCACATTGATCACCAGTCTATTTATATCCTGGGTGTGCTCTCAGACTGTAATCAGCTTTCTGCTTTTCTGTCAGCCTCAATATGCAGTTTAAGGAAAAATGTGTTTGGTTTTAAAAACTGATACCATTTATAGACTGACTTACCTTTACTATTGTGGGCACATTGTTAATTTTGGGGCAGCCATTGATCCTTCTACTAATCTTGCCTGAAATGGAATTTTGGGGTAATAGTGTTTCCCAGGGATTCATTGTATGAAATATACAAAATGGCACTGATGTGTTACTTAAGTAATTAACTGGCAATTTCTAAAGGCTTTAGCACACGGGCAGATTCGGGGAGATTTTAGTCGACTAGCGACTCTTCTTCGAGGCGTCACAAACTGCCTGCCCTCCGCCTAGGGGACCAGGGGGAAGGCAGTTTGGGGAGATTGTCGACCAGAAGAAGAGGCGATTAGTCGTCAGGCGACTAAATCTCCCCGAATCTGCCCCTGTGCTAAAGCCCTAAGCTGTGTGTATCCTAGGCACACACCACATTTCATCATGAATGGTGGTTAAAAAGAATCATCTTTGGTTTGGGTTATTTCCAGTTAGCTTCGTAGTGAACCTTATCTAGTGGTTCATGATGAAATGATAGAAACCACAAATATAAAATATTACTTTAGATCATTGTTGTGATTATTTAGCCTGCTGAATTAATGATCACGGCCCTGTCTAGCCTATGATAGCGGGAGTCAGCAGACTATAATTATTGGTTTTTTTTTTAGCAATCAGGACAATTGTTGGCCTTGGACAACAGAGCAAAGTATGACCAGTTGAGTTAAAAACATGTGTATCAACCAACCACTGCTCTGTTTTTGGGCAGATTAAAGGATAACTAAACCCTAAAAATGAATATGGCTAGAAATGCCATATTATATATACCAGACTAAAGTTTCAGCATGTCACATTGCTTCTGTTATCTGGAAACCTGTTATCCAGAAAGCTCTGAATTACAGAAAGGTTGTATCTCATAGAAACTAAATCTAAATAATCAATTTTTTTTTTAAAAATGATTACCTTTTTCTCTCTAATAATAAAACAGTACCTTGTGTTTGATCCCAACTAAGATTTAATTAATCCTTATTAGAGGCAAAAATAGCCTATTGGGTTTATATAATGTTTACATGATTTTCTAGTACACCAGGTGCGAAGATCCAAATTATGGAAATATCTGTTATTTGAAAAATCCCAGACCCCGAGCATTCTAGATTACAGGTACCATATGCAAGCCTTTTAAAGTTGTCACAGAAGTTTCAGTCAGTGACAATCACATGCGCAGTGTGCTGGAGCAGCTTAGGGGTCATCGCAAACCATCAAGCAGAAAATTCAATTTATCTGTCATACAAGGTGATCAGGGGCGTAACTATAGAGGAAGCAGACCCTGCGGCTGCAGGGGGGCCCAGGAGGTATAGGGGTCCCATGAGGCTCTAGTTCATATACAATTTCAATAAATATTGATAAAACAGGACAACCTCTGGATATGTTGGGGGCCCTAAAATTAATTTGCTGTGGGGCCCAGTAACATATAGTTATGCCACTGAAGGTGATGCTACAGGGCTGATTATTAAATCCTGATGCTAATTGTGCTGGTTTCTGAGCTGCTGTGTACCATTAATCTGTAATATTTACTAAACAGCCTGATATTGTGACATATATTATTTATATAAAGTATATTTTCCTTTGGTCCCTAAGTTCAGGTAAGTGATAGCAGCACAGAGCATGTGAGTGAATCAGCAGAAAAGAAGATAGGGAGCTACAGGGGCATCTTTGGAGGTACCGATCTTTACTGCTAAAGGGCTGTTGTTGCCTTGGACTGGTACAGAAGCCCAAAACATAATGTACAACATTTCTGCCCTATATCTTGAGTTAAGCTTTAGTTCTCCTTTAAAGGAGAAGGAAAGTTAAAATAAAGAAGTAGCTCGAAATGTTGTACATTATGTTTTGGACTTCTGTAACAGCCCCAGGCAGCCACAGCCCTTTATCAGTGAAGATCTGTGTCTCCAAAGATGCCCAATAGCTCCCTATCTTCTTTTCTGCTGATTCACTGCACATGCTCTGTGCTGCTGTCACTTACTGAGCTTAGGGACCGACTCAAAATATACAGTACACATAGAATATAAATGTCACAATATAAGGCTGATTAGTAATTAATACAGATAATTACTACATGGCAGCACAGAAACCAGTGCAACTAGCATCAGAATCTAATAATCAGCCCAGTAGCATCAGCTAATATTACAGACAAACCTCATTTTCTGCTTGATAATTTGTGACGACCCCTAAGCTTAGCTTCTCAACAGCTGCTCAGAGCCCACTGAGCATGTGAGTGTCGCAGACACTTTCCAAGATGGTGACCCCTTGTGACAAGTTTAAAGTCCTGGATCATTGCTGCTATTGAGAATCTGAAACTTTAGGCTGGTGCAATAAGTTCAGTATATAAAAACATGGAATTTTTAGCCCTATTCATTTAGGTTTAGTTCTCCTTTAAAGGGGACCCCTCACCCCAAAAAAATATTCATAATCCTATTTTATCACGTCAGTCAAGCAAAATGAACTTTAATTACACAATATAAATTATTTGAATCTTGTTTCCTTCAGTCTGGGAATTCATAATTATAGCAAGTAGGCAGGAGCCATTTTGTGGACACTGTTATTAAGAAAAGTCTTGCATCATGTCAGAATCTTGTTTGTGCACCAGAATGGGGGACCTGATGTCCATCCCCATGTCCTGGCTACACAATTAAATGATGAAGAGAACGATGGAATGTGGGAGAGCAGCGATTTCTAGGAAGTGCTGAATGGAAAATGAAAGTAATTGTCTGCCCTGCCTCTATGCTCAGGGCATAGAGGAGGGGCAGACAATATTTGATTGACAGCTGAGATGTTTAAATGAGCTTACAACAGCTATGAATGCTTTAATAAAAATAGAAATTGGATTTCATGTTTAATTTGAAAAAGATTTTTATTATACAGCTTTTTGTGTCTGGGTGACAGGTCCAGGGAAACCTCTATGATGACATAAGCTGCACAAAATAGATATCAAGTATCATCCATTATTATGACCTGTCTTAGGTGTTACCTTTGAGTTATGTTTTTTCTATGTTTACAAAATGTTTGTTAGTCTTTTTTAATGCATATAAATGTCATCAATTGTTTTTCAGAGTACAGAATGCTGAATATCTAATCAATAGAGCGGCCAAAACAGCCTAAAAATGCCAGGAGAGATCACTTATGGTCGTAAAAAACCAGTGCCTGCCTGCCCTAACCCCCTTTTCCTGAAGTGGTTGACGGAGTGGAGGGACAGCGCAGCCGAAAAAGGGCTGAAGACTCAATTTGTTTACCAGAAGGTGAGCTGGGACATTTACACATCTACACCAAGAGATGCTCTTCCTTTGCCAGCTTAGCTATAAAAACAGGCATCAACTCATTTCTAAAATCGATGTCCCTTTTACAGTGACTGCGGGAAAGCAAGCGAGGGTGCCTGCTTACAGGTAATGTTAGCTCTAAGCATCAGATTACCCAATAATCCATACTTGTCTGCAGTATCAGAAGTAAGCAATAAAGTCATTCACCAGAACATGCTGCTTGGTTTGCCCATTGTATAATGTAAGTGTAGCTTTCTTATGACAAAATAACCATTTAATTAACAAGAGCATTGCCATAAGCAATGTTTTTTGTTCCCAGTTATCTGCCCCGTGTACCCCATGGCAATCCATCTGCAAAATGCACAGGTTTGTTAAGTTCTGATTGTTTAAGATTTGTGTAAATTTGTTGGCTATATTTACTCCTTTTTCTCTTGTACTAAAGAGGTGATTCACCTTTCAGTAAACTTTTAGGGGCAAATTCACTAACCTCCGGAAATTTGCCAGCAACGTATTCGCTCACATTGCCACACTTCAGCAGGCGAAAATTTGCCAGGACAATGCTAATTCACTAAAATGCAAAGTTGCGTCCAGGGCACCTAACGATGGCGAAGTTTCAATAGCGTTAATTCGGCAAACAAAGCAAAGTTGCGCTAGCGTTGGCTAATTTGCATACGGCGGGAAGTTAAATTTCACTGGACGTATATTTGGCAGCAAATACATTACACTACACAAGCCCAGGGAACCTTAATAAAAGAAAATAAAGTTGTTTTAATGCCCTCTGGATCAACTAGCAGTTAGGCAGGTTCTATACAGACGTAAGGTTAAACTTGATGGACGTGTGTCTTTTTTCAACCTTACTAGTCACTAGAATGACTAAATTTTAAGCAACTTTTCAATTAGCCTTCATTTTTTCTTTTTTTATTATTTGCCTTTTCTTCAGATTTTTTCCAGCATTCAAATGGGGGGGGGGGGGGTCACTGGTCACATCTAAAAAACAAATGCTCTGTAAGGCTAAGTGTATTGTTGCTACTTTTTATTACTATCTATTCAGGCCCTCTCCTATTCATATTCCAGTCTCTTATTCCAATCAGTGCATGGTTGCTAGGGTAATTTGAACCCTAGCAGCCAGATTGCTAAAACTGGAAACTGGAGAGTTGCTGAATAAAAAGCTAAATAACTAAAGAGCCATGAATAATAAAACAAATGTAAACCAACTGAGAATTGTCTCCAGAACACTACTTCCTGCTTTGCAGCTCTCTTGGTTTCCACTAATTGGTTACCAGGTAGTAACCAATCAGTGACTTGAGGGGGTCATAACTGGGTCATAACTCTTGTTTTTGAATCTGAGCTGAATGCTGAGGATCAATTGCAAACTCACTGATCAGTTATATCCCATATGGCCCCCCTTCAAGTTGCTGAATAACTCAGAGTTAGAGAGCTGAAAAGCAGGAAGTAGTCTTCTGGTTATTATGTTAGATATCCAGTCACTCCAGCCATTATACATTATATTTTTAGCTAACTAAATGTACCGTATATACTCGAGTATAAGCCGACCCGAGTATAAGCCGAGGTACCTAATTTTACCTACGAAAACTGGGAAAACTTATTGACTCGAGTATAAGCCTAGACACAACTACAGCCCTGTTTCCCAGCAGCGCACATTCTACCAAAGCGACCCCCAGCGATCAACCAGACTTCTTTGCAAAGTTGATGGTGACAGAGAATTGCCAAACGGATTACTATGTGCATTGTCCCACTGTCCCACTACCATGTGCAGAGGGTGCTGTGTGATATTGCCATCACTGTTAATCTTTCGTATAACCAACAGAGGGCGCTGTGTGATATTGCCATCACTGTTAATCCTTCATATAACCAACAGAGGGTGCTGTGTGATATTGCAGTCACTGTTATTCTTTCATATAACCAACAGATGGCGCTGTGTGATATTGCAGTCACTGTTACTCTTTCATATAACCAACAGATGGCGCTGTGTGATATTGCAGTCACTGTTATTCTTTCATATAACCAACAGAGGGCGCACTGTTATTCTTTCATATAACCAACAGAGGGCGCTGTGTGATATTGCAGTCTCTCCCCAAGCGAACTGTTGGTATAGGAATGATTAAAAGTGACTGCAATCTCAGCAACTGCTGACTTGAGGATAAGCTGAGGTAGACTTTTTCAGCACATTTTGGATGCTGAAAAACTAGGCTTATACTCGAGTATATACGGTAGTAGAAACATGTTTTTATTTTGCACAGCCTATTTATTTACCCAGTTTTTATTTTTACACCAAACTGTTCCTTTAACTGTTCAAAGTTGATACAATAGTTGATACATTTGTTTCATTAAAGGCAGCTGTTAGAATTGATACAATACTGGCTAATATTCCACAGATACTGCAGAGAAATGTATCAACTAAATGAAGAAAATTGTAAATTCAGATTGCTCCTAGATCGCTGATCTGTCAGACTATAACACTAGTGTCAGGACCATTACATTTTAAAGGGGAAGTCTGCTTCCAAACCAAAATTTGATAACGAGGCCCACATAACACAGAAACCCCTAATATACCCATCACAGTTACCTGTTTTTTCAAAAAGTATGAATAATTGCAGTTTTCTATTCTGAAATCCAGCTGTTTAACAGTTCTTCTCTTTCTGCATCATTTGAAATGCTGGCAGGGAAAGAGGGATTAAACACTGATACAAATTGTAACAACTTCTCCACAGCTTACAGACAGCATGAAGGAACTATATAGCCCACAATCCATTGCATTGTGATGTTCCGTTGTGTGCAGGGAATGGTTTGGAGGATGCAGGCTAAGGACAGACGGCTGTTGATATAAAGTAACAGTAGTCAGGCAGCTCAGCAAAGTAGTCAGGCAGATCAGCAGGAGAGCAGGGGGCTAGGCTTAGGGAACTGTTCCAAACCATTAAAACTCATGAAAACGCTGCATATTTTTTAATTGATGTATATTGCAAAGTTGCTTGAAATTATGTTTACTTTTCAAAAAGCTTAAGTTATATTTTTGTGGAGTTGTGGTGAACAATCTAAAAAGCAACTGAACTGAAAAGTGTTTGGAAGGTGAACAACCCCTTTAAGGGCTCTTACAGATGAGCATTTTTAGCTGCGGTTCCCTGCGTTCCGGTTTCATGCATTCTGCCGCAGGGGAGCGCAGGAGAAGACGCACTAAATTCTTTTCAATGGGGCTGTACTCACACAGACTCATGTAAAAGAAAAATTCAACATGCTGCGTCCCAACCTGCATTCGGCGCGTACATGCATCTGTGTACAGCCCCATTGAAAAGAATTTAGTGCATCTACTCCTGCGCTCCCCTGCGGCTGAACGCATGAAACCGGAGCGCAGCTAAAAACGCTCGTCTGTAAGAGCCCTAAATTTAAGAAATTGAGCTAAACATTGCTTTTTTTTGTTTTTTTTGTTTTTTTTAACAATTTTTGCAATTTACAATTATTATGCAGTGGAAGGAAGAAGAAAAGGGAGGAAGAAAAGAAAAGAGAGGGGAGGAAAGGAGACTGAGGGAGGATACTGGAGACTGCGGAGACTTATGTCACACCTAATTAGCATTAGGGGTCCCTTTCTCTTAAGTAAGTTTAGGAGAAAAAAGTACGTTCATAAAGGTCCATTCTGTTGAGTTCAGCTTGTATATGTGCAAGCTGCGGGAGACTGGATTGTTTCCAATGTCTTGCCAATAAACTTCTGCTGGCCAATAGAAGTCCTGTAATATTCTTCTGTGTTGCTGCGTCTCTTAGCACTGTCTCATAGCCTAAGAGGGCCATTGCTGGGCTGAGGACAGTTAGGTCACCGGTAATGACATTTAGAAGAATATTAACTCTCCTCCAGTATTCCAGTGCTATGGGGCAGGCCCACCATATATGAAAGAAAGTCACTGCTTTTTATTGTTAATAGCAAAATTTCTGCAGCATAATATGACATTTGGCAGATTTTCAGAGTGCCACATTTGGCAGATTGTCAGAGTGCCACTTATCAGTTATAGATATGTCCTTACAGTTTACAGCATGGCAAGCTCAATATAAGGTCATAGTCCACCAACAATGATATAATGTGTTATGTACTCCATATAAAGTGAATTTGACAATGATACACACACACACGTCCTTAAAGGAACAGTAACTTCAAAAAATACATGTTTTAAATTAATAAGAATACAATGTTCAGTTCCTATGCACTGGTAAATGTTATGTGTTTGCTTTATAAAAACAACTATAGTTTATGTAAATAGGCTATGGTGTAGTCATGGGGGCAGACATTCAGGCTAAAACTGGAGAAAGGCACAGACTTATTAGCAGTTAAGCTTGTTAATAGAATACAATGCAGTTGTACAAGGTGAATCTGTTATCTGTTCTGTAAACTGTGCTTTGAATGGCTGCCCCCATGGCTACACAGCAGCTATAAACTATAGTAGTGTTTCTGACGCAAACGCACCAGTTGTACCAGTTCAGGGAAACAGTACATTATATTTTAAAAACTGTAAAAAAAACTTTAATTCTTTGGTGTTACTGTTCCTTTAACCTCATGACAGGGAGACCTGTGGGGATGGACTTGCAAGCCTGAATCCATTAACATTCCTCTGAAAGCACATAGAGCTGCTGTCAGGTCAGATTACTCGAAATGTGATTGCAACCATTACCAATAATTAGTTTTCTGTGGGGCTGATTTACTAATAAAGATGTTAAATTGCACCAGGGCAGAGACCAATAGCCAGCAATCATACATGTGCAGGCCACATTGCACTGATCTAGCTAATCTACTTGCGGCACATTCATAGTTTGACTTTGACCACATGCTGTATGTTTGTGGAAACATTCTTTTGACTTTGACATTTTAAAAATGTAAAAATATAAGCCTTCAAAAAGGCGCACAGTGGATCATTATCATCCTTATGACATGGGCTTGGTTGATGTATATGGTAAATAGTATGCATACAAATTGGGGTCCAGTTTTAGGGCTCCTACACACAGGCATTTCATTGTGCATTACCCTGTGGTGGATGTCATGCATTCCACAGCAACAGTTAATGCAGCCCACACTTTGCTATGTGTTTGTACTTACTTTGCCTCTTGGAACCACCTGAGGCAGGTGCAATGCAACTTGATGAACATTTTGCTGGCGAGGTAACAAACAGAGAGGAGCTTTTTACTTTTAAGCGACTTAAACCTTTTAAAAAAACAACAGCTATTAAGTTCCTAAAGTTACATGTGGTTATTCATTCTGCAAGTTTTTTTTTTAAAGGGTGACAGGTGCACATTAGAAATACTGTAGTTGTGGGTTTAGAGCTACTTGAAAAGATGTTACCATTTTTTTCAATGGAAAGCAATTCCATATATATTCCATGGTTTATTAGCAGTGATTTAGATGTATGTTAAATGGCTTCACACAAACAAGCCCACCTGCAGCATGCTTCAGACTTAACTGCTAAAAGGACATTAAGGTTAATCATTTGTTCCCCAGAACTTGCCTACTTCAATAATTTTTTATATTTTTTTGTATACTTTTTTATAGTCCCAAATACAAGGATATGTTAATCTGTCCCTTTAAAGGGTTTTGTTCACCTTTACCTTAACCTTTAGTATGTTATAGCAAGGCATACTCTCAACAACTTTGCAATTGATCTTCATTCTTTATCTTACATCGTTTTTAAATAATTTGCCTTCCTCTTCTGCCGCTTTCCAGTGGCGGGTCACTGACCCTGGCAGACAAAGAACTATTGCCCTGCGAAGATACACTTTTATTGCTATTTTTTCTTTCTCTTATTTCTGTTCAGGCCCTCTCCTATTCATCTTCCAGTTTTTCACTCAAACCATTGCCTGTTGCTAGGATAAATTGGACCCTAGCATCCAGGTAACTGCTGAAATTCCAAAATGGAGAGCTGCTGAATAAAAAACTAACTAAATAAATAAACTACAGACGAAAATAACAGATAAAAATGTAGACTAATTGCAAATTGTCTCAGAATATTACTGTCTACATCATTTTGAAGATGAACTACCCTTTTAAAATAGGTGTATAGTGCAGAGCACCTGATTATGGGCTCTGCAGATTTTTGCACAACATCATTAGTTGCTATTTAAATGGTTATTTTGTCTATACATAGAGTTGAATGTTTTGTTTATACCGGTATATACCTTTTGCATTCATTTGCTACTGATAAGGTTATCAGTTCCTTCTTCAAATAGTGACATAATGATGTATAGCAGGTGTATACCCCCCCCCGCTTCCCCTTTATCCTAGTAGTAGCACATGGCTTTATTTTTAAGGCATACTATTTGATTTTTATCTCTCAGCGGTTATGGTACATGTAGTACTTTTCAGTCTTGCACATTTTGGGCAAATAAAGTCCACACACCAATTTCTGCCCATTCACTTAGCACTATTTTTGTTTTCCCATGAAGGAAATAGGGACTGCATAGATTTCAAGAGAAGACAAAAAAAGAAATACACAATTTACAAGATAAGAAACCAGTTTTTAGTGTGATATGGTATTTTTGTCATGCCCTATTTAGTGTGGAGGGCTGGTAGGCATGTATTACAGACCATCACATTTCAATGCATGCAAACTTGGAAGCAGTTTTGCTGACTTTTTCAAGTTGGTAAAACATATATTTTTCCAGATTCATTATACAGCAAGTTCATAGTTTCATAGGGGTGGTTCACCTTTAAGTTAACTGAATATATTATAGGATGGTTAATTCTAAGCAACTTTTAAATTGGCCTTCATTTTTTCTTTTTTTATAGTTTTCGATTTGCCTTTTTCCTCTGACTCTTTCCAGCTTTCAAATGGGGATCACTGACCCCATCTAAAAAAGCTACAAATTTATTGTTATTTTTTGTATTACTCATCTTTATATTCAGGTCCTTTTATATTCATACTCCAGCCTTTATTCAAGTCAATGCATGGTTGCTAGGGTAATGTGAACCCTAGCAACCAGATTGCTGAATTGCAGACTGGAGAACTGCTGAATAAAAAGCTAAATTAATTAATAAAAAATTAAATTTGTCTCAGAATATTACTCTCTGTATCATACTCAAGACCCTGCATGCCAGGACTGGATCCTTACCTGCTTAATGACTTTTAGGGCTCTTAAAGACAAGTGGTTTTAGCTGCGCTCCCCTGCGTTCTGGTTTCATTCATTCAGCTGCAGGGGAGCGCAGGAGTATACACACTGAATTCTTTTCAATGTGGCTGTACTCACACAGACGATTGTAAGCGCCGAACGCCGGTTGGGACACAACATGTTGCATTTTACTTGCGTTCGCCGCTTACAAGCGTCTGTGTGAGTACAGCCACATTGAAAATAATTCAGTGTGTCTACTCTTGCGTTCCTCTGCGGCTGAGCGTATGAAACCGGAACGCAGGGGAGAGCAGCTAAAAACGCTCGTCTGTAAGAACCTTTAGACAGCTGAAGGCTTTCTGGAATTGAGGGATGTGAAATTTTCCCATGGGTTTATTTTGAAGCAGTCAGTCTGTAGTGAAAAGCACTAGTAGGAACAAAAATCTATACTTTTTCTAAAATCGCACTTTTTTACCTGAGCCAGGGCTGTTTGGAAATCACAAAAATAAATACTTGAACAGAACTGGACTTCAACTACTGTAGACCCATCTCTGATATGTGATGCAGTTATATATAAAGGGGGAAAAAATTATATATAATTTCATTTGGAGGGGTTGAAGTTGATCTTTTTTTCTGATTTCAACTTAAATTAATGATGTAACTATGAAAACAAAATACAATGGCTGGTAGGGGGACCCAGGAATCACACCCCCAATGCAAGTAAAACCACACCCAGTTGCACTGTTGGGAATAGCATCCAAGGATACAATCCATGGATGAATGCAATCCGTGGATGCAATTTCCAATAGTCTTTGCATGTGATTTTATATGCAGTGAAAGTGCACTTTAGTGTAAAACCTGAAAATGAAAATAACCTTTAAGGGATTAATGCTTTAACATCAAGCTAGTATATTTTTTATCATGTGTTATTTATTTTATTTAAAATTGTGATAAAAATATATGTATGCATACAGTGATATATAGTATGAGACCATTTTCTGTCCAAAATGAACATTTCACTCTATTATTACATTCAGTTTCTTACTTACCACGCCACCCCTGTGTATGTGTTTGTTCATGCAATAACAACAATGGTTGCTGGGAGGCAGTGGTTGCTGGGGTTGATCCCTAAGTTACTGCAGTGCACAATAACTAGCGATGACATTCACTTTCTGCCTCGTTTAGATGACAGAAATACCTGCAACTCAGATCTTTTCACACTGTGCAGTCCACAGTCCAGTTGGGCTGCATTGTGTAAAAATCAGATTTTCACTAGATATTAATGGATTATGTTGAAAAACAAAACACTGATATCTCTTATTGTCCAATACCCAGGACCAACTGACTCTGAACTATATTTGATCTGAAGAAGTTGAATGAAAAGTCAGTTATACAAGGGCTGCTGCAAAATAAATACTGTTGTTTCACACATGTGTTTGAGTAGCTCTAAACTGAGATTTTGGTAGTCTCCCGGTGTGCTACTACAATTTTGGAGAGACCGTTTCACTTTGTTTTGAGTATTTGTATGAGTTAAGAGTGTCCAGAAGCCCTAGGTAATGGGTTGGTTATATAAAACAGAACCTATAGGTGGCCATACTAGTGCCAATTAAAGTTGCTGACAGACCAAATCGGCAGTTTGGCCCAGGGTCGGACTGGGGGGCTTGGGGCCCACCGGGGCTACTGACCCGGGGCCCCCCTCCGGCTCCCGCCACGGCGTGCTACCTTGTGTATCTGTAAATGCAGATACCTGCCTCCTGCTTTCTAATTTTGCCCATTCTGCACACAGAGGCTAACAATTGCTTGATTATCTCCCTGCATGACTTCCTTAAAGGGGTCGTTCACCTTTTAGTAGGTTACAGAATGACTAATTCTAAGCAACTTTTTAATTGTTCTTCACTATTTATTTTATATAGTTATATATTATTACTCATCTTTCTATTCAGCACCTCCCCTGTTTATAATGCTGGACCCAAGCAACCAGATTGTAGAAACGGCAACCTGGAGAGTCGCTGAATAAAAAGCTAAATAACTCAAAAACTACAAATAATAAAAAATGAAAACCAATCGCAAATTGTCTCTGAATATCACTCTCTGCGTCATACTAAAAGTTAATTCAAAAGTGAACAACCCTTTTAAATCCTACTGTTGCACCCTTAATAAAGATTAAAGTGATACTGACACAGTACAGGTATTTTACCTGTTTAGGATGCCTCTTTCTACATTGGAGCTTTAGCTTTTAGGATCTTTGCCCTGCCCGAGACCCAACATCATACCTATGTTTATAGCACAACAGACACATACCCTTCTGACATGTTGCAGCATGGTGTTGTAGTTGTTAGGGTTGCTGGCTTGCAGTGTCATCCTGGTTTTAACTCCAACTGAGACTTTTACATGAAGTTTGTATGTCCTCCATGTGTCTTCACACACTCCAAACTATATAGAGGCAAGGAAATGACTTCTGATGGAACTAAACCCTGGTATTTGTGTACATGGTAGTAATATTGGACTGTAAACCCGCAGAGACTAAAGAATCATTTCTATAAACCAAGCTAATTTTATAGAGGCATAATGATAAATTCCAATAAAACCCTGGGATCTTTCACTTTAGCAAATCCAACTCCCCTGCTGCCTTGTTGCTTTTATTTTCTTTCTCATTTGTGTCCCATGATCTGACTCCCTTCAAGTTGTGTTATTTGCTTGAATGTATATACTCTGTCTCGTTCTTGCACAATATACTTTCTCTACCCATGATAACAATGGTCAGAACTTCAAAAGCAAAAGTCCAATAGCCCTATATCAGAGGTCCCCAACCTTTTTTTTACCTATGAGTCTCATTCAAATGTAAACAGTGTTGGGGCGCAACACAGGCATGAAAAAAAGTTTCTGGGGTGCCAAATATAGGATTTAATTGGCTATTTGGTAGCCCTATGTGGATTGGCAGCAGGCTCTGTTTGGCAGTGCACCTCGTTTTTATACAACCAAAGCTTGCCTCCAAGCCAGTAATTCAAAAATAAGCACCTGCTTTGAGGCCACTGGAAAAAACATCCAAGGGGTTGGTGAGTTGCTTGTGAGCCACTGGTTGGGGACCACTGCCCTATATTTACCCCTTATTTGTAAAATTTGGAGTGCTCAATCCTTCAAATACAACCCTGTTCAAGGTATTAGGTGCTTAATCTGGATGACCCTTTCCTGCCCAACAGGTCCAGCATACAATGTAGAAACAAACCAGCAGCACTCTGATTATATTGAAAAAGTTAATTATTGTTTATACAATTCACTTAATTCACTTCATTTAATTGTTGTTTATTTTAGCCCATGTACATACAAGGTAAGGGCAATGTTTCGGACCCCACTGGGCCCTTTATCAGGCCTTGATAAAGGGCCCAGTGGGGTCCGAAATGTTGCCCTTTGATGCTATATCTTTCAAATGATAGAAAAGTCCCCTGCTTTCCAAAGCTTAGCACCTTCAAAAACCGAAAATATACATTTGCTTATTGGTCAGATAAGCAGGCCTGTCATTTTAAGTTAAATGGATAACAGATTAAAGCTCTGGACCTTTTAAACTCCCTAGGTACATAGTTGGTTGCATTTGGTCAAACTCTATGGCAGGGTTCCCCAACCTATGAACCCGTGAGCAACATTCAGAAGTAAAAGGAGTTGGGAAGCAATACTAGCATGAAATGCATGATTTTCATACATCCAAAACTTGCCTCCAAGCCTGGAATTCAAAAATAAGCACCTGCTTTGAGGCCACTGGGAGCAACATCCAAGGGGTTGGAGAGCAACGTTGCTCACAAGCTACTCGTTGGGGATCACTGCCCAGATTGTATGGCAGGTCATTATATGAACAAAACAAAGTTGTTGGCCTCCATCTAGATGGTCCCTAGGTTTTGTTGTATTCATACCATCCAAAGGCACAAACTTTAATTTTTAAACATTTTTCATTCTGAAATATGAAAGATTAGGTGGAAATTAATGGGATTTAATATTATCATGTCTCACACAGGCAATCAGCTCTATAAAGAAGTACCCACTTCCCCTACACAGTGGAAAAGAGGCCAAAATTCTTCAAAACTTTGGTGATAGCATCTGTAAGATGTTAGATGACAGACTTGAAAAACATTATGCAGAGTGTGGTAAGTATATTATTGTGTTGGGCTGTTCAAAAACAACCAGCTTTGTTCTATAACAGAGGTGGATAAACCGTAACTCACCATATGTTTCTGAACTGCAAGTTTTACAACAGCTATTCGGATGCTGGGTTAAATACTAATCCGCCTTATATTGTGACATTTCTATTCTATGTGTACTGTATATTGTGAGTGGGTCCCTAAGCTCAGTAAGTGACAGCAGCCCAGAGCATGTGCAGTGAATCAGCAGAAAAGAAGATGGGAGCTACTGGGGCATCTTTGGAGACACAGATCTTTACTACTAAAGGGCTGTGGTTGCCTTGGGCTGGTACAGAAGCACAAAACATAGTGTACATCATTTCTACCCACTTCTTTAATTGAGCTTTAATTCTCCATTAAGTGCTGGTGCACAGGCCAAATGCCCTCCCTGTTCTAATCTTGCATCCAGTCTCTAGGCCTTATCGGTGAGGTTAAAGGTCAACTTACATTTCAGCAAGGATGTATTTTTATCACATGATAAAGGTTGTTGTCGGGTACTGGGCACTGTAGTTCAATAACATAAAAAAGGATCAGGTTAGGCATTCTTTTCAGTTTCTTCGGCGGATAGGGCCCAGCCTCCTTTTCTCTAATTTCAGCCCCATCCTTTTGCTTGTATAGCTTGGAATGTAAAAGAGGGGCTATACTGCATAGCTTACATGTCACAGCATGTGGGGATACTAAAGTCACCTTTTGGAAAATTGCTAGAATTGTTCTTACATTTTTTCTTACCTTAACCCACACAAGGCAGCAAATGTGAGATGAAGCAACGGTTCATAACAGGGCACAATAAGTTCCTTCTAGAAATACACTACTTTTGTCTTGAGTAACAGGATGCTGTGGTTCGTTTAATAGACCTGTGGTTTGCAATCCACATATTAAAAGCAGTTTGTTTTAGGTTCTAAATCACTGCTTGCTTTCTAGGGTGCTGTCAGGCCCAAAAAACCAGGGTGCATGTCCCGGTTCATTTGCCCAGTGACCCAAATCTCATTACTACTTAAAGTAAAAATGTTATTCTATTTTAATTCTATTTATTAATGCTTCTGGAGGCTGATGGGATTTACACTGACTTTGTCTGCCAGTGTGCAGAATGTGTGTTGTGCTCCCTGGGAAATGAAGGTGATACAGATACAGTTTATTATCACAAAACTCTTGACCCTGGTCTTTTGAAAACCTGGTAACAAACTGGAAGGTGCGGCAAAACCTTGGTTACTTCTATATGGTAATGAATGGCTGCCTCATCACCACCTTGTGGTAAATCTGAGGTAACACAATTGTGCATTGTTTTAAATGTTGTGAATCAAGCTCACAACATATTAAAGGGGTAGTTCACTTTCAAATGAACATTTAGTATGATATAGACAGCGGCATTCTCATACAAACTGTACTATTTCTTAATATTAATTTATTTTTTTTATTTTTTTTGTTCTCCAACCGTCAATCTTGTATTTCAACTGCTATTTGATTGCCTGGGATTAATTACTTTGATAACCAGGTAGCAGTTTGACTGTCAGAATAAAAGATCAGAAGGAAAGGGTGGGAAACAAAAAATAATCAAAGGAAAATGAAAACTTCTATCGGATTTTGGGTGTTTCCAGTAGTGATGTGCGGGTCGGGCTTTTCCCGACCCGCGTGCACCCGAGCCCGTCTTCCGGGTCTCTTTTATAGACCTGCGAAGCCTCTCTGATGACGTCACAAAAGGGGCAGGGCGAGAGGCACGCGTCTATAAAAACTCAACCCAGAAGTCAGAAGCCGGCATTTGGAGGGTTGCGGGCAGGTAGGGTTACCACCTTTTCTAAAAAAATTACTGGCCTAAGCCCCGCCCCCAATCCCACCCCCAACGTCCCATCCCTTGAGCCAGCAGCGCAGCTGTTCCGACTCCCCAATAAGCAGGGAGAGCAGGGCCGGATTTACATAGCGGGCGCCCCTAGGCCCACTGCCGTTCGTCGCCCCTGTCCCCTTCCCTTTATTGGTGCAAATCTTCATGGAGATTGTATCTCCTGCGCATCCCCAGTGTTTTTGAACCAATGTGGGTGTGGTTGGGCAGCATGCCGCCCCCCTAAAATCCTGCCGCCCTAGGCCCGGGCCTAGGTGGCCTTTCCACAAATCCGGGCCTGAGGGAGAGAGTTCATGAGAGGAGCAGCATGGTGAGCCCGTGTCAGTAGTACAGTAAGAACAATAATGGCACCTATTCTCCTGCCCTCTCATCTTTAAGGACGCCAGTCACGCTGCCCACAAATCACATCACGCGATAATGGTAGTTCCTCTCCTCAGAATTTTACCGGCAGTGTAATTGACGATATTTTCTTTTAGACCGACACCGGCCTTGAGACCCGTTTTTCTGGCTAGGCCAGTTAAATACCGGCTGGGTGGCAACCCTACGGCGGGGAGAGCAGTAAAAATCGCTCAACTCACACCCGCCCACGACCTGGAAAGGAGTGTGCGAGGTCGGGCCAAACCTCACCAACCCGCGGGTCCCGCAGGTATCAGGTCGTCCCCCGTATAACACTAATTTCCAGGGTCAGTGACCCTGCGAACAAATTACACTGTCAGGTGCATGTGGAATAGTCAGTATAGGACTGCTAATAACTAAAAAAAGACCAGATAAGTAGCTGCATATGTAAAATGCACATTCATCTAAAATAAAATCAATTGTTTTTATTGGACCATTGTATGGTCTCACAACCCTGATATTTGCCAAAATGCAGGTCCCACACAAAATTAATTTTACTTCACTTGATACACTTTATATTATACTCTTGCAAGGGTCATGATCCGTCACACAAACATTATTTATATCAGCTATTGATCATACACAAATAATACTTGTGTGACTGATCATTATGCTTGCAAGTGTGAACAACTTTCCAATATTTTTTTTAGAATTCACATTACAGTACCAGTAGTGGATACATCTATATATACAGTATATAGTAGAAATATTACTCTTGATTGGTTATCTTATACTTCCCAGGTTCCGATGCACCTATTCACACTCTTCCTAGTTCCAGTTCAACACACAGTAAAGCTCAAAGGCAACCGAAAAACCCATCACCGTTAACTATTCCACATGAACTGCAACCTCCTGAGCAAGAAAGCCAAGATCCATCTCCTTCTGTGAGTTTGTGAGACGCATCTTAAATTTCAGCCAATAGGGCTGCAGTCTATAATTTTAATATGTTACAGGGTTGTTGACATGCCTAAATGTACACAGCTATATAATATTAAATCTATTACCACTTATATTTTCCCAGCATAGCTCTGTGCTATGGCATTGGCATTAATTCCCCTTCTCTAATATTGTGCCTCTGCTGTCCATATAAAGCAAATGGCAACAAACCATTGTAGGTGCATTATGCGTTATTATTGTTAATAAAGTGTGTGTGTGTATGTGTATATATATATATATATATATATATATATATATATAATTTTCACATAGAGCTGCACTCTATTTATCAAGTGAATCAAGTTATATTTATTTGCAGAAATCTTTGTGTCCAACGTTTTGGCCCACCGTAGGGCCTTATACTGTATATACTGTATGTGTATATATATATATAATATATATTTGAAATTGGCTTAAATACACATAAGTTCACTGCTTGTAGGGTACTTTGACAAAGGCTCTAGGGGGGCCGAAACGATAGTCCATACCTTTATAATAAATTATTATTTATGACTTTTAAGACCTGTGAGTGCTGATCTTCTCTTTTGTATTGTACTAAGTATTTTCTGATCGTGCACCCAGGCATGTTTACAGGTTTTTTCATGAGTGCTGGCATCCCGTGGATCTTGGATTTTATATATATATATATGTGTGTGTGTGTGTGTGTGTGTGTATATATATATATATATATATATATATATATAACAGTATTTTACTTTTGTCATGGTAGAAAAAGAAGAAAACAGGAGGCAAAAAACAGCGTGAATATGTTCCCCAGAGACGGTCAGGGGGCTATGCTGTTTTGCTGACCCTCTACAGAGAAACTAAGGTAAGTCATGAAGTCATAGCTCTTTGTAAAATGCAAAAACACTAACATTGCACATTAGCAAAGATCAGGGCAACACAAGGCTCTCAGGTTTAATTGAATATTTAACTATTTGAAATAGAAATAAAAGCATGGCATCTTGGGCTTAATTTAATGCAGTAAGGGTGGCCCAACAACAAGAACATTATGGTATAGCAACATTTTTCCAAATAAAAAAAAGAAAACAAAAATGTTTGATTCAACGAACAAATGGCATGTTGGTAAAAAAGCTATAGTCAAACTGTGACTGCATTATGACCTCAGCTTAAGCAATGGGTATTGCTTACTAGGGTTCCTGACATAAAACAGCTTGGGGTTCCAAACATAAAAATCCCTGTGTTCAGTTTTTAAGCTCACATTGCACAGTCATTCTGTTTGTTGGTGTTGAGGTAATGCAGATGCTTTGACAGCTAGCCATAAACTAAGTACAGATCACAGTATGTAATAGAAAGCATACGAGTGTCAGATCTGTGATCACCTGAAAGCATTTTTTAACCTCACTGCACAACCCAGGGTTATTTCTATGTCTGGAATCAAGTACCACAGAGCCTAAAACATTTTTTTAAATTCTTTATTTTATTAATTTTGTATTTCTGCAACACACGTAAGGTGAATACGCCTCATTGTATAAAACATTGATTTCTGTGTAATACAAACATTTCAACCACTCATCAGACTCTAGTTCGTACCATTTAGCCTGAGAATAGGCTTTGATTATATTGCACTATATAATAGTAAGTTGGATAGAACAAACCATGCCTAACAACAAAATAAAAGAAAGGAAAAAACAAGAAACAAAGTAAAAGAGAAGTAGTCAGTGAATTATCACATATTATTATAACCATTGGGGTGATCCATTGGGGTTTTAATATGCTCATATTGTACTGTATTGTTTATATTCAAGCCTCGTGTCAAGGCCCTGACGTAGGTTGGGTGTCAGGGAGGACGGAGACGGAGAGCCACCGGGAATCCCAGTTTGTATACTATTGTTAGCTCTGGATCTTGTTCTTATATTCCATTGTAATAAAGGTGTGTGGGGTTAAGTACCCAGAGTTGTATTCCACTGATTCTGTGAAAAGGATCCAGCAGCACCATTTCTGTCTCAGTATTCCCTTGGGCTCGCCTTCCTCTAGAGCTTTTCAAACTCTCAAATTGATATTCTTCTTGCACCTTGAGAGCCCATTCTTTCAATGTGGGGACCCTGTCTGATCTTCAATATCTGGGGATTAGTGATTTGGCTATATTAATCATTGTTTCAAAAGCTTCTAGTTGTTTTCCTGTAGCTTTGTACAGGTTGCTGATTGAATTTATATTTCCAGAATGAGAGTCCAGTCATTGTCAGTCAATGTGGTGTTATAGTTCTTTATACACTTGAAATGAAATGGCTGCGTCTCCAAGAGAATTTTGTACAGCCTAGAAATATAGTGCGCGAAATGTGTTGTGCCTGTGCATAATTGCTCAAAGTGTGTATCAGGTGGTTCACTAGCATTTAGAATTCCTTCTGTGGTGAGAAAGAGTCGGAGTCAATCCAGGGATGTGATCCTCTCTGGCTCCATTATGGGGCAGATGTAAGAAGGGTCGAATATCGAGGGTTAATTAACCCTCGATATTCGACTAGGAACTAAAATCGTTCGACTTCGAATATCGAAGTCGAACGATTTTGCGCAAATCCTGCGATCGAACAATCGAAGGATTATCCTGCGATTATCCTGCGATCGAACGATTCGAAGGATTTTAATACAACGATCGAAGGAATATCCTTCGATCAAAAAATCACAGGCAAGCCTATGGGGACCTTCCCCATAGGCTAACATTGACTTCGGTAGCTTTTAGCTGCCGAAGTAGGGGGTCGAAGTTTTTCTTAAAGAGACAGTACTTCGACTATCGAATGGTCGAATAGTCGAACGATTTTTAGTTCGAATCGAAGTAGTAGTCGAAGGTCGAAGTAGCCTATTCGATTGTCGAAGTAGCCCAAAAAACACTTCGAAATTCGAAGTTTTTTTAATTCGAATCCTTCACTCGAGCTTTGTAAATCTGCCCCTATGTGTACAGTTTTTAAAGTTGCCTTCCACTCATTAGTTGAAATGCCCACAATGAATCTAGATGTGTCCATTGTTTGAATATGCTTGGTCTCTGTCCAGGAGAGAAATTTTTGTTATGAAATAACGGAGTCATTCTAGAGTGGGTATTCTGAAGTTGGGAGGTGAAATTTAATTTATCCCATGTGGCTATAATCGCGTAGCTTATGCAATTGGTGGTACTCTGCGGTGGTCGGTTAGTTTTATGGAGAAACTCCACAGACAATTTCGCTGCAATCCAACACGATGCGCAAAAATGCAGGCGTCAAGTTGGATGCGAGGGAAATAAGATAAGCAACAGGAACGTCGGATGGTGTTGCAGCATTTGTCCGACGCAACACGACTGTTGGATGCAGACGCTGAGTTTGCATCCGACAGTCGTACCAGATGAACGCTGCAACTTCATCCGACATTTCCATCTCTTACCTTATTTCTGTCGCATCTGACTTGACACCTGCGTTTTTGAACATCACTTTGGATCGCGCCAAAATCGTCCGTGGAGTTCCTCCCTTAGTTAAGCACGGAAGAATCTCCAGTGGTATTGTTGAGTTGTGTTGAAGTATTGCTACCCATAGTTTGGAAATCTTGAAGTGTCTCATGTCTAGCATTCTTTGTAGTACCGCCGCTCTGTAATACATAAGATCTGGCAAACCGCCCCCCTCTATCTTTCGATTGCGTCAGGTATGCAAATTTTTGTCTCGCTTTTTTCTTTTGCCAGATGAAATGTGATATCATTGTATGTAACGTTTGAAAAGTTTGTTTCGGGATTGGGAATGGAATCGTTTGGAAGAGGTACAGGAAACGTGGCAAAATGTACATTTTCAACTATGTTAATGCGGCCAAACCATGAGAATCCCGGTCTTTGCCACTGCATTAGGTCCTTTTGGGTGCGTTCAATAAGTGGGAGTATGTTATCTGGTACACAGTCATCTGTTTTTGCTGTTATTTTAAGTCCAAGGTAAACATATGATCTCTCCTCTGTTGAGAATGCAAAAGGTTGTTTTATTTGGTCCATTCGGTCTGTTGGTAACGATATGTTTAATAAGCTGGATTTTTGTTAATTTTTAAATTGCTAACCATCCCATATTCTTTTAGTTCCTTCATTAGATTGGGTTATTTATGCCTGGGTTTGTTATGAAAAACAGTATATCATCAGCATATGCCGCTAATTTATGCTGGGAAAGCAAGTGAGAGTGGACGCACACCAGCAACAACCCTCAAGTAGTGTAGCCCATTTGCTCAGTAATGGAGGATTCAGCAACCTCCCATGTAATGTAGAAAGACAAATTTACCAGCACTCTAGGCATTTGTTTGCAGGAAAAACCTTGCTTTATTGCAGTGCAACGTTTCAGTGCCACACCCCTTTATCAAGCATACAGAACCCGTGGTAATCAATTAAAACATTAACATATACAATTGTAAAAGCAACATCTCAGTGTCCAATAATAAACCCGTCCCCACTAGGGATAATTCCCATTACAGGTGATATAGTGCAGTCCATTGTAACAAATCCAAAAATCCATACAAAAAGGAGAGAAAATGTATAAAAAGAAAAAATAGCAATAATGAAAAACCTTAAGTGAGTCCAAATAAGAGTTCATAGAAAAATAGTTCATAGCCACTCAAAAAAGGGCTTGTTGAAACAAAGTAACAAGCAGTAATATAGGGAGTAACCTGGCAACAAATGTATCAATGGAAAACAGTTTAGATACAAAGTATGTAACTCACCCTGCCAGTACAGGAAAGGGGAAGGGTATTTTTATATATACCCTGAAAGTAATCGGGTTTTTTTCTTATCTATTAAGAAAGAGAAAACAAGGTTAGTAAAACCAAAACTATTTCACAGGAAACAGGACAGGTTATATTCTTCATTGAGGCCCTTGGGGCATCTGGATTGCAGTAACCAGATCCAAAAACATTCCCTCTGGAGTAATAGACTTTTTTTTGTCCTGCCCCTGTCTTACTTTCACCTTCTCTAAAATTTGCCACCGGGGCTGTGCCACGTGATGCCCATGCGTGTAAAAATGTCTGGCTATTAAAGTTTCTTTTTTAGTTTTCTCGTTTCCATTGTTACTAGTAAGATTCGGCTGTGTAAGTGGTGTTTGGTAGTTCTGTATTGTATATTGTATTGTATAAGTCTGGTTTTTATGGGTCTGGATGTTTGGTCCACATAAGCCAATCCACATGGGCATTTAATGCAATATACCACATCACTGGTATCACATTTTAAGAACCCTTTTATCTTATGTTTAGAACTATGTAATGGGTGTGTCACTGGTATTATCACATTAAAGTGTCCACAGTTCCTACATGGGAAGGTGCCATTAGCAGTACCTCTAGTGGGAAAATTACATCCTGATCTATCCAAGGGCTTAGGTTTGATAAGATCACCAATATTTCTACCACGTCTATATGAAAACATAGGGGGTAATTTAAACAGGTGGCCATATTTGGTATCACTACTTACAATTGGCCAATATTTCATGATAATATTTCGTATGGCCTTAGAATTGTTATAGAAGGATGTAATAAAAGGGATTTTTTGTATCTTACTAGGATTTACACTTTTTTTGGAAAGTACTTCTTTCCTGGGGTTGGCCTGTACAATCCTTCTATTAGACTCAAGGGAGGTTTTATCATATCCTTTGTCCAATAATTTGTTAACCATCTCTGTTGATTCTTTATCATAAAGAGCGTCAGTGGAGGTCATACGTCTAACTCTTAAAAGTTGACTCTTAAGAAGACCTTTACATAATCCTGGTGGGTGATAAGAAGTGGGTCGCAATAAATTGTTTCTGTCCGTAGGTTTGGTATAGACTGAAGTAATAAATGTTGTACCAGTATATGTAATGTTAACATCCAAAAAATTTATCTCAGTGTGACTGGCTTCTAATGTAAATTTTATAGTCAAACTCTGGAAGTCATTAATGCTTTATGCTGGAAATTTGAAATCTGGACCCCAATGATATCCGGGTTCCCCCTTACTTTGCATAGGAAAGGCTCCAGTGTAATGATAAATAAGAGGGGGGCTAAAACATTTTTTATCCTCATTCCATAACCCAATGTTATTTTTAAATCTGGAATCAAGTGCTACAGAGCCTAAAACATTTTTTAACCTCACTCCATAACCCAGGGTTTTTTTTACGTTAGAAGTGTCAATATTACTTTATTCTATAGAAGCAATAAAATGTCTATTGGTCTCAGCTGGATATAGTGTTGTACTGCCCCATGTATTTCGACAGAATATTTAGTAATATGGGGGTTCTACTGTATTTCAAATATTCTGCACAAATAAATTGGAGAATTGCCACTTTTATAACTGACAGTTCAGCAGGTCTAGTATTCTTTGCCATTGTTATATAGGGCTCTTGTTATTGTTCAAACCTATCCTGCTCCTAGGAACCCCTTCCACATGTTATGACATGTAGATGATTGAATTGATTCCAGTTGCTTATAATTAGCCATTCTATGGGCTCTTACTGATGAGCGTTTTTACCTGCGCTCCCCTGCGTTCCGTTTTTCTGCGTTCAGCCGCAGGAGAGCGCAGGAATAGACGCATTACATTTTTTCCAATGGGGCTGTACTCACACAGGCGCTTGTAGGCGCCAAACGCAGGTTGAGACGCAACATGCTGCATTTTTTTTGCGTTCGGCGCATACACGCGCCTGTGTGAGTACAGCCCCATTGGAAAAAATGTAATGCGTCTATTCCTGCGCTCCCCTGCGTCCAAACTCAGAAAAACTGAACGCAGTGGAGCGCAGGTAAAACGCTCGTCAGTAAGAGCCCTTAAACATACTAAAAGTTGCCCACAGCAACCAGTTCATCAATTAGCTTTTCTAACCTGCATTTTACTGGTGCAGTTTAGTTGATATATTAAAGGGGTTGTTGTTCACCTTCCAAACACTTTTTTCAGTTCAGTTGTTTTTAGATTTTCCCCCAGAAATAAAGACTTATTTCAATTACATTCCATTATTTATTTTTTACTGTTTTTCCAAAATCTAAGTTAAAAGTTGAATGTTTGAGTCTGGCAGCTCAGTAATTCAGGTGCAGACTCTAAACTGTTACAAATTTGCAACATTTAGTTAGTTTAGTTAGATACATTTCTTAGCAGCATCTCTGGAGTATTAGTAACTATTGTATCAATTCTAACAGCTGCCTGTAATGAAACCCAGAGATTCTGCTCAGCAGGGACAAAGATAAGAAATGTATCAACTAAATGTATCCATTTAGAACAGTTTACAGGGTCGGCGACTCCCCCTCCCAGAGCTGCTTCAGAAGGTGAAAAATGACACTTTATACTTCCAAATTAGAAAAACGGTCGCACATAGAAAATAGAAAGTTGTTGGAAAAAGTTGTTATTTCTGGCGATCTATCTGAAAACAACTAGTTGTTTGAAGGTGAACCACCCCTTCAACAAATTGCCGTCTGTTAAACTGATGTGGTGTTCCACTCAATCAGGACTGCATCGATAAACCATGCTTCAGGACCTGGTCAGAATATTTAGGCGTTAAAGGGGTTTTTCACCTCAGAGTTAACTTTTGCTATGATGTAGACAGTGATAGTCTGCGTCGATCTGCAATTGTTTTTCATTTTTTATTATTTGTGGTTTGCAATTGCAGCAATCTGGTTGTTAGGGTTCAAATTCCCCTAGGGATCTTCGATTTGAATAAGAAACTGGGATATGAATAGGAGAGGACCTGAATAGATACCCTTTAAAGGGTATCCAAACCCAAAAAATGTACCATAAAACACACACATATATATATAAACCTATTCGTAACCTCTACAATTTACATTAATTTTCAGCTCACTGGCTCTTTGAAGGCAAAAGTGTCAGAGAATCTAAGGGACTTATTATTTATGCTGTGTAAAATAAAATTCACCAGAAAAACTGTGTAAAAAGCTGTGTTAAATAAATGGGAACTTATCAAGCTTTGTGATATTTTACACCATGTCACACTAGATTTTCCACCATTATTTTACATTACTTCAGACCTTTGTTAGTAAGTTCCAGCGGAAGTTGCTCAAAGATAAAGTAGAAGCGCAGAAAAAAATGACGCCATTTTTAAACGGCAATGTGTGCTGAATTATTCCGCTGTTTTTTACACCACATAATAAATCTTCCCCCCAAATGTGTCTGCGGTTTCTATGCATTTCTTGTATTACATTAAATTACGTTCAGTTGAGCCAAACGTCTGGTATTTGCAGTCTAAGAATGCAACTGCTAAAAATAGAAAAGTGCTCTGAGTTATTTTTAGGGATCAAATCCCTTTATCTAAAGAAGGAGAACAGAAAGAGTATCAGAAATTATCCCTCCCCAGAGAAGTTGTATAAATCAACCCATAAGAATTCTCTTCAGAGTTTCTCCTAAACTTAATGGAACAGTAACATCAAAAAATTGAAGTGTTTTAAAGTAATACAAATATAATACAGTGTTGCCCTGCACTGGTAAAACTGCTGTGTTTGCTTCAGAAACACTACTATTGTTTATATAAATAAGCTGCTGTGTAGCAGTGGGGGAAGCCATTCAAAGGAGAAAGGGTTTAGGTTACACAGCAGATAGCAGATAAGCTGTGTAGAACATAATGATATCTGTTATCCACTATTTAACCTGTGCCATATAGCCTTTTTTCAATTTCCACCATTGCTACACAGCAGCTTGTTTATATGAACTATAGTAGTGTTTCTGAAGCAAACAAATCAGTTTTTCCAGAGCAGGGCTTCACTACATGATATTTTCATTACATTAAAACACTTTCGTCTTTACTGGTCCTTTAGGATGGTGTCACAGGGGGAGATTATTCGCCAAGTGACAAATCTTCTCTACTGCGGACAACTAATTTCGCCGAAATGCCTTCCCATCGGCAAGAATGCGAATCGCAGGCAGGATGGCATATGTATCGCTTCAGTTTTCTGAAGTCCCCCGAAGATGCCTCCCTGAGGAAACTTCGGGCAATTTTGGAAAGCGACACGTATGCCAACCGTATTCTTGCCAGCGGGAAGGCATTTCGGGAGATTAGTCGCCTGCAGTAGAGATTTGTCTCTTATCAAACATATGCAGTCTTGGCTGTATGGTGCCTCTCAACAGGTAGCAACTCCGTGTATGTTGCAGAAGGTTCCAAATAAAGAAAATTGAACCTGGAGAGCACAGTGCTTTTCAAAGCATCATTGTGTTTTTATTTACAGGATTGTCTTACACAAAGGCAATCCTGTAAATAAACACACAATGATGCTTTGAAAATCACTGTGCTCTCCAGATTCAATTTTCTTTATTTCAAGATTTGTCTCTTGTCAAATAATCTTCCCCGTGTACCACCACCCTTAACATCTGGCTATTCGGGTATCAAGTGAGGATAAATAGCTAGGCTGAAACCAATTGGCCAAGTAGAAGCCATTAAGAATGAAAATGCAACAGAGAAATCAGCATTGTCTTCAACAAGAGACTTCTGAATGATACAGACTTACAGTTTCTATATTTTGGTTCCCCTCAGAGTCCAAGTTCCCGAGGTTATATGACCAAGGCAGAACTACAGAAGGAAGCTCAGGCGTTATGTGACAAATCTTTTACCTTGGTAAATATACACCGAGTATTTTGATACTATGTTATAATGGTAAAGTACCAAATACCTTCATAGCAGTCCTTTATTGCTTATTTATAAATCTTACCACTTATATTTCAATATATGGGAAACCCGTTATCCAGAAAGCTCCAAATTACTGGATGGCCATTTCCCATAGACTCCATTTTATCCACATAATCCAGATTTTTAAATACGAAACGCGTAAGGTGGATCATACAGGGTCAGTATGTATGTATTTTTATTATGATTTTGATTGAATAAAAAATTCATTTTTACTTTATCGGGACATTTTGTTTATTGGTAAGATAATAAAATAGTACCTTGTACATGATCCCAACTAAGATATAAATAATCCTTATTAGAAGCAAAACCCGCCTATTGAGTTTATTTAATGTTTAAATGATTTTCTAGTAGACTTAAGATCCAAATTACAGAAAGATACATTGGGGCAAATTCACTAAGCCGCGAAGCGCCGAACGCTAGCGTTAATTCGCTAACGTTTGGCATTTTCACTGCTGCGCAAATTCACTAACGAACGCTGGCGTAGTTTCGCTAGTGTTACTTCGCAACCTTACGCCAGACGAATATTCGCTAGCGACGAAACTACGCAAATTCACTAACTTGCGCAGTGTACTGAACGCTACCTTTTACGCTAGACTTCCTTCGCCACCTCAGACCTGGCGAAGCGCAATAGAGTAGATAGGGATTGTTTAAAAAAAAAGTCAATTTTTTTTCTAAGTCCCAAAAAACACTGGCGTGTTTTCTACATGATGGCTGATAGGCTGAAAAAGATCGAAAATTTTTTGGGGCTCCCCTTCCTCCCCCCTACATTTCCTGACTCATGGCAACTTACCTAGACAGTGGGCACATGTGTAGGGCAAAATAAAATTTTTATTTGCTGATTTGAAGGTTTTCTAGGCATTTGTAGTGCAGATACGTGTTCCTCCATTGAAATTTGAATTTCGCGCCGTATGCAAATTAGCCTTCGCTAGCGTAACTTCGCTTTATATAGCGAATCAACACTAGCGCAACTCCGCAACCTTACGCTACCCCTGTGCGCATCTTCGGATTTTAGTGAATTTGCGGAGCCCTGGCGAAACTACGCCTGGCGAAGTGCGGCGAAATTGCGCCTGGCGCAACTTCGCATCTTAGTGAATTTGCCCCATTATCCGTAAAACCTCAGGTCCCAAGCATTATTGGATAACAGGTCCCATACCTGTATATCGATCTATCTGAATTGGGTAGTATTCTGGGTGGTGCAGGGTAATTTCCAAAGAGATAACAGAACAAGATATAAAAGCACAAACAGCTCACTAATTTTGATATGGACATTTGAGACATAGTAGCTTTGAAAACGTTAATATTTAAATGGCTTAAGTCATTCATTTTCTACAACTGATCAGAAGGGTTTCCTTACTCTGGATATTTTCTTCTTTCTTTTTTAGACAGATCCTAACAGTAAATACACAGCATGGTCTTCTGTCAGCACATTAATTCAGAAGGAATTGGTCATCAAAACCCACAGCCCTGCAAGGTGAGACACTGAGCCTTTTCATAAGGCATCCTGATGCTTCTGTATGGAACCCTTCATTAAGCAAATTAGTTACAGGGGGAGGAGCCAAGAATGGGCAGAAAAGGGTGGCTAATCTAGTGTTTGGTTTGTAATAATGTTCCACCCTTCCTGTTACTTGCTGGCATCGAATGACATGGCAAATGACCGTCATTTCACTCTCCGAGCAAAGAATCATTTTTACCTCCTATGCATCACACTTTCCTACAAGATTAACGTTATAACTAGACTAGTGTGAATGAGTTGCCAGTGTCTCTGTTTCTGCTTTTATTCATAGTTAAGCTCCAGACATTGGGCCATTTTTCTCAAATACTGTTGCATTAGGAAATACGCTTACTAAAAGTCTTTAAGCTATTCGTGTTCATAGAATAAATTGAAAATAAACTGGAGGCATATAAGTACAATAGATAATTTCTGTAGAAATACTGCTGAATGTCTTAAAACCTAAGGATTTTCTACCTGTACCAGTGATGTGTGTAAGTGACACCCATGTACTGCCTGCAAGTGGACTTTTAGTGGACACAATTACTCTAGAATTATTGGGGGAATTGCTGCAGTGTAAGAAAATTACATGGTGAGTTGTGCCAATTTCTTGTAATTCGCATTTTGCCCATGGGGCAAATTCACGTACCTCCGAAAATTCGCCAGCGAGGGCTTCGCTCAAATCGCAACACTTTGCCAGGTGTAGATTCGACAGGACAACGCTAATTCACTAAAATCCAAAGTTGTGTCCAGGGCATCAAAGGCTGGCGAAGTAGCGCTATCAGTGGCGGAACTACTGGGGGAGCAGGGTGTGCGAACAGGCCAGGACCGCACCCCCTTGGGCTGTACGGAGGGGGGCGGGTCCCGGCTGCGCGTCACTCACCAGGGCCCGCCCCCCTCTAGTTATGCTACTGATCGCTAGCGTTACTGCGGCAAGCGAATCGAAGTAGCGCTAGCATTGCCTAATTTAACCAGAGGCCATCCCTTTAGACTAGAAGAAAAGAACTTTCATTTGAAGCAACGTAGAGGGTTCTTCACAGTCAGGACAGTGAGGTTGTGGAATGCACTGCCGGGTGATGTTGTGATGGCTGATTCAGTTAATGCCTTTAAGAATGGCTTGGATGATTTTTTGGACAGACATAATATCAAAGGCTATTGTGATACTAAACTCTATAGTTAGTATAAGTATGGGTATATAGATTTTTAATTAAAAGTAGGGAGGGGTGTGTGTATGGATGCTGGGTTTTCATTTGGAGGGGTTGAACTTGATGGACTTTGTCTTTTTTCAACCCAATTTAACTATGTAACTAACTAACTATGTAATTTGTATACGGCAGGAAGTTAAAGTACAATGGACGTATATGTTGCAGCAAATACATTACATTACACTACACAAGCCCGGGAAACCTTAATAAAATAAAATAGAGTTGTTATATTGCCCTACACATGAGCCCAGGGTATAGTTTATGTGCCATATGTTAGGAAATGTAGGGGGGGAAGCCGAGTACCCCAGAAAAAATTTACGATCTTTTGCAGCCTATCACCCTGAAAATAGGAAAAGACGCCAGCGTTTTTTGGACTTAGAAAAATTTTCAACTATTTTTTGAGGAAGTCCTATCTACTCTATTGCACTTCGCCTGGTCTGAGGTGGTGAAGGCAAGTCTGAACCAAAAGGTAATGTTCAGTGAAATCCGCTTCTTATTGAATTTGCGCAGTTACGTCCATTCGCCAGAGCGAAAATTCGGCGATAGTGTGCAAATGATCACTAGCTTCTGTCTGTTTCACTAACGATGTTAATCCTGCGGCTGTTAGTAAATCGGCGAAGTTCCGAAATGACGTCACGCTGGTGACTTTTTGTCGGCATTAGTCACTTTGCTCTTTAGTAAATTTGCCCCCATATTTTAAAGGGGTTGTTGACCTTTAAGTTAACTTATATTATGATGTAGAGCACACATTCAAATGTAAAAATTGTTGGGGAGCAACACAAGCATGAATAAAGTCTATGCAAGTGCCATATGGTCTGTGATTAGCTATTTGGTAGCCCCTATATGGACTAGCAGCCTACAGGAGGCTCTCTTTGGCAGTACACCTGGTTTTTATGTAACCAAAAGTTGCCTCTAAGCCTGGAATTCAAAAATAAGCACCTGCTTTGAGGCCACTGAAAGCAACATTCAAGGGGTTGGCGAGTAACATGTTGCTTGCGAGCCTCTGGTTGGCGATCACTGATGCAGAGAGTGATATTCCAAGATAATTTGCAATAAGTTATATTTTTTTATTATTTGTGGTTTTTGAATTATTTAGCTTTTTATTCAGCAGCTCTCCAATTTCAAACTCAAAAATCTGGTTGCTCGGTTTTATGCCATACTGGAAAGGGCTGGTCCCGATCCACTAGAGAGAGTAAGAAATAAATGGGCTAGGGATATTCCAGGTCTGGAGGAGGAGATGTGGACGGATGCACTGAAACAGGTCCCAGTCATTACCATGTCAGTTAGAGACAGGTATATCCAAAATAAGTTTCTGAACAGAGTATACCTTACGCCTTATAGACTTGCAAAAATATATCCTATGGTTTCAGACCAATGCACCATATGTAATCAGGAGGTAGGCACGGTTATGTATGTATTCTGGGACTGCCCGAGAATCCAGGGGTTCTGGGGTGGGGTCCTGCACCATACTTCTCTGGTCTTAGATGTCCCTAGTTTTAGAACCCCGTTGGTTTGTCTTTTGGGAATAATGGATAATTTGGGGCTGAAGCCTGCAGTCAAGCTTTGCTACCTCCAACTTTTATACTATGCAAAAAAATCTATCCTTTTGCATTGGAAATCGACTGAACCTCCCACCATTACCTTCTGGAAAAGTCAGGTTAACAACGTCCTTCCTTACCAAAAATTGGCTTATATCACAAGAGGGTGCCCCAAGAAGTTCGAGGGCGTCTGGGGAGCTTGGTTGGAATATGAAGCCGCTCATTAAGATTGGGTTCTTGGTGCGATGGTATTTTGTCTGCTGGTTCCACGTCCATTATGTATGATTTGTCTTTTTGTTTTTTGTTGTCTATGTGTCTGTGATGTGTTGTTAAAAACTGCATAAATAAAAACTTTTAAAAAAAAAAAAATCTGGTTGCTCGGGTCCAATTACTAGGGATGCACCGAATCCAGGATTCGGTTTGGGATTCGGCCAGGATTCGGCCTTTTTCAGCAGGATTCGGATTCGGCAAAATCCTTCTGTCCGGCCGAACTGAATCCGAATCCTAATTTGCATATGCAGATTAGGGGCGGAGAGGGAAATCGTGTGACTTTTAGTCACAAAACAAGGAAGTAAAAAATGTTTTCCCTTCCCACCCCTAATTTGTATATGCAAATTAGGGTTCGGATTCGGTGCGGTATTCCAAATCCTTCGTGACGGATTCGGGGGTTGGGCCGAATCGAAAATAGTGGATTCGTGCATCCCTACAAATTACCCGAGCAACCATGCACTGATTTGAATGAGAGACTGCAATATGAATAGGAGAGGGCCCAAATAGAAAGACAAGTAATAAAAAGTAACAATATGTTTGTAGCTTGATAGAGCGTTTGCTTTTAGATTGGGTCAATGACCCTCATTTAAAAGCTGGAAAGAGTGAAATCATTCAAAAACGATAAGAAAGGAAAAATGAAGGCCAGTTGAAAAGTTGCTTAGAATTAGCCATCTTATAACATACTAAAGTTAATTTAAAGGTGAACCACCTAAGCTGCCCAGTGATTGCACTTTCATACAGAATCCTTCTGTTAAAAATCTTAATTCAGTTGACCCCAAATGTAGTTTAGCAAATGTAGGTTGTGTTAACACCGGTGCCTTGACTAACAGTATAGTACAGTGGCAATGCTAAATTGATTAATAAAAAATTCAGGCTTAAAAAGGCAGCACCTCACCTTAGTCCATTCCCTAAAGTGCAGGTATGGAACCTGTTATCCAGAATGCTTGTGACCTGGGTTTTTCCTGATAACGGATCTTTCCGTAATATGGATTTTCATACCTTACGTCTACTAGAAAATCATGTAAACATTAAATAAATCCAATAGGCTGGTTTTGCTTCTAACAAGGTACCGCTTTATTATTACAGATAAAAGGAAATCATTTTTAAAAATTTGGATTAAATGGAGTTTATGGGAGACAGCTTTTTCTGTAAATTGGAGCTCCGACGGGTCAAACCAATCGATATCTGGACGATTTTTGGGCTGATATCGATCGGGAGGACCCTTCAGGAGCCCCCCCACACATGGGCAGATCTGTCTAAAGGACCCATATCGGCAGCTTTAAATTGCCCATGTATGGCCACCTTTACTCTTCTGGAATCCAAGGTGCTGATAACCTTGTTCACTAAGGGCAGTGACTGCTGAGGAGATTTGTTGCCTGTGATTATTTATGCATGCAAGCGACAAATGTCCTGAAAATGCATCTCCATTGAAGGTAACTGAAACCGATAAGTAAAATCAACATATCCTCTAGCAACCATGCACTGATTTGAATAAGAGACTGGAAAATAAATCGGATAGGACCTGCATAGAAACATCTATAATCAAAAGTAGCAATAACAATACATTTGTAGCTTTACAGAGAATTGTATATTTTTAGTTGGGGTGACCCCCATTTGAAAGCTTAAAAGAATCAGAAGAAGAAGGCAAATAAAAAAAAAACTATAAATAAATAATGAAGCCCAAGTGAAATGTTGCTTAGAACTGGCCATTCAATAACAAACTAAGGGGCTGATTTATCAAAGGTCGAAATTAATTTTGGAATTGAAAAAATTCGAATTTCAAGCTATTTTTGTGTACTTCGACTAGGGAATAGTCCAAATTCGATTTGAATTTGCAAAAGATTCGAAAATTCGAATATCGAAATTTATCATCTACTGTTTCTTTCAAAATTGGATTTCGGCCATTCGCCATCTAAAACCTTCCGAATTGCTGTTTTAGCCTAAGGGGGACCTCCTAGAACCTCTTTGGAGTCAATTGGTGGACTTCTCAAAAAAATCTAAGTTTTTTTTGGGGAAAAACTTCAAATCGAATTTGATTGAATATGATATTCCTTAGATTCGTACATTTCGAATTCGGCCGACTATGGACCTATTCGATCGAAAACAGACCTATCCGACCCAAAAAAAACGTCAACTTAATTTCGGTTGGTCTTTTTGAATTCGAATTTTTAAGTTTTTTTCAATTCGAAATTCGAACCTTGATAAATATGCCCCTAAAAGTTAGCTTAAAGGTGAACCATCCCTTTAATGTACTAGAAACTTCAGTTTAAGTGTATCAGAAACAAAACAGAAAACAACTGCAGTGGAGCCTTTGCTGAAGTTTGGTGTGTTCTTTTTCTTGCATGGCCATAGCCCAATAAATATGTTGTTGGTATTTGACCAACTTATATTTGTTTCCTTCTGTAGGTACTCACTAACAGAAAAAGGGCTTGAATTGGCGCAGAAGCTGGAAGAGGCAGAAGATCAAGCTAGGGCAAAAGGATTTCCCAAGCAAGTACAGACTTCATCACATGAAGAAGAAGAGCAAGAGGAGACGGATAGTGAAACCAATCCATGTATACAGTAAGTAAACGGACACCTTTCCCTGGGTAACAGTTTAGTTCTCCTGTGTTGCTGCATGTAATAATTCATAGTAAATTCACAGCATCACTCAGTGGCCAGTTTCACACAGAGATTAGTTGCTGCTATTTTCAGATGGCTATAAGGTGTTTCCTAATTTTCTGTTGGAAAATAAGTATTTTATGCACCATAGAAAGAATTAATTCCATGTCCAGGCATCTACAATTAGCAGGCAACTAATCTTGATGTGTCTCTTAATAATGTGTCCGGGAATTACTTTCTTGATGGATGGAGAGTTAGGTGCATGAAAGGAAGCCACCAACAGACAGTCCTTCTTTAATATTAAGGTAATGATTTTGCAGTCTGGGCTTGTGCTTTTGTTATGATGCATACTTGTCATCATTACACATAAATATTTGCTTTCTGTACATGTTCTGGTTTGTGACCATCTTCTTCTGTTCTCTTATAGTGTTGAGCCAGTTCAGTGTCCTCCAGGTCAGCAGCTTAATGTGGCTTATTCATATAATGTTAAGAATACCTCTTCTGTCCCCCCATCGGTTCAGTACAACCACGTGCCTGATTTTACTCTGCGCCCTGGAGATTTCAACATTCTTCTTTGTGTGGACTTCATCGAAACCACAGGGTAATGCATATCTTCAATGTGTGTTTGCATACAGCAATTTATTGCAGTATAGTATGTACTTTTTTATCCTGCCCCATAAAAGGTATGCAGTGCTGAAAGAAAAGGCATAGACCTAAAAAAAAAGGATAGAGTTCTTATAAGTTATTGATTCAAACAAAACACTTAGTATGTATGAACTGTATTTCATAATTGGCAGCATCTATTCCATTTTCGACATTTTCTGTTGAACTAAAGGCCTATTCTCTGGTTCATCCTGATGAAGGGAGGGTGAAAACCCCCCGAAACGTTGATGCGATGCATGGGTGGTGAAAAATAAAAGGGGTAAGCTCCCCATCTGCAAAATAATTGGTGTTTGTGCGACTCCCTTACATATGCTTCTCCTACTTGATTGACGTGTGCTGATCATCTATGGGGCTCTGCACAACCAGGCAGGAATATCATAGGAAGGGACAGGAGGTGCGGAAATTTTCTACATTGGACATTGGACTGACTCCCCATGCCCTTCAATGAATTATTGTCTTTTTGGAACACCCCTAGATGCCACATATATATATATATATATATTGAATCAAGAAGTTAAACACTTTGGTACCTGTGGGGTTAAATGAACATTGCTCTTTCCTCTATTTCCTGAATCAGGGTTGATCAGTTTTAAATACTATTTGTTACTATGTATAAGGCAGTACAATGATACATTGTTATGAATTTATTATCAATTATTCAATGTTTAAACTGATACATTTGCAGAACCTATTGGATACATTGTGTTTGTATGTTATAGTTCATCTCAATGTGATAAGGTTTTTGTGTCTATTGGTTTTTACGATTAACCTGTTCCACTTTGCAGGGCTGAGCTTCCTGTCATGTGGTGTTTGGTCAGTCACAGTATTGGGTGAATGCTTGTGGGTTTTATCTATTTATTCACAGGTGATTTTAATTGGGATTTGTGGTCTTGAAAAAGGTCTTAGGAACAGCCCGAAACGTTGACTCTCTATTTTTAATGTACTAAATAAAATCATGGATTTTTAAAAAGATCCTTTAAAGGTTCCCAGAGTGCACCTTCATTTTTGGATGTTTGTAAGAAGTTATAGTAGGTAGCACCAGGGTCATTCCATTTTTGGTTACGGTGTGCTGAACTTGTTGGGACACAATATATGTATATGTATATATGTGTATATATGTGTATATATATATATATATATATATATATATATATATATATATATATATATATATATAGCAATTGTGCTGCAGCTTCCACTCGCAGCGGCAATTGGAATTGTAGGGGAAATGTTGCAATCTGGTTGAAAAAACATGGCAAATTGCATCCTATATTGCAGTGCACTTTCATAAATGCCCCTAATGTATCCCCTGTATGGGATGACCTGTTTTCTATTAATTTATAGTTCTACTGTACAGTGCTGCGTACATTAGTAGCGCTAATGTACGCTGTGCTGTCAGATTTCAACCTATAGTGTACCCTGATTAGGGTAATCGTTAAAGAGGAATCAAAACACCCCTGTCTGTCACCTTTCCTAATATAGTATAGGACCTGTTATCCAGAATGTTTGGTTTTTCTGTAAAATGGATCTTTGTAATTTGGATCTGGTTTTGCTTCAAAAAATGTTAATTATATCTTTTTGGATCAAGTACAAGGTACTGTTTTATTATTACAAAGAAAAGGAAATTATTTTAAAACATTTGGATTATTTGGATAAAATGGAGTCTATGGGAGATGACCATCCTGTAATTCAGAGCTTTCTAGATAACAGATCCCATACCTGTACTATTGAACGTACAGCACCGTGTATGTCACACACACACAGCAGCACAGCATAGAGAGGGTGTAATTCTCCAGAGAGTCTTCCATCCACATTGCTTCTTTTGGTGCCCCTATTCCCAAAATTGTCCATTCTGTTGTGCAGTATATATACATGTATAAAATGACATTCTACTACAGGTAATTCACATTTTTTTTTAAAATAATTTTTCTCCTTTTTCTCTGTAATAATAAGTACCTTGTACTTGATCCAATCTAAGATATAATTAATCCTCATTGGAAGCAAAATCAGCCTATTGGGTTTATTTAATGTTTACATGATTTTCAATTCAAGGAAATACGGTCAAGTAGACTTAAGGTATGAAGAACCAAATTACTGAAAGATCCATTATCCGGATTATTCTGGATAACAGGTCCCATACCTGTACTCACTTTTTTGATTGATGTGTGAATGCAATCACATTCAAAATCTCAGTAAATATCATTTTAACTTTGCAGTGGTGCTGCTCACAAGAAGCAGGATCTAGTTTCAGAACTTAAAAGGAATGGAGTGAATTTTGATGTGCGCAAATTGCACATTGGGGATTTTCTGTGGGTTGCACAGGAAAAAGTCCAACCTGTGCCTGGTAAGTGTTAAAAGAAACACAAGTGCATATTTTTGTTTACCTTTTCAGACTCATTTGTTGTTAGTCTTGCCTATAATGCTGTGTTTTCAGTGAACGTTTAGAAGGATTTTAATCCATCGATCGAACGATTTTCCTTCGATCAAAAAAGCTAGGAAAGCCTATGGGGACCTTCCCCATAGGCTAACATTGATGATTGGTAGGTTTTAGGTGGCGAAGTAGGTGGTCGAAGTTTTTTTTAAAGAGACAGTACTTCGACTATCGAATGGTCGAATAGTCGAACGATTTTTAGTTCGAATCATTTGATTCTAAGTTGTAGTCGAAGGTCGAAGTAGCCAAAAAAATCCGAAGTATTTTTTATTCTATTTCTTCACTCGAGCTAAGTAAATGTGCCCCATAATGATCTGTCCCATGATATATACCTCTGTTCCCCGTGAATCTGCTTCAATAGCTCATTTTTACAATTCCGTCTAGAAAATTTTACTTACTGTTTATTTCTTAATTGGGTTGTTTACCTTTAAATTAACTTCAAGTGTGATGTAGAGAGTGACATTCTGAGACAATTGGTTTTTGGCAATTGGTTTTCATTTTTTATTTGTGGTTTTTTAGTTATTTGCCTTTTCAGCAGCTCTACAATTTGCAAGTTGAGCAGTCTGGTTGTTAAGGCCCAAATTACCCTAGCAACCATGCATTGATTTGAATAAGAGACTGGTATATGAATAGGAGAAGACCTGGATAGAAAGAAGAGTAATAAAACATAGCAATAATAATGTGTAGCCTTAGAGAACATTTTTTTTAGATGACCCCCATTGAAAGCTGGAAAGGGGTTAGAAGAAGAATGCAAATAAATCAAAAACTATAAAAAAGAAAAAAATGAAGGCCAAAAGTTACTTATAATTAGCTGTTCTATAACATACTAAATGTTAACTTATTAAACGTTAAATTATTACTCCTAGAGGCTACAATATTATTGTTACACATTTTTTACTTTTCTTTCTCTTCAGGCCTCTCCTATTCATTTGTCAGTCTTTCATTTATGCCACTGCATAATAGTTGCTATGATAAAATGGACCATAGCAACCAGAGAGACTGGAGAGCTGCTGAACAAAAAGCAATTGTTAAACCACACCACACTTGCCAAACCACACTTAATAAAAAAAAAAAATGAACAGCAGGTTGTCTCAGAATATCACTCTCTCCATCGTACTTTAAGTTCATTTATAGACGAACAACCCTTTTAAAAGAGTAGGTCATGTTAAAGTTGATGTTTGGTATAACATTTTTGTTCTGCATCTCTCCAGCACGGAATTCAAACTACTATTTGGTTGCTAACAATACCCTAGCAACCAGGGTGCAGTTTACAATTCAGGATCTAAAATTCAAAGATCTAAAATGCTTGAAATTAAAGTAATTGAAACTAAGAATAACACTCAAATTGAGCATCACTTGTTTTTTTTTTTTGGTTGCCAGGATCAGTGACCCCTGCAGTATTTTTAATTGAATGCTGGAAAAGGCAATGGAAAATGATTATTCAAAAACTATACTTGCTATAAAGTAATGAAACCCACTAATGGCACAGCATCAAGATTCAGTTTTCTGTATTACTTATTTTGACTCACAGGCCAACTACGGATCCCTCAGGCTCGGGAACTGGTATTAGATTATGTGGTGGAACGAAAGAGAATGGATGATTTGTGTGGAAGTATTATAGACGGCCGCTTCCGGGAGCAAAAGGCAAGTCATTAACTTTGCTACATTGCCAAACTTATTTTTGTGTAACTGCAGTACTTACATTGCAATTCTGCATATATAATGACAGTCATGGGCTTCTGTTTATATCAATGAAAGTAATTACAGCTTCTAACTACTACAGTTCATCAGAACTCTTTTAGACAAATAGCATATATATACCAGATGTCTTTCATACTGTAAGGGGCAGATTTATCAAGGGTCGAATAGACAATTTGAATTTTCAAATTTAAATCCCCCTATTTGAATGTAAATCAGAATGTGATATTTATCACAGCTCCAGCATAGAAACAGTCCTAATTCGAATATTCAGCACCTAAAACCTGCTGAGTTTATGTCAATGGCAGAGGTCGGTTGAGCAATTTGGAGATGGTAACAGCCTTCCTGACATTAGAGTTATTTTTTTACGGGAGAAAAATTCGATTTGCACGAATCGAATACGATTAGAATTTTCGCGTCTGAACCATTCGATCGAATATCAGCCATTCTAATTTTTTCTTAAATAACCTTCCAGTTGGATTGTCAGTATATTTGAATTTCAAAAAATTCACATGAATTCGAAATTCGACCTTTGACAAACAGGCCTCTGAATATAATGAAGGTCACAGGGCATTACATAAATGCTAGACAGTGACTTAGAGAGATTTCTCAAGCAAAGGAGTGTGTGATGGGGTGGTGGCGGTTGGGGGAAGAGTGCAGAAGCCTGAGGGTACACAAGAAAAATCTTTAATTGTGGCAGTTCTGATGCAGAGGTTGTTGAAAAAGGGTTTTTTGCAGGGGTTCCATAGTGGTGGTATAAGGAGTCTGATCTATTGGATATAGGGTTGCCACCTGCCCGGTATTTTACTGGCCTGGCCTGTAAAAATTAAGCTTGATCCCAATGTTATTAAAGGGAAAATGCATAAAAATATAGGCAGGCCAGTATTTTTTTCAAGAAAGGGTGGCAACCCTAATTGGATATCAGGACTGGGCCAAGGTATTTTGGCACCCTAGGCAAGGACTTCAATCAGTGCCCCCACCCGATCCTACATTACCATTTCCCACCTTACCATTCAAATTGCACACCCATTATGTTGCCCCATGTACCTGTGCCAGCACCTATCATATTGCCCTATAAGTACCTGTGCCAACTGCAGTCAATATCTCAGATTGCTCCCAAGCCCCCAATGTGTACCTGTGCCAGCATAAGACAAAACATCCATCATATTGTTAACCCCAGTCTGTAATTATGCCAGCAGCAGCCAAAATAATCCATCATATTGGCCCTAATTTGTACCTGTGCCAGCAGAAGCCGAAAATCCATTATAATGCCCCAAACATCTGTGTACCTGTTCCAGTACCCCCATTTGTACCTGTACCAGCAGCAGCCAAAAAATCCACAATATTGCCCACAAATATGTACTTGTGCCAGCAGGAGCCAAAAATCCATCATATTGCCCACAAATATGTACCTGTGCCAGCAGTTGCCAAGAGGGAGATGGGGAGTGCCAGCAGTACAAATCACAGGCAAGAGGGGGTTGGAATAGGCGGTTTATAAAATTAAAAAACTATTAAAGGCCAAGCAAACCAGGGTTTAAAAAAAGAAAAAAAGAGCCCCTTAAAAGTGCGCCCCCCATCATGATTGCGCCCTAGGTGGGCGCCTACTCTGCCTACCCCTAGTTCCGGCCCTGTTGGATATAATACAGAGGCTTTATTTTGGGGAGAAATGCTAAAGAGTGATGAACTGGAAAACTGTGATTTGGGGAGAAAGTGCACAGACTGATGCAACCAGGGAAAATGGGTATGTCCTGTTGCATTGGGGAAGAAAGATAACAAGCCTGATGTACTAGATAAGAGCAGAGGAGAGAGATAAGGGGTAAAATCGTGCTGCTTTATTGAGCAAAACTAAAATGGCTCCCCTGCCTGTGTTAGTGTGGTTTACTGTGCTGGCTCAAATAATCTTGCTGCTTGTTTAGCCAAAAAACTGCCCAAACTTTGTCAAGTAAACTACAACAAGGAAATGGACTGTCTCCTAAACTGGAATTGCTTAGTAGTAATGTTAGTAATGCCCTCATATTGCATGTAAACTACACTTCTGTCTCAGGATGAAATCTTTAAAACAGCAGGCATAAACTCTTAATAATATTCAATGAAAATGCCATCAACATCAGTTCTTACCAGTTGCAGTGTCAGCTTTCTATTTTAACATCTGCTTATTTCAGTTCCGCTTAAAAAGGTGTGGGTTACGCCACCCAATATACCTGGTGGAGGACCACGGGTCAGCGCAGCATCTGAGTATTCCTGAAACAACGTTACAGCAAGCGATAGTAAATACACAGGTGATGTATCATTCAGATACCTTCGTCAAATACAAATACATACCTTTCAATGTATGCTATACAGACAAAGGCAGGCATTGCTTTTCTTTCTTAAATATGAGTTGACGTAATGCCCAGTATGGTACACGTCCACATCAATACCCCTCGTTTCAGTACCCTGAAGGCTTTTCATTTGTTTTAAACAAACCGAGAGCTTAATGCACAAAATTCCATATTCTAATAAAGGTGTGAGGCCTGAGGTTTTGTCAAAACGTGTTAAACATTTACTTTCATATATGGATAACAGGGTATTCATTTTCATGTACTAATATAATACTGCATATCTTTTACTGATATTGATGTGGACTGCAAGAATTGACTTAATATTGCTTTGAATTCTTTAGGTGGTTGATGGATTTTTTATCAAGCGCACCAAGGATGTACGTGAATCTGCTGCCTACCTGACGATAATGACTCGATATCTTCAAGGCATCTACTCAGTAAGAATTATACAGTGTGATACCAATGGAGAAGAAAAGGTGAAATCGCTGGGGGAAACCAAGTTGCTAGGAAACTCCTCAGTCTCTTTTAGCCTCTTATTTGCTACTGTTTGAGTGCTGTGCTGTTTTCTTTTGTCCTCCCAGGTTTCCCCTGTTTCAATTCCAGTTGAGCTCATGTACAGTACAGAAATCTTGGGAAAATGTATGTATTGTGTATGTGCTCAAGCAATCCCACCGAGGGACACCTGAGAGATTGAAAAAATGTGTCAGCACTCAGCAAAAAGAAACTAGTGCGTTTTTTGAAGAACAGTAGTGCCAGGCTATAGACTGGACTCACTGGGTGGTACATAACAACTTGGAACACTCCAGTTACTTTACCTTTCCTTCTCCTGTAAAAGGAATATTATAAGCCTGGGGTTGCTTCAATATATTGTGCAATGTCAGATCTCTAGTTAGATCACTGGTAAGCAAGCCTTGTTCCCTATATGTAGTTCTGCTAGAGTTATTCCACTTGTGCCAGTTACTAATGACAAATATGCATATGGGCAACTCATAATATAGTGTCAGATTTTCTGTGATTAAACTAAGGCTTATTAAAAAAAAAGAATCTTGGGAGCCTTCTCACCACAACCTCATCCACCGCAAGCCATTGCAGGTGACACGTGGAAAATCATAGGTCGCGTGAATTTGTGTGTTTTGCGGGACCCCTTCTTGCAGCCCCTCTGTTGGTCTGATTGGGGTCTGCTTCCTTTATGATTAAGCTATTGCCCAGAATTTCTACAGATTACCAGGCATCTTCATTATTTAACATTGCTAAAATCTATTCCCTACAGAGAAAGACCCTTCTTAGTTGTACCAAGGAAGAAGAGTGGAAATGTGACCGAGCACTCTGCCCAAATACCGACAGCTGCATTCTTATGGAGTTCAAAGATTTTAATGAGAGTGCCATGAAAAACAAGGTGACATTTACATTCTTCTGAAAATAACTGAGTTTTGTGTAGAAAAAAAAGTTAAATTGAGAGTAATGGAAACCCCTTGCAAACACACATGTACGTGCATTTTTTCGGGTTGAGGAATTTACTGTGTTCCAGCACCAGACTTGCAAGCTGTGGACTCTGGTAAATGCCAGAGAGGCCTCTGTAAGATGTCACTATTTATGGGCCTGTGAGAGGCTGTTTGGGCATCTGTGTACTTAAAATGCCAAGGCCTGTTGTGAATCCCTGCTGTGTTTCCTTTAAGCATACATAAAAGTAAGGTGTAATTACTTACTTTTCAGACTAGTCTGTCTGCCCATACTGTGACTAAGATCACTGTCTCAGCATTCTTGCTTTCTTCTACTGGTGAACCACAATGGGCAGTGATCATGGCTATAATAATTTAAAATATCTCTCTGGAGGATGAGGGAAGTAACGTAAGGCTATGGACACACATTCTGTTGTCAGCGACTGTTTTCAGCCTGTGTAATTGGGTTGACCGCACACAGGCTGATCAGATTCAAATCAATGGATCAGGGGCACCGAGCAGATCTGCTTTTCTCAGCCTGCAAAATTACTCAGGCTGACAACAGCCACTGATCAGCCGGCTGACAACTGCCTGTGTGCCCATAGTGTTATGAGGTCAGATGGGTTTGGCTGTGGCAGCCACTAGGAAGTAGATTCTGACTCCCATTTAACAGTCGTATTTCATTTGAGCTCCTTCGTACATTGTGTAACTTCTTGCAATTTGGTGTGTGAATGTATTGTTTTCCCCTGCAGGCTCAAACAGTAAAAGAAGTTTTTGCACGGCAGTTGATGCAAATAAGTGGGGTGAGTGGCGAGAAGGCGGCAGCTATCCTGGAGAAGTACAGTACCCCAGCCAGGTAATATGTTACTTTATATAAGTGGCGTGAAGGTGGCAGCTATACTGGAAAAGTTCAGTACCCAAACTAGGTAATGTTACTATATGTATGTTGGGGTGAGTGGGAGAAGGAAAAAGTTATACTGGAGAAGTACAGTACCCCAGCCAGGTAATATGTTACTTTATATAAGTGGGGTGAAGGCGGCAGCTATACTGGGCAAGTACAGTACCCCAACTAGGTAATGTTACTATATGTATGTTGGGGTGAACGGGAGAAGGAAAAAGTTATACTGGAGAAGTACAGTACCCTGGTCAGGTTATAAGATAATATATGTAAGTGGGGAGAAGGAGGCAGCTGTGCTGTAAAAGTATAGCGAGTGGCATCGGTGGACAGTGGGTGACTAGATCCCACTCGCTCCCTACGTAGTTAGGTAGAATCCACTGGGGACCGATTGGAACGGAGGGAAAGGGTGTTGGATGGCTGACATTGTCGGTTTAATTGGGGCCATAAATGGCTTACACTTGTTCTAATGGTTCACTGTCTAGTGTATATTAGCCCACCAGAAGGGGAAGTTGGAGGGTGGGCTACAACTCCCAGAATGCTCTCATGAGACACTGTCTTCAAACTACCACGGAGCATACTATAGGGAGAACTAAAGTCCAACACCTATGTGTAAACTTTTATGTAATCTAGCTACTTTGCAGAAACTGAACAGTGACTAGCTGGTAAAAATCAATCACACCACCTGTCCATTCTATGTGTTTTTAATTTTGTATATTTTTATGAATATGGTCCAACACTATTCACAAGGGCTGTTTGTAGTGAATCTTGTGTTATATGGTAGCGTATATATATATATTTAAAATAATTTAAATTAAAAGTTATATTTTAATATACTGAGTGTGTTCATTAGCTGAACTGGTTATCCGGACTTCACTCTGAGGCAGCTGCATTGGTAACATTGTATGCGACTTCAGAAGGCCTTAATTGCTACTTGGTTAAAAGTATAGAACCCCAGCCAGCTAATAAGATAATATATGTAATTGGGGTGAGTGGCAGGGCTGCAACTAGGGGTAGGCAGAAGAGGAATCTGCCTAAGGTGCAATGAGGGTTACCCGTTTATGGGTCTTCTGCCTTCCCTTTTCCTCCCCTCTGCCGCTCTCCCCTCCCTCCCTTGTCTTCCCCTCTGCCACTGTCCCCTCAGTTACAGCGCATGTGAATGCACTTGCACACACACAAGGGTGGGGGGGAGCGTGGTGTGTCCTTAGGCCCTAGGAGTGGGGAGAATGTTTGCAAGCATTTCTATATATACATTTTCAAACCAAATTATATACAAGCAAAAAACCAGATGACTGAGTAAAATCAGAGTTAATATTTTGTGTCTTTATTCGAACAAAGAGTTAAACACATGCCGACTATGTTAAACATGTGTAAAAAAAAAAAATAAGCCACACGGTTGCCAAACCGCAATCAGCATCTCATCAACCACATAAAAGCAAACATTGTTGGCGCTTGTTATTGCTGAGCTGAAATGCCAGCCTCATTTTCTGCTCCGTATCATTTTTTCCCATTTACAGTTTGCAGTGCTGGAACATAATGTTAAACGTGACAATACCAGCTGTGAGTTGTAACGCAGGATCTCCAGGCAGTCTTTATATTTTCTCAGCAGTATAAATCCTTCCATTTGTTAGAGAAAGGATCACTTGAATGCACAGTAATGCTACATATAAAATAAGTTGCACTGGTTGTACTAGTGCATTATTGCAAATATACAGCTGTATCAATGTGATGGAGTCTTCAAAAGGGCCTATAATATCTCATATGTGTAGGATTCTAATCTAATATATTCTAATCTACTTTAATAACTGAAGGTTACCCACATGTTCTATAATGCATTATGTCATATTCTAATTATCTCCATATAAAAAGGGTAAACTACAGTAATTTCTTGTTACTGCTCAGATGTAGGTAGAACCAGAAAGGTGAAGAGGGCAAAATAATTCCAGTGTACATTTAGGTGCCTAAAACACTGGAGAAAAGCATCACTGGTGATGTTACCCAAAGCAACCAATCAGATCTTTGCTTTTGTTTTCTTAAGGTGGCCATACACGGGCCAATAAAAGCTGCCGACAGACCGTGTCGGCAGCTTATTGGCCTGTGTATGGGGCCCCCGACGGGCTTCACCGATCGAAATCTGGCCGAAAGTCGGCCAGATCTCGATCGGATGGGACAGAAAATCCCGTCGGATCGCGGCCGCATCTATTCGTTGATGCGGTCCCGCGATCCGACCGCCCGTTAAGGCATCGTTAGGATCCGATCGTTGGGCCCTAGGGCCCACGATCGGATCAGCCCGATATTGCCCACCTCAAGGTGGGCATATCGGAGGGAGATCCGCTCGTTTGGCGACATTGCCAAACGAGCGGATCTCTCAGTGCATGGGGACCTTAACTTGTAGGTGACTGTTGAAATCTAATTGCTGGTTAGTTGCTATGGCCAACATCCCCTAGTGATGTTTACGCATCATGATTAATAGGCCTTTAAATGCAGAAAATGTCTTCTCAAAATAGAAGGTAACCCCTTGTCTCATGCAACCCATGTAGAGCCACCTCAAACTGAAAACTGATAGATTTTATCTCATGCTTATAATATCATACAAACAAAAAAAATTTGGTACGTGTTTGGTAGCCAAACGATCCCGAATGATATCCATGTATTAAAGATATTGCTCAGTTCAAAGAATTGGGTGGGTTTTGAAATGTAATTTGCTAATGTTGGGTGCACCTGCAAATGAGAAAATGAAGAGGAGCCGCTGCTCCAGCTATTCTTATCATTTGTACTGTTGGCCCAAACAAGCAGAACAATAGAACAGTCAGATACCATGCTGGGTCAGCTCTTGTGTGATCACCTAAAACCAAGGAATTATCTCTAATAATGCCATGTGTGACTATAAAGCATGTAAATATAACCCGTTTTTTTTATACAAATGGCATATGAACATAATATAGAGATCTGGGAACAGTCTGAGCCTGTTTATGAACACCTTGCAGGGTGCAAAGCACACTTTTCGGGTGCAAATCAGTCATGTTTTTTACCCTCACTGCAGGTTTCCCCCCAGGATTCCAGAGTAATTGCATCTTTAAAGGAGAACTAAGCCCTAGAAATGAATGTGGCTAATAATGCCATATTTTATGTACTGAACATATTGCACCAGCCTAAAGTTTCAGCTTCTCAATAGCAGCAATGATCCAGGACTCCAAAATTGTCACCATCTTGGAAAGTGTCTGCGACAGCTGAGCAGCAGGGAATCTAAGTTTAGGGGTCATTGCAAATTATCAAGTAGAAAATGAGATTGTACTGTAATATAAGATGATGCCACAGGGCTGATTATTAAATTCTGATGCTAGGTGCATTGGTTTATGTGCTTCCATGTAGTAATTATCTGTAGTAATTACTAATCAGCCTTATATTGTGACATTTCTAATCTATGTGTACTGTATATTGTGAGTGGGTCCCTAAGCTCAGTAAGTGACAGCAGCCCAGAGCATGTGCAGTGAATCAGCAGAAAAGAAGATGGGGAGCTACTGGGGCATCTTTGGAGACACAGATCTTTACTGCTAAAGGGCTGTGGTTGCCTTGGGCTGGTACAGAAGCCCAAAACATAATGTACAACATTTCTAGCCTACTTTAGTTCTCCTTTGAGGTGATGCACCTTAAATCGGGTGCAAGTTTTTAGTAACGTAGTGTCCCAAAGTTTGGCAATAAAAACTGCATTAGTGTGATTATTTTTCCACAAGTCTGCTTTGCCTAATGGCATTACCCACTGTGGGAAACCTGGACTTACTGTCATGGTGGTAGCTCCATGGTTGCCCAATGTCAATAGGCGTATTTTGCACATGATTTAGCAGAAGAGGCAAGACAGACACAATGGGATGTGATTTAACTATATGAAAGTGAAGGAGCATATTTGGCTGCACCCACCTTTCAAGGGGTTTTCACCTTTAAATAAACTTTTAGTATGATGTAGAGATAATTTGCAATTGGTTTTCATTTTGCAATTACTTGTGGTTTTTGAGTTATTTAGCTTTTTAGTCTTTGCAGATCTTTGCAATTTCAGCAATTTGGTTCCATATTACCCTAGCAACCATGCATTATTTTGAATAAGACACGGGAATATGAATAGGGGAGGCCTGAGTAAAAATATGAGCAATAAAAAGTAGCAATGACAATACATATGTGGCCTTAAAGAGCATTTGTTTTTATAGATGGGGTCAGTGACACCATTTGAAAGCTGGAAAGAGTCAAAAGAAGAATGCAAATACCGGTAGTTTAAAAATGCTAAAAAAAATTAAGGCCAATAGAAAAGTTGCTTAGAATTGGCAATGCTATAATATACTAAAGGTTAACTTAAAGATGAACCACCCCTTTAGTGAATGGTGTCAGTAAGTGCAACATTTGCAGGAGATGCTCCAGCTTATCTATATCACTTGTGTGCATATCAAACAAGTTGGGCAGTCGTTCCTTTTGTGCATGTACCTGGAATTATGTCTAGGAGTGCAGGCCACAGCAGTTGAAATGGTTTTTTTCTCACTATTGGTTCCCCTATTCCAGGGCCAGAACTAGGGGTAGGCAGAAGAGGCACCTGCTTTGGTCGCAATGCTAGAGGGCGATGGGCAGGTACCTCTTAAATTGTCTTCTGCCTACCCCTAGTCCGTTTTCACTGCCCTCTTTGGTTTCCCCCCTACCGTGCACCCTATCCCTCCCCTCTGTTGCTCCCCCCCTTCCCCTGCTTCGCTCTCCCACCCTCCATAGCTCTCCTCCTCTGCATCCCGTCATTCTCACCTCTGTTGCTCTCACCTCTTTGCTCTCACTGCCCAACATTTGCAAGTCGCAGTACGTCTGGGGCACGCGCACAGGGGCAAGGGGGGAGCGGGGTGGCCGGCTGGGTTGCCTAGGGCACAGGCACGGATTTGTGGCAAGGCCACAAAGTCACGGGCCTAGGGCGGCAGAAATTCAGGGGCCGCATGCTGCCCAGTCGCATTCACTTAATTTGCTCCCCTTCTGCGTCACCTCTGCGTTGTCCTCCCCGTCTCCATGTGCCGCATGCACACATCTTGAATATGCGTACATGCGCATTAGTGATGTGCGGGTCAGGACCCTAACCCTAAACCGTCCCTAACCCGCCCTGCTGCAGCCCACACCCGCGCTTCCGGGGTCCTTTTATAGACCCGACCCTCCGATGACTTCACAATGACGTCACAAAAGGGGCGGGGCGAACAGACGCAAGACTATAAAACCAGAAGCCGGCATTTGAAGGTGGCGGGCTGGGAGCAGTGCACCACCTGCGAGGAGCAGGGTGGGGTCGACCCGAACCCGTCCGACCCTCTGGTATCTGGTCGGCCTGCACATCACTAATGCACATATACACATGCGCATGTACGTGCAGGCACAAGGAGACGGGGAGGACGATGCGGAAGGGGATGTGGAGGGGAAGAGAGACATTGAGGGCCTCAGGGGACACAGACAAGACGGCCTAGGGGCGCCCCATTTGTAAATCCAGGCCTGCTAGGGCACCCGGCTGGCTTGGCCCAGCCCTATTCAGAGTGTGGGCTGTTATCCAGCTTCTTCAGCGGGAAATCAAGAGGAGTAAATCTTGCCCAGGTATAATAATAGCAACATGTAAGCTGTTAACTAACAACCCCTTCTATTACATTACCCCCTGTGGAGTGTATTTTGATCCAGTTCATATAATACTCCATTAGCTGAATGATTACATTTATGCTAATGTCTGTATTATGTACTCTCAGTGTTATCCACAAGAGGAATAGTTTGAAGCAAAGGCATTGTTAGAAACACTGGGAGTCATGTAGCTGGAATTTGCACTGTAACTTTTTAGCATAAATATATCACATAACACATCATTTACGCTGCCCCCTCCTCTCCATAAACATCCAGCTGCACTGCACATACGCATGTACGCACTAATGACTTACTAATAAAAAGCCTTCCAGAGTTGGCTGCTTTCAAGGCAAAGTTCATCTTAAATTTTGCTTTTTAGTACATAGAATGCAATTGACAAGAAGCCTTTTTTTGAATGATTTAAAGTTGTTTCACAGCAACTGTATCAGGAGGTACTGTGCGAAATGCCCAACCCATACTCGCTTACCCTAAGCCCGACCCAAACCCGATTTCTTATGCACATGTAGTTGCACATGACCCGCTCCTGCAGTAAGAGTCGCACCAACCAGAAGTGAAGTCAGAAATTCCGTCATGCAAAACGGAAGTGACATCACACTGCATTTTTACATTGTGTAGATTTTAGTTTGTGTCACCCTTTAATTAACCTCCAGTAGCCCTCCACTGCAGCAAAAGGGTACCCACGGGCCGCAGGCTAACCGCACAGAAGGGACATCCAATATATTCAGCCCAAGTCCCAAGCACTTTGAGGTCATTCCGTTGGTACTTGACCTGCTTCAGGATTCTATCAGGAGGCCCTGTAGTTAATGTCTGCTCAATGCAACATTTGTTGAATTTGTGCCTTTAGCACTAGACACAGACGACTAAGTAACCTGCATGACAGTTGTTTATCTTTACTATGTGCAGCCTCATGTCGGCCTATGAGAGTTGTTCCTCTACTGAAGAAAAGGAGAAACTGCTTTCCAGTGTGAAATGTGGGAAATTGCAGAGGTGAATATGATTCCATACAAACAATATAGATACACACAATATGGTTACCATGTCATTATTTGTTTTTGTTTGTAACAGAGCCACTAAAATTAGATTGACAATCTGTACTGAGGATGCAACATGCAGAACTGGTGGTAGTTCTACTAGAAGTCATTGCTGATGTCATTGGGAGGTTCCAGCTGCTTGGCTGCAATACAGTGCATGTATGTGCAGAGCCAGCAATAGACATGCAAAGACAGCAAATAATGATTTGTGGTGTGCTGCAGTCAGCCAATCACCAAAGAGGGCCAGGCATCTAGATTCCTTAAAGGGGAACTATCGCGAAAATGAAAACTTCATCATACCGAAATAAGAAACTTTCTAAATACTATCAATTAAATATTCTGCATTGTTTATCTTCACTGTTCCTCTCTCAGCATCTGTTTCTCTTCATTCTCTCTATTTAGGCAGAAGTTGGGTGTCAGATACTCATTGACAGTTATATCTTACAGAGGGGGCTCCTTTTGCCTAGAAGATGTATTAGAGCTCACTCTATTAAATCACCAGACATCATGTCTCTCTACATGCAGAATTTGTGCAAAAGGCAGTTATTTTGCTAGATTTTGTTTGTACTGGAATCAGTTATTTGAGTGAGCTCTAATTTATCTGCTAGAAAAGGAAGCCCTTGTTATCCGTAGTTAAGCGCTGGCCAAATTATCCAACAGAATCGCTGATTATGGCTTTTGAAAAACAGCTTTATTTAAACACACAATATTTGATAGCATTGGCAGTGGGTAGGTGGTCAAACAAACGTGTTTCGTACCCTTAGTGTCGGCACTTCATCAGAGTCTGACTCTGATGAAGTGCCGACATTAAGGGCACGAAACGCCCTTAGTGATTCTGTTGGATAATTTGGCCAGCGCTAAACTACAGATCACGAGGGTTGATACAAGTCTCGGCTTTGGAGTTGCCGGGTTTCCGTGGGAGCTGCGGCCATACAGGATTTCGCTAAGCTGCAACAGGGTGAGCTCTGCTTTTTTCATTACCCTCTTTATGCTGGATGAATAGGAAAGGAAGCCCCCTATAAGATATATTGGATCTAACTGTCAATGAATATCCAACTCCCAACTGCTGCATGAAGACAGAATGAAGAGAAAGATGCAGAGAGAGGAATAGTGATTATAAACTTGATTATTTCAGAAACAGTACAGAATATTTAATTGATTTTATTTAGAAATTTTCAATATGTTGAAGCTTATATTAAATTTTCATTTTCACAATAGTTCCCCTTTAATAATTCATTGAGCTGTAAGGTAAATGTCAGCACCTGTATAGTATGTCTGCACATCCTGCAGAATCTCCATTATTTATTTGCATGCCCAAGATTTATTTTAAGTATGCCTCTTCTTTAACACATTGAGCAAAATCAGGGCACACACAAATGACTTGCCAGTACAGATGTAGGATTTATTATCCGGAATGCACAGGACTTGATGTTTTCTGGATACGGAATCTTTAATTTGGATCTCTTAAATCTGTTAAAAAAAACGATGTAAATATTAAATAAACCCTATAGGGTTGTTTTGCCACAAGTATGGATTCATGCAGTTTAGTTACCATTAAGTGCAAGGAACGGTTTTATTACAGAGAAAAAGTAAATCATTTTTACAATTTGGAATTATTTGCCTAAAGGGGTTTTTCACCTTCCAAACACTTTTTTCAATTCAGTTGTTTTCAGATTGTTCCCCAGAAATAAATATTTTTTTCATTTACTATATTTATTTTTTACTGTTTTTCCAACAACTAAGTTTAAAGTTTAATGTTCCTGTCTGTGGTGTTCCAGTCTGGGAGCTCAATAATTCAGGAGCAGATCCCGAAGAGGTTACAATTTTGCAACATTTAGGGGCACATTTACTTAGCTCGAGTGAAGGAATAGAAGAAAAAATACTTCGAATTTCGAATGTTTTTTTTGGCTACTTTGACCATCAAATTGGCTACTTCGACCTTCGACTATGACTTCAACTTCGAATCGAACGATTCAAACTAAAAATCGTTCAACTATTCAACCATTCGATAGTCGAAGTATTGTCTCTTTAAAAAAACTTCGACCCCCTACTTCGCCACCTAAAACCTACTGAGCATCAATGTTAGCCTATGTTAGCCCATAGGCTTTCTAACAAATTTCTGATCGAAGGAAAATCGTTTGATTGATGGATTAAAATCCTTCGAATCGTTCGATTCGAAGGATTTAATCGTTCGATTGAACAATTTTTCCTTCGATCGTTCGATTGCAGGAAATGCGGTAAATCCTTCGACTTCGATATTCGAAGTCAAAGGATTTTACTTAGACGGTCGAATATCGAGGGTTAATTAATTCGACCAGTAGTAAATGTGCCCCTTAGTTGATACATTTCTATGCAGCATCTCTGGATTATTAGCAACTATTGTATCAATTCTAACAGCTGCTTGTAATGGAACCCAGAGATTCTGCTTAAACGATAAGAAACGTATCAACTACAGTAAATGTATCCATTTAGAACAGTTTACAGGGTCGGCGACCCCCCCTCCCAGGGCTGCTTTAGAAGGTGAAAAATGACACTTTACTCTTCAATATTAGAAAAACTGTGACACAAAGAAAATAGAAAGTCATTGGAAAAAGTTGTTATTTCTGGTGATCTATCTGAAACCAACTAGTTGTTTGAAGGTGAACAACCCCTTTAAAATGAACTATATGGGAGATGGCCCATTAATTCAAGGTTTGAGTATAATTAATTTCCAGATAAGGGACCCCATACCTGTATTCATTTCTGCTGCTTTGACTTTGTTATTCCAAATATGTAGCTGCAGTGATTCCTTATCCTGCCCTATGATGTGACTTGATTTTGTTATGACTTTGCAGGAACCTTGGCCCGGTATTAAGCAAGACTATATCCCAGCTGTACTGCACCAAAGAACCTTTATCATGATATCGACATTTTCGAATCATCCGGTAATTCAGGAATGAAAAATACGAATTAAGTCATATTGATCTTTTCTCTTTCCTTCATTATCCACTGAAATCATTGAAAGACAGTGAAAGCTGTGAACAGCTTATAGGTGCCAGGCAGTTTTGTATTGGGTGTGCATCATTCATATTTTGTATCAAATTTCAATAAATATTTTTGCAGATAATATATTTGTGATTCATTTCATTATTTGATTAATGAGGGAAAATACTGGTGATTGACACAGGGAGCTGGAGGTAGTTCTGAGGCTCGTCTGCATCAATAGGCGATGGATTTTCACGGCTCTGATTCCATCATGCAATTGTATAAACATAGGACCTTGATTTTGTATCTGTCACAGGCAAGTGGTTAAATGCGGTCACTCGTGGTGTTTATTTCCCACCATATTCATTGAGAAAAGTAGGAATGCAATGTGACTATTTAGTGGGTGAGCCTAAAAGTATTTATTTTTGATAAACCCTCTATTGAGGACAGAAGCACTGATGCAAGAATAATATATATTCGAATAAAGTTCCCTTCTTGTAAAATGTAAGGATATTATAAGTTACAGAGGAGCTCCATGACCATATGTTTTTATACAGGTCATGGAACTCCGAGTTGACTTCTAATATCCTCATATTTTGCTACAAGATGTACTTTATTTATTATAATATACAAGTTTCAGTGAGTCATGTGACAGAAATGGCATCACTAAGCTAGGATCATAAATGATGACATCACTAAGCGCCATTTATAAGAATATAATTTACAGGACATTCATGGCTCTTGTGTATTTTAAAGTAAATAAAGTACCCCCTATTGTAAAATATAAGGATAATAATAATGATATAATACACAAAAGCCATGAATATGTAAATGATATCCTATTAAACGGTAAGTACTGATGTCATCAGTTATAAACGGTGAGTAGTGATGTCATTTCTGTCACATGACTCACTGAAACTTGTGTATTATAATAAATAAAGTACCCCCTGTTGCAAAATATGAGGATATTAGAAGTCACCGCGGAGTTCTATGACCTGTATAAAAACACTCGGCCTTTGGTCGGTGATGAAACTCCTTGGTAACTTATATCCTTATAATTTACAGGGCTACTTTATTCACTATATAATTTACAAGATATGCATGGCTTCGGTGTTTATAATAATATAATTCCCCTTTCTTAAGCAGATGCTTTCTTTGTACATGAGCTGACTGATATTAGGCATGTACAGTTTCTAGGTAATGCTTTTTTCAAACTTATTGAGGACAAAAGGATGCACTGAATCCACGTTTGGATGAATCCTTCATGACTTCACAGCGGGGCAGGTATATAAATAGGAACATGCGACGGGTTAGGGTCGGCTGGGGGTCAACCCGCCCATCACTATCAACCAGGCACTTGGATTCTACTGAATCTTGCTGAAAAAGACAGAATGCTGAACCGAATCCTAAATTCGGTGTATCCCTAATAAAGGTACAGAACATAGGTTTATAGGAGATTAGTTGCATTAATGTTATAACCAAAGAGCCAGCATCAGCCAGTAGAACTATACATTATATTATAGTGAAATGCAGGGTACCAAAAAAATGCCACAAGCCCCCATGGTTTCCCTGCACTTCTCTGAATTTACGTAAGTCTCCTTGCTCAGAATTGGAGCAAAAAGACCTGCATTCCCCCCAAAAATACAGCACAACATTTGACAATGCTGTATTCATAAGGGTGGGGTTTGGGGTGCACATAGGCACACCCACTAAGTATTGTGCAAGTTAGTGAGCCAGATGTGCATTGTAGGGATGATGTGATAGTTGCAGAGCACAGTCAGGCCCCAAATGCAAATGCTTTTACACTGAACATTAAAGGGCACATTTTAGTGCTTATTTATGATAAACTCATAACACATAAACCTAATATGCAAAGACTCAGATAACCTAGGATAAAGGTGCACACAGGGCCTACCATATTCATTCAGATAGTTAATAATACAACATTTGATAAAACATCTCCTTCCTGAGATGTAAATGCTGCACTAGAGGAAGGGAAGGTTCCCACTTTAAAGCATGTGTACTGGATGTACTTCCCCTTAAGCACGTGTGTTGGATATTGTCTGAACAAATATTTTAGGGCTTGTGTCCGCTTTGAAGCCAGTGGGGAAATGCATGCTGATTGGTCAAGCACTAGTAATCATGTGTGTATTGTTATTTTCCTGGACACTCGCTTAAAATTTGATCACATGCTATATGCTTAAAGGGATACTGACATGTAATCAGTTAATAGTGCTGCTCCAGAAATCCATTTCTCAAAAGAGCAAACCGTTTTTTTATATTCAATTTTGAAATCTGACATGGGGCTAGACATTTTGTCAATTTCTCAGCTGCCCTGGTCATGTGACTTGTACTTTAGGAGAGAAATGCTTTCTGTTTTTCCTTCTCAATGTAACTGAATGTGTCTCAGTGGGACATGGGTTTTTACTATTGAGTAGTGTTCTTAGATCTACCAGGCAGCTGTTATCTTGTGTTAGGGAGCTGCTATCTGGTTACCTTCCCATTGTTCTTTTGTTTGGCTGCTGGGGGGGGAAAGGGAGGGGGGTGATATCACTCCAACTTGCAGTACAGCAATAAAGAGTGATTGAAGTTTATCAGAGCACAAGTCACATGACTTGGGGCAGCTGGGAAATTGACAATATGTCTAGCCCCATGTCAGATTTCAAAATTTAATATAAAAAAATCTGTTTGCTCTTTTGAGAAATGAATTTCAGTACAGAATTCTGCTGGAGTAGCACTTTTAACTGATTTATTTTGAAAAAAATCCCTTTAAATATGATGAATAACACTGGCCGGCAGCGCAGACTGTTTCTATAACATACTTTACTCTTTACTGCTGTTTAGAAATATGTGCTGGCTGGTTCCTTATCTACTGGTTTCCACAGGATTACTTGGATAAAGCTTCAGCAGTAATGTATAAGAATGTACTTACACTTTGCCCCTCATTTTTCTCTTTATTGATGTAAAAGAACAAATCGTAAGAATATAACAAAGAGGAGTAATTCACAAGGACACAAATAACATACAAATAAGTGGCTGTATCATATTCATACAATGTTATTCCTCAGGCGTATCAATACCTGTGAATATTTTAACTTTGAAGATACAATAATATCATCCTTAAACCAAGACTTTCTCCTGTCCCTAATAATGTACAAAGTTAGCCGAAATTGGGTCTGTCCAACTTGCGGCCGTGGGCCAGATTTGGCCCCTGCAAAGGGTTTTTATGGCGTCCAGCTTCCTCAAGGATTTATTTTATTGCATTATAATCCTGCCCTCATGAGTGGCAAGTGCAAAGGCAAATAATTGACTTTTTACACAATGGACAACACTATCCTAAATTAAAATGAGCAATACCTGTAAGCATGACACACTTTGCTTAATCACCATGAGTTAGAAACCCATCACTTACCCTTTATAAACAGAAACCCAACTACTAAATCAGTGTTATTGAGGTAAGATAAACGGTGAGGACAATGTACATAAACACAGTACAATACACACCCTTTCTTTATATTTGATATTTGGTATATTCAGTACAAAATAGATTGTCACGCAAAAGTAACCCTATGCTTAAACATTAGACAACTTACATCAAAGTGAAACAAGAATTTCCAGAAACGTGGTCTTTAGGAGGACCATAATGGTGGTGCTCCGAGCTGCCCTAATATCCATCAATGAGCTGTTTTTGACTTTCTCGGGAACTGTTTCCCTTCAAATGTTAAAGATGATTAAAAATGACCTTTCTGCGAGTATTTTACTGTTATGATTAGAGAGCAGTTGTCAGTACCATGTCTCTTTCAGAATGCTAAAAGCACTTAAAACACAATGCAACTCTAATTATGCTGCCAAGTCTATTATTACTGTATATTGTGGTGCACCATTCCCAATTATAGGGCAAGTCTAAAGTCACACACCAGACAGGCACAAAGGTGGCATTTATTTGGCAACTAAGAATTTGCCATGGATACACAAAAAGTATAGTATACACATTGGGGCAGATTTACTAAAGGGCAAAGTAGCCGTCGCTAGTGAAAATTTGGAAGAAATCTCATCCGCAATGACCACCAATTTACTAACAGGCGTAGACGACAATTCGCTAGCGAAAAAGATTGTTGCTAGCGCAGATTTGTGCCCTATCAACAGGCGAATTTTCTTTCAAGTGAACGAACATTACTCTGCAAATTCACTTAAAGGGGAAGGAAACCTCGTCGGCGCTAAACCCCCTCCCCCCTCCCGTGTATTGCCCCCCCTGGCCTACCCCTCCCGCTGGGCAAATGCCCCTAACTTGTTACTTACCCTTCTGCGCAGGTCCAGTCCAGGGAGTTCACAGACGACATCTTCTTCCACGCGATCTTCTTCCTGCTTTGACCGGTGCATGCGCAGTAGGATCGTTTCGCCGGTACGATCTACTGCGCATGCGTGTGACTTTTGGCGCATGCGCAGAAGATCCGTACCGGCGAAATGCTCCTACTGCGCATGCGCCAAAACGCCGGTCAAAGGAGGAAGAAGATCGCGTGGAAGAAGATGTCGTCTGTGAACTCCCTGGACTGGACCTGCGCAGAAGGGTAAGTAACAAGTTAGGGGCCGAGGAGGTTTCCTTCCCCTTTAAGTGCGAATTTTACAGAACGTTACCTCTTTCACCAGAGTTTCCTTCGCCACTTTAGACCTGGCGAACTGATAAGATGAAGTTACATCCTCCTCAATCTTATGTCAGTGACATCATATTCTGTATGCCGAAAATGCATTAAAGTTCTAAAAAAAAAATGCTGGTGTTTTTTTTGTGTTAAACTTTGCTTCCTAGGACATTTGTAATAAGTGGCCACTTCTAACATTTGCACCAACGTCTCTAATAAAGTCATATATATGACCTATATGTACCTTATTCAAATTGACCTAAGTGCAAGTGTACTTAAGAAGTTTTGCTAGGCAGAAATGAACCCTAGCGAAAGATCGACAAAGAAATACTCGCGCCAACGAATTAACGCAACTTCGCCAGTGTTCGTCTGCTGAGACGCAACTTCGCATTTTAATGAATTAGTGTAGTGGTAACGAATTTACACCTTGCGAAGTGCGGCGTAGCGTTCACTGGTGAAAATTCGCCCTTTACTGAATTTGCCCCATTCTCTTCTTTTCACTGTAGAATATATACAATATATTTAGGATAGGAAAGGGGATTCCTCATTACCACGCATATTGCAGATCTACAGATCCGTGCACTCATCCCTTATCAAAGTGGAGATGCGTGGAAGTGTTCTACAACACATAGCATTGCATGGGTCCCATATCCTTGTTATAGGTTATTTAGCAGAGCTTTGCTGAAGGTACTTACGGAACGCATTTTAGGACATCCTGCAGCGAAATACATGTCCTTCTTGTGATGTCTTATGCCTTCGGAATGGTGCATCAGTTGCTTTTACCGTCATTCATCATCCAAATCTGCAATCACACCTCCGTCCTCTACCCTCCCTTCTCAGCCGTCAGTCATACGAACTCCACCTTCAGCCCTCAGCTCTCCATCCTTCGCCCTCAGTCTTCCGCCCTCACCCCTCCATCCTCCTCCCTCAGTCCTCTGCCTTCCGCCCTCAGTCCTTCCTTCAGTCCTCTACCTTCCGCCCTCGCTCACCACTTTAGAAACTTATGGATAAGACTGTCGACTGAAAAGAGAGATCTGAGGGGGGAGTGCTGAGGAAAGAGGGTGGAGGGATAACCATGAGGGTGGAGGGAAGAGGACTAAAAGGAAGAGGAATGAGGGCGGAAGGCAGAGGACTGAGGGCGGAGGATGGAGGGCTGAGGGTAGAAGGCTGAGTTCGTATGACTGACGGCTGAGAAGGGAGGGTAGAGGACGGAGGTGTGACTGCAGATTTGGACGATGAATGACGGTAAAAGCAACCGATGCGCCATTCCAAAGCCATAGGACATCGCAAGAAGGACATGTATTTCGCTGCAAGATGTCCTAAAATGCGTTCTGTAGGTACTTCCAGGACCCTCTGTCAGGAAGTCATCATACAATAGTTAGAAACCCAACACTGTCCGAGGCTGTCCTGATAAACTGGAAGAATTCAACCCTGTTAGAGATCACGCTACATGATATCCAACCTAGGACTCTGAGCCTGAACTTAATAATCAGCACGAGGTGGGATTATATATGTTGTGGTTACCCCATTGCCGGCAAGATATCACTAGGTTTAAATTTCATTACCAATGCAAAGCTCCTGAAGTCAAACACTGCAGGAATATTCTTTGCCAGGAATGCCTGCATTTTAGCTTTACACTGAAAAGATGAATAATCTCTTTCTGAAATAAAATAAAGTGTAAAAAAAATACATATTAGATAAAAAAGGAACAGTTTATACATAGTAATTCTGTTGTGAATTCACATGGATCTAGAAGGAATGAGCTCCCACAAACACGGTGAGTCTAAGCACAGAGCTGGAGCGGTAACTCAGCAGAGAATTGGTGGTTAGCATTTCCAGATCCAGTACATACTCTTTGGGGCCAATGACAGGGCGGGCCAGGACAAGCATAGCTGTGAGGTTGTTGATTTGCTGTAATAGAGTAAAGAGTTAGACCGTATATCTAAGGGAACATAAAACCAAAATGTTAAGGTTCCTCGCTCTAATTTAAAACAAACAAGGGAAAGTTGTGCTCACCACTATTTTTTAAAACCATTAGGCGGGGGTGCAATGAGGGTGTGACCACAAAATACATATAGTCAACTACAAGAGGTCCTCTGCACTCAACCCATTATCAATATATTTAAGACAGAGACATTTTGTGCATACTGCTACTAAAAAATGCCTTACCCTTTGTCCATATATTGCAATATATTTAAGATGGCCAACTACGTCAAAGTCATCCCATATCTGGCCAGTCCTACGCTTAATTTTCATCTGATTCAAAAGGAATTCAATTGCTTAATTATACATTTTACAAAGGGACTAAGTTTTACCTGCAACTTACTAGCTGCTTTCAAAGTAAAACTCCCAAACTTGGCTGCCCTTTTATTAGACACCAGTGGGATCACCTGACTTGCTCTAATTTGTCTGTGACCTTACTGTGCAATCAGAATTCTTATATTGCAGAATATTATATGTATTTATAAGTGTATAAACCCTGAATTAGTGACTCTCATTTCCTCCTCAAACTAGCAGTGTCTCCCTACTATGCAGCGTGTGTGTATACCAATACTGGTCTCCCTAAAAGACACACATTAAAGGGGAACTATCCCTAAAAAGAAAATGTAATATAAGCTTTATCATACTGAAATAAGAACTTTTCTAGTCTTCATACAGGAGATGGGTGTCAGATATTCATTGACAGTTAGATCCCTTTCCTAGCAGATATATTAGATCTCACTCAAATAACTGATTCTAGTACAAACAAAATAACTGTCTTTTGCACAAATCCTCCATGTAGAGAGACAGGATTTCTGGTGATTTTAATACAGTGAGCTCTAATACATCTGCTAGGAAAGGAAGCCCCCCAATAAGATATATTGGATCTAACTGTCAATAAATATTTGCCACCCAACTCCTGCATGAAAAGAGAATGAAGAGAAACAGATGCTGAGAGGGGGATATTAAAGATAAACGTGATTATTTCAGAAATGGTAAAGAATTTTTTATTGATTATATTTAGAAAACTTCTTGTTTTGGTATGCTGAAGCTTATGTTACATTTTCATGACAGTTCTCCTTTAATATACATAGTAGATGAGGTTGAAAAAAAGACACACTGCCATGAAGTGCAACCTTCTGGGTCCAAATGAAAAACTGCTAGTTAGACATATTTCATTGTCAACTGCTGCTTCCTATTTCGTGTAGGTAGGAAATAAGCTGCGGGTGAAAGTCTGGGGTTATTCAGTAACACGGAGTCCATGTCTGTGTACCCCTAAATCTGATCAGTCTTACTGTAGTACACAAATAACATGATAATTTGACCTTTCCATTTGCATCACAATGAGATTTGCACCTACCCTGATGAAGAACTCTCCTTGCTCATTTCCTGAGCGGATTTGGAATATGTTATAAGCTCCAGGGTAGACGCTGGTTGCCTGTATCTGGAATATTTCAGAGGGCACACTTCTGTCTGATGTGATGCTCATGTATCTATACACCACAGAGCCCGGTTCATCATGGCACAGGGGATTGGTCCCAGGACACATACAGCGGCTACAATATAGACAAAAATATTAGGATGACATCTATTATAAAGATTATTAAGATATTATTAATCTTTAGGAAAATAAACAGTGAGTATTCTGATAACTGAAATGTGTTCTGATGTTACTGCAATCTGCACCAGATATTTTTATGCAGCATGAAATGCAGATTGCTAGTGATACCCCGATACCCACGGGTCGGGAAGATTCCGCAGAACCTCGCTGTGCCATTTGCGGGCCACGGTAGGTTTGGGTTAAGCTCTGCTGAATCTGACCTCCAGAATAATTCCACTTTTGTACTGTGCATGGGTGGCAAGATTAGGTACAGCAGCCCCTGGGAACCAGTAGTAACGTGCACTCTGGCTTCCAAACCAAAATTTGATAAAGGGGCCCAAAAAACAAAGAAACCCCTAATATATCTATCACAGTTACCTGCTTTGTCAAAAAGTCTGAATAAATGCAATTTTCTATTCTGAAACAGTTCTTCTCTTTCTGCATCATTTCAAATCCTGGCAGGGAAGGAGGGACTAAACACTGATGTTACAAATTGTAGCAACTACTCCACAGCTTACAGACAGCATGCAGGAACTACATAACCCACAATGCATTGGACTTGTGGGGTTTGGAGGATAACCCTGAGGACAGATTGCTGCTGATACAAAGTAAAGCTGGCCATAGACACAAAGATCCGATTTTTGGACCGTGTGTGGAGAGTCCCGACATTTTTCGTCCCACGGAGATCGGTCGTAGCTGCCGATAATATCTCTGCATGTATTGCCGATCGTACGATTTTCAGTGGGAGACTGTCACTAGCTTTTGTGCGATTGCTGTCAGGGGCAGAACATCAGCTGATCTGTTATTTTACTACTTTATTTGATCTGAATGGTTAGTGGCAGGTCGGGAGATGGGGAAGTCTTTGCATCTATGGCCAGCTTAACAGTAATCAGCCAGCTCAGCAAGAGAGTAGGGGGCGAGGCGAAGGGAACTGTTCAAAAGCATTAAAAATCATGAAAAGTCTGCATACTTTTTGAATGATGTATATTGCAAAGTTACTTGAAATTATGTTTACTTTTCAGAAAGCTTAAGATATGTTTGTGTGGAGTTCCACTTTAACTATGCTTGTGAAACAGGGGAAAAGATTTGTTGTGGAACCTGCAAACTTTTAGTCTGTAGGAACCTTAGTGCCTGCTTTGTGTTGTAGCAGCAAGAGAAAAAAATGATTTACATACAATATTTGAACATCACATATTAAAAGGTTCTGTATTTTTGCACGAGTAACTTGTTTGCTATTTAGTATGAATGTTTCATGCTTCTACTTCACGTATGCTGTAATAGTGCCCTTCTGCGTGGCACAACACAGGGTTTTAGTAAAGCACTTATAATAACAGACTGCTCTGTGTAGAAACATATTCAGACTTAGAGGGCTTTACCGGAAAATGGAATAAAAGGAGGGTTTTTTTTTTCCAGTAAAAGAGTTCTGTGTCTAGGGGTTAACTGGTAACTTTTTCATGTGGCTGGAGACGAGAAAAAAGACAAACGTTTGATTCAAACGCTGGAAAATAAATACAGCCAAAGTACATAGAACAATCAACAGCACAAGCTGCTATTACATGCATTAAACCTGGTATTTTGTCATTATTCAAATAAGCCATTTATTTATTATAAATGAAATCAAATAAAAGATGAGATCATAGAATATATTCTGTAGAAACTGTAGAATAATGCTTGATACAGCTGAATGCCTATGCAGGCATAGTTTTTGTGGTATCTCTCTTTACTGACTATGAAAAACATAACTTATACATCTGTATGGGTACTCTTTAGCTGACTTAACCCCAAAAACTGGCTGCAGGGCAGGGATTTTCTATGCAGCACTTGTTTCAGGTGGTCCCTTCCTGGCACCACCAGCATTTGCCTTAAGCAGCAGGTTTCTTACTCCTGTCAATGGGAAGTGCCTGCAAATAGGAAAAGGCATTGCAACTGTTGTAGTTCTCCTTCTGTGTGGCATTATATAGTGAATAATGTACCGCCTTATTGTAAAATATAAATAGAAGTCGCCAAGGAGTTCGATGACCATATAAAAGAAGAAGGACAAAGGCTGAGTGCTTTTATCCAGCTCATGGAACATGGAACTCCAAGGTGACTTTTAATATCCTCACATTTATTTATTATAATACACAAGTGAGTATTTTAACACAATACTAGAGCTATGGCATTTAATAAGGAAGCACGTGGCCAGCTATCCTTTAAGACAATGGTAGTGACACCTTTGCAGTGGCAAGGAAATAAAAGCATAATGGAAACAATTATCGATTAACCTATTATTAAATTCATTAGGCAAATACAAAAAATGCCAAATGAGTAATGTCTCATAGTTAGGGATGCACCGAATCCACTATTTTGGATTCGGCCGAACCCCCGGATCCTTCTTGAAAGATTCGGCCGTATACCGAACCGAATCCTAATTTGCATATGCAAATTAGGGGTGGAAAGGGGGAAAACATTTTTTACTTTCTTGTTTTGTGACAAAAAGTCACGCGATTTCCGTCCCGCTCCTAATTTGCACATGCAAATTAGGATTCGGTTCAGCCTTGCAGAAGGATTCGGCCGAATCCGAATCCTGCTGAAAAAGGCTGAATCCTGGATTCGGTGCATCCCTACTTATAGTTTTATTTCGTATTAATGCCACGGACATGGGACTAATTTGTCTTCTACACACGACTCACTTTTCAGACACTTGGATAAAAGGTTCCTGGCAGCGATTCTTTTCCACGCATTGGTAACCCCCATGAAAGTTGACACAGGTCTGCTGTTCTGAGCAGCTATGGGTCCCAAGTTCACACTCATTGATATCTAGAGAAAAAATAAAATGACATAGAAACAAAAAAATAGTTATTTAGCTATTGTTTGGGCAGAGACCCGAATCTTTCATAAGGGATTTGGCCAAATCCCAAATTCATACCCTGATATGCATAGGAAAAAAATCTCAAACTCAATATGGGATTTGGTGCATCCCTATTAATAACACCTTGACACTTCGTAGGAGAAGAATAGTACCATACAAATCCTAAAAGCAATGTACAATAAGCAGTATCCAAAAAATACTACACATACCACATCCAATATGCACAATTTTACAAGAACTGCATCATCTTGTGAAGCATAAAACTAAACAAAACTCTTTAAGTATACTGAGCAAAGGAGTATGCAAAACTTATTTTTGTGGTGCTATTATTCTCTAATTGCTGGTGATTGTCTGACCTTGGCACAGTCGGGTGCCTAAAAGCTGGTATCCTTCGGGACAACTACAGGAGAAGCTTCCGGGCTCATTCACACACTGATGCTGGCAAAGGTAACTGGAATAACTGCACTCATCAATATCTAATAGAAAGAGTAGAAAGTACTGATTAATTGTATTGCACTGATATATTAACAAGATGTCATTGACATATATATTAGAGACATTTGGGGGCACATTTACAAAGCTCGAGTGAAGGATTCAATTTAAAAAAAACCTCGAATTTCGAAGTGTTTTTTGGGCTACTTCGACCTTCGACTACTACTTCGACTTCGAATCGAACGATTCGAACTAAAAATCGTTCGACTATTCGACCATTCGATAGTCAAAGTACTGTCTCTTTGAGAAAAACTTCGACCCCCTACTTCGGCAGCTAAAAGCTACCGAAGTCAATGTTAGCCTATGGGGAAGGTCCCCATAGGCTTGCCTGAGATTTTTTGATCGAAGGATATTCCTTCGATCGTTGTATTAAAATCCTTCGAATCGTTCGATTCGAAGGATTTAATCGTTCGATCGAAGGAATAATCCTTTGATCGTTCCATCGCAGGATTTGCGCTAAATCGTTCGACTTCGATATTCGAAGTGGAACGATTTTAGTTCCTAGTCGAATATCGAGGGTTAATTAACCCTCGATATTCGACCCTTCATACATCTGCCCCTAAAAGATTCCACTGAATAACAGCAACAATGACAAGGAATGACAATATAATGCACTATTGCCCTGCACTGGTAAACTGGTTTATATAAACAAACTGCAGTGTAGCCATGGGGGCAGCCATTCAAGCGCAGGATACATAGTAGATAACAGATAATTTCTGAAGAATCCCATTGTATACTACAGAGCTGATCTGTTATCTGCAGTGTATCCTGTGCCTTTTCTCCTTTTTCAGTTTTAAATGGCTGCCTACACGGCTACACAACGGCTTGTTTATATAAACTATTTTAGAATTTATGAAGCAAACACATACATTTTACCAGTGCAGTACAACAGTACATTATATTTTCATTACTTTAAAAGACTTACATTTTTTGGTGTTACTGTAATTCTGTTGAATCACTATATGACACTTTAGACTCTAACCACAGCCAATCCTCCCCTTCAATGATAAATGCATTAGCACAGCAAAGTTTTCAGCAGGGTGGACTGTCGCCATCTTCTCCAACCTAACAAGGCATCCCCTTAAAGTGGCCATACACAGAGAGATCCGCTCGTTTGGCCATGCTGCCAAACGAGTGGATCTCTCCCGACTGATCCAATCATAATGCAGCAGTACAGGCAGTCGGATCGTGGGACTGCATCATTTTTAGCCCTGCCTAATCAACTTTTGCCCGATATTCGGCCAGATATCGACCGGGGAAGCCCATCGGAGGGCCCCATACACGGGCCAATAAGCTATATCGGGCCGTGTATGGCCATTTAGATTTGATTTGGTGAATGCGCAGTATAAAACTTTATTGACCAATTCTACCCTTTATACACATGAAGTACACAAGATGCCTGGGTAAACAGAGTATAATGCAGCCTGTCCTGCTGAAAGCTTTGCTGAAAACTTTATTTTGACCACTTTACAGACTGAGAGACTGGAACATGAAGATAAGAATGTTTGGCTAGGCATTATGGGAGTGTGCGTGAGGGAATGAAGATGTTTATGTGTCAAGTAGAGGGTCCAAACTCAAATCCTGCCCCAGAGACAGTACAATTATCTTCAAGTGTAATTATTACATGTTCTGACTGATTCCAGGTACTGTAGCTTGGTTTCTTACCAGTGCAGGTATATCCATCATGGCTCAGTTCGTAGCCCTGATTGCAGCGGCACAGGAATGTCCCATAGGTGTTATAACACCTTTGCTGGCAGGGAGTGCCCATTGAGCACTCATTAACATCTGTGGGGATGAAGACAGACAAGAAGTGTATCAGGTTCTTTATCAATTCAATTCATTGTAATTTTCTTCTGAGCAGTGCCCTCTTTAACCCATGTATAGGTTGTACATAATTGTATGGTGAATGTATACACCATTTTATTGTACAGGTATGGGATCTGTTATCCGGAAACCCATTATCCAAAATTCCAAATTACAGTAAGGCTGCCTCCCATAGACACCATTTTATCTAAATAATCAAAAATTGTAAAAATGATTTCCTTTTTCTTTGTAGTATTAAAATAGTACCTTTTCCTTGATCCAAACTAAGATATAATTAATCATTATTAGAAGAAAAACGGCCTATTGGGTTTATTTAATGTTTAGATGATTTCCTAGTAGACTTAAGGCATGAAGAGCTAAATTACATAAAGATCCGTTATCCGGAAATCCCCAGGTCCCGAGCATTCTGGATAACAGGTCCCATACCTGTACAGCTCTGTTAAATATGTTGGTGTGTTTTATAAGTCTATGTTAATAATTGTTTTTATATTCATTAAATTCAAAATATTACTTTCTTATACAATACAAATTGTCCAGCATATCAGTTCACCAGTTTTGCAATATTTATGTAATATTCTCTTATGTGCAGAACTCTCTAAATTGTGACCTTAAAATTAGAGTTGCACAAAGCTGTGTTCAGACAGTCCAACACTGTAGTGAATCTACAGTAAATTAGTCAGTGGCACTCTGACCATGATTACGCAAAACTGACTTACCCACACAGGAGCGGTTATTTGATGCCAGCTGAAATCCAGGCTCGCACTGACAAACAAAAGAACCTGGGTAGTTAACGCATCGGTGTTGGCAGTATCGATATCGGCACTCATCTATGTCTATAGAGATGGTGATCAATAGGAGAAAGTATATGAGAGCAAAAGAGAAGCAGAAGGCAAATAAATGTGTACTTGTGTTAGCTGCAAACTTTAAACACTAAAAACTGAGCAAATGAGCCCAGTGGTGAGTGAAATGTTTTACCAAGTTTTGCAGCGGAAATGACGCCCATAGACTCTAATGGGTGAAAAAAATTGTCACGCGTCAAAAAAATGTTGTCGCCCATAGACTTCAATGCATTTCAGCAAATTTGCAAATTTTTAGCGACTCAAAACAGGCCAGATTTTGCCATCACTACCAGTGATGTTACCCATGGATCAATCATCTGTTTGCTTTGATATACCTGTTTCACAAAAATCAATGGAATTTCTGAACGTTGCTGCACTCCAGAAGAACTTGCACTCCTTTAAAACGTCATCAATTGCCAGGGCAAAATAGGCAGCCTCGGCTGTTGGGTACTGTAGTATCTTTTTATTTTTTTTGTTTTATTATACTCCTATTTTAAATAAATGCAGTTTTGATATGTTGCCAGCAGTTGTTACTGCACCAGAATTCTGCTCTGTGCATACAGACAAAACAGTTACTGAAGAAGTGTTTATTTGAACCAGAAGGGCTAAAGCATTTGTTCCTTCCTTGCCTGACAGATCTATGGGTAAAAGTGACCATACATGCACAGATATTATCGTACAAAATTTTTTTTGTACTATATTCAGTGCGTGTATGGCAGGCCGATAATGACAGAAGGCTTGGATATCAGTCGTCTCGTCAATTTGCCCATCACTGTCAGTGATGTTACTCATCACTGGCAGTGATGGGCACTGGTTGTATAAATTTGAAAAGGCACCCAAACATCAGCCACTGTTAGTGCTGAATTGTCAGATAGAGGTAGAATTCTATTGTTTGTACTGTATATCTGTCGATTCAGCTCACACGTGTGTATTGAAACGATTGATCTTTCCTGAAAATATCTTTTCCAGGAAAAGTTCGTAATCGTAGCGTCTATTGCCACCGTAAAGGGGTTGTTCACCTTAAAACACTTTTTTCAGTTCAGCTGGTTTCAGATTGTTCCCCATAAATAAAGACTTTTCCAATTACTTTCTATTTTTTATTTGGGACCATTTTTGTTATACTTAGCCCTGCTGAGCAGAATTCCTGAGTTTCATTAAAGGCAGCTGTTAGAATTGATACATTAGTTGCTAATATTTCACAGATGCTCCTGATAAATGTATCAACTAATTGTGTCAAGTAGATGTAGCATATTGTAACAGTTCAGAATCCGCTCTGAATCACTGAACTCTAATTTTGGGAAAATGGTAAGGGCTCTTACACGCGGCATTTGTTTGTGCGCTCCCCTGCGTTACACTTTTTTACGTTCAGCTGCAGCGGAGCGCAGGATTAGACTGAATTATTGTCAATGGGGCTGTACTCACACAGACGCATGTATGCATCGAACACAGGTAAAATGCAACATGCTGCGTCCCAACCTGCGTTTGGTGCTTACATGTGTCTGTGTGAGTACAGCCCCATTGACAATAATTCAGTGCGCCTACTCCTGCGCTCCCCTGCGGAGGAAAGCACAAAGCAGGGGAGCGCACAAACGCCCGTGTGTAAGAGCCCTAAGTTATAAAAGATAGAAAACAGTATTTATTTATAGTGAACAATCTGAAAACAACTCAACTCAAAAAGTGTTTGGAAGATGAATAGCCCCTTTAAGAGTGCCCCCTGTCCTACCAGCAAAGGATCCATCAACCCCTCCCCCCATCTTCTAAATCGTGTCAGGCAGGAACTGTACTGGAAGCCCCCTTTTATGCTGTTTCCAACAACTTATAAACAATATACTAATCAATACACTACCAGCTGGGAGGAAGTAGTTGCTGTTTGTCTCTCTCTCTCTTTGATTCAAAAGCTCTTTGCTCGGTTTCGTATTGAAATGCTGGTGAAACTGGCGCATCCACGGAGCAATATGTAAAATATTATTGTCACGGGCGGCATTTACCCCTAGCAACTAGGAAAGCTTGAATAGGGTCAAGAAATCAGTAACAATTAAGTACAGTACATCTGTACCAAATAACTAAGTGAATAGCAAAAAGCCTGTAGGGAAGACATACTGATACCCAAGAAATGAATACAGTACATCAGAGTACCATATAACTTATGTACCTGTTATAAAGAACATAATGTAGGGTATTGCTTGTCAATAAATACCTGACATACTTTCCATGTGCAAAAAATATGTGATGCAAGGTTAATTGTCTTTGCTTGGCAAAACATGTGGATTTTGTATTCCTACTGAACTTCACAGTTACGTGGCTGCAGCTGCCTTGTCACCTCCTTTCTCTTTACAGTCAGTTGCTCCTAGTTTCTTTATCTAGTAATTTAATCTGGTGTCTAAACGGAAATACATGTTGACCGTTAATTTTATGAAGTGCTTGGTGTCTTTCACTAAAAACACCCACTTTTCTGTATTACCGTATGAGCTGCTATACTGCCACATATTAGGGTCTGGTGTAGGTCCTTGTATTTGTCGCATGATGGCATGAATCGAGCAATAACATGAAAATGAAAGGGCTGTATATGCATGTAGATATAAAAGCTCATTTATGAACTAAAAGGCAGGATGCAAAGTGCAAAATATGGTCACTCCACACTCTGCATTTCAGCTTATAGAAACTGCTGCAAGCCTCTGCTCTACATTTTGGAGCATAGAGAGCTGGGGCAGCCCTCATATATACAGCAGTGTTTGTGTCAGATCTGGGCTGGGATTCAAAATAGGCCCTGACATTTCAAGGACCTAGATGCCCAAAAAGCTCCCCAGCAGCCCACTAAATATGTATATGGCATCTTACAGCAGCCCCTCTGGCATTTGCCAGAACCCACAGATTGTCAGTCTGGGCCTGGCTTGTGTTGATGGGAGGCACATAATGAGTAATAAGAATAGGGCCTGCGCCTGCTGATGCTGTGGACTACAGTTCACACTAAAATGATCTTTGCTTGAGCACTAATGGTTGCACTCTTGCACCCCTTAGTACTTTGTGCATGGAGTCGTCGTAAATGACCACTATAATGTACTGTTACCCTACACTAGTAAAAACAGCTTGTTTGCTTCAGAAGAACTACTTCAATCTGAATAGGGAAAAAAGCCCCATGTTTACACAGTACATACCAGATAAGCTGCATACAATATAATGGGTTTAGTTCTTATACTGTAGTCAAATACCATTCATGCCTCTACAGAACTATTGAATGAAAATGTTTGTCATATAAAATAGGACATTTCTTGCCAAGAAACAGTTTTTTTATAGGTGCGGCTCAAGGAAGGGCACTTTGGATTTTGACAGTACTGGTCCTTTGAGAACAGGGCAGATGGTGCTTATTTTATTTGTTTTTTACTCACCTACACACTCATTCCCAATCTTCCTGTAGCCCTCTGGACACTTGCAGTGATAGCTACCAAGCATATTAATGCAATCCTGGCTTGGAAGGCAATCATGAAGCTGGTGTTCACACTCATCAACATCTGAAACAGAACAGTACAAAGTTTAGAGCCGTGGAAAAGAAACATACATTCCCTACCTGCATCACATTTGCTTAAAAAAACAGCTTCCCTCCAAGTTAAGCTCATTAAAGGGGTGGTTCACCTTTAAGTAAAATTTTAGTATGTATAGAATGGCCAATTCTAAGCAACTTTTCAATTGGTCTTTATTATGTATTTTCTATAGTTTATTAATGATTTGCCTTCTTCTTCTAACCCTTTCCAGCTTTCAATTGGGGGTCACTGACCCCACCTAGAAATAAATGTTCTGCAAGGCTACAAATGTATTGTTATTGCTACTATTTATTATCCGTCTTTCTATTCAGGCCCTCTCCTATTCATATTCAACGTATGGTTGCTAGGGTTATTTGGGGCAACCAAATTGCTGAAACTGCAAACTGCAGAACTGCTAAATAAAAAGATAAATAACTAAAAAACCACAAATAATAAAAATGAAAACCAATTGCAAATTGTCTCAGAATATCAATCTCTACATTATAGTTTTAACTCAAAGGTGAACAACCCCTTTAATTTTCATACAAATACATATCTCCCATCTTAAACAATAGCATCTCTTGCCTATCTGCAAATTCCAAAAATACATGAAAACTATTCCTGTACCTTTATACTTAAGAGACCACTTTTCGAAGGGACATCTAAAATTGAAGCTTAAAAATAAAACTACAGGTTTTAACTCACCCACACAGCTGCCCTGACCCTGTGGGTCAAGCTGGTATCCACTAGGGCAAGTATTGGGGCGCTGGTCAAGTTCATGATCCACAGGTGGTTGAAGTTCAGATGTTCCCTGTTCAGTCTGAGAGTCACTTATTACAGATGCGGAGGGAGGAAGGCACAGATAACCTCCATAATGATTAATGCACTTCAGCTCACCCTTACAAGCATCAGGAATGGTTTGACACTCATTGATGTCTACAGAAAGAAAGAGCAAGAGATAATGAGATCAGTAGTGTTCGTTGAGGGGGGCGGGCCCTGGTGGGTGACGCGCAGCCGTCCCCGCCCCCCTCCGTACCGCCGCATTTGGCCGCATTTTCGCACCCCCTGCTCCCCCGGTAGTTCCGCCACTGAATGAGATTATTATGGGCAACTATGACCTTGGTTGGTTCACAAGGTAATGAGAAAATACAGAAATATCCAGGAAATGTTGCAACATCTTTACTACAATCAGTAAACAGAATGCATTAAATGACTCCTGATACGTGTGTGTGTGTGCATGTATGTGTGTTACCTCTGCAGTGCTGTCTTTCACGGTCCCACTCATAACCATCTGTACATTCCTAAAGGAGAAAAGAAATGCTTAAAGGGAGTTTATGAAAAGAGAACCAAAACAGAAAAAAATAGACATATTGCCATATAATTGTGTATTTGTAAATCTGAGTAGTGTCACCCAAAACTGGTACCGGTATAGGATCTGGAAACCCGTTATCCAGAAAGCTCTGAGTTACAGAAAGGTCATCTCCTATAGACTCCATTTTATCCAAATAATCCAATATTTACCAATATTTAAAAAAAATATATTTTGTTATTCTCTGTAATAATAAAACAGTAGCTTGTACTTGATCCAAACTAAGATATCATTAATCATTATTGGAAGCAAACCATCTTAACGGGTTTATGTAATGTTTAAATTGTTTTCTAGTAGAATTAAGGTATGAAGATCCGAATTACGTATACATCATCCAGGAAACCCCAGGTCCCGAGCATTCTGGATAGCAGGTCCCATATCTGTATTAGTATTATATTACAGTAAAATGTCCTTACCATGTCGAGACAACGCACAGTCATTTATCAGGAAATGTAGTAATATATATGGGGATATATGAAGATTTAGGAGGGGTTGGCCTCCCCATAGGGAACCCATATTTATATATAAATTATAAGAGCACCAGTGGAAAGAATCCCCCAAACAAAATTCTCATCCTCCTCCCCTGGGTATGTCTTAAACTTGCAGCTGTTGTGAGCACAGTCTATTTTCTCATTTGGCTTACACAATGCACCATTTGTTCCTTTAAAAGGAAAAAGAATGGCCCAGACATCTGAGACTGCATGCACATCTGCGTTTTTATTAGGATTGCTATGCGACTCAAGACAATGCGATCACTTTATAGTTGCATAAAAAAGGGTTACATCAGAGGAAGCAGATTCAGCACTTGCAGTGTAAGGTCCTAATTAAAGAGCAATCTATCAAAATATCTTGCGCAAAATATCTTGCTAGAATATTTCAATTTACCAATGTTTTGGGGTCCTAAATTAAATTTGTTGTGGAGCCCAGTGATATGTCCTTCCTGGAGCAGATTTTCAGTTGAAAAGCGCATACAGTCGCATTGCAAGTGTGCATGACACCTGAAGTGTGCTTTAGCCATAGATCTATTAGCCAGAAGTTGGTTAATTGCCCATGAACAAGGAGAATAGCATGAAAACTAATACCGTTACCGTGTAGCTGTTGGGCCCCTCGCTTTCTTGCTGTCTGGAAGAAACCAGCAGGAGAGAGAAGAGCACAGAGGAGAAGAGCAGCATCTGCATGGGAGGAAGAAACATTTATTATTTAAAAATCACGCTCTTCTGCTCTCATCACATCACTCACACCAGGTGTCACGGATAACTCGACAACTGCACGGAAGCACACAACATGAATGCACAGATGCGCACCTTTTGTTACTCTACAATCACTCAATACAAGGACACTCTGGGCTAACATTAAATCCGCCTGTGAAATATTCCCAAGATGAAAGCCCCAATGTAGACCTCATTCGTAGTTGACAATAAGAATTTATGTAAGGGGTTTGCAATAAATCAATCTTTTGCAGGGCCCTGTACATTACCACAGATATTCTAGTTTATACCATACTGTAGTCACGTTGCATTATTGCCAATGTTGTCTCCTTATAGGCTAATAGATACATAGATAGTAGATAGTATGATACACTTGTGTGCATGTCTTTATAATCTTATGAAGAAAATGACCTCCCACAAAGGTCTTCATATCTCTAAATGGGATCCTGGGGCACAAACTCTGGGGTACAAACTGTGAACCACTGCACTAGCACCATACAGCACAGCAGGGAAAACTTGGGGTGCAATTGGGTGCATGGCTCCATGGATTAGAAATACTACACACTACAAGCACTGACATACAACTTACTGTATAAAGTGAAGCCATATATAATAACTTATCATCTTAATCACATTCTTTCTATGAGGAAAAATATTGATTTCCTTGACCTCTCTTGATGTTTTATAGAGTCTAGTGTAGCACTAATACAGAAATAAATAAATAGATAGAAATATCATATAAGACAATAATAACTGCTAGATAACTACATAAAAACTACTATAGATGGTATAGATAGCTAGATAGATCATAGAAAAGCAGATATGGTATATAAATATAGATGCAATGATAGCTGCTAGCCAACTAGATAAAAACTACAATGATAGATAGATGATAGATAGAAGATAGATAGTGATAGATAGATAGATAGATAGATAGATAGATAGATAGATAGACAGATAGATAGATACATTATGTATCTATCTATCATTGTAGTTTTTATTTAGTTAACTAGCATCTATCTGTCTGTCTATCTATCTATTTATCTATTTATCTATCTATCTATCTATCTATCTATCTATCTAAGATAGATAGATAGATAGATAGATAGATAGATAGATAGATAGATAGATAGATAGATAGATAGATAGATAGATAGATAGATAGATGATAGATAGATAGATAGATGCTAGTTAAATAGATAAAAACTACAATGATAGATGGATAGATAGATAGATAGATAGATAGATAGATAGATAGACAATGATAGCTGCTAGCTAACTAGCTAAAACTACTATAGATAGATGACTGATGATAGATAGATAGATAGATAGATAGATAGATAGATAGATAGATAGACAGATAGATAAATAGGTAGATAGATAATAGATAGATGATAGGTAAGATAGATAGATAGATAGATAGATAGATAGATAGATAGATAGATAGATACAGGCAGAAAGACAGACAATGCTAGCGGCTAACTAACTAGCTAAAACTACTATAGATATATGATAGATAGATAGATAGATAGATAGATAGATAGATGATAGATAGAGGGATCAATAGATAGATAGATAGATAGATAGATAGATAGATAGATAGATAGATAGATAGATAGATAGATATAGAGGGACAGATAGATAGAGGGATAGATAGATAGATAGATAGATAGATAGATAGATAGATAGATAGATAGATAGATAGATAGATAGATAGATAGATAGATAGAGGGGATATACAGATAGATAAATAGAGGGACAGATAGATAGAGGGATAGATAGATAGATAGATAGATAGATAGATAGATAGATAGATAGATAGATAGATAGATAGATAGATAGATAGATAGAGGGGATATACAGATAGATAAATAGAGGGACAGATAGATAGAGGGATAGATAGATAGATAGATAGATAGATAGATAGATAGACACACAGACAACGATAGCTGCTAGCTAACACTAGTATCAATAGGTAGACAATAAGTAGACAGATGATAGGCAGATAGATAGATAGATAGATAGATAGATAGATAGATAGATAGATAGATAGATAGATAGATAGATAGATAGAGGGGATATACAGATAGATAAATAGATAGATAGATAGATAGATAGATAGATAGATAGATAGATAGATAGATAGATAGATAGATAGATAGACACACAGACAACGATAGCTGCTAGCTAACACTAGTATCAATAGGTAGACAATAAGTAGACAGATGATAGGCAGATAGAAAGATAGAGGATATATAGATTTAGATAGAGGATACATAGATTTAGATATAGATATATAGATTTAGAGCCCCAGAACTAGATTCCCGTATTGAAACCCTTCCTGCCAGATGATCATTACTCAGTTTGAGGAGAACGTATAATTTAATACAATAATCGTATAACCAACATAGCGCCACATTTATAGAGACTGCAGTTAATACAGAGACAGGTCACACAGGAAAGTGCAATAAGTTATGAGGAGGACAGATATCCAGTCAGTCTCAGACGCAGGAATCCGCTACTTACGATGTTTCCCTCTGAGTACAGAAGACAAAGCTCTTATGGTCCCTTTGTGTCGCTTTTCCGAACTTTCTTTTCGCCTCTTCCCTTTAGGCCTTTGTGCTCTTTACTCCCCTCTCGTGCTCCTCCGCTGCACTTTTCCCTCACGCACTCCCCCTTTTCTTCCTGCGTGGTACCTTCCTCTTCTCTCTCTCTCTTCTGTGCTCCCCTCCCAGTCGCTACTCTCGCATCCTCTGCTCGCCCTCTCTCACCCTCACTCTTCTCTCGAATTCCTGAGCCCCTGCCAATCCCTCCCTATTTTCCAGTAATATTCCCCCACACCTGGTTTTACTTAAACACAGAGACACACAACCCTTTCATGTCCAGCTGTTCCCCACTCTTTACAGCCCAACCCTCACACCCCCCCAGAGACTGTTGTCACAGGAGAGTCTCTATTGCTCCAACAGGGGTGTCTGTCCCTGTACCGGAGACCAGATTCATGGGGCACATCCTTTATCAAATATATAGTGAATAAAGTACCCCCTCTTGTAAAATATAAGGATATTATTAGTTACCGAGGAGTTTCATGACCATATAAAAACACGAGGCAGAAGGGGGTACTTTATTTATTATAATACACAAGTTTCAGTGAGTCATGTGACAGAAATGACATCAGAACTCACCGTTTATAACTGATGACATCAGAACTCACCGTTTATAAGAATATCATTTACAAGATATTTATGTCTTTTGTGTATTACAGGGCCGGAACTAGGGGTAGGCAGAGTAGGCAGATGCCTAGGGCCCAAAGCTGGAGGGGCGCCAGGCATGGACTTTATCTGCCTCTCCTACCCCCTAGGAATATGAATAGGAGAGGGCCTAAATAGAAAAATGAGACATAACAAGTAGAACAACAATAAATGTGTAGCTTATGAAAGCTGGAAAGATTTGGAAGAAAAAGGCAAATAAATTAAATACTATAAAAAATAAATAATGAAGGCAAATTAAAAAGTTGCTAACAATTGGCCATTCTATGAAATACTAAAAGTCAACTGAAAGGTGAACCACCCCTTTAACTTCAATGAGTAAAACTGGCCATAGATGTGCAGATTATTAGCCTATGTCTGACAAACGATTGTCCGTGCCAATCTCCCGACCTGCAACTAACCATTCAGATTAATATAAAGTAGTAAAGAGAAGATGCTCGGGCCATTAATTGACTTATAGCAATCATAAAAAAGTTATGTCCGGCGAATAGCAGCGTCAGTTCTCCCATTGATATTGTCAGAGATCGGTAGACAATATCAATCTTTTAACCTGTCCGATTGACTGAATGACTGATCGCCATGGTACAAAAAATGTCAGAACAATGGTATCTTTGCGTCTATGGCCAGCGTAATACTGCAAGACATTGTAGTCTGCAGCAATGAAGAGTGCCTCCTTCTGCTTTCTGTGGCTGTGGAGCTACCACCATTGAGCACCATATAGACATGAACATTTAGTTAAGTTGGTGCTGATCAAGGCCGCAGTAGTTGCATAGCAAGTAGCCTAAATGAACCTGGATGGACATTTTGGTCACTTCCCTATTGTTCTGTTCCTTCTGGCCAACATCCAAGCAGCTGCAACAGCCTCTTCACTCCGATCACAGCAGGGTTGTCTGTCCTGACATACACATTGGATGGCCAAGCCTTCTGACCAAATTTGGACATGTACAGTCAGAGATCAGGAGAATTCCCATGTCCACAACTGCTCCAGTAGTGCTACAGCAATGTTTCCACCAGCAAAAAGTCCATCATGCACATTTGTCCATCACATGGTCAGGTGGCAGTGAAAAGAGTTATGAAGGTTATATGACCACACGTTAGACCTGTCCTGATATGGAAAGTGTCTAGTGGTAACTCTTTGTCATTTCAATTCAAGTCTTTGGGTACAAACTCATTGCACATATAAGTAGGGTCCAAGGGTGCGTATATCATCCCCTATTACAATATATTTATACAACCCTAAACACAGGGATGATTCTGGGCTTTTGGTCTGCTGACCCCCCCCCCCCACGGCACTCACATTTTAATTTCTGGAAGGGGTCCAGGGGGTCCTCATTGCTAGTGTAATTGCACTCTCTGCACTATAAGGGAGAATTTCTGGGTTAAATTCAGCTTTTAGAATGACCAGGAGTGGGTTTGCATGTGGAGCGTGACAGATGGGTTTGCATGGAGCGTATGTAGAGTTGAGTATGTGTGTGGGTTGGTGGCTGGGTGTGTATAAGGGGTTGGTGTGTATCTAGGGGGTTAATGGGTTGATGCGTGTGTAGGTGGCTAGTGGTGAGGTGCATGTGTATGAGGGACTACATGTGTAGAAAGGGTGGGTGCCTGTGTAGAAGGGTTGGGTGGGTTTGGTTTTTGTGGAGGGGTTGTGGAGGGTTGGGGGTGTGTACATGGTGTGTGTGGTTTTTTTCATGTGGAGAGTGGTTGGTGTGTATGTGTAGTGGTGGGTATTTCGCATAAGTGGGGGGTGCGTATATGTGTGTGTGCAGGGGGGTGAGTAGGTGTCGGTGTAGAAGAGATGAGTGACTTTGTAGGGGAGGGGTGGGTGCCTGGATGTGTAAGGGAGGGGTGGGTACATGTGTAGGGGGTGGGGGCATGTGTGCAGTTTATTACTTGGGTTTAAGGTCAGCTGGGAGTCCCATCTAATTACATAACAAAGGATTTCATCTATCACTGGAAACAGTAATACCAGTAGTAAACATGCTGACATCCCAGGCCTGTGGTACTGAACTGGGAAATCCCTTTTTTCCCTATTATATAAGACTCCCGCTTGTGCTATAAAGCCCACCCACCAAGCCTTCCTCCTACATTCAGCCCCAGCTACTGTCAGGCAACCTCCAGTCAGTGAGTGAGTGGCCCCAAAATGGAACATCTGCTGAAGAACCTGGTGCAGTACCTGTAGAAACTCACCCTTATCGTACAAACCCAGCAGTATAGTCACTTCTGTAAGGAATGTCAGTATTCAGAAAACTTGTTGGATATTATAGTGCAGTCATCTGTAACACTGGGGCCCCAAAAAGTTTTTAGTAAGTCACCATCAGTGACCAGTGCAGTTGGGCCTTTAAGTTTCACGAGGCCCCAAATTCTACTTTCTCCTTAGGAACCCTTGCTGAAGAAGAAAACAATGATGTCCGGGCCAATCCCCCCTTCCTAATGCAGAACGCCATTACTGTGGTACCATTACTGAATTAAACAAATGTTCAGCTAAGTGAAACGGAGCAGAAATCACACAGTCAAAAAAAAAAAAATTATTATTATAAAAAAAAGTTATTATGTTCTGCATTTGGGCTGCAGTGTTCTAGGATTTTTCCAAATGCCCCCTGGCAACTGAAGTTAGTAGCGTTACTTGTAATTTAACGGTTAGTATAGCATAATTGGAGGTTCCCATGTGACATAAAATATGGACTTGGACTGTTTTTAGCAAGTTTGCAGTAATATTGAACTCATGTTTAGATACCAGTTGAAATGCATCCAAACACATACTTGGCTAAGCACAGGAGTATATGCCTAAATGTATTTGTCTTTAAGGGTATCATATGCTCCTTGTAAGTGCTTGCTAGTACAGGTATAATCCTTTATCAAGAAAGCTCCGAATTACAGGAAGGCCATTTCCCATAGACTCCATTATAATCAAATAAATCTAATTTTTCACAATGAATTTCTTTTTCTCTGCAATAATACAAATAAATACCTTGTACTTGATTCCAACCAAGATATAATTAATCCTTATTGGGGACAAAACAGTCATATTGGGTTTAATTAATTTTTTAAATAATTTTTTTTTAGTAGTCTTAATTCCTTATCTGGAAAACCCCACGTCCTGGGCATTCTGCATAAAAGGTCCCATACCTGTACTAGTTGGTACAGTATGTTTAAGTTATAACCCATGGAGTCTCCTGTTCAGTAATGACCAGCATCTGGGTCACTCCTGACAAGGAGAGCAGTTAATAAGCCCGTGTGTGGGACCAAAACAGCAACTCCCTGATCGGAAGGTCTGGAAAAGATCTAGGTGAGAACTGTACCGGCTGTGGATGCAGTTTTTAAATGTGTAGTACAAGTTATGGGACATAATTTGGATCTTCATACCTTAAGTCTAAAATAAAATCATGTAAATATGAAATAAACCCAGGCTGGTGTTGCTTCCAATAAATATTAATTATATCTAGGTTTGGATCAAGTACAAGTTACCATTTTTTTATTACATAGACAAAGGAAATCATTTTTTAAAATTTGGATTTTTTGGATAAAATGGAGTCTATGGGAGACTGTCTTTAAGTAATTCGGAGCTTTCTGGATAACAGATCCTATACCTGTACTGTATTTATCTTAACATAATTGTTTCTCTATAAGGGCAAAGTAATTTATTACAGCCCAACTACATACTGTAACTGCGTGCTGCAGAACGTTTATGAGTTTGTGGAACACCTGGTAACTTTAGGGTTATTTCTGGGTTAAAAACAGAAATTCAGCTTTTAAAATGACCAGGAGTGGGTTTGCATGTGGAGTGTGACAGATAGGTTTGCATGGAGCGTGTGTAGAGTTGAGTATGTGTGTGGGTTGGTGGCTGGGTGTGTATAAGGGGTTGGTGTGTATCTAGGGGGTTAGTCGGTTGATGCGTGTGTAGGTGGTTAGTGGTGAGGTGCATGTGTATGGGTATGAGGGACTAGATGTGTAGAAAGGGTGGGTGCCTGTGTAGAAGGGTTGGGTCGGTTTGGTTTTTGTGTAGGGTTTGGGGTGTGTACAGGGTGTGTGTGGGTTTTTTTTCATGTGGAGAGTGGTTGGTGTGTATGTGTACTGGTGGGTGTTTTGCATAAGTGGGGGGTGCGTGTATGTGTGTGTAGGGGGGTGAGTAGGTGTGGGTGTAGAAGAGGTGGGTGGCTGTGTAGGATGGATGGATGGATGTGTAAGGGAGGGGTGGGCAGGACCGCCATCAGAAATCACAGGGCCCCATACGACAACATTTCCTGGGCCCCCTGGGCTGAGCCCACTGTGAGCCCCACCGACAGGTCCGCCCCCCACCACACAGTAAAAAAACAAAAAAAATATTGGTGGCTAGGGTTCCCACATGTTAATAAAAAGATATTGGTGGTTAGGGCCCCCCCTTTAAAAAATATTGGTGGCTAGGACCCCACATGAGAAAAAAAAATTGGTGGCCAGCCCCCCCCACATTATAAGAAAATTGGTGGCCAGGGCCCCTTAAACGTCCATGCCATCCCAAAGTCAGCAGTTCTCAGAAAGATGGGGGGCCCGGCTAATCAAGTAAGTGTGGCGTGGCTTGGCCCCCCTTACCCTCGGGCCCCCTACAACTCTCCCCCCCGATGGCTGCCCTGGGGGTGTGTACATGTGTAGGGGGTGGGGGCATGTGTGCAGTTTATCACTTGGGTTTAATGTCAGCTGGGAGTCCCATCTAATTACATAACAAAGGATTTCATCTATCACTGGAAACAGTAATACCAGTAGTAAACATGCTGACATCCCGGGCCTGTGGTACTGAACTGGGGAATCCCTTCCCCCCTATTATATAAGACCCCCGCTTGTGCTCTAAAGCCCACCCACCAAGCCTTCCTCCTACATTCAGCCCCAGCTACTGTCAGGCAACCTCCAGTCAGTGAGTGAGTGGCCCCAAATGGAAAATCTGCTGAAGAACCTGGTGCAGTACCTGTGGAAACTCACCCTTAACGTACAAACCCAGCAGTATAGTCACTTCTGTAAGGAATGTCAGTATTCAGAAAACTTGTTGGATATTATAGTGCAGTCATCTGTAACACTGGGGCCCCAAAAAGTTTTTAGTAAGTCACCCTCAGTGACCAGTGCAGTTGGGCCTTTAAGTCTCATGAGGCCCCAAATTCTACTTTCTCCTTAGGAACCCTTGCTGAAGAAGAAAACAATGATGTCCGGGCCAATCCCCCTTCCTAATGCAGGACGCCATTACTGTCGTACCATTACTGAATTAAACAAATGTTCAGCTGAAACGGAAGTGAAACGGAGCAGAAATCACACAGTCAAAAAAAAAATTATTATTATAAAAAAAAAAGTTATGTTCTGCATTTGGGCTGCAGTGTGTTCTAGGATTTTTTCAAATGCCCCCTGGCAACTGAAGTTAGTAGTGTTACTTGTAATTTAACGGTTAGTATAGCATAATTGGAGGTTTCCATGTGACATAAAATATGGACTTGGACTGTTTTTAGCAAGTTTGTGGTAATATTGAACTTATATTCAGATACCAGTTGAAATGCGTCCAAACACATACTTGGCTAAGCACAGGAGTACCTGCCTAAATGTATTTGTCCTTAAGGGTATCAGATGCTCCTTGTAAGTGCTTGCTAGTACAGGTATAATCCATTGTCAAGAAAGCGCTGAATTACAGGAAGGCCATCTCCCATAGACTCCATTATAATCAAATAAATCTAATTTTTCAAAATTAATTTCTTTTTCTCTGCAATAATACCAATAAATACCTTGTACTTGATTCCAACCAAGATATAATTAATCCTTATTGGGGACAAAACAGTCATATTGGGTTTAATTAATTTTTTTAATACATTTTTTTTAGTAGTCTTAATTCCTGTCCCGGCCATTCTGCATAACAGGTCCCATACCTGTACTAGTTGGTACAGTATGTTTAAGTTATAACCCATGGAGTCTCCTGTTCAGTAATGACCAGCATCTGGGTCACTCCTGACAAGGAGAGCAGTTAATAAGCCCGTGTGTGGGACCAAAACAGCAACTCCCTGATTTGAAGGTCTGGAAAAGATCTAGGTGAGAACTGTACCGGCTGTGGATGCAGTTTTTAAATGTGTAGTACAAGGTATGGGACATAATTTGGATCATACCTTAAGTCTACTAGAAAATCATGTAAACATTAAATAAACCCAATAGGCTGGTTTTGCTTCCAATAAGGATTAATTATATCTAGGTTTGGATCAAGTACAAGCTACTGTTTTATTATTACAGAGAAAAAGGAAATCATTTTTTAAAATTTGGATTATTTGGATAAAACATAGTCTATGGGAGACGGTCTTTAAATAATTCGGAGCTTTCTGGATAATGGATCAACGGATCCTATACCTGTACTGTATTTATCTTAATAAATAATTGTTTCTCTATAAGGGCAGTCATTTATTACAGCCCAACTACATACTGTAACTGCGTGCTGCATAATGTTTATAACTTTAGGGGCAGATTTATGAGTTGACCATAGAAAACATTGCTCACTTTCTGTTCATTCCAATAGGGTTTTTAGAAGCGTAAGTATGAAATGGTGAAGTTTAAATCTCAACCTTTGATAAATACACTTTTAAAAATCCCGTCGGCATTGTTTTATACCCTTGTCGGAGGGAGGGTGAAAGTACAGTATTTCAGTGAGATGTAAAGGCTCCCGCTGAGCATTACCAGCGAAGACATGGCTTTATATGTTGTACATATACAGGCCCAGCCATCTTACAACAGCCTCTGGCCCATTTGTCAGTCTTTTGGCCATGCACAAGTAAAACCTACAACTAATATTTCTCTAATCAGCCCACATGCCAATGAGATACCATATGAGGAGCCATACTTGTGTATGGCCACCTATCTTTCTGTTGTTTTGAGTCAACCACCACAGTTGTGGCTCTTCTTTGTATGCCCAAATTTAGATGTGGTTTTACAAAAAGGTTGTAGTAATTAAGGAAAATACCAGCTATAAAAAAAACAAAAAACATCCTGTATTTGTGTATCTAGATAAAATTAGTTTGAGTGGCTCAAAGTGGTTAGTTTATTTTATCCAGTCAATAATAATAACTTGCATATACATAAGGCTCTATCTTCTCATACATGCAGAAGTATAGGATGTGCAATCCAGCAACAGTACTGAAGACAAAATTAAATATCCTAACAGTACACAAATTATTTTACATTGCATTCAATCCCCTTTACAATCCATCCTCTGAAACAATGAATATGGAGGAATATTAACAACAGGTATACTGATACTACATTATAACCGTAGGTAAGAAAGCCAGGTAATCAAACTGAAAGGAGAGAGACAATGATATCACAACCCTTCATTACCGACTGTACTCCAATAAGGGGTGAGAACTATGTTCTGCAGCATCATCAGATTTTTAGTGTCTTGGTGGCACTTTTTGTGGGTACTGGATTAAAGTCTTGGAAACACTGGGGGTCTATTGAGCTGGATCAAGCCAGTAGTTAGTGATTCAAACAGGCATGAGCATATCAAAATAGAATTAATGAAAAATAAACATTGATTAGATTGGATTGCAACAGGAGCAAAGTGTGCCAAATGGTCATCTGTTTAGTGTTTGGCAGCTGCAGGTGACAAAACCAAAGTGGATGTAGGTGGGTGGCCCTATCAAACAGAACAGCTGCCTCCTCTATAAAACCACTCATTGCATTCTTAGTGGGTAGAAGTGAAAATCTGTTTGTCTATGCAACAGAAAGAAAGGGGTGAACAGATGGGGGTAGAGAGTGCTGTAAAAACTTACATCAGATGTAAAAAATTAAGTGGAACTGCCACCTACCATTCCTTTGAATTACTGTTAGTATAAGCTCTAGGCTCTTGCCGCTATTATAATGGACAATTGTGTGATTTGGGGCTAAAAAGATAGGCGATTGAAGCTCAGCACCTTTGAAACTCCTAGATACTTAAATCCTTTGTCACAATGCACTGCAGAATCATTCTGTTAAACTACGGAATGTCATAATTCAATTGGTCAGATGGGACGATGACTGCTGAGTTACTCTACGATACTAGGGACCAGCATAATTTGGTCAGATTGATAGGTGCAATTTTGGGGGTAATGGAACCTAGAAATTCCTAGGTACGTTTTGTTGCATTTGGTCATACTCTATGGATTAGTGAAATCTGTGTACAAGGGATCCAAAGTTTTACATACAAAAGATAGTTGTACCTTCTCCCAGATGACGGGACAATCCCTATAAAGTTGTGTTGCATTTTGTGCCCAAACCGGAGATTTGCAGTACGGTATGGGATCCATTATCCGGGAAACCCGTTATCCAGAAAGTTTTGAATAACAGAAATGCTCCCATAGACTCCATTTTATCTAAATAATCCAAGTTTTGAAAAATTATTTCCTTTTTCTCTGTAATAATAAAACAGTAGCTTGTACTTGATCCAAACTAAGATATAATTAATCCTTATTGGAAGCAAAACCAGCCTGTTAGGTTTAAGGTGGCCATACATGATAAGATCCCCTCATTTGGCGAGGTTGCCAAACTAGTGTATTTTTCCCCCCGATATGCCCACTAACGACAGGGCGATATCGGGTTAATCCAAACATTCAGCTCCCACACACGCTGTCGAATCGGTCTAAAAGGACCAATATCTGCAGCTTTAATCTGCCCATGTATGGCCACCTTTATTTAATGTTACATGATTTTCTAGTAGGCTTAAAGGAGAATTCAACCCTAAACTTAAAAAACCTCTACCCCCCTACCCTACATAGACCCCCCTCCCTCCAGCCTAAGTGTTACCCTGGGCAAATGCCCCTAATGTTTTACTTACGTCTTGGTGCAGATTGAAGCATCGGCGTTCACGGGCGACATCCAGGCCTGGACTGGCAATCTGTGGGTTCTGGCAAATGCCAGAGGCGCTGTTATAAGGTGCCATAGAAAGTCAGTATTTAGTGGGCTGGTGGGGGTGTTTAGGCCTCTGTGTACCTGAAATGTAAGGGCCTATTTTAATTCTCAGTCCGGACCTGGTGCCATTTTCAGCCGCTTCGGTAATCTTCGTAATGAGACCGGTGCTTCAGCAATTTTCGTGAGTTTCGGGGCATGCGCAGTTGATGCGAAACAGAAAATTGCTCCAACTACGCACGCGCCAACATGCCGGTCTCATTCCAAAGATTTATGAAGCGGCTGAAGATGGGGCCTGTGAACTCCAATGCCTGAATCTGCACTGAGGGGTAAGTAAAACGTTAGGGACATTTGCTCGGGGTAACACTTAGGCTTGAGGGAGGAGGGTCTATGTAGGTTAGGGTTTTAAGTTTAGGGTTGACTTTGCCTTTAAAGGGGACCTGGCACCCCAAGAAATAATTTCAAATTATTTTTTATCACGTTAGTTGAGCAAAATAAAAAACTTACATTTCATTTTTTATTTAAATTTTGTTTCCTTCAGTCTTGGAATTACACAATCACAGCAAGCAGGCAGGAGCCATTTTATGTGTTATTAAGACAAGTTGTGTATCACCCCAAAATCTTGTGTATGCACCTGAATGAGGTACCTAATGCCCATGTGCAGTGCCCTACGCAACTATAGAGTGTAAAGAGGGAGGGGGAATGTGAGGAAACCAGTGACATCTAGGAAGTGCTGAATGAAAAGTGAAAGTAATTGTCTGCCCCACCTCTATGCCTCAGGCATAGAGGCGGGGCAGGTAACATTTGATTGACAGATATTTAAATGCCTTTATAACAGGTATGAATGCTTTAATGAAAAAAACAATATGGATTCCATTTTTTAATTTGCAAACAGCTTTTTATGTGTAGGTGACAGGTCTACTTTAAGGTATGAAGAGCTGGAAAACTCTTGGTCCCGGACATTCTGGATAACAGGTCCCACACCTGTATCATAATATGGCACAATGTGCAGTGGCTGAGATATATAGGGCCACTGCACATGAAGGGCACATATTTTTAAACAAAAATGAACTGTTAATGTCCTTGTGGATCAGAGGACGGTCCCTGGAAAGTTTTGTTGCGGTAAATCTATGTTCAGTGCTTGCTCATTAGGAAAAAATATCTGTCTTGATCTAATCACTCTGTGCTGCACCAATAGCTAAGCAGTATTTACTGGACACCCCAAGGGTTACTCTGCACATCTGCTAAACCACTTACTCTGCAACAGCACTCTCAGATTCAGTTTTATTAGCCATCTGAAAACCTTTACAAGAGATGCAATTTTTTTTAAAACCTATTTTATTAAAAAGCCATCATGGTTGTTCCTATATATATCTATTTATATATTTACACAAGCCGCACACAAATATTTATTTACATACATATATCCAATTAACAGAAATAAGAGATGTAAGCGAGGTAAGGTAATAGTGAAATGAAAACATTCCTTACTTTGTATACAGGTTCAGAAAAGAGGGAGAAATGAATTATAATAGATAGTGCAGTGCATAATTTACATATATCTGTATTCATATTTACAGTATTCAGTCTGTCAAGAACTATAGGATTGTACATCTCTAGTCGTGCAGGAATAAAAGCAATCCAAAGTGATCAGTTGTGATACATCTTCAGAAGACAGCTCCGGAGAGTACCCATGTATCTTTCCCAAAGAGCTTGCTGCCTAGAAGTTAACACAAAAACATGTCTAAGAGGTTGATTTATCAAAGGTTGAATGTTAGAGTTTGTTTTCCCTTGAATGAACACGAATGACCTAGAAACTTGAATGGCATCTTATTTAAAAAAAACATGAACGTCTTAATTTCCATAGAATGTTACCGACCCAAAAACTAACCAGATTCAGATCGAATTTGAACGCAATTCGAATTGAGTTTTTGTCTGAAAAAAAGAATTCTTCTTCAAATAGGTCAGCGGACTCGGCATGTTTTAAGTGGCGACCTATCGAATTCAAGTTACTTCCAGGGTAGGAGAATGATAACTCTGGGATTCGAATTTGAGTTGGTAGTTTTTAATTCAAAATTGTGAGTTTTGACCAAAAAAAACCCCTCTACAATTCAAATTTACAATTTGAACCTTAGTAAATCTGCTCCTAAACATAAGACCCTATTTTCCCTTGAATAAACTAGCTGCAAAGACCAAGGGTAGGACTCCATGAGTGATTTCAGTGCGATCCGACGCGCTGCGCAAAAACGCAGTCACATCGGATTCAACAGAAATAAGGTAAGCAATTGCTTTGTTGGATGGTATTGCAGCATTGATCCGACGCGACTGTCAGATGCAGACGCTGCACGCTCGTGGAGTCCTACCCTAACAAGGTATTCTTAAATGGGATGTTGATTATTAGATAACATTCTACCATATTAGTATTCTAACATTGCAGAAAAAGGTCAGTATCACTTTACAGTAGGGTCAGGACATCTCTAACTTGTTAATAGTTGCCAACCTTACTATTTGATTTAAACTCTGGCCACCGCTACTGTAATTTCTGTTGGAGCACTACCACATTGATACCTTCGAGTAAAGTCTTGGCATGTGTCACCTTAAGTCAGTGATCCCCAACCAGTAGCTCGCGAGCAACATGTTGCTCTCCAACCCCTTGGATGTTGCTCTCAGGGTCCTCAAATCACGTGCTTATTTTTGAATTCCAAGCTTGAAAGCAAGTTTTAATTGCATAAAAACTAAGTATACTGCCAAGTTGAGCCTCTTGTAGGCTGCCAGTCCACAAAGGGGCTACCAAATAGCCAATTATAGACTTTATTTGACACCCCAAGGGACTTTTTTCATGCTTGCGTTGCTCCCCAACTCTTTTTACATTTGAATGTGGCTCACAAGTAAAAAAGGTTGGGGACCCCTGCCTTAAGTCAATCAGTCAGATACAACTCATACAGACTGCCTGACTTTGAGGTGCCTCAAGGCCCTTACACAATGCTGTTCATTCCCATGAAAGAAGTACTGTAAAAATACCGCGTCACAAAGGCTCCCTGATTTAATATGCATGCAGAAAATGAAAAGAGGCAAAGTGCATCATTTATTTTTGTTAAAATAAATTTAACCTTGTGCACTTTTTATCTCCAATTTGTGCCTGTATGTGAGCCTCCTATACACTTAGACTGTAAGCTCTACGGGGCAGGGACCTCCTTCCCACTATGTCACTTACCACATTGTCCTGATATGATTTCTGTGTATATTTATTAGGTGATTTGTTTTCCCCGTGTATACTTTTATATATATTGTACTTTTTATGCATTGTAAAGAGCTGCAGCTCCTTAACAGCACTTTACAAATAAAGTTATAAAAACATACATACATACATAATTACATATAAACATTGATTATAAAAAAATACTACTATATTCATATCACTACCACTGTGTAACATTTTAAGAACTAAGAGCCAAATAAAGCATCTACTACTTTTTTTTTTTTTACTTAGCTAAAAAGAAATAAATGTAGATAGAGGATAGGTGGAGAGAAATACTATAGATGATAGTCACCGCACCCCAGACATACATTGAATCCCAAGAACTTGTGCATGTTACGGACTGCAACAGTTTCTATGAAGCCAGAGAGTATGCATTTGAACTACAGAATTAGGAATGTAGATTTAAATTTTTGTCTGGGTTTTAAAGTTTGAGTTGGCAACCATAAACAGAGATAATAATAAAAAGTATGTGAACTCACTTGAAGGCATCAAGAGCACGAGCTGAGGCTGTGTACTGTGTTAGAAAGAGCTGGACATCTGAATAAGACCAACCAGCAGCTTTACAAGGCTCTATAAACTAAAAGTCATAGTGGCAGAGAGAAAAGAAAAATTAGTTCATCCTACTAACTAAAGGCACATCTTTAAAGAGCACTTTGTGGACAGTAAGGCTAGTAACTAGGAAGCCAAAAATAAAATATTGGGTATAACATTTTACAGGAACTTACCTTTTCTACAAGGTCAATAAAAAAATCCCGCACATCTTTATTATGGGTTAGGCTGGTGCCAATGTTCACAAGCGCACGAGAGAGTGTCTGAAATAAAACAAGATGTGAATGGAGCATTCTGTAATGTATAACAATTGTATCTTTATATACAGTATTAGTTTGGATGGGTCTTGATGAGGCATGCAAATGCAAAAAGCTTGAAGTACAATATTATTTATACAAATCCATGCCACAATAAATAAAAGAGTGGAGCACACACAGCCTGAACCCGTTAAATGGCCTCAAATATACAATGTGACTTTTACATGATTACATGATTTGTCTTACCTTAAAATTCGAGTCCATTTCATGGAAGACACTCAATTTACCTCTCAATGATGTACACACCAAACTAAGGAAGAGAAATAGCACATATTATCCACTGAATCTGAAAATTCACTATGAATTCTTAAAAAGAAAAGACAAGTTTATAAAGACATCATTTCAGTGTATTTATGAAGGTGTGTTTTTTTTTTCAGTGTAAATAATTTTAAACAACATGGCAAAAGCCAACATTCAAATATTTTCATTCCATGTCACCTTTTATGCTGATCCAGGAGGTCTTTGTCCGTTATTAGAATTTTCAGATCTTTCAAATCCTGGAGAAACTCTTTATCTAAATCCATATCCATGTCATCTGCTACATCTGTAAGCATGAGAAACACAAGTATAAGGGCTGAAAAACCAGAAGGAAAAGGGATACAGATAAGAGCCTTTTGGTGTGGGTCGGAGGTAAGCTGACCTACTTATATATTGTCTTTGCAAGTGACAATAGAGATTAAATTGACAAAATAATGTATAACTAAATAAATACAGTGCCTGTATTCTAAAATATTGTTAAAGGGTTTCATCGGGATTGAGATTAGGACTGTGGCTGGGCCATTTTAGGACATTAGCTGTTTGTGTTTGGGATTATTGTCCTGCTAAAGGATGAACTTTTGCCCATGTTTGAGAGAAGAATTGCTTAAAGGGGAAGGAAACCCTTTTGTCGCAAAATCCCTCCCCCTCGTAGGCTCCCCTCCCTCCTCGGCCTTCCTCCCCCCCACGGGCAAATGCCTCTAACTTGTTAGTCACCCCTCCATGCAGGTCCTCTCTTGCCGAGTTCACGGGCGCCATCTTCGTCCGATGGCTCTTATTCCTGTAATTGCGGCGCATGCGCAGTAGGATGCATTTGCCGGTTGGATCTACTGCACATGCGCCGAAAGTCACAAAGTTTCCGAAAAAAGAAATCGGAAAGTTCGTGGAATTCGGGCGCATGTGCAGTAGATCCAACTGGCAAATGCCTACTACTGCGCATGCGCCGCCAAACGCAGATCAGTACAGGAAGAAGAGCGCTCAGACGAAGATGGCGCCCGTGAACTCGGCAAGAGAGGACCTGCACGGAGGGGTGACTAACAAGTTAGGGGATTTGCCCGGGGGGAGGGGTTTTGTGCCAAAAGGGTTTCCTTCTCCTTTAAAGCATTGGTCAGTGGCTGCTGAACAGTGTGCAAAGCTGGTACATACCACTAAACAATTAAAACTATTGGTGCAAATGGTGGCTTTAAGAAAGCAGACTGAACACATTTGCAAACAACATTTTTTGTTTTTTGTAAGGTTTGATTTATTCCATTTATTTAATAGGATGTGTTATTCAATAAAATGAAACATTTAAAGGTCTGTCTGAATACTTTTGCAAGGTAATGGCTATATATCTATAGATATATAGATAGCTATACACACATATCATTTCTTCTATACACACCCACTGCACCAAGTGTCCAGTTCTGAATGAGGTGTTCAGCACAGGTAGCAAAGTCCTCAAATGTCAAGTACTGGAGCTTTCTCTTCCCTGTCTCAAAACGACTGTTGGCAAAAAATACTATAGCAGCATAATCCCTGTAAGAGAAAACAACAAGAGAGCAGATGGAAATATGAGGATTAATGGACTATGCACTGCACAGTCGTGTCCATTAAAAGTGCGTGACCCAAATTCTCAGAAATGTTTGCAGAATCCATATACCGAACACCCACACACTGGAATGATCAAAATAGTTAAGAAGAAGGGCATAATATCTAATATATATATATATATATATACAATCCTTAAGGGTCAGCTCTGCTGTAAATGTTCAGGCACACAGTAAATAACAAGGGTACCTCTTTCTGTATCACAGACATAGCACCTGAAAGCAGAGCTTTCTAAATACATACCTGGCAAGTTTATCTGATAACAGGAAATTCTGCTGGATATTCTCCACCAGGGCGCCTCTCATCTCCTCTACCACTTTAAACACTCGTTTGAAGTTGTCAAACTGTAATGGGTATAAAATTTTGTGTAAGAAAATTACTAGTACAGAGGTTAGAACAGCACCCAATATATTTCTGAATAAATAAGCCTTTAATGGTGCAAAGGCATTACAGCAACGTTTCAGGCTGTGTGTCCTTTTATCAAGCTTGATAAACGGCCGCAGGGCCTGAAATGTTGCTGTAATGCCCTTGCACCAATAAAGGCTTTTTATTCAGAAATATATTGGGTGCTGTTCTAACCTCTCTACTAGTACTGCCAGTGGAAAGTGGCCATTGGAGAACATGCACCTTCCTAAGGAAGAAAGTGAATGTCGTTCTGACTACTTGTCTGCTATGTCTAAGAAAATTACAGCAAGCAAAAATATTTGCCAAAGAATTATAAGCTGAACACAGGTGCACAATATAAACAGTCTATAATATAATATAATTATCGCATGGTGCAGGTCCTTTCTTCGTATATAAGTAGATCATTCAATAAAACGCAGCATCTTTATCCCAGGGCAAAACAAAACGATGTAAGAGTCTCATATAGCTTGAAATATGATGTACTGCTACTTTGCACAGTAAAATGTGTGTGTTTATCCAGGAGCCCTTTTAATCATTTATATAAATAGGCTCCGTTGTAGCACTACAGGCAGCCCTGCACCATCTGTTTGGGCTGTTTGTTTAGTAGATAATTAAAGGGACCAGTTTATCTCAGATAAATAAAATTCTGAGCACTTTTTCAAATTAAATCACATTTTTTCCTTGGTGTTTTTAATGCTGCTAATATTATGCTTTCTCCCCAGCATCACTGCATGCTCTGTGGCTACAGGAGGTCACTGATCCAGGCAGGGTCTTCAGACACTACTCTGCATAGTTTTTTTCCTGTCTCTTTTAAATCAAGGGATGCACCGAATCCACCATTTTGGATTTGGCCGAACCTCTGAATCCTTTGCAAAAGATTCGGCCAAATACCGAACCAAATCCGAATTTGCATATGCAAATTAGGGGTGGGAAGGGGAAAATATTTTTACTTCCTTGTTTTATGACAAAAAGTCACGCAATTTCCCTCCCTGTATGCAAATTAGGATTCAGATTTGGTTCGGCCCAGGCAGAAGCCGAATCCTGATGAAAAAGGCTGACTCAAGAACCCAATCCTGGATTCAGCGCATCCCTATTTAAATCTAAAGAAATGGGCAGAAAACTATGCAGATGACAGAGGAGGAAAACTACAGAATACAGAATGGTGTCTGGAGATACCACCTATAAACTACTAGGGATGTACTAAATTCTCTATATTAAGATTTGACCAAAATTCTGATCTATCATAAAGGATTTGCCTAAATCCTAAACTATTAGCTAAACCGTAATTTACACATGCAAATAAAGCTGGCCATACGCATGCCAATATAATCGTATGAAACAAAGTGTAAGTGGAAGGGTTAAAAATAACAATGTGTGCGTTTTGACTGGTCAAAGTCATCTGAGTGGGTTCTGCGAACATCAAAAAAATATGTTAGAGAAAAAAACATAATGTAATGAACAATTTTATATTACATTTGAGGGGGGGTTATTTCCCCTTAAATAAATCACTTAGAATATGGTTTCAGCACTTAGTTGGTGCAAAAGGCAGGGTACCACAAATCCTTAAAAACAATGAAAATAAAATGACAATATAAGCTTGCACTGAATAAAAGTAAACATTAAACTGTTAATTATGGTACCATAATGTAAAAACAAAACATGATTTTATTTGCATAAAGAAAGAAAAAAGGAGAGAGAGAAGGCATTAGGCTAATGTCACACAGGGTAGGGGATTTGCTTTTCTCCATTTGTGTATAAAATGCAGGCGGAGAAAAGCAGATCCACAGCCCTGTGTGCCGTTAGCCTTTAAGTTCACAACAAATTAAAAGCTTATTACCTGCCTCCTGCAGCTTTTTAGGGTCACTCCAGTCTTTGAACTGATGTCATCAAGATCTTTCTTCGTTCCTTTAGAGAGCTTCTTACCAAGGACTTCTCTGACAAAGGCCTCATCAAATGCATAATATCTAAGGATAAATGCAAGACACATGAGCAAAAGGTGGCAACACACATGAACGATTAAATCCCTAATGCTAGGTGTCATTCGACTACTAACGCTTGTTATTAGAATGCTACACATGGGTCCAAAATAAGTTACTTTCTAGGGTAACTGCCAATCAAAACATTTAATCGGCAATAACTGCCTGTCTGATGTTCTCCAACTTTTGGCCCAGCAAAACAGGATAGACTTCTAAAGCTCTGTCTTAACCGTAGGTACAGCTGGACAAAGATACAACAAAAGGTACAAATGAAGTCCAAGTTTAACTCTAGCTAATTTTAATTAAACTGTATCTACTTTCTTGAGATACCTTCTCATTATTATATATAAAGTGCAAATAAGCCTATTATCTAGAAAGCTGAATGTTACAGGAAAACGATTGCCCAGATAGTCAATTTTAATTTTACTTGATCCTAACTAAACTGTATAAATCCATATTGTGGCAAAACAATCCTATTGTTTTTAGTTAATGGTTAAATTTTTTTAGCAGATTTCAGGTATGGTGATAGAAAGATCCCTTATCTAGAAATAACCAGGTGCCCAACATTAGAGAGAATAGATCCTCCCATACCTGTATTTTATTTGGGGAGAATGGTCAGATAATGGAAACAACAAATGCTAAACGTTATGTTTGAAGTAATCAAATCACAATTACGAAGGCAGCTATGTTAGGTTGACTTCTTTTTTGCAATTTTGATTTTTTTTTAAAGGAACAGATTTCCACAGAATAGTCACAAAAATTGCAAGGTCAGGGGGAACAGCCATGACAACATATGCCAAACACATCAGCAAAAAGGAAGAGTTGTTTCAAGGTTGGTTAACCAACAGTAATAGACCCAGATACAGGATGGCTGCTAAATACAACAATATTTTGCCTTCTGAAATGACAGCTAATCAAATCTACGCTGTATGTCCTTTGCTCAACAAAGGACATACAGCGTAAGCAGGGCTGCCATTCAGAAACTGTTTGTATGTATCCAAGGCCAATACACAAATAAATATATCCTAATGTAAGGACCACACAACTGGACACCTGAAACAAGTACAGGTATAGGATCAGTTATCTGGAAACCTGTTATCCAGAAAGCTCCGAATTACGGAAAGGCAATCTCCCATAGTCTCCATTTTATCCAAATAATCCAAATTTTTAAAAATGATTTCCTTTTTCACTGTAATATTAAAACAGTACCTTGTACTTGATCAAAACTAAGATATAATTAATCCTTATTGGAAGCAAACCCAGCCTATTGGGTTCTATTGGGTTTATTTAATGTTTACATAATTTACTAGTAGACTCGAGGTACGAAAATCCAAATTACGGAAAGATCAGTTATCTGGAAGACCCCAGGTCCCGAGCATTCTGGATAACAGGTCCCATACCTGTAATATTATCTGATGAGCTGTCTTTTTTTTTCTTTTACACTTTTTCCTACATGTGAATAGGCTTAGGCCTGGAGAAAGCCAGTGCAAAAAGTCTGTTGCCATCTGGTGGTCAATCCAGAATAGTGAGGTAGCCATCTTATGGGAGTCCTTAGGTCCAGTGATCAGCTTTCATGGTTTTAGAAAGGCAAAGGAATATAAGGCCATTTTATACAGCAGGGTATTGTCCTTCCAATGCTCCTATATTTCATGACCCTAATTCACCATAAACACTGTTTTTTTTTAAGTGTGTATTTTATGCCCTTTCTAAAAACCAAATGAACCTTTAGAGAATTGCAAGGCAGATTTTAACCAGCTCATCCCTCAAAGAATGGTTCAGTATCCTACTTTGTACAGTTCAAAACTTAAATAACAGCATTCCAAGAAAGACCGAAGCAGCTCTGAAGGCAAAGAATAAAATATTGTTAGGCGATGTATTGCATATCTGCAGGACAGAGTATATTGAAATTATGATGTCAAGACATTCTGTGGACTTCTTGGCAAAATGGTTTTAAAAAATCTCCCAAATACCTTCCTGCCCAAGTTCACAAATTACTTTGTAGTTCTTAGATTGCCGTATACCGTATATACTCAAGTATAAGCCGATCCGAGTATAAGCCGAGGTACCTAATTTTACCTACGAAAACTGGGAAAACTTATTGACTCTAGTATAAGCCTAGAGACAACTACAGCCCTGTCTCCCAGCAGCGCACATTCCGCCAAAGAGACCCCCCAGCGATCAACCGGACTTCTTTGCAAAGTTGATGGTGACAGAGAATTGCCAAACGGATTACTGTGTGCATTGTCCCACTACCATGTGCAGAGGGTGCTGTGTGATATTGCCATCACTGTTAATCCTTCATATAACCAACAGAGGGAGCTGTGTGATATTGCAGTCACTGTTAATCCTTCATATAACCAACAGAGGGCGCTGTGTGATATTGCCATCACTGTTAATCCTTCATATAACCAACAGAGGGCGCACTGTTATTCCTTCATATAACCAACAGAGGGTGCTATGTGATATTGCAGTCACTGTTAATCTTTCATATAACCAACAGATGGCGCTGTGTGATATTGCAGTCACTGTTATTCTTTCATATAACCAACAGAGTTCGCACTGTTATTCTTTGACATAACCAACAGAGGGTGCTGTGTGATATTGCAGTCACTGTTATTCTTTGATATAACCAACAGATGGCGCTGTGTGATATTGCAGTCACTGTTATTCTTTCATATAACCAACAGAGGGCGCACTGTTATTCTTTCATATAACCAACAGAGGGCGCTGTGTGATATTGCAGTCACTGTTATTCTTTGATATAACCAACAGAGGGCGCACTGTTATTATTTCATATAACCAACAGAGGGCATTGTGGGATATTGCAGTCTCTCCCCAAGTGAACTGTTGGTATAGGAATGATTAAAAGCGACTGCAATCTCAGCTACTCGGATCGGGTACCGCTGACCCGAGTATAAGCCGAGGTAGACTTTTTCAGCACATTTTGGATGCTGAAAGCTCGGGTATATACGGTAACCTAAAATAGTGGTGGCGATGGGGCATTGCCATGCAAAAGTAATGTAAAAAAAGGCAGGCTAATTTGGCTCATTGATTAAAATATATGTCTAGCTGTACATCAAAATAAATGCCATAAAAGCACACTTATACACTGGAGTTTTTTAAAAAAACATTCTAATTAAAACACAGAACCAGGACCACTGTGATAAATAGCCAAAGAAGCATCGCCCAATAATAGAAACAATCTATTTATATTTGAACCAAGTCAGGGCACAGCCAAAGTCCTGGCACCAATATCAGATTTTGGATATTTTATTTAGTAAGGCTGATATTATTTCATGTACACAGGCATCACAGACGCAGACAAGCCTAACCCGTGCAGCCCTATCCAGCATTAGCATTACTGATGTGTGTATGAACTGTACTGGGTGTAGTATTGTCACAATCTTGAATATAGGGTTCACTGGCACCCCAAAATAAAAGGCCCTAGTCAAGTGCTTTTCCTATAGCCAGATACAGCTGTTTTGAGGTCTTGTTGGGAGCTCTTTGTAAGAATCATAAAAACTATCTAGTATATAATCCATAGGTATACATTGCATGATTTCTATAACTCTTACACAAAAAACACTTCATTGCTTTGCAATGAGACATGTTAACCATATGGGTAATAATTGACCTCCAAACTGTACAATGAGTATTAGAAGACAATACAGTACAATAGTTTTCTTTTGGCTCACTTTCCTACCTTTCAATTAACATGCTTTGTTTGTACGGGGGTATCTGAAAAAGCAGCTGTTGCACAAGTTTTGGAGGATAATGAAGAAGCCTCTCAATCATTTGGAATGTACGGTAATGATCCATTGTGTCACTTTCCAAGACATCAGCTCCTGCACCAGTTTGCTCCAGAATGCCGCTTTTCAGTCGATTGTTAACAGCATCACTCACTGTAATTCAATTTGTCACATAGATAGAAGCAATTAATACACCATCCTGTGCCCATTTCTGTAACCGCATAGTATAGGACTCGGACATATTTCACAGAACTGTCCATGCAAACAAAATCACACAGGTTTTGCAAACAATTTCAAACAAAGAGACTGATCTATTTGGGCTCTGTTGCTCTTTCATAGCAAGGACGACTTTCCACTTCTATGTCAAAATATGTGACTCTATAAGCCTGTCTTTAACAAGTGCAGATATTTGGAGATGCGCTTAAAGGAACAGTATCATCAAAAAAATGAAAGTGTTTTAATGAAATACAAATATAATGCAATTTTGCCCTGCACTGGTAAAACTTCTGTGTTTGCTTCAGAAACACTGCTATTGTTTATTAAGATGCTGTGTAGCAATGGGGACAGCCATTTAAAGGAGAAAAGGCTCAGGTTACACAGCAGATAAGCTCTGTAAAACATAATGGTGTTATCTGTTATCCACTATTTAACCTGTTCCATATAGCCTTTTTCTGCCATTGCTACACAGCAGCTTATTTATATAAAGCAAACTGATCAGTACATGATATTTTTATTATTTTAAACACTTTCATTTTTTGGTGTTATTGTTCCTTTAAAAGGAAATATGTCCACTTTCTGGACTTGGCTGATTTGACATTACCGGACACTGATCTAATTCCTAAAAAAAAACAGTAAGAATGTGCCTTAGAAGAGAAAAAAAAGAAGTAAATTGAGACTTTACCTGAATATCCATCCAACCAGAGTTGATAGACGTCCTCATCTATTAGTGTGGTGTTACCCACAAACACATCTAGCTCATTAGTCATACTGGTGATTTCTGCAGGGGGAGAAAAATATTAGTTAAATTGCTACTCCAAGACATAATCAAATGCCATTGTGAAAATCTCAGAAACTGGAAGTGTAATATCTAAATATACTTGAAAGACTTGTCCAGCACTGACTTATTTACAATGAGGACCAGAGTTGTCAGGTCTAATTTTCTAAACCAGTCAAATACAAAAGCAGCCCAAAACCAGCCAAGAGGCACTTCAAAAGTAGCCCAAAAACAGCACAATATGTGCAGTGAAAAAAAGTCTAAAAATTAAATGAGTATTTGTGAAAAAACGCCTTTTTAGAATTTTTACAAATTTTTCCATGAAACAAAACGGTACAGATTAGACTGTCACCAGGGGCACAAGTACAGAGGGGCACTCAGGAGCAGGTCCGGACTGAGCATTAAAATAGGCCCTGGCATTTCAGGTACACAGAGGCCCAATCAGCCCACAAAGAGGCCCAAACAGCTCCCACCAGCCCACGATTGCCAGTCCGGGCCTGCTCAGGAGGTATAGGTGGCCCCATAGAGTCCTGCGCGGGTCCATTTTTTTGGAACCCGTACTTGAGCCGCAACTCGGACCCGCATTCTTACCAACTTGGACCTGCAAGTACCTTATCCGCAACCCAGACCCGCGACTGACCATCAAAAATCAGGAAGTGCTGTCATTGTAAACCGGAAGTGACATCATCGGAAGTAGGTGTGACCAGAAAAAAGGAGTAAAAAAATCACTATTGAGAAGACACGCGGCCCGACCCGCATCTATACCCGCACCCCGAACTTCTACCCGCAGGTTTTTGTGGGTAACCCGCGGGTACCCAACCCGCTGCAGGACTCTACCATAAGGCCCTAATACATATACAATTTCAATAAATTTTGTTAAAACAGGTCAACCTCTAGACATTTTGTTGGCCAGCAGATTGTTGCCCCCAAATTTTCTGAAATTGAGTAAAGTCACTGGAAAATGCGAGAATGCTTAAGAGTGATGGGAGACTGGGTTACAGACTCCAAAATCTGGTAACTCTACTTCTACACAAGTCAGTCCCATTGCATGCTGGGTTTTGTAGTCTTACATTAAACTTGGCAGTTGGCAGATAAACAAAAACTACATTACCCAACATGCATTGGGAGCCGCAGGCTGGTTTCCAAAGTACAAACCAGCCAAAGGCCCAAAGGGTATCCCAAATCTGTACCTTGGCTAGTACTTTCAAAACCAGCCTGGACTTTAAATTAGTAGCCCAATTTGGCTGGAAAACCACCACCCTGTTGAGGACTGTCCAAATCATCTACTACTGCAAACAATATGGGTACATTGGTCCCTGGGTAATAAGCCGTGGCAACCAATCAAATGTTTGCTTTCACCCTTCTACCTGCAGCTGGCTGAAAAGTGGAATCAGATTGGTTGTTTTGGGCTAGTGCCCAGGTGCAATATACCGTGAATAAAGTACCCCTATTGTAAAATGTAAAAGGATATCACAAGTTACCGAGGAGTTTCACCACCATATAAAAACACGAGGAGTACTTTATTTATTATAATACACAAATTTCAGTGAGTCATGTGACAGAAATTACATCAGAACTCACCATTTATAACTGATGACATCAGAACTCACTGTTTATAAGGATATCATTTACAAGATATTCATGACTTTTGTGTATTATATATATACACACATATATATTTTTTTTGTTACAAATCACAATAATTCCAGGCCATGCAGTTGGCAGATCAGCATATATATGAATGAACCTGACCAAATCGCTACAGAATCCCCAGCGTGTTCATATCCCTAATAATCCCCAGGGTGCCCTTAATCATTCACTGTGTGCGATTTTAAGAAGACTCAACACAGTCTCCCACTATAGCATACCGCCAACAGGCCCGCTTTCAGCCTCGATTTTATCAATATAGTCCGCACTCCCGGAAAGCAGAGCAGGTAAGGTTCAACTTCCTGGCTCTTGCAGAACACCGAAATTCGACGTCACAAATCTCATCTCGCGAGACTAAGCGCCTTGGGGGATTCAGGGAGTTCTCTAGTGTTGAATATATAAAAAATAAAAAAAAGTAGGGAGTGTCTGTTTATTGTTTTGTTCGCATCGCCTACATTTGTCAGTAAAAAGTATTTTTGTGGTGGTTGCAATTGCAGTTCCCTGCTTCAAATGCCCGAACACCCGATATTTGAACACAAGTTATGCATTTTATCTCTGCGCAATAGAACTCCCATTTGCCAGGGGACAAAAAAAATCTACTTTGTGGGTGCCAGATAGCCCAACAGCTGCCATTTTATTAGTGCTTACAGCTCCTTGTGACACTGAAGAAAGAGAATTAAAACCTTATTTTCCAGCCATACCATCACTACCAGAGCTAAAATTTAGTCAGGCTAAAATTAAATAAGTTTTATCAGAAAGGCCTATATAAATACACTAGTAACCCTCAAAGTAATGCTGCTCTGAGTCCTCTGTCAAAAGAAATACTGCATTTCTTTCCTTTTATTGTGTACACATGGGCTTCTGTATTAGACTTCCTGTTTTCACCTCCAGGGCTAGGGCTTGAGCATACTCAGTTTGCTCCTCTATCCCTCTCCCACTCCCTTTTCCACCCTCCCCTCCCTGCTGTAATCTGAGCCCAGAGCTACAGTATTTAGTGAGCAGGGAGAGACTCAGGCAGAAAGTGAAGTCACACCAAGCTAATATGGCAGCTTCTATCCTAAACAAACAGAGAGAGCTTTTAGAGCTGTTTACTCAGGTATGGTAAAAACATTCTGCAGAATAGATATAGTCTCATAACATGCACTATTGTGGCTAATCTATTGGCAATAAACTGCTTTTTTTCTCCTTTAATATAATTATGTTTAGAGCTCTTATTTCTGTTGTCAGGTGAAAAACTTTTTCCTTGTTGCCAAAAGTATCTGTTGCCATCAGAACCTCTTCTCCCACTTTGACCAAAAAGGTTTTTAGATGCACTGAATCCACTATTTGGGTTACTCAACTTCATATTAAACACTAATCGCCTCTTCTTCGGAGCAACAATCTCCCCGAACTGCCTTCCGCCTGCTAAAATGAAAAATCTCCTGTGCCAATGCACTTGCGGCACTTCGTTTTCCGCAGTTTCCACGTGAGGCGACTTCGGGCGACTTCGGAAATCGAATCGCCATTGCGCTGGCGTTTTCTTATTATAGCAGGGGGAAGGCAGTGTGGGGAGATTGTCGCCCCGCAGAAGAGGCGACTAATCTCCCCGAATCTGCCCGTGTGCCCCTGCCCTTAAGAAATGTTTTTGCCGGGTACACGGATCCCTAGGTAGATGGCACTTCCACCATACTACTACTAGGCATAGAAAAATGGGTACCGCCACTCAAAAGGCAATGCAAACGGGACGTGTCTGTTTTGTTTATTAGGTCACTTAAAGATCAAGGGGCACGTCCTTTGTTTGCATTGCCTTTGAGTGCCTGTACCCATTTTCTTTGCAAAAATTGTATTAGGACATAGAAAATGAATACAACACTTTTGTCTGGGTTGCCAACAATACCAACTGGGACTTGTACCTCTGCTGCCAATTTGACCAAAAAGTAAAGTGATTTTTGTGAAAACTAGGGAAATTAAGTTACTTTTTTTGTGTTCTATGTGCAAACTAGGGGCAGATTTTTCACAATATAGGGACAAATAGGGCCATTTTAGGAGAATGTAATGGGTGACATAATAGGATAGCATAACTAGGGGTAAGCAGAAAAGGCAAGACCATATAATAACCATATTATTAGATGTTGCACAGTTTGTCAGTGGCCCATCTGCTTGCCTGTCACACAGATTTAATCCCCACTCACATCGTGATCTGCAGTAACAGTCCAGTCACCTGATGTCAATCATTTCCACCTGAACACTTTGGTTGCCCTACCAAAATCCTCAGAAGCAGTGAGAACAAAAAGCACAATGGGGGTGCACAACCTGTGGGTTGGGGCAGACAGGTGGGCAGGACCAGATGTACCAATATCTATAGAGACTAGTGAAAAAAAAGCACAAATAGGCTAATGAACAAAAATAGCGCAGTATTCAGAATGAAGTTTTTAGATGCAATTTGCCATGTTTTTTTCCCACAACACAGCATTTCCCCTACAATATCAGAGCACCAAGATCCATAGAGACTAGTAAGATCCATGTACAAATACAGCACACTATGCAAAGTACAGTTTGTAGATGTAATTTGCCATGTTTTTCCCACCATGCAGCAGTTTTACCTACAATACCAGAGTATTTGCAGCCACCAGCTGAGTTTGCCCAGTGCAATTGCGCAAAAAGCACCAAAATACTTATTAGTTATACCTTGTGCATTGCTATTAATAGGGTGCAAGCATATGGCATGCTAGTGCGCCCTGCATTAATAACAGCATTAGCATCTGATTTGCTTGAAAAATTAGTACAGATATGGGACCTGTTATCCAAAATGCCTGGGTTTTCCAGGTAATGGATCATTCCTTAATTTGGATCTTAATACCTTAAGTGGACTACAAAATCATTTAAACATGAAATAGATCCAATAGGCTGGTTTTGATTTCAATAAGGATTAATTATATCTTTGGATCAAGTACAAGGTACTGTTTCATTATTACAGAGAAAATGGAAATCAGTTTGAAAAATTTGTATTATTTGGATAAAATGGAGTCTATGGGAGATGGCCTTTTGTAATTCTTAGCTTTCTGGATAATGGATTTCCGGATAATGGGTCTCATACATGTAGCAGCAATTGCTGCCAGAAATCTGGAATTACCATCACATCAAGGGCAGTTGTAATTCCAGGGTTCCTAGTGTCAAAAGGTACACTTGTGCAGTATTTATCAAAGCAGGCTGGGTGGGCTGATTGTCACTCATCACAAGTAAAAGTAAGTGCAAGGATAGTATTTGGGCACAAATGCCAATGATACACATGCAAGACATTTATGCACATGCAATTTTGCCTCCATTTTTCCACATTGTGGTTGTGTTTGCCATTGAGCCTTGGTGAGGGACAGGGGGACACATAGGCGTCCCCCCACCTGTCCCCTAACATGTGTTTCAGAGGTATTGTAGTTCAGGTCTACAGTGCCCAGTGTCTCTGCTCTTAGCACATAAAGTTATTGGTCTCACAGAACGAATCACATAGCACATTATAAATATGAGAATTCCCTATAGCACATTATAAATTTGAGTATTCCCAATGCCTTTTACCTTATATTTTCAAGCAGGGTCACCAAAAACATAATTTTTGGTGTGAAGTGATTGCCAGTCCTTTGCAATTAGAACATGAGCAGTAACAGAATGAAGCCAACAGTGGGAGCAAAACACATCTTTCAAATGATGCCCTAGTGGTAATTTTTTTATTTCCTGGGCCAAGCGCTAGAGCGGTAAGAGAGAGTTTGTCCCTTAATGTTTATTTACTAAGCACTTGTGCCCTGGGAAATGCTGCTTTCTGAGCTGAGTGCTGGATCAAAGCTCCGGTAGTCATTGCAAAAAGAAATGTCTGGTACATAGGGCCCCAGGTTTTGGCCACATCCCTTGTGTGTGCTACATAATTGATCAACTAGTAGGTAGGTGGGTTTTGCTAGGACAAAAGGTTTTAACTTGTTGGATGTATTTTTTTTTCTACCAGAGCTACTATTATACACCTCACCAATCGTACTGAAAAACAGGAGTATACTAGAAATATAGGGGAAACAGTCCCTGCAATTGCTGGGATCCAGGAACCATAATAAGCAGCTGCAATATATGTTAATAGAAAATGTCTTGCTGACAAAGTTTAGGGGCCAAATGTTGTTGTGTTACAGTACATTTTTAGCACTTTATACAGTGAGATAAATAAGTATGTCCACCCCAGTCTATAAAGGTGAAAACAGTGGTGCTGCACCCTAAAATATTATTTATGTATACTGGTACTTCATGTACATACTACAGTGAAAAGCGTTTGGTACGTGTACCCTTGCACAGTATGCAGTGAGAGCAGTACTGGCACAAAAATATATTATAAAGCAATGGATACTAGCACCATGTACATTAAACAGTGAGAAGAAGTGGGGTTTAGCACTCCAAGCTCATTTTTACAGTGGAAGGTAGTGAACTGACACCACAAATAATTAACATGAGTGCTGTGGATACTGGCACTCCATTTACATCGATACAGTGAGAAGCAGTAGGTACCAGCATCACACACTCATTAAAAGAGAACTAAAGCATAACTAAAGAAGTAGGCTAGAAATGTTGTACATTATGTTTTGGGTTTCTGTACCAGCCCAGGGCAACCACAGCCCTTTAGCGGGAAATTCTGTGTCTCCAAAGATGCCCCAGTAGCTCCCCATCTTCTTTTCTGCTGATTCACTGCACATGCTCTGTACTGCTGTCACTAACTGAGCTTAGGGACCCACTCACAATATACGGTACACAAAGACTATAAATGTCACAATATAAGGATGATTAGTAACTAATACAGATAATTACTATATGGCAGCACAGAAACCAGTGAAATTAGGCTCAGAATTTAATAATCAGCCCTGTAGCATCATCTTATATTAGACAAACCTCATTTTCTGCTGGATAATTTGTGACGACCCCTAAGCTTAGCTTCTCAACAGCTGCTCAGAGCCCACTGAGCATATGAGTGACACAGACACTTTCCAAGATGGTGACTCCCTGTGACAAATTTGAAGTCCTGGATCATTGCTGCTATATTACAGGCCATCCTCATTTTCTGCTCGATAATTTGTGACGACCCATAAGCTCAGCTTCTCAACAGTTGCCCACTGAGCATGTAAGTGTTGCAGCCACTTTCCAAGATGGTAACCCCCTGTGACAAGTCCTGGAATCATTTCTGCTATTAAGAAGCGGAAACTTTAGGCTACTGTCACAAGTTCGGTATATGAAATAAGGCATTTTTATCCACATTCATTTTAAGGTTTAGTTCTCCTTTAATACATTGAGAAACAGTCGGGCTCATTTATAAACACTGGGCAAATTGGCACCTGGGCAGTAACCCATAGTAACCAATCAGTGATTCATTTTTTCAGCCAGCTGCAGGTTGAACAGTGAAAGCAAACATCTCATTGGTTGCCCCATGCAAATTTGTTCAGGGTTTACAAATGACCCCCAGAGAGTACTTGCACTATGAATCACAACGTGAGAACAGTGGATACTGGCACTCCATGTACATTACTACAGTGAGAGGCACGGTGTACCTGCCCCCCAACCTGTGTTCCTGTGATTAAAAATCATTGTCTGATCTCTCTCTCCGAATGATACAGTTATAGAAAGTGGAAATCATCATTGGTTAAACAATGGATTGTGTAATCACACAAAAAATGCCTTCTTTTGCAACTGTCATCCTAAAAATGTTTCAGGGAATTATTTTCTTGTGAGGTAAAGAGAGCCTGCCTATACTATATTATATTGCAAGTGCCCACAGCAAGTCAGTCTCTATGGGGCAAATTCACTAAAGGGCAAATTTTTGCCAGCAAAGTGTTAACCACACTTTGTGCCATTTCGGCAGCCATAAATTCGCTACCACTACGCTAATTCACCAAAATGCCAAGTTGTGTCTCTGCAGCCAAACTCGATCATTTCGAGGCGAACTTTCGCTAGCGTTCATTTCTGCCTATGAAACTTCATTAGCACTCTGATGCTTAGGTCAATTTCAATAGAGTGGGTAAATATAGGTCTTATATATGTCTTTATTAGAGATGTTGGTGCAAATGCTTGAACTGGCCACTTATTATTACAAATGTCAAAGAAAGCATATTAAAGACAAAATAGATCCTCTAATGCCCTAGACATGAGCCCACCCTAAAAAAAATTTAACATGCCCCTCAAATGGTTGGAAAAAAATGTTAACACAAAAAGCTTTAATAGTTAGGCCTTTTGAAGGCAATCCCACTTTAAAATATGAAAAAAAGCAAGCATTTTTTAGAACTTGACTTTACGGAATACGAGATATGATGTTACGGAACATTCATCTGATATATTCACCAGGTCTAAGCTGGCAAATGAAACTCTGGCGAAAGAGGTAACGTTCTGTAAAATTTGAGAAGTAATGATTGTTCGCCTGATCGAAAATTCGCCTGGTGGTAGGGCACAAAACTGTACTAGCGACAGTCTCTTTGCTATCAAATTTTGTCCTCTACTAGTAAATTGCAGATTAGATTTCTGCCGAATTTTAGCTAGCGACAGCCATTTCACCCTTTAGTAAATCTGCCCCTATGTATCAGTTACATTTATGTTTCAAGCCCCACTTTTGATGAACATTGCAGTGTTTGTTTATATTAAGAATGCACCTAATCCAGGATTCGGTTCGGGATTCGGCTAGGATTCAGTCTTTTTCAGAAGGATTCGGATTCGGCTGAATCCTTCTGCCCGGCTGAACCGAATCCGGGCAGGGAGGGAAATCACATGACCTTTTGTCACAAAACTAGGAAGTAAAAAATGTTTTCCCCTTCCCACCCCTAATTTGCATATGCAATTTAGGATTCGGATTTGGCTCTGTATTCGGCCGAATCTTTCGAGAAGGATTCAGGGGTTCTTTTCTGGAAAAAAACAATACAGACTTTCCCATATATTTATCTTTTTTCCCTATTAATAACATTGGGATCAGCCATCATTTTTACCGGCCAGGTGGCAACACTAATCAATACTGCAGAGAACCCCCTTTCTGTATGTGTTGTGCTATACAGACCCAACCCCTCTGCCCATTTAATACTGCACAAAGGCTCTGCCAAGGTACCTACTGATTTTTCATTTAATAGTGCATATAATCCCATCCATGCATTAACCTTTCTGTTACCCATGTTTACTGCACCAAGAAGCCTGCACAGGGAAAATATGCCATAGATGGCCCCTTAATGACTGACCAACCATTACAAAAATATATAGGGGATGCTGGGGTTGTATTTAAGCCACAGGTTGCATATTCCTGTGTATGAACATGTTTACATGTCACGGTAATCAGGAAGAAGGCTGTTTGAATGATTTTCCATACCACAGGGGAGTCTCCCATTACAGCGTGGCCTCTAAATGTTGGATGTCTGTCAGAAAGGCACTCCTCCCAAGAATAATGTAGAGGCAGTATTGAATTTTTTGGGCTTTTGGAAAATATAATTAGACAGTGCATGTATAAAAGGATACATATACTGTACCTGTTCTCACATTTCTATCTACACACTTTATTTATATGTGCATATCTGTGTGTGTATGTAAATATAGAGTGATTGATTCAGGAGATTGTGTGTGTGTGTGTGTGTGCCAGGATTGTTCTGTATACAGGATTTCCTGAGCACACACAGCATCTGACGTCACACACCTCCCTTTATCCCCCCCTCTTCTCTTCCCCTCCCCCGCCTCTATCGCTCCCACTCTCTCCCATCAGCAGCAAGAGCAGGTTAGCCCTCTGTCTTTTATTGAACAGTATCTCTTAATTCTTGTATTTCTATCTGTCTTATGTCTGTTTTACTGTTATGGCTCTGCATTCCTTCATTGCAGTCTCCCCTTGCTTCCCCCCCCCATTCCATTCTCTCTTCCTCCATTCTCACATCTCTGATTTTGGTGTTCTTGTGCTCTATCACCATTTCTCCCACCTTGTGTCCCTGATTCTCTGCTTTTCTTTTTCCCATCTAACATCTGCACTGCCGTATCCATTTTACCAACCATGAATCCAATTCATTAATCATCCCTCACAGTATATCTGTAGCTCAGGATCCATATACTGTATATATCATATATTTCCATCCCTCCCTGTCTGCCTTTTCAGCTCACATCCTTCCATTTTAGTCTGACTGTTCTCACATCACATTTACCTTCTATTCACCGTTCTCTCACAAATAAATCTCTTTGATCACAGCATCAACTGTGGGAGATATTTATTTCACCTTTTTCCAGATATCCAGATATTTTGGTTTGTTTAAAACATGATATTCTTAAAATGCATATGATCTGTTTTACTGTATTTTAAATATAAATGCAAATGTTTATTAGACATCTTATATGGCTATTGTTTTTATGTAGGCTGGGGGAAACAATTCCTTTGCACAGGCCATTTCCTGCAGGCTTTTCTATAATGCTTACAGCTGTAAATCCAAAACTATGAGGCTAGCCCCCATAGAGGGGCCTAAACAGTGACTGGAGGAACCCACCCTAAAGGTCCTTTTATTATAAAGATTGACTATTTGCTCTCTTAGATACTCCCCAAAGCCCAGCTTAAATTTCATTTAGGGAGAGATTTCACATGAACCCTTTTTGTGTCCTATAAAATCTTAAAACTATTGCTAAATGCAGATATATATCTGTTATCTTATTATTAGCTAGGGGGAACTTCAGTATTCAGCAGCTTGAATTGAAAAATGACAAAACTACTGGATTACGAATAGATTTATCAAGGGTCGAATTTCGAAGTGATAAATACTTCGAAATTCGACCCTCGAATTGAAATACTTCGACTTCGAATATCGAAGTGGAAGTATTTTTCACTGAATTTGGCCATCGAACGATCAAAGTAAAATCATTTGATCGTATGATTGAAACGATTCGATCGATTTTAACGTACGTTCGAACTATTTAACTTCGATGTGTGAAGACTTCGAAAAATGGTCTATAAGGTCCCCATAGGCTAACATGGCACTTCGGCAGGTTTAATTTGGCGAAGTATTGAAGTCGAAGTTTTTATAAAGAGACAGTACTTTGATTATCGAATGGTCGAATATTCAAACGATTTTTACTTCGAATCGAAGTCAAAGTAAATTCGAAATCGTAGTATCCTATTCGATGGTCGAAGTATCCAAAAAATTACTTTGAACTTCAAATTTTTTCACTTCGAAAATTCCCTTGAATTCACTTCGACCCTTGATAAATCTGCCCCTAAGTGTAGGTAGTATGAATTGTATTCGGAAAAATCTTTCAGAATTCCAACTCTTTTATTTGTTTGTTTTCCTCTTTCACCCAGTTCATTCATTTCAGTTAATTTCTATTTCTTAAACACAGGTCTTGCTGGCTATTTTATTTCTCTATAATATAATTTGTATGATAATTTGCTATAGTTTTTTACTCTGTGCATTCTCTTTGCGTATTTGTTATTATTATGTAACTTATTATGTGTATCTATCTGATTTTTGCCCTCAGAAGCATTGTACTCAGAGACCAGCCATTGAATGTTCAATTGAGTGACACTGAAAGCTTTTTAACTTCAGCCTCTAGAAAAATTTTCCTGGCTACATATCCATCGTTCTTCATGCATGGCAGAAGGAGACCTCAAGGAAAGGCTATTTGCACATGTCATAATAAGGAACCCCAGTGTTACCAACCTGCTGCTTCACCAAAAGCCTGTCTGAACTGGACCTGAATTAATCTGTTAATGCTTTAGGAGATTGCTGTCAACACTGAGCATCAGAAACTGAAAATTCAGGATTCAAAACGGTATGAAAAATTAGACAAATGCAAACCGTTTGTATTGGTTTACATTGCTACTGAGTCAATTGGTAGTGATTGTGTTTACTACTCAAAGATCTGTGGAGTGGATGGAACTGAATTTTGCCAGTTACCAATGTAATTGTTATTCAAGATTCATCTATATTTTCACAAGTGAAACACTAAGTTGAAACTAAGCAAGGCCATCACAAATCATAGCAACTACTGAAAAGAACACCACCATTAACATTACATTTCCACGAATATAACATTTACTCAACATGGAGAGAATATAAAAAGAAGCATTTCTCAGAACCAATATGAGAAGAAAGAGTGATTAAAACAAACAAAATATTAAAATGATACTTTCTTGCTTTTAGGAAGAATTCATTTCAACTTCTCCGGCATTTTATCTATACTTTTTTATCTTTTTTTTTTTTTAAACTCTATCCAGGATCTTTCATATTGTACTTGGGCTGAGATACGGAAAGAAGGGTGCAAGAAGAATCTCTACAAGAAGAGCATCTTGGTGGTTAAAAAGGAGCAACAAAATATTACACCCCCACCACTGACTACACATCAGACATAGTTTGCTTTTAAACAAATTAATGATGAATGAAGAATGTGGCCTTCATGGCAGGGACCTGTCAAAGGTTACAGATGAGGAGATGCTTTCACATAGTAAGGAAGAATTAGTGAGGAAGCTGAGGGAAGAAGAAGCAGAGAAAATGTCTGCCCTTATCCAAAGAGGGCGCCTAATCAAAGAGGTTAACCGGCAACTACAAGGTCACTTAACAGAAATTCGTGAACTGAAGCAAGTCAACCACCGTCTTCAGGAGGAGAACAGGGAGCTGAAAGACCTCTGCTGCTTCTTAGACGATGACAGATTGAAGAGTAAGAAGTTGGCTAGTGAGTGGCAGCTCTTTGGCTACCATGCAGCCAAAGTACTGAGAGAGGACCTTGGTGGATACCTGAAGAAACTTTCAGATTTGGAGAGACGTCAAGAGGAACTCATGCGAGAAAACTCCTGCCTCTCAGAGGTTTTCCTAGCCTTGGAGGAAGATAGTGGGCCTATAAGGCATCACGCCAGTCCTGTGGCAGCATCAGAATTGAGTCTTTTACCCTGTGGGCCTAGAGACTTGGGAGATGGGAGTTCAAGCACAGGTAGTGTGGGAAGCCCAGACCAGCTTCACGTTGTTTGTTCTCCAGATGATTAAAATGGGAGGGGGTGAGCCTTTTACAGCTGTGAATGTATATGGCCAAAAAAGGGGAAACTATTGACCTTTAAAATAGGACTTAATCTCAGCATATTACAGGAGTATTAACTGGGCTAAGAGGTAGTTTGATATCTGTGCCCTTATATAACTCTCTGTAATAGATTGGTCTCTGCCCTTTTCACTTTTAATACCGAGAAGTTTGAGTTTAGTTTCTATTAATCACTCTTTGTGTGTGTGTGTGTGTGTGTATGTGTGTGTGTGTGTGTATATATATATATATATATATATATATATATATATATATATATATATATATATATACATACACACACACACACACACACACACACACAGGATACAGGTGTGTATCCGCACTCTGACTTGATTAAATGGGTGCTTTATCCAAAACTAGTAAATAACGATAAAGAAGATAAACACTACAAAAATGTTATTAGTTATGGTTTATTCCACTGTGGTATGCATATATATATATGTACACACACACACACAGATAAGGGATCATGTGTCCCACCTCAAATACTACTTGGGCACATCCATGCAAACCTCCCTTTTCAATCAAATGTCCTAACCAACTGGCAACTACTTTCATTCTAACGAATGCACAGCACCGTAGTGTGTGTTGTGAGAGAACACTGAAGTCTTCATTTACTAGTGATGTGATCTATGGTTTGCCAGCATTTCCTAGAATGGGAAGCCATTGCTGGCAGTTTGGGAAGCGTTGAATTTCTCCCAGGATGAAAACCAGTGATCATAGCGTATTTTTTTAAAAAATCTCTTTCTCTTGGCAGAATGTGTAATATGGGCTGTAGAGATCAGTGTACTGTGACTGCATGTAATGACAGCCAGCATTATGGGACCTTACGGTAACGCTGATTTTCTTGCTGAACCGTGCTGGCACGAAAAAACATATTTAGGTGGGAGATCATGAAATACAGGTACAGCTCTGTCAATTAACTCCTATCTGTATATATATTGGCTATATATATATACAGGCAAGAGACAGTTTACATATCTGCCCATTCCCTTTTCACTGTATATAAACATGTGAAAGACAGCTCATTCTCTGCCCATTCTCCCCTTTTTGTATATATACAGGTGAGAGAAAACTCATTCCATTCCTCAGCCCATTGAGAGACAGCTCAGTCTGTTTATACAGGAGATTTATCCTGACTGACTCCTCTCTGACTCCTCTCTGTATATATTCAGCTCATATTTGTAGGTAAGACAAAGCTGTCTCTGCACATGTAAAGCGGTTAAATAAATAAATAAATGAATAAATATATATATTTGGGAATTTATAATTGTCTGTCTTACTTTGAATTGATTTAGTTGTAAGTGCACATTTCACACGAACACATGCTGCCCATATATATGGGGAAAGGTTGAGAAATTTCAGGTCACAATAACCATAAATATCAATGAATGTTGATTTGGGAATCAATAATTTTCCTATTATATCTGATATATATGAAATGAGAACATTTTTTAAAATGACTGTGTAGGGGAGTAAAAAAATGGCACATTCGTTCTTTTATAAATCTGTCACTCCACAAAAATCCTTGATTATTTATGAGTGTTCCGTTTGTTACGCTTCCCTTGTGAGCATTTTCAGAGCTGCAGTGTGCTTCCGGAATGGAATCCCTGCATTGTTACTTTGCATGTTCCAAGTGAGCCCAGTGGATGTTTTTAGGGAAGCATACCTCCCAACATTTTGGAAGTAAAAAGAGGGACAAAAATATTTTTTGCAAGAAATGTTTGACCACGCCCCTTTCTGTGGCCACACCCTCTAATTACCATGTTCATTTTACAAAATTTGGCAGGTTATGAAAGTTTGAAAATATTTCTCTTTAGCTAAACTGTTTTTTTGTGTCTCAAAATTGTTACAAAGTATCTTATTTGCACCTGTTGGTTATTCTGTGCTCTCTGATAAAAGCCAATTAAGTGAGAAACTTTGTTTCTTTTTCTGGCTGTTCAGTGCAGAGAAAAGAGGGACTTTCCAGTACAAATGAGGGACTGCGGGTTGAGCTGTCAAAAGAGGGACTGTCCCTCCGAAAAAGGGACAGTTGGGAGGTATGGAGGGCATTTGTACTGGTATCCCCATCTGAATGGGTACCCCTTGCCAGGAGAATATCCTTACAAATACAAATAACTAATTGTGTAATAAATAGTATTCTTTTGTATTCATAGTAGAGATACCCTGCCTGTTGCTCTCCAGCCATTTGCTCATTCTAGATACAGTGATTTCTAAACCTCACTAAAATGTGCTACACATATCCCGTTATCTTGCTTCAGGGTTTCTCAACTTTTGCCTGTGCAACACAAAATTCGTACTTGTCACACCCACATATTGTTATCCAGTGTAACAGCCATTTCCTTATTCTATTGTTTGACTTTAGTCTTCAGACTTAAAAATAGTAAAGCAGGAAACATAGAGACTGGCTGTCTGCACTGAGACTCCCTGTGTGCCTTGAGACTGCTTGTGTGATTTGTAAAGCAGACTGACCGTGCACAAGTCTGCCTGTGAAAGGTACTGTTCATTTTCACTAACTGTACACACCGAGCGCAAGAAGCAAAATATTGTAATAAAATATTACACTTTGCATTTTTTTGCATTTTCTTTACTTGTTGAATATATTTTTTATTTTTTGAACAGCAGTAATTGCAATTTGAGTATCGTGCTTTATGGAGAAGCAAAACATTCGCCCTTAAATGAATTTGCCCCTATATCAAGTTAGGCATCACTTTACAATAATAAACAGAAAACTTAAAGGAACAGTGACATCAAAAAATGAAAGTGTTTTAAAGGAGAACTAAAGCTTAACTAAAGAAGTAGGATATAAATGATGTTCATTATATTTTGGGCTTCTGTACCAGCCTAAGGCAACCACAGCCCTTTAGCAGGCAAGATCTGTTCCCCCAAAGATGCCCCAGTAGTTCCCCACCTTATTTTCTGCTGATTCACTGCACATGCTCTGTGCTGCTGTCACTGAGCTTAGAGGCCCACTCGCAATATACAGTACACATAGAATATAAATGTCACAATATATGGCTAATTAATACAGATAATTACTACATGGCAGCTCAGAAACCAGTGCAACTGGCGTCAGAATTTAATAATCAGCCTTGTAGCATCAGCTTCTATTACAGGCCAACCTTATTTTTTGCTTGATAATTTGCGACAACCCCTAAGCTTAGCTTCTCAACAGCTGCTCAGAGCCCACTGAGCATGTGAGTGTCGCAGACACTTTCCAAGATGGTGACCCCCTCCCCCTGTGACAAGTTTGAAGTCCTGGATCATTGCTGCTTTTGAGAAGCTGCCACTTTAGGTTGGTGCAGTAAGTTCAGTATATAAAATATGGCATTTTTAGCCATATTCATTTTTAGGGTTTAGTTCTCCTTTAAAGTAATCGAAATATAATGCAGCGTTGCCCTGCACTGGTAAAACTAATGTGTCTGCTTCAGAAACACTACTATTGTTTATATAAATAATCTGCTGTGTAGCAATGGGACAGCCATTCAAAGAAAAAAGGCTCAGGTTACACAGCAGATAGCAGATAAGCTCTGTAGAACATAATGGTGTTATCTACTATTTAACCTGTGCATATAGCCTTTTTTAAATTTCTACCATTGCTACACAGCAGCTTGTTTATATGAACTATAGTAGTGTTTCTGAAGCATACAGATTAGTTTTACCAGTGCGCCCTGCACTGGTAAAACTAATCTGTATGCTTCAGAAACACTACTATAGTTCACTGATATATTCATTACTTTAAAACACTTTCATTTTTTTGGTGTTACTGTTCCTTTAAGATGGCTGTTCAGCTGATTATAGCCAACTTGAGCTCAGCAATGTTGGGCTGATTCAATCGTATGCTCCTTAGGCCAATGATCGGCCACCTTTACAGTAAATTAACAGATGTGGATTACAGACTGAAACAGGAGTATTAGCAGGATCCGCATTTTGCGTTTGCATTTTAAAGGAGAAACAAAGCTTAGCAAAGAATAAATTACAGTCCATTTGCCCCTGGTAGCTCTCAATTTTTTTTTTTTTTGCTTATTCATAACACATGTTCTGGACTGCTCCTCAGTTACTCAAACTCAGGGACTAACAATATACTGCATGTATAGAATATAAATCTTACTTTCTAGCCAAGTTTGTTTTAGGGTTTAGTTCTCCTTTAAATGATTAAGGAACAAGTGACATAAGGTTGTTAGAGAGAATTGGTCATTATTCTTTATCGTATGTTACCTTCAGATATTCCAGGATGCATTCAATATAGCTTTCTCTCGTGGGCCTTAAAGAAGAACAAAAGCCTCAGATAAATGGAAATATTTCTGAACTGCACTCCCCACAAAACCAGCCCTGTTTTCTTTATTTTTTGAGAAAAAGTAGATGAGAACATCTCACACTGCTGAATCCTCTCTGAGCATGTACAGTTGAAGTGAAGCCTGAATCCGTTACAGCAAATTCATCAATGCAAAATGGGCCCTCCCTGTGCTTCTTGCAAATTACATGCAGTGACGCAGGGAAACCTTAATGCTATCCCACTCTTGAAAGTGGTAGCTCAAGGGTTCCCACACCAGCAAACCTAAGTTTAAAGGGATTGTTCAACTTTGCATTAACTTTTAGAAGGATGCAGAGAGTGAAATTCTGAGACAATGTAAATTGGTTTTCTTTTTGTTATTATTTGTGTTTTATAACTAGCTTTTTATGCAGCAGCTCTCCAGTTTGCAATTTCAGCAAACTGGAAAGAGAAAAGAATGCAAATAATTTATAACTGTAAAAAAAATAAAAAATAAAGAAGACCAATTGAAAACTTGCTTAGAATTTGCCATTTTTTAACATGCTAAAATAATCAGGCTCAGGCAAGTGCCAGGAATTACAAAAACTAAGCTTTCCAGCGCATCTACACTACTGAACGTGTTTTAATGCATTGCCCATAACTGGGTCAGTTGCATTGCCCATAACTGGGTCAGTTGCATTGCCAGCTCACAGTAAATATGCTGAAATTGTGGGAAAGAAGCTGCACTGTGGGTAAGAAATATGACAACTTATGCCTGAAATTGTACTTTCCACATTGCATTTGTGGTCACAAATGAGTTATCTGAACAATGTGAGGCAATCCTTACCATTATTATTATCCTTATTCCTTATTTATATAGCAGTGACAAATTCTGCAATGCATTACAGGGGTTACACCTCATTTACATAAGTCTCTGCCCCAGTGGAGTTTACAAACTAAATGTTTGTCATATTCAGGCACGCTATGGCCAATATTATGAGGAACCAGTAAAACTGCCTGTATGTTTTGGACCATCCCACAATTTATGTGACGAAGTGAAATCAAGTGTATAATGATTGTGGTGTTTAATTCTACTGTTCTGCACTATATAGTACTAGAAATATGATTTTCCATCACATATCCTGGGTAGGTCGATCACAGGTGTGCGGTGTATTGCATCTTTTGTGTATAATTTTATATCGTTGTGAAAATCTTCACTAATACCGTAAGGTAAACATATATGAGTAATGATTATTCTGTGCAATACATATATGACTCATGTCTAGGTCTGGTGGAAGCCAGTGCTGCCCCATATCCTGGAACAGTGTTCACCTTGGCTATATTTCTACTCATACAGGTATGTCTTTAATGACGTATGAAATCAGTGAGCCACACCTTAAACAGCAATCCTCTCCCACTGATGCATAAAACTAAAAATCAGCATATTTTTTTATCCTCAAAATGACTAAGGGCCATGGCACACGGCAAAATTTGTCACGCACGAAAAATTTGCTCTACCGAGGGTGACAAATCTCATGGAAAACCAGTGGGAAAACATACGTGTTGCTTTATTTTTCGCCATAGATTCCTCGAGTAGAGTCTGTTTTAAAGAAGATAATTTGAATTTTTAAAAATGATTTTCTTTTTCTCTGTACAGGTATGGGACCTGTTGTCCAGAATGCTTGGATAAGGGATCTTTCCATAATTTGGATCTTCATACCTTAAGTATGCTATAAAAGGTTTTAAACATTAATCAAACTCAGTAGGATTGTTTTGCATCCAATTGAGATTAATTATATCTTAATTGGGATCAAGTACAAGTTACTATTTTATTATTACAGAGAAAAGGGAAATCATCTTTAAAAATGTTAGTTATTTGATTATAATACACAAAAGCCATGAATATCCTGTAAATTATATCCTTATAAACGGTGAGTAGTGATGTCATCAGTTATAAACGGTGAGTAGTGATGTCATTTCTGTCACATGACTTACTAAAATTTGTGTATTATAATAAATAAAGTACCCCCAGTTGTAAAATATGAGGATATTAGAAGTTACCTCGGAGTTCCATGACCTGTATAAAAACACTCGGCCTTCGGCCTCGTGTTTTTATATGGTCATGAAACTCCTCGGTAACTAATAATATCCTTATATTTTACAAGAGGAGGTACTTTATTCACTATATAATGGAGTCTATGGGAGATTTCTGGATAGCGGGTTTCTGGAAATGGATCCTATAGTATCAGACTGGCCCACCTGGCCAATTGACACCTGGTGGGCCCAGGTGTCAATGGGCCTCTTGCTTCTAACTATTTGGCCTATTTCATGGTCATTCCTCATTTCTTTAAGGGCTCTTACAGATGAGCGTTTGAAGCTGCGCTCCCCTGTGTTCCGTTTTTATGCGTTCAGAAGCATTCCGTTTTTTTCAATGGGGCTGTACTCACACAAGCGCATGTAGGTGCCGAACGCAGGAAAAATGCAGCATGTTGCGTCTCAACCTGCGTTCGGCGCCTACATGCGCCTGTGTGAGTACAGCCCCATTGAAAAAAACTGAATGCGTCTACTTCTGCGCTCCCCTGCGGCTGAACTCATAAAAACGGAACGCAGGGGAGTGCAGCTTCAAACGCTCGTCTGTAAGAGCCCTTAGGGAACAAAGAGGCTTAATAATGGAAGAAATGAGTGAAGTATGTATAGAAAAGAGACTAGGAGAATAAAGAGGTTGAGTGAGGAGAGGAGGTATAATAGTTTGGAAAGTGGGCCCTCAGCCTACGGTTTTCTGCTGGGCCCCTGGCATCCCAATCGAAAACTGATCCTATACCTGTAATCATAAAACAGTACCTTATACTTTATCCCCACTAAGCACGTATCCATATTGGTGGGAAAAAAAAAACCAATCCTATTGGGTTTATTTAATATCTAAATTATTTTTTATCAAACTGAACTTTTAGAATGATGTAGAGAGCAATATTTTGAGAAAATTTTCATTTGCCCTTGATTTTGTATTATTTATGTTTTTTGAATTATTTAGCTTTTTGTTCAGCAGCTCTCAAGTATGGAATTTTGGCAGCTATCTGGTTACTAGGGTATAAATTATCCTAGCAACAGGCAGTGTTGTGAATGAGAGACTGGAAGATGAATAGGAGATAAATAGGAGAAGGCCCAAATTGAATGAATATGAAGTCAGAAGGCAACAAATAACGCAAAATCCATAACAAATAAAATACCTCATCAAAAGTTACTAAAAAATTGCTATAACATACTAAAAGTTGACTTTAAGATATGATGATCCAAATTACAGAAAGGTCTCTTATCCAAGAAGCCCCAGGTCCAAAGCATTCTGGATAATACTGTAGATCTTAAACCTGTACCTGTTTTGTGAACTGTTTCTATTCACCAACAATAAACTATGAGTCTAAGAGATATCCTGCCACTATGCCAGTCTGGCATTCCTGATTTGCTGACTCACACTGGAGTCAGTTTGCTAGAGAGGAGAAATCACTTGCATATGATCTAGCTAACAGTCCTTACTCCAATCACTTCCCAGCTACTCCCCAGCTTTTGCTCTTCTTGGGTTCATCGATTTAATAAGAAATCAAATGACTGCATAAATAATGGGGACAGTCAGTGTGAGTTTGGGTCTCCCAGGGCCCAACAAAAAACCTGATTTGGAGGGCCCACACAAACAAAAGTTACAAGGGTCATTTACAGGGGCATAACTATAGATGAAGCAGACCCTGTGGCTGCAGGGGGGCCCAGAGTTACCCCACTGGTCATTTACTTATGGAGAAGCAATAATATTTTCAATACAATTGTGGCAGGAGCATATCTATTCTGTGAGTGCCGTGACAGTGGCTGTAGAGCAGCTCTATACTTACCACCTGCATAGCTGTAAATTTTAATAAAAATGTTGTCTCACAAATTTCCCACCCTTCCCCAGGTCTTCTGAAAGATATTTATTCCCCCCCTGTTCAGTCACCGCACATGCGCAGTGCTCATTCAGTGACATCATTGCGCATTGCACACATGTGAGGTGACATCACAGGAAGAGCCATGATCACATTCCCCGTGCAATGCTGCTGTCTATGTTAGCAGCTCTGCGGCTGCCCTGGAGTTAGCTAAGACCAGTGTCTTGGCAATGCAGTAAGGCTGGGCAGTATATCCCATCTCTTTGTTGAACTACAGCTATCAGAATGCAAATATTGGCAAATATTTGGGGCAACCCAAGGGGGAGAGCCCTGCTAACTTAGTATGAGGTGCCATTCTGTTGAAACAAAGATGTTGGTACTGATTGCTGCAAAGCATAAAAACATATTTATACTGCAGCTGCAATACACATACTGCCAGATTAGTTTACCCTCACATTCATTTCCTCTGCATCTCCGCAGCTCATAAACTGGGACAGAGAAATCCACAGGATCTACGGAAATTTTGTAAGATGTTTTTGCACAATGACACTTTCACTCAATTATCGGAAATAATGGTAAAAACGGTATGGTTCTGACTGATAGACCCCCCAGGTCAATCGAATGCATACTATATGATTGGCAATACAAGTAGATAGCTACCTTCAATAGTGGTGGCTTCACTTATTCTGAATGAACTGTACCCTCGCCAACAGTGCACTGACATGTGAAAGTTTAAAGCATGACAGACTATCATCTGTCCCCTGACCTAACATACATGCCTTGATGGTTGGACAGTGTTGTCAAAATCCAAACTGTCAAATGAAATTTGGACATACATGGCCACCTTAAGAGTTATGATACACAGGCTTTGGTGCTCATCCTTGGTCATCTCAGGAGAACTGCATAGATCAGAATGCCTGTATGCTAAGGGCATAAACAAAAATGCCTATTATGGTTTAACAGAAAGGTAAGTGAAGAAGCATTTATTATCTATACACAGTACCAGAAATGAATACAGACTTAAAGGAAGGAATATAACTTCGGATGTTTGGTTGTCCCTGCAGGAGAATATTAAGCACTGCCGACAATATGTCCCACGTACTATTACCATAAGAAAATACATCTCTCCCTATTGGGTGTGCTGCTTCTCTTCTAGCATATAGGGTCTTGATTGGTGGGTTATATTTACATATGCCTAGGGAAGAGATTGGAGGTCCGTCCTTTGTTCAGGGACCCGCTTAGCAAATAACAGGGTTAAATACTGGCAGTTAGGCAGGTTTAAAAAAAAAAGATAAAAGGTTGAACTTGATGGACGTGTGTCTTTTTTTCAATCTAACTTACTATGTGTAAATATATGAGCAAATATTGGTATAACATGCATAATACAGTCATAAACCCAAGAATATCTACAGTAGAATATTTGTCACCCCAAAGTTTTCATCCCAATTCTAACTGTCTCTCAAGCTAATCTAAGCAAATATAAGATGAGCATATAGGTATTCTATTCAATTCTCACCCTATATAACATTCAGGCCTCGCTGGCCTCCTAGGGGAGCCAGACCCACAGCTTGGGAACCACAGTTTTTTTTAAAACAAGCCCTATTAGCTGTTGTTACATAAAAACAAAATCGTAAAGAAGTCAATGGGGAGAGCAGATAACACAGTAGAAAGCATTTCTTTTTTTTTTTCTTAGTAATTTAGACGAATAAGCCTTTTTTGCTAAAATCCAGATGTGAGGTCAAAAAGGCATGAATCACATTAAAAAAAAAAAAAAAGGAATCATTATGATTTGGAACATGCTGAGTCAGGGAAACAGAGAAGCAATGCTCTGTGCCAACAGCCTTCTGCACTGATGAGCATGATCCCTCAAGTTTAGATTAAAGATTAACTTGGAAGTACAGTATATGGCTATACAAATAGAATGGATATGACAGATAGATAAAAATAGATAGGGAGATAGAAACAAAAATGGGTCAAACATGACAGGGCTGTGATATGCTAGTGTTATAAATGTGGGTGTCAAAAAGCAGGAACAGTCCAGAGGGAGCTGCCATGTGTTTTTTTTCCGAAAGAGCTGGGGACACAATTTTGGCAATGCTCTTAAAAAGATACCATCCTCATCATCATAATATCTCATGTGTTTTATAGACTGATTATTTTCAGGCAAAAATATTTTGGTTTCAACACAAAAGACCATATATTTGTCATCTTAAAATGAATGTGTATTAAGATGTGAATTATTCCCAATCACTTTCTTTCAGAATTTAGGGCTATGGCACATGGCAAACTTTGATTGTTACTATTTGTAGCTGTGGTACAGGTGCCTCCCAATGGCAACAGTTATCTCTAGCATATGGCAGGTGAAACTGCCCAGGGTATTAGTGATGTGCAGGTTGACTGTGACTGGTTGGGCAGGTTCGCAAAGGACAACCATTGTGGGTTAAGGTTAGGTGCGGGTCAGGGGTCAGACTAGGGAAGAACACTCCGTCTCTGGTCCTGAAGATTCCTTGGGGTATATTTATCAAAGAGTGAAGTTAGAGATCACCACAGTCCTCTAGAGTGAAATTCCACCACTCTCCATTCATTTCTAGCGGATTTTCAAAAGACTATTTATCAATTTGTAAAAGAGAAACTTTACCCTTTGATAAATATGCCTTTAAAATCCCATAGAAATGAATGGAGAGTGGCAGAATTTCACGCTAGAGGACTGTGGTGATCTCAAACTTCACTGTTTGATAAATATGCCCCCTTGTCTTCTAACCGGAGGTGGCACAAAAGTAGCCAGTGCCGGACTGGTGTAGCAGTGGCCCACCGGTGCTGTGACTTTAAAGGAGAACTAAAGTCAGACTAAATAAGTAGGGTAGAAATGTTGTACATTATGCTTTGGGCTTCTGTTCCAGCCCAAGGCAACCACATCCCTTTAGTAATAAAGATCTGTGTCTCCAAAAATGCCCCAGTAGCACCCCATCTTCTTTTCTGCTGATTCACTCACATGCTCTGTGCTGCTGTCACTTACTGAGCTTAGGGACCCACTCACAATATACAGTACATATAGAATAGAAATGTCACAATATAAGGCTGATTATTAATTAATGTAGATAATTACTACATTGTGGTGTTTATACAAATGGCCTGTAGATGTCACTGTGTTCAGACATACTGTGCATAATTCATGACAGCTTAAAAGTGAAAGTTACTGTTGTGTAATGGCTGCATGAGAGTCTGCTAATAAAACAATGTTATACTCTCCTCATCCTCGGCTACCCAAAACATAACATACATGGCAGCACAGAAACCAGTAACTAGCATCAGAATTTAACAATCAGCCCTCTAGCATCAGCTTATATTACAGACCAACCTAATTTTCTGCTTGATAATTTACAATAACCCCTAAACTTAGTTTATCAACTGCTGCTCAGAGCCCTCTGAGTATGTGAGTGTCGCAGACACTTTCCAAGATGGTGACCCCAGTGACAAGTCATACATCATTGCTACTATTGAGAAGCTAAAACTTCAGGCTGGAGCAATAAGTTTAGTATATAATATATGGCATTTTTAGCAACATTAAGTTTTAGAGTTTAGTTCTACTTTAAGGGCCCCCATCCCACACTCCAGGGCCCCCTTTGTGATGTACACACTCCCCCCATATGTAAGTGAGTGAGGATGAGCCACATCACATACTGTAAATCATACCTCTTCCTTTCAAGTCAAGTGACTGAGTGATGCAGACAGGGTAGAGGATCTGGGTTGACCATGAGGGCTGGGGCCCACTGGGTTTTCTCCCGGTGTCTTGCCGGCCCAGTCTGACCCTGGAAGTAGCATATAGCTGTACTCTGTTTGCAACCATAATGAGAAGAGCCAGGGTCGGACTGAGCCGTCAGGACACCGGGGAAAAAACCTGGTGTGCCCCAGCTCTTTTGGGCCCTGCTGGCCCAGACCCACTCCCTGGATTCTCCTCACCTCCCTCCCTGAACTCGGTCACGTCCCTGATGCGACAGATAAAGGTATGTGCAGGGGGAAGGAGGGGCTAGTGGAGAGAAGACTTTGTGGCTGGGTGGGCCTGGGGGATGGTGTGGAGGCCCTGAGGCTGCAGGCCTAGTGTGTCCTGGGCCCCCCAGTCCGACGCTGAGACGAACAGCCATCAGGTTGGTACAGAGGGTACAACTGTACAAAGCCCCATATTTTTGGATACCCTTAAAATAAACATTTAGTACAAGCACAAGTGCATATGAAACTATAATTGTTGAAAAACAGCAGGAACAGTGGCTGAATAATGTATTAGTGGCTCAGTATATTTTTGGTTCCGCTGACATATAAAAAGCTCAAGAAAAGATTTGTTTAGATGCATGTTTTCCACTTTCTGAAAGCTTTTTTACTCTTATATATTTGCATCATTGCCTCAGTTTATGGAACCCTGGGAGTGTTCCCCTTATCAGTGTTTTTCAACTTCCAAACTTTAGGGAACATAAACTTTTTGCATGCATAGAAACATATAAAGCTGAACATCATTCAGGGCCACACAAGCAGTTAAGACCCCACCAGGCCCTTCATGATCCTGGGCCCCAAGAACCTGCAGCCGCTAATATGCCTTTACTGCTACACTGTACTAGAAATCAAAACATAGTCAAAACATGCAGGAAATTAGTTTCAAGGCTAATGCTGAATAGATTTTAGTATATTTAATATATTTAGTCTGAAAATAACCTGTCATAATCTCCCAATGCTTTGGAAACACCCAGAAGCTCTTGTATGAAGACCTAAAAGATGGCCTAAAAATTGCAGTTCTTTACTAAAATCGCAACAGTTCAAAATCTTAAATATACACTCAGATTTATAAAAGGACAATGGAGCCGCATAACTCCCAAATGTTTCATTTTTTGCGGGACAGTCACAATTTTGACAGCTCAACCTGCAGTCCTGGATTGTTACTGAAATGTCCCGACTTCCTTTTTCAGCTCCTGCACTGAACAGCCAGAAAAAGATACAGCGTTTCTAAAACTTAATTGGCTTTTGGCAGAGAGCCCAGAATATGTGGCAGGTGCACTTTTGTAACAAATTAAAATAAGCAGAGAAACAAGTGTAACAATTTAAGATTAGCAGGTCTCTTGGGGAAACTGTGGCTTGCAGTTTAAAGGGTAATTCACTTTCATTAGAAAAACTGTAATAACACATAAAGAAATGTGTTCAAACGTTAATAGCCTGCCAATTTTTGGTAATTAGGGGTGTAGTCACAAAAAATGGGCATGGTCAAAAAAGTTCACCGCACTATGTGTGACAAATTGTTTTGTCCCTCTTTCTATTTCTAAAATGTTAATAGGTATGGAGCCGTCTAACTAACCTAGGGCCCACAAGACATGTGATCCACATTTAGTAATACCATGAATATCATGTTTTTAAAAAAAACATTAAAGGGATACTGTCATGGGAAAAAATTTTTTCAAAATGAATCAGTTAATGGTGCTGCTCCAGCAGAATTCTGCCCTGAAATCCATTTCTCAAAAGAGCAAACAATTTTTTTTATATTCAATTTTGAAATCTGACATGGGGCTAGACATATTGTCAATTTCCCAGCTGCCTCAAGTCATGTGACTTGTGCTCTGATAAACTTCAATCACTCTTTACTGCTTACACTTACCTTCCAGCAAAATGTGACCTATGTTAGTAAAACTTGGACATTATGTCTGCTTCTACTGGCCCACAGAAAGGCCCTGTTGAAAGAATACCAACTTAAACAACCTGAGGGTTTCATGCTAGTATAATAAGTATTTGACTTCTCGGGCTGAAAAAGCAGTGGTGCTGAGTTCACACCAGCCGAAGGGAACTCTGGGGGAAATCAAGACATGACTCACTGGGTCAACAAGGACAACTAGCTCAATTGCATAAATGTGAGTACATATTTATGTTTCAATCCTTTTGGTACAATGAATCATAGAATCTACAAAAGGATATATTCCCACTGGAAAAGAACCAGACAGAAAAAAGTGCCTGCAGATAGCACACCTATGTGATTCAATTGCATACAAAACCCTCATGCTCTTTTATCATACATAGGGTTGCCACCTTTTCTTGAAAAAAATACCGGCCTTCCTATAATTTTTATGCATTTTCCCTATTAAGAACATTGGGATCAAGTTTAATTTTTTACCAGCCAGGCCTGTAAAATACCGGGCAAGTGGCAAACCTAGTCATGCACCATAATACCAATAAATGTATTATATTTAACTGAGACATATAGGATAAATGAAAAAAAACCTAATTGTGTAGGCAATTATAAATAATATATGGTGTTGCTTTTACAGAGTACTAAAAATTAATATAATATTTAAAAATAGCCCCTTTATTGGAGCTCCCTATAGATGTTCTCGGGTCCCACCCTGACCCAGTTTTAAATGAGGGATGGGCGTGTCCTAACGGTCCCGGCCAGAAGCACAGTAGGAGGGGGGCAGCCAACCACAGCCTTTAGTCACACAAGCAAAGACAGGCTTCAGTTCCCTATCAGGTCCTGCTAGCTGCTGATTCCTGTCCTACAGTGCAGTGAGCTGAGAACTGCCGGCCCCCCTGCACAGCCTTGGAATTCAGGGAGCAGGAAGTAGAAGAGAAGTGAGGGTTTTTGCAGAAATATTCAATAAATCAGCCTGAAACACTACTTTTTTAAGCACAATTCTTCTATATCTAAATGAGTATAACCCGCTGGTACATTCTTAATTTTTACACAAAATGTCTCCTTTAATCAAAATACTCAAACGCTTATTCATATTAGTGTGTACAGTGATACCATCTGTGGTGCTGGTATGACATGACCATAGTGCCAGTGCTAAAAATAAAGTTTCCAGTCGAAAAGAAAAAACACAGATGTTTACATGACAACATATGACACAACTATTAAACCCTTGCCAGCTGCTACTCCACTTTGAAAAGGAAAAATTAAGATTATGGCTGTCTGATTGGAGACGTAGCTGAAGTATATATATATATATATATATATATATATATTTGTATATGTATATATATATATATATATATATATATATATATATATATATATATATATATGTTACATAATTATAATTGTTACATTCATTTTACTTCCTAGTTGTTAAGGGTTCAGGACAAAGGCCCTCTTGGCCAACTCTATAATGCACTGCTTTCTACACGTTCATGTGTAATTTATGTGTGTTGTTTTCTTGGGTTAACAGAGTCAAATGCCTGGCTGTCCACATGATGTCAGTGTTTGCAAAAGGTTTCTGCAGCTGACTGTACATGATATAATGGGATGTATTCAAATAGAGACGTTAGATACTGAAAGGTATTTGGTTGTTGCTTTTTACCAGAAACTGTAAAGTGCGCCGCTCACTTTCATTATCTCATACCATTTTTGGAGAATGGCAATTTAACAAGGGAATATAGGATGACTTCCTAAAGACACCTTTCAAAGTGTCCCAAGCATTGTGGCTGCTTAAAGCAAGTAGTGCATGGGGTGGGGCAGACTTTATTGCTGGTACAGTCTTGCAAAATTAGCATTTGCCAAAATGTATAGATTGACAGTCTGAGACTGCTGTACTGCAATGTAAATAATAAATGGGTTGAATGCTAGTGATGGGCAAATAAATCCGCCATGAGCGAATTCGCTGGGGGAATTTCCACATTTTGCCACCAGTGAATAAACTAGTGAAACGGGCGTGAAAATTTGCAGTGGCAAAAAATTTTGGCAGCGCCTTGGAAAAGATGCTCGCGTCAAAACCGTCGCTCGTCAACATTATTCAGACGCCCATTGACTTTAACGCCGGCATCAAAATTCGCATTTCGAAAAATTTTCACCGTTTTGGGAATTTAGCAGGAAATTTGCAAATGTTCAGGCAAATCTAAATTGGACAAATTTGCCCATCGCTATTGAATACATTTGTAACGTCAAACATTATTTGCACGCCCATTGACTTTAACGCCGGCATCAAAATCCGTGTTTTGTGAGTTTTCAAGTGAATCTAAAAGGGACAAATTCACTTATCACTATTGAATGCATTTGTAATACTATATTGGGGCCTGTATATTCCTATATTTTTAATTTTGTCTGTTTTGGAATTGTATGAGTGGCAACCCTAGTGCAGACCCACCAGGTGATGTCATATACTGTAGGGAAGTCTTATTAGCGCAGGAATGTAAGGCATGTTTTCAAAGGGAAGGAGTTATCTTTCTTTTAAATCACCCACTGGAGTAGGGTGGATATCTACATAGCTCCCAATGGTTTTCAATTTTTTGGGGGGTCAGTCCCAAATCATGGACCCTAAATAGGGTCAGCACTTACTGGAAAGTGGATATTACTTCACGCAGATTGGAGACATGGGTCTCTGTAACTGGACATGTTTGTACCGGGTTGTGTGGCCTTTATTTTCCCATTTCTTAAAGGGTCAGTATATCCCCCTTTTCAACATAAGATCATTGAATAAACATATCTTAAACATATTTCTAGCCTATTGTTTAAACTACGTAACATGCAATTTTGTTTGTTGCGCTTTCATCTTACAACATCCTGTGGCAGTTCCTGGTTTTGCAGATTCACTATTAGTGGGTAGTAAATTCTATTATTCTATTCTCAGTCCCTTTTTCATCCTCCCTCCGCCTGCTTCTTCATGCTATGTTAGTTCTATCTCTAGCAACTTGTCTTTGCTTTTTTTCTAGCATGCTCTCCAAAATTAGCACGGAAATTAAATGCAGGCTCTTTATTAGTAGAGTGCTGTAAAGAGCCAAAGACTATGCCATTTTTTGGTGCAGCAAGAAGTGGGATATTCAATCTACAATCCTGGACAGCAGGCTGGGCAGGAAGACTGAGACTGTCCAACGCATAGAGATTTATGTTCTCATAGGACAATGATAATATACTGTACTTCTTACATTGTATTTGGCAGCTTTTTTTGGATACTACTCTAGATGATGGGTGTGTTTGGCCAAGGTTCTGTTTTTGTGAATGGCTGTAACGCCTCTTGTGTTTATAGGAGAATGAATCTAAGTAATTCCAGTTATTATTTTGCTCAACAAGCTGGTCCTTTGGAAAAAACTCAGAGTCTATGTAAATACACTGGCTAATATTAGTACATAGGCTAACATTTTCTTCAAGCTTGATATAAATAAATTGACTTATTTTGGTGGAAACACCACATTGTCCGACTTAGATCATTATGGAGGGCATAGATAGTTGTAGGCCATTTTTATACATCTTTTTGACACATTTATTGAATCTGTATATTTGCAAGTGACTATTGTGTGTTAAAGTGATATTGAAACTAACATTTTCTTTTCAAAATATTAATCTACATAAAAAATTTACCTATAGGTCATGTTGATCATTTTTCACTGATAGTTCTGCTTCTGTAAGCAAATGTTACTTGAAGTTCCTTAACCTGACTGTTTTGCTAACCTGACTGTCCCTCCTCAGCCTGTCAGTTAGAGTTTCTAATGCTAACAGATAGGGATGGGTGCATTTTCTCGCCTTGTTTCGCCGCAAAAATGACACCCATAGACTTGTATGGTGTTGTGCAACAAAAAAAAAGACGCACGTCAAAACAATATCGCCACGCGACAAAAATTTTGACTTTAGACTTTAATCGTCGTCGGCGACATTTCGCCTGGAGCGAATTTTTGTAAAAACGAAATGGTTCAAATTCGCCCATCCGTACTAACGGACTCCAGCTACACAATTATGGCAGCCTCTTCATAGAGGAACATGGGGATAAGAAAGGTAATGTAAAAGCATCTGGCAAAATTATAAATCATATGCAAAAACGATATTATGAAAGATATTAAAAAAAAGTTTATTTTCTGGTGTCAGTATCTCTTTAAGAAAGGAAAACCATTCCCTCCCTGGTTGTAACTGTCATGTTCATTAAAATGAATCAAAATATTTACCAATGAAATCAGGAGACAGACAAGTTTTTGCTCAATTGTATCGATGAGATAAATTCAGATTGTAGTAAATAACCCCCTTGATGTAGTTCACATCAGTACCTGCCTCCAAGACATCCATGCCAACATTTGAAAAATGTTTGAAAAAGAGGTACAAAAAGATCTGCTTCATACTAATAGGCTTTTTTCACATGGAACCAATGTGTTGTACCAGGATTCAAAAGATTATCCTGTTTCTAAGATTGCTGCCAAAAAATTTGCATGTAAGATAAAATGTTGTCTAATAAATCTGTATCACAAGTAGCCTTTATTATTCATTATTCCTACAATATTTTTTTTTGCAAACAACTCACTCATGCTGTGAGTCACTGATTTCCTGCCTAATAAGTTGTACTTGGTGTGTCAGCATTTTGCAATGAACAAATGCCAAACAGCATGACTGAGTTTTGTGCAGCAGAAGAAAAACCTTGAATTGTGGCAGTGTAATAATACTCCATAATGTTCCTGCCCCCCTGTAGTCTTTCATCTTTCATGTGTTCCACCACTAGGGACCGCAGGAACAAATGCATCCCATGCTTCCTGATTGTGCTGTACTCATTGAGGTTCATGCATTCAGCGCTTATTTGCACCTCAATGAGTACAGTCCTATCAGGAAGCATGGGATGCATTTGTTCCTGCTTTCCCTAGTGGTGGAACACATGAAAGATGAAAGACTACAGGGGGGCAGGAACATTATGGAGTATTATTACACTGACACAATTCAAGGTTTTTCTCCTGCTGCACAAAACTCAGTCATGCTGTTTGGCATTTGTTCACTGCAAATGCTGACTCACACCAAGTACAACTTATTAGGGTGTAAGGAACCTAAGGCTGTGGTTTAAATTCTGTGATTCTCAAGTAGAGTTGTCACCTGGCCAGTGTTCTACCAGCCTGGTCATTAAAGGGGTGGTTCACCTTTAAGTAAACTTTTAGTATGTTATAGAATGCATAATTCTAGGCAACTTTTCAATTGGCCTTAATTTTTTCATATATTTTTTTAATTATTTGCCCTCTTCCTCTGATTTTTCCAGCTTCCAAATGGAGGTCACTGACCCCATTTAAAAAATAATACTCTGTAAGGCTACAAATTTATTTTTATTGCAACTTTTTATTACTCATCTTTATGTTCCAGCCCTCTACTATTCATATTCCAGTCTCTTCAATGTCTGGTTTCTAGGGTAATTTCAACCTTAGCAACCACATTGCTGAAACTGCAAATTGGAGAACTGTTGAATAAAAAGCTAAAGTTTTAGTATGATTTATATACATGTATTTCAAGTTATTAGCCTTCCTTTTAATGGCTTGCAACTGAAAATGCTATTAGGTGTTCACTGACACTGGTAGAGATTTTTTTTTTTTACAGCAAGAAAGCAAAACTTCTATACAGTTGGATATGATGGTGGATCAGTGGGTAGCACTTCTGCCTTGCAGCACTGGGGTTTGATTTTGACTTGTGCGCCATCTGCAGGATCTTAGGAACTTGTATTTTCTTATGTACATATCTGGGTGCCAATACTGTAGGCAGGTTATATAATATATAATATTATATAATTGACCTATCTATGTGTGAATGTGATAGTAACCTTAGATTGTAAGTTTCAAGGCGGCATAATTAATCATGGAGCCTTTCTAAATTAGCAGGGCCCTCCCCCCAGGGGGTTCCAATTATTAGCCCACTGATCTCCTGGGCCCCATGGGTGGAGGATTCTGCCAATAAGTAAAGAGAGGGTTTCAATAAATAAAATAAAAGTTCCTTGCACACACATCCCCCCCAATTATGGCACAACTCCACCCTTGGCCCACCCTCTCTCCCATAAACAGCCAAATGCAGTTTTCCATCTTGAGGTCATATCCGCCATGGAGCCTCTGCTATACAGAATGTGTCTCATATAAATATATATATATATATATATATATATATATATATATATATATATATATACATATATATATACACAGATAGTACTAGTAATCTTCAAATCTGACTTAAAAATTAAGACCTACTGCAAATTCCAGGTAAAAAAATCAGGTACAGCCAGGTATGGGACCTGTTATCCAGAATGCTTGGACCTGGGCAGTGGCGTAACTAGATATTACTGGGCCCGTAGCAAATTATTTTTAAGGCTCTGTAGTTATGCCCCTGGACCTGGGTTTTTCCAAATAATTAGGATCTTACATACCTTAAGTCTACTAGAAAATCATTTAAACATTAAATAAACCCATTAGGCTGGTTTTGCTTCCAATAAAGATTAATTATATCTTTTTTTGGGATCAAGTACAAGGTACTGTTTCATTACTACAGAGAAAAAGCAAATCATTTTTAAAAATTTGGATTGTTTGGATAAAATGGAGTCAATGGGAGACAGCCTTCTTGTAATTCAGAGCTTTCTGAATAACAGATTCACGGATCCCATGCTTGTAGTAATAATAATAATAACAGATAAACAAATCCTTTGAAGTATTTTTCTTTTACTTTTTAAATCCTCTAACCTTCTTTTCGAATAGATGTATGACAAGAATGACTTTGCACAAAAATAAATAATTTCATTATTCACATAGGTATCTGCCAAGGATACTTGGCAGGGGAAACCCCACCCAAGTCTTCATTGTAACAGATCAAGATGAGTCAGAAACAGTGATGTAACTATGAGTAAGAAAAAAAAGAAACCGAATAAACTGAAGAGGAATACATGGAAATAGGATGAGATTCATTATAACACGCATAGCAAAATTATAGAGATCATTTACTATCATTTTTACCCAGGGAAGAAGTGCAAGAGCATCAAGGGTCGCAAATGCACACTCCTTTAAGGGATAACCCACTTCCCCCCTACATTTCCTAACATAAGGCACATAAACTATACACTGGGCTCATGTGTAGGGCAATCGAACAACTCTATTTTATTTCATTAAGGTTTCCCTGGGCTTGTGTAATGTAATGTCTTTGCTGCAACATATACGTCCATTCAACTTTAAATTCCCAACGTATGCAAATTAGGCAACGCTAGTGCAACTTCGCTTCATGCAGTAACGATAGCGCAACTTCGCCAGCGTTCGGCGCCCTGGACGCAACTTCGGATTTTAGTGAATTAGCATTGTCCAGGCTAATCTACACCTGGCGAAGTGTTGCGCTGTGAGCGAAGCCGTCGCTGGTGAATTTTCGGAGGTTAGTGAATTTGCCCCTATAAGTGAAAATTTTATTTCAGGATGGGGGTGCATAATCCAAAAACTGTCAGGGCCGGATTTCTGTCTAGGCCATCCCTAGGCCAGAGGGCCACCTGCCAGCCCCCCTCCCCTTGCGACCGAGCATGCACATGCCCAGGCTACCTCCAGAGCACTAGGGATTAGGTGCGTGGGCAGTTTATACGTCCCCAGTGCTTCCAACAAAATTGGAATGTGGCAGGGTGGCATTCTACCCCTAAAACCTTGCTGGCCTTGACACAAATCTGGCTTGGCTAATGCTGAGTTTCTGTTATTGATAGGAAATTTTAGTTGTGGTACTGCCATTGCTTTCAATTCAAAGCTTTAACGCTTTAAAACTCTAAAATCTTTATTGACAAACTTTATCATTGGAAATCGTTCCAATGAAATGTGGTTGTTCTGTTTAGTCTGAACAAAACTGTGCACCTTTTTCTAAATCACGTTATGTGAAGCTTGCTACAGAAAAAACAAAACAAATATTTTCTCATGGTTATTTTATTAATGTGCTATTATCAAAATGCACGTTTTTTATGTCAAGCACAAATCATATAAAAATATGTTTTTAATAAATATAAAGAGAACCTGCTCTACTGCTGCTTATATAGGAACCTATTAAAAAATGGCTCTGCGTCACAATTTACTTATAACCGTATAATGACAGGTCATGCATCTGACAAGAATCATTCATTGGGAAGTAATGTGATTTCTTAAGGGAGGAAGTATGAGGTAAGTAATAGCATGCCTTACTAAAAAAGTGAATAAAACCCTATATAGAGTGTCTATAAAAATGTTGGGGATGGCATAGATTTCTAACAGGTGATTCCAAAACCAGAAGCACACACAGTAAAAAATACTTTTATAGAGTCAGTAGGCTGTTAGAACTTAGAGAACATGGACTTTGCTCTTCACTACTACTGCTGCTGCTACTTCTGCTCAACCTTCGGTGGGCGATGGAACATGATTCTTGGGGACCAGGATAAGTGAATATTAAATTTGGCGTAAAAGGAGTAATGGATGGTGTCTTCATGAGTGTTGGGGTGTGTAGGGCCTCTGGTTCTAGGAGTGTGTCGCTCAGCTCTATTCTGGGAAGATTGACTTTAGGTCCCCGAGGTGGCTCTTCATGTGGCTCCTCCTTAACCAGCCTGGATGAGTCCACTTGCTGCATGTTGTGAGGAAACTTGCATATAGGCTGGTGTGCCTCAAGGATGAGTTCCAGCTTATCTTTCTGCTTTTGCAGCTCAGCAATTTCTTTCTGGAGGGATGACTTCTCTTCTTCAAGTTTGTCAGTTTCCTATTGAAAGTAAAAAGTATATCAAGTATTGTTAATAGTGTGCACATTCACCCTTGTCCCAGAACTACTTCCTTTCCTTGTATCTCCAAGGTTCTCTCCTAAACACGTGTATGTCTTATTTCATTCTGTGATCGCCCTTTTCTCTCACTGTAACCCCTAAGTATGCTTCTCATTCATGTATTCATCTCCCCTATTCTACTTACTGCCTGCAGGTAATCTGTCAGCTCTTTGCGACGGTTACGGCACTTTGCTGCTGCTATCTTGTTTCTCTCACGTCGCACTCGTCTTCTCTCATCTTCCTCTGGTGACAGCTGTGAGAAAAAACAAGACAATAAATCTTTTATCCAATGTATATAAGTGTTGTGAAATGTGTGTAAGGGAGGTGGTTTGGCACTGCCACTTTCCACAAAATATCTTTACTATGTGTCTGAGGGGGTGGCATCAATGAATACTGCCTGCCATGCACATGAATGGAGGGATTGGCAGTGACTGTGACCCTATGACTCAGTCATTAATGTTTATCTCGCTCTTCAAACCATGGTTTGGCACGCACCACCAGGCTCTCTTTCCCAGCCTGACTCATTCTGCTGTTGATGAGTCGCTTAATAATTTCCGCAACACGTGTAATTAGGATTTAATCATGTTTGATTCTGCAGACTCGTTATATAAATGGCAAAATACTTTTGTTTTAGACGGGGAAATAAAGCATCTTTGAGCCTGTATATAAGGTTTCCTATCAATGTTGTTCCAATTTATATAGAGTTTATACGACATGGCACATATGCTCAAAATATCAAAAAGGGACAGCAGTAAAGTAAATCAAAGTATTATTGTAATCTGAATACTCACATGTTCTCCATTTCTCCTTCGCCCCACATTCAAGACTCCTCCCATGTTTCGGATAACCCCATGCCGAGGGCTTTGATATGGTGGTAAGTTCAGGGGGCGTACGCTTGGTTGGATCATCCAGTTAAGGTCTTGACTTGATGTGATGGCATTTAATGTTGGGATAAAAGGATTCGAGGATGTGTGAGCTGCATACTTCTGTGAAGGAATTTGAAGACGATAAAGGTACATTTGATTTATATTGATATTTGATTGATACATATTTAACAGAAAATCCCAGTGTGTTATTATGAGTGCTAACATAGTTATTTCTTACTGGTAGATAGATGCGCATCTATATTTCCATTTATTCATGGGATGAGTAATCAGTATCAATGGGGTGCAGTTTAATAATAGGTGTTATTACACACTCAACATAGTTTTATAATCTGTAGATACCTGGCAGAATAAAGTACCACAGCTCTCTCTCTCTCTCTCTCTCTCTCTCTCTCTCTCTCAAGTTTTATACAAACTGAAACTGAAAATACCAATCACTGGGAAAGAAAAATGAGAGAGCACAGACAAGCAGTTAGCAGAACAGTTATATTTGTGGGATATACCAAATTTTGTTTTCAGATAACCGATTCTGGTCTAATATGGGAAAACAAAGATCACTGCAGCCAATAAGTTGTACAAACTAACTACTAAAATGTACAAAACTGCAAACACTGCCACTAACCTGACAATGAAAAAACAAAAAAATATCTTCATTTTTATAACATACAGGACAAACCACTGACATCTAAAATCCATCTTGAGTATTTTTTATGACCTCTAGATTCAAGTGCAAGCCACTTATATACCAAAGTGACTTTCTATGGCAACAAGAGCTGGGTACTTAGGGGGTTATTTATCAAAGATCGGTCTTAGAGTTTTATAATCCCCGAATTAACTCACAACTCAAATAGTTTCTAATTTCAAAAAACACTCAAATGGGAAAAACTTAAACCTGCAAGTTCAGGGTTTAAAACCCAAAAACTCGTATAGAACCTGTTTTTGGCAAAAAAAAACCTCGAATCGCTCAAAATGATTGGATTTTCGGTCAAAACCCTCTGAAAAAACTTGAACATCATGAAGGCTATTAACATCTTCAAATGGTTCAAGGGACCTCTGCCATGACCTCGACAGGTTTTAGATGGTGTATTTTCAGATTTGAGCTATTTCCAGGGTTGGGGTATACTATATCTCGAAAAAATAAGTTTTTTTTTAACCTGAAAATGTAAATTTTGACTAAAAAATTTATTTGAAATTAGAATTTTTGTGGAAAACAACTCAAACCTTAATAAATCTGCCCCTTAGTATTCTTGCCTGCACCGTGCTAAATGGCTATACTTCCTTGTACATCAGAATTATGGACACCATCCTCTTTAGCCTAATAATGAATGTATATTAATAGGTATGATTTGGCCACCTTTAATTCTGAGTAATGAGACCTGCTTGCCATATTAAAGAACTACTCACAGATGCCATTTACATTTTATAAAGTGATGATGCTTGATATAGTACATTTTTGAAGGAGGGAGTGGACTGTTTAGGACATTCTGTACCAGGCATGCCGTCAGCAGCAGAAGTGACTCAGTCACAAACATATATTTTCTGCAGGTAGAATTCTTAGATAAAACAGGGTCTGCCTAAGAATAATGTATGAGTAATGATGGGCAAATAAATTTGGCAGGCGCTAATACGATGTGAACTTCCGCATTTCGCCATCGGCGTATAAATTTGCGAAACTCCCATGAAAATTCGCAGACATAAAAAAATTTTTGCCACGTGTCGGAAAAGTCGCTCGCGTCAAAACCGTCGCATGTCAACACTATTTGGACGCCCATTGACTTTAATGCCAGCGTAAAAATTTACACGAATTGACGTGGGCGTCAAAATTCGAGCTTCGCTAATTTTTCGCCGTTTTGTGAATTTCGTGGGAAATTTGTTTGGCAAAGCGAAACTGGAGAAATTCACCCATCATTATGTATGAGTACCTATGGAAATGTCAGCATGCTCAGGGTTAAGCTTAGAAAAAGAAGAGTTTTCACGAATGTAACCAAGGTGCAGGCTAAAATAGCTTTCAGTTTTTTGCCTGTATGAGAACTTATCAAGTATATGAGGATTAACTATTGGTCTGCCAAATCTATTCCTGTTATAGCAGCCTGAAAGGTGGCATTGGCCAGCAATAGCCTGCATGCCAAGAGCAGTTTTAGAGCTGGAGAAACGTATACAGGCGACGTGTCCTAAAGCGTCAGACCAAGACGTACATGACATATGCAATAATGTTTAATAGACTTTTTGGATGGGAATACAAAACGACAGAAGACAGTGGGGCTCATTTATCAACACTGGGCAAATTTGTCCATGGACAGTTACCTATAGCAACCTATCAGTGATTAGCTTTTTAAAGCCAACTGCAAGTAAAACAATGAATGCAGCAATTTGATTGGTTGCCATGGGTTACTGCCCAGTGTTGATAAATGACTCTCAGTGTCTGTTGCTAGTTCTGTGAACAGGTATTGGCTGCATTTTCAATACTTTATCTTCAGGAGGAACTACAGTGAAACCTCAATTTTATATATCCTGTTTTTACACATTTTTTGGTTCCACCAATAAATAATACATTTGCCTGATTTGACAGTTTCCTAGATTTTTTTCCCCATTTTTTCTGGTCCCCTGAAAAATATAAAATGGGGATTCTACAGTACATCATTCAATTTTCTGCCTCCCCAAAAACCTACCGCCAATGCAGCTGGCAAGTCAAGTATGGGAACTGTTATCCAGAATGCTCGGGACCTGGGGGTTTCCGGATAATGGATCATTCCGTAATTTGGAACTACATACCTTAAATCTACTAAAAAGCATTTAAACACTAAATAAACACAATATGATTGTTCTGCTTTCAATAAGGATTACTTGTATCTTAGTTTGGATCAAGTATAAGGTACTGTTTTATAATTACAGAGAAAAATGAAATAATTTTTAAAAATTTGTTATTTGGATAAAATGGAGTCTGCGGGAGATGACCTTTCTGAAATTTGGAGCTTTCTGGATAATGGGTTAATAAATACCTGAACATTGGAGATCCCTTGATTAAGATACCAACTTTAATTGAAAACATATAAAAAAAAAATTAAATAATTTAATAAAAAATTCATATGTCTGAATAAACTAGAAAAGGTAGACAGCAGATTATGTACTATGCATTCCAAAACATCCCTGGACAAGTTATTCAGTATCATAAATGCATTTTTCAAGTCTGTCCCTTCCCTTTAGCAAGTTTCTGAAATCATACATACTTCTGCCTAAGAATTTATCAACCCTCCTACTTATCTTTACGCTAACCTGACACTGAGCTAAAGTATACACAGAGCATTCATGTTCATATTTGCATTCAAGTGGGAGCTGTTATTTTGCTTTCCTGGGCTGGGCCATTCTGTATAAGTGTCAGTAGAAGACTGCAATGATTTTCACGTAGTAGTTGGTTTATTCTTCTGATTTCTAAGACACTTGGCGGTTGGCGGAGTGTTCCTGCTCGTGGGCGAGCGCTAATGCAGAATTGAGGAGAAGAAATCTCTGCAGGCAATGAGCTCCACTCAATATGCATTACATGATAAATTAAGGATCCCTGCGACTTCATTTTTATCAGGGTAGTTAACACAATTAAGAGCATTTTATTAGGTGTTAAGGGGTACCTTATTTGTAAACCCATTATCCAAAAAGATCCAATTTACAAGAAGGCCATCCATACATCCATTTTAAGCAAATGATTCAAATTAAAAAAAAAAAATCCTTTTTCTGGAAAAACCCTAGGCCACAAGCATTCCAGATAAATGATCCTATACCTGAACGCATAGGAAACGCAAACTAACACTTTCCCTAGTCAGTGATAATTAACACTTTGCATTTATTTTCCTAGCTATCTACATAAATGAAATAGTTGCTATGCTTTTGAAAACCTATTACAAAATAAATAATAAATTATTTTTATGTTTTTGTATATAGCTGAAAATGCCAATGGGTATAATACAATACATTATATGAGGGAGCAACACAAATTTAAAGACAAATTATTCAGTACTCGATATCCAAAAAAACAATAGAAAGTTCCAGATTTTGGGAAGGCCATCTCTTATAAGGTCCAAATAATTTTTAAAAAGTATTTCCTTTTTTTCAGTAGTAATAAACTACTACTAAAGTAACTTTTACCTGATGGTAACTAAGCTTCATTAATCCAAATATTGGTGCCAAAATAATCTGATTGGGTATATTTACAGTTTAATTTTTTTTAAGCATTGTCCAAACTACAAAATGCCAGGTCCAAAGCATTTCAGATAATAGATCATGTATCTGTATATCACAAATGTCTTTAATTATAATTGTTTATCAATTCTGAACAGCTTGGTTTATTTAAACTAGGAATATCCAACCTGAGCATTGCAGCTGCTAAATGACAAGTCCTAGTATTCCTTCAACAGCCACAGTCTAGTCAGTTCTGGTAAAATCCCCTTTGGAATGAAAAGGCTTCCAATATAGTGTGTTGGATGAATGCATTAAAAAGAAAATGACCTCCAGCACAAAAAACTGCATGAGTACACCCACCCCACACTAGATTAGCTATAGCAAGTATTTGTCCTTCTAGCTTCAAAATAGCAGCTTCTAAAAACTACCATCAACTTGCAGAAAAATGGCACAATCTAAAATGAAACTCTCTCTTAGAGAAGTATTTACATGCAATATCAAAAGGCAGACTCTGCAGAGAAATTATACCATAGATATGGTTTATATCTACTTCATAACAACTGAGCTCTGGAAAAGCCTTGTGTTTTAAAAAATGATTAAATATATATTTCTATGACCAGGAAAATATTGTCTGTCTTTTCTCAGTCAATATACTATAGTACGGGGGCGCTTAGAATACAATACTACTAAATGGTGATTCACATTTGGCATGGCATGTCTGGTAGGCGTGGCACATTGTGCGTCCTTTAAAACAAAGTCTTAAATGATGATGCACCAATCAGGTAGCCAAGTGTCCCTGGAAATTATTTTCAAATGTTGGCAGCCATGCAGAGTCACAAGCTTCCCTTTTTTTTAACCAGCAGTTTGAGGTGCATTTAACGAACACTAAAATAAATTAAGCTAAATAAGGCAATGGAGTGGGGAAAGGTTTAACCAGCCATCCATAAAATGTCCTCATAATCTGTAAAGATCTGTTTATGAGTTATCTAGACATTTTAGCTTCTGTGCCCAGAAATTAGAAAAAGCTCCATGGAGCTTATATCAAGCCAATGTGTAGACTTCCCACAACTGCTTTAGAAATGGGCACCTACTGCACAGATGAATATCCACAAGTCACTAATTTTACCTTACTAGGTATAGGGAGTCATAGAAACAACAAAAAATGTTACATATGTACTATAATATATGGGAAACACACACAGGGAGAAATTATATATTTTTTTTCATTGAGGAAGATCATTATATGATGTGATCGAAACGTTGGAATTTCTTTTGTTTGTCTATTAAAATCAGTTAATCTAAATATCTATCTATCATCTATCTATCTATCTATCTATCTATCTATCTATCTATCTATCTATCTATCTATCTATCTATCTATCTATCTATCTATATATACACTACAAATGTTCATCATATTTGATATAATACAACATCTCGTTATAGAGAACTGTGCATGGATTCAGCAATAAACTCACCTGCTGCGAGTCATCTGGTGGGTTCGATCTGACGCCGTGTCCCATTCCTGAAGTTCCTAAAATTGGGGACGTTCCCGAGGTCTGTAGGCTGTGGCTACTGCACCCTAAATCTGGCTGAAGGTAGGCTCCAGTGATGTCTCTGTACATGTTCTGGATCCTCGCTACTCCAAGGTTTAAACTCATTCTGACTCACACACCCCCAGTGTAAGTTTATGAATGGAGACTGGAAGACTAAACTACATAACGGAGGGGGGGTGACTTTCGTTATCAATTTTGCTAAACTGCGCTGCCGGATCCTTCGAGCACGTCAAACACGGTGTATTTCGGATAAAAAATGTAAAAGATTCTAACCTTGTAATAGCCGAATATGAAGTGTTCCGTCTAGCATCGGAGTAGAAATGTTTATGACTGATAACCCCCCCCGCACAGTTGGTACATCCTCGGAGTTACCAACAGGCCTGTGACGTACATGCCCATACATGGTATACTTCCTCCAGCGAGAGGAAACCCCTTTGCTAGAAACGGCTGTTATTTCGTTCTGCTATTTCCAGAGTGGAAAGGAAATTATAGGTAAAACTCTATAGCTACAAAGTTACCGAAGAAAAGCAAATACTTCTGGGAAATGATGCCTGTTTGTATACCGAGTTCTACTGTTTACGTTTTACCTTGACATTCACACGTTCGGGTAAAATTTATGGGAAACGCTCTGATCCAGAACTGACGGGACTTTTAAGAAACACACAGGCGCCCATCACTCGCTTCTTATAAACGCAGTTTTACATTTCAATACACTCTCACTTTTATATTATTATAATAATAATATAATAATAATAATCTACAGTCTGGTCATTTCCCTATGGGACCAGACTGTAAATTATATCCTTAGTAATGGCTCGTTCTGGCGTCAGAATGTGCCGTTTATAACAGGGGTCCTCGGCCGCCGAATTTGACGCCGCTTGTCTGAATGTGATGCCACCGCGTTCGAATTGAACACCGGTGCACCCAAATTGGACGCCAGCGCACCCGATTGGGACGCTGGCGACAAGAATTGGACGCTGATCCCCACACCCCCCTCTCGACATTTCACACAAAATGTAGATTATAATGCATAATGTACCACCTACTGAAATTTATAAAGATATTAGAAGTCACCTCGTAGTTATGTACCCTGTATAAAAGCACTCGCCTTCGGCCTCGTGCTTCTTTATGGTCACATAACTCCACATAACTCCTCGGTGACATAATATCTTTATAAATTACAGTAGGCCCCATGAGGCCCTAATTCCTATACATTTTGAATAAATATTGGTAAAACAAGTCAACCTCTAGACATTTTTGGAGCCTGAAAAATCATTTGCTGTGGGGCCCAGTAACATCTAGTTACACCACTGATCCAGGTGTCCCATATTCCAGTGTATAGCTCCATCTGGTTATCCAACTGGCATTGTAGTTCTATTCTGTGTATTTCCTTTACTTTTACAAATCAAACATGTTTGTGTATTTCATGTGTGGCCCCAGTTAATTTTTCTTTTTCCAGCGTGGCCCGGCGAGCCAAAAGTTTGGACACCCCTGTTTTATATGGTCATGAAACTCCTCTGTAATGTATAATATCCTTATATTTTACAGGAGGGGGTACTTTATTCACTATAGTATTATTCATCATACAGAAAAGAGTTGTTCCTTCACATACAGATAGAATAGGTATTCTAACACGGGGACTTTCAATTCATGGTGTAAATATTATTGCAGTTCCTGATGTTCCACTTAAAGTGACAGGACTTTTATTGTACAGATGTACGTGACCCCACTGCTTTATTGAGCTATATATATGACTCACCCCTGTGTTACAATAGTATACAATTAAGGTGCAATACTGTGACGTCACGTGTGTGTGAGTGTGTGTGTGTGTGTGAGAGGAGCTTGGGCTGGGCAGGTGAGTGGTGGAAGAACTTCAGTGACCTGTACCTCATGGCCAGGCGTAGGAGAGGTGATTGAACATATTTAATATCTTAGTCGCATACAGGAATACCTGTCGTGTCAACATTACGCCATATAGAAAAGAATTTGGCAGGAGAAGGGTTAATTGTACACTTTTACAGTCTCAGACAGCATCACGTGTTGTCTCTGTCGCCTCCCCATCCCCCTCCCGCCATTCACGGCTTTTCCCCTTTCTCAGGACCCCCGGGTGCCAGCTGTCTCACCCTCACGTGCTTCGCTCTGCTTTCCCGTAACTTGTGACTCAGCCCCCTGTCACCTCCTTTGCGCTCGCCCTTAAAGCGACAGGAACAGCCGCGGGCCAATAGGAAGCGAGAGAGGGAGGAGGGAGCAGGAAGACGGGCAAAGGCTTGCGTTTCCTAGCAGTGTTCTTTACTCTATTATGTCACAGGAGATAATGTTACAGCCGGGAAAAGAGCGAAAGGCCACGAGGCAGAGAGAATTGTTATATAAAACGCTGATAATGGAGTCACAGGACACTGATATCATTTATTTATGTGGGGGGTGCGGGCGCGCTCCGACAGCAGCAGCAGCGGAAGTTAAAGTGTTGGGACAGTCACCTAGAGACTCATTCAAAGTATTGAGTAACAGGTATCAGGTAAATGGGGCATAATGCAGCCTCTATTGTAAAATAGAAGGATATTGTAAGTCATCAGCAACTGCATGGCTTCTATGGAAGGGATTTACTACGGAAGCCTGCTGGGTTAGACTTCAGTTCTGCAAAGTTCCTGAGCCATTTTTTTCCAAGGGCTAAAAGTGTAGATAATATAGTTGTGTCTGTTCATCCAGCACCTGCCAATAAAATATTTTCTTGTCAACAAATGTCATTTGATTTTTGTTTATATTTCTATTAGGGATGCACCGAATCCATCTTGGAGGATTTGGCCGAATACCGAACCAAATCCTAATTTGCATATGCAAATTAGGGGCGGGAAAGGAAAATGAGGAAAAAAAATTGTCTACTTCCTTCTTTTTTAACAAAAAGTCACGTGAAATCCCGCCCTCTCCACAATTTGCATATGCAAATTAGGATTCGGTTCGGCCAGACACAAGGATTCGCAAAAATCCGAACCCTGCTGAAAATGGCCGAAACTTGGCCGATTCGGTGCATCCTTAATTTCTATATAAGTACTAAACCAATGTATTCTGCTCAGAACACAGGGCTAAGGTAGCATACCTCCCAACATTTTGGAAATAAAAGAGGCACAAAAAAGTTGCCACGTGCAGTGTGGCCGAAATTTTTTTCGACACGCCCATTTTTGTGGCCACACTGCCTAATTACCATGTTCATTTTACAAAATTTGGCAGCTTATGAAAGTTTGAATATATTTCTGTGTTTTTTTTTTCCAGTTATTACAGTTTTGCTAATGATGGTGAATTGCCCTTTAAGCTGTGAGTCTAACTTCTCCCAAGAGACCTGTTCTCTTATATTGTTACAATTACTTCTTTGCTTAGCTCAAAATTGTTACAAAAGTATCTTATCTGCAGCTGTGGCTCTCTGCCAAAAGCCAATTAAGTTAGAAACATTGTTTCTTTTTCTGCCTGTTCAGTGCCGAGAAAATCGTGACTTTCCAGTACAAACGAGGGACGGTGGGTTGAGCTGTCAAAAGAGGGACTGTCCCTCTAAACACAAGAAAGTTGGGAGGTTTGATGTAGGGTTTTCTCTGCAGGCATATAGCCCCAGTAAAGAAAGCACTGTCACCATCTGTGCTGCCTATCTTTCACTTGAATGATAATGACCTGTCACTGCTGAATTAATGGACTGTCACTGCTGGATTTTGGCCCATGGGTGATGACAGGCAGTTCTGCGCGGGTGTAGAATCCTCTGCATGTGTTATTTGCCTAAACAAAGGGCTTTTGCCCCGAAACGTTGCATCACGCAATACATTTTGCGTCAGGGTGTGCGAGTGTAATCTACCTTCTATCATTTGCCTAAAGCCCATTTCAAATTGAATATCTGCCCTAATGGCTTCACAGGAGCTTAATGATATAAACTGCATTTGAGTGTCTGCTGCAAAGAATATATATTCCATTATGTTAGGGCTAGATTGCTAAAGAGGTTAAAGAAAAAAATCTAGCAGCAGCTGAAATGAACGGGAGGCTATATAATGAGGAGTGTTAGAAACTAAGTTTAATAGTTCAACGCTCGTTTTTCTGTGGTTTCCAGATTAACCCCATTAACTCATTATAGTGGTCAGTTATACATTCCAGCACTGTTTGCACGAGGCAGAGTAAAATTCCCCTTTTCTCTCCTGGAGCAGGAGCACATTCCATGGTGATGAGGGTCCCACACCACTCACAAATGAAGAATCCTCTCTATCCTCTTGTGTTTTTTAATGCTCTGCCAATGTAGATGAGTAAATACAAGGCAACTGTAGATGGAAAAAAGAGGTTTGGCAAAGGCCCATAAGGCCAGGCGAGTCTGGATGTACAAGTCAGCTCTGTATGTCACTACCACCCTTAGCTTGGTTTGAAGCAAAGTGTCTCTTTAGAGACCTCATGGTGACGATATTATTGATTGGATCATAACTGTAATCATGGCATAGACAGTACCTGCTGCAGATGTGTATATAAACAGGACAGACAAGAACAGGTGTTTAGGAGGATCTCTAAAATATTGCACTGGGCAAGCAGTGCAATTGGTCAGAGCTCATGGGGTGAATATTATTAACAGAAATAGACAGTCACTTATGTTTTATTGCATTTAATTTATGTATTACATAGCATCAACTAAATCCAGCTGTAGACAACACAATAACTTGATTGTCTGGAACTAAGGGTAGGCAGAAGAGGAACAAGCCTAGGTCACTAGGTAAGGCAGGTGCCCCTTCTGCCTCAAAATCCAGCCCTGTGCTTTGATTGGGAAATAGTGGAGAAAAAATACAGGAGGCATGACAGCAGAAGTGTGAGCACAGGAGAGTTGCTAAGTGGGGTAAAATGGAGGGTAGAGGGCCACTGCTGAGTGGGGCATATGGTTGGTGAACAAAGGGCCGGGTGTCCGACACCAGGGGTTTTGCCTTGGGTACTAGTGCCGTTGGTCCTGGCTCTGTCTATCCACATGATTTTTTCTAGGCCATTTGTACTACACGTGAAAAATTCCATCCAGCAACTCTCCAGCTCCCATTGTTCCATGACAGTGTTAGAATGCACAGCGTGTTGGGGGGTTGTAGTTCAATAGCAGCTGGAGGATAGTGAGTTAGACATTACAGTAGTGTGTTATGAAATACTACATATTTGCATGATGCACCCTGATAACCACAAAACAGCTGCATTTCCATGTATTGTAGATTCAAATTTCTCTGTATCCTGAAATGTTTCCTTTTGTTTCCAACAGTGTATAGAACTCTCTTCTGGTTCCCTCCCAATCCACCAGTTAAGAGTAACACGCGTATCCACCTGCTGCTACACGGAGGGCTGGCTCGCTCTACACGGTAGATGAAAAATGTAACATTCCATTTTTTGCTCCCTGCATTCCTGAGCTCTGAATCATCTGCATCCTTTGTGTCACTCGTGAGTCACTTCCACAAAATGAAAGTTTTACAAGTTTTACATTTTCAAGTGTAAGGAGTGAGGTACCATATAGCCCATTAGTTCCACTCTCTACATGGCAGGCTATTCCCGCACCAGCACTGGATCATTTTCACCATTTGCCCTATTGAAAAGTTGGTTACATACAAATGTAGGATAAATATATCTTCATTATGCATTCACTTTTGTGCATTTGTGATGTGCAGAGCTGGAATGCAGCTGTTATTTATGGAATAATTGGAAACAGAACTTTGAGGGTAAATTTAAAAAGTGTTAAATGAGAATTCAGTTAGTTTCTATTCTGACCATTCAGAAAATGAAGCAGGCATTCCTCAATGTGGAAAATGAAACATACATTCTTTTGATACCTGTAAAAAATTAAGACTAGTTTTTTAAAATAGAACTCTATGGGAAATGCTGTTTCTGTATTTTGGAGCTGTCTGGATAACAGGTTTCCAGATAAAAGATTTGGGAATTCCCACCACTACAAATTTATTGGAGTGATGTAGACCAATGCATGGAAGATAGCCTAGATTTTCCCCAATCTGCATACTCCAGAAACGTCTATTAGACTTTGTAGAAGATCTTTTCCCACTGAGGTCCCTTGCTAGGGTCCTCCTGTTCTATGCCAAAAACTAATTGTCATGAATTGGATGGGAAATATGGTACCTACACTCACCCAATGGGTTAAGTTAGTTGACTTACTTTAGAAGCTCAGGGCTGCACGGACAAATTCGAGAAGGTATGGTCCCCCTGGTTAGACATTCACCCAATGGATGACAACAGTTAGTAAATAACTACAAACTTCTAGCCTACGTATAAGCTACACTCCTTTAGCACTTTGGGTCTAGAGGTGAAGATCTGGTTGCTTGTTATATCTGCATTTGAAGTACACCACCTTATTACCTTTGTCGTATTCTATTGTTATGTCACTGTAATATATATGTCTAATAAAATAAAATCTTAAAATAAAAAGGCAGCATATTGATATGTGATATTAATAGTGAATGTGTATTTAGTGACACTGCACTATACAGGAGAACCCTGCCATAGCTAATCACCTGGCACTGACAGCATCATTCAAAAGACACCAGGATTAATGTGATTAAAGAGACCAACAGTGTCCACTAAAGAGAAAAGCACTTCAGATCTTCAAGGTTTGTTTTTCTGCAGAGACAGTTAAAACAAGTCTCTGGCTTGCTTTTTAAAGGAGAACTGAAGAAGTAGGCTAGAAATGGCCCTTTAGCAGTAAAGATCTGTACCTCTTAAGATGCCCTAGTAGCTCCCCATCTTCTTTTCTGCTGATTTACTGCATATGCTCTAGGCTGCTGTCGCTTACTGATCTTAGGGACCGACTCACAATCTACAGTACATATAGAATATAAATGTCACAAGGCTGAGTAATTAATACAGATAATTACTACATGACAGCACAAAAACCAGTGCAACTAGTATGAGTTTATAATAATCAGCCCCAGCTTATATTACAGGCCAACCTCATTTTTTGCTTGATACTTTGAAGCCTGTTGGACAAGGACCTGATGGGGGTGTTGATGCAGTGTTGGTCCAATAGGCCTCCAGGCAAATCAGATCAACCAATATCTGGCAAGTTTTATGCATTACCATGGAGAGCATGTAACCCAATAAGCTTGAAGATTGGTTCTTCAAAGGTATGGATAGATACAGTATATAGATGGCTATTATGACCCTATTCAAATCAGTTTTTGCTGTTTGTTTTCATGTTTCTGTGTTTCACATAATACAATATTAATCTTCTTATTCTGACCCTATTCTGGCATGCAACTAAAATGCAATCTGGTTCTTGGTATACAAGCAACCTAAAAAAGATGACTAATTGCAACTTGCAAGAAGACTATTGTCTACATAAGTGCTGTCCAAAGTCTGTGGTACAGAGGGCCAAAATTTTTCTGGCCTATGTGGTGGAGGACCGATAATGGAAGCCAGTGTTGACCACGCCCTTTTTTAAACCACACCCACTTTAAACCACACTCTAAAGTGTTTCTACAAGAAATTGTGTCCACATTAATGGTGAGAGCTCACCAAAAAACCAAATGGTGCTCGCTGCATAGGCATAACCAATCACTCACATGTGAAAAGAGTTAATTAAGTCATATTAAGACATACCCTTAAATACATACAGTATGCCTCCTAATCCCCTGGTGGATCATACAGCAACAGATTATGGCACACACAGGAAACATAGGGCAGGCATAGTATGGCACACACAGGCAGCATTGGGCAGGCAGAGTATGGCACACACAGGGGGTATAGGGCTGGCAGAGTATGGCACACACAGGGAGCATAGGGCAGGCAGAGCATAGCACAAAGTGAGCATATGGTAAACTGTGTATGGCACACAGTTTTTTTGGCAAAGGGTTGAAGTCTCCTTTAAAACTTACATAAGGTAAGTAGTCACAGCAGCCAACCTTTCATATGGGCCACACAAGGGGGGTCCCAGGTCGCCAGTTGGACAGCACTGCTCTAAATGACTTCACTGTATATGATTCATCTTAATGTGTTACAGTGCAGAGCTGGCTGGGATTTCCCCTCTTAAATGTCACATTTCCTTGGCAGAAACATTGAGTATATAAATAATTACCTTATCATCTATCCAAAAGAAGCATTAACAAAGGACAGAATTTGTATAATATGTCACAGATCCTCTTCGGTAATTTACATAGCTTTTCAACTCGAACTGCGCATGTGCCAAAAGCTTAAGTGTCGGCGCTCATATCACGAAGAATCAGAAGCTACCAAACTTGGTGTCCATGAGCTCCGCTGCACTACTCTGCATATATAGGTCAGTATTTCTGCCCGGTCACTTTTCCTAGTAGAACACTATGCGGGGAGGAAGCAGGGAGGGGGGGCCAGTGGAGGATGGCAAATGGGGACTTTTAGCAGTAGGGGGGTTTACTTCTCCTTTAAGAGAAAATAACTGTGTGTGTTGATGTAAACAGCGTGGAGAGACTTACACAACACAGGTGAAAGCAAGTAGACATGCTGGAGATCCTGGAGTGTGGGCAGATGTACGTTCCAAATATCTGCGTGTGTCTTGGGCCCCAGGCACTTCCCAGCCAGGTTTTTAATTTAATGTGCATGTACACATCACAAGGCATCCCTGGGAGATTTATTAAAAATGGGGGGCTAACAAATCTGCACCCCCCAGTGCATTTGACTTTTCTTGTCCTTAAAAAAACATTTCTTTACCAGGAAGGGATGTTTTTGATAATGTATATAGTCAGTTCCAGCTGATGAAAATAATTTCTCCTAACAGTGCTTGGATGGTTTGATATGTGCATACTGGGTTGGTTTGATATGCGCTGAGCCAATCAGATAGCACATTGTACAGTTAAAAATAGGGTTTGTGCATTCTGCCTGTTGCTTTAAATAAAAATTATGCATAGTTTTTGTGATTTCTTGCACTCGGTAGTGCACAATAATGAAACTAAAACCACTTTCAACGCCTTTACTCTTCATAACAGTTGCTTGAAGGGATGCTGGCAGTTAAACAAATGATCTGTCACAGTTAAACCCCATATAATGAGCTCCTTCTTATCTGTAAACCTGAGACACAGACAGCAGCTGAGGGAAATGAGTGTCTTTTAAAAGCTAATTTTCTGGTTTCAAGAGGTGGGGGAAGGAGACAGCAGAAGTAAAAAAAAAAGACAGTCCCATTGTTATTTGTTATTGTAAAATACCTAATAAAAAAAATTGTTAAAAGTGTAGTTGCATCTCCCCTGTGTGAGTCAGTAAGACATTTAGATTATACATAGATTATTACCAAAAAAAGTCTTCAACATTTTTGATAACCATAAAAATACTTGTAATGTAATGTAATTTTACAGTGGATAGAGCATAGAAAATGATGTGCAGTACAGATTAAAGTAAATTCATTCACCAGGGCTAGAAACAAGATAAATATGAATTAAATGTATCCATTAAGGATTATAAAAATGGAAAATGATTTTTAGATAAGAGATTTAGTACAACCCCCCCCCCACACTTATATCTATCACTGGTGCCGGGAGGTGGAGTGGGCTATATCATCATCATTTATTTATATAATAAATATACAGGTATGGGATCTGTTATCCAGAATGCTTGGGACCTGGGGCTTTGCGGATAACGGATCTTTCTGTAATTTGGATCTTCATACCTTAATACCAAAGAATAATGTAAACATTAAATAAACCCAATAGGTTGATTTTGCTTCCGATAAGGATTAATTATATCTTCGTTTGGATCAAGTACAAGGTACTATTTTATTGTTAAAGAGAAAAATGAAATAATTTTAAGAAATTTGGATTATTTGGATAAAATGGAGTCTATGGGAGATGGCCTTTTTTGTAATTCAGATAACGGGTTTCTGGATAATGGATCCCATACCTGTATATATTACATATTAGTTTATAACGAAAAGGGAACAAACAGTAAAGATAAATGAGTTAAGCAGCAGCAGCCTTTAGATCCGATTGGAGTTGTGAAAGACGACTTGTTGGAATACCTGCGAGGAGTAGGTTGTAGAAGTCAAGGCAATAAGGGGCAGATTTATCAAAGGTCGAAGAGAATCTAATTAAAAAACGTCGAATTTCAAAGTAATTTTTGGGTACTTCGACCATCGTATAGGCCAAATTCAACTTTGATTCGAATTGAAAAACCTTCAAAAATTCGACCACTCGAAAATTGAAGTACTGTCTCTTTAAAAAACTTCTTCGACACTCCTAGAACCTATCTGAGGCTTTTGGGCAAGTTTTGAGAAGTCGAAGTTTTTTTTGAAAAATCGTTTCGAAGAGTTAAATCGTTCGGTTATACGATTTTACTTCGATCGTACTTCGATCGAATAGTGATATGGACTATCACTTTCGACTATCGAAGTACTCAAATTCGATGGTCGAATTTCAAAGTTTTTTTACTTCAAAATGCGATCCTTGATAAATATGCCCTAAGTGTTTTTGTTGTATCTGAACTGAGATACGGTCATATTCTGGCAAAGTTGCGCAGCTGAATACGATACGATTTTGCCCGTGTTTGGATGTTTGGTGAAAAAGATGGGCGAGAGTCTAAGATGATTCCTAGGTAGCGTGCCTAGGTTAGGTTATCAGGCAATATATTCTACATGAAATCACCCCAGATGTTACATAATTAATGTGGGTTGAAAAGATAATACTCCATCAAGTTCAACCCCTCCAAATGAACCCCAGTACATGCATTTACAGATCTACTGATACATCTTTACATTACATTACTCAGAGTTCTGGATTGTTGCTGGATTAAAGGAGTGCCAGTAAAATATATCTGCATTAGAACACATCCGTTTGCCAAAAACATGACAGTGACCCATTTATGATGCATGTAAAGGTTTTGTGGTCAGATGAGACCAGAGACAGAGACTTTTTGTTTTTGCTAATCAGGAGCATAAACATTTGAAGCAAAGAACCTAGTGTACATGTTCCTATTTGACTATTGCCACCAGAAAACAGTGGACAAGAAGTCAAGCTGCCAGACATGACAGCGACCATTTGCTGTGCATCTTTGGGTTTTCAGTATAGGGGAGCAGAGCCATTCTTGGGGGTCTCCTTGGGCCCTCTGATTAATGTTTCTTCTTTAACTCTTAATATTGTAAGTTGCTGAACAACCCCCATGCTTACAGAGCCCTTACTATAATGTTATTAATAGATATATACAGCCAAGAGATTTCCGAGGTGTTTAGGAGGGACGGACCAACCCTAAGAACAATGGCACACAGGATACTTTGTTGTTCATAGGTAATTGCTCTACCAAACTGCATGAAAATACTTACCAGTGGACTTGCCACAGGTAAAACACTTAAATCATGAAAATGTATTTTCATACACAATTAAGCTTTTCATTTGTTTACCTGGTGATTTGTCACCTTCAGGAAGCACAATTTCCAGTAGACAACATATGAGTGCCATTGTCCTAAAGGTATTTAACAGTATTTTACCCCCCCCCCTTTATAATGTTTTCCTTTAAATTTACAGAATCATAAACACACTGATATGTTGAATAATGTGTAATTTGGGGTAGAATTGTTTTCTCGTAAAACACCTAATTTCTTACTAATAGTACTGTATGACAAGAGTTACTCCAAAGCAAAACTCTTTCGCAAGATATACCAGCTTAACATTGGCTGAGTTTCACTGTCTTTCTTCATATAGCAGCAAGATCACTATGCTTGAAATAATATATTCTCGCTTTATTGTGCACATCTGCAATTTACACCACTTCCATAGCACATGCATTAGGATGTGCTACTGGCAAGAACTTCTTTGGAATTCTCCCAATTTGTTATTGCACAAGACAGCACAATGATGCTTATACTTGGGGGCATGTTGAGTAATAAGAACTCACTTCACCTTTTAAGTACATGGGAATATTGCCACACCTTTATTTTTAATGATGCTCATGATGTAAAAAGTAATTTACAGAATCATTTGTTATCAGGGGTATATATTTTTCTTGCAGAACACGTGTACGAAGGAATAACTGGGTGTTATTAGCAAATTAACATTGCAGAGGCTAAAATGCTGTTCCAATCAGAGTTTAAATGCTTCAATGCAATATGTTATGCATGGTTTTCTGTTTGTGGAAATAAATAATGATTTGAATTGCATCCAGCATGCTTTATTGGGATTCAGCAGTAAAACAACATAAGTCAAACATTAGTAAGAATAAAAAGAGCAAAAATAAATGGGAGATGATGATATCCATCCAATAATTTATATAGGGGGTACATTATTCACTATATAAATTGCAGGATGGAATGTAAAATATTTAGCAAATTAAGTACCTCCTATTGTAAAATAAAAGGATATTGTAAGTCAGTGAGTAAGTGCTTTTATACAGGTCGTGGAACTCTAAGGTGACTTCTAATATCCTTATATTTTTCAACAGGTGGTACTTCCTTTATTATAATACACACGCTTCAGTAATATATGTGACAAAACATCACTAACCACCAATTATAACTGATGACACCACTAAGCACAGTTTATATAGTGAATAAAGTACCCCCTCTTGTAAAATATAAGGATATTATAAGTTACCGAGGAGTTTCATGACCATATAAAAACACAAGGCCGAAGGAACTCCGAGGTAATTTCTAATATCCTCATATTTTGCAACTTATTTATTATAATACACAAATTTCAATGAGTCATGTGACAGAAATGACATCAGAACTCACCGTTTATAACTGATGATATCAGAACTCACCTTTTATAAGGATATAGTTTACAGGATATTCATGTTTTTTGTGTATTATAAGGATATCATTTACAGGCTATTCATGGCTCTTGTGCATTATAAGTACATTGTGCTTTTATATGGTCTTGGAACTCCAAGAAGCTCCATGACCATATAAAGACAGAAGCATGAAGGTCGAGTATTTTTACTCAGGTCATGGAACTCCACTGTGGCTTCCTAATACTGTATCCTTATATTTTACATCAGGGGGTACATTATTTATTATAATACTCAGATTTCAGTGACTTATTTGACAAATTATCACTGAGCACTGTTATAACTAATGACAACACTAAGCACTGTTAATAAGGATATAATTTACAAATTACAGTATATTCATGGCTCCTGTCTTTTATATAGAGATTAAAATAACCCTTAATTGTAAATTCTAAGGCTATAGAGTCACAAAGTTATTGGTCACTGAAGAGTTCAGTGACTATATAACAACACAAGACTGCAAACTGTGTGCTTTTATAGAAGTCATAAAACTCCATGTATTTCTTAACTGTTTATGAGCAGATTCATAGTTAATTTGTTGCACATAATAATGAGACCTAAGTATATAGTGATAGTGATTAGAAAACATTATCTAAAAGCGATTAAGGACTTTATACTAATAATGAATCCAGAGCACGCCAAGCCCCTCTCCTAAAGTTACACCACTGAATGAACTCATAGCACTGTATAAAGGCACACTATTTGGAAATATTAATTAGCAACCTTCGTCATTGTTCAATTAGTCTGAATATGGTAACGCTATAGTGAAAAATGATTCCAGGTGTGGTTCCCAAAGAATATTAAATAGACATATACTGCCTGTGGATAATAATTGCTATTGTGAAATAACATTACAATAAGGCTCTTACTGATGAGCGGTTGTAGCTGCGCTCCCCTGCGTTTCGTTTTTCTGCGTTCAGCCGCAGGGGAGCACAGGAATAGACGCATTAAGCTTTTTTCAATGGGGCTGTATTCACACAGGTGCGTGTAGGCACTGAACGCAGGTTGAGATGCAACATTCTGCATTTTTCCTGCGTTCGGCGCCTACACGCGCCTCTGTGAGTACAGCCCCATTGAAAAAAGCTTAATGCGTCTATTCCTGCGCCAGTAAGAGCCCTAAGTGCATGTATGTATTTGCTGTTACATAGTTCAAATTCAACTATTTTATGGAGAAAGAACTTATATTTGCTCCAGCACTGTAACCCATAGCAATCAATCTGAGATTTGCCTTAAAAGTCCAACTAACATTTGTCTGACCAAAATTAGGGTTCTTAAACAGGGCCATTTTTAATTTACAAACTGAGCACAACCCCCCCCTGCATATATTGTGTTTACATTTTTTGAAACATGCTGTTTTAAAAAAACATGATGAATAAAAATGGAGTAGAACACAACTCTGAACACTCCTGAGTACAGGTATGGGGTTCGTTATCCAGAAATTATGTGATGTGCGGGGTTGACCCGAAACCTGTAGTGACCCGTGGGTTGGCCACCGATTGGACGGTTTGGATTGAACTTTGGCCAACCATTGCAGGTTAGAGTTGGGTGTGGGTCACACTGGATAAGAACACTAATCTTTGATCCCGAGGATTCCCTGTATGCACAGAAGTAACATACAGAGCAAGAAGACGTGGGTACAGGTTGGGTGCTGTTCCTACGGTGGCAACATTTTGTGGATTAGGTACGAGTGTAGGTTAAGGTTTTGCGGGTTAGGGGTTGGTGCAAGCAGGCACTTTTCAGGGGCTGCTGCCGCCTGAGGCAGCAGCCCCAATGCCGCCCCTCCTCCTGCTCCGCTCTTCTAACTACCAGCGTCGGAGCGGGTGGAGGAGGGGCCGCATCGCTAGTGCAGTGAGCGCAATTGCGCTCGCTGCGCTAGAAGAGCCGAATTTCCGTTTTAAAAAACGGAAATTCGGCTCTTAAAGTTACCAGAGGCGGTAACTTTTTGCCGCCCCTGGTAACTGGCCACTCCGTGCCGCCTGAGGCAAGATTCTCACCTTGCCTCATGGCCGGAGCGGCCCTGGGTGCAAGTTGAGTGGGTTTATTTCATGTTTAAATTACTTTTCGGTAGACTTAAGGTATGGAGATCCAAATGAAGGAAATATTATCCGGAAAACCGCAGGTCACAAGCATTCTGCATAACAGGTGCAATACCTGTACAACCAGGCAGAATATAATGGAATCAATTAGCTAAGTTGTGCTGAAACCTGTGTCTCAAATGCATAGAAAAAATACCCATATGTCAGAGTTCTGCTGACTAGTTACTAGTGACTAGACTGGTGACTAATTGCTAGGTTACTGAACTGGTGTAAATTTGTCCATAATTATAAGATATGCTGCTATGAATCAGATTTGAGAAAACAATGTAAGGGTAAGAAGCTAATGTATATTTAAATTTTAAGGTATTTAATGGCAAAATATGTTTCATGGTAAAACAAAAAATGTTAAAACGTTTTGTGAGCAATATATTAAACATCAACTACAATGCGGAGCAGTAACTTCCAGACGTTTTCAGTGCAGTCCCCCCTCCCCTTTAAAGTGGTTGTTTATCTTTAAATTAACTTTTTGTATGATGTACAGAGTGATATTCTGAGACCACTTGCAATTGTTTTTAATTTATTATTTGTGTTTTTTTTTAATTATTTAGCTTTTTATTCAGCAGCTCTCCAGTTTGCAATTTTAGCAATCTGGTTTCTAGGGTGCAAATTACCATATTATTATTATTATTATTATATTATTATTGCATTGATTCAGTGTCGGACTGGGACACCAGGGGCCCACCCAAAACTTTGACCAGGGGCCCACCAATTAATTCTCCTAGTCTCTTTTCTATACATACTCTACTCTATTTTTCCAAATATTTAGCCTCTTTGTTCTCATAAAAATAGGGAATGGCCATGAAATAGGCCAAATGTTTAGCAGCATGAGGGCCCACCGGGACTTTTCCTGGTATCCCGGTGGGCCAGTCCAGCACTGCATTGATTTGAAAAAGAGACTGGAAGATGGCCTGAATAGAAATATGAGATATAAAAACTAGCAACAACAATACATTTATAGCCTTAGAGAGCATTTGTTTTTTAGATGGGGTTAGTGACCCCCATTTAGAAGCTGGAAAGAGTCAGAAGAAAATGGTAAATAATTTAAAAACTATTTTAAAAAAAATGAAGACCAATTGAATTGTTGTTTAGAATTTTAGAACATACTAAAAGTTAACTTAAAGGTGAACCACCCCTTTAATGCTCAACATTGGGTTGGGCCCCTCTTTGTTTGTAAGCTTATAGGTTACAAACATATGTAAACATCACTGTATCAGCCATTCAGTCATAGTTCCAAGAATATCTAGGGCACCAAGTAAGTGTTCTCCCCCAAATCTGGGCTTCCACTAGTATGTAGGAGAAGAAATATTAATAATTTCCAAATTTCTCCTAACTAGCCCATAGTCTGGGCCTACCCAGCCAATCAGGGCCAGAATTAGAGGTAGACACTTGCCTAGGGTACAACGATGGGGGGGGGGGTTTGGCTAGGCACATACCTCTTCAGTCACCTACCCCTAGTTTGGCCAAAACTGTGATGATCTCTAATTCACTCTTTGATAAATATGCCCATTGGTTCTGTAATCTGTCAAACTGAGTTTCAAGCAGAAACTGCTTTCAGTTGCAATTACATTTTACATATAATTTTAAAAACATTGACATTTGTAACTGATATGTTGGAAAGTGTCTACATTTTATTTCTTCATACAAAATAATTTTTGGCTGGACATCCCCTTTAAGATAGTTTACTCTTTCAACCTTTAGCAAATCACTTCTCACACACTCGTATGTATTTACTATAAGCACACGTGCAGAATGGTAAGAAAGCTGGAAGGGATTTCTTTTTCATTTTATAAATAATTCTAATAAAATGAGGGTGTGACATACACAGCAATCCGTATATGTCAAGACGTTCTAAAATGTAAAATGATTTCTTTGCTGCCACCTTATGTTCATATATAATAGTGTTTTAGGGATCCTTTCATTAAAAGAATTCCTAGTGGGTATATATACTCAGTGGCCATATTAAACTGCGTTATTTGGTCTAGGGGTTTTAGGAAGTAATTCTTTGAAACATTTTCTAGTGTTATTGCTTGTTGCTTATTAAAATGACAATGGAAGTTACTTTACAAGGAAGAAAGGCAGTCCTTTAGGTTTAAATGTTACCTCGTGGAGGATCGGAGGCGTGAATTACTGTTGCCAATTATTCAAAAGAAAAGAAAAAGATAGTAAGAGCCCCCGTACTCTCAAATGAATTTACTAACTTATCTAAATTATATAGTGAACCAATGAGTTGATAATTATAAAGTGCTTGTGCTAATAAAAAAGATTTGCTTGATTAATTAAAGCCTTTTGATAGGCTTTAAATAAATAATTAACAAAACAACAAGTTCAGAGAAGCACAGAGTTGCTTTTTCTGTGTATTAAAAATAGCCAGTGCCAACTTGTTGATTTATGTACTTAATCTATAAGCGATAGATTCAAGATTCCAATAAGTTATAAAGTGCAAGTGCTCAATTGTTATTCATTTGCCGACTGGGTGTGGTTCAAAATGATTAATTTATGCAAGTGCTAGTGCATTATAAAATCACAAGGTAATTCATTAATAATATAGTTTAACGAAAAAGGAACCAGGACCAACATTCAAGGAAACTTGAGTAGGAAAAGGAAAATAGTGTAGAGGTGGAGAAGTCCCAAAGAAACTGCTGCCTATTATTTTCTAAGCCCTGGGACCCCACATGGGGAGAAAGTAGTACACTGAGGACTGTGGTCTCGTATATTACATACCCTTTTTCTTAAAGGGCTAAAATCTAAAAAACCTAAAAAACTGGTGGATTTGTGTTTTTTTAGATTTTAGCTCTTTAAGAGAAAGGGTATGTATAGGCTTCTAAGTGTCTAATAAAATGAAAAAAAATCATATTTCACAAAGAACAATCACATATATCAGAAAAATCATTTCTTTAATGTACGAGAACACAGCTGATTTTGAAAGGTCTATGTCTGAACGCGGCAATACCAAATATATATAGTTTTATGGAGATTTCTCACTTGTTTAGGTCAAAATCTACAAGCAGTACACTACCAAATTTCCAAAGCACCGCTCCCCAAACGGCATACTTCTGATTTCAAGGCCAAACATTCTGCTTACAGTAGGTTTACCCTAGAAAACGACCCATTATTAGAAAGAACAAATGGGTAAAAAATGGGTAAATATATCTTTGTACTCCAAACTACCAAGTTGCAATCTCCCACACATCATTAGGTATCAATGTAAAACACCCCAAATATGAAAGCCCGGGGTCCACTGAACAGTTTGATGCCAAATATATATAGGTTTACCTAAGCATGTTGTATATAGGGGCACTAAAATGTATACACCTCATTTTAGCTATCAGTTCTGTAATTCCAGATACTGCAAAATCAACACATTTACATAGTTTGGGGGGGGGGAAGTTAGAAAAAAGTACGTTCACCCCAGAATACCATATATTTTCGGGAAAGTACACATTACCCCGAATCCAAATTGGGTATGCATGTCTTTCTACTAAGCCGCAAACCCTTCCTAAATTTGGCGATTTTGGTGCCATTTTCTAAAATCACCTCAAAACTTCAAACCTGCAACATCATATTTCCAACATACTATTATGTATCAATATAAATCACCCCAACTATGAAAGCTTAGGGTCCTCTGAACAGTTTGATGCCCAATATGTTTAGGTGTACCCAAGCACGTGGCATATAGGGGCCCCAAAACGAAGACCCCCATTTGGTCTGTCATTTCAGACTCTGCAAAATCAACACTTTTACATAGTTTTGGGGGGGCGGCAAAGGTAGAAAAAAGTAAGTTCACCCCAGAAAACCATATATTTTCAGAAAGTACACATTCTCACAAATCCAAATTGGTTATGCATGTCTTTCTACTTCAAAGTACCAAGCCGCAAACCATTCCTAAATTTGGTGATTTTGGTGACTTTTCCAAAAATTAACCTCAAAATTTCTACCCTGCAGCATCTTATTACCCACATACTTTTAGGTATCAAGAGAAATCACCCCAAATATGAAAGCCTAGGGTCCTCTGAACAGTTTGATGCCCAATATGTATAGGTGTACCCAAGCACGTGGCATATAGGGGCCCCAAAAGGAAGACCCCCATATGGTCTGTCATTTCAGGTACTGCAAAATCAACACATTTACATAGTTTTGGGGGGCGGCAAAGGAAGAAAAAAATATGTTCACCCCAGAAAACCATATATTTTTGGAAAGTCCCACAAATGTAAATTGTGTATGCATGTCTTTCTACTCCAAAGTACCAAGCCGCAAACGATTCCTAAATTTGGTGATTTTGGTGACATTTCCAAAAATCACCTCAACATTTCTATTATGCAGCATCGTATTACCCACATACTTTTAGGTATCAAGAGAAATCACCCCAAATATGAAATCCTAGGGTCCTCTGAACAGTTTTATGCCAAATATGTATAGGTATACCCAAGCACGTGGCATATAGGGGCCCCAAATGAAGACCCCCATATGGTCTGTCATTTCAGGTACTGCAAAATCAACACATATACATAGTTTTGGGGGGGAGCAAAAGTAGAAAAAAAAAAAAAAAGTACATGCATGTCTTTGTACTCCAAAGTACCAAGTCGCAAGCCTTTCCTAAATTTGGCGATAAAAGCAAAAGTTTTTAAATTTCTGAAAATTGCCTAAAATATTGCAATTGGCCGCATTTATCTCACCCAATTTCTTACATACAATTGTAAAACACCATAAATACTGATGCCAAGGCTCTACCGAACAGTTTGATGCTCAATATGCATTGATATACGAAGGCAGCTGGCATGTGCGGACCTCAAATGAAAATAGTGCATATGATTTTTCTCCCCTGCCTATTCGCCTTCTGTGAACATAGACCCTTGACTTCATATTATGTGCCTCAAGACCCTCTTAACAACAAAGACCCCCCAAAACCATATATTTTTGGAAAGTACACATTCTGACGAATCCAACAAAGATAAAGACGTCTTTCTACACCACACTACCAAACTGCAAAGCTTTTCAAAACATAGAGGTTTTTACAATATTTCTGAAAATCGCCTAAAACTGTTGCAGTTTGCCGGATTTATCGCACACAATGTTTTACTGACAAAGAAAAATCACCCTAAATGTGGACGTCAGAGATCTACTGAATAGTTTGATGCTCAATATGCAAAGATTTACCAAAGTATGTGGCGTGTACGGACCCCAAATGAAAAACATGCATATGAATTTTCACGCTAGCCAACTAAGCTGCAGAAAAGAGAGCCCCAACTGTGCATTATGTGCCGTAAGACCCCCAAACTGTAAAAAGACCCCCAGAAAACTCTATATTTTTGGAAAGCATATATTCTGGTGAATCAAACTAAGTAAAATAAATCTTTCTATACCAAAGCACCAAACAGCAAAACGATACTAAAGATACACAAGGAACAATAATGCAGGGATAAAATTGCAATAAAACCACAAAAATTGTGTAAATCAATGAAATAACAAAATAATTGATCTGACAGCGTAATTAGTGGCCGAAATCGATTGTAAAATAGTCATGCTGACAAAATAACATGTTTTTAGGCAAAACAAACGGTACAATGAATAAGTAAAAAAAAAAAAACACCTGTTGAGTGTGAGTGTGAGTTTTTGTGTATACATATTTGTGCACTTCTAAAAGTTGTCTGAGTGTGCAAATACATGTAAATAAGTGTAAATAAGTGTACAAAAGGGACCAAGTGTGCTAAAATTAAAAAATAAAAAATACCAATCTTTACTAAAATGTGTGTGTTAGTGTATAAATGTACTGTAAGTATGTGTAAGTGCAGGTAAGTGTGTAAGAAAATGTGCACTTACCGTTTTTGAAGGATTGCAGGAACCGAAGGAGGACTCCAAGGCAGCGTGTAAGCAGAGTAGGTGCACAGCAGGAAGTGAGTGGGCGGGTGTGCGACATGGATCAGGGAAGCAGCAGCAGCACTCACATTGCGCATTTGCTACTCTGAAGTCGGATCTGCAACAATCACATCGCAGATCTGACTTGACAGCCCCCCAGCCACTTTGCCCAGGGGGCTGTCTTCCCTCCTGACTCTTTGCAGAGGCGGCAAAAGCCGCCGATGCAGAGAGAAGGGCTCAGCAGCAGGAGAATGTACAGGGTACGTTCTTGGCAGCCTGAGCCCTGAACTGCCAGCACGTATGCCGTACGTTAAATAAGAAATATTTATAGTTTTTGTTATTTCTGTCACTAAAGAGAAAAATAAAACCAGTTTTACTCTAAAATTTCCTAAATGTGATGAGCAGAGAAGTTGGTAAAACATATTACCAATTCACTAAAAAGTCATCTGATAATGAACTATTTCCAGGTAATCTATATTTTGTTTATTTCAAAATTGGCAAAAGAAGGGGGGTTGTGGGAGCACTCCAAGGCTAAGTAAAAATATATAAGTACAATAAAAGTGCTACTGATCTAAGAATACAAGAATACAAAAAAGAGGGGAATTGATCAATGCACATTCCCCAGTCCCCTGTTTCAAAAGCAATTTCGTATCAATGCAAGTGCATATAATTTCAAAAAAAGGGTTTTCCTTACAAAGTCTTGATCATAAAATTGGTAAGTCATCATACCATGTCAAGGTAAACTCCATATGGTGATCGTATTTACCGCTGGTCACCTCCTTGTATGGTAGCATTTCTTGTGATAAATGTCTCCTGAGACTTACCAATTTTGTTATTTTTTACTTTGCCTTGTACTGCTCCCACATAGAGATGTCGCGAACTGTTCGCCGGCGAACTTGTTCGCGCGAACATCGGGTGTTCGCGCTCGCCGGAAGTTCGCGAACGTCGCGCGACGTTCGCCATTTTGGGTTCGCCATTGTTGGCGCTTTTTTTTGCCCTCTCACCCCAGACCAGCAGGTACATGGCAGCCAATCAGGAAGCTCTCCCCTGGACCACTCCCCTTCCCTATAAAAACCGAAGCCCTGCAGCGTTTTTTCACTCTGCCTGTGTGTGCTGAAGAGATAGTGTAGGGAGAGAGCTGCTGCCTGTTAGTGATTTCAGGGACAGTTGAAAGTTTGCTGGCTAGTAATCGTTTTGATACTGCTCTGTTATTGGAGGGACAGAAGTCTGCAGGGGTTTGAGGGACATTTAAGCTTAGGTAGCTTTGCTGGCTAGTAATCTACCTTCTACTGCAGTGCTCTGTATGTAGCTGCAGTGGGCAGCTGTCCTGCTTCTGATCTCATCTGCTGACTGCTGCAATAACAGTAGTCCTTGTAAGGACTGCTTTTATTTATTTTTTTGTTGTTTTACTACTACTACTACTACTACTATAAGAGCCCAGTGCTATTAGTCTAGCAGTGTTGGGGAGTGGGACTGGTGTGCTAATCTGCTGCTCCTAGTAGTTCAGCAGCACCAACTTTAATTTTTTTTTTTTAATATTCATTTTTTTTTTATTTTACTTTTTTTTATTTTACTACCGCTGTAGTAGTGTATAAGTTGACCTTTTAGGCATTATTTGCCCTGTAGGCATTATTTGCACAGTGTTTTCTTCAACCCGCCATCTAGCTGTGTGACCTTGTTCACATTCTGTCTAAATATCCATAATATTACCGTCTCCAGAAAAAACACCGGAGTGACTTTTTTCAAGCAGCATTCATATATTTTACGTAATCCGTATCCACCGCTGTAGTAGTGTATACGTTGACCTTGTAGGCATTATTTGCACACTGTTTTCTTCAACCCGCCATCTAGCTGTGTGACCTTGTTCACATTCTGTCTAAATATCCATAATATTACCGTCTCCAGAAAAAACACCAAACAATGCCTACAAGGTCAACGTATGGCAGTTGTTTAAAGAGAACAGTAGATTACTAGCCAGCAAAGCTACCTAAGCTAAAATGTCCCTCAAATCCCTGCAGACTTCTGTCCCTCCAATACAGAGCAGTATCAAGCAGATTACTAGCCAGCAAACTTACTATCATCTGTCCCTGAAATCACTAACAGCTCTCCCCCTACACTATCTCTTCCAAGCACACACAGGCAGATTTTTCAGATACATTTTTGCCCTTGATCCCCCTCTGGCATGCCACTGTCCAGGTCGTTGCACCCTTTAAACAACTTTAAAATCATTTTTCTGGCCAGAAATTTTTTTTTTAGATGTTAAAGTTCGCCTTCCCATTGAAGTCTATGGGGTTCGCGAACCGTTCGCGAACCGCTCGCGTTTTTGCGCAAGTTCGCGAATATGTTCGCGAACTTTTTTTCCGACGTTCGCTACATCCCTACTCCCACATCACCCTTTTGCATTTTTGTTCTATAGCAGAGTTATTTTGTTGGACGTTATGCTGCAGGCCAAGCTTCCACGATTGAAAGGAACAAGATTTAAATAATTTATTTAGTGTAAGAAAAGTTTATTTTGCTCAACCAACATGATATGAAAAAGGATTTGGAATTATTTCTTTGGGTGACATGTCTCCTTTAAGCCATCTGCTGAGATGTTAACTGCCTGGCAAATTACAGGTATTGTTCAAAGGTGTCTTTTCAATCCATATAGTCCGCCACAACCTTTCTGTTGGAAGTTTGTTCTGATACCAATATGTGACATCTGACAACTTTTAGATTCTAGGCATCATTCATGTCTAACATTTCAGGCAAAGATGTCTTTTCAATCTAAACGCTCCACTATAATCTTTCTCTTGGAAGTTTGAGTTTCCATATTTAGGAAGGCAGGACTATTATTGTCATTGCTGCATCATCAGGTGCAAATGTGCATCTAAAACCATGGAGATGCCTCATACATGCGAAGCATGCGCTCTACCACTGAGCTACATCCCCAGCACAATGCTTGCTATTACCATATCAAAGATAACAAAGACTGACCATATATTTCAACTTCATGGTTGCATAACCGTTTACATAGTTGTAACACTGATTTTGTGGATCTAGAACCAGAAATGCATCTATAGTGAATTTGTCAAAGTTCTGTAATCTGTATCAGAGTACTTAGTAAACATATGTTGGACTGTAGGTATCAGAAATCCATGGTGCAGAAACCTTAGAGGAAGCAGTGGGACCTGGGGAATGGGGGGAGGGTTTGTAACTGTGGGGTCAGCTCTCCCTATAGCCACCCTGATGGAGGAGAATTTGGCTGCCAATGGTTATGGATGGGGTCTGAGTGGGCATTGGAACCCTTCAAAGATTCTTTTTTTGAAGGGGGCCTGGCGTATCATTGTTATGCCGATGGTAATCTGTCATCTTCTCAAAATTCTTGGTGGAAACTGTTGCATGTTAGTCATTTCTGCAGGACATTTGATGTACACCTGACAGAGTTTTTCAAAGCTATAAGGACGGTACACACCCCTCTTGAACTTAAGCTGTATAAATAAGGCTTGTGCTCAACTTAATTTTTGCCCTTAAATAAGAAATATTTATAGTTGTTGTTATTTCTGGCACTAAAGAGAAAAATAAAACCAGTTTTACTTTAAAATTTCCTAAAACTGATGAGCAGAGAAGTTGATAAAACATATTACCAATTCACTAAAAAGTCATCTGATAATGAACTATTTCCAGGTAAAATATATATTGTTTATTTCAAAATTGGCAAAAGAAGGGGGCTTTTGGGAGCATTCCAAGGCTAACTAAAAATTATATGAGTACAATAAAAGTGCTACTGATCTAAGAATACAAGAATACAAAAAAGAGGGGAATTGATCAATGCACATTCCCCAGTCCCCTGTTTCATAAGCAATTTCATATCAATGCAAGTGCATGTAATTTCAAAAAAAGGGTTTTCTTTACAAAGTCTTGATCATAAAATTGGTAAGTCATCATACCATGTCAAGGTAAACTCCATATGGTGATCCTATTTACCGCTGGTCACCTCCTTGTATGGTAGCAATTCTTGTGATAAATGTCTCCTGAGACTTACCAATGTTGTTATTTTTTACTTTGCCTTGTACTGCTCCCACATCACCCTTTTGCATTTTTGTTCTATAGCAGAGTTATTTTGTTGGACCTTATGCTGCAGGCCAAGCTTCCACGATTGAAAGGAACAAGATTTAAATAATTTATTTAGTGTAAGAAAAGTTTATTTTGCTCAACCAACATGATATGAAAAGGATTTGGAATTATTTCTTTGGGTGACATGTCTCCTTTAAGCCATCTGCTGAGATGTTAACTGCCTGGCAAATTACAGGTATTGTTCAAAGGTGTCTTTTCAATCCATATAGTCCGCCACAACCTTTCTGTTGGAAGTTTGTTCTGATACCAATATGTGACATCTGACAACTTTTAGATTCTAGGCATCATTCATGTCTAACATTTCAGGCAAAGATGTCTTTTCAATCTAAACGCTCCACTATAATCTTTCTCTTGGAAGTTTGAGTTTCCATATTTAGGAAGGCAGGACTATTATTGTCATTGCTGCATCATCAGGTGCAAATGTGCATCTAAAACCATGGAGATGCCTCATACATGCGAAGCATGCGCTCTACCACTGAGCTACATCCCCAGCACAATGCTTGCTATTACCATATCAAAGATAACAAAGACTGACCATATATTTCAACTTCATGGTTGCATAACCGTTTACATAGTTGTAACACTGATTTTGTGGATCTAGAACCAGAAATGCATCTATAGTGAATTTGTCAAAGTTCTGTAATCTGTATCAGAGTACTTAGTAAACATATGTTGGACTGTAGGTATCAGAAATCCATGGTGCAGAAACCTTAGAGGAAGCAGTGGGACCTGGGGAATGGGGGGAGGGTTTGTAACCGTGGGGTCAGCTCTCCCTATAGCCACCCTGATGGAGGAGAATTTGGCTGCCAATGGTTATGGATGGGGTCTGAGTGGGCATTGGAACCCTTCAAAGATTCTTTTTTTGAAGGGGGCCTGGCGTATCATTGTTATGCCGATGGTAATCTGTCATCTTCTCAAAATTCTTGGTGGAAACTGTTGCATGTTAGTCATTTCTGCAGGACATTTGATGTACACCTGACAGAGTTTTTCAAAGCTATAAGGACGGTACACACCCCTCTTGAACTTAAGCTGTATAAATAAGGCTTGTGCTCAACTTAATTTTTGCCCTTAAATAAGAAATATCTATAGTTGTTGTTATTTCTGGCACTAAAGAGAAAAATAAAACCAGTTTTACTTTAAAATTTCCTAAAACTGATGAGCAGAGAAGTTGATAAAACATATTACCAATTCACTAAAAAGTCATCTGATAATGAACTATTTCCAGGTAAAATATATATTGTTTATTTCAAAATTGGCAAAAGAAGGGGGCTTTTGGGAGCATTCCAAGGCTAACTAAAAATTATATGAGTACAATAAAAGTGCTACTGATCTAAGAATACAAGAATACAAAAAAGAGGGGAATTGATCAATGCACATTCCCCAGTCCCCTGTTTCATAAGCAATTTCATATCAATGCAAGTGCATGTAATTTCAAAAAAAGGGTTTTCTTTACAAAGTCTTGATCATAAAATTGGTAAGTCATCATACCATGTCAAGGTAAACTCCATATGGTGATCCTATTTACCGCTGGTCACCTCCTTGTATGGTAGCAATTCTTGTGATAAATGTCTCCTGAGACTTACCAATGTTGTTATTTTTTACTTTGCCTTGTACTGCTACCACATCACCCTTTTGCATTTTTGTTCTATAGCAGAGTTATTTTGTTGGACCTTATGCTGCAGGCCAAGCTTCCACGATTGAAAGGAACAAGATTTAAATAATTTATTTAGTGTAAGAAAAGTTTATTTTGCTCAACCAACATGATATGAAAAAGGATTTGGAATTATTTCTTTGGGTGACATGTCTCCTTTAAGCCATCTGCTGAGATGTTAACTGCCTGGCAAATTACAGGTATTGTTCAAAGGTGTCTTTTCAATCCATATAGTCCGCCACAACCTTTCTGTTGGAAGTTTGTTCTGATACCAATATGTGACATCTGACAACTTTTAGATTCTAGGCATCATTCATGTCTAACATTTCAGGCAAAGATGTCTTTTCAATCTAAACGCTCCACTATAATCTTTCTCTTGGAAGTTTGAGTTTCCATATTTAGGAAGGCAGGACTATTATTGTCATTGCTGCATCATCAGGTGCAAATGTGCATCTAAAACCATGGAGATGCCTCATACATGCGAAGCATGCGCTCTACCACTGAGCTACATCCCCAGCACAATGCTTGCTATTACCATATCAAAGATAACAAAGACTGACCATATATTTCAACTTCATGGTTGCATAACCGTTTACATAGTTGTAACACTGATTTTGTGGATCTAGAACCAGAAATGCATCTATAGTGAATTTGTCAAAGTTCTGTAATCTGTATCAGAGTACTTAGTAAACATATGTTGGACTGTAGGTATCAGAAATCCATGGTGCAGAAACCTTAGAGGAAGCAGTGGGACCTGGGGAATGGGGGGAGGGTTTGTAACCGTGGGGTCAGCTCTCCCTATAGCCACCCTGATGGAGGAGAATTTGGCTGCCAATGGTTATGGATGGGGTCTGAGTGGGCATTGGAACCCTTCAAAGATTCTTTTTTTGAAGGGGGCCTGGCGTATCATTGTTATGCCGATGGTAATCTGTCATCTTCTCAAAATTCTTGGTGGAAACTGTTGCATGTTAGTCATTTCTGCAGGACATTTGATGTACACCTGACAGAGTTTTTCAAAGCTATAAGGACGGTACACACCCCTCTTGAACTTAAGCTGTATAAATAAGGCTTGTGCTCAACTTAATTTTTGCCCTTAAATAAGAAATATCTATAGTTGTTGTTATTTCTGGCACTAAAGAGAAAAATAAAACCAGTTTTACTTTAAAATTTCCTAAAACTGATGAGCAGAGAAGTTGATAAAACATATTACCAATTCACTAAAAAGTCATCTGATAATGAACTATTTCCAGGTAAAATATATATTGTTTATTTCAAAATTGGCAAAAGAAGGGGGCTTTTGGGAGCATTCCAAGGCTAACTAAAAATTATATGAGTACAATAAAAGTGCTACTGATCTAAGAATACAAGAATACAAAAAAGAGGGGAATTGATCAATGCACATTCCCCAGTCCCCTGTTTCATAAGCAATTTCATATCAATGCAAGTGCATGTAATTTCAAAAAAAGGGTTTTCTTTACAAAGTCTTGATCATAAAATTGGTAAGTCATCATACCATGTCAAGGTAAACTCCATATGGTGATCCTATTTACCGCTGGTCACCTCCTTGTATGGTAGCAATTCTTGTGATAAATGTCTCCTGAGACTTACCAATGTTGTTATTTTTTACTTTGCCTTGTACTGCTCCCACATCACCCTTTTGCATTTTTGTTCTATAGCAGAGTTATTTTGTTGGACCTTATGCTGCAGGCCAAGCTTCCACGATATGAAGGAACAAAATTTAAATAATTTATATAGTGTAAGAAAAGTTTATTTTGCTCAACCAACATGATATGAAAATGGATTTGGAATTATTTCTTGGGGTCTCCTTTAAGCCATGTGCTGAGATGTTAACTGCATGGCAAATTACAGGTATTGTTCAAAGGTGTCTTTACAATCCATATAGTCCACTACAACCTTTGTGTTGGAAGTTTGTTTTGATATCAATATGTGCCATCTGACAACGTTTTCATTCTAGGCATCATCATGTCCAACCTTTCCGGCAAAGTTACCTTTTCAATCTAAACGCTCCTCTATAATCTTTTTGTTGGAAGTTTGAGTTTCCATATTCTGGAATGTAGTACTATTATAGAAGATGGCTTGTCTCACATCAACATTTGTTTAGTGATGTATTATTTCTATTTATCATTGCTGCATCATCAGGTGCAATTGTGCATCTAAAACCATGGAGATGCCGGGGATTGAACCCGGGGCCTCATACATGCAAAGCATGCGCTCTACCACTGAGCTACATCCCCAGCACAAAGGTTGCAATTACCATATCAAAGATAACAAAGACGGACCATATATTTTAACTTCATGGTTGCATAACCATTTACGTAGTTGTAACACTGATTTTGCGGATCTAGAACCAGATATGCATCTACAGTGAATTTGTCAAAGTTCTGTAATCTGTATCAGAGTACTTAGTAAACATATGTTGGAGTGTAGGTATCAGAAAACCGTGGTGCAGAAACTATAGAGGAAGCAGTGGGGCCTGGGGAATGGGGGGAGGGGTTGAAATCGCGGGGTCAGCTCTCTCTATAGCAGTGGTCCCCAACCTTTTTTACCCATGAGCCATACTCAAGTATAAAATAATGTTGGAGAGCAACACAAGCATTCAAAAAGTTTCCTGGGCTTCCAAATAAGGGCTGTGATTGGGTATTGGTAGCCCCTATGTGGACTTGCAGCTAACAGGAGGTTCTGTTTGGCAGTATACATGTTTATGCAACTAAAGCTTGCCATTAAGCCTGGAATTAAAAAAAAAGCACCTGCTCGGAGGCAACTAGGAGCAACATCCAAGGGGTTGAAGAGCAACATGTTGCTCACGAGCTACTGGTTGGGGATCAATTCTCTATATCCACCCTGATGCAGGAGAATTTGGCTGCCAATGGTTATGGATGGGGTCGGAGTGGGCATTGGAACCCTTCAAAGATTCTTTTTTTGAATATGAGTTTTTCAAGGATATAAGGATGGTACACACCCCTCTTGAACTTAAGCTGTATACAGAAGGCTTGTGCTCAACTTAATGTTTGCCCTTAAATAAGAAATATCTATAGTTTTTGTTATTTCTGGCACTAAAGAGAAAAATAAATCCAGTTTTACTTTAAAATTTCCTAAATCTGATGAGTAGAAAAGTTGATAAAACATATTACCAATTCACTAAAAAGTCATCTGATAATGAACTATTTCCAGGTTAAATATATATTGTTTATTTCAAAATTGGCAAAAGAAGGGGGCTTGTGGGAGCATTCCAAGGCTAACTAAAAATTATATGAGTACAATAAAATGCTACTGATCTAAGAATACAAGAATACAAAAAAGAGGGGAATTGATCAATGCACATTCCCCAGTCCCCTGTTTCATAAGCAATTTCATATCAATGCAAGTGCATGTAATTTCAAAAAAAGGGTTTTCTTTACAAAGTCTTGATCATAAAATTGGTAAGTCATCATACCATGTCAAGGTAAACTCCATATGGTGATCCTATTTACCGCTGGTCACCTCCTTGTATGGTAGCATTTCTTGTGATAAATGTCTCCTGAGACTTACCAATGTTGTTATTTTTTACTTTGCCTTGTACTGCTCCCACATCACCCTTTTGCATTTTTGTTCTATAGCAGAGTTATTTTGTTGGACGTTATGCTGCAGGCCAAGCTTCCACGATTGGCAGGAAAATAATTTAAATAATTTATATAGTGTAAGAAAAGTTTATTTTGCTCAACCAACATGATATGAAAACGGATTTGGAATTATTTCTTGGGGTCTCCTTTAAGCCATGTGCTGAGATGTTAACTGCATGGCAAATTACAGGTATTGTTCAAAGGTGTCTTTTCAATCCATATAGTCCACTACAACCTTTGTGTTGGAAGTTTGTTTAGATATCAATATGTTCCATCTGACAACGTTTACATTCTAGGAATCATTCATGTCCAACCTTTCAGGCAAAGTTGCCTTTTCAATCTAAACGCTCCTCTATAATCTTTCTGTTGGAAGTTTGAGTTTCCATATTCAGGAATGTAGTACTATTATAGAAAATGGCTTGTCTCACATCAATATTTGTTTAGTGATGTATTATTTCTATTTATCATTGCTGCATCATCAGGTGCAATTGTGCATCTAAAACCATGGAGATGCCGGGGATTGAACCCGGGGCCTCATACATGCAAAGCATGCGCTCTACCACTGAGCTACATCCCCAGCACAAAGGTTGCAATTACCATATCAAAGATAACAAAGACGGACCATATATTTTAACTTCATGGTTGCATAACCATTTACGTAGTTGTAACACTGATTTTGCGGATCTAGAACCAGATATGCATCTACAGTGAATTTGTCAAAGTTCTGTAATCTGTATCAGAGTACTTAGTAAACATATGTTGGAGTGTAGGTATCAGAAAACCGTGGTGCAGAAACTATAGAGGAAGCAGTGGGGCCTGGGGAATGGGGGGAGGGGTTGAAATCGCGGGGTCAGCTCTCTCTATAGCAGTGGTCCCCAACCTTTTTTACCCATGAGCCATACTCAAGTATAAAATAATGTTGGAGAGCAACACAAGCATTCAAAAAGTTTCCTGGGCTTCCAAATAAGGGCTGTGATTGGGTATTGGTAGCCCCTATGTGGACTTGCAGCTAACAGGAGGTTCTGTTTGGCAGTATACATGTTTATGCAACTAAAGCTTGCCATTAAGCCTGGAATTAAAAAAAAAGCACCTGCTCGGAGGCAACTAGGAGCAACATCCAAGGGGTTGAAGAGCAACATGTTGCTCACGAGCTACTGGTTGGGGATCAATTCTCTATATCCACCCTGATGCAGGAGAATTTGGCTGCCAATGGTTATGGATGGGGTCGGAGTGGGCATTGGAACCCTTCAAAGATTCTTTTTTTGAATATGAGTTTTTCAAGGATATAAGGATGGTACACACCCCTCTTGAACTTAAGCTGTATACAGAAGGCTTGTGCTCAACTTAATGTTTGCCCTTAAATAAGAAATATCTATAGTTTTTGTTATTTCTGGCACTAAAGAGAAAAATAAATCCAGTTTTACTTTAAAATTTCCTAAATCTGATGAGTAGAAAAGTTGATAAAACATATTACCAATTCAATAAAAAGTCATCTGATAATTAACTATTTCCAGGTAAACTATACATTGTTTATTTCAAAATTGGCAAAAGAAGGGGGTTTGTGGGAGCACTCCAAGACTAAGTAAAAATATATAAGTACAATAAAAGTGCTACTGATCTAAGAAAACAAGAATACAAAAAAGAGGGGGACTGATCAATGCACATTCCCCAGTCCCCTGTTTCATAAGCAATTTTGACATGTCTCCTTTAAGCCATCTGCTGAGATGTTAACTGCATGGCAAATTACAGGTATTGTTCAAAAGTGTCTTTTCAATCCATATAGTCCGCCACAACCTTTCTGTTGGAAGTTTGTTCTGATACCAATATGTGCCATCTGACAACTTTTAGATTCTAGGCATCATTCATGTCCAACATTTCAGGCAAAGATGTCTTTTCAATCTAAACGCTCCACTATAATCTTTCTCTTGGAAGTTTGAGTTTCCATATTTAGGAAGGCAGGACTATAATAGAACATATCTTGTCTAACATCAACATTTGTATAGTGATGAATTATTTATATTTGTCATTGCTGCATCATCAGGTGCAAATGTGCATCTAAAACCATGGAGATGCCGGGGATTGAACCCGGGGCCTCATACATGCGAAGCATGCGCTCTACCACTGAGCTACATCCCCAGCACAATGGTTGCAATTACCATATCAAAGATAACAAAGACGGACCATATATTTTAACTTCATGGTTGCATAACCATTTACGTAGTTGTAACACTGATTTTGCGGATCTAGAACCAGATATGCATCTACAGTGAATTTGTCAAAGTTCTGTAATCTGTATCAGAGTACTTAGTAAACATATGTTGGAGTGTAGGTATCAGAAAACCGTGGTGCAGAAACCTTAAAGGAAGCAGTGGGACCTGGGGAATGGGGGGAGGGTTTGAAACCGTGGGGTCAGCTCTCCCTATAGCCACCCTGATGGAGGAGAATTTGGCTGCCAATGGTTATGGATGGGGTCTGAGTGGGCATTGGAACCCTTCAAAGATTCTTTTTTTGAAGGGGGCCTGGCGTATCATTGTTATGCCGATGGTAATCTGTTATCTTCTCAAAACTCTTGGTGGAAACTGTTGCATGTTAGTCATTTCTGCAGGACATTTGATGTACACCTGACAGAGTTTTTCAAAGATATAAGGACGGTACACACCCCTCTTGAACTTAAGCTGAATACATAAGGCTTGTGCTCAACTTAATTTTTGCCCTTAAATAAGAAATATCTATAGTTGTTTTTATTTCTGGCACTAAAGAGAAAAATAAAACCAGTTTTACTTTAAAATTTCCTAAAACTGATGAGCAGAGAAGTTGATAAAACATATTACCAATTCACTAAAAAGTCATCTGATAATGAACTATTTCCAGGTAAAATATATATTGTTTATTTCAAAATTGGCAAAAGAAGGGGGCTTGTGGGAGCATTCCAAGGCTAACTAAAAATTATATGAGTACAATAAAATGCTACTGATCTAAGAATACAAGAATACAAAAAAGAGGGGAATTGATCAATGCACATTCCCCAGTCCCCTGTTTCATAAGCAATTTCATATCAATGCAAGTGCATGTAATTTCAAAAAAAGGGTTTTCTTTACAAAGTCTTGATCATAAAATTGGTAAGTCATCATACCATGTCAAGGTAAACTCCATATGGTGATCCTATTTACCGCTGGTCACCTCCTTGTATGGTAGCATTTCTTGTGATAAATGTCTCCTGAGACTTACCAATGTTGTTATTTTTTACTTTGCCTTGTACTTCTCCCACATCACCCTTTTGCATTTTTGTTCTATAGCAGAGTTATTTTGTTGGACGTTATGCTGCAGGCCAAGCTTCCACGATTGGAAGGAAAATAATTTAAATAATTTATATAGTGTAAGAAAAGTTTATTTTGCTCAACCAACATGATATGAAAACGGATTTGGAATTATTTCTTGGGGTCTCCTTTAAGCCATGTGCTGAGATGTTAACTGCATGGCAAATTACAGGTATTGTTCAAAGGTGTCTTTTCAATCCATATAGTCCACTACAACCTTTGTGTTGGAAGTTTGTTTAGATATCAATATGTTCCATCTGACAACGTTTACATTCTAGGAATCATTCATGTCCAACCTTTCAGGCAAAGTTGCCTTTTCAATCTAAACGCTCCTCTATAATCTTTCTGTTGGAAGTTTGAGTTTCCATATTCAGGAATGTAGGACTATTATAGAAAATGGCTTGTCTCACATCAATATTTGTTTAGTGATGTATTATTTCTATTTATCATTGCTGCATCATCAGGTGCAATTGTACATCTAAAACCATGGAGATGCCGGGGATTGAACCCGGGGCCTCATACATGCAAAGCATGCGCTCTACCACTGAGCTACATCCCCAGCACAAAGGTTGCAATTACCATATCAAAGATAACAAAGACGGACCATATATTTTAACTTCATGGTTGCATAACCATTTACGTAGTTGTAACACTGATTTTGCGGATCTAGAACCAGATATGCATCTACAGTGAATTTGTCAAAGTTCTGTAATCTGTATCAGAGTACTTAGTAAACATATGTTGGAGTGTAGGTATCAGAAAACCGTGGTGCAGAAACTATAGAGGAAGCAGTGGGGCCTGGGGAATGGGGGGAGGGGTTGAAATCGCGGGGTCAGCTCTCTCTATAGCAGTGGTCCCCAACCTTTTTTACCCATGAGCCATACTCAAGTATAAAATAATGTTGGAGAGCAACACAAGCATTCAAAAAGTTTCCTGGGCTTCCAAATAAGGGCTGTGATTGGGTATTGGTAGCCCCTATGTGGACTTGCAGCTAACAGGAGGTTCTGTTTGGCAGTATACATGTTTATGCAACTAAAGCTTGCCATTAAGCCTGGAATTAAAAAAAAAGCACCTGCTCGGAGGCAACTAGGAGCAACATCCAAGGGGTTGAAGAGCAACATGTTGCTCACGAGCTACTGGTTGGGGATCAATTCTCTATATCCACCCTGATGCAGGAGAATTTGGCTGCCAATGGTTATGGATGGGGTCGGAGTGGGCATTGGAACCCTTCAAAGATTCTTTTTTTGAATATGAGTTTTTCAAGGATATAAGGACGGTACACACCCCTCTTGAACTTAAGCTGTATACAGAAGGCTTGTGCTCAACTTAATGTTTGCCCTTAAATAAGAAATATCTATAGTTTTTGTTATTTCTGGCACTAAAGAGAAAAATAAATCCAGTTTTACTTTAAAATTTCCTAAATCTGATGAGTAGAAAAGTTGATAAAACATATTACCAATTCAATAAAAAGTCATCTGATAATTAACTATTTCCAGGTAAACTATACATTGTTTATTTCAAAATTGGCAAAAGAAGGGGGTTTGTGGGAGCACTCCAAGACTAAGTAAAAATATATAAGTACAATAAAAGTGCTACTGATCTAAGAAAACAAGAATACAAAAAAGAGGGGGACTGATCAATGCACATTCCCCAGTCCCCTGTTTCATAAGCAATTTTGACATGTCTCCTTTAAGCCATCTGCTGAGATGTTAACTGCATGGCAAATTACAGGTATTGTTCAAAAGTGTCTTTTCAATCCATATAGTCCGCCACAACCTTTCTGTTGGAAGTTTGTTCTGATACCAATATGTGCCATCTGACAACTTTTAGATTCTAGGCATCATTCATGTCCAACATTTCAGGCAAAGATGTCTTTTCAATCTAAACGCTCCACTATAATCTTTCTCTTGGAAGTTTGAGTTTCCATATTTAGGAAGGCAGGACTATTATAGAACATATCTTGTCTAACATCAACATTTGTATAGTGATGAATTATTTATATTTGTCATTGCTGCATCATCAGGTGCAAATGTGCATCTAAAACCATGGAGATGCCGGGGATTGAACCCGGGGCCTCATACATGCGAAGCATGCGCTCTACCACTGAGCTACATCCCTAGCACAATGGTTGCAATTACCATATCAAAGATAACAAAGACGGACCATATATTTTAACTTCATGGTTGCATAACCATTTACGTAGTTGTAACACTGATTTTGCGGATCTAGAACCAGATATGCATCTACAGTGAATTTGTCAAAGTTCTGTAATCTGTATCAGAGTACTTAGTAAACATATGTTGGAGTGTAGGTATCAGAAAACCGTGGTGCAGAAACTATAGAGGAAGCAGTGGGGCCTGGGGAATGGGGGGAGGGGTTGAAATCGCGGGGTCAGCTCTCTCTATAGCAGTGGTCCCCAACCTTTTTTACCCATGAGCCATACTCAAGTATAAAATAATGTTGGAGAGCAACACAAGCATTCAAAAAGTTTCCTGGGCTTCCAAATAAGGGCTGTGATTGGGTATTGGTAGCCCCTATGTGGACTTGCAGCTAACAGGAGGTTCTGTTTGGCAGTATACATGTTTATGCAACTAAAGCTTGCCATTAAGCCTGGAATTAAAAAAAAAGCACCTGCTCGGAGGCAACTAGGAGCAACATCCAAGGGGTTGAAGAGCAACATGTTGCTCACGAGCTACTGGTTGGGGATCAATTCTCTATATCCACCCTGATGCAGGAGAATTTGGCTGCCAATGGTTATGGATGGGGTCGGAGTGGGCATTGGAACCCTTCAAAGATTCTTTTTTTGAATATGAGTTTTTCAAGGATATAAGGACGGTACACACCCCTCTTGAACTTAAGCTGTATACAGAAGGCTTGTGCTCAACTTAATGTTTGCCCTTAAATAAGAAATATCTATAGTTTTTGTTATTTCTGGCACTAAAGAGAAAAATAAATCCAGTTTTACTTTAAAATTTCCTAAATCTGATGAGTAGAAAAGTTGATAAAACATATTACCAATTCAATAAAAAGTCATCTGATAATTAACTATTTCCAGGTAAACTATACATTGTTTATTTCAAAATTGGCAAAAGAAGGGGGTTTGTGGGAGCACTCCAAGACTAAGTAAAAATATATAAGTACAATAAAAGTGCTACTGATCTAAGAAAACAAGAATACAAAAAAGAGGGGGACTGATCAATGCACATTCCCCAGTCCCCTGTTTCATAAGCAATTTTGACATGTCTCCTTTAAGCCATCTGCTGAGATGTTAACTGCATGGCAAATTACAGGTATTGTTCAAAGGTGTCTTTTCAATCCATATAGTCCACTACAACCTTTGTGTTGGAAGTTTGTTTAGATATCAATATGTTCCATCTGACAACGTTTACATTCTAGGAATCATTCATGTCCAACCTTTCAGGCAAAGTTGCCTTTTCAATCTAAACGCTCCTCTATAATCTTTCTGTTGGAAGTTTGAGTTTCCATATTCAGGAATGTAGGACTATTATAGAAAATGGCTTGTCTCACATCAATATTTGTTTAGTGATGTATTATTTCTATTTATCATTGCTGCATCATCAGGTGCAATTGTGCATCTAAAACCATGGAGATGCCGGGGATTGAACCCGGGGCCTCATACATGCAAAGCATGCGCTCTACCACTGAGCTACATCCCCAGCACAAAGGTTGCAATTACCATATCAAAGATAACAAAGACGGACCATATATTTTAACTTCATGGTTGCATAACCATTTACGTAGTTGTAACACTGATTTTGCGGATCTAGAACCAGATATGCATCTACAGTGAATTTGTCAAAGTTCTGTAATCTGTATCAGAGTACTTAGTAAACATATGTTGGAGTGTAGGTATCAGAAAACCGTAGTGCAGAAACCTTAGAGGAAGCAGTGGGACCTGGGGAATGGGGGGAGGGTTTGAAACCGTGGGGTCAGCTCTCCCTATAGCCACCCTGATGGAGGAGAATTTGGCTGCCAATGGTTATGGATGGGGTCTGAGTGGGCATTGGAACCCTTCAAAGATTCTTTTTTTGAAGGGGGCCTGGCGTATCATTGTTATGCCGATGGTAATCTGTTATCTTCTCAAAACTCTTGGTGGAAACTGTTGCATGTTAGTCATTTCTGCAGGACATTTGATGTACACCTGACAGAGTTTTTCAAAGATATAAGGACGGTACACACCCCTCTTGAACTTAAGCTGAATACATAAGGCTTGTGCTCAACTTAATTTTTGCCCTTAAATAAGAAATATCTATAGTTGTTTTTATTTCTGGCACTAAAGAGAAAAATAAAACCAGTTTTACTTTAAAATTTCCTAAAACTGATGAGCAGAGAAGTTGATAAAACATATTACCAATTCACTAAAAAGTCATCTGATAATGAACTATTTCCAGGTAAAATATATATTGTTTATTTCAAAATTGGCAAAAGAAGGGGGCTTGTGGGAGCATTCCAAGGCTAACTAAAAATTATATGAGTACAATAAAATGCTACTGATCTAAGAATACAAGAATACAAAAAGAGGGGAATTGATCAATGCACATTCCCCAGTCCCCTGTTTCATAAGCAATTTCATATCAATGCAAGTGCATGTAATTTCAAAAAAAGGGTTTTCTTTACAAAGTCTTGATCATAAAATTGGTAAGTCATCATACCATGTCAAGGTAAACTCCATATGGTGATCCTATTTACCGCTGGTCACCTCCTTGTATGGTAGCATTTCTTGTGATAAATGTCTCCTGAGACTTACCAATGTTGTTATTTTTTACTTTGCCTTGTACTTCTCCCACATCACCCTTTTGCATTTTTGTTCTATAGCAGAGTTATTTTGTTGGACGTTATGCTGCAGGCCAAGCTTCCACGATTGGAAGGAAAATAATTTAAATAATTTATATAGTGTAAGAAAAGTTTATTTTGCTCAACCAACATGATATGAAAACGGATTTGGAATTATTTCTTGGGGTCTCCTTTAAGCCATGTGCTGAGATGTTAACTGCATGGCAAATTACAGGTATTGTTCAAAGGTGTCTTTTCAATCCATATAGTCCACTACAACCTTTGTGTTGGAAGTTTGTTTAGATATCAATATGTTCCATCTGACAACGTTTACATTCTAGGAATCATTCATGTCCAACCTTTCAGGCAAAGTTGCCTTTTCAATCTAAACGCTCCTCTATAATCTTTCTGTTGGAAGTTTGAGTTTCCATATTCAGGAATGTAGGACTATTATAGAAAATGGCTTGTCTCACATCAATATTTGTTTAGTGATGTATTATTTCTATTTATCATTGCTGCATCATCAGGTGCAATTGTGCATCTAAAACCATGGAGATGCCGGGGATTGAACCCGGGGCCTCATACATGCAAAGCATGCGCTCTACCACTGAGCTACATCCCCAGCACAAAGGTTGCAATTACCATATCAAAGATAACAAAGACGGACCATATATTTTAACTTCATGGTTGCATAACCATTTACGTAGTTGTAACACTGATTTTGCGGATCTAGAACCAGATATGCATCTACAGTGAATTTGTCAAAGTTCTGTAATCTGTATCAGAGTACTTAGTAAACATATGTTGGAGTGTAGGTATCAGAAAACCGTGGTGCAGAAACTATAGAGGAAGCAGTGGGGCCTGGGGAATGGGGGGAGGGGTTGAAATCGCGGGGTCAGCTCTCTCTATAGCAGTGGTCCCCAACCTTTTTTACCCATGAGCCATACTCAAGTATAAAATAATGTTGGAGAGCAACACAAGCATTCAAAAAGTTTCCTGGGCTTCCAAATAAGGGCTGTGATTGGGTATTGGTAGCCCCTATGTGGACTTGCAGCTAACAGGAGGTTCTGTTTGGCAGTATACATGTTTATGCAACTAAAGCTTGCCATTAAGCCTGGAATTAAAAAAAAAGCACCTGCTCGGAGGCAACTAGGAGCAACATCCAAGGGGTTGAAGAGCAACATGTTGCTCACGAGCTACTGGTTGGGGATCAATTCTCTATATCCACCCTGATGCAGGAGAATTTGGTTGCCAATGGTTATGGATGGGGTCGGAGTGGGCATTGGAACCCTTCAAAGATTCTTTTTTTGAATATGAGTTTTTCAAGGATATAAGGACGGTACACACCCCTCTTGAACTTAAGCTGTATACAGAAGGCTTGTGCTCAACTTAATGTTTGCCCTTAAATAAGAAATATCTATAGTTTTTGTTATTTCTGGCACTAAAGAGAAAAATAAATCCAGTTTTACTTTAAAATTTCCTAAATCTGATGAGTAGAAAAGTTGATAAAACATATTACCAATTCAATAAAAAGTCATCTGATAATTAACTATTTCCAGGTAAACTATACATTGTTTATTTCAAAATTGGCAAAAGAAGGGGGTTTGTGGGAGCACTCCAAGACTAAGTAAAAATATATAAGTACAATAAAAGTGCTACTGATCTAAGAAAACAAGAATACAAAAAAGAGGGGGACTGATCAATGCACATTCCCCAGTCCCCTGTTTCATAAGCAATTTTGACATGTCTCCTTTAAGCCATCTGCTGAGATGTTAACTGCATGGCAAATTACAGGTATTGTTCAAAAGTGTCTTTTCAATCCATATAGTCCGCCACAACCTTTCTGTTGGAAGTTTGTTCTGATACCAATATGTGCCATCTGACAACTTTTAGATTCTAGGCATCATTCATGTCCAACATTTCAGGCAAAGATGTCTTTTCAATCTAAACGCTCCACTATAATCTTTCTCTTGGAAGTTTGAGTTTCCATATTTAGGAAGGCAGGACTATTATAGAACATATCTTGTCTAACATCAACATTTGTATAGTGATGAATTATTTATATTTGTCATTGCTGCATCATCAGGTGCAAATGTGCATCTAAAACCATGGAGATGCCGGGGATTGAACCCGGGGCCTCATACATGCGAAGCATGCGCTCTACCACTGAGCTACATCCCCAGCACAATGGTTGCAATTACCATATCAAAGATAACAAAGACGGACCATATATTTTAACTTCATGGTTGCATAACCATTTACGTAGTTGTAACACTGATTTTGCGGATCTAGAACCAGATATGCATCTACAGTGAATTTGTCAAAGTTCTGTAATCTGTATCAGAGTACTTAGTAAACATATGTTGGAGTGTAGGTATCAGAAAACCGTGGTGCAGAAACCTTAGAGGAAGCAGTGGGACCTGGGGAATGGGGGGAGGGTTTGAAACCGTGGGGTCAGCTCTCCCTATAGCCACCCTGATAGAGGAGAATTTGGCTGCCAATGGTTATGGATGGGGTCTGAGTGGGCATTGGAACCCTTCAAAGATTCTTTTTTTGAAGGGGGCCTGGCGTATCATTGTTATGCCGATGGTAATCTGTTATCTTCTCAAAACTCTTGGTGGAAACTGTTGCATGTTAGTCATTTCTGCAGGACATTTGATGTACACCTGACAGAGTTTTTCAAAGATATAAGGACGGTACACACCCCTCTTGAACTTAAGCTGAATACATAAGGCTTGTGCTCAACTTAATTTTTGCCCTTAAATAAGAAATATCTATAGTTGTTTTTATTTCTGGCACTAAAGAGAAAAATAAAACCAGTTTTACTTTAAAATTTCCTAAAACTGATGAGCAGAGAAGTTGATAAAACATATTACCAATTCACTAAAAAGTCATCTGATAATGAACTATTTCCAGGTAAAATATATATTGTTTATTTCAAAATTGGCAAAAGAAGGGGGCTTGTGGGAGCATTCCAAGGCTAACTAAAAATTATATGAGTACAATAAAATGCTACTGATCTAAGAATACAAGAATACAAAAAAGAGGGGAATTGATCAATGCACATTCCCCAGTCCCCTGTTTCATAAGCAATTTCATATCAATGCAAGTGCATGTAATTTCAAAAAAAGGGTTTTCTTTACAAAGTCTTGATCATAAAATTGGTAAGTCATCATACCATGTCAAGGTAAACTCCATATGGTGATCCTATTTACCGCTGGTCACCTCCTTGTATGGTAGCATTTCTTGTGATAAATGTCTCCTGAGACTTACCAATGTTGTTATTTTTTACTTTGCCTTGTACTGCTCCCACATCACCCTTTTGCATTTTTGTTCTATAGCAGAGTTATTTTGTTGGACGTTATGCTGCAGGCCAAGCTTCCACGATTGGAAGGAAAATAATTTAAATAATTTATATAGTGTAAGAAAAGTTTATTTTGCTCAACCAACATGATATGAAAACGGATTTGGAATTATTTCTTGGGGTCTCCTTTAAGCCATGTGCTGAGATGTTAACTGCATGGCAAATTACAGGTATTGTTCAAAGGTGTCTTTTCAATCCATATAGTCCACTACAACCTTTGTGTTGGAAGTTTGTTTAGATATCAATATGTTCCATCTGACAACGTTTACATTCTAGGAATCATTCATGTCCAACCTTTCAGGCAAAGTTGCCTTTTCAATCTAAACGCTCCTCTATAATCTTTCTGTTGGAAGTTTGAGTTTCCATATTCAGGAATGTAGGACTATTATAGAAAATGGCTTGTCTCACATCAATATTTGTTTAGTGATGTATTATTTCTATTTATCATTGGTGCATCATCAGGTGCAATTGTGCATCTAAAACCATGGAGATGCCGGGGATTGAACCCGGGGCCTCATACATGCAAAGCATGCGCTCTACCACTGAGCTACATCCCCAGCACAAAGGTTGCAATTACCATATCAAAGATAACAAAGACGGACCATATATTTTAACTTCATGGTTGCATAACCATTTACGTAGTTGTAACACTGATTTTGCGGATCTAGAACCAGATATGCATCTACAGTGAATTTGTCAAAGTTCTGTAATCTGTATCAGAGTACTTAGTAAACATATGTTGGAGTGTAGGTATCAGAAAACCGTAGTGCAGAAACCTTAGAGGAAGCAGTGGGACCTGGGGAATGGGGGGAGGGTTTGAAACCGTGGGGTCAGCTCTCCCTATAGCCACCCTGATGGAGGAGAATTTGGCTGCCAATGGTTATGGATGGGGTCTGAGTGGGCATTGGAACCCTTCAAAGATTCTTTTTTTTGAAGGGGGCCTGGCGTATCATTGTTATGCCGATGGTAATCTGTTATCTTCTCAAAACTCTTGGTGGAAACTGTTGCATGTTAGTCATTTCTGCAGGACATTTGATGTACACCTGACAGAGTTTTTCAAAGATATAAGGACGGTACACACCCCTCTTGAACTTAAGCTGAATACATAAGGCTTGTGCTCAACTTAATTTTTGCCCTTAAATAAGAAATATCTATAGTTGTTTTTATTTCTGGCACTAAAGAGAAAAATAAAACCAGTTTTACTTTAAAATTTCCTAAAACTGATGAGCAGAGAAGTTGATAAAACATATTACCAATTCACTAAAAAGTCATCTGATAATGAACTATTTCCAGGTAAAATATATATTGTTTATTTCAAAATTGGCAAAAGAAGGGGGCTTGTGGGAGCATTCCAAGGCTAACTAAAAATTATATGAGTACAATAAAATGCTACTGATCTAAGAATACAAGAATACAAAAAAGAGGGGAATTGATCAATGCACATTCCCCAGTCCCCTGTTTCATAAGCAATTTCATATCAATGCAAGTGCATGTAATTTCAAAAAAAGGGTTTTCTTTACAAAGTCTTGATCATAAAATTGGTAAGTCATCATACCATGTCAAGGTAAACTCCATATGGTGATCCTATTTACCGCTGGTCACCTCCTTGTATGGTAGCATTTCTTGTGATAAATGTCTCCTGAGACTTACCAATGTTGTTATTTTTTACTTTGCCTTGTACTGCTCCCACATCACCCTTTTGCATTTTTGTTCTATAGCAGAGTTATTTTGTTGGACGTTATGCTGCAGGCCAAGCTTCCACGATTGGAAGGAAAATAATTTAAATAATTTATATAGTGTAAGAAAAGTTTATTTTGCTCAACCAACATGATATGAAAACGGATTTGGAATTATTTCTTGGGGTCTCCTTTAAGCCATGTGCTGAGATGTTAACTGCATGGCAAATTACAGGTATTGTTCAAAGGTGTCTTTTCAATCCATATAGTCCACTACAACCTTTGTGTTGGAAGTTTGTTTAGATATCAATATGTTCCATCTGACAACGTTTACATTCTAGGAATCATTCATGTCCAACCTTTCAGGCAAAGTTGCCTTTTCAATCTAAACGCTCCTCTATAATCTTTCTGTTGGAAGTTTGAGTTTCCATATTCAGGAATGTAGGACTATTATAGAAAATGGCTTGTCTCACATCAATATTTGTTTAGTGATGTATTATTTCTATTTATCATTGGCTGCATCATCAGGTGCAATTGTGCATCTAAAACCATGGAGATGCCGGGGATTGAACCCGGGGCCTCATACATGCAAAGCATGCGCTCTACCACTGAGCTACATCCCCAGCACAAAGGTTGCAATTACCATATCAAAGATAACAAAGACGGACCATATATTTTAACTTCATGGTTGCATAACCATTTACGTAGTTGTAACACTGATTTTGCGGATCTAGAACCAGATATGCATCTACAGTGAATTTGTCAAAGTTCTGTAATCTGTATCAGAGTACTTAGTAAACATATGTTGGAGTGTAGGTATCAGAAAACCGTAGTGCAGAAACCTTAGAGGAAGCAGTGGGACCTGGGGAATGGGGGGAGGGTTTGAAACCGTGGGGTCAGCTCTCCCTATAGCCACCCTGATGGAGGAGAATTTGGCTGCCAATGGTTATGGATGGGGTCTGAGTGGGCATTGGAACCCTTCAAAGATTCTTTTTTTGAAGGGGGCCTGGCGTATCATTGTTATGCCGATGGTAATCTGTTATCTTCTCAAAACTCTTGGTGGAAACTGTTGCATGTTAGTCATTTCTGCAGGACATTTGATGTACACCTGACAGAGTTTTTCAAAGATATAAGGACGGTACACACCCCTCTTGAACTTAAGCTGAATACATAAGGCTTGTGCTCAACTTAATTTTTGCCCTTAAATAAGAAATATCTATAGTTGTTTTTATTTCTGGCACTAAAGAGAAAAATAAAACCAGTTTTACTTTAAAATTTCCTAAAACTGATGAGCAGAGAAGTTGATAAAACATATTACCAATTCACTAAAAAGTCATCTGATAATGAACTATTTCCAGGTAAAATATATATTGTTTATTTCAAAATTGGCAAAAGAAGGGGGCTTGTGGGAGCATTCCAAGGCTAACTAAAAATTATATGAGTACAATAAAATGCTACTGATCTAAGAATACAAGAATACAAAAAAGAGGGGAATTGATCAATGCACATTCCCCAGTCCCCTGTTTCATAAGCAATTTCATATCAATGCAAGTGCATGTAATTTCAAAAAAAGGGTTTTCTTTACAAAGTCTTGATCATAAAATTGGTAAGTCATCATACCATGTCAAGGTAAACTCCATATGGTGATCCTATTTACCGCTGGTCACCTCCTTGTATGGTAGCATTTCTTGTGATAAATGTCTCCTGAGACTTACCAATGTTGTTATTTTTTACTTTGCCTTGTACTGCTCCCACATCACCCTTTTGCATTTTTGTTCTATAGCAGAGTTATTTTGTTGGACGTTATGCTGCAGGCCAAGCTTCCACGATTGGAAGGAAAATAATTTAAATAATTTATATAGTGTAAGAAAAGTTTATTTTGCTCAACCAACATGATATGAAAACGGATTTGGAATTATTTCTTGGGGTCTCCTTTAAGCCATGTGCTGAGATGTTAACTGCATGGCAAATTACAGGTATTGTTCAAAGGTGTCTTTTCAATCCATATAGTCCACTACAACCTTTGTGTTGGAAGTTTGTTTAGATATCAATATGTTCCATCTGACAACGTTTACATTCTAGGAATCATTCATGTCCAACCTTTCAGGCAAAGTTGCCTTTTCAATCTAAACGCTCCTCTATAATCTTTCTGTTGGAAGTTTGAGTTTCCATATTCAGGAATGTAGTACTATTATAGAAAATGGCTTGTCTCACATCAATATTTGTTTAGTGATGTATTATTTCTATTTATCATTGCTGCATCATCAGGTGCAATTGTGCATCTAAAACCATGGAGATGCCGGGGATTGAACCCGGGGCCTCATACATGCAAAGCATGCGCTCTACCACTGAGCTACATCCCCAGCACAAAGGTTGCAATTACCATATCAAAGATAACAAAGACGGACCATATATTTTAACTTCATGGTTGCATAACCATTTACGTAGTTGTAACACTGATTTTGCGGATCTAGAACCAGATATGCATCTACAGTGAATTTGTCAAAGTTCTGTAATCTGTATCAGAGTACTTAGTAAACATATGTTGGAGTGTAGGTATCAGAAAACCGTGGTGCAGAAACTATAGAGGAAGCAGTGGGGCCTGGGGAATGGGGGGAGGGGTTGAAATCGCGGGGTCAGCTCTCTCTATAGCAGTGGTCCCCAACCTTTTTTACCCATGAGCCATACTCAAGTATAAAATAATGTTGGAGAGCAACACAAGCATTCAAAAAGTTTCCTGGGCTTCCAAATAAGGGCTGTGATTGGGTATTGGTAGCCCCTATGTGGACTTGCAGCTAACAGGAGGTTCTGTTTGGCAGTATACATGTTTATGCAACTAAAGCTTGCCATTAAGCCTGGAATTAAAAAAAAAGCACCTGCTCGGAGGCAACTAGGAGCAACATCCAAGGGGTTGAAGAGCAACATGTTGCTCACGAGCTACTGGTTGGGGATCAATTCTCTATATCCACCCTGATGCAGGAGAATTTGGCTGCCAATGGTTATGGATGGGGTCGGAGTGGGCATTGGAACCCTTCAAAGATTCTTTTTTTGAATATGAGTTTTTCAAGGATATAAGGATGGTACACACCCCTCTTGAACTTAAGCTGTATACAGAAGGCTTGTGCTCAACTTAATGTTTGCCCTTAAATAAGAAATATCTATAGTTTTTGTTATTTCTGGCACTAAAGAGAAAAATAAATCCAGTTTTACTTTAAAATTTCCTAAATCTGATGAGTAGAAAAGTTGATAAAACATATTACCAATTCAATAAAAAGTCATCTGATAATTAACTATTTCCAGGTAAACTATACATTGTTTATTTCAAAATTGGCAAAAGAAGGGGGTTTGTGGGAGCACTCCAAGACTAAGTAAAAATATATAAGTACAATAAAAGTGCTACTGATCTAAGAAAACAAGAATACAAAAAAGAGGGGGACTGATCAATGCACATTCCCCAGTCCCCTGTTTCATAAGCAATTTTGACATGTCTCCTTTAAGCCATCTGCTGAGATGTTAACTGCATGGCAAATTACAGGTATTGTTCAAAAGTGTCTTTTCAATCCATATAGTCCGCCACAACCTTTCTGTTGGAAGTTTGTTCTGATACCAATATGTGCCATCTGACAACTTTTAGATTCTAGGCATCATTCATGTCCAACATTTCAGGCAAAGATGTCTTTTCAATCTAAACGCTCCACTATAATCTTTCTCTTGGAAGTTTGAGTTTCCATATTTAGGAAGGCAGGACTATTATAGAACATATCTTGTCTAACATCAACATTTGTATAGTGATGAATTATTTATATTTGTCATTGCTGCATCATCAGGTGCAAATGTGCATCTAAAACCATGGAGATGCCGGGGATTGAACCCGGGGCCTCATACATGCGAAGCATGCGCTCTACCACTGAGCTACATCCCCAGCACAATGGTTGCAATTACCATATCAAAGATAACAAAGACGGACCATATATTTTAACTTCATGGTTGCATAACCATTTACGTAGTTGTAACACTGATTTTGCGGATCTAGAACCAGATATGCATCTACAGTGAATTTGTCAAAGTTCTGTAATCTGTATCAGAGTACTTAGTAAACATATGTTGGAGTGTAGGTATCAGAAACCGTGGTGCAGAAACCTTAGAGGAAGCAGTGGGACCTGGGGAATGGGGGGAGGGTTTGAAACCGTGGGGTCAGCTCTCCCTATAGCCACCCTGATGGAGGAGAATTTGGCTGCCAATGGTTATGGATGGGGTCTGAGTGGGCATTGGAACCCTTCAAAGATTCTTTTTTTGAAGGGGGCCTGGCGTATCATTGTTATGCCGATGGTAATCTGTTATCTTCTCAAAACTCTTGGTGGAAACTGTTGCATGTTAGTCATTTCTGCAGGACATTTGATGTACACCTGACAGAGTTTTTCAAAGATATAAGGACGGTACACACCCCTCTTGAACTTAAGCTGAATACATAAGGCTTGTGCTCAACTTAATTTTTGCCCTTAAATAAGAAATATCTATAGTTGTTTTTATTTCTGGCACTAAAGAGAAAAATAAAACCAGTTTTACTTTAAAATTTCCTAAAACTGATGAGCAGAGAAGTTGATAAAACATATTACCAATTCACTAAAAAGTCATCTGATAATGAACTATTTCCAGGTAAAATATATATTGTTTATTTCAAAATTGGCAAAAGAAGGGGGCTTGTGGGAGCATTCCAAGGCTAACTAAAAATTATATGAGTACAATAAAATGCTACTGATCTAAGAATACAAGAATACAAAAAAGAGGGGAATTGATCAATGCACATTCCCCAGTCCCCTGTTTCATAAGCAATTTCATATCAATGCAAGTGCATGTAATTTCAAAAAAAGGGTTTTCTTTACAAAGTCTTGATCATAAAATTGGTAAGTCATCATACCATGTCAAGGTAAACTCCATATGGTGATCCTATTTACCGCTGGTCACCTCCTTGTATGGTAGCATTTCTTGTGATAAATGTCTCCTGAGACTTACCAATGTTGTTATTTTTTACTTTGCCTTGTACTGCTCCCACATCACCCTTTTGCATTTTTGTTCTATAGCAGAGTTATTTTGTTGGACGTTATGCTGCAGGCCAAGCTTCCACGATTGGAAGGAAAATAATTTAAATAATTTATATAGTGTAAGAAAAGTTTATTTTGCTCAACCAACATGATATGAAAACGGATTTGGAATTATTTCTTGGGGTCTCCTTTAAGCCATGTGCTGAGATGTTAACTGCATGGCAAATTACAGGTATTGTTCAAAGGTGTCTTTTCAATCCATATAGTCCACTACAACCTTTGTGTTGGAAGTTTGTTTAGATATCAATATGTTCCATCTGACAACGTTTACATTCTAGGAATCATTCATGTCCAACCTTTCAGGCAAAGTTGCCTTTTCAATCTAAACGCTCCTCTATAATCTTTCTGTTGGAAGTTTGAGTTTCCATATTCAGGAATGTAGGACTATTATAGAAAATGGCTTGTCTCACATCAATATTTGTTTAGTGATGTATTATTTCTATTTATCATTGCTGCATCATCAGGTGCAATTGTGCATCTAAAACCATGGAGATGCCGGGGATTGAACCCGGGGCCTCATACATGCAAAGCATGCGCTCTACCACTGAGCTACATCCCCAGCACAAAGGTTGCAATTACCATATCAAAGATAACAAAGACGGACCATATATTTTAACTTCATGGTTGCATAACCATTTACGTAGTTGTAACACTGATTTTGCGGATCTAGAACCAGATATGCATCTACAGTGAATTTGTCAAAGTTCTGTAATCTGTATCAGAGTACTTAGTAAACATATGTTGGAGTGTAGGTATCAGAAAACCGTGGTGCAGAAACTATAGAGGAAGCAGTGGGGCCTGGGGAATGGGGGGAGGGGTTGAAATCGCGGGGTCAGCTCTCTCTATAGCAGTGGTCCCCAACCTTTTTTACCCATGAGCCATACTCAAGTATAAAATAATGTTGGAGAGCAACACAAGCATTCAAAAAGTTTCCTGGGCTTCCAAATAAGGGCTGTGATTGGGTATTGGTAGCCCCTATGTGGACTTGCAGCTAACAGGAGGTTCTGTTTGGCAGTATACATGTTTATGCAACTAAAGCTTGCCATTAAGCCTGGAATTAAAAAAAAAGCACCTGCTCGGAGGCAACTAGGAGCAACATCCAAGGGGTTGAAGAGCAACATGTTGCTCACGAGCTACTGGTTGGGGATCAATTCTCTATATCCACCCTGATGCAGGAGAATTTGGCTGCCAATGGTTATGGATGGGGTCGGAGTGGGCATTGGAACCCTTCAAAGATTCTTTTTTTGAATATGAGTTTTTCAAGGATATAAGGACGGTACACACCCCTCTTGAACTTAAGCTGTATACAGAAGGCTTGTGCTCAACTTAATGTTTGCCCTTAAATAAGAAATATCTATAGTTTTTGTTATTTCTGGCACTAAAGAGAAAAATAAATCCAGTTTTACTTTAAAATTTCCTAAATCTGATGAGTAGAAAAGTTGATAAAACATATTACCAATTCAATAAAAAGTCATCTGATAATTAACTATTTCCAGGTAAACTATACATTGTTTATTTCAAAATTGGCAAAAGAAGGGGGTTTGTGGGAGCACTCCAAGACTAAGTAAAAATATATAAGTACAATAAAAGTGCTACTGATCTAAGAAAACAAGAATACAAAAAAGAGGGGGACTGATCAATGCACATTCCCCAGTCCCCTGTTTCATAAGCAATTTTGACATGTCTCCTTTAAGCCATCTGCTGAGATGTTAACTGCATGGCAAATTACAGGTATTGTTCAAAAGTGTCTTTTCAATCCATATAGTCCGCCACAACCTTTCTGTTGGAAGTTTGTTCTGATACCAATATGTGCCATCTGACAACTTTTAGATTCTAGGCATCATTCATGTCCAACATTTCAGGCAAAGATGTCTTTTCAATCTAAACGCTCCACTATAATCTTTCTCTTGGAAGTTTGAGTTTCCATATTTAGGAAGGCAGGACTATTATAGAACATATCTTGTCTAACATCAACATTTGTATAGTGATGAATTATTTATATTTGTCATTGCTGCATCATCAGGTGCAAATGTGCATCTAAAACCATGGAGATGCCGGGGATTGAACCCGGGGCCTCATACATGCGAAGCATGCGCTCTACCACTGAGCTACATCCCCAGCACAATGGTTGCAATTACCATATCAAAGATAACAAAGACGGACCATATATTTTAACTTCATGGTTGCATAACCATTTACGTAGTTGTAACACTGATTTTGCGGATCTAGAACCAGATATGCATCTACAGTGAATTTGTCAAAGTTCTGTAATCTGTATCAGAGTACTTAGTAAACATATGTTGGAGTGTAGGTATCAGAAACCGTGGTGCAGAAACCTTAGAGGAAGCAGTGGGACCTGGGGAATGGGGGGAGGGTTTGAAACCGTGGGGTCAGCTCTCCCTATAGCCACCCTGATGGAGGAGAATTTGGCTGCCAATGGTTATGGATGGGGTCTGAGTGGGCATTGGAACCCTTCAAAGATTCTTTTTTTGAAGGGGGCCTGGCGTATCATTGTTATGCCGATGGTAATCTGTTATCTTCTCAAAACTCTTGGTGGAAACTGTTGCATGTTAGTCATTTCTGCAGGACATTTGATGTACACCTGACAGAGTTTTTCAAAGATATAAGGACGGTACACACCCCTCTTGAACTTAAGCTGAATACATAAGGCTTGTGCTCAACTTAATTTTTGCCCTTAAATAAGAAATATCTATAGTTGTTTTTATTTCTGGCACTAAAGAGAAAAATAAAACCAGTTTTACTTTAAAATTTCCTAAAACTGATGAGCAGAGAAGTTGATAAAACATATTACCAATTCACTAAAAAGTCATCTGATAATGAACTATTTCCAGGTAAAATATATATTGTTTATTTCAAAATTGGCAAAAGAAGGGGGCTTGTGGGAGCATTCCAAGGCTAACTAAAAATTATATGAGTACAATAAAAGTGCTACTGATCTAAGAATACAAGAATACAAAAAAGAGGGGAATTGATCAATGCACATTCCCCAGTCCCCTGTTTCATAAGCAATTTCATATCAATGCAAGTGCATGTAATTTCAAAAAAAGGGTTTTCTTTACAAAGTCTTGATCATAAAATTGGTAAGTCATCATACCATGTCAAGGTAAACTCCATATGGTGATCCTATTTACCGCTGGTCACCTCCTTGTATGGTAGCATTTCTTGTGATAAATGTCTCCTGAGACTTACCAATGTTGTTATTTTTTACTTTGCCTTGTACTGCTCCCACATCACCCTTTTGCATTTTTGTTCTATAGCAGAGTTATTTTGTTGGACGTTATGCTGCAGGCCAAGCTTCCACGATTGGAAGGAAAATAATTTAAATAATTTATATAGTGTAAGAAAAGTTTATTTTGCTCAACCAACATGATATGAAAATGGATTTGGAATTATTTCTTGGGGTCTCCTTTAAGCCATGTGCTGAGATGTTAACTGCATGGCAAATTACAGGTATTGTTCAAAGGTGTCTTTTCAATCCATATAGTCCACTACAACCTTTGTGTTGGAAGTTTGTTTTGATATCAATATGTGCCATCTGACAACGTTTACATTCTAGGCATCATTCATGTCCAACCTTTCAGGCAAAGTTGCCTTTTCAATCTAAACGCTCCTCTATAATCTTTTTGTTGGAAGTTTGAGTTTCCATATTCTGGAATGTAGTACTATTATAGAAGATGGCTTGTCTCACATCAACATTTGTTTAGTGATGTATTATTTCTATTTATCATTGCTGCATCATCAGGTGCAATTGTGCATCTAAAACCATGGAGATGCCGGGGATTGAACCCGGGGCCTCATACATGCAAAGCATGCGCTCTACCACTGAGCTACATCCCCAGCACAAAGGTTGCAATTACCATATCAAAGATAACAAAGACGGACCATATATTTTAACTTCATGGTTGCATAACCATTTACGTAGTTGTAACACTGATTTTGCGGATCTAGAACCAGATATGCATCTACAGTGAATTTGTCAAAGTTCTGTAATCTGTATCAGAGTACTTAGTAAACATATGTTGGAGTGTAGGTATCAGAAAACCGTGGTGCAGAAACTATAGAGGAAGCAGTGGGGCCTGGGGAATGGGGGGAGGGGTTGAAATCGCGGGGTCAGCTCTCTCTATAGCAGTGGTCCCCAACCTTTTTTACCCATGAGCCATACTCAAGTATAAAATAATGTTGGAGAGCAACACAAGCATTCAAAAAGTTTCCTGGGCTTCCAAATAAGGGCTGTGATTGGGTATTGGTAGCCCCTATGTGGACTTGCAGCTAACAGGAGGTTCTGTTTGGCAGTATACATGTTTATGCAACTAAAGCTTGCCATTAAGCCTGGAATTAAAAAAAAAGCACCTGCTCGGAGGCAACTAGGAGCAACATCCAAGGGGTTGAAGAGCAACATGTTGCTCACGAGCTACTGGTTGGGGATCAATTCTCTATATCCACCCTGATGCAGGAGAATTTGGCTGCCAATGGTTATGGATGGGGTCGGAGTGGGCATTGGAACCCTTCAAAGATTCTTTTTTTGAATATGAGTTTTTCAAGGATATAAGGATGGTACACACCCCTCTTGAACTTAAGCTGTATACAGAAGGCTTGTGCTCAACTTAATGTTTGCCCTTAAATAAGAAATATCTATAGTTTTTGTTATTTCTGGCACTAAAGAGAAAAATAAATCCAGTTTTACTTTAAAATTTCCTAAATCTGATGAGTAGAAAAGTTGATAAAACATATTACCAATTCAATAAAAAGTCATCTGATAATTAACTATTTCCAGGTAAACTATACATTGTTTATTTCAAAATTGGCAAAAGAAGGGGGTTTGTGGGAGCACTCCAAGACTAAGTAAAAATATATAAGTACAATAAAAGTGCTACTGATCTAAGAAAACAAGAATACAAAAAAGAGGGGGACTGATCAATGCACATTCCCCAGTCCCCTGTTTCATAAGCAATTTTGACATGTCTCCTTTAAGCCATCTGCTGAGATGTTAACTGCATGGCAAATTACAGGTATTGTTCAAAAGTGTCTTTTCAATCCATATAGTCCGCCACAACCTTTCTGTTGGAAGTTTGTTCTGATACCAATATGTGCCATCTGACAACTTTTAGATTCTAGGCATCATTCATGTCCAACATTTCAGGCAAAGATGTCTTTTCAATCTAAACGCTCCACTATAATCTTTCTCTTGGAAGTTTGAGTTTCCATATTTAGGAAGGCAGGACTATTATAGAACATATCTTGTCTAACATCAACATTTGTATAGTGATGAATTATTTATATTTGTCATTGCTGCATCATCAGGTGCAAATGTGCATCTAAAACCATGGAGATGCCGGGGATTGAACCCGGGGCCTCATACATGCGAAGCATGCGCTCTACCACTGAGCTACATCCCCAGCACAATGGTTACAATTACCATATCAAAGATAACAAAGACTGACCATATATTTCAACTTCATGGTTGCATAACCGTTTACATAGTTGTAACACTGATTTTGTGGATCTAGAACCAGAAATGCATCTATAGTGAATTTGTCAAAGTTCTGTAATCTGTATCAGAGTACTTAGTAAACATATGTTGGACTGTAGGTATCAGAAATCCACGGTGCAGAAACCTTAGAGGAAGCAGTGGGACCTGGGGAATGGGGGGAGGGTTTGTAACCGTGGGGTCAGCTCTCCCTATAGCCACCCTGATGGAGGAGAATTTGGCTGCCAATGGTTATGGATGGGGTCTGAGTGGGCATTGGAACCCTTCAAAGATTCTTTTTTTGAAGGGGGCCTGGCGTATCATTGTTATGCCGATGGTAATCTGTCATCTTCTCAAAATTCTTGGTGGAAACTGTTGCATGTTAGTCATTTCTGCAGGACATTTGATGTACACCTGACAGAGTTTTTCAAAGATATAAGGACGGTACACACCCCTCTTGAACTTAAGCTGTATAAATAAGGCTTGTGCTCAACTTAATTTTTGCCCTTAAATAAGAAATATCTATAGTTGTTGTTATTTCTGGCACTAAAGAGAAAAATAAAACCAGTTTTACTTTAAAATTTCCTAAAACTGATGAGCAGAGAAGTTGATAAAACATATTACCAATTCACTAAAAAGTCATCTGATAATGAACTATTTCCAGGTAAAATATATATTGTTTATTTCAAAATTGGCAAAAGAAGGGGGCTTGTGGGAGCATTCCAAGGCTAACTAAAAATTATATGAGTACAATAAAAGTGCTACTGATCTAAGAATACAAGAATACAAAAAAGAGGGGAATTGATCAATGCACATTCCCCAGTCCCCTGTTTCATAAGCAATTTCATATCAATGCAAGTGCATGTAATTTCAAAAAAAGGGTTTTCTTTACAAAGTCTTGATCATAAAATTGGTAAGTCATCATACCATGTCAAGGTAAACTCCATATGGTGATCCTATTTACCGCTGGTCACCTCCTTGTATGGTAGCATTTCTTGTGATAAATGTCTCCTGAGACTTACCAATGTTGTTATTTTTTACTTTGCCTTGTACTGCTCCCACATCACCCTTTTGCATTTTTGTTCTATAGCAGAGTTATTTTGTTGGACCTTATGCTGCAGGCCAAGCTTCCACGATTGAAGGAACAAAATTTAAATAATTTATATAGTGTAAGAAAAGTTTATTTTGCTCAACCAACATGATATGAAAATGGATTTGGAATTATTTCTTGGGGTCTCCTTTAAGCCATGTGCTGAGATGTTAACTGCATGGCAAATTACAGGTATTGTTCAAAGGTGTCTTTTCAATCCATATAGTCCACTACAACCTTTGTGTTGGAAGTTTGTTTTGATATCAATATGTGCCATCTGACAACGTTTACATTCTAGGCATCATTCATGTCCAACCTTTCAGGCAAAGTTGCCTTTTCAATCTAAACGCTCCTCTATAATCTTTTTGTTGGAAGTTTGAGTTTCCATATTCTGGAATGTAGTACTATTATAGAAGATGGCTTGTCTCACATCAACATTTGTATAGTGATGTATTATTTCTATTTATCATTGCTGCATCATCAGGTGCAATTGTGCATCTAAAACCATGGAGATGCCGGGGATTGAACCCGGGGCCTCATACATGCAAAGCATGCGCTCTACCACTGAGCTACATCCCCAGCACAAAGGTTGCAATTACCATATCAAAGATAACAAAGACGGACCATATATTTTAACTTCATGGTTGCATAACCATTTACGTAGTTGTAACACTGATTTTGCGGATCTAGAACCAGATATGCATCTACAGTGAATTTGTCAAAGTTCTGTAATCTGTATCAGAGTACTTAGTAAACATATGTTGGAGTGTAGGTATCAGAAAACCGTGGTGCAGAAACTATAGAGGAAGCAGTGGGGCCTGGGGAATGGGGGGAGGGGTTGAAATCGCGGGGTCAGCTCTCTCTATAGCAGTGGTCCCCAACCTTTTTTACCCATGAGCCATACTCAAGTATAAAATAATGTTGGAGAGCAACACAAGCATTCAAAAAGTTTCCTGGGCTTCCAAATAAGGGCTGTGATTGGGTATTGGTAGCCCCTATGTGGACTTGCAGCTAACAGGAGGTTCTGTTTGGCAGTATACATGTTTATGCAACTAAAGCTTGCCATTAAGCCTGGAATTAAAAAAAAAGCACCTGCTCGGAGGCAACTAGGAGCAACATCCAAGGGGTTGAAGAGCAACATGTTGCTCACGAGCTACTGGTTGGGGATCAATTCTCTATATCCACCCTGATGCAGGAGAATTTGGCTGCCAATGGTTATGGATGGGGTCGGAGTGGGCATTGGAACCCTTCAAAGATTCTTTTTTTGAATATGAGTTTTTCAAGGATATAAGGACGGTACACACCCCTCTTGAACTTAAGCTGTATACAGAAGGCTTGTGCTCAACTTAATGTTTGCCCTTAAATAAGAAATATCTATAGTTTTTGTTATTTCTGGCACTAAAGAGAAAAATAAATCCAGTTTTACTTTAAAATTTCCTAAATCTGATGAGTAGAAAAGTTGATAAAACATATTACCAATTCAATAAAAAGTCATCTGATAATTAACTATTTCCAGGTAAACTATACATTGTTTATTTCAAAATTGGCAAAAGAAGGGGGTTTGTGGGAGCACTCCAAGACTAAGTAAAAATATATAAGTACAATAAAAGTGCTACTGATCTAAGAAAACAAGAATACAAAAAAGAGGGGGACTGATCAATGCACATTCCCCAGTCCCCTGTTTCATAAGCAATTTTGACATGTCTCCTTTAAGCCATCTGCTGAGATGTTAACTGCATGGCAAATTACAGGTATTGTTCAAAAGTGTCTTTTCAATCCATATAGTCCGCCACAACCTTTCTGTTGGAAGTTTGTTCTGATACCAATATGTGCCATCTGACAACTTTTAGATTCTAGGCATCATTCATGTCCAACATTTCAGGCAAAGATGTCTTTTCAATCTAAACGCTCCACTATAATCTTTCTCTTGGAAGTTTGAGTTTCCATATTTAGGAAGGCAGGACTATTATAGAACATATCTTGTCTAACATCAACATTTGTATAGTGATGAATTATTTATATTTGTCATTGCTGCATCATCAGGTGCAAATGTGCATCTAAAACCATGGAGATGCCGGGGATTGAACCCGGGGCCTCATACATGCGAAGCATGCGCTCTACCACTGAGCTACATCCCCAGCACAATGGTTACAATTACCATATCAAAGATAACAAAGACTGACCATATATTTCAACTTCATGGTTGCACAACCGTTTACATAGTTGTAACACTGATTTTGTGGATCTAGAACCAGAAATGCATCTATAGTGAATTTGTCAAAGTTCTGTAATCTGTATCAGAGTACTTAGTAAACATATGTTGGACTGTAGGTATCAGAAATCCATGGTGCAGAAACCTTAGAGGAAGCAGTGGGACCTGGGGAATGGGGGGAGGGTTTGTAACCGTGGGGTCAGCTCTCCCTATAGCCACCCTGATGGAGGAGAATTTGGCTGCCAATGGTTATGGATGGGGTCTGAGTGGGCATTGGAACCCTTCAAAGATTCTTTTTTTGAAGGGGGCCTGGCGTATCATTGTTATGCCGATGGTAATCTGTTATCTTCTCAAAACTCTTGGTGGAAACTGTTGCATGTTAGTCATTTCTGCAGGACATTTGATGTACACCTGACAGAGTTTTTCAAAGATATAAGGACGGTACACACCCCTCTTGAACTTAAGCTGTATAAATAAGGCTTGTGCTCAACTTAATTTTTGCCCTTAAATAAGAAATATCTATAGTTGTTGTTATTTCTGGCACTAAAGAGAAAAATAAAACCAGTTTTACTTTAAAATTTCCTAAAACTGATGAGCAGAGAAGTTGATAAAACATATTACCAATTCACTAAAAAGTCATCTGATAATGAACTATTTCCAGGTAAAATATATATTGTTTATTTCAAAATTGGCAAAAGAAGGGGGCTTGTGGGAGCATTCCAAGGCTAACTAAAAATTATATGAGTACAATAAAAGTGCTACTGATCTAAGAATACAAGAATACAAAAAAGAGGGGAATTGATCAATGCACATTCCCCAGTCCCCTGTTTCATAAGCAATTTCATATCAATGCAAGTGCATGTAATTTCAAAAAAAGGGTTTTCTTTACAAAGTCTTGATCATAAAATTGGTAAGTCATCATACCATGTCAAGGTAAACTCCATATGGTGATCCTATTTACCGCTGGTCACCTCCTTGTATGGTAGCATTTCTTGTGATAAATGTCTCCTGAGACTTACCAATGTTGTTATTTTTTACTTTGCCTTGTACTGCTCCCACATCACCCTTTTGCATTTTTGTTCTATAGCAGAGTTATTTTGTTGGACCTTATGCTGCAGGCCAAGCTTGCACGATTGGAAGGAAAATAATTTAAATAATTTATATAGTGTAAGAAAAGTTTATTTTGCTCAACCAACATGATATGAAAATGGATTTGGAATTATTTCTTGGGGTCTCCTTTAAGCCATGTGCTGAGATGTTAACTGCATGGCAAATTACAGGTATTGTTCAAAGGTGTCTTTTCAATCCATATAGTCCACTACAACCTTTGTGTTGGAAGTTTGTTTTGATATCAATATGTGCCATCTGACAACGTTTACATTCTAGGCATCATTCATGTCCAACCTTTCAGGCAAAGTTGCCTTTTCAATCTAAACGCTCCTCTATAATCTTTTTGTTGGAAGTTTGAGTTTCCATATTCTGGAATGTAGTACTATTATAGAAGATGGCTTGTCTCACATCAACATTTGTATAGTGATGTATTATTTCTATTTATCATTGCTGCATCATCAGGTGCAATTGTGCATCTAAAACCATGGAGATGCCGGGGATTGAACCCGGGGCCTCATACATGCAAAGCATGCGCTCTACCACTGAGCTACATCCCCAGCACAAAGGTTGCAATTACCATATCAAAGATAACAAAGACGGACCATATATTTCAACTTCATGGTTGCATAACCATTTACGTAGTTGTAACACTGATTTTGCGGATCTAGAACCAGATATGCATCTACAGTGAATTTGTCAAAGTTCTGTAATCTGTATCAGAGTACTTAGTAAACATATGTTGGAGTGTAGGTATCAGAAAACCGTGGTGCAGAAACTATAGAGGAAGCAGTGGGGCCTGGGGAATGGGGGGAGGGGTTGAAATCGCGGGGTCAGCTCTCTCTATAGCAGTGGTCCCCAACCTTTTTTACCCATGAGCCATACTCAAGTATAAAATAATGTTGGAGAGCAACACAAGCATTCAAAAAGTTTCCTGGGCTTCCAAATAAGGGCTGTGATTGGGTATTGGTAGCCCCTATGTGGACTTGCAGCTAACAGGAGGTTCTGTTTGGCAGTATACATGTTTATGCAACTACAGCTTGCCATTAAGCCTGGAATTAAAAAAAAAGCACCTGCTCGGAGGCAACTAGGAGCAACATCCAAGGGGTTGAAGAGCAACATGTTGCTCACGAGCTACTGGTTGGGGATCAATTCTCTATATCCACCCTGATGCAGGAGAATTTGGCTGCCAATGGTTATGGATGGGGTCGGAGTGGGCATTGGAACCCTTCAAAGATTCTTTTTTTGAATATGAGTTTTTCAAGGATATAAGGACGGTACACACCCCTCTTGAACTTAAGCTGTATACAGAAGGCTTGTGCTCAACTTAATGTTTGCCCTTAAATAAGAAATATCTATAGTTTTTGTTATTTCTGGCACTAAAGAGAAAAATAAATCCAGTTTTACTTTAAAATTTCCTAAATCTGATGAGTAGAAAAGTTGATAAAACATATTACCAATTCAATAAAAAGTCATCTGATAATTAACTATTTCCAGGTAAACTATACATTGTTTATTTCAAAATTGGCAAAAGAAGGGGGTTTGTGGGAGCACTCCAAGACTAAGTAAAAATATATAAGTACAATAAAAGTGCTACTGATCTAAGAAAACAAGAATACAAAAAAGAGGGGGACTGATCAATGCACATTCCCCAGTCCCCTGTTTCATAAGCAATTTTGACATGTCTCCTTTAAGCCATCTGCTGAGATGTTAACTGCATGGCAAATTACAGGTATTGTTCAAAAGTGTCTTTTCAATCCATATAGTCCGCCACAACCTTTCTGTTGGAAGTTTGTTCTGATACCAATATGTGCCATCTGACAACTTTTAGATTCTAGGCATCATTCATGTCCAACATTTCAGGCAAAGATGTCTTTTCAATCTAAACGCTCCACTATAATCTTTCTCTTGGAAGTTTGAGTTTCCATATTTAGGAAGGCAGGACTATTATAGAACATATCTTGTCTAACATCAACATTTGTATAGTGATGAATTATTTATATTTGTCATTGCTGCATCATCAGGTGCAAATGTGCATCTAAAACCATGGAGATGCCGGGGATTGAACCCGGGGCCTCATACATGCGAAGCATGCGCTCTACCACTGAGCTACATCCCCAGCACAATGGTTACAATTACCATATCAAAGATAACAAAGACTGACCATATATTTCAACTTCATGGTTGCACAACCGTTTACATAGTTGTAACACTGATTTTGTGGATCTAGAACCAGAAATGCATCTATAGTGAATTTGTCAAAGTTCTGTAATCTGTATCAGAGTACTTAGTAAACATATGTTGGACTGTAGGTATCAGAAATCCACGGTGCAGAAACCTTAGAGGAAGCAGTGGGACCTGGGGAATGGGGGGAGGGTTTGTAACCGTGGGGTCAGCTCTCCCTATAGCCACCCTGATGGAGGAGAATTTGGCTGCCAATGGTTATGGATGGGGTCTGAGTGGGCATTGGAACCCTTCAAAGATTCTTTTTTTGAAGGGGGCCTGGCGTATCATTGTTATGCCGATGGTAATCTGTCATCTTCTCAAAATTCTTGGTGGAAACTGTTGCATGTTAGTCATTTCTGCAGGACATTTGATGTACACCTGACAGAGTTTTTCAAAGATATAAGGACGGTACACACCCCTCTTGAACTTAAGCTGTATAAATAAGGCTTGTGCTCAACTTAATTTTTGCCCTTAAATAAGAAATATCTATAGTTGTTGTTATTTCTGGCACTAAAGAGAAAAATAAAACCAGTTTTACTTTAAAATTTCCTAAAACTGATGAGCAGAGAAGTTGATAAAACATATTACCAATTCACTAAAAAGTCATCTGATAATGAACTATTTCCAGGTAAAATATATATTGTTTATTTCAAAATTGGCAAAAGAAGGGGGCTTGTGGGAGCATTCCAAGGCTAACTAAAAATTATATGAGTACAATAAAAGTGCTACTGATCTAAGAATACAAGAATACAAAAAAGAGGGGGATTGATCAATACACATTCCCCAGTCCCCTGTTTCATAAGCTATTTCGTATCAATGCAAGTGCATGTAATTTCAAAAAAAGGGTTTTCTTTACAAAGTCTTGATCATAAAATTGGTAAGTCATCATACCATGTCAAGGTAAACTCCATATGGTGATCCTATTTACCGCTGGTCACCTCCTTGTATGGTAGCATTTCTTGTGATAAATGTCTCCTGAGACTTACCAATGTTGTTATTTTTTACTTTGCCTTGTACTGCTGCCACATCACCCTTTTGCATTTTTGTTCTATAGCAGAGTTATTTTGTTGGACCTTATGCTGCAGGCCAAGCTTCCACGATATGAAGGAACAAAATTTAAATAATTTATATAGTGTAAGAAAAGTTTATTTTGCTCAACCAACATGATATGAAAATGGATTTGGAATTATTTCTTGGGGTCTCCTTTAAGCCATGTGCTGAGATGTTAACTGCATGGCAAATTACAGGTATTGTTCAAAGGTGTCTTTTCAATCCATATAGTCCAGTACAACCTTTGTGTTGGAAGTTTGTTTTGATATCAATATGTGCCATCTGACAACGTTTACATTCTAGGCATCATTCATGACCAACCTTTCAGGCAAAGTTGCCTTTTCAATCTAAATGCTCCTCTATAATCTTTTTGTTGGAAGTTTGAGTTTCCATATTCTGGAATGTAGTACTATTATAGAAGATGGCTTGTCTCACATCAACATTTGTATAGTGATGTATTATTTCTATTTATCATTGCTGCATCATCAGGTGCAATTGTGCATCTAAAACCATGGAGATGCCGGGGATTGAACCCGGGGCCTCATACATGCAAAGCATGCGCTCTACCACTGAGCTACATCCCCAGCACAAAGGTTGCAATTACCATATCAAAGATAACAAAGACTGATCATACAATTCTATACAAAGTCGGGAGTCCATATTATTATCAAACCAAGCCCACGGGACTCGCCCATTTCAAAAGGGCCATCAACTATAGAAAAATTTATATCAAAAAATGATATAAGTCCCAAAGCTTTCTTCAAGTAAAAAATATTAATTTATTGAAGTACATTTTAAAAGAATTATAGCTGGTACATACTACCCCCCATATCCCACCTTACGCGTTTCGCACCCTCCGGCGCTTAGTCATAGGTGTGTCTGACCATGTACCAGCTATAATTCTTTTAAAATGTACTTCAATAAATTAATATTTTTTACTTGAAGAAAGCTTTGGGACTTATATCATTTTTTGATATAAATTTTTCTATAAAGACTGATCATAAATTTCAACTTCATGGTTGCATAACCGTTTACATAGTTGTAACACTGATTTTGTGGATTTAGAACCAGATATGCATCTATAGTGAATTTGTCAAAGTTCTGTAATCTGTATCAGAGTACTTAGTAAACATATGTTGGAGTATAGGTATCAGAAAACCGTGGTTCAGAAACTTTAGAGGAAGCAGTGGGGCCTGGGGAATGGGGGGAGGGGTTGAAATCGCGGGGTCAGCTCTCTCTATAGCAGTGGTCCCCAAACTTTTTTACCCATGAGCCATTCTCAAGTATAAAATAATGTTGGAGAGCAACACAAGCATTCAAAAAGTTTCCTGGGCTTCCAAATAAGGGCTGTGATTGGGTATTGGTAGCCCCTATGTGGACTTGCAGCCAACAGGAGGTTCTGTTTGGCAGTATACATGTTTATGCAACTAAGGCTTGCCTTTAAGCCTGGAATTAAAAAAAAAGCACCTGCTTGGAGGCACCTAGGAGCAACATCCAAGGGGTTGAAGAGCAACATGTTGCTCACGAGCTACTGGTTGGGGATCAATTCTCTATATCCACCCTGATGCAGGAGAATTTGGCTGCCAATGGTTATGGATGGGGTCGGAGTGGGCATTGGAACCCTTCAAAGATTCTTTTTTTGAATATGAGTTTTTCAAGGATATAAGGACGGTACACACCCCTCTTGAACTTAAGCTGTATACAGAAGGCTTGTGCTCAACTTAATGTTTGCCCTTAAATAAGAAATATCTATAGTTTTTGTTATTTCTGGCACTAAAGAGAAAAATAAATCCAGTTTTACTTTAAAATGTCCTAAATCTGATGAGTAGAAAGGTTGATAAAACATATTACCAATTCAATAAAAAGTCATCTGATAATTAACTATTTACAGGTAAACTATACATTGTTTATTTCAAAATTGGCAAAAGAAGGGGGTTTGTGGGAGCACTCCAAGGCTAAGTAAAAATATATAAGTACAATAAAAGTGCTACTGATCTAAGAAAACAAGAATACAAAAAAGAGGGGGACTGATCAATGCACATTCCCCATTCCCCTGTTTCATAAGCAATTTTGACTCCTTTAAGCCATCTGCTGAGATGTTAACTGCATGGCAAATTACAGGTATTGCTCCCAGGTGTCTTTTCAATCCATATAGTCCACCACAACCTTTCTGTTGGAAGTTTGTTCTGATACCAATATGTGCCATCTGACAACTTTTAGATTCTAGGCATCATTCATGTCCAACATTTCAGGCAAAGATGTCTTTTCAATCTAAACGCTCCACTATAATCTTTCTCTTTGAAGTTTGAGTTTCCATATTTAGGAAGGCAGGACTATTATAGAACATATTTTGTATCATTGTTATGCCGATGGTAATCTGTCATCTTCTCAAAATTCTTGGTGGCAACTGTTGCATGTTAGTAATTTCTGCAGGACATTTGATGTACACCTGACAGAGTTTTTCAAAGATATAAGGACGGTACACACCCCTCTTGAACTTAAGCTGTGTAAATAAGGCTTGTGCTCAACTTACTTTTTGCCCTTAAATAAGAAATATCTATTGTTGTTGTAATTTCTGGCACTAAAGAGAAAAATAAAACCAGTTTTACTTTAAAATTTCCTAAAACTGATGAGCAGAGAAGTTGATAAAACATATTACCAATTCACTAAAAAGTCATCTGATAATGAACTATTTCCAGGTAAAATATATATTGTTTATTTCAAAATTGGCAAAAGAAGGGGGCTTGTGGGAGCATTCCAAGGCTAACTAAAAATTATATGAGTACAATAAAAGTGCTACTGATCTAAGAATACAAGAATACAAAAAAGAGGGGAATTGATCAATGCACATTCCCCAGTCCCCTGTTTCATAAGCAATTTCATATCAATGCAAGTGCATGTAATTTCAAAAAAAGGGTTTTCTTTACAAAGTCTTGATCATAAAATTGGTAAGTCATCATACCATGTCAAGGTAAACTCCATATGGTGATCCTATTTACCGCTGGTCACCTCCTTGTATGGTAGCATTTCTTGTGATAAATGTCTCCTGAGACTTACCAATGTTGTTATTTTTTACTTTGCCTTGTACTGCTCCCACATCACCCTTTTGCATTTTTGTTCTATAGCAGAGTTATTTTGTTGGACCTTATGCTGCAGGCCAAGCTTCCACGATATGAAGGAACAACATTTAAATAATTTATATAGTGTATGAAAAGTTTATTTTGCTCAACCAACATGATATGAAAATGGATTTGGAATTATTTCTTGGGGTCTCCTTTAAGCCATGTGCTGAGATGTTAACTGCATGGCAAATTACAGGTATTGTTCAAAGGTGTCTTTTCAATCCATATAGTCCACTACAACCTTTGTGTTGGAAGTTTGTTTTGATATTAATATGTGCCATCTGACAACGTTTACATTCTAGGCATCATTCATGTCCAACCTTTCAGGCAAAGTTGCCTTTTCAATCTAAACGCTCCTCTATAATCTTTTTGTTGGAAGTTTGAGTTTCCATATTCTGGAATGTAGTACTATTATAGAAGATGGCTTGTCTCACATCAACATTTGTATAGTGATGTATTATTTCTATTTATCATTGCTGCATCATCAGGTGCAATTGTGCATCTAAAACCATGGAGATGCCGGGGATTGAACCCGGGGCCTCATACATGCAAAGCATGCGCTCTACCACTGAGCTACATCCCCAGCACAAAGGTTGCAATTACCATATCAAAGATAACAAAGACGGACCATATATTTCAACTTCATGGTTGCATAACCATTTACGTAGTTGTAACACTGATTTTGCGGATCTAGAACCAGATATGCATCTACAGTGAATTTGTCAAAGTTCTGTAATCTGTATCAGAGTACTTAGTAAACATATGTTGGAGTGTAGGTATCAGAAAACCGTGGTGCAGAAACTATAGAGGAAGCAGTGGGGCCTGGGGAATGGGGGGAGGGGTTGAAATCGCGGGGTCAGCTCTCTCTATAGCAGTGGTCCCCAACCTTTTTTACCCATGAGCCATACTCAAGTATAAAATAATGTTGGAGAGCAACACAAGCATTCAAAAAGTTTCCTGGGCTTCCAAATAAGTTCCACACAGAATTAGAGTGCTCACCTGAACGTAATTACCCTCTCGGGTGCCGGGTGCTAAACAGTCCACAGGACCTCCTGCTCAAGGTCCAAATAACTCGAACATCCAAAGAAAACTGTAGCACACCGATCAAACTTGTCTTGTGAAGAAAAGTGTTTTTATTGGCTCACGGCAGACATAAAGTTTGGCAACGTTCAACGTTCTTTGGTATTTAACACAGTACTTTGAATGTAAGTTTAGGCTTGATAAAGGGCCCTGCGTGGCCCGAAACGTTGCCAAACTTTATGTCTGCCGTGAGCCAATAAAAACACTTTTCTTCACAAGACAAGTTTGATCGGTGTGCTACAGTTTTCTTTGGGCTTCCAAATAAGGGCTGTGATTGGGTATTGGTAGCCCCTATGTGGACTTGCAGCTAACAGGAGGTTCTGTTTGGCAGTATACATGTTTATGCAACTACAGCTTGCCATTAAGCCTGGAATTAATAAAAGAAGCACCTGCTCGGAGGCAACTAGGAGCAACATCCAAGGGGTTGAAGAGCAACATGTTGCTCACGAGCTACTGGTTGGGGATCAATTCACTATATCCACCCTGATGCAGGAGAATTTGGCTGCCAATGGTTATGGATGGGGTCGGAGTGGGCATTGGAACCCTTCAAAGATTCTTTTTTTTAATATGAGTTTTTCAAGGATATAAGGACGGTACACACCCCTCTTGAACTTAAGCTGTATACAGAAGGCTTGTGCTCAACTTAATGTTTGCCCTTAAATAAGAAATATCTATAGTTTTTGTTATTTCTGGCACTAAAGAGAAAAATAAATCCAGTTTTACTTTAAAATTTCCTAAATCTGATGAGTAGAAAAGTTGATAAAACATATTACCAATTCAATAAAAAGTCATCTGATAATTAACTATTTCCAGGTAAACTATACATTGTTTATTTCAAAATTGGCAAAAGAAGGGGGTTTGTGGGAGCACTCCAAGACTAAGTAAAAATATATAAGTACAATAAAAGTGCTACTGATCTAAGAAAACAAGAATACAAAAAAGAGGGGGACTGATCAATGCACATTCCCCAGTCCCCTGTTTCATAAGCAATTTTGACATGTCTCCTTTAAGCCATCTGCTGAGATGTTAACTGCATGGCAAATTACAGGTATTGTTCAAAAGTGTCTTTTCAATCCATATAGTCCGCCACAACCTTTCTGTTGGAAGTTTGTTCTGATACCAATATGTGCCATCTGACAACTTTTAGATTCTAGGCATCATTCATGTCCAACATTTCAGGCAAAGATGTCTTTTCAATCTAAACGCTCCACTATAATCTTTCTCTTGGAAGTTTGAGTTTCCATATTTAGGAAGGCAGGACTATTATAGCACATATCTTGTCTAACATCAACATTTGTATAGTGATGAATTATTTATATTTGTCATTGCTGCATGATCAGGTGCAAATGTGCATCTAAAACCATGGAGATGCCGGGGATTGAACCCGGGGCCTCATACATGCGAAGCATGCGCTCTACCACTGAGCTACATCCCCAGCACAATGGATTTGGAATTATTTCTTGGGGTCTCCTTTAAGCCATGTGCTGAGATGTTAACTGCATGGCAAATTACAGGTATTGTTCAAAGGTGTCTTTTCAATCCATATAGTCCACTACAACCTTTGTGTTGGAAGTTTGTTTTGATATCAATATGTGCCATCTGACAACGTTTACATTCTAGGCATCATTCATGTCCAACCTTTCAGGCAAAGTTGCCTTTTCAATCTAAACGCTCCTCTATAATCTTTTTGTTGGAAGTTTGAGTTTCCATATTCTGGAATGTAGTACTAATATAGAAGATGGCTTGTCTCACATCAACATTTGTATAGTGATGTATTATTTCTATTTATCATTGCTGCATCATTAGGTGCAATTGTGCATCTTAAACCATGGAGATGCCGGGGATTGAACCCGGGGCCTCATACATGCAAAGCATGCGCTCTACCACTGAGCTACATCCCCAGCACAAAGGTTGCAATTACCATATCAAAGATAACAAAGACGGACCATATATTTCAACTTCATGGTTGCATAACCATTTACGTAGTTGTAACACTGATTTTGCGGATCTAGAACCAGATATGCATCTACAGTGAATTTGTCAAAGTTCTGTAATCTGTATCAGAGTACTTAGTAAACATATGTTGGAGTGTAGGTATCAGAAAACCGTGGTGCAGAAACTATAGAGGAAGCAGTGGGGCCTGGGGAATGGGGGGAGGGGTTGAAATCGCGGGGTCAGCTCTCTCTATAGCAGTGGTCCCCAACCTTTTTTACCCATGAGCCATACTCAAGTATAAAATAATGTTGGAGAGCAACACAAGCATTCAAAAAGTTTCCTGGGCTTCCAAATAAGGGCTGTGATTGGGTATTGGTAGCCCCTATGTGGACTTGCAGCTAACAGGAGGTTCTGTTTGGCAGTATACATGTTTATGCAACTACAGCTTGCCATTAAGCCTGGAATTAATAAAAGAAGCACCTGCTCGGAGGCAACTAGGAGCAACATCCAAGGGGTTGAAGAGCAACATGTTGCTCACGAGCTACTGGTTGGGGATCAATTCTCTATATCCACCCTGATGCAGGAGAATTTGGCTGCCAATGGTTATGGATGGGGTCGGAGTGGGCATTGGAACCCTTCAAAGATTCTTTTTTTGAATATGAGTTTTTCAAGGATATAAGGACGGTACACACCCCTCTTGAACTTAAGCTGTATACAGAAGGCTTGTGCTCAACTTAATGTTTGCCCTTAAATAAGAAATATCTATAGTTTTTGTTATTTCTGGCACTAAAGAGAAAAATAAATCCAGTTTTACTTTAAAATTTCCTAAATCTGATGAGTAGAAAAGTTGATAAAACATATTAACAATTCAATAAAAAGTCATCTGATAATTAACTATTTCCAGGTAAACTATACATTGTTTATTTCAAAATTGGCAAAAGAAGGGGGTTTGTGGGAGCACTCCAAGACTAAGTAAAAATATATAAGTACAATAAAAGTGCTACTGATCTAAGAAAACAAGAATACAAAAAAGAGGGGGACTGATCAATGCACATTCCCCAGTCCCCTGTTTCATAAGCAATTTTGACATGTCTCCTTTAAGCCATCTGCTGAGATGTTAACTGCATGGCAAATTACAGGTATTGTTCAAAAGTGTCTTTTCAATCCATATAGTCCGCCACAACCTTTCTGTTGGAAGTTTGTTCTGATACCAATATGTGCCATCTGACAACTTTTAGATTCTAGGCATCATTCATGTCCAACATTTCAGGCAAAGATGTCTTTTCAATCTAAACGCTCCACTATAATCTTTCTCTTGGAAGTTTGAGTTTCCATATTTAGGAAGGCAGGACTATTATAGCACATATCTTGTCTAACATCAACATTTGTATAGTGATGAATTATTTATATTTGTCATTGCTGCATGATCAGGTGCAAATGTGCATCTAAAACCATGGAGATGCCGGGGATTGAACCCGGGGCCTCATACATGCGAAGCATGCGCTCTACCACTGAGCTACATCCCCAGCACAATGGATTTGGAATTATTTCTTGGGGTCTCCTTTAAGCCATGTGCTGAGATGTTAACTGCATGGCAAATTACAGGTATTGTTCAAAGGTGTCTTTTCAATCCATATAGTCCACTACAACCTTTGTGTTGGAAGTTTGTTTTGATATCAATATGTGCCATCTGACAACGTTTACATTCTAGGCATCATTCATGTCCAACCTTTCAGGCAAAGTTGCCTTTTCAATCTAAACGCTCCTCTATAATCTTTTTGTTGGAAGTTTGAGTTTCCATATTCTGGAATGTAGTACTAATATAGAAGATGGCTTGTCTCACATCAACATTTGTATAGTGATGTATTATTTCTATTTATCATTGCTGCATCATTAGGTGCAATTGTGCATCTTAAACCATGGAGATGCCGGGGATTGAACCCGGGGCCTCATACATGCAAAGCATGCGCTCTACCACTGAGCTACATCCCCAGCACAAAGGTTGCAATTACCATATCAAAGATAACAAAGACGGACCATATATTTCAACTTCATGGTTGCATAACCATTTACGTAGTTGTAACACTGATTTTGCGGATCTAGAACCAGATATGCATCTACAGTGAATTTGTCAAAGTTCTGTAATCTGTATCAGAGTACTTAGTAAACATATGTTGGAGTGTAGGTATCAGAAAACCGTGGTGCAGAAACTATAGAGGAAGCAGTGGGGCCTGGGGAATGGGGGGAGGGGTTGAAATCGCGGGGTCAGCTCTCTCTATAGCAGTGGTCCCCAACCTTTTTTACCCATGAGCCATACTCAAGTATAAAATAATGTTGGAGAGCAACACAAGCATTCAAAAAGTTTCCTGGGCTTCCAAATAAGGGCTGTGATTGGGTATTGGTAGCCCCTATGTGGACTTGCAGCTAACAGGAGGTTCTGTTTGGCAGTATACATGTTTATGCAACTACAGCTTGCCATTAAGCCTGGAATTAATAAAAGAAGCACCTGCTCGGAGGCAACTAGGAGCAACATCCAAGGGGTTGAAGAGCAACATGTTGCTCACGAGCTACTGGTTGGGGATCAATTCTCTATATCCACCCTGATGCAGGAGAATTTGGCTGCCAATGGTTATGGATGGGGTCGGAGTGGGCATTGGAACCCTTCAAAGATTCTTTTTTTGAATATGAGTTTTTCAAGGATATAAGGACGGTACACACCCCTCTTGAACTTAAGCTGTATACAGAAGGCTTGTGCTCAACTTAATGTTTGCCCTTAAATAAGAAATATCTATAGTTTTTGTTATTTCTGGCACTAAAGAGAAAAATAAATCCAGTTTTACTTTAAAATTTCCTAAATCTGATGAGTAGAAAAGTTGATAAAACATATTAACAATTCAATAAAAAGTCATCTGATAATTAACTATTTCCAGGTAAACTATACATTGTTTATTTCAAAATTGGCAAAAGAAGGGGGTTTGTGGGAGCACTCCAAGACTAAGTAAAAATATATAAGTACAATAAAAGTGCTACTGATCTAAGAAAACAAGAATACAAAAAAGAGGGGGACTGATCAATGCACATTCCCCAGTCCCCTGTTTCATAAGCAATTTTGACATGTCTCCTTTAAGCCATCTGCTGAGATGTTAACTGCATGGCAAATTACAGGTATTGTTCAAAAGTGTCTTTTCAATCCATATAGTCCGCCACAACCTTTCTGTTGGAAGTTTGTTCTGATACCAATATGTGCCATCTGACAACTTTTAGATTCTAGGCATCATTCATGTCCAACATTTCAGGCAAAGATGTCTTTTCAATCTAAACGCTCCACTATAATCTTTCTCTTGGAAGTTTGAGTTTCCATATTTAGGAAGGCAGGACTATTATAGAACATATCTTGTCTAACATCAACATTTGTATAGTGATGAATTATTTATATTTGTCATTGCTGCATGATCAGGTGCAAATGTGCATCTAAAACCATGGAGATGCCAGGGATTGAACCCGGGGCCTCATACATGCGAAGCATGCGCTCTACCACTGAGCTACATCCCCAGCACAATGGTTACAATTACCATATCAAAGATAACAAAGACTGACCATATATTTCAACTTCATGGTTGCACAACCGTTTACATAGTTGTAACACTGATTTTGTGGATCTAGAACCAGAAATGCATCTATAGTGAATTTGTCAAAGTTCTGTAATCTGTATCAGAGTACTTAGTAAACATATGTTGGACTGTAGGTATCAGAAATCCACGGTGCAGAAACCTTAGAGGAAGCAGTGGGACCTGGGGAATGGGGGGAGGGTTTGTAACCGTGGGGTCAGCTCTCCCTATAGCCACCCTGATGGAGGAGAATTTGGCTGCCAATGGTTATGGATGGGGTCTGAGTGGGCATTGGAACCCTTCAAAGATTCTTTTTTTGAAGGGGGCCTGGCGTATCATTGTTATGCCGATGGTAATCTGTCATCTTCTCAAAATTCTTGGTGGAAACTGTTGCATGTTAGTCATTTCTGCAGGAAATTTGATGTACACCTGACAGAGTTTTTCAAAGATATAAGGACGGTACACACCCCTCTTGAACTTAAGCTGTATAAATAAGGCTTGTGCTCAACTTAATTTTTGCCCTTAAATAAGAAATATCTATAGTTGTTGTTATTTCTGGCACTAAAGAGAAAAATAAAACCAGTTTTACTTTAAAATTTCCTAAAACTGATGAGCAGAGAAGTTGATAAAACATATTACCAATTCACTAAAAAGTCATCTGATAATGAACTATTTCCAGGTAAAATATATATTGTTTATTTCAAAATTGGCAAAAGAAGGGGGCTTGTGGGAGCATTCCAAGGCTAACTAAAAATTATATGAGTACAATAAAAGTGCTACTGATCTAAGAATACAAGAATACAAAAAGAGGGGGATTGATCAATACACATTCCCCAGTCCCCTGTTTCATAAGCTATTTCGTATCAATGCAAGTGCATGTAATTTCAAAAAAAGGGTTTTCTTTACAAAGTCTTGATCATAAAATTGGTAAGTCATCATACCATGTCAAGGTACACTCCATATGGTGATCCTATTTACCGCTGGTCACCTCCTTGTATGGTAGCATTTCTTGTGATAAATGTCTCCTGAGACTTACCAATGTTGTTATTTTTTACTTTGCCTTGTACTGCTGCCACATCACCCTTTTGCATTTTTGTTCTATAGCAGAGTTATTTTGTTGGACCTTATGCTGCAGGCCAAGCTTCCACGATATGAAGGAACAAAATTTAAATAATTTATATAGTGTAAGAAAAGTTTATTTTGCTCAACCAACATGATATGAAAATGGATTTGGAATTATTTCTTGGGGTCTCCTTTAAGCCATGTGCTGAGATGTTAACTGCATGGCAAATTACAGGTATTGTTCAAAGGTGTCTTTTCAATCCATATAGTCCAGTACAACCTTTGTGTTGGAAGTTTGTTTTGATATCAATATGTGCCATCTGACAACGTTTACATTCTAGGCATCATTCATGACCAACCTTTCAGGCAAAGTTGCCTTTTCAATCTAAATGCTCCTCTATAATCTTTTGTTGGAAGTTTGAGTTTCCATATTCTGGAATGTAGTACTATTATAGAAGATGGCTTGTCTCACATCAACATTTGTATAGTGATGTATTATTTCTATTTATCATTGCTGCATCATCAGGTGCAATTGTGCATCTAAAACCATGGAGATGCCGGGGATTGAACCCGGGGCCTCATACATGCAAAGCATGCGCTCTACCACTGAGCTACATCCCCAGCACAAAGGTTGCAATTACCATATCAAAGATAACAAAGACTGATCATACAATTCTATACAAAGTCGGGAGTCCATATTATTATCAAACCAAGCCCACGGGACTCGCCCATTTCAAAAGGGCCATCAACTATAGAAAAATTTATATCAAAAAATGATATAAGTCCCAAAGCTTTCTTCAAGTAAAAAATATTAATTTATTGAAGTACATTTTAAAAGAATTATAGCTGGTACATACTACCCCCCATATCCCACCTTACGCGTTTCGCACCCTCCGGCGCTTAGTCATAGGTGTGTCTGACCATGTACCAGCTATAATTCTTTTAAAATGTACTTCAATAAATTAATATTTTTTACTTGAAGAAAGCTTTGGGACTTATATCATTTTTTGATATAAATTTTTCTATAAAGACTGATCATAAATTTCAACTTCATGGTTGCATAACCGTTTACATAGTTGTAACACTGATTTTGTGGATTTAGAACCAGATATGCATCTATAGTGAATTTGTCAAAGTTCTGTAATCTGTATCAGAGTACTTAGTAAACATATGTTGGAGTATAGGTATCAGAAAACCGTGGTTCAGAAACTTTAGAGGAAGCAGTGGGGCCTGGGGAATGGGGGGAGGGGTTGAAATCGCGGGGTCAGCTCTCTCTATAGCAGTGGTCCCCAAACTTTTTTACCCATGAGCCATTCTCAAGTATAAAATAATGTTGGAGAGCAACACAAGCATTCAAAAAGTTTCCTGGGCTTCCAAATAAGGGCTGTGATTGGGTATTGGTAGCCCCTATGTGGACTTGCAGCCAACAGGAGGTTCTGTTTGGCAGTATACATGTTTATGCAACTAAGGCTTGCCTTTAAGCCTGGAATTAAAAAAAAGCACCTGCTTGGAGGCACCTAGGAGCAACATCCAAGGGGTTGAAGAGCAACATGTTGCTCACGAGCTACTGGTTGGGGATCAATTCTCTATATCCACCCTGATGCAGGAGAATTTGGCTGCCAATGGTTATGGATGGGGTCGGAGTGGGCATTGGAACCCTTCAAAGATTCTTTTTTTGAATATGAGTTTTTCAAGGATATAAGGACGGTACACACCCCTCTTGAACTTAAGCTGTATACAGAAGGCTTGTGCTCAACTTAATGTTTGCCCTTAAATAAGAAATATCTATAGTTTTTGTTATTTCTGGCACTAAAGAGAAAAATAAATCCAGTTTTACTTTAAAATGTCCTAAATCTGATGAGTAGAAAGGTTGATAAAACATATTACCAATTCAATAAAAAGTCATCTGATAATTAACTATTTACAGGTAAACTATACATTGTTTATTTCAAAATTGGCAAAAGAAGGGGGTTTGTGGGAGCACTCCAAGGCTAAGTAAAAATATATAAGTACAATAAAAGTGCTACTGATCTAAGAAAACAAGAATACAAAAAAGAGGGGGACTGATCAATGCACATTCCCCATTCCCCTGTTTCATAAGCAATTTTGACTCCTTTAAGCCATCTGCTGAGATGTTAACTGCATGGCAAATTACAGGTATTGCTCCCAGGTGTCTTTTCAATCCATATAGTCCACCACAACCTTTCTGTTGGAAGTTTGTTCTGATACCAATATGTGCCATCTGACAACTTTTAGATTCTAGGCATCATTCATGTCCAACATTTCAGGCAAAGATGTCTTTTCAATCTAAACGCTCCACTATAATCTTTCTCTTTGAAGTTTGAGTTTCCATATTTAGGAAGGCAGGACTATTATAGAACATATTTTGTATCATTGTTATGCCGATGGTAATCTGTCATCTTCTCAAAATTCTTGGTGGCAACTGTTGCATGTTAGTAATTTCTGCAGGACATTTGATGTACACCTGACAGAGTTTTTCAAAGATATAAGGACGGTACACACCCCTCTTGAACTTAAGCTGTGTAAATAAGGCTTGTGCTCAACTTACTTTTTGCCCTTAAATAAGAAATATCTATTGTTGTTGTAATTTCTGGCACTAAAGAGAAAAATAAAACCAGTTTTACTTTAAAATTTCCTAAAACTGATGAGCAGAGAAGTTGATAAAACATATTACCAATTCACTAAAAAGTCATCTGATAATGAACTATTTCCAGGTAAAATATATATTGTTTATTTCAAAATTGGCAAAAGAAGGGGGCTTGTGGGAGCATTCCAAGGCTAACTAAAAATTATATGAGTACAATAAAAGTGCTACTGATCTAAGAATACAAGAATACAAAAAAGAGGGGAATTGATCAATGCACATTCCCCAGTCCCCTGTTTCATAAGCAATTTCATATCAATGCAAGTGCATGTAATTTCAAAAAAAGGGTTTTCTTTACAAAGTCTTGATCATAAAATTGGTAAGTCATCATACCATGTCAAGGTAAACTCCATATGGTGATCCTATTTACCGCTGGTCACCTCCTTGTATGGTAGCATTTCTTGTGATAAATGTCTCCTGAGACTTACCAATGTTGTTATTTTTTACTTTGCCTTGTACTGCTCCCACATCACCCTTTTGCATTTTTGTTCTATAGCAGAGTTATTTTGTTGGACCTTATGCTGCAGGCCAAGCTTCCACGATATGAAGGAACAACATTTAAATAATTTATATAGTGTATGAAAAGTTTATTTTGCTCAACCAACATGATATGAAAATGGATTTGGAATTATTTCTTGGGGTCTCCTTTAAGCCATGTGCTGAGATGTTAACTGCATGGCAAATTACAGGTATTGTTCAAAGGTGTCTTTTCAATCCATATAGTCCACTACAACCTTTGTGTTGGAAGTTTGTTTTGATATTAATATGTGCCATCTGACAACGTTTACATTCTAGGCATCATTCATGTCCAACCTTTCAGGCAAAGTTGCCTTTTCAATCTAAACGCTCCTCTATAATCTTTTTGTTGGAAGTTTGAGTTTCCATATTCTGGAATGTAGTACTATTATAGAAGATGGCTTGTCTCACATCAACATTTGTATAGTGATGTATTATTTCTATTTATCATTGCTGCATCATCAGGTGCAATTGTGCATCTAAAACCATGGAGATGCCGGGGATTGAACCCGGGGCCTCATACATGCAAAGCATGCGCTCTACCACTGAGCTACATCCCCAGCACAAAGGTTGCAATTACCATATCAAAGATAACAAAGACGGACCATATATTTCAACTTCATGGTTGCATAACCATTTACGTAGTTGTAACACTGATTTTGCGGATCTAGAACCAGATATGCATCTACAGTGAATTTGTCAAAGTTCTGTAATCTGTATCAGAGTACTTAGTAAACATATGTTGGAGTGTAGGTATCAGAAAACCGTGGTGCAGAAACTATAGAGGAAGCAGTGGGGCCTGGGGAATGGGGGGAGGGGTTGAAATCGCGGGGTCAGCTCTCTCTATAGCAGTGGTCCCCAACCTTTTTTACCCATGAGCCATACTCAAGTATAAAATAATGTTGGAGAGCAACACAAGCATTCAAAAAGTTTCCTGGGCTTCCAAATAAGTTCCACACAGAATTAGAGTGCTCACCTGAACGTAATTACCCTCTCGGGTGCCGGGTGCTAAACAGTCCACAGGACCTCCTGCTCAAGGTCCAAATAACTCGAACATCCAAAGAAAACTGTAGCACACCGATCAAACTTGTCTTGTGAAGAAAAGTGTTTTTATTGGCTCACGGCAGACATAAAGTTTGGCAACGTTCAACGTTCTTTGGTATTTAACACAGTACTTTGAATGTAAGTTTAGGCTTGATAAAGGGCCCTGCGTGGCCCGAAACGTTGCCAAACTTTATGTCTGCCGTGAGCCAATAAAAACACTTTTCTTCACAAGACAAGTTTGATCGGTGTGCTACAGTTTTCTTTGGGCTTCCAAATAAGGGCTGTGATTGGGTATTGGTAGCCCCTATGTGGACTTGCAGCTAACAGGAGGTTCTGTTTGGCAGTATACATGTTTATGCAACTACAGCTTGCCATTAAGCCTGGAATTAATAAAAGAAGCACCTGCTCGGAGGCAACTAGGAGCAACATCCAAGGGGTTGAAGAGCAACATGTTGCTCACGAGCTACTGGTTGGGGATCAATTCACTATATCCACCCTGATGCAGGAGAATTTGGCTGCCAATGGTTATGGATGGGGTCGGAGTGGGCATTGGAACCCTTCAAAGATTCTTTTTTTGAATATGAGTTTTTCAAGGATATAAGGACGGTACACACCCCTCTTGAACTTAAGCTGTATACAGAAGGCTTGTGCTCAACTTAATGTTTGCCCTTAAATAAGAAATATCTATAGTTTTTGTTATTTCTGGCACTAAAGAGAAAAATAAATCCAGTTTTACTTTAAAATTTCCTAAATCTGATGAGTAGAAAAGTTGATAAAACATATTACCAATTCAATAAAAAGTCATCTGATAATTAACTATTTCCAGGTAAACTATACATTGTTTATTTCAAAATTGGCAAAAGAAGGGGGTTTGTGGGAGCACTCCAAGACTAAGTAAAAATATATAAGTACAATAAAAGTGCTACTGATCTAAGAAAACAAGAATACAAAAAAGAGGGGGACTGATCAATGCACATTCCCCAGTCCCCTGTTTCATAAGCAATTTTGACATGTCTCCTTTAAGCCATCTGCTGAGATGTTAACTGCATGGCAAATTACAGGTATTGTTCAAAAGTGTCTTTTCAATCCATATAGTCCGCCACAACCTTTCTGTTGGAAGTTTGTTCTGATACCAATATGTGCCATCTGACAACTTTTAGATTCTAGGCATCATTCATGTCCAACATTTCAGGCAAAGATGTCTTTTCAATCTAAACGCTCCACTATAATCTTTCTCTTGGAAGTTTGAGTTTCCATATTTAGGAAGGCAGGACTATTATAGCACATATCTTGTCTAACATCAACATTTGTATAGTGATGAATTATTTATATTTGTCATTGCTGCATGATCAGGTGCAAATGTGCATCTAAAACCATGGAGATGCCGGGGATTGAACCCGGGGCCTCATACATGCGAAGCATGCGCTCTACCACTGAGCTACATCCCCAGCACAATGGTTACAATTACCATATCAAAGATAACAAAGACTGACCATATATTTCAACTTCATGGTTGCACAACCGTTTACATAGTTGTAACACTGATTTTGTGGATCTAGAACCAGAAATGCATCTATAGTGAATTTGTCAAAGTTCTGTAATCTGTATCAGAGTACTTAGTAAACATATGTTGGACTGTAGGTATCAGAAATCCATGGTGCAGAAACCTTAGAGGAAGCAGTGGGACCTGGGGAATGGGGGGAGGGTTTGTAACCGTGGGGTCAGCTCTCCCTATAGCCACCCTGATGGAGGAGAATTTGGCTGCCAATGGTTATGGATGGGGTCTGAGTGGGCATTGGAACCCTTCAAAGATTATTTTTTTGAAGGGGGCCTGGCATATCATTGTTATGCCGATGGTAATCTGTTATCTTCTCAAAACTCTTGGTGGAAACTGTTGCATGTTAGTCATTTCTGCAGGACATTTGATGTACACCTGACAGAGTTTTTCAAAGATATAAGGACGGTACACACCCCTCTTGAACTTAAGCTGTATAAATAAGGCTTGTGCTCAACTTAATTTTTGCCCTTAAATAAGAAATATCTATAGTTGTTGTTATTTCTGGCACTAAAGAGAAAAATAAAACCAGTTTTACTTTAAAATTTCCTAAAACTGATGAGCAGAGAAGTTGATAAAACATATTACCAATTCACTAAAAAGTCATCTGATAATGAACTATTTCCAGGTAAAATATATATTGTTTATTTCAAAATTGGCAAAAGAAGGGGGCTTGTGGGAGCATTCCAAGGCTAACTAAAAATTATATGAGTACAATAAAAGTGCTACTGATCTAAGAATTCAAGAATACAAAAAAGAGGGGAATTGATCAATGCACATTCCCCAGTCCCCTGTTTCATAAGCAATTTCATATCAATGCAAGTGCATGTAATTGCAAAAAAAGGGTTTTCTTTACAAAGTCTTGATCATAAAATTGGTAAGTCATCATACCATGTCAAGGTAAACTCCATATGGTGATCCTATTTACCGCTGGTCACCTCCTTGTATGGTAGCATTTCTTGTGATAAATGTCTCCTGAGACTTACCAATGTTGTTATTTTTTACTTTGCCTTGTACTGCTCCCACATCACCCTTTTGCATTTTTGTTCTATAGCAGAGTTATTTTGTTGGACCTTATGCTGCAGGCCAAGCTTGCACGATTGGAAGGAAAATAATTTAAATAATTTATATAGTGTAAGAAAAGTTTATTTTGCTCAACCAACATGATATGAAAATGGATTTGGAATTATTTCTTGGGGTCTCCTTTAAGCCATGTGCTGAGATGTTAACTGCATGGCAAATTACAGGTATTGTTCAAAGGTGTCTTTTCAATCCATATAGTCCACTACAACCTTTGTGTTGGAAGTTTGTTTTGATATCAATATGTGCCATCTGACAACGTTTACATTCTAGGCATCATTCATGTCCAACCTTTCAGGCAAAGTTGCCTTTTCAATCTAAATGCTCCTCTATAATCTTTTTGTTGGAAGTTTGAGTTTCCATATTCTGGAATGTAGTACTATTATAGAAGATGGCTTGTCTCACATCAACATTTGTATAGTGATGTATTATTTCTATTTATCATTGCTGCATCATCAGGTGCAATTGTGCATCTAAAACCATGGAGATGCCGGGGATTGAACCCGGGGCCTCATACATGCAAAGCATGCGCTCTACCACTGAGCTACATCCCCAGCACAAAGGATGCAATTACCATATCAAAGATAACAAAGACGGACCATATATTTCAACTTCATGGTTGCATAACCATTTACGTAGTTGTAACACTGATTTTGCGGATCTAGAACCAGATATGCATCTACAGTGAATTTGTCAAAGTTCTGTAATCTGTATCAGAGTACTTAGTAAACATATGTTGGAGTGTAGGTATCAGAAAACCGTGGTGCAGAAACTATAGAGGAAGCAGTGGGGCCTGGGGAATGGGGGGAGGGGTTGAAATCGCGGGGTCAGCTCTCTCTATAGCAGTGGTCCCCAACCTTTTTTACCCATGAGCCATACTCAAGTATAAAATAATGTTGGAGAGCAACACAAGCATTCAAAAAGTTTCCTGGGCTTCCAAATAAGGGCTGTGATTGGGTATTGGTAGCCCCTATGTGGACTTGCAGCTAACAGGAGGTTCTGTTTGGCAGTATACATGTTTATGCAACTACAGCTTGCCATTAAGCCTGGAATTAATAAAAGAAGCACCTGCTCGGAGGCAACTAGGAGCAACATCCAAGGGGTTGAAGAGCAACATGTTGCTCACGAGCTACTGGTTGGGGATCAATTCTCTATATCCACCCTGATGCAGGAGAATTTGGCTGCCAATGGTTATGGATGGGGTTGGAGTGGGCATTGGAACCCTTCAAAGATTCTTTATTTGAATATGAGTTTTTCAAGGATATAAGGACGGTACACACCCCTCTTGAACTTAAGCTGTATACAGAAGGCTTGTGCTCAACTTAATGTTTGCCCTTAAATAAGAAATATCTATAGTTTTTGTTATTTCTGGCACTAAAGAGAAAAATAAATCCAGTTTTACTTTAAAATTTCCTAAATCTGATGAGTAGAAAAGTTGATAAAACATATTACCAATTCAATAAAAAGTCATCTGATAATTAACTATTTCCAGGTAAACTATACATTGTTTATTTCAAAATTGGCAAAAGAAGGGGGTTTGTGGGAGCACTCCAAGACTAAGTAAAAATATATAAGTACAATAAAAGTGCTACTGATCTAAGAAAACAAGAATACAAAAAAGAGGGGGACCGATCAATGCACATTCCCCAGTCCCCTGTTTCATAAGCAATTTTGACATGTCTCCTTTAAGCCATCTGCTGAGATGTTAACTGCATGGCAAATTACAGGTATTGATCAAAAGTGTCTTTTCAATCCATATAGTCCGCCACAACCTTTCTGTTGGAAGTTTGTTCTGATACCAATATGTGCCATCTGACAACTTTTAGATTCTAGGCATCATTCATGTCCAACATTTCAGGCAAAGATGTCTTTTCAATCTAAACGCTCCACTATAATCTTTCTCTCGGAAGTTTGAGTTTCCATATTTAGGAAGGCAGGACTATTATAGAACATATCTTGTCTAACATCAACATTTGTATAGTGATGAATTTTTTATATTTGTCATTGCTGCATCATCAGGTGCAAATGTGCATCTAAAACCACGTAGATGCCGGGGATTGAACCCGGGGCCTCGTAGTTCCACCGACCTACATCCCCAGCACAATGCTTGCTATTACCAAATCAAAGATAACAAAGACGGACCATATATTTCAACTTCATGGTTGCATAACCATTTACGTAGTTGTAACACTGATTTTGCGGATCTAGAACCAGATATGCATCTACAGTGAATTTGTCAAAGTTCTGTAATCTGTATCAGAGTACTTAGTAAACATATGTTGGACTGTAGGTATCAGAAATCCGCGGTGCAGAAACCTTAGAGGAAGCAGTGGGACCTGGGGAATGGGGGGAGGGTTTGTAACCGTGGGGTCAGCTCTCCCTATAGCCACCCTGATGGAGGAGAATTTGGCTGCCAATGGTTATGGATGGGGTCGGAGTGGGCATTGGAACCCTTCAAAGATTCTTTTTTTGAAGGGGGCCTGGCGTATCATTGTTATGCCGATGGTAATCTGTCATCTTCTCAAAATTCTTGGTGGAAACTGTTGCATGTTAGTCATTTCTGCAGGACATTTGATGTACACCTGACAGAGTTTTTCAAAGAGATAAGGATGGTACACACCCCTCTTGAACTTAAGCTGTATACATAAGGCTTGTGCTCAACTTAATTTTTGCCCTTAAATAAGAAATATCTATAGTTTTTGTTATTTCTGGCACTAAAGAGAAAAATAAAATCAGTTTTACTTTAAAATTTCCTAAATCTGATGAGCAGAGAAGTTAATAAAACATATTACCAATTCACTAAAAAGTCAACTGATAATGAACTATTTCCAGGTAAACTATATAATGTTTATTTCAAAATTGGCAAAAGAAGGGGGGTTGTGGGAGCACTCCAAGGCTAAGTAAAAATATATAAGTACAACAAAAGTGCTACTAATCTAAGAATACAAGAATACAAAAAGGAGGGGGACAGATCAATGCACATTCCCCAGTCCCCTGTTTCATAAGTAATTTCATATCAATGAAAGTGCATGTGTTTTCAAAAAAAAGCTTTTCTTTACAAAGTCTTGATCATAAAATTGGTAAGTCATCATACCATGTCAAGGTAAACTCCATATTGTTATCCTATTTACTGTTGGTCACCTCCTTGTATGGTAGCATTTCTTGTTATAAATGTCTCCTGACACTTACCAATTTTATTATTTTTTACTTTGTCTTGTAATGCTCCCACATCACCCTTTTACATTTTTGTTCTATAGCAGAGTTATTTTGTTGGATGCTATGCTGCAGGCCAAGCTTCCATGATTGAAAGGAACAAAATTTAAATAATTGATATAGTGTAAGAAAAGTTTTTTTTGCTCAACTTACATGATATGAAAAAGGATTTGGAATTATTTCTTCAAAGTTCTGTAATCTGTATCAGAGTAATTAGTAAACATATGATTGAATGTAGGTATCAGAAATTAGCGGTGCAGAAACTTTAGAGGAAGCAGTGGGCCGGGGGAACAGGGCGGGGGTGAAACTGCAGGGTCAGCTCTCTCTATAGCCATCTTGATGCAGGAGTGTTTGGCTGCCTGTGGTTATAGATGGGGTCTGAGTGGGCATTGAAACCCTGCAAAGATTCTTTTTTGAGGGGGCCCTGGCATATCATTGTTATACCGATGGTAATCTGTCATCTTCTCAAAGTTTTTGGTGGAAACTGTTGCATGTTAGTCATTTCTGCAGGACATTTGATGTACACTTGACAGATATGAGTTTTTCAAAGATATAAGGACAGTACACCCCGTTTTGAACTTAAGATGTATACATAAGGCATGTGCTCAACATACTTTTTGACCTTAAATAAGAAATATCTATAGTTTCTGTTATTTCTGGCACTAAAGAGAAAAATAAAACCAGTTTTACTTTAAAATTTCCTAAATCTGATGAGCAGAGAAGTTAATAAAACATATTACCAATTCACTAAAAAGTCATCTGATAATGAACTATTTCCAGGTAATCTATATTTTGTTGATTTCAAAATTGGCAAAAGAAGGGGGGTTATGGGAGCACTCCAAGGCTAAGTAAAAAGTACAATGAAAGTGCTACTGATCTGAATACAAGAATACAAAATAAGGGGGATTAAGCACATTCCCCGGTCCCCTGTTTCATAAGCAATTTAGTATCAATGCAAGTGCATGTATTTTTTAAAAAAAGGGTTTTCTTTACAATGTCTTCATCATAAAATTTTAAGTCATCATACAATGTCAATGTAAACTCCATATGGTGATCCTATTTACCGCTGGTCAACTCCTTGTATGGTAGCATTTCTTGTGATAAATGTCTCCTGAGAATTACCAATTTTATTATTTTTTACTTTGCCTCGTAATGCTCCCACAATACCCTTTTGCATGTTTGTATTTTGTTGGATGTTATGCTGCAGGCCAAGCTTCCACGACTGAAAGGAACAAAATTTAAATAATTTTTATAGTGTAAGAAAAGATTATTTTGCTGAACTAACATTATATAAAAAAGGATTTGAAATTATTTTTTTGGATGAGAGGTCCCCTTTAAGCCATCTGATGAGATGTTAAGGGCATGGCAAATTACAGGTATTGTTCCCAGGTGTCTTTTCAATCCATATAGTCCGCCACAACCTTTCTGTTGGAAGTTTGTTCTGATACCAATATGTGCCATCTGACAACTTTCAGATTCTAGGCATCATTCATGTCCAACCTTTCAAGCAAAGATGCCTTTTCAATCTAAACGCTGCTCTATAATCTTTCTGTTGGAAGTTTGAGTTTCCATATTTAGGAAGGTAGGACTATTATAGAACATGTCTTTGTCTCACATCAACATTTATATAGTAAAGTATTATTTTTACTTCTTATTGCTGCATCATAAGGAGCAAATGCGCATCTAAAACATTGGCGATGCCAGTGATTGAATCCAGGGCCTCATACATGGAAAGCAAGCGGTCTAACACTGAGCTACATCCCCAAAACGCAGTCTTCATGTGTGTGAACTCGGCGCGTCACAGTAGGGGGGTGGAGGGGCGGAGGGGGGACAGTAGTCCCAGTGGGCCCTGGGCCCCCCAGTCTGAACTTGTGCTCAACTAATATGATAGAAAAGAGTTGGGAATCATTTCATAGTGTGATGGATCCCCTTCAAACAATCTGATGAGAAGTTCAGGGTGTGACAAATCTCAGGTATTATTCATGTCAAACCTTAAAAGTGTTTTTTCAGTCCAGATACTCTGCTACAAGCTTTACGTTGGAAGTTTGTTCTGAGTTTCCAATTTGTGCCATCTGAAATCTTTCAGATTTCAGGAACGATTCATGTCCAAGATTTCAAGCAAAGATTCCTTTTCACCTAAACACTCCTCTACAACCTTTCTGTTGGAAGTTGGACTTTCCATGTTTAGGAAGATAGTACTGCCCTGCTGGGACTAATCCAGAACATGGCCTGTCTAACATCTTTAATTTAACATTTACATTGTGAAGCTGTTTTTTTTACTCCAAGTACCAAGCGTTGGAGCAAATGCACATCTAAAAGCCTGGAGATGCCAGGGATTGAATCCGAGTGTTCATACATGCGAAACATGTGCTCTACCACTGAGCTACATCCCCATGGAACAACCCACCATCTATTACCATATCATGAGGAAACTTTGGCCGACATCGTAAAATGAAGTGCTCCGAGTGCCAGTATCATTATTGTCCAACCTTTAAAGCAAAGATGCCATTTCATCAAAATACTCTACAACCTTTCCATTGGAACTATGCTCCATGGTAATATTAAACATGTAGAAAAGTAAAATTTAATGAGACTATTCCAGGGAACTAATTTTTATTTTGCCCCATGTTACGCCTTCCATTGTTTGCAGCCCCAAATTATGCAATGAGCCCCTTTGCTTATACCTGTGTGGTTTTGACTCAGACACCCTGGTTTTTAGAAGGGCTGTCCAGGTCAAAACTGCCTGCCCGGTTTTCCCAATTGGGTATAAGATGTAAAGCTGACCATACACGAATATGCTCACATTGAGGTGGACGATATCAAGCTGATCCGATCGTGGGCCCTAGGGTCCAACAATTGTATCATAATGCTGCCAATATGGGTGGTCGGATTGCGGGCCGCATCTATGAACAGATGCAGATCAGGGAAGCCCATCAGAGGGCCCCGTGCACGGGCCGATAACCTAACTCGGTCTGTCTGCAGCCTTTATCGGCCCATGCATGGTCACCTTAATACAGCTAAGTTAAAGTACATGCTATTATGTGCTTCTTTTCATTCACAGTGGGGTTTTGTCATCAGTTCTAATGAAACACACTGTTGAAACTCTTCAAAGAAGGACTTTGGGGCAGGGTGTCAGAATGGCAGAGTGCGGTTTTTGTCATCAGATGTTCTAATGAAAAGACAATGTTGACAGTCGTCAAATAAACGTTAAGAAATTTCTTGTAAAGGTGGCCAAGAGGTCTAAGGTGCCAGACTCAAGAACAGAGATTCTTTCCCAGATAATGGGTGTTTTGGTCTCCAAGTGGATGTGTTGGTTCAAATCCCACTTCTGATGCAGACGATTCCCACCAATAATTGGTTACAACTATGACAACAATAATTGGTTATATACCAGGGAATTCGCAAAAAGGGAGATACGCAATACGTTCGATCGAACGATTAAATCCTTCGAATCGAACGATTCGAAGGATTTTAATCCATCAATTCATCAAGGATTATCCTTCGATCAGAAAAAACTTGGAAAGCCTATTGGGACCTCCCCCATAGGCTAACATTGACTTCGGTAGCTTTTATGTGGCAAACTAGGGGGTCGAAGTTTTTTCTTAAAGAGACAGTACTTCGACTATCGAATGGTCGAATAGTCGAACGATTTTTAGTTTGAATCGTTCGAATCGAAGTCGTAGTCGAAGGTCGAAGTAGCCCATTCGATGGTCGAAGTAGCCAAAAAAACACTTCGAAATTGGAAGTATTTTTTATTCTATTCCTTCACTCGAACTTAGTGAATGGGCCCCTTAATCATAAAATTGATAAGCCATCATACTATGTCAAGGTAAACTCATATGGTGATCCTAACTATATATCGCTGGTCACCTCCTTGTATGGTAGCATTTCTTGTGATAAATGTCTCCTGACACTTACTGATTTTATTATCATGACTCTGTAACTATAGCTGGCCATAGATGCAAAGATCCGATCGTACGAATCTAGCTTTGTTGGACATAGATATCGTACGATTGCTGTCAGGGGCAAAACATTGGCTGATCTGTTCTTTACTACTTTATTTGATCTGACTGGTAAGACTTTGATCTGAATGGTTAGTGCCAGGTCGGGAGATGGGGAAGTCCGATCGTACAATGATTCGTACAATCGGATCTTTGCATCTGTGGCCAGCTTGAGACCCCCTGTTTTTAAAAATGCTGAAAAACATGCACTTGCATAGATACTAAATTGCTTATGAAACAAGGGACAGGGAAATGTGCATTGATCAATTCCTTTTTGTATACTTGTAACTAATTTGGTCAGATCAGCTGCAGTTCCATTGTATTTAAATATTTTTTACTTTGCCTTGTACAGCTTCCACCACCCCCTTCTTTTGCATTTTTGTACTGTAGCAGAGTTATTCTGTCGGAAATTATGCTGCAGGCCAAGCTTCCAAAACTGAAGGGAACAACATTTAAATAATTTATATAGTACAAGAAAAGTTTGTTTTGCTCAGCTAACATAATAGAAAAGGATTTAGAGTTAGCATTGTTCAAAGGTGTCTTTTCAATACAGATAGCCCGCTACAACCATTCTGTTGGAAGTTTGTTCTGAGTTACCAATTTGTGCCATCTAACAGCTTCCAGGCATCATTCATGTCCTAGCTTTCAACGTAAATGCTCCTCTATAATCTTTCTGTTGTAAGTTTCAGCTTCCATATTTAGGAAGGAACCAATGCTCTCAAACCTTTCCAAGGACCCTTAACACTTTCAATAAGGCAGCCTTTTTCAAAACATAGGCTATTTCATAGCACTATATTCAAAGAGAAGCTTGCTTCATACAGAAACATGTTTGTTTCAGAATATTCCTAAGGTTGCCACCTGTCCAGTTTTGACTCACAAAACTGGGATGATTTGAAAAACTGGGCCAGATTCCATTAGTTCAGGAGTCCCCAAACTTTTTTTTTTTTTTACCCTTGAGCCACATTGAGATGTAAAATGACTTGGGAAGCAACACAAGCATAAAACATTTCCTGGGTGGTGTAAAATAAGTGCTGTGATTGGCCATTTAGTGGCCACTATGGGGATTGGAAGCCTACAGGAGGTTCTGTATGACAGTACACCTGTTTTTATGCAAACAAAACTTGCCTCCAAAGCCAGAATTAAAAAGCAACTGCTTTGAGGCTACTGAGAGCAACATCCAAGGGGTTGGTGAGCAACATAATGTTCAAGAGCCACTGGTTGGGGATCACGCCCCTAAACTGACGTAGCAATCAGTCAATACACTTTACACTTTCAATAAAGCAGCATTTAAAAAAAATGTTTTAGAGCACAGTCACTTTTATAGCACTTTTTCCCTCAGAAACACATTTTCTTCAAAACCCTAGTGAATACTTTAATGAATATCCCTTGTCCAAACCATCATACCTCCCAACTGTTCCGTTTTGAGCGTGACAGTCCAGATTTTGACAGCTCAACCCACAGTCCCGGCTTGTTACTGAAATGTCCTGACTTTCTCTTTGATCTCCTGTAATAAAAGAAACACTGTTTCTAACTTACTTGGCATTTGGCAGAGAGTCCAGATCAGCCACCAGGTGCACTTAGATACTTTGTAACAATTTAAGATAAGCAGGTCTCTTGAGCAAAACTGTGACTTGCAGCTTAAAGGGAAATTCACCTTCATTAGCAAAACTGTAATAACACATAAAAAACACAGAATGTGTTAAAAATTTCATAACTTGACAAATTTTGTAAAACAATATGGTAATTAGGGTGTGTGGTCACAAAAAAATTGCCGCACTATATGCGGCAAATCTATTTGTCCATCTTTCTATTTCAAAAATGTTTTGAGGTATTAGAGATGCTAGGGTCTCATGTATGCAAAGCATTCCCTCTACCACTGAGCAACCTCCCCATGACAACACATTGCACTGATAATTTCGCATTGATGTCTTTTATTAGGCTACATCTGTAAAGGCAAGAAGAACCCCAAACTACTTGTGATAGTACTGTTTGTGTAAATCAATATGTTTGCTTGAAAAGAAAACCCTCTATTTTTAGCAGTTTTTCTAATGATCTTTATGTTTTAATTATTTTTGTGCTTTGTTCTTTGCCCTGTATCTGGTAAATGAGCCCTCATATGTACAACAATTCTGAAGATAACTAATAGTAATAATAAAAATAAGTGGTTTCTGTGCTGACATGTAGTAATTATCTGTATTAAATACTAATCAGCCTTATATTGGTACATTTATATTCTACATGTACTGTAAATTGTGAGTGGGTCCCTAAAGCACAGAGCATGTGCAGTGAATCAGCCGAAAAGAAGATGGGGAGCTACTGGGTCATCTGAGACACAGATCCTTATTACTAAAAGGTTGTGGTTGCCTTGGGCTGGTACAAAAGCTTAAAACATAATGTACAATATTTCTAGCTACTTGATTATTTAAAGGGGCTGTTAACTTTAAGTATGTTATATAATGGCCATTTCTAAGCAACTTTTAAATTGGCCTTCATTATTTTTTTTTTTATACTTTTTGAATTCGTTGCCTTTTTCTTCTGACTCTTTCCAGCTTTGAAATGGGCATCGCTGACCCCCTTCTCAGAAGCAAATGCTCTGTAAGGCTGCAAATGTATTGTTATTGCTAACTTTTATTACTCGTATTTCTATTCAGGCATCTCCTATTCATATTCCAGTCTCTTATTAAAATCAGTAAATGGTTGCAAAGGTAATTTGGACCATAGCAACTAGCTTGCTTTAAATGCGAATTGAAGAGCTGCAGAATAAAAAGCTAAATAACTCAAAACCCTTAAGTAATAAAAAGTAAAACCCTATTGCAAATTGTCTCAAAATATCACTCTCTACGTTATACTAAAGGTTATCTCAAAGATGAACAACCCCTTTAAGCTTTATTTATGATTTAAATAATAGTACATGCTCCGCAAGAAGCCCGCTGCTTGACAAGGGGACGCACACTCTCCCAGCTGCATGCTGTCAGTGAATATCCAGGAGGAGAAATTGAGCACTGCAGGATAGATGGTCGCCCTTTCGCCGTTTCTAAAGAGGAGAGGAAGTGGAGTTTCTGTAAGGTATTTCTTAATAAAGGCTTTGCTATTTTAAATTTTAATTTGTGTTGGTGTTTTTTTTTCGTTGTATTCCAACGAATTTTTTTGTAAAAAATTTTGACGTTACTGGTCAGTATTCTGCAAATTAGTATTCTTTTTCACGTCCAAAGTGGCTCCTTTTCATTTACAGCGGGGTTTTGTTGTCAGATGTGCTAATTATAGACACTCAGCATAAGTTATTTGTCAGAATAACTTCAGAATATTTGTCAGAGTTTTTCGGAAACAAGTAACACCACTTTTCAGATTCATTATCGTTCTGGAATTATTAATATTACAGAGAAACAACATGTAGCTTCCATTATTAACAAAGATATAGAACTGATGTACTTGACATAGGAACGAGTTCAGAGAAAACAACAATAGAGGCTCAAGATTAGGATGTAAATTGGGACCCCATACTACTTTATAAAGGTCTCCATGATCCAAACCCCCAGTAACTTCATTGTTACTTTTTGACACTATGTCCATAGTGTTGAATCTTATTTTGTTTATACAAATACTTCCAATAGTATTATTCTAAATAATAAAAAATCTATCTCTGTAGTGTTAATTTTTTTCATTTTTTTTAGTGTTCAGTAGAAAAGTAATTTATAATATTGTTATTCATGTTTCTACACAAGAAATATAGGTAAATGTGGAAACATGGAATCACAGTGCCTGGGTGTAGTTCAACAGAAACAGGAATCCAATATCCAAGCTGTACTCGCAGGGCTCATAGATGCTTTGAAGAAATTTTATTTCATATTTTGATTCTCAGTCTTCTCAGGGTGCAATAAGTTTTTTGATCATAAAATTGGCAAGCCATCATACCACTTCAAGGTCAACACCATATAATTTTCCTAACTATTTACTACTGGTCACCTCCCTGCATGGTACTTACCAATTTTAAGATCATGACTTTGTAACTAAAAATACATTCACTTTAATAGAAACAAAATTACTTATGAGACAGGGGACTGGGGAATGTGTATCAGTCAGTGTCCTCTTTTTTGTATCCTTCTAGCTAATTTTGTCAGATCAGTCGCACTTCATTTCTATTTATATTTTTTAGATGTATTGCTCCCACTACTCCCTTTCTTTAGCAATTTTTGTACTATAGCAGAGTAATTCTGTTGAACGTTTAGCAGTTGTGCTGCAGGCCAAGCTTCCAAGACTGAAGGGAAGAAAATGTAAATATTTGTTTAGATGCTAAGAAAAGTTTTTCAGAAAAGTTTATTTTGCTCAACTAACATGATAGAAAACGGTTGGGAATCATTTCTTAGTGTGGTGGGTCCCCTTTAAGCTATCTGATAAGATGTTCAGGGTGTGGCAAATCTCAGGTATTATTCATGTCCAACCTTAAAGGTTTCAGTCCAGATACTCTGTTACAAGCTTTCCGTTTGTTTTGATTTTCCAATTTGTGCCATCTGAAATCTTGCAGATTTCAGGAATGATTCATGTCCAACCTTTCAAGCAAAGATTTCTTTTTCACCTAAACACTCCTCTACAACCTTTCTGTTGGAAGTTGGACTTTCCATGTTTAGGAAGGTAGTAATGCCTTCTGGGACTAATCCAGAACATGGCCTGTCTAACATCAATATTTAACATTTATATTGTGAAACTGTGCAAATGCTAAAAGCCTGGAGATGCCAGGGATTGAACCCGGGGCCTCATACATGCAAAGCATGCACTCTACCACTGAGCTACATCCCACTGTACAGCTGTATTTTGAAGCCATCTATTACCATATCAAAACCAGTTTACTGTTTTTTTTTTTTTAGTTAACATAAAGACTAAGCTAAGACTGACAACCTCATGGGTACTTAACTTTGTACAGTTCAGAGTGTTCACACAGGAGCCGACACAAGGGTTTCAGATGCCAAAGAAGCAGAGGACACGGTCAGGCCTTAGCCTAAAGATATTGTTTATGTCCAACTCTTCAAGCAAAGGTGCCTTTTATAACCCATATACTCCATCACCACCTTTGCATTGAAAGTTTGTTCCAAAATTCCAATACATGCTATTTGATAATTTGCAGGTTCCAAGTATCATTAATGTCCAACCTTTAGAGCTAAGGTTCCATTTCATCTAAATACTCTACAACCTTTCCATTGGAAGTATGCTCCGAGGTAATATTAAACATGTAGAAAGTAAAATTTACTGAGACTATTCCAGGGAACAAATTTTTATATTACCCCATGTTACGCCTTCCATTGTTTGCAGCTCCAATTTATGCAATGGGCCCCTTTGCTTATACCTAGGGTTGTCACCTGTGTGGTTTTGACTCGGACACCCTGGTTTTCAGAATTGCTGTCCAGGTCAAAACTGCCTGCCCGGTTTTCCCATTTGTAAGATGTAAAGCTTGCCATACATGGAGAGATCCACTCATTGCCAAACGAGCAGATCTCTCCCCGATATGCCCACATTGGGGTGGACGATATTGGGCTGATCCGATCGTGGGCCCTAGGACCCAAAAATTGGATCATAATGCTGCCAATACGGGCGGTCGGATTGAACATGAACAGATGTGGCCGTGATCCGATGGGATTTTTAACCCTGCCCAATCAACATCTGGCCGATTTTTGGCCAGATACCGATCAGGGAAGCCCGTCGGAGGGCCCCACGCATGGGCCAATAAACTGACTCGGCCTGTCAGCAGCTTTTATTGGCCCATGCATGGCCACCTTAAGACAGCCCCTTTGCTTATACCTACGGTTGCCACCTGTGTGGTTTGACTCAGACACCCTGGGCTGTCCAGGTCAAAACTGCCTGCCCGGTTCTCCCAATTGGGTATAAGATGTAAAGCTGACCATACACAGATATGCACACATTGAGGTGGACGATATCAGGCTGATCCAATCGTGGGCCCTAGGGCCCAACAATCATATCTTAATGCTGCCAATACGGGAGGAAGGATTGCTGGGCCGCATCTATGAACAGATGCCGATCAGAGAAGCCCGTCGGAGGGCCCCATGCACAGGCCGATAACCTGACTCGTTCTGTCTGCAGCCTTTATCGGCCCGTGTATGGCCACCTTAATACAGCTAAGTTAAAGTACATGCTATTATGCACAATAGAATTCTTCAAAGAAGGACCCTGGGGCAAGGTGTCAGAATGGCAGAGTGCGGTCATCAGATGTTCTAATGAAAAGACACTGTTAACAGTCATAAAATAAACGTTAAAGGACCAGTAACATAAAAAATTTTTTTAAAAAAATTTGTTTCTTCTTAACGAAATAAACACCAAGGCAGTTTTAACCTTAAATTCGCAAAGTCTTTATTATGAAATTACTTACTGATTCTCTGCTTGTGCTCCTCTACAGAAACGGTGACAGGGCGATGATCCATTGTGCGTCGCTCGATTTCTCCTATAGAAGGCAGGGAGGAGAAATCGAACGCCGCACAATAGATTGTCGCCCTGTCGCCATTTCTGAAGAGGAGGGCAAGCAGAGAATCGGTAAGTAATTTCTTATTAAAGCCTTTGCGAATTTAAAGTTAAAACTGACTTTGGCTTTTTTTCGTTAAGTAAAAACGATTTTTTTAAAAATAATAAATTTATGTTACTGGTCTTTTAAGGAACTACTTATCAGAGTGGCCAAGCGGTCTAAGGTGCCAGACTCAACAAGAAAGATTCTTCCACAGATGATGGGTGTTCTGGTCTCCATGTGGATGTGTTGGTTCAAATCTCACTTCTGATGCAGACTTTTCCCACCAATAATTGGTTACCACTATGACAACAATAATTGTTTATAAACCAGGGGATTTGCAAAAGTTTTTAGCCATGTTTCACACCTAATTCGGTCTCAGTGTAATCTTTCAGTTTCTGGGGGCATTTTATGGGGGAGGGAACTTTTAGGTTACCTAGGTAAACTATATATATTATTTATTTTAAAAATGGCAAAGAAGGGGGGGGTGTTGTGGGAGCACTCCAAGGCTAAGTAAAATTATATAAATACAAAGGAAGTGCTATTGATCTGAGAATACTAGAATACAAAAAAGAGAGGATTAATCAATGCACAGTCCCCAGTCCCCTGTTTCATAAGCATTAGTATCTATGCAAGTGCATGTACTTTCATGTATTTTTAAAAACAAGGGGTTTTAGTTACAAAGTCTTGATCATAAAATTGGTAAGTCATCATACTATGTCAATGTAAACTCATATGGTGATCCTAACCATTTACTGCTGAACACATCCTTGCATGGTAGCATTTCTTCTGATAAATGTCTCTTGACACTGATTTTATTATCATGACAGGCCAAGCTTACAAAACTGAAGGGAACAATATTTAAATAATTTATATAGTATAAGAAAAGTCTATTTTGCTCAGCTAAAATAATAGAAAAGGATTTAGAGTTAGCATTGTTCAAAGGTGTCTTTTCAATACAGATAGCCCGCTACAACCATTCTGTTGCAAGTTTGTTCTGAGTTACCAATTTGTCCCATCTAACAGCTTCCAGGCATCATTCATGTCCAAGCGTTCAACAAAGATGCATTTTCAATGTAAATGCTCCTCTATAATCTTTCTGTTGTAAGTTTCAGCTTCCATATTTAGGAAGGGACCACTGTTCGCAAACCTTTGCACTGACATATCTTTCTAAGGACCCTTAACACTTTCAACAAGGCAGCCTTTTTCAAAGCATAGGCTATTTCATAGCACTTTATTCACAAAGAAACATGCTTGTTTCAGAAGACTAATGAATGCTTTAATCATGTTCTCTTATCCAAAATCCTGGAGATGCCGGGGATTGAACCCGGGGCCTCATACATGCAAAGCATGCACTCTACCACTGAGCTACATCCCCACTTTGTACCTAAGTTTGCTTATGTTTCTTCAATTGGGTCTCATGGACAAAAAGAACAAAGACAGAAAAGACAGATTGGACCTCAATGTAACTTAGGGTATTGTTCATGTCCAACCCCTCCAAGCAAATCCATACCGTGTGCTCAACATGCTTTTTGCCCTTAAATAAATATCTATAGTTTTCTATAGTTAATCTATAGTGTTATTTCTGGTACTAAAAAACTTTTAGCAGAGGATAAAAGCTGATAAAATCTATTACCAATCCACTAACAAGCCCTCAGATAATGAGCTGTTTCCAAGGATCTATATTTATTTTAAAAAAAAACAAGCACTGGCAAAATGGTTACAGGATAACAAAGTTTCACTTGCATACAATGTTTATTTGGCATAAAGTTATGATCAGGTATAATACAATAAAGAGCATTATTTTCAAAACATTATGCATAATAGTATCATTTGTTTATACTGCAACAATATTTTTATCTCAGGTAACTTTAATCAAATGAGTTAAGGGCAAAATGTTTTCTGGGTATCAGCAACATGAAACACTCTCAACGATGCTACTTTTGCAAAACCAGGATTTACAGTATAGCAGAGGATTTGTGTTTATTTTGTAGTTTAGGTCATGGTTTGGAGTCCCACTTTAGGTTAGTCACCCCATTGCTTATACCTAGATTACAGATGCATAATAGGGTGCTGTGGTGAACTAGAACAGCAGAAAAACTCTTTGAAGAGATCTGGCACACTGCGACCCCTAAATGCCTGCCCACTCCCCACCCCAACAGCACGAGATTTGTAGAATGCTATGAAATCTGATTAGAATGTTAAGTCAGACCATAAAAGTTGGACGGTATCATTTTTTCATGCATCTACATCTGACTGTCAATGTATTTCAATAGGGAAAAAAAGTTGGTCAGACACCATCATCATTTTATCTCATCAGAAAAAGAAGCAGCATGCAGCATTCCCATATGACAGTTGTTTCGTGTTGGAAGGAAATTTTTTCTTTAGTAGTTTATACATCATCAGAGTTTTGTACCAGAACCATAATATTTTTTTTACCCATGTGACTACATTGTACTTATAGGATGCGTTTTGTCGCTCCAGCACCTTTCTATATAATCCGCTGTGGAGTTTAGCCCCTATGCTTTAAATAAGGCAGTCTTTTTCAAACTTCATAGAAGATTATTTATAAAGAAACAATTTTCTGTTATCCAAAACCCTGGAGATGCCGGGCCTCATACATGCAAAGCATGCGCTCTACCACTGAGCTACATCCCCTTTTTTGAAGTATGATGTTTGATGTTGGGTATCCCCTCTTTATTCACGAGTATTATCTTCATTTATCAAAAGCGCCTTCTATTTGGTCTGATGTGCAAACTGAACAAAGTAATTTGTTCTGAGCTCCCAGTGTGTGCCATAAGATAAGTTGGAGGTTCCAGGTATCATAAATGTCCAACTTTTAAAACAAAGATGCCATTCCATCTAAATATTCCTCTACAACCTTTTAATATTACACATTTAGAAAGGTAATACTTTCAGAGACTATTCCAGGGAACTCATTTTTATTTTACCCCATATTACAACCTCCATTGTTTGCAGCCACTTTGCTTACACCTACTGTTGCCACCTGTTTTTTTTTCTCAAATGATCTTGATCTTGCAATTTTTTTCACTTTTTGCTTCAACCTGTACCTGGTGAATGAGCCCTTATATGTATAATCACTCTGAAGATGACTAATAGTAATAATAAACATAACTGAATAGCTGATTGATGATGACTAAATATCATTGGCAATGAACTCCTGAAACAATAGACATGAAATAAAAATACTTTATTGATAATTCTTACTGGAAGTAACTGTAATAGTCCATGCTTTAAATTAAACCATGGTAATATAAAGTTTTTTTGTGAACCTAATAACAATAAAGTTATTGCAATAGGAATATACTCACCTGTTACTTAAATGAATTACACATTCTTGTATTATTATGTAAGACAGGTAAGTTAGCGTACATACTATTGTGCAAAGTAGATTTCTTTCTGAGGTCCAAAGTTGTTCCTTTTCATTAACAATGAGGTTTTTGTCTGGAGTGCTAATGAAAATATACTGTTGACACTCTTCACAGAATAAATTATAAACAAGTTGTCAGAATGGGTGAGCAGCCTAAGGTGCCACACTCAGGGCAGCCATCAGGGGGGGACAGGGGGGAGAGTTGTAGGTGGCCGACACTAACTCGATTAGCCGGGCCCCCCTGATTTCTGAGAGCTGCCGACTTCGGGAAGGCTGGGCAGGAGCACAAGAGGAGGTATCTTCTGTCCATTACTTTCCCTTATTGCTCACAGAGTTTAAGTCCCAGCTGAGCTGTTCAGGGATTGGATAGCTGAGGTTTGCACTTCCCCTCCATCTCACCCAATCACCATGCAACTTTACTGGGACTTGAAATTCTGTGACCAATAAGGGAAGAATATGCTGTCACTGGAAGAAGATCCAGCCACCTGTGCTCCCCTCCTCCCTTCTGTAGTTGGCAGCTCACTGACAGCAGGTGGGCCATACTAATGAAGTAAGTGCAACATGGCAGGGCCCCCTAAAGGTAACCCTTTGTGGTCCCTGTTGTGTGGTGGGGCCCTGGGCACCAATTTTTTTTTTTTTACCATGTGGGGTCCTAGCCACCAATATTTTTTAATGGGGGGCCCTGACCACAAATGTTTTTTTTGGGGGGCCCTGACCACCAATATTTTTTATTTTTTATTAACATGTGGGAACACTAACCACCAATATTTTTTTTTTACTGTGTGGTGGAGGGTGGACCTGTGGGGTGGGGAGGGCAAACTTGTAAGTGCGGCTTGTAGTGGGCGCAGCCCAGGGGGCCCAGGAAATCTTGTCGTATGGGGCCCTGCAATTCCTGATGGCGGGCCTGCAATTTCTGATGGCAGCCCTGGCCACACTCAAGAAAAGAGATTCTTCCCCAGTAGATGAGTGTTCTTGTCTCCAAGTGGAGGCATGGGTTCAAATCCCACTTCTGACAAATGCTTTTCCCAGCAATAAATTAAGGGGTTATAGCAATACCAGGGAATTTGCAAAAGGGGATATAAGCACATAACCATATATCTTGCTATGATTGAAATAAGTGCTGTTTTGCTTATAAAAAAGCTGTATTGTCTGAAACAGTTAATGTAAACATGTTTAGAAAGCATGGGTACTTACTAAAATGAGTATACTAGGAGAGACATCATTAAAATGTTTTAAATTTGCTTGGTTTGGTTAACACACTGTTCCTCAGAGAATAAAGCAATAAATGTTCTATAGGATATTTATAACTAGTAGAAATAAGATGTATAGTTTTGTTTGAATATGCAAAAAGGCCACAAATGACTTGCCTACTGACATTAAATAAAATATATAGACTAGTTTACTGTGGGAGGGGTCTCAAACATATATCTACTGTTTTGACAATAACTGCTGCCCCCCCCCCCCTGGGCCTCTATTGTAAGGTCTTCAAAAACAAGTTACACCACTGTTCAGAATCTTTATTATTCTGGAATTATTAATATTATGACGAAGCCACGTGTAGGTGACATTGTTACTGAAGACAGAGACTTGATCTAATTGCCAGAGTAAGCAACAACAAAGGCTAAATTTTAGGATGTAAATTGGGACCCCAAACTACTTTATGAGGACCTCCATGATCCAAACCATCAATAACACAATTGATACTGTTTGACGCTATGTACAGTGTCAAATTTTTTCTTGTTCGCTAATACCTTAAACTGGCCATAGACACAAAGATACTACAGTGCTGGGCCTTGGGCACATTGCGCCAAGTCAAGACCAGTCACTCGTCACCCCTCCCTCTCGACCCCCTTGGCAATGTGTTTCTCCACGCTACACAAGCAATGGGGACAGGTCGCACAGGGCATCAAATAATTAGGTGGGGAAGCAGGACGGAGGGGAGACAGCCAGGCAGGCAAGTGAGGAGCTAGGAGCAGAAGTGATTTGCTGAATGAAAGCAGCTATAACCCAGTAGTTACACATAGGGGGGGGCAGTTGTAGGGGGCCCGAGGGTAAGGGGGGCTGCTGAGAGCTGCTGACTTCAGGAAGGCAGGGCTGGAGCACAAGGAGAGGTATCTTCTGTCCAATACCCCTTATTGGTCACTGAGTTTAAGTCCCGGTTGAGCTGATCAGGGATTGGATAGCTGAGGTTTGAACTTCTCCTCCAGCTCATCCAATCACCATGCCACTTTACCAGGACTTGAAATTCTGTGACCAATAAGGGAAGAAAATGCTGTCATTGGAAGAAGATCCAGCCACCTTTGCTCCCCTTCTCCCTTCTGTAGTTGGCAGCTCACTGACAGCAGGTGGGCCACACTTATGAAGTAAGTGTAACATGGCGGGGCCTCCCTAAAGGTATCCCTTTGTTGTCCCTGTTGTGTGGTGGGGCCCTGGGCACCAAACTTTTTTTAAACTTATTGGGGGGGCAAGTTTTTTTACATGGATGTTTAAGGGGGGCCCTGGCCACCAATTTTCTTTTTTCCCCATGTGGGGTCCTAGCCACCAATATTTTTTAATTGGGGGCCCCTGACCACAAGTGTTTTTTTTAATGGGGGGGCCCTGACCACAAATGTTTTTTTCAATGAGGGTGCCCTGACCACCAATATATTTTTATTAACACGTGGGAACCCTAGCCACCAATGTTTTTTTTTTTACTGTGGGGTGGGGAGGGCGGACCTGTAGGTGGGGCTTTTGGTGGGCGCAGGCCAGGGGGCCCAGGAAATTTGGTCGTATGGGGCCCTGCGATTTCTGATGGCGGCCCTGGTGACACATACAGCCTGCAGAATGCTGAAACTGTTTACATGTACTGTCAGCTCGTCGCCCGTCCGGCTCCTCCAAAATGAATTTAACCCCCACTACACAAGGAGGGGGTGGGTCGCAGGGGGCAGCAGCGATAAACAGGTCGAGGGAGAAGCAATACGAGTGATAGCTGTGAGGAATGAGAAGTGAGGACCAGAACTCAGGGTAGGCAGGCAGAAGAGGCACAATGTAATAACTCACCCTGATGGTCTAGTGGGAGGAGGTCTGCAGGGACGCCCGCCACGCTGCCGCTCCTCTGGGCCACAAAAGGGTAATAGTTAGGGCGCGTGCGGCGCGCCGCTTCCTGGTTTGTTTGCGTGTGACGTCAGCACGCAGTGCCACGAAATTTTAAAGTATTTAAAGACACAAAGCATTTATAGGATCTTGTTCCTGGTGCTTCTGTGCTTTTGAGCTTCTGATTAATCTGTATTTGATTCCTGTTGTGACCCCTGCCTGGCTTTTGACTATTCTGACCTCTGGATCCTGACCCTTGCCTGAATACCGACTACCTCTTCTGCTTAACCCCTCTGATTGACTTCCTGGTTTGACCCTTGCCTGCCTGACTACGTTTATTCTCTGCCTGCCCCTACCCGGCCTGATCTGACTACTCTATTGCCTAACGTCTTGTACCACGACCTTCTGCCCAAAGACTTTACCTACAGTTGTGCCCCTTCACTTGTTTATTACCTTTCGCCTTGTACCTCTCGTTTGAAGACCTGGCGGCATCTGAGTAGTTGAGGGCTCCTCCCGAGGCCAAAGGCGGCTGCTACAGGCAGAAGCCTGAGCCGAGAACAGGGTGCTTTGCATTGGTTCTAGATTCAGGGTGCCAACCGTTACACACTGCCTTGCAGCAGAGTCAGACTGGTCTGGCGGGGCACCGGGAAAAAAGTCGGTGGGCCCCAGGCTCTTGTGGGCCCTGCCGGCCCAGACCCGCTCACTAGAGCCTGTCCTGCCGTGACCTCACTTTTTCTAGCAGGAAACGGCAAATTCGAAGTGCATGCGAGTATGCAAATTTGCAGTGCTGCAGGGGACAGCTTGGCGGGGGAACCTGGCAGGGACCCGGAGGCAGTAGCCCCGGTGAGCCCCGGGCCCCCCCAGTCCAACCTTGCCTAACACCCCCCTTTCTTTGCACCATAGGCATGTGACTCTTCTGCCTACCCCTAGTTCCAGCCCTGAGATACTATCGTACAGAACAAAGGTTCATAGAGTTCAGTAGTGAAGTAATTTATCATATGATTATTCACATTTATACAAAAGAAATATTGGTACTGCCACACTGACAGGGCATATAGATATTTGAAGAAATGTTATGATGCAGTCCATTAACAGACAGAGTTCTGTTTTTTGCTTCAACACTTCTTCCTGTTACAATTAGAGTTGTAGTATTTCTGGTCAGATGATCTCTGAGGCAGCTTACAGACCATCAAGAAATGGTGGTTGAAGGCAAGAGATGTAAAAGGCAATATTTACTTAAATATATATTCCAGTTTGATAAGATTCTTTAATATGCCACTTATTTTAAAATAAACTATCTGTTGCTCAAGTATTCATTTTGGGGGTATAGTTTTCCTTTAAAAATGTAAATCTTTCTGACCTGAGCACATTGTTTTTAAAAAGTTTTTAAAGAGTTTTTTTGGGCACAAGAAGGCAGCCAAGAAGGATTTAGTGGGAAAATTGGGGTTTTTCCTCTTGTGCATCCCTAGTGCGGATGTAGCTGGGTGTCACGGAGCCCCTAAAATCCTGATGCCCTAAAGCCTGGACTTTTGAGGCCTTTCCATAAATCCAGGCCTGCTAAGAGCGTGGTTGACATCAATCAATCTTTACCTTTCCTGCACGGCAGCCATCTTCCGGGTCTTCAGTAATCTGAAATGTGACCGGTGTGTCGGCGCAATGCTCAGTTGGAGCAATTTCCCGGTTCGCTACAACTGTGCATGCGTTGAAATTGACGAAAATTGCCAAAGCGCTGGAAGAAGACACAAAGACCCATGAGATGCCTGCCGTGAACTCTGATGCCTGAATCTGCACCGAGGGGTAAGTAAAAAGTGAGGGGCATTTGCCAGGGGTAGAAGCTAGTAGTCATGTGCGGGCCGACCTGATACCCGAGGGACCCACGGTTCGGGTCAATCTCGCACTGCTCCTCGCGGGTGGGTGTGGGTTGAGCTCTTCTCCTGCTCTCCCGCCCGCCACCTTCAAATGCCGTCATCCGACTTCCGGTCTTGTGTCTGTTCGCCCCGCCCCTTTTGTGACGCCATCGGCGGGGGGCAGGTCTATAAAATTACCCTGGAAAGGCGGGTGTGGGTGGGTCAGGAAAACCCTGACCCACACATTACTAGAAGCAGGCCCAGACTGGCAATCTGTGGGTTCTGGCAAATGCCAGATGGGCTGCTGTATGGTTTCATAGAAAGTTACCATATAGTGGGCTGGAAGGGGGCTGTTTGGGCTGGTAGGGGGCTGTTTGGGCCTATGTGGACTTGGAATGACAGGGCCTATTTTGACTCCCAGTCCAGGCCTGACTAGAAGATAGGCTGGGGGGAGGAGGGTCTATGTGTAGGGGGCCCTCCGGTGGAATTAAAGGGCAAGTACACGAATTTTCCAACTTTGAAGAAAATTAACTTTTATTCACATGGATCACAATGTACTCACACAGTGCACTTCAGGACATCACCAGGGACACATTCAGGATTTACAAGAAGCCTCCAAGTTTGCCAGGATCCACGAACCCAAATAAGGTCTGTTGCACCACCTAGTCGGTCAGGCAGTCCGTCACACGACCTGCGACCCTCCACCTCGCCCCGACCTAGGACTTTAACTGTGTGCCACCTCCCTCCTTCAGCCAGGCCGACACCGCTTCAGTGCCTCACTGACTTTTCCGGGTAGGACTTTTTCCTTGACCTTCTCCTTGGGTTGTCCGCTAGACCCTGCCTAAGCACTTGGTCCCTCACTGTGGCTGAACCACGGCTTCTAAGCCTCTAATGCTCCTCGTTGGGGTAACAACTACCCGTTCTCACTTAGCTATCACTAGCTAGCTCAAGTACCTAGTACTTTTACTTATATGTCCTTAGCACTATCTACTTCTAGACTCCACGACATCCAACTCTCAACAACACCCTGGGTGTGTCTCCCCTTTAAATACCTTCTTCAATTAAACACTACCCTGACACTTACTGTGCATGTGCTGCTCTTAACTCTGTGCATGTGCTTTCCCTCTAGCATTAACTACCCACTAGCTAAACATGTGTTTCCCCAACTCCTGTGCATGTGCCTATCACTCCTTAGCACATGAACCATTCCAACTGTAATACAATACTGCCATCTAGTGGCCACATTTACACATTACATGAAGATTTTCAAACACAATTAAATCACATACACATTTAACATTTCACATTCATACAACTTACATAACTTACATACAATTTTACATACATCACTCGAACACCCTCTTACATCCGACACCTGTTGAATCAAGCACGTCCTCGTGCACACAAACATTCATAACACATGCAGATGGAAGAAGAAACAAGACAACAATATGTGATGCTATAAACTGTTTATAACATAATCAAAAAGTCTTATTATTTTGATAAGACTCAAAATTTGTTTACTGATTAATATAATCAACTGTTTCTTTAAAGATAAAAGAAGACATAAAATATACAAGAAAAAATCAAATGCTGCCCATAAGGAAAAATGGCAACAGTAAAACTGTAACTGGCTACCCCGATTGGGCAACCTTCCTGAACAGTTCACCCCGACTGGGCGACATCCATAAAACTGGAACTCGAAGAAAAACGGTTTCTTTAGGTGACTCAAACAGTTCAGTCCTTTTCACCTTGGTGCACAACAGTTAACCTGACTCATTCAGATCATTTTATGAAACCAACACTTGGTGTCCTCAAAGGACACATAATATGCCGGATGAGGCTTTTCGGTGTAACCGCCTTTGTCGTTGGGTACATCCTTGCTATAATGCCGCTTAGGCGCTCTCTTGCAAATGCTGCGCACATAAGTGCGCAGAATGGTGCGGCCCAGCCACCACATGGGCAATTTTTCTTGCACCAAATCCTTAGCTCTCCGGCGAGCATCACGGTCATGTTGGGTGAGGCTATCCCTGTCCATTTTTAGATAGTCCAGAATGTCCTCATGAATCCAATCCTCTAGTAACAGAGACACCTCCAAATACACGTGTTCTGGGGCATAGGGCATATAGTACCCCCACTTCTTACTAACCTCCAGATTCATCTTCTTTTGTACACGTGAAAGGGCTCGGTACTCTTTAACCGGCGCCTCCCCAGGTAGCACCCAAAAACTGGTAACATCATTGATTAGGACGGAATGTGGGGAAGGAACCACCTCTCTCGGTGGAACTGCAGCCATAACTACAGCGGCCGCTTCACCTTCTTGCTCAGCAGCTGTTGGGGCTTCCAGCACTGGAGCTAGTGATGAGGGACCCACTTGTACGGTGCCTAACTCCCGGTCTTCCTCCCAGGGAGATTCTTCTGAAGAAAGGCCAGGCGGCAATGGTGTAACAGCCGCCTGTGCTGGATCCCGCCCAACTTGGGAACCCGGCCTAATGGCTCCTGCTTGGCTCTCTCGCCCCCTGGGTGCGACTCGATATCCCCGGCCTAAAGGGAGTGGCGCACTTACCGCCGGTGCTGCGGTTGCCTCCTCCTCACTGTAGGAAGGCAATGGGGTCTCCTCCGGGAGTGTCTCGGTCTCCTCAGCCAAGTCCTCGAGGATTGCTGCATCGGCCAGCACTGTTTGTGTGGCTTCGTTGGCGGTAACCGGGTAGCGATCCTCCCACCTTTGCAAACGGCGGTCCATCAGCTGCCGGTCTTCATCGGCGCGGCCACGCACGAACAGGGGACCCTGGAAAAATGGTCGCTGGCAAGCGGGACAACGCCCGGAGACATCCATGATGTGCCAGTGGGCTTCCGCACCACACCCGCCACACAGCGGCAGCAATCTCACCGCTCCTCGGCTGGTAAGCTTCTGGCCAAACACACCGGCCCAGATGAAACGACGGCCAGTGTCCAACATTTCCTTCTCGATAGGCTGGGAACTTTCGAATCGTGGCGCTGCCATGTTTGGTTCCGTCAGTATCACCACAACTGCTCCGTGCACAATCACCATGCGGTCTGCAGCTTCCAAGATGGCCGCGCCTCTTTATACTACGTCCGCGTCACTTCCTGCTCAGCGCCCACGTCCAAGATGATTCCGTCTCCCTTGCCAGTACCTCTGGGTCATCACAGCCAACGCACTACTTTAGGACTTAGCTCCCTCTGCTGCTCGGTCTCTGTCACTGCCCTGCTCACAGCGCGAAATCCAAAACCACAGCTGGCGATGACAGCCACCTTCTTGGATCCAAATCACGTTGTCCTCTTTGGTGGGGTGTCCCAACAGCGCATACACTTTCTTATCCTGCCGACTACGCCATTTTGTGTAGGGGGCCCTCCGGTGGAATTAAAGGGCAAGTACACGAATTTTCCAACTTTGAAGAAAATTAACTTTTATTCACATGGATCACAATGTACTCACACAGTGCACTTCAGGACATCACCAGGGACACATTCAGGATTTACAAGAAGCCTCCAAGTTTGCCAGGATCCACGAACCCAAATAAGGTCTGTTGCACCACCTAGTCGGTCAGGCAGTCCGTCACACGACCTGCGACCCTCCACCTCGCCCCGACCTAGGACTTTAACTGTGTGCCACCTCCCTCCTTCAGCCAGGCCGACACCGCTTCAGTGCCTCACTGACTTTTCCGGGTAGGACTTTTTCCTTGACCTTCTCCTTGGGTTGTCCGCTAGACCCTGCCTAAGCACTTGGTCCCTCACTGTGGCTGAACCACGGCTTCTAAGCCTCTAATGCTCCTCGTTGGGGTAACAACTACCCGTTCTCACTTAGCTATCACTAGCTAGCTCAAGTACCTAGTACTTTTACTTATATGTCCTTAGCACTATCTACTTCTAGACTCCACGACATCCAACTCTCAACAACACCCTGGGTGTGTCTCCCCTTTAAATACCTTCTTCAATTAAACACTACCCTGACACTTACTGTGCATGTGCTGCTCTTAACTCTGTGCATGTGCTTTCCCTCTAGCATTAACTACCCACTAGCTAAACATGTGTTTCCCCAACTCCTGTGCATGTGCCTATCACTCCTTAGCACATGAACCATTCCAACTGTAATACAATACTGCCATCTAGTGGCCACATTTACACATTACATGAAGATTTTCAAACACAATTAAATCACATACACATTTAACATTTCACATTCATACAACTTACATAACTTACATACAATTTTACATACATCACTCGAACACCCTCTTACATATGTAGGGTAGGGTTTTTTTTAATAAGGGGTTTGTTTCTTCTTTAAGCTAAAAACAGGTTACCATGTTAACCCATGCATTTCAGTGATTAAGTCTGCCAAGCTGCTGTGCTCATTCATATGGTGAAATGCCTTAAAGGGGTTGTTCACCTTTAACACTTTTAGTATGATGTAGAGAGTGATATTCTGAGACAATTTGCAATTTCTTTTCATTTTTTATTATCGAAGGTTTTTGAGTAATTTAGCTTTTTATTCAGCAGCTCTTCAGTTTGCATTGTAACCAATCTGGTAACTAGGGTCCAAATTACCCTAGCAACCATGCATTGATTTGAATAAGAGACTGGAATATGAATAGGAGAGAGTCTGGATCAGAAATAATATGTAATAATAACAATACATTTGTAGCCTTACAGAGCATTTGTTTTTAAGTAGGGAGTCAGCGACGCCCATTTGAAAAAGGCAAATAACTATTAAACTATAAAAAATAATGAAAACCAAACGATAAGTTGCTTAGAATTGGCCGTTCTATAACGTAATAAAAGTTACCATAAAGGTGAACCAGCCCTTTAATAGGTAAGACCGCGTTGGAACACTATAAACTACTATTACCAGCATGCACTACTAACTAGTTCCTTAAAAATCCAACCAGTCTAATGCTGACTCAGTAAAGGGCACCTAATAGCTGACTTTTGTAGCTGCAGCGGCTACTGGGAAAATAAATCCTGTCAGGTGTATGTGCACAAAGGCGTAAAACGCAGCACTGGCAACATGCTATTGATTTTCTGCTCTATCAAGTATTGGCTTAGGAGCGAGTACGTGTGCGGAAGTGAGGCTTGGGACGCTTATCTTACACGACATCGGAAGTGAAATTAATCCCTCCCTCCCGGCAACCCAAGCCGCTTCCAAACTCAGCTGCTGTATCATTGACAAAATGATGTGGCTCCTGCTTTTCCTTGGCCCTTGTTTCTTATTGCCCGGGACCGGGGCGATCTCTTTTTATTTGCGCCCTCTCACTAAAAAGTGCCTGAAAGAAGAAATCCATAAAGATGTGTTGGTGACTGGACAGTATGAGGTGTCTGAGCAGCCCGGTCTCACTTGCGACCTGAAGGTATGATGGAATATGGATTTCTATTTATTATAGGCTGCTGTTGCTCTCTTCACTTTTCTGCCCTACAGCTGAGCCATTTCTACATCACAAAAAAATAATAACCCATAGAGAGATACACTGTTTAATATGCCTGATATTGTGTTTTTTTAAAATTCAGGTCCATGGGTATAACATGCATTTATGGTAAAATTTGGATATTTTAAGCCCAGCTGAATTTCATTGGTCCTGTGCCAAAATTTAAGGTGTCCATACACAGGCAGATTAAATCTAAAGGACCAATATCAACAGTTTATCTGCCAGTGTATGGCCCCCCCCCCCCGAACGATCAGGCTAAAAATTGCCCAGATATCGATCAGGGAGGTTTGATTTTTCTGGCCCTAAGGGCAAACGTTCGGATTAACCCAATATCACCCTGCTGTTGGTGGACATATTGGGGAAAGATCTGCTCATTTGGCGACCTATCCAAACAAGCAGATCTTATCGTGTATGGCCACCTTTAAGCTGGCCATAGACGCAAAGATCCATACGATCGGACTTCCCCATCTCCCGACCTGCCACTAACCATTACGATCAAATAAAGTACAAAAGAACAGATCAGCCGATGTTCTGCCCCTGACCGTAATCGTATGATAGTTATGTCTGACCAAAGCTAGTGACAGTCTCCCACTGAAAATCGTACGATCGGCAATACATGCAGAGATATTATCGGCAGCAGAGAGAAATCTTTTAACCTCTCCGATCGACCAATCTCTGCCTGACAAAAATGTCGGACTCTCCACACACGGTCCGAAAATCGTGCGAATCCTCCATCCGTACGATCTGATCTTTGCGTCTATGGCCAGCTTTAAAGGAGAAGGAAAGTTGTTTACCAAATGTTAGGCACCCCCAAGTGAAGGTATTGACTTACCTGAAACCCCCGGCCGTGCTCCTATCAGCAGAAAACTGCACCGGCCTGGGGTTATTCCAGTGAGCACAACGGAGAGCTTCTCTTCCGGCTTCTTCTTTCTTCTCGCGGCTGCGCATGAGCATTAGAGTGAAAAGCCGAAACTAAAAGTCGGCTTTTTAATTCTACTGCGCATGCGTCTGCCCCACGAAATTTGAAGAAAGAAGAAGCCAGAGGAGGATTGCTCCGTGGAGCTCACTGGAAAAACCCCGGGCCGGTGCAGTTTTCTGCTGATAGGAGCACCAGGTCTATACAATCAATTGGGAGTGCCTTTAAGTGCCGTAATAATGAACAGGTCCCCCATTAGAAACTGACTTTTGCTACCAGGGCCCTGTACTTATATAAAATCTGTCGCCCCCGTGACATACTATACCATACTTATGATTGAAGCCTGAGCCTTGTACAGTTGCACACCTGTAAAGTAAGAGGATAGTGAACTGATTGTAAACATCGGCAAAATAGAGGCGCATGTAGTGCAATTAGTCCTACATTATGCAGATAATCCCCAGTCACAACTCTAGTAAATCTACTTTGTGTTGTGTAGCCTCAAAAATAAAGAACAGCTCAGACAGGAAGAGCAATCCACTCACCGCTCATTACTGTTGCTTTAATTAACTATGGGTAATAAAGTAAACAGGGTTCACATTTGCTTACTTTTTATCTTCTAGGGATAATCATGTTACATAAATCTGTGTTTTCATACATACATACATATCCCTCCCTTCTTTTTTCCCCCACAGGTGACTGACTCCATCGGCCATATTCTTTATTCCAAGGAAGAAGCAAAGAAGGGAAAATTTGCATTTACTACTGATGATTATGATGTGTATGAAGTCTGCTTTGAGAGCAAATCTGCATCTGGTCAGTGCTCCATAATTAGGAAACCAAGTACAGATTCTTTATTCCTTTTCGTATTACCCAAGTCTTATTTTGTGGGTTTGTCCTTTACCTTTTAGATATGGGTTTCACAGACCAGTTAATTGTCCTTGATATAAAGCACGGTGTGGAAGCAAAGAATTATGAAGACGTAAGTACTGTTTAAAATTTTTGTAAACCTTTCACCCCTATTCCCCTGTTCAGAAATGACATTTTAAGCAGTGGTTTTCACATTTTGTAACTTAGTTACATAGTTGCAAAATGAAAAGTGTCAGCCTTCACTGTTGTAATATACTTCATCCTCTGCATTGTTTATTTTCATGAAAACTGAATTATCTGCTAGCAGGCCTAGACTGGCAATCTGTAGTTTTTCACAAATGCCAGAGGGGGCACTTTAAGGTGCCATAGGCAGTCACTTTATGTTAGGCCTGTGTGGATCTTTTGGAACTTTGTGTACATAAAATTCCAGGGCCTAATTAGATTTTTGTCCCATCCTGCTTTCTTTTTCCATTAGTGTCCTAGTATAAACAGGTACAGTAGAATGCAGAGGTGGCTGAGTTTTGTCACTCCTGGAAAAAAAAGCAAGCTGGGAAAAAAGAGTGGCTGATTATTCAGTTTTCAGGAAAAGAAACAATACAGTGTTCCAACGGATAAATAAATGCACAGGATTGACCTTATTAAGTTTGCTCCTCTTTCACACACATCCATTATTCTGTTCCTACTTTGGACATAGAGACCCATACAGTACAAATTTACTGATACAGGTATGGGACCTGTTATCCAGAATGCTCGGGACCTGGGGTTTTCCGGGTAATGAATCTTTCCGTAATTTGGATCTTCGTACCTTAAATCTACTAGAAAATCATGTAAACATTAAATACACCCAATAGGCTGGTTTTTCTTCCAATAAGGATTAATAATATCTTAGTTTGGATCAAGTACAGGGTACTGTTTTAATATTACAGAGAAAAAGGAAATCATTTAAAAAAATTTGGATAAAATGGAGTCTGTGGGAGACGGGCTTTCCGTAATTCGGAGCTTTCTGGATAATGAGTTGCCGGCTAATGGACCCCATACCTGTATTACCAACATAGACACACAAAATGAATATATGTGAAGATGAATATGGAAGGGTGGGCTGTAAGGTATTCATCTTTTTAAAGTTCTAGTTTGCTTTAGAACTAGCACATCCTCCCCATCTGGCATTATATACTGACATTATATATACTGTTTTCTCTCTTTCTGTACTTAGGTTGCCAAGACAGAGAAGCTGAAACCACTTGAAGTTGAGCTTAGACGTTTGGAGGATTTGACACATTCGGTTGTGAAGGACTTTTCCTATATGAAAAAAAGAGAAGAAGAAATGAGGGACACTAACGGTAAGAATCCAATGAGCATGGGTTATAACATCACTAGAAGGTGCAATAAGTAATATCTAGCAAGCCTACTCTGCCAGAGTTGGGTTTAATTTGAAGGTGTTAAACTTGATGGTCTTTTTTTTTTCCAACCCAATTTAATTATGTAAGATGTAAATAGTTTACATTAGCTAGTAGTGCATATAAATAGACTATCAGACATGAGGACCTATACCACCCAATTTGTGATAGCAGCGACAGAAATAGACACGGTGAAAAGTATTGGTCTGACATTAACCAAAGGTAACAATCCAGGCCTCCCTGTGTCTTGTCAAACATGTCATTTGATACTGTTGGATTGTGGAACATATTTGGTTTTTTCACATGCAGTATTTAAATTGAGAAACACCATCAGCTGGCAGCCATTTTTCACTCGTTTATTAAATGGTTAGCACGCCATTAATTGTGTAGATTGGTGGTTGCTTCAATGTACAACATGATATTCTCACCAAAATATTTACAGAAGTTCCAAAATAATTTCATACTGATATTCAGAGATGTTATGGTTACGCACAGTGCAGCAGTCCTTGGACTATTTATAAATAATACTTGTTTTGGGAAGGCAAGAATTTTATATCACTGATGGGCCTTCTAAAGTTAAGTTGTGCTTTTCGCTTCTCGATAATAACTTTGTTGTTTTTTTTTTATTTCTCTCTTTCCCAACAGAATCCACCAGTCTTCGTGTCCTCTACTTTAGCATGTTCTCCATGTTTTGCCTTGTGGCCCTTGCTACGTGGCAAGTCTGTTACTTAAGGCATTTTTTCAAGGCAAAGAAACTTATTGAGTGAATTGTGTATTAAAATCATAATAGGTCACTGGTCACAACTGTGTGCCCATCTTCTGGTGTCCCCTTATCAGATGGAGGGCTCAATATTTTCAGGTCTAAAAGACAATTTTTCAACTTGCACATTCCTACCCACACCATACCTTTTCACCTGGTCTCCCCCCCCCCCAAATAAGAAAGTACATGACCATAGGTCATAGATCACTTTTCTGCCCAATTTGCTATCAAGGGATGTTTCTGTTTTAGAATGAATTACTGCATCTTTGTTTTAATTATCTACAGCGCACAATACAATGGAGATTGTTTACAGTAACTGCCATAGAAACTGGCATTCATTATATTATGAACTCTTTTATGTGGTTTCTGTAAAATAAAGGAAAGTGTCATTTTTACTGAAATAAATTAAAAAGTTCCCTTTTTATGTAGCATCAAATAAATTTTTACATCTGTATAATATGGTTAAATAAAAATATATGGGGAATGTTAAGCAAGTCTGGCTTAATCCAATAATTCTACTCAATACAAGGAGAAAAGCTGCGATTTCTTACTCACGAGACTAGGGGGCAGATTTATCAAAATGTCAGTTTAGTAATAAATAGAGCTTAATAAATAAAAACTTACCAACTATTCTATTCATTCCTATGGGGTTTTTAGAACCGTATTTATCAAATGGAGAAATCTAACTTTCATCCATTTATAAATACAATTCTAAACATCCCATAGGAATGAATAAAACATGGGTGAGTTTATATTTATTAAGCTCTAAACTCAGATTTTGGTGTGTGTGTTTTGTGGCATTACTTACATAGGCACAAGTGTACTGAATATTTCATTTGATCACTTTATAAAATATTTGTTCAGGTATGGGACCTGTTATCCAGAATGCTTGGAACCTGGGGTTTTCTCAATAATGGGTCTTTCTGTAATTTGGATCTTCTGCTAGAAAACTATTTAAACATTACATAAACCTGATAGGATGCTTTTGCTTCCAATAAGGATTAATTATATCTTAGTTGGGATCAAGTAGAAGGTACTGTTTTAGTATTACAGAGAAAAAGATTCATTTTTAAAAATTTGGATTATTTGGATAAAATGGAGTCTATGGGAGATGGCTTTTCTGTAATTCTGGGTTACGGGTTTCCGGATAATGGATCTCATACCTGTATTGTTTTCTAGTAGTTTTTGATATAGTAACCCTGGTGCAAACAAATATCAACATGTGATTGTCACTGGGACTGCAATGACGCAGCTTCCTCTGTTTTCTCTAAGTGAATCTCCTATTTTAAATTATTCCCACATCAACATTATTTTTACTTTTTGTGACTTCTATGACACTCATGCTGTTAGTAGGCTCATAATAGCTAGTAGGCCTTTGACAAAGCCTGCGTGTGACGGGCGAAATTTCATTTTAGCTTTGGTTAGGCAGGGCTCCGCACACAGCTACAGACCTTTAGGCACTTTGGACCCACGGATCGTCAGGGGACTCTCTGTGGGCGAAAGAGTTGGTGATGGGAGATCCGCGGTCTAGACTAAATTAACGCTAATTTCCAAGTAATAGCTATCGGTTGGTGCCTGAGCCACATCACAGATGTTAGACAGTCAGCTAGTATTGGTGCCTGAGGCACAGCTAAATATTATAGTCGATAGACGGTCAGGCTGAATCTGTGCCCGAGGCACGGCTCAGATAGACTCGCGTGCCAGATACTGATACTAGGCACGTACCACACTCTGCAAAGGAACATCAACCATATCACTGGATGGGAGGGTACTCTGTGGGTGAAGGGGTTGTTACCTACAGTGTGGCTGAATTAGTGATTATAGCAGACCTATAAGGCAATACTGTATTGAGTTTGCAACATAGCATACACAATAACTTGCCAAACAGAACGGTCCTCAACTGCATACATATGAGACCAACCCACTACCTTCAGTTGGTCCTTCCCACTGCCTTTACCTTTGTCTTAACTCAATTAATGCACACTGGACATTGTTTTAATGTGAATAATTATTAAAAGTTACGTTTTACTATTTCACCACCTGTGAGCTATCGGATGTGATGGATGGGAGGGTGCAGACATAGGGGTCAGTTCTTTCTTTTCTTTTTCTGATTATGTGATTTACTTACCATCTCTTTATACCTTTTACTGATGGGAGGTGCTCCCTAATCCTTATTTGTTCTAATCATAGTAGCTAGTATACAGTAATTGTGTTTTTTTTTTTATTGGTAAATTAAATGATATATCAATGCTCTTCAGTTTCCATTTTGAGTGTTACGGAGAACCCAGACTACCAAGATTGGGCACGTTGAATGTAATATTTATTGGCCACTTTATAAGTGTACTGAAAGCCTGATTAAAGGAATAGAAATCACGTTCTTTTTTTAACATGGAATGTGAAGAAGTTTTTTTTTCGTATAGGTATGGGACCTGTTATCCAGAATGCTCAGGACCGGGGGTTTTCTGGATAACCGATCTTTCCGTTATGTGGATCTATGTACATACCTTAAGTTTACTAAAAACATTCATTTAAACATGAATAAGCTGATTTTGCTTCCAATAAGGATTAATGATATATTAGTTTGACTCAAATACAAGGTACTGCTTCATTACTACAATAAAAAAGGAAAACTGATTTTTTATGTTTATTTCAAGGTTTCGGCTTCCAAGTTAAGCCGTCGTCAGGAAGTGCATAAAACACAAACAAATATACCTTAATATAGACCCTAGTGGCGCCAAATTCAAATTGTGATATCGGGGTTTACATATCATTAGTGACTGTGTATCCTAATCTCAGGGCAAATGTATTAAGTGGGTATATGTAACCAGTGTTAGCAAGCGACCGGCTGGAAAACTAATCTCTCCTTGTCGCCCCTTTTCCATGTTGTAGCTCCCACCCTTCCCAGCTATAGTCAGTTGATCCCACTGGTGTCTAATAAAAGGGCAGCCAAGTTTGGAAGTTTTACTTTGAAAGTAGCTAGTAAGTTGCAGGTAAGACTTAGTCCCTTTGTAAAATATATAATGAAGCAATAGAATTCTTAATGAATCAGATGAAAATTGAGCATAGGACTGGCCAGATATGGGATGACTTTGACGTAGTTGGCCAGCTTAAATATATTGCAATATATGGACAAACAATCCCTGTTTTGTTTAAAGGGTAAGTCATTTTTTAGTAGCAGTATGCAGAAAATGTCTCAATGTCTTAAATATATTGATAATGGGTTGAGTGCAGAGGACTCTTGTGTTTGTCTATCTCATATATATATGGCACGTAGATGGGCAGTTGTTGGGATAGCAAACAGGCACAGGGCTTATGATCAGCCGAATGGGATATTCAGTTAACCCTTTAAACACTTGTTGTATTTGTTTACTGCTCATGTTTAGGTGGACGCACTATGATGATGTCACAGCACTAATTTTGGCGCCACTTTTTGTATGTTAAATATGACCTCACTATGTGTGATGTTTCACCTCCTGATGGACGGCTAAAGTTTGGTAGCCGAAACGTTGAGGAATAAAATCACAGCCCTTGTGGCTTTTTTTTCATGATAAGTCCTGTGAGTGCGGTCTCTTTTCACTAAGTATATATATATAGATATATATATATATATATATATATATATATTTTTTTTTATATATATATATATTTTTTATATATATAATGCACTGTTCACTTTTACCCTTTAAGTGTCTGCAGATAAAGGTATTTGATATTTGCAGCCTTTCCAATATCACGTGAATTAGCTGTTAGAGCTGCTGATAAATCTCTATACGCTATGCGTCTGTTGTAGAGCACATATGCTCATGAATGCTTTCATAAATTACCACTATAATTGGCCTCCCCACCCTTTGTTGGGTTTGTTGCTTATTCTATATTTCAGATGTGTCTCACTGACGGTAATATGCCATGTATTACTAGAGGATGCAATTCCACTGTTCTCGGGGCAGATTTATCAAAAAGTGAGTTTAGAGCTTAATAAATAAAAACTCACCCATGTTCTATTCATTCCAATGGAATTTTTAGAATTGTATTTATCAATAGGCAAAAGTTAGAACTCATCATTTGATAAATACGGCTCTAAAAAACTCATAGGAGTGAATAGAACATGGGTGAGTTTGTATTTGTTATGAGCACACATTTTGATCTAATCTGCCCCCTAGAGTCCAGTAATGGTGACCTTTACACTAACCAACGCTTGCCATTACACATGACGATATTAAGTTTGTTTGCCTCTTATCACCAATACGAACCCCACACTCCATACAATTAGGTCTTGTGCTGACACCTTGTGTCTATATGTAATTTTAGATTAAATATCCAGTTACTTCTGGCCATATACTGTAGTGTATACATTTGATAATACACTTGTGTTTATTAAGTATAATTTATGGTTGAGCCTTTCTTTCTATTTACTGGTAATGTATATTTCTCTTACATTTTAGGGTTCTTTTTTTGTTCTTGCTTATTTAGGGTTAAACAGCTTTTGTTCTGTTTGAAGACAGAAAATGTACCTTGGGAACAGGTGCTAAAACAAACCTACTGTAGCTGTAGTTAGATTTCTTTGTATGAAAAACACGTTGGTTATTACAAAAAATACTGCCACATACAACTCTTTCCTTTCCATTAAAAGTGAGTAAGAATATATTTGTATTCTGCTCACACATTTCATTTTTAATTTCAAATGCTGTACAAAAATGTATTGAAAACTGTATAATTCAGAGATCTTTGAAATCCATAATGCATTTCAATCGTTTTGGCTACCCCTACAAACTGCAACAAACCAAGACTTTGCCAGCACACCCAGATGCTTTACATAATAAGGATCATAAAAATCTATAGATTTATCTGTGTCAGAAGTTTATAACGTGTGACATTTGGCACCACAACACAGCATTAAAAAATATAAAGCTCCCCATAGATGCGATGATTCTTCTTGCAGAACGACCCATTTAGGGGAAGTCCGACCAATCCTTCGAAATTATCATGCGGTTAGTGGGATTCGAACGATCGTACATCTTACGATTTTTCACCCGACATCTGTCAGGAAATTGATCGGCCAGGTTAAAAAAATCTTTGTCGGTCCCAGTGCAATCTATCTATGTTTGCAGGGCCAAGCAGGCAGCTGGCAAATTGGTCTTTTTAGTTGATGGTCCATTCGTATGATCGTACGATCGTTCCGAGAAAATCGTGGTCTCACGATAAGGATCGGATCTTTTAAAAATCTCAACATCTATGGCCAGCTTAAGATATGGCTTCAGTCTTTTGTCTACTTATTAGGGTTATAATATGGCCTAAACCAAATTCTTGTTTTTTCTCTAGTGTTTGTAGCTGTATTTCATAATACCAAGCATACAGTGTATGAGAGATGGCTTTCTTGTATCAGTTAAGTAGGTATTAGGTCTTAAGCCTGCTTTGTCTCTTTCGACAGCCAGCCACCCTATGCTTTTTAAACTGTACACAAACTCCACTGAGACATCAATGTAAATATGCCTAAAGTTCTCTTTTGAGCACTGTTGTGGGTTAATTTCCTTTTTAAAATAGTTTCTTAGATATTTTATTTATTATTTTTGGCTGCATTGGTGTAAAAGCTATAAATACACTCTGCATATTGGCCTTCTACCCACCCCACATTTTCCATCTTACAAACCAAGGGAAGGAATATTACCTTTTAGCCCAGGACACCTCTGCCAATAACTGTCACATGAGTAAAAAAAAAAATTGCACACAATGGTATTCTACATGGTGCATCTGCTATGTAAACTGAGCCTTAAATGGCTGCCCCCCGTTGCTACACAGCAGCTTGTTTATATAAAGTATAGTAGTGTTTCTAAAGCAACCACACCAGTTGTACCAGCACACGGAAACAGTACATTATATTTTAATTACTTTAAAACACTTAAATTTTTGTTGTGTTATTGTTCCTTTAAATATTGAACATGGTTAGGTATTAGTTTAACTGGAAGTACATGGTTGCTTGCTGTGCGAAGCAGTACAGCAGCTTTTTATACAACACTTATTAAAGTATTAGACAATTAGAGCAATTGTATGTAATTTACTTGCCTTTGAGGTTCTCCTCTTACGAAGGTCAAAAAACAAAACAGGCAAGTTCCTGAAAAGCCTTAATTTCCCAAGGGTTAGAACCATGAGGTTCTATAAGAGCGGCAAGCCTAATGTGAGGGTGTTTAAACAATTCAACAGGTGGTGTAAAGGTCAAAGCCTGTCCATAAATGGAATGAAGAGGAGGACAAGCTTGTGTAATGATTTTGTAATAATCATTTCAGTCCAAGAACATTGGAACGATCATATCTGAAGCTCTTGGTAAGAGCATCAGTTTTATCACACATAGAGGCCTGTGCACAAATACAGTTCATTAAGCTCAATAATCTTGAATTGGGTTTAACTACCCAGATTCATTATTTTCACTATTTTACTAGAATTATGAATGAATTATGAAAGTATGATTTGCATCCTCAAGTTATCACTAATGCTGCAACTGACTTCAGCAGGAAAACAATTGAACAAGAAATGCACACATACATTAATTTTATTACATATTAGGTAACTTTGGGCAAAATTGCCCTAGGTCCCAACTCCAATGTATCTATCTGCACAATAAAAAAAAAGAAGGTTAGGTGAAAGAACTAGAAAGAACTAGAAAAAAATTACCTAACCATCTTGAAAGGGCCAATGTAGTTGGCAATGTACTAAAGCTGGCCATAGATGTAAAGATTTTTAAAAGATTGTTTAAATGTATGATTTGTCCATCAACTAAAAAGACCATTTCAAGAGATATTGCCAGGAAAACTGAGGGTAGGGGCCTGCTTGGTCCTGCAAACATAGATAGATTGCACTGGGAACGATACATTTTTTTTAACCTGGCCAATCAATTTTCTGACAGATTTCGGATGAAAAAAAAGATGCACGATCGTTCGATTCCCACTAACCTCCCGATAATTTGACGGATTGGTCCGATTGCACTGAAATCGATCGACACCAACGAAAGATCTTTGAGTCTATGGGGACCTTAAGACATGCTTTGGCATCTATTAGGTTTGGTGTAGTAGGGTGTTTATAGTTTGATGCTGCTGAAAAAAAACAAGAATACAAAAATATTAAAGGAAAACTATACCCTAAAACAATGTAGGTCTCTTTAAAAAGATATTGCATAAAACAGCTCATATGTAAACCCTGCTTCATGTTAACTATTTTCATAATAATATACTTTTCTAGTAGTATGTGCCATTGGGTAATCATAAATAGATAATTGCCATTTTAAAAAATAAGGGCCGCCCCCTGGGATTGTATGATTCACTGTGCACACAAACATACCAACAAACTATGAGCGAATTAACAGATAGAGTTCTGTCTTTTGGTTCCACACTTCTTCCTGTTACAGTTAGAGCTGCAGTATTTCTGGTCAGTTGATCTCTGAGGCAGCACACAGACCATCACTAAATGGTGGTTCAAGGCAAGAGATGTAAAAGGGCAACATTTACTTAAAAATATATTACAGTTTGATAAGATTTTTTAATATGCAACTAATATGATATAAACTAAAATCTGTTGCTTAAGTATTCATTTTGGGGGTAACGTTTTCCTTTAACATATAAGATATTCAAATACTTCAAAATGAATATACTCTGCAAACCTGTGAAAGGCAGCAAAGGCATTGCATATGTCAAAATCCAAGTATTTATTGTTCCCATTCATACTGTTAAAATGTCATGCTTGGCTTCTTTTGGTGTGGTACTGTTGCCTATCTTTCTTTCCTACAAAAAACAAGCACAGAAACTAGAACCTAACCAACATGGAAAAGGGTCTGATAACCCCCCAAAACAAATTTGAATGCAATATTCTTTTATAGGCTCAGATTCAGGCACAGAAAGGAGACGTCCTTTCAATGGACTGTGATACCAGATTGCACAATTTAGAAATGGTAATTTCCAAAAAGATGTCACCATTGTTACGGCATTTGAATATGCTAAACAATTGATTTGTTTAGAATAAATGTTTAGGGGAACACAAATTATTCTTATTCATTTACGTTTGTTAATATACATTTACATTGGTTTCTACCACTTGCTTCCTAGTACCAGCTCTTAACTGACTCTCTAAACCAGAGATCTTCAGACTGACCTTCAGGATGGACCCCCTTTCCACTCCTTTGGGTCCCATGTAATGAAGCCACTCTAAAATTAACTAGATGTTACTGAGCCCCACAGCAAATTAATTTTTTGGTCCCAATCATATCCAGAGGTTGTTCAGTTTTACCAGTATATGTTGAAATTGCTCTTTATTTAGGCCTTATGATGCCCCCTATTCCACCTGGCCCCCCTTAAGCTGTAGGGTCTGTTTCCTCTTTAGTCACTCCCCTGACTGTGACAGTTTTTTTGAGGCAGATTTTAGTAACTGCTTAGCTGCTGAGAAATGCCTGCAAAGACTCTACCAATTTGTAAGTTAGTTAACTACCTAGCTGACTGAGCTACTATTGTTAAACATGAGAGAGAAAAAAAGTAATTTTCAAAATATACATTTTTATAAAAATCATTATTCCTCTGATGTTTTTGTAAAAGCCACATTTGCTCTACATCCTTGCAATTTCTTTTACCTGAGGTCATTTCATTTCCTGAACTGTCTAAATTTAAAGTTAATATACCACACAATTGTAGTACATGAATAGTGAAACAAGCAAAAGATGCTCAAAACCCGATACGATACGCACACAGTTACACATACACACTAAATATACCCCTCTACTCAATGTCACAACTCCAAAGAAGCAAGTCACAAACACACTACACCTTTACAGGCATAGAAAGCAGTCTAAAGCATGTCCCTCCTCAGGATAGGTCATGTCAAATTTGGGACCCAATTTACAGCATTTTGGTCCTCCCCCCTAAATTTAAAGGTATACTGGTATCATCATTTAAATACCCTCCATTAGCCCCAAGGATAATGAGCACTGCATATTGCCAGACATACCAGTGAGTGCATTTACAGTCAATATTATATATATATATATATATATATATATATATATATATATATATATATATATATATATATATATATATATATATATATATATATATATTCTGATTAAAATCTAATTGTCATAGAACAGCAAAAGCATCATTTTAATTTTAGGGCACTAGAATACTATAACATTACCCTTGTAAAAATTCTTGTCAATATTGTATACGCGTATTATAACTATAACTACATCTATTCTGCATAGACCCACATCTCTGCTTATTGCTACACTCGTATTCTAGCAATGGAGCTGCACCTCCCAGCATGGTAGGATGGTGGCTAGAAGGGCTCTGGCACACACATGTGGTTTGTGCCCTGCACATAGGTACTTACATACTACATCACAGTTGTGTTGCCTTGAGAAAGTGAAGGAATTCTGATGAGCGGCAGGCATGTGACACATAGGAAAGGGAGGGAAGCAATCCCCGATCAGTGTTTAGCTCCAAGTCAAATGCAGGCCATGGAGCACATGGGAGCAGGAGGAGGAGAGGCAACTCGCCCCATTCTAAGAGGAAACCATCTGTATGTGCCCAATTAAATAAATTGGTCTAAGCCTGGTCCTGTCCCTCCTACTAAAAGTTAATTTATAGATGAACAACCCCTTTAATGTTACACCATGGGTGACATGTTCAAGACCTCTGACTAACTGCATGTGCATGACTGTACGAGGTGCAGACTAAATTGACTTTTAGTTACAAATCCATGGCAAAATATGCATCTGGTAAGTATTTCAAACCTCCTAATTTCACTAATAATAACATTCACAGAGGAAAAGCAGCCATTTTGGGGATCAGGACAAAATTTTGGTGAAAAGCACATATTGAAGTGAATTATAAACTTCTGGGACCACAAAAAAATGGTGGAAAATTTGGGAAGTCTTCAAATCAGGGTATATAAAACTGAGGTTTCACTATATTTAGAAAAAAAAAATCAAGGGATAGTACAAGGTTCTAGGTTTACTTTAAAAATTTACTTTACAAACTGTTGCTATTGTCCCTATGTAACGTACGGTATCCCAAACCCAGAATTAAGGTCCTGGTCAGGGCTCACTGTTCTGCCCATAACAGCAACCTTTGGCTTTGTGATGAGCCCCCCGCTACTCGGATGCCACAAGGTCTTAACGTGAGAGGACCAAGGAGGGAGTTCTGGTCAGACAAGGCAACCAAATGTGTACAGAAGGGACAGGGGAGCCGACATCATAGATGTGGAACAGACCAGGTCAAAATCAAACAGTAAATGGAGGACCAAATCAGAAAAGCAAAAGAGTAGTCGAGGTCACAGGCCAGGTCAAAACCAACAGTATCGCAGTACAGTTATAGAATCCAAGAGAATAGTCAATAAACAGGCAGGTGCCAAACAGGCAGCAAACTAGGAATGGTCAGAGAAGGCAGACAAACTAGAAAACACCCAGAAAATAGACCTACGTTGGACAGTGAGTTATTGCCCGTGGTCCCTTTCATCATTAGAATTTTGCGACAAATGCAATGATGCCAGATGCATCGCTCATGGCAAAAACAGAATCGGTGCCATTGTGCGTCATTTGAATGGTGCAGAAGCAAGAGGACGCAGCAAGGGTCCCTGCTGTACGACCGCTAAACCACCAGGTATTCTCACACCCTATCTGACCCCAAAAATAATGCTTGGATCCCTTCTCTCTCCCATCTACTATGATCTCAACAAACATAACCTGACTCCCCTCTCCAATTTAAATATAAAGTGTGACTTGAATTACAGGAAAGGTGAGTCATCTATAAAGTTCCCTCGTCCTTTTGCAATGTTTAGTGATGTCTGTTGTGCAAATCTATCAATGTTGGACTGGGATGCCAGGGGCCCATCAACCTTAGACCATAGGCTCAATCTCCAAACTATTTATCCCACTGTCCTAACTCAGCCTCCTTATCCTCCTATTCTCTATAAACTATCTTTCCATCTATTTCTCGTCTTTGTCCCCTTATAGAAATATATAACGATCATGAAATATGCCAAATTGTGAGCAAAACATTGGCCCACTGGGAGTTTTTCTGCTATTTTAATGGGTGAGTCCAACACTACATTTGATGTTTTCCCGCTATGGTTAATTTGTGCCCCTCTTATCCAAAAAGCAGGTGGATGACTACTATAAGTAGTCATAAGAGTACTGTAAGAGTTGCAGCGGGCATTGGTACAGATATTGCTGTAAGGTTATTTGTTGGCTCCTTGACCGATCATTGTGCTTTGCCAGAGCTGAAAGTTATTCACTGAGCTCTGAAAATAGTCACAGATTCCACCAGAATCTTCAAATTACCAGATTGGAAGCCAGAAAGCTGGATTCAGAGTCCATAGTGCTAACCATGTTTTTGGATGACAGTATCCCTTTAACTAACTTAATTTCTCATTACAGTACTGCCATTGTACCTTTTGGACCAATGCACTGGTTCCAGAAGAATTGTTTTGTTTTAGGCCATTTCACTCCTTTTGTTTTCAGGGAAACTTTTCAGTACAAAGTCACAGTTTATGTTCAGATTTGAAATTGAGCTGTTGTAAAACATTTCTGAAGGCTGTGCCAATTATGCACCTTTCCTAATTTTTAGAAGGTTTACTTTCTTAGAATGCAGAAAAATCCTACCTAACTTAAAGAGTCTTTGTAGCTGTATACCCACAGGAGGTTGGCTTTTGAACTAGGTTTGGAAACGTTTTGCTTGGTCTGATTCTTCAGAAAGAAAAATGCCTGGATCATAGGTTGTAGAAATGAATAATTTAATCAGGGTCATACTGGGATGCCAGAGACCCTCCAGTAAACCTTTACTACCAACAGAGCCTCCTGTAGTCTGCCAGTCCACATAGGGGCCAATGGTAGCCAAATTATAGCGCATATTTGGCTCCCACTTTTTGCTTGCTGATGTTGCCCTCCAACTTTTTTTTTACATTTGAATGTGGTTTACAGGTAAAAAAAGTTTGGGACCCCTGCCTTAGATCATAAGCCTAATTGCCAAAATCATTCATCTTGGGTTCCTCACTCAGTCTTTTTATTCTCTTAGTCTCTATTGTATACATACTATAATAAATCCTTCCATCTATTTATCCGCTGTGGTTCCCATATAGAAATAGATAACCATGAAATAAACCATAGTGTTAGCAACAGCAGGGCCCACTTACACGTGGGCCTTCCCATGCAATCCTGGTAGGTTTCCAATTTTCTTTCTATTTTTGCCAGCTGCTATGCCAAGTTGTTGCCCTTGTCGCTCACCTAGAATACATTTACTGAATACATTTTGATAGGAAGATTATCCTTTACTCAGAGCTCATTCGACATTTATGGTAGTGTTTCATAATGAGACATCCATATGCTGTTTAATATGTGTGTTGGTGTGTATTTGGTTTCCTCTTGTCATATCCTTTGTTGCTAATGTATCATAGCTGTGCTGTCCTCACTGATTAACTCTCCTACTGTTTCTCTTAAGCATTCTTTTTACTAAGCACAAATATATTGTTGACATCGGCAACATACTTGTGCGTGCTTGCATCTGTTCTTTTATAGTGGCTGCCTATTCACTTGAACTTCAACATGTCACTGTTCCTTGCTCTTTTTGCTCTCAGTGGCACATTCCTGGACACAGTACAAGGGACTTTGGAAATGGTGATCTATCTGTATATAATATAACCTACTGATCTTTCCACTTGGTCTGTTTCTTTCTTGCACAAGGGCTTCAGATATTCTTTAAGAACCAACCTCATGCATTCCATTGGCTTTGTTCCTTTCTAACTTACGATAATCTGTTTTTATCTTTTTCAGATGCAATTTAAGAATTTCATTGCACAATTTAACAAGACCTATGCAAGTAACGAAGGTATGCAATGTACTGCATTTATTAATTGTGATTGAGCAGACATAAGGAGTCGTTAACAACTGCAAATGCAGTGAGCAAACTGAATTTTACAATGCTAGAGTTGTTGTAGTAACCTCGGGGGTTTAGCTTGGCACAGATGTGTTAAGATTATAGCAAATTTGTGCAAACTTTGATGCGAAACGAAAATAATTGCACTCCAGTTGGTTTAATGAATGTGGTGTGCAAGTGAGGTGTGCACCCAGTTTATTTGGCGCAACTGTGCTGCAGTGATTGATGCAGTCCGCTGTGGGAATCCTGGAGGTACCAACAGTTTTGGAGGTGGCAGTAGCTCCAGGGTTCCCCTGTGTTAATTGCTGGGACAGAAACTAATAAATAACCCCTACAGAACCTTGATCGTTTCTAGATTCCGAGGATTACTGCAGGGCTGCTGCAGGTTAATTCTCTAGTAAACCTTTGGATCCTTATAGGCAGTTTTATGAGCCATTAGTAATCTTTACACAGTGGGAATAATAATTACTTCTCAGTAAAGGTGCTTGTGAACGCTAACGCCCCATAGAAAAAGTGATGTTTAACTACTTAACGTAGTCATACATATTTCTAACAGAAAAAAAGTAGCTAAAATTCAAATGTCGATTCCTTTAGAATTTTAGTACATCAGCCCTATGTACATTATTATACTTATTTTGTATTAATCTATTAGTTCCAGAAATGCCTTCCAACCTTGCTTGGTACAGATGATTATTTTTTTGTAAAAATGTATCATTTCCATTTAACCATTATTCCAATTATTCCTTACAGAATTTAAGCATCGATTTCTCATATTTCAAAGGAATATGGAAGAGGCAAAGCATCTGCAGAGAGAAGAACGTGGAACTGCACAGTATGGCGTCACAAAGTTCAGTGATCTTACAGGTGCCATATCACAATTTTATTACTGACTGCAATCATTTTATTATGCAGATACAGTAACTCAGGGATTGTGCTTGTTTTATTCTATTTTAATCGCATTTCTAAACTGGGCATCAACAAAGATCATTGGCTTGCTTTGGCTACCCACATGGACGGCTGAATTGGCCTGTTCCTATCATTTAGCCCTTGGGCCAGGGTAGCATTACTCTGTGATAAGTAGAGAATAAAATTCATGTAGGAATAGCTTAAAGTTCAGTATACTGTACCTGTAGTCTGTTAGAAAAGTCAGTTCAGATGTGTCTCTGATTTTTATGTGGTGCTGTCTGAAATTGGGAAAAGTGATCCGTCAATGATTTATCTGAAATCGTCATGCACTTTGGGCATTGGCACATGAGGTCATTAGTTGCCTGCGATAAATCTCCTCTTCTGTGGGTGACTAATCTCCTCCAAATGCTTCCCTACCTGCAAATATCTAAATCGCTGGTGGGAAAACATGAGGCGCTTTGTTTTTTCAAAGTTGCCCGAAGTTGCCTTGCGAGGATCAGATTGCCAAATGTTCTAGCTTAAACTAGAATAGAAAAATACGTAAAGGGTTTCCCATTGATTAAAGCACCATGCTAAACATCTATATCAATTTAACCTTAATGAATAATAAAACAAATTGTTTTGTGACTAACATGGATTTATGCCAGGTTAGTTAGCACTAATTGCAAAGTGTTAGGAAGTGCAAAAGCACAATTCACCATGTTATTTCTTATCAATCATTCTTACCCAGAATCCCAGTGTAGTTTTTTCCACCACATTCAGTTGCTAATACAGGTAATGGATCTATTTTTTGAAATGCGTAGGACCTGGGGATTTCCAGATAAAGGGATATTTCTGTAATTTGGATCACCATACCTTAAATCTGCAAATAAAACTCTTAAACATTAAATAAAACCAATAGAATTGTTTTGCCACCAATATGGATCAATGCAGCCTAGTTCGAAACAAGCACACGTTTATTATTACAGAGGTAAAGGAAATCATTTTAAATATTAGAATGAAAATTAGAAAAACAGCATTCCTCTTCTTTCTTAAAACACCTTCATTTTTCCCTGCATTAATTGTTTACATAATTGAGCAAATATATATTTTTGGCTCTTATGGTGTCCGTGCTATGTAAGATATTTTGCAAGGTAAACTTGCAAGGATCTATAACCAAAAATATTGCATTAACAATACTGATGCCAATTTCTGTGGGTACTTGTAGTGTGATGTTATGGGAAACAATCCAATAGTGGGTGAGCTGGGATATCAGTATTTCACATGACCAGTGTCCATTAATGGATCAAATTGAGGAAGAATGCTGCGGTGTATTTTGGTGCCCAAAATAATCCGCAACATTTATCAATTATATTGGCACCCTTAAACTTGTAACTCGCCTCATATATTGTAAGCTTCTCGGTGCAGGGACATCATTCTGTGTATTGAAACTCCTTGCAATTACGTATTTATTCTTTATAATAACTGTGCCCTTCTTTGTGTTTTTCACCTTGTAAAGCCCTGCATAACTTTGTGGTGCTGTATAAATAAATGCATGTAATACAATTAACACTATTACCTTTACACAACTAATGGCAGCTATCACAAGACAAATAAGGCTCATAACACTTTTAGTAAATTTAGGTTATTACTTAAAGTTTGTTGAAAAAAAATAAAGCATTATTGGGTAATGTTGTAAACAAATATAACAAACTTTAGTAAAAGTACATCTTTATCATGCCTAAACAATATCATAGTTTCCTATTTTTATATATTTTTCTACATTTCCACCTAGAGGTACTGCTAAATAATAGCAACATCTTCCATTGAACAATTAGCAATCATCCAGTTTTATAGATTTAAATGATCTAGCACTTCATAGTATGATGTAAGTCAACAACATAGGTCTCTGCCATGGCAAGGTAACAATGTTGTGTCTCTCTAGATGAAGAATTCTTGAGATGCAGACTTGACCACAGAGCGTATTTTGAGAGCCAATCATTTTTGAGACAAGTGACAGAAAAAGATGCACCTCTGAAAACATGTGACTGGCGTAAAAAAGGAGTCATTTCAGCGGCCAAAAACCAGGTGAACTAATATGCAGACAGGATTTTTACTGTCCTGTATGACATTTTGACACTAAGAGCATGTGCTGCATTCTGCCATCATGAATTATTTGCTAGCACCCCCCTCTCCCCACCAATTATTAACCCCTGCAGTCATCTGGGCCCTGGACACATGGCCATGCCATGATCCACCCATTATCCTAAAACCCTGCCCACAATCCACCCAAATCTCTGCCTACTCTCTAACAAGTCATTGGGCATATCTTCCAACATCTAAATACTGCAAAGCATGGAGAAAAATTTTAACCACGACAATTTTGTGGTCACACCCACCCCAAATACCACACCCATTTTACAAACTTTAATTTGACAGGTTATGGAAAGTTTGAACACATTTCTGGGGGTCTTAGGAACATGCTTTATATTATTACAGTTTGCCAATGAAGTTAAAATTTCCCTTTCAGCTGCATGTCTCAGTTCTCTTAAGAGACCTGCTCATCTTAAAATATAAGTGCAGGTGTTGAGTATTCTGGGCTCTTGGCCAAAATTATCATTACATTTGTGAAGCTCTTTAACTTTTTCTGACTGCTCAGTGCATCTTATATGGAGATCAAGAGCAATGCAGGACACTTCTATAAGCAAGCTGAGGGTAAGATGTTAAAGGGGAAAGTTTACTAAAGGGAGAATTATGGCCTCAGAAGGCTCCACCACACTTTGTGCAACTTCGTCAGATGTTAATTCGCAGCACATACGTTTATTCATCAAAATGCGAATTTACGTCTTGGCTGACGAAAATTTGTCATTGTGAGCATTTCAAAACGAACTTTCGCTAGGGTTACTTTCTTCCTAGCAAAACTTCGTTAACACACTGACGCTTACGTCAATTTGAATAGGGTCGGTTTATATAGGTCATATATAAGTCTTTATTAGTGATGTTCTTGAACATCACTAATAAAATGTCCAAGGAAGCAAAATAAAGACAAAAGAGATCCTCTATTAGACATGAGCCCACCCTAAAACAAATGTGGCATGCCCTTCAAACGGTTAAAAAAAAATTGGAAAAAAAATAAATTTGACACTTACAACAGCATTTTGTCTTTTAAAAAAAAGTTTTATGTGGGATCCTGACTGCCAATGTTTTTTTTGTTAACTTATAACGTAATCCTGATCAGCAATGGCTTTTTATTAATTGTGTGTGTGTGGGGTGGACCACGTGATTTCTGATGGTGACCAGGGGCGTAACTACAGAGGAAGCAGACCCTGCAGTTGCAGGGGGGTCCAGGAGGTACAGGCGGCCCCATGAAGCCCTAATTAATTAGCAATTTCAACATATATTGATAAAAAAGGACTACCTCTGAATATATTGGGGTCCTTAAAATTCATTTGCTGTTGGGCCCAGTAATATCTAGTTACGCCACTGATGGTGACCCTAAATGCATATAATGAATTACAATAGGCAGCTGTCTGCAAGAACTTCCAAGATGTCTAATTTGCCAAATTTTCTCTTAAAAGAATGATTATTCCCTCTGTTTTTTTTTTTTATAATACTAGTGGGACTCTCTTTTCTCAAGCTGTGTGTTCTAGTCCAGCAGGTTTGATATCTTGATACCTTCCTCAGTGCTACTGTAATTTTAATGTCCTTTGCCTGTCCTGTCTTCATAATTTCCAGGGATCCTGCTGTTCTTGTTGGGCCTTTGCTGCTGTGGGTAACATTGAAGCACAATGGGGAATTCAAGGAACTGCAAAGAATTTATCAGTGCAGCGTAAGTCATCTCCTTATTCTTTGTGCTATTTTCTCAGTCAATGTGTCTTTACTCACACTCTCATATCACGTCCTAGAACTGGTAGACTGCTGCAAATCTACATGTGGATGCAAAGGAGGATACCCATGGAATGCATTTATGACTGTTATAAAACTAGGTGAGGACACAAAGCATCACATGCTTAATTGAATGTACAAGTACATATAATAGAAATTCTGAGACAACATACAGGTATGGGATGCATTATCTGGAAAACAATTATCCAGAAAGCTCCGAATTATGGAAAGGAAGTCTCCCATAGGCTGCTTGCTGTGATTGTGTAATTTCAAGACTGAAGGAAACAAAATGTAAATAATAAATAGGGATGCATTGAATCCACTATTTTGGATTTGGACAAACCCCCGAATCCTTTGTGAAAGATTCGGCCGAATACCGAACCGAATCTAAACCCTAATTTGCATATTCAAATTAGGATTCGGATTCAGTTTGGCCGGGCAGAAGAATTTGGCCGAATCCGAATCCTGCTGGAAAAGGCCGAATCCTGGCTGAATCCCGAACCGAATCCTGGATTCGGTGCATCCCTAATAATAAATATAGTGTTAGTAAAGTTTATTTTGCTCAACTAACATGATAGAAAAGAATTTGGAATTATTTCTTAGGGTGACAGGTCCCCTTTAAGATAGGAAGATTCCAATTACAGAAATTCTGGATAACAGGTCACATTCCTGTACCAGCAGACAAGAATATCATTAAAGGAGAAGGAAACCCCCAGGGCGCTAAACCCCTCCCCCCTCCCCTGTGCTGCCCCCCCTCCCTCCTCCCCCCTGGCCTACCTGTCCCCCTGGGCAAATGCCCCTAACTTTTTACTCACCCCTCTGCGCAGGTCCTGTCCACGGAGTACGCAGTCGCCATCTTCTCCCACGCGCGTCTTCTTCCTGCTCTGATCTGCGTTTTCTGGCGCATGCGCAGTAGGAACAGGTACCGGTACGGCTCTACTGCGCATGCGCCGAATGTCACGAAGTGAAATCGGAAAACTTCGTGACATTCGGCGCATGCGCAGTAGAGCCGTACCGGTACCTGTTCCTACTGCGCATGCGCCAGAAAATGCCGATCAGAGCAGGAAGAAGACGCGCGTGGGAGAAGATGGCGACTGCGTACTCCGTGGACAGGACCTGCGCAGAGGGGTGAGTAAAAAGTTAGGGGCATTTGCCCAGGGGGACAGGTAGGCCAGGGGGGAGGAGGGAGGGGGGGCAGCACAGGGGAGGGGGGAGGGGTTTAGCGCCCTGGGGGTTTCCTTCTCCTTTAAGTGCTGTTAAAAAATGTGAGATATTATAGACGTTATATAAAGACAAAAAGAATAACTGACAACATTATGGAATAGCATCTAACTCAATTGCAGTTGCTGATTTAAAATGTGCAAGTTTAGATTGCAATTTCCAGAGTTTCTTGAAATTACGTAATTTGTGGCTATAAGTGACAAAATAAAGTCTGGGGTGATTATGTGCAAATCTGCTGTGACTATAGCCCTTTAACCGCCAAGCACGTACGGCGTACGTGCTGGCGGTTCAGGGCTCAGGCTGCCAAGAACGTACCTCGTACGTTCTTTTGCAGCTGAGCCCTTCTCTCTGCATCGGCGGCTTTTGCCGCCTCTGCAGAGAGTCAGGAGGGTAGACAGCCCCCTGGGCAACGTGGCTGGGGGGCTGTCAAGTCGGATCTGCGACGCGATTGTCGCAGATCCGACTTCAAAGTAGCAGAAGCGCAATGTAAGCGCTGCTGCTGCTGGCTTACCTCCTCCTCGTCGCACCACGCGCCCAGTCACTTCCTGCTGCGCAGTAACTCTGCAGACACGCTGCCAGGAGTCGTCCTTCGGTTCCAGCGATCCTCCTGCTACAAAAACGGTAAGTGCACTTTTTTTTACACACTTACCTGCACTTACACATACCTACAGTACATTTATACACTTACATGAACATTTTAGTAAAAATTTGTGTTTTTTTATTTTTTATTTTTTTATTTTAGCACACTTAGTCGATTTTGTACACTTATTTACACTTAATTACATGTATTTGCACACTCAGACAACTTTTATTAGTGCACAAATATGTATACACAAAAACTCACAAACAGGGTTTTTTTTTTTTTTTACTTATTCATTGTACTGTTTGTTTTGCCTAAAAGCATGTTATTTTGACAGCGTGACTATTGGATAATCGATTTCGGCCACTAATTACGCTGCCGGATCAATTATTTTGTTATTTCATTGATTTACGCTATTTTTGTGGTTTTATTGCAATTTTATCCATGCATTATTGTTCCTTATGTATCTTTAGTATAGTTTTGCTGTTTGGTGCTTTGGTATAGAAAGATTTATTTTACTTAGTTTGATTCGCCAGAATATATGCTTTCCAAAAATATATGGGTTTCTGGGGGTCTTTTTACAGTTTTGGGGTCTTATGGCACATAACGCACAGTTGGGGCTCTCTTTTCTGCAGCTTAGTTGGCTAGCGTGAAAATTCATAGGCATGTTTTTCATTTGGGGTCTGTACACGCCACATACTTTGGTAAATCTATGCATATTGGGCATCAAACTATTTAGTAGACCTCTGACGTCCATATTTAGGGTGATTTTTCTTTATACGTAAAACAGTGTGTGTGATAAATGCGGCAAACTGCAACAATTTTAGGCGATTTTCAGAAATGTAAAAACCTCTGCGTTTAGAAAAGCTTTGCAGTTTGGTGTAGAAAGACGTCTTTATCTTTTTTGGATTCGTCAGAATGTGTACTTTCCAAAAATATATGGTTTTGGGGGGGTCTTTGCTGTTAGGAGGGTCTTGAGGCATATAATATGAAGTCAAGGGTCTATGTTCACAGAAGGCGAATCGGCAGCAGAGAAAAATCATATGCACTATTTTCATTTTGGGTCCGCACATGCCAGCTGCCTTGGTATATCAATGCATATTGGGCATCAAACGGTTCAATTGACCCTTGGCATCAGTATTTATGGTGTTTTAGAATTGTATGTAAGAAATTGGGTGAGATAAATGCGGCCAATTGCAATATTTTTAGGCAATTTTCAAAAATGTAAAAACTGTTGCTTTTATCGCCAAATTTAGGAAAGGCTTGCGGCTTGGTACTTTGGAGTACAAGGACATGCATACCCAATTTGGATTCGTGGGAATGTGTACTTTCCGAAAATATATGGTTTTCTGGGGTGAATGCACTTTTTTTTACCTTTGCTCCCCCCAAAACTATGTATATGTGTTGATTTTGCAGTACCTGAAATGACAGACCATATGGGGGTCTTCCTTTTGGGGCCCCTATATGCCACGTGCTTGGGTACATCTATACATATTGGGCATCAAACTGTTCAGAGGACCCTAGGCTTTCATATTTGGGGTGATTTGTCTTGATACCTAAAAGTATGTGGGTAATACGATGCTGCAGGGTAGATATTTTGAGGTGATTTTTGGAAATGTCACCTAAATCACCAAATTTAGGAATGATTTGTGGCTTGGTACTTTGGCGTAGAAAGACATGCATACCCAATTTGGATTCGTTGGAATGTGTACTTTCCGAAAATATATGGTTTTCTGGGGTGAACTTACTGTTTTCTACTTTTGCCCCCCCCAAAACGATGTAAATGTGTTGATTTTGCAGTACCTGAAATGACAACTATATGGGGGTCTTCCTTTTGGGGCCCCTGTATGCCACGTGCTTGGGTACACCTATACATATCGGGCATCAAACTGTTCAGAGCACCCTAGGCTTTCATATTTGGGGTGATTTCTCTTGATACCTAAAAGTATGTGGGTAATACGATGCTTCAGGGTAGATATTTTGAGGTGATTTTTGGAAATGTCACCTAAATCACCAAATTTAGGAATGATTTGCGGCTTGGTACTTTGGCGTAGAAAGACATGCATACCCAATTTGAATTCGTGGGAATGTGTACTTTCCAAAAATATATGGTTTTCTGGGGTGAACTTACTTTTTTCTACATTTGCCCCCCTCAAAACAATGTAAATGTGTTGATTTTGCAGTACCTGAAATGACAGACCATATGGGGGTCTTCGTTTTGCGGCCCCTATACGCCACGTGCTTGGGTACACCTATACATATTGGGCATCAAACTGTTCAGAGGACCCCAGGCTTTCATATTTGGGGTGATTTGTCTTGATACCTAAAAGTATGTGGGTAATACGATGCTGCAGGGTCGAAATTTTGAAGTCATTTTTGGAAATGTCCCCAAAATCACCAAATTTAGGAATGGTTTGCGGCTTGGTACTTTGTAGTAGAAAGACATGCATACCCAATTTAGATTCGTGGGAATGTGTACTTTCCGAAAATATATGGTTTTCTGGGGTGAACTTACTTTTTTCTACCTTTGCCCCCCCCAAAACGATGTAAATGTGTTGATTTTGCAGTACCTGAAATGACAGAACATACAAGGAGGGGTCTTCATTTTAGGGCCCCTATATGCCACGTGCTTGGGTACACCTATACATATCGGGCATCAAACTGTTCAGAGGACCCTAGGCTTTCATATTTGGGGTGATTTCTCTTGATACCTAAAAGTATGTGGGTAATACGATGCTGCAGAGTAGATATTTTGAGGTCATTTTTGGAAATGTCACCAAAATCACCAGATTTAGGAATGATTTGCGGCTTGGTACTTTGGCGTAGAAAGACATGCATACCCAATTTGGATTCGTTGGAATGTGTACTTTCCGAAAATATATGGTTTTCTGGGGTGAACTTACTGTTTTCTACTTTTGCCCCCCCCCCAAAACGATGTAAATGTGTTGATTTTGCAGTACCTGAAATGACAGACTATATGGGGGTCTTCCTTTTGGGGCCCCTGTATGCCACGTGCTGGGGTACACCTATACATATCGGGCATCAAACTGTTCAGAGGACCCTAGGCTTTCATATTTGGGGTGATTTCTCTTGATACCTAAAAGTATGTGGGTAATACGATGCTGCAGGGTAGATATTTTGAGGTGATTTTTGGAAATGTCACCTAAATCACCAAACTTAGGAATGATTTGCGGCTTGGTACTTTGGCGTAGAAAGACATGCATACCCAATTTGGATTCGTTGGAATGTGTACTTTCCGAAAATATATGGTTTTCTGGGGTGAACTTACTGTTTTCTACTTTTGCCCCCCCCAAAACGATGTAAATGTGTTGATTTTGCAGTACCTGAAATGACAGACTATATGGGGTCTTCCTTTTGGGGCCCCTGTATGCCACGTGCTTGGGTACAACTATACATATCGGGCATCAAACTGTTCAGAGGACCCTAGGCTTTCATATTTGGGGTGATTTCTCTTGATACCTAAAAGTATGTGGGTAATACGATGCTGCAGGGTAGATATTTTGAGGTGATTTTTGGAAATGTCACCTAAATCACCAAATTTAGGAATGATTTGCGGCTTGGTACTTTGGCGTAGAAAGACATGCATACCCAATTTGGATTCGTTGGAATGTGTACTTTCCGAAAATATATGGTTTTCTGGGGTGAACTTACTGTTTTCTACTTTTGCCCCCCCCAAAACGATGTAAATGTGTTGATTTTGCAGTACCTGAAATGACAGACTATATGGGGTCTTCCTTTTGGGGCCCCTGTATGCCACGTGCTTGGGTACACCTATACATATCGGGCATCAAACTGTTCAGAGGACCCTAGGCTTTCATATTTGGGGTGATTTGTCTTGATACCTAAAAGTATGTGGGTAATACGATGCTGCAGGGTAGATATTTTGAGGTGATTTTTGGAAATGTCACCTAAATCACCAAATTTAGGAATGATTTGCGGCTTGGTACTTTGGCGTAGAAAGACATGCATACCCAATTTGGATTCGTTGGAATGTGTACTTTCCGAAAATATATGGTTTTCTGGGGTGAACTTACTGTTTTCTACTTTTGCCCCCCCCAAAACGATGTAAATGTGTTGATTTTGCAGTATCTGAAATGACAGACTATATGGGGGTCTTCCTTTTGGGGCCCCTGTATGCCACGTGCTTGGGTACACCTATACATATCGGGCATCAAACTGTTCAGAGGACCCTAGGCTTTCATATTTGGGGTGATTTGTCTTGATACCTAAAAGTATGTGGGTAATACGATGCTGCAGGGTAGATATTTTGAGGTGATTTTTGGAAATGTCACCTAAATCACCAAATTTAGGAATGATTTGCGGCTTGGTACTTTGGCGTAGAAAGACATGCATACCCAATTTGAATTCGCGGGAATGTGTACTTTCCGAAAATATATGGTTTTCTGGGGTGAACTTACTGTTTTCTACTTTTGCCCCCCCAAAACAATGTAAATGTGTTGATTTTGCAGTACCTGAAATGTCAGACTATATGGGGGTCTTCCTTTTAGGGCCCCTATATGCCACATGCTTCGGTACACCTATACATATTGGGCATCAAACTGTTCAGAGGACCCTAGGCTTTCATATTTGGGGTGATTTGTCTTGATACCTAAAAGTATGTGGGTAATACGATGCTGCAGGGTAGATATTTTGAGGTGATTTTTGGAAATGTCACCTAAATCACCAAATTTAGGAATGATTTGCGGCTTGGTACTTTGGCGTAGAAAGACATGCATACCCAATTTGGATTCGTTGGAATGTGTACTTTCCGAAAATATATGGTTTTCTGGGGTGAACTTACTGTTTTCTACTTTTGCCCCCCCCCCCAAAACGATGTAAATGTGTTGATTTTGCAGTACCTCAAATGACAGACCATATGGGAGTCTTCCTTTTGGGGCCCCTATATGCCACGTGCTTGGGTACACCTATATATATTGGGCATCAAACTGTTCAGAGGACCCTAGGCTTTCATATTTGGGGTGATTTCTCTTGATACCTAAAAGTATGTGGGAAATACGATGCTGCAGGGTAGACATTTTTAAGTGATTTTTGGAAATGTCACCAAAATCACCAAATTTAGGAATGATTTGCGGCTTGGTACTTTGTAGTACAAAGACATGCATACCCAATTTAGATTCGTGGCAATGTGTACTTTCCGAAAATATATGGTTTTCTGGGGTGAACTTACTTTTTTCTACCTTTGCCGCCCCCCAAATCTATGTAAATGTGTTGATTTTGCAGTATCTGAAATGACAGACCATATGGGGTCTTCCTTTTCAGGCCTCTATATGCCACTTGCTTGGGTACACCTATACATATTGGGCATCAAACTGTTCAGAGGACCCTAGGCTTTCATATTTGGGGTGATTTGTCTTGATACCTAAAAGTATGTGGGTAATACGATGCTGCAGGGTAGAAATTTTTAAGTGATTTTTGGAAATGTCGCCAAAATCACCAACTTTAGTAATGGTTTGCCGCTTGGTACTTTGGTGTAGAAAGACATGCATACCCAATTTGGATTCAGGGGAATGTGTACTTTCCGAAAATATATGGTTTTCTGGGGTGAACATACTTTTTTCTACCTTTGCCGCCCCCCAAAACGATGTAAATGTGTTGATTTTGCAGTATCTGAAATGACAGAACAAATGGGGGGTCTTCCTTTTGGGGCCTCCTATGCCACGTGCTTGGGTACATCTATTCATATTGGGCATCAAACTGTTCAGTGGACCCAGGATTTTATATTTGGGGTGTTTTACATTGATACCTAATGATGTGTGGGAGATATGTTGCTGTAGAGTGGAAGCTTTGAGGTCATTTTTCAAAAAATTCACCAATTTCTATAAAACATTATAACTTTAGGAAACAATTGCAACTTGGTGGTTTGGAGTACAAAGATATTTCTACCCATTTTTGATTCACCAGAATCTGTTCTTTCTAGTAATGGGTAGTTTTCTAGGGTAAACCTACTGTTAGCGGAATGTTTGGCCTTGAAATCAAAAGTATGCCGTTTGGGAAGTGTTGCTTTGGAAATTTGGTTGTGTACTGCTTGTAGATTTTGAGCTATACAAGTGAGAAATCTCCATAAAACTATATATATTTGGTATTGTCGCGTTCAGGAGACATAGACCTTTCTAAATCGGCTGTGTTCTCGTACATAAAATGAATGATGTTTCTGATATATGTGATTGTTCTTCGTGCAACATGATTTTTTTCATTTTATTTGACACTTAGAATCCAATATTTTATTAGAGAAGTAGAATTACACCAAAATTCTTGCATATTGTGAAAGTTCAGGTTGTCCTGAAAAAAACAATACATTGTTTTCCTGGGTTAACTAAAAGACCACCCCAGGAAAGGCCCTTAAAGTGAAAGAGTGCAAAATATCTAAAAACTGCTTGGCAGTAGATGTTCGCATCTAGGACAAAACGGCTGGCAGGGAAAGGGATAGACAGACTGCTTTTGGATGGTGGTAGCTACTGGATTTCCTTTGCGTCAATAGATACACTTGTGTACAGTTTGAATTAGAATGTCAGTTAGATGCATTACTGCTGAGCACTCCTATGTAGAAATACAAGCAACGTGTTTGGATACAACTACCATTAATGTATTGCAAAATGTGTCCATTTCTTTGCAAACTGCGAATGAAGTTGTAAATGACCCAGGATGGCAGTGTTGTCTAAGACAACAATCATTACAAGCTTTAAGAATGTTACACTTCCTTTTCAAGCTGATTATGAAGAAGCTAGGCTGGTCTATAATATTTGTACAGAACTCTGGATTTGAATCGAGTCAGATAAAAAAAAAAACATATGGATATGGTAAAACTGAAAAAAAAGCCAGACAGGAAAGGGTTATGCAGAATTAAGACAGATGTGGTTTAAATCGGATCAAAGCACCAGAACCTATAAATGTTACTTATGTTATGCAGGTGGATTAACAGGTGAAGATAAATATAAATATACAGGAAAAAAGGGCACGTGCAAAAACAATCTGAAACCTGAAGCAACTATTCAAGACTTGGTGATTCTTGAACGAAATGAGACAGGTAATGGGGTAAATTTTACTGTAAATTCATCTTTCCTCCTCACTCAAAGAAATATATAATATAGTGGTTCAAGGTGAGCAAGCAGTGCCCGCAGTGCCCATTTTCTATATGTGCGTGGAAATATTAGCCAAATAAGTTAATGCGTTGGTCCATTAAAATTACTTTTTTTTGTTATATACTGGGGAGAAAAAGGCTGAATCTTTGTGTCTGGTGTTCTTGAAAGCATCTTGTTTGATCCTGTATCCCACCATTATGTTATTATTACTTTTGCAGTGATTTGCTCTCATGTATCCTACAAAGGAACAGTTACTGTGGCTATTAACCAAGCTTTACTCAAAGTAAGTTAGTAAATTAAGTTTGAACATTCATTTAAAGGAGACCAATAGTTGCCCTGGTCTTGACTCACTCTCTGAACATTATTTACAGCAATATATAAAAGGAGTTATTGACCCTCGTCCTGAGAACTGTCATCATCACAAAGTGGACCATGTTGTGTTAATTGTGGGTTTCTCCAGAGGTATAGTATGGCCATCTAATTATGACACTGCCAGCAGACTTATTAAATCTATTGCATTGACAGTTTACCAAATAATACAATGTTATGTCCTTAATGTTAAATTACATTGCAGCAGTGTTGGCTTGATGCAAATTTGGGGTGTATCAGTAAAGACAGTAGTAAAATGTGAAGCCAAAATCAGGTCCCTGGGGTGGAAGAGTAGAGCACAAGTGGACACAAGAGTACACCCCTTAATAGTCACTTAACAAGCACTTGTCTCTCAGGGATTAAAAAATGAGGTAGGGCAGGCAACGAGGACAGGGCTCCATTGTGATCTGTGCCTCCAGCGCTCCATTAACTTACACATCAAAATGACACACAACTTGAGGGACAGGTAAGAGCAGGAAGGGGAATGCTATCAGTACTGTTTTCAAGGAGATAGCTGCAGGTCTCTCCTCTGAAATGGGGTGCAGAAGCCTGCGGTTATTCTGCAACAGCCGGATGCAGTATTCCGTTTAAAAAGAAAATGCTGTGTGTGTGTGTGTGTGTCTGAGAACAATCTGTATTTAAATAAGCGCAATTGAAAAACAATGAGGTGCCAAATTTACATCACATTATAATTATAAGTTAGCATAAATATCAATAATATTAACAATAAAAACCGTTCACACTTTTTAAGAATGCCATATCTTCACCAATAGGTGTCAGTATTATCTTGCTTAAAAGCATGAAGTGATTAAAATTACTAGTTATTTAGGGGCACATTTACTTAGCTCGAGTGAAGGATTAGAATAAAAAATACTTCGAATTTCGAAGTATTTATTTGGCTACTTCGACCATTGAATTGGCTACTTTGACCGTCGACTTCGACTTCGAACGATTCGAACTAAAAATCGTTCGACTATTCGACCATTCGATAGTCGAAGTACTGTCTCTTTAAAAAAAACTTCGACCACTTACATCACCACATCGCTACCGAGCACCAATGTTAGCCTATGGGGAAGGTCCCATAGGCTTTCTAGGCAATTAGGGATTGAAGGAAAATCGTTCGATCGATGGATTAAAATCCTTCTATTCGAAGGATTTAATCGTTCAATCGAACGATTTTTCCTTTGATCGTTCGATCAAACGAATTGCGCTAAGACGAAGGATTTTACTTCGAGGGTCGAATATCGAGGGTTAGTTAACTCTCTATATCGGACCAATAGTAAATGTGCCCCTACGTGTCCATTTGAAGGTGACATCCACCCTGTAAAGTAAAAAAATACAATCATAACCTCTTTGCTGTTATTTACTAATCAATCAAAAAAAAATTACAGCTCCAGTGAATCAGTATATATTATAATCACACTGATGGAATCTGACCAACATTATGTTAAAAAACCAAATGGGCATTTAGTGCCCTTAGGGGCCACAAATCCTAATTCATGTATCCAGAATACCTCCAGTCTCAATAATTCTCTACCCCTATCACCCCCTCTGATCATACTGGTATATGGTCTTTGGGCATGCATCTGAATGTGGCACGGTCATGTTTAGCTGCTAACCAATTTCTAGCGACTGTTTGTTGAGAGTTATCCTGTTTTTTATCTACTTTTTTTAGACCTATCAGGATCAAAAGCAGCTCTTATGCCCTTCGACCACTTTCTGGATTGCCTCTCTGTAGGAACTTTTTACCCATTGCCTCTAAATTTGTTTTCTTGTGCTTAAATCACTATCTATTCGCACAACCCACAACATTTGGGACTTCAGTAGAGAGTTAAGCAGATGTTTTGGATGGTGGTTGGTAAAATGGAGAATTGTATTCCAGTCAGTGGGCTTAAAATAAATGCAAGTCTATAATTTCTAATATTCCTTAAAGATCCGCACATCCAAAAATTCAACTGATGTGGCATCATATTTTAAAGTAAACTGTATGGGGCTATCCATTTTAAATATTGTTCACCACCTGTCCAAACAAAAAAACATATTGTCAATGAAGGGACGGTAAAAAGCCCCAAAGTGTTTAAACATATACATAGATGTGCATAGATAAATCTGTTTTCATACTGATGCATACCTGTATATGCAGTAGAATACACCAGGGCTGTTTCGAGCTCATGGTGGTCCCAGTGCTCTTTATATAATAATCAATCTCAAATTTAAGGGTAGCACTCCAGGGGCGATTCCGTCGTGATCCAACACGATGCGTAAAAACGCAGGCGTCAAGTTGGATGTGACGGAAATAAGGTAAGCAACAGGAACGTCGGATAGTGTCGCAGCATTCGTCCAACGAGACACGACTGTTGGATGCAGACGCTGCATGCTGTGTCTACATCCGACAGTTGTGTTGCATCAGATGAATGCTGTGACTCCATCCGACATTTCCATCTCTCACCTTATTTCCGTCACATCCGACTTGACGCCTGCGTCGGATCGCGCCAAAATCACCGTGGAGTTCTACCCTAAAGGTATAATGATTTTGTACATCCTGGAATTAGATTGCAAACAGCAGATCTTAGCTGAAGAAAAGTGAAAGTGATGCAAAAACACAATAAGGATAATGTGTATTTATGTGAGTCAGTATTGCCCCTACAGCCAGCTAGCCTCTGATAAAAGTTTGCCATTTAGGAATCTAAGCAGACCAAGGTTTGGTTATCGAAGGAGGAAAAAGAGCAGTTAAGCCCAAGTGATCCAGTAGACAGATATGTAACCATCTGTCAGTAATTTCCTTACATTTAATCCAGGAATATTTAGATGCACAGGCTATGTCATGTGTCTGCACTAATATTGGGGACACAATTTGTGCATTCATACTCCGGTAAGAAGAATAAAATAAAGCACAGAATGACATGTACCATGAGTATACTGTTATTAATAATAAAATGCTCGTGCGGGTACCAGTATTGTGGAAAAACTAGCAGGCAGTTAAATGAGAGGATAGCCATGCATAGGGCAAGCATAAGAGCTGCTTTAGCTCCTGAAAAAGGTCTAAAAAAAGTAAAGATAAAAAACATTATAACTCACAACTAGCAGTCGCCAGACATTGGTTAGCAGCTAAACATGACTGTGCCACATTCAGATGCATGCCCATAGACTATATACCAGAATGTTCAAGAGGAGGTGATAGGGATAGAGAATTATTGATGCAGGAGGTAATCTGGATACATGAATTAGGATGCGTGGCCCCTAGGGGCCTCAATGGCCAATTGGTGTAAAGTTGTTTTTAACATAATGTTGGCCAGATTTCATCAGTGTGATTATGCTATATACTGATTCACTGTACTGCTTTTTTTTTATTGATTAGAGCAAATAACAACAAACAGGTGATTATTGTATTTTTTACTTTGCAAGGTGCATGTTACCTACAAATGGACACTAAGGGGCACATTTACTACGGGTCGAATTTCGAAGTGATAAAACTTCGAAATTCAACCATCAAATTGTATAAATTCAATAGTCAAAGTTTTTTTTGAGTCAATTTAGCCGTTTTCGATCGAATTCAAACCGTTCTATCGAACGTAGAAATCATTCGAATCGAACAATGCGCACGATTTAACCAATTCATCGACCAATTTTCAAAAAAAAAAAAACTTCCAAAATCTTAGCCAAATACTGGCTATAGGTTCTTTGAGGTCCCCATAGGCTAACATGGGGTTTAAGGTTTAAGCTGGCGAAGTGTCAAAGTCGAAGTTTTTTAAAGAGACAGTACTTCAATGTTCGAATGGTCGAATATTCAAATTTTTTTCAATTCGAATCTAATTTTGGCCCATTCAATGGTTGAAGTACCTAAAAATTACTTAGAAATTTATAGTTTTTGAATTTGAAAATTCACTTCGAATTCACTTCGACTCTTAGTAAATGTACCCCTAAGTAACGTGTAATCCAGGGGTGTCCAAACAGATTTGGTGAGGTGAAAATGTGTGGGGGCCGACCATTCAGCCTGACATTCTTTGAACCGTTAACATAATTTAACTCATTTAAACAAGGAATTACATGACCGTAGCAGTAATATTTGGGCACATTAGTAAAATGATCTGCACTATACTGCTGCCTGTGTGCTGAAGGTGTACTAGCATGTAGTGACGCTTCGCTCTCGCATACTTCTTTACTTTACTGTACTGGCACGTCAGTACGTCTGTTGACACCTTCAGCCCTAGAGCAGTGATCCCCAAACCGTAGCCCTCGAGCAACATGTTGCTCACCAACCCCTTGGATGTTGCTCCCAGTGCCCCCAAAGCAAGTGTTTATTTTTGAATTTTGAGTGTGGAGTCAAGCTTTAGTTGCATAAAAACCAGGTGTACTGCCAAACAGAGCCTCCTGTAGGCTGCAAATCCACATAGGGGCTACCAATAGCCAATCACAGCTCATACCTGCAACTCTCAGGTGTTTTTTACTAGGGATGTCGCGGACTGTTCGCCGGCGAACTTGTTCGCGCGAACATCGGCTGCTCGCGTCCGCCGCAAGTTCGCGAACATTTTGGGTTCGCCTTACCTGGCGCTTTTTTTTGACCTCTCACCCCAGACCAGCAGATACATGGCAGCCAATCAGGAAGCTCTCCCTCCTGGACCACCCCCACACCCCCTGGACCACTCCCCTTCCATATATAAACTGAAGCCCTGCAGCGTTTTTTCATTCTGCCTGTGTGTGCTTGGAAGAGCTAGTGTAGGGAGAGAGCTGCTAGTGATTTCACTGATTTGAGGGACAGTTGATAGTAAGTTTGCTGGCTAGTAATCTACTTGATACTGCTCTGTATTGGAGGGACAGAAGTCTGCAGGGATTTGAGGGACATTTTAGGGTAGCTTTGCTGGCTAGTAATCTACCTTCTACTGCAGTGCTCTGTATGTAGCTGCCTGCTGTGGGCACTGATCTCTTCTGATCTCATCTGCTGACTGCTGTAATAACCCAATAGTCCTTGTAAGGACTGCTTTTATTTTCTTTTTTGTTGTTTTACTTTGCTACTTTAACAGCCAAGTGCTATTAGTCTAGCAGTGTTGGGGAGTGGGACTGGTGTGCTACTGTGCTGCTCCTAGTAGTTCAGCAGCACCAACCCGAGAATATTTTTTTTTTTTAATATACATATAATTTTTTTTTTATTTTACTTATCTTACTGTTCTTTAAGGTGTCCAGTGCTGTTTGCTGTTCTTCATAGTAGTGCACCAATAGTAGTGCACTTGCAGGCATTATTTGCCCAGTGGCCATCTAGCTGTGTGAGCTTGTTCACATTCTGTCTAAATATCAATAATAATACCGTCTCCAGAAACACCACCTGAGTGACGTTTTTCAAGCAGCAATAATATATTCCGTATCCACCACTGCTGTAGTGTATACGTTGACCTTGTAGGCATTATTTGCCCAGTGTGTTCTTCATTTTCAAACCACTGCCACTTAGCTGTGTGAGCTTGTTCACATTCTGTCTAAATATCAATAATAATACCGTCTCCAGAAACACCACCTGAGTGACGTTTTTCAAGCAGCAATAATATATTCCGTATCCACCACTGCTGTAGTGTATACGTTGACCTTGTAGGCATTATTTGCCCAGTGTGTTCTTCATTTTCAAACCACTGCCACTTAGCTGTGTGAGCTTGTTCACATTCTGTCTAAATATCAATAATAATACCGTCTCCAGAAACACCACCTGAGTGACGTTTTTCAAGCAGCAATAATATATTCCGTATCCACCACTGCTGTAGTGTATACGTTGACCTTGTAGGCATTATTTGCCCAGTGTGTTCTTCATTTTCAAACCACTGCCACTTAGCTGTGTGAGCTTTTTCACATTCTGTCTAAATATCAATAATAATACCGTCTCCAGAAACACCACCTGAGTGACGTTTTTCAAGCAGCAATAATATATTCCGTATCCACCACTGCTGTAGTGTATACGTTGACCTTGTAGGCATTATTTGCCCAGTGTGTTCTTCATTTTCAAACCACTGCCATCTAGCTCTGTGAGCTTGTTCACATTCTGTCTAAATATCAATAATAATACCGTCTCCAGAAACACCACCCGAGTGACGTTTTTCAGGCAGCAATAATATATTCCGTATCCACTGCTGTAGTAGTGTATACGTTGACCTTGTAGGCCTTGTTTGCCCAGTGTGTTCTTCTTCTTCTTCATTTTCAAACAACTCCCATCTAGCTGTGTGAGCTTGTTCACATTTTGTCTAAATATCAATAATAATACCGTCTCTAGAAACACCACCCGAGTGACGTTTTTCAAGCAGCAATAATATATTCCATATCCACCACTGCTGTAGTGTATACGTTGACCTTGTAGGCATTATTTGCCCAGTGTGTTCTTCATTTTCAAACCACTGCCACTTAGCTGTGTGAGCTTGTTCACATTCTGTCTAAATATCAATAATAATACCGTCTCCAGAAACACCACCTGAGTGACGTTTTTCAAGCAGCAATAATATATTCCGTATCCACCACTGCTGTAGTGTATACGTTGACCTTGTAGGCATTATTTGCCCAGTGTGTTCTTCATTTTCAAACCACTGCCATCTAGCTCTGTGAGCTTGTTCACATTCTGTCTAAATATCAATAATAATACCGTCTCCAGAAACACCACCCGAGTGACGTTTTTCAGGCAGCAATAATATATTCCGTATCCACTGCTGTAGTAGTGTATACGTTGACCTTGTAGGCCTTGTTTGCCCAGTGTGTTCTTCTTCTTCTTCATTTTCAAACAACTCCCATCTAGCTGTGTGAGCTTGTTCACATTTTGTCTAAATATCAATAATAATACCGTCTCCAGAAACACCACCTGAGTGACGTTTTTCAAGCAGCAATAATATATTCCGTATCCACCACTGCTGTAGTGTATACGTTGACCTTGTAGGCATTATTTGCCCAGTGTGTTCTTCATTTTCAAACCACTGCCACTTAGCTGTGTGAGCTTGTTCACATTCTGTCTAAATATCAATAATAATACCGTCTCCAGAAACACCACCTGAGTGACGTTTTTCAAGCAGCAATAATATATTCCGTATCCACCACTGCTGTAGTGTATACGTTGACCTTGTAGGCATTATTTGCCCAGTGTGTTCTTCATTTTCAAACCACTGCCACTTAGCTGTGTGAGCTTGTTCACATTCTGTCTAAATATCAATAATAATACCGTCTCCAGAAACACCACCTGAGTGACGTTTTTCAAGCAGCAATAATATATTCCGTATCCACCACTGCTGTAGTGTATACGTTGACCTTGTAGGCATTATTTGCCCAGTGTGTTCTTCATTTTCAAACCACTGCCACTTAGCTGTGTGAGCTTTTTCACATTCTGTCTAAATATCAATAATAATACCGTCTCCAGAAACACCACCTGAGTGACGTTTTTCAAGCAGCAATAATATATTCCGTATCCACCACTGCTGTAGTGTATACGTTGACCTTGTAGGCATTATTTGCCCAGTGTGTTCTTCATTTTCAAACCACTGCCATCTAGCTCTGTGAGCTTGTTCACATTCTGTCTAAATATCAATAATAATACCGTCTCCAGAAACACCACCCGAGTGACGTTTTTCAGGCAGCAATAATATATTCCGTATCCACTGCTGTAGTAGTGTATACGTTGACCTTGTAGGCCTTGTTTGCCCAGTGTGTTCTTCTTCTTCTTCATTTTCAAACAACTCCCATCTAGCTGTGTGAGCTTGTTCACATTTTGTCTAAATATCAATAATAATACCGTCTCTAGAAACACCACCCGAGTGACGTTTTTCAAGCAGCAATAATATATTCCATATCCACCACTGCTGTAGTGTATACGTTGACCTTGTAGGCATTATTTGCCCAGTGTGTTCTTCATTTTCAAACCACTGCCACTTAGCTGTGTGAGCTTGTTCACATTCTGTCTAAATATCAATAATAATACCGTCTCCAGAAACACCACCTGAGTGACGTTTTTCAAGCAGCAATAATATATTCCGTATCCACCACTGCTGTAGTGTATACGTTGACCTTGTAGGCATTATTTGCCCAGTGTGTTCTTCATTTTCAAACCACTGCCATCTAGCTCTGTGAGCTTGTTCACATTCTGTCTAAATATCAATAATAATACCGTCTCCAGAAACACCACCCGAGTGACGTTTTTCAGGCAGCAATAATATATTCCGTATCCACTGCTGTAGTAGTGTATACGTTGACCTTGTAGGCCTTGTTTGCCCAGTGTGTTCTTCTTCTTCTTCATTTTCAAACAACTCCCATCTAGCTGTGTGAGCTTGTTCACATTTTGTCTAAATATCAATAATAATACCGTCTCTAGAAACACCACCCGAGTGACGTTTTTCAGGCAGCAATAATATATTCCGTATCCACTGCTGTAGTAGTGTATACGTTGACCTTGTAGGCCTTGTTTGCCCAGTGTGTTCTTCTTCTTCTTCATTTTCAAATAACTCCCATCTAGCTCTGTGAGCTTGTTCACATTCTGTCTAAATATCAATAATAATACCGTCTCCAGAAACACCACCTGAGTTGTTGTTGTTTTTGTTTTAAAAATAATGCCAGGCAAAGGCAGGCCGCCACGCAGAGGCACTAGGGGCCGTGCTGCTATGCTATCCTGTGGCCCTAGGAAATTGCCCAGTTTTAAAAAGGCAATGACCCTGAACTCCCAAAATGCTGAAGAGGTAGTTGACTGGCTTACACAGCACACCCCATCCTCTACCGTTTCTAACTTTACCACAACATCCTCATCCTCCACTGCTATGGGCACCCCACGTAACACTTCCTCCACCACCGGCGCCCCTTCTTCACTGGAGTCAGAGGAGTTATTTTCACATGAGTTTCTTGAACTGAGTGATGCGCAACCATTATTGGCAGAAGAAGATGAAGGAGATGAGGACGTTACACCAGATTTAATTCTGGCAGAGAACACAACAGAGATGGACATAATGAGTGATGACAAGGAGGTCCCCGCTGCTGCTTCCTTCTGTGAGCTGTTAGAAGAAATTGATGCATCTGAGGAGAATGATGATGAGGAGATTGATGTTTTGTGGGTGCCCAGTAGAAGAGAGCAAGAGGAGGATAGTTCAGATGGAGAGACGGAGAGTCAGAGAGGCAGGAGGAGAATAAGACTTAGAAGAAGCAGGGAGGACAGCTCGCAGGGAACAGTAGGGCAACAACATGTATCGGCACCTGTGGTCAGCCGGCCAACGCACCCGCCATTGCCGCCAACGCCGCCGACTTCTACTTTTACCCCCAGATTGCCAGCCTCAAAAAGGTCAGCAGTGTGGGATTTTTTTAATGTGTGTGCCTCTGACAAAAGCGTTGTAATTTGCAATGAGTGCAGTCAGAAACTGAGTCTTGGGAAGCCCAACAGCCACATAGGTACAACTTCTATGCGAAGGCACATGAACGGCAAGCACAAAGCACTTTGGGAGCAACACCTCAAAGGCAACAGGCAAACTAAAAGCCACCCTCCTTCTGGTCCAGCATCTTACTGCTCTACCTCTGCTGTCCTTGACCCGTCTGAACCACCCTCCACTCCGCCTTCCACCTTGACCACCAGTTCCCATTCCCAGTCATCTGCCCCCAGCCAAGTTTCTGTGAGGGCCATGTTTGAGCGTAAGAAGCCAATGTCTGCGAGTCACCCCCTTGCCCGGCGTCTGACAGCTGGCTTGTCTGCACTCTTAGCCCGCCAGCTTTTACCATACCAGCTGGTGGACTCTGAGGCCTTCCGCAAATTTGTAGCAATTGGGACACCGCAGTGGAAGGTACCCAGCCGCAATTTTTTTTCAAAAAAGGGAATACCACACCTGTACCACCATGTGCAGAGCCAAGTCACCGCATCTCTGTCACTTAGTGTTGGGCCAAAGGTCCATATGACTACTGACGCATGGTCCTCCAAGCATGGTCAGGGCAGGTATGTCACCTACACTGCCCACTGGGTGAACTTGGTCATGGCTGGGAAGCAGGAAATGTGTGGCTCAACAACGACAGTGGAGTTGGTGTCACCGCCACGGATTGCACGCGGTTCTGCCACCACCTCTACTCCTCCTTCGCTCTCTACCTCGTCTTCTTCTTTTTCTTCGTCCTCTGCTGCTGGGTCCTCCTCCTCCTCCACACCTGTGCACCCCCAGCTCCCCCTAGGCTATTCGACGTGCCAGGTACGCCGTTGTCATGCTGTCTTGGGGATGACGTGCCTGGAAAGCAAAAACCATACCGGATCTGTACTCCTGTCATCTCTGCAGTCACAGGCCGATCGGTGGCTGACCCCACACCAACTGAAGATCGGAAAAGTGGTGTGTGACAATGGAAGCAATCTGTTGGCAGCACTGAGACTGGGCAATTTAACACATGTGCCCTGCATGGCACATGTTCTGAATTTAATAGTACAACGTTTTGTCTCAAAGTACCCAGGATTCCAGGACGTTCTCAGGCAGTCCAGGAAGGTGTCGGCCCATTTCAGACGTTCCTATACAGCCATGGCACGCCTTGCTGACATTCAGCAGCGGTACAACATGCCAGTCAGGCGTTTGATTTGCGACAGCCAGACTCGCTGGAATTCAACGCTCCTCATGTTGGAACGTCTGCTGCAACAACAAAGAGCCGTCAACGAATACCTGTTTGAACTGGGTGGTAGGACTGGATCTGCAGAGCTGGGGATTTTTTCCCCCGTTACTGGGTGCTTATGCGCGATGCCTGCAGGCTCATGCGCCCTTTTGAAGAGGTTACAAATATGGTCAGTCGCACCGAAGGCACCATCAGCGACCTAATACCCTTTGCTTTCTTCCTGGAGCGTGCCGTGCGACGAGTGACAGATGAGGCTGTAGACCAGCGTGACGAGGAGCAGGAAGCGCACGATTTCTGGTCGGAATCACCAGAACGAACCCAGGCACCTGCTGCAACGCAGGGAGAGGTGTCAGAAGTGGAGTCAGAGGAGGAAGGTGGCTTTGTGGAGGAGGAGGACCAACAGGAGCAGGCTTCCCAGGGGGCTGGTGGTGACCTTTTGGGGACCCCTGGTCTTGTACGTGGCTGGGGGGAGGAGACCGTGGATGATGCAGTCCTTGATAACGAGGAAGCGGAGATGGATACCTCTGCATCCAACCTTGTGAGAATGGGGTCTTTCATGCTGTCATGCCTGTTGAAGGACCCCCGTATCAAGAGGCTTAAGGAGAAGGACCTGTACTGGGTCGCGACTCTACTAGACCCTCGGTACAAGCATAAAGTGGCAGAAATGTTACCAACATACCACAAGTCTGAAAGGATGCTGCATTTACAAACCAGCCTGCAAAACATGTTGTACAATGCTTTTAAGGGTGATGTCACTTCAGGAACTCATCAACATTCCAGGGGCAGAGGTGCCAGTAATCCTGCCACGAGCGCACCTGCAAGGACAAAGCACTTTGGCCACTCTGTAACGTCAGACATGCAAATGTTTTTCAGCCCAAGGCAGCGGCAGAACACTTCGGGATCCACCCTCAAAGAACGCCTCGACCGGCAGGTAGCCGACTACCTGGCATTAACTGCAGATATCGACACTCTGAGGAGCGATGAACCCCTGGACTACTGGGTGCGCAGGCTTGATCTGTGGCCAGAGCTGTCACAATTTGCCATGAACCTCTTGTCTTGCCCCGCCTCAAGTGTCCTCTCAGAAAGGACCTTCAGTGCAGCAGGAGGGATTGTAACTGAGAAGAGAACTCGCCTAGGTCACAAAAGTGTGGATTACCTGACCTTTATTAAAATGAATGAGGGGTGGATCTCGGAGGGTTACTGCACGCCGGAAGACTTGTTCTGAGTTTCTGATTCTGACTCCCCATGCAGCTGTCCTTCTCTGCACGCCTCATGACTCCACATACAGCTGTCCTTTAGCGTCCTCCTCCCTCCACCACCGTTACAAACTAGGGTGCAAACCCTACTGGTTTAATTTGAATCCAGGTAAATCTGGCCTCTGTGCTTCAGTGGCTGCGACCAAAAAAACCAGAATATTTTCAGCATTTATATGGCATATTTTTTCTGGCCTCTGTGCTTCAGTGGCTGCGACCAAAAAAACCAGAATATTTTCAGCATTTATATGGCATATTTTTCCTGGCCTCTGTGCTTCAGTGGCTGCGACCAAAAAAATTGAATATTTTCAGCATTTATATGGCATATTTTTTCTGGCCTCTGTGCTTCAGTGGCTGCGACTAAAAAAAACAGAATATTTTCAGCATTTATATGGCATATTTTTCCTGGCCTCTGTGCTTCAGTGGCTGCGACCAAAAAAATTGAATATTTTCAGCATTTATATGGCATATTTTTTCTGGCCTCTCTGCTTCAGTGGCTGCGACTAAAAAAAACAGAATATTTTCAGCATTTATATGGCATATTTTTCCTGGCCTCTGTGCTTCAGTGGCTGCGACCAAAAAAATTGAATATTTTCAGCATTTATATGGCATATTTTTTCTGGCCTCTGTGCTTCAGTGGCTGCGACAAAAATAAATGAATATTTTCAGCATTTATATGGCATATTTTTTCTGGCCTCTGTGCTTCAGTGGCTGTGACAAAAAAATGAATATTTTCAGCATTTATATGGCATATTTTTTCTGGCCTCTGTGCTTCAGTGGCTGCGACTAAAAAAAACAGAATATTTTCAGCATTTATATGGCATATTTTTCCTGGCCTCTGTGCTTCAGTGGCTGCGACCAAAAAAACAGAATATTTTCAGCATTTATATGGCATATTTTTCCTGGCCTCTGTGCTTCAGTGGCTGCGACCAAAAAAACTTATATTGTTAGCATTTATATGGCATATTTTTCCTGGCCTCTGTGCTGCAGTGGCTGCGACAAAAAAAATTTATATTGTTTGCATTTATATGGCATATTTTTTCTGGCCTCTGTGCTGCAGTGGCTGCGACCAAAAAAAACCAGAATATTTTCAGCATTTATATGGCATATTTTTTTCTGGCCTCTGTGCTTCAGTGTCTGCGACAAAAAAAATTTATATTGTTAGCATTTATATGGCATATTTTCCCTGGCCTCTGTGCTGCAGTGGCTGCGACAAAAAAAAAATTAATATTGTTTGCATTTATATGGCATATTTTTTCTGGCCTCTGTGCTGCAGTGGCTGCCACAAAAAAAAATTAATATTTTCAGCATTTATATGGCATATTGTTTCTGGACTTCTGGTTCAGTGGCTGCGACAAAAAAAACATAATTTTTCAGGAAAATACACATGCCTAATTTTTCAGGGTTCTGCAACAGTGGCAAAATCGCATCTTTTATGGTCACCGCAGGTGATCAATAAAGTAGACCAAAACTGGGCCCACACTGCAGAATCAGTGTTTTTTGGTTCGCTTCACTGTACATTGAATTACCTCTGCCTGACCGTGCACGTGCGCACAAGCACGGTGACTGCTAAACACACCACTACAGAAATATTGCCACCAACAGGATGAACATCCTGGAGGTGACAAGCAACTAGTAATTAAAAACTATTATTTGCTCACTTGACGGTATCATTCATTAAAGCTCTTTGCGTCTTTTTGCGTTGCAGTAAGCACCGCGTTTCGTCTTTGCGTGTGAACAGGCTGTAACTTTTACACGACTTGATTGGCATGTAGACGCCGGACGTTTTAAAGCATTTTATTACACAGGTTTAGAAATGTAGTGTGATTTCTGCCCTTTACAGCACAAAACGCAGCGCTGTGTCAACAATGGATTTTTTAGAAACATTTTTGCCCTTGATCCCCCTCTGGCATGGCACTGTCCAGGTCGTTGCACCCTTTAAACAACTTTAAAATCATTTTTCTGGCCAGAAATGTCTTTTCTAGCTTTTAAAATTCGCCTTCCCATTGAAGTCTATGGGGTTCGCGACGTTCGCGAACCGTTCGCATTTTTGACGCAAGTTCGCGAATATGAACTTTTTTTCCGACGTTCGCTACATCCCTATTTTTTACATGCTTGTGTTGCTCTCCAACTTATTTTACATTTTTTTTAAAAAAAAAAAACACGTCTGAATCCAGAATCCTTTGTGAAAGATTTGGCCGAAGACGGAACCAAATCTGAATCCTAGTTTGATTATTATTATTATTATTAACATGAATTTATATAGCGCCAACATATTGCATAGCACTGTGATTATATTAATAAGGGAAATATGTAGGAAAGAGAACCGTGAGGTTCAAATTTCTTGACTTCTTAGTTTGTGTGATGAAAAGTCACATGATTTTTTGGATTCGGATTCGGTTCGGCCAGGCACTTGGATTCAGCCAAATCCAAATCCTACTGAAAAAGGCTGAATCCTGACCAAATCCTCAATTTGGTGCATTACTCGAAGAAAGTCATAGCAAGAGAACAGAAGAAAAAGAAATACTTATCGGTTAAGAGTAAACTTGTATTCAAAGTGTGATCTGTAAGCTAAGACCAAACAAGCTCGATAGACAAAGGGAGATGTTCAGTGTCTTACTGGGATTCCAGCAGCCCACCCAAAAACCTTAGACTTAGACCATATGAGCAAACCTCCAAACTCTTCATCCTGCTGTCCTCACTCAGCCTCATTATTCTTCTAGATACTTGTTTACATACTTTAATATTTCCTGCCATCTATTTATGTGATTTGTTTCCATATTGAAATATGGAATGGCCATAAAATAGGCTAAATTGTTAGGAATATGGGGGCCCACTAACACCTGGGCCCACCAGGAGTTTTCCTGGTATCTTGATGGGCCAGTCCAATGCTGCTTCAATTTTATAAGATCTCCGGTGCTTGCCTGGCAGCTTGACATATTCAGCTATGCATATTCTGACATAAATGATGAATTAACAGAACTGAAAAACAGTACAAGCAACAAAATATTTTGAATTACAGCTTTGGGCCTCACTAACTACAGTATATTTTCTGATAAAATTTGCATTGTTCCCTTGAGGGTCTCGCTGTTCTCTTTGTTGCTGCAAATACATAAACGTATTGTTTTCTCATTCTATTGCCATTCTATTGTCATCTATTTCCTAGAGAGAAAGTACTGGATTTTGAAAAACAGCTGGGGTGACAATTGGGGAGAAAAAGTAAGTCCAATAATTAGGGTTTGTGATAAAAATATGTTCTGCCAATTTTAATTAACACATATGTAACCACAATGAGAGCTGCTCACTTACTGAAAAATGCAGTACACAGCAACAAGATACAATTCGCAAGATTCAAAACATGATTTTGTGGTTTATCACAAGTGAATATTTGTATAGTTGTCATATTGGTGTGTAGGCAGCCATCTCAGGTCATTTTGCCATTTTGCTGTTCTTATACAGTATCTACCAGGGAGCTGTTATCTGGTTACATTCCAATTGTTCTGCTGATGGGGGGAAGGAATGGGGGGATCAGTAACGTAACTAGCGGGGGGCGGGCCCGGGTGCGGGATATGCAGCCAGGACCCCCCTCCATACACGATTTTCAGGCCACTTACATCGGTGCGTGAGCTGCCGGGGGCACTGAGGGGGTGTGGGCCCTGGTCCAATCGCAACCCCTGCTCCACTGTTAGTTCCAATGTAATCTCTCCTACCGCACACCTGTCGTTCACCAATCTTGCAACTGGTGGTGCATTTCTTTCGTTGACCCGGCCGGGTCCCTTAGCAACGTATGTGTATAGTAAATGGATCCACACACACTCTGGTTAATGCAATCGGGGAGTATCCCATTTTATTTAGCCACCAAACATTCAACGTTTCGGGGGGAACACCCTCCCTGAAGGGAGGGTGTTCCCCCCGAAACGTTGAATGTTTGGTGGCTAAATAAAAGGGGATACTCCCCGATTGCATTAACCACTGGTAGTTCTGCCACTGGGAGTGATATCACTCCAACTTGCAGTACAGCAGTGAAGAGTGACTGAAATTTATCAGAACAGAAGTCACATGACTGGGAGCACCTGGGAAAATGACAATATGTCTAGCCCCATGTCAGATTTCAAAATTAAATATTAAAAAAATATTTTTTCTCTTTTGAAAAACAGATTTCAGTGCAGAAGTCTGCTGGAGCAGCACTATTAGCTGATGTGTTTTGAAAAAAAAACATGTTTTCCCATAACAGTATCCCTTTAATGCTGGTGTGTAAATGAGAAGCCGTGGGGAAATAAAAGTTTGCGCATTAAGCAAAATCTACCTCTGGGCCCACAGCCACTGGCTTCAATTATGAAAAATCTTTTTCCCTTATTTGTTGTAATGAGAAGTCAGTATGCTTATAATTACAGTAATGATGTGCTTGCCACAAAAGTCAACAGATCATAGTTATTGGAAATCTGATAATTCATTTATAATATACTTACAAATTGAACCGGCAGTCAGGGACACTGAAACGTGTTGTGGAAGATGAAGATGTCGTGGACGTGTAAAAAGCCAACAATAATAACATGGTACAGCTATTTTGCAAGTGGTTAACATGTTTAGGGAGTTCATTGTTCCTTTCTCAGAGTCTGTATGCCTGTGTAATGCACAATTGTGTTTTTAAAGATGAAACAGTTAATGCATTTGGTGCACAGCCCACCCAGTAAACCAATAAAAAAGGTGTGACTGTAAGTACCAGATACTTCCGTTATCTTGCATCACCTTTTGTTTTTGTTCAGTTATAATGAATCTTTATAATCAATGTGGGAGGAGAGCAGGTCACCAAGCTCCTCGCACCCCAATTAATCCCCATGTTCAGTGAGTTTTATTTAGGTCAATTTAGCAATATTTGGGCCCTTAATTGAATTTGCTATGGGACACAGTGACATCTAGTTATGCCATTGTAATAACAGTAATGATCCATTCATCTTATTCTTTCTTTCAGGGTTTTTTCAGGTTGCGTCTTGGCTCAAATGCTTGTGGCATTGCTGAATACCCAGTTTCTGCCATTGTGAATACCGGGACATTCAAAAGACACCTTTGTCCACCTTAAAATCACATCTCTTTTCCTGCTTGCATGGTAGATCGTGGGATACCGTGGGATTTGTTTTCACAGCTATGAAACATATGAAGATGTCTACCTATGAAACTAATAAAAATATTGTCTTATAAGAGTGAGGTGCATTGTTGGATATTGCTGGTTTAGGTAATCATTCAGTATGACAAATCCTGTGCACGATAAAGGTGTTTTAGAGATACCATGAAATAGAGGAAAAAAAGTATTGTTTAACTGCATCAGGCAGGGCTGGGCCAAGGTAGTTTGGCACCCTAGGCAAGGGCTTCAATCAGTGCCCCCCCCCGTCCTGCATTACCATTTCAGCCAAAATATTGCCCCAAAAATCTGTACCTGTGCAAGCCACTAGCCAAAATATTGCCCCATATCTGTGCCAGACAGCAGCCAAAATATTTCCACCAAAATAGGGCCTGTACCAGACAGCAGCCAAATAATGCCCCATATCTGTGTCATCAAAATATTGCCCCCCAAATATGTGCTAGGCCAGAAGCCAGCAGCAGCTAGAATATTGCCCCTGATGATCTATACGTGTGTGTGCCAGCAGGACGTAGAAAACAAGCCCAGCAGCATTCACCAGGACTGACTTTCAGTGTGCACAGGTCACAGGTCACAGTGGCCCAGCGGTCTTCAATGCACGCCAGGTACCACACCGACGCGCCAGCTCAGCTCTCTGCGACTGCCTGCTCAACGTGGTGTGCTGTTGAAGCCAGCATGCGTTGCTTCCTAAAGAACATGCGCCACAGTGAGTTGAGAAGAAGCGCAGAAGACTCCACATTGAGTAAGAGGGAGGTGGGGGCTGCAGCGCTGCTGGAGTCAGGTGATCGCCGATGCGCTACAGATTAGTTGAAATCACACACGGCCACACAGTATATTTAATAAAATTAGATGCAATTAAATAAGGGTTTATTTCCCCCTTAACGTGCGCCCCTCTATGATTGCGCCCTAGGCAGCCGCCTACTCTGCCTACCCCTAGTTCCAGCCCTGGCATCAGGTTGCAGAAAATCAAGAAAACCTCCATAAAGGAGAAGAAAAGGCATAATCATTGGGTGTGCCAAATTGTTACTCCCCCCCAGTGATTATAATTGCTTACATGAGACTAAAGCTGGCCATCGATGTTGAGATTTTTAAAAGATCAGATCCTCATCGTGAGACCACGATCTTCTCGGAACGATCGTACGATCCTATGAATTTACCATCAACTAAAAAGACCAATTTGCCAGGAAAACAAAGGGTAGCTGCCTGCTTAGCCCTGCAAACATAGATAAATTGCACTGGGACCGACAAAGATTTTTTGACCTGGCCAATTTCCTGACAGATGTTGTGTGAAAAATCGTAAGATGTATGATCGTTCGAATCCCACTAACCGCACGATAATTTCGAAGGATTGGTCAGATTTCCCTAAAATCGGTCGTTCGGCATAAAGAATCGTCGCGTCTATAGGGAGCTTAAGGGCAGAGACACACAGTCAGATTCGAGGAGATTAGTCGCCGGCTAGAATGCAAATCGCCGGTGGGATGGCACTCGGAGCACTTCATTTTCCGAAGTCGCCCGAAGTTTCCTTGTGAGGCAACTTGGGGCAACTTCAGAAATCTCAGCGAAGGCAGGAGAAGGCAGTTTGAGGAAATTAGTCGCCCAAAGAAGAGGAGATTTGTTGCCAGGCGACTAATCTCTCAGAATCTGACCGTGTGTCTCTGCCCTTAAAGGCTGGTGCTGCTGTTTAGTAATAATTGCACTGGTCTGGGGTACTATTATAACAGTTCCATGTCACCCTCTTCTTCTTTCTGGCCTACATAGAGGAGGGGCTGATAATGGAAGCCAGTGTTAGTCACTCCCTGTTTTTAAACCACACTCATGTTACATAGTTACATAGTTAAATTGGGTTGAAAAAAGAAAAAAGTCCATCAAGTTCAACCCCTCCAAATGAAAACCCAGCATCCATACACACACCCCTCCCTACTTTCACATAAATTATATATACCCATATCTATACTAACTATAGAGTTTAGTATCACAATAGCCTTTGATATTATGTCTGTCCAAAAAATCATCCAAGCCATTCTTAAAGGCATTAACTGAATCAGCCATCACAACATCACCCGGCAGTGCATTCCACAACCTCACTGTCCTGACTGTGAAGAACCCCCTACGTTGCTTCAAATGAAAGTTATTTTCTTCTAGTCTAAAGGGGTGGCCTCTGGTACGGTGATCCACTTTATTGGTAAAAAGGTCCCCTGCTATTTGTCTATAATGTCCTCTAATGTACTTGTAAAGTGTAATCATGTCCCCTCGCAAGTGCCTTTTTTTCAGAGAAAACAACCCCAACCTTGACAGTCTACCCTCATAATTGAAGTCTTCCATCCCTCTAACCAATTTAGTTGCACGTCTCTGCACTCTCTCCAGCTCATTTTTATCCCTCTTAAGGACTGGAGTCCAAAATTGCACTGCATACTCCAGATGAGGCCTTACCAGGGACCTACAAAGAGGCATAATTATGTTTTCATCCCTTGAGTTAATGCCCTTTTTTATGCAAGACAGAACTTTATTTGCTTTACTAGCCACAGAATGACACTGCCCAGAATTAGACAACTTGTTATCTACAAAAACCTCAAGATCCTTCTAATTTAAGGATACTCCGAACACACTGCCATTTAGTGTATATCTTGCATTTATATTATTTTTGCCAAAGTGCATAACCTTGCATTTATCAACATTGAACCTCATTTTCCAGTTTGTTGTCCAGTTTCCCAACTTAGACAAATCACTCTGCAAAGTGGTAGCATCCTGCATGAAACCTATAGTTCTGCACAATTTAGTTACCACAAGACCATGTCTACATTAATGGTGGTAGCACAACAAAAAAACAAATGGTTGGTGCTCACTGCAGGGATATCACTTATCACTCATATATGATATATGTTAAGTCATATTAAGACATACCCTTAAATCCATATGCCTCATCCTCCACTGTGGATAATACAGCACCCCCAGCACATGATTAAACACCTTAGGGGCCCCTAACAACAATTCAAATCCTAACAAACCCCTACCAGGCTTAAGTTCCACAGGCAGAGCATGACACACACACAGGGAGCATAGGGCAGAACAGAGCAGGAGACAGGGAAACCTATCAGGAACACTCTAAAATGTACTACATACAGAAACACAGTGCTGGTGCCCCTCCAGCAGTTTGTATGAAGTGTGAACAGGTGAGCAATGTGGGCACTTTCAGTCTGAGTGTCAGGTGTGAACAGTACAGGGCCTTAGGGTGTGAACAAAAGAGGTGTCATAGGTGTGAAAAATTCAGGGGGATTACATGTGTGAAAAATACAGGAGTTTATATTACAGTATATAGGAATTTAAGGGTAAACATTGCAGGGGCCAGTTGATCTCTGTAATGATACCTTTTAAAGTATACACATTGTAAGCAGACACAGCATGCAGACTTTCAACACAAGGGGGGGGGGCGTGGGCTGCACTGTCCTAGATGGCTGCATAGTAGAATAAAAAGATGAAATTAGAACATTAATAGGAACAGTGAACATTAATAGGAACAAGAAGGTACCCTTACAGTAGTACCAGGGCTGTATTTACCATATAGGCACTTGAAGGCCAGTGGCTAGGGTGGCAGCTTTAAGGGGGTGGCCCTCAGGTGGCTATGCTGTAAGAAAACATTTAAGACAAAAAAAAAAACCATGACCGCTGCCGCATCCTTCCTCATTAAATCTGGCAGCAGTGAAGGATGGAGGGGGGTTGAGGGGGGGGGGGTAGGAGGTACATGCAGGCAAGCAAAGCAACCAGAAGTGACAAAATGTTTGTGTGTATCATGTTACTTCCATGCTTGTGTATTTCCACACAAACATTCTATGCATGCGCCAATGGTGGGGGCACACTGAGATTCAGCGCATAGCGTGGCACCAGACCAAAATACAGCTCTAAGTAGTACCCTGGCCCGGTGCAGTTTTCATTGAAGAGGATTACCATCCCAGAGTCTCATCTAAACATTTATAATCACTGGTGGGGTATCCCAAAAATTGGCACTCACCACTGACTATGGGGCAAATTCACTAAGCGACGAAAATGCACTAGCGACGGCCGCACTTCACCAGGTGTAATTTTGCCAGGGCTGCTCAAATTCACTAAAATCCGAAGTTGCACCCAGGGAGGTGAAAGGAAGCAATATTTCGTCAAGCAAAGCGAAGTTACGTTAGTGATGCCTAATTTGCATACGGTGCCAAGTACAATGGACGTATATGCAGCATAAACTACATTACACTACACAAGCCTGGTAATTATTCATTAAATAAAATAGAGGTCTAATATTGTGCTACACATGTGCCCACTGTATAGTTTAGGAGCCCTATGTTAGGAAATGTAGGGGGGAAGGAGGGTACCCCAAAAATTTTTTTGGTCTTTTTCAGCCTATCACCCTGAAAAATGTAAACTACGTCAGCGTTTTTTTAACTATTTTTGAAGATCCTCCTATCTACTCTATTGCAAGTCGACTGGTCTGAGGTGGCGAAATCAAGTCTGGCGCAAGAGGTAACGTTCAGTAAAATCCACAAGTTAGTGAATTAGCATAGTTACGTCCCTTTGCCAGAGCGCAACTTCACCTGGCGTTAGGGTGCGAAGTAGTGGTAGAGTATGTCTACTTCGCTAGCGAATTTACGCCAGTATCCGCGAAGTGCCAAAATGACATCACACTGGCGAATGTTCGCTAGCGTTAGCCACTTTGACCTTAAGTAAGTTTCCCCCAAGGTCTTTTCTTCTCCTTTAATGTTCATTAGGGGGTTGATCACAGTATAAACTCCTGATATACACTCCTCAATGGTATATATATATCTATATATTTTGTAGATATAGAAATTCCCTACATCTCTACACAGGGTTATACAAACAGACAGCCAAACATATTAAATCATATACAGAAACATGCATACATGGGAAAAAAGATAAAAAAAGATCCTTATTGTGATCTTCAAGGAAAAAGGTCTAATTTACAAAAATCGGGTCAAAGTGTGAAAAACAGGTGTAGAAAGGGAAGGCAGAATTCTGGCTCTTTAAATAACCTGCACACACTGTTTTCACCTTGTCTCATGACATGGCCCTTATATCAGGGTGGTCTAAGTTTTTATGGCAATTTCATTATATTTATGCATCCCTAAAACACCAGTTTTAAATTCTTGTGCAAAACCTACGTAGGTGTTTTACAACCTAAACTTGTTGCTACTTCCTGTGAAGGGAGGTGTGAAGATGGACATAGCAGACATTTAATGTGATCTTTCCTGTTGTGATCTTAAATTAAAACGTGTGAAAGACAAGGTGTTAAAATACGTGATAACTATAAATTGTGACAAGAGACAATATCAGTAATATGTTCATAAAAATTCCCCACCCGTACCAGATAGTGCAGAATAAAACCAACCATTTGCACATGATGGCAGGAAACCCCAAATGATCTAACTGTAGCCCCCCTATTTGCTATATGATAAAATTCAGACAACTGCTCAGTTCTGCTTAGTGCCCAGTTTAGGCTTGCATTAACATTGTATCTGTATTACAAACAATGAACAAGCTGAATTCATAAAATGTATACTGAGTGATATCACGTAAGTGTTTAGTGATGTCACTTGTGTATTATAAAAAGTAATTCACCCCCTACTTTAAAATGTAAGGATATCAGAAGTCACCTCAGAGGTTTGGCCCTGGCTTTATGATTATGGAATTTCATGGTCTTTTCTAATATCTATACCAAAAAAGAAAAGGGTCACGAAGGTTAACTCACCAAGTATAGGAGGATGTTCATGTGCACTGCCCTAAACCTTCAGCCAAGGGAACAGATCCAGACTGTATTGCAGTTGAGCAGCCCCTCAAGGACTAAATTCTCTTCTCTTTTTCATCTATCTATCTATCTATCTATCTATCTATCTATCTATCATCTATCTATCATCTATCTATCTATCTATCTATCTATCTTTAATTTGTCCCCTTCTGTCAGTTCATGTTTTTGACAACAATTGTCTTGAAATATGTTGAATCCCTTAATATATCTGAAGGTTTCAGGGAGGGTTGGAGATAATTGCCACTGGGCTAGTCATCACAGAGAAAGCTCCATAAAATCCAAACTTTGTTTAGTAAGATATGGTGACTCCATGCTGAAGGAAATTCAACTACTCCAGATAAGAGACTTCTTATCATCAGCAATACTGACACCTATGTCTGCTGTAGACAATCAAGCCAATAATAAGATACTGTTACAGAGACATTCTAAAGGGTGGGCAGGATCAGGACTAAAAACTGTGGAGCGCATGGAGAATAGGGAAGAAAGAAAGCACATCTCCAAGAAAACCATGACCTACGTATGGTGAGTATTTTAGGTTCTGGCTCATTTTAATGCATGCAGTAATATACTGTAACACATTTGTTTGATTACATCAGTTAAATCAGTGATCCCCAACTTGTGAGCAACATGTTGCTCAGCAACCCCTTGGATGTTGCTTCCAGTGGCCTCAAAGCAGGAGCTTATTTTTAAATTCCTGGCTTGGAGGCAAGTCTTGGTTGCATATAACCAGATGCACTGCCAATCAGAGCCACATACAGGCTGCCAAATAGCTAATCACAGTCCTTATTTGGCACCCAAAGAACTTTTTTTCACATTTGTGTTGCTCCACAACTCTTTTTACATTTGAATGTGGCTCACAGATATAAAAGGTTGGGGGCCCCTGCATTAGATGATATCTCCTTACCCTCAAGGACACCAGGGTTTTCGTCAAGTTCCCAAGCTCTTTTCAAATGTAGCCAACTAACTAAGGAACAACTGTCTATAACATTAAACTGGAAGTGCTCCATTATCTGAATCAAGCCATGCCTTTAGTGATGGAGGTGAGCAGCCCATATTGCTGTGTATGAAACTCCTTCCTATATGTAGAAGGGTATGAAGTATAATTCTGACTATGCTTGTTAAATCTACCTATTAGACAAAGGCAAAGTAGACAAACATTTGGGGTACATAAATGGGGTAGGGCTTATGTAAGTTCAGGCACTGAAAGTGGGAAGGTGGGTGGCATGTAAGTTCAGGACATTTGTACTACACTAAATTATCTCTGTAGGACATTAGAATAGGGATCTGTGGCCTCTTCCCAGACCTGCTCCCACAGTGTTGGTATTATTTCCCCTACTAGTCGGGGCAGATTTGTAATTCTTGGTGCTTTATAATAATACTATTATTAACATGTATTTAGTGCATCATATATTTCTTACTGTACAATAAATGGGGTTAAACAATGAGCATACAGATTAATATACAAAGAAACCAATAACCAACACGAAATCAGTACAAAAAGTGAAGAGGGTCCAAAAAAACTTCAATATAATTCATTTTTTTTTTTATTCATGCAGTATAATATTTCCTGATTGTAAATATACTACATTATTGTCACTGTGTAAATTCTTTAATGTCTTCCTCTTTTGTTTCCAGGTCCAAATAACTATTACTGGTGCTTATAGTTGTTGTGCACATAAGCTGCATCCATAGCCACTTTGTGGTTACGCATTTGTTTGATGTCAGTTTGATATAGTGTCAGTGATTTCCTTCTGTCACAGCTATTGTGCTCACTTTCAATTTTACATACTTGCTGCATCCACTTCTTTAGTCTTTCTTTGCCAGACATTCAACTGTGTTCCTTACTATGTCCCGTCTCTGTGCTCTCTGTACTCTGGTGCTTTCTACACTGCATGTTGTTTTTGGGAGCTCCGAAATGGTAATTGCTACTTCTGAATGCTTAGTGCATCTTTTCTTCCCATATCTTTTCTGTCTCCTCCATTTAATTTCTCCCCTTCCTAGAGCTTAAATCCCCATATATGTTTTCTAGGCTATTCATTATCGCTAAACAAAGTATCCTGCTCCATCTTCTTGCACTGCTGCCTATCTAATCTATTCCTTGCTCACACCTTTTTTCTGTAAATCATTACAGGAGCTGTTTGAGAATTTTATGCTTCAATATAACAAGAGCTACAATACCAGAGAAGGTAAAAGCTGTGGTGGTGTTTGGGGGTATAGGTGGGGGTGCTAAGATCATGGGGTAAAGACAGTTTATTGCTATTGTAATTCGTATTTTTTACAGACTTTATAATATATGTGCCATATTGTACCTTTTCACTTTTATTTCATAAATTCATTTTTTAACTAGTATGCCATTCTATACCTGTACAGATTTTCTTCTTAAAGGGGTTGTTCATTTTTGAGTTAACTTTTAGTATGATTTAGAGCAGTGATCCCCAACCAGTATGTTGCTCTCCAACCCCTTGGATGTTACTCCCAGTGGCCTCAAAGCAGGAGCTTATTTTTGAATTCCAGGCTTGGAGGCAAGTTTTATTGCATTAAAACCAGGTGTACTGCCAAACAGAGCCTTAATGTAGGTTCACATTCCACATAGGGGCTACTAAATGGCCAATCACAGCCCTTACTTGGCACCCAGGAACATTTTTCATGCTAGTGTTGCTCCCAAACTCCTTTTACTTCTGAATGTTGCTCACAGGTTGTAAAGGTTGGGGATCCCTTATGTAGAGAGTGATATTCTGAGACAATTTGCCATTGGTTTTAATTTTTTATTTGGGATTTTTAATAGCTCCCTTGTAGATATAAGAACAGAGCTAAGTAGTAAAAATCTAAGTCCCACTGTGGCTCCTTCAGTTACATTGAGTAGGAGAAACAACAGCCTGTCAGAAAGCAGTTCCATCTTAAAGCGCTGGCTCTTTCTGAAAGCACATGACCAGGCAAAATGACCTAAAATGGTGCCTACACACCAATATTACAACTAATAAAAATACACTTGTTGGTTCAGGAAAAACATTATATATGGTAGAGTGATGAAACAACGATGATTGGCAAATCTTTATTTAGAGTGCTGGACCTGTTTCTTTTATGAACAAGTAACATATTGTAAGTATAGAAAATAGCATAAATGTGTATTATATGCCTAAATTAGGGTCCAAAAATAATAGTTAATTGCTCAAATATATAGGGCTCATTTATAAGCACAGGGTGCCAAAATTGAGCATAGTCAGTTAGGTTGAAAAAAGACACATGTCCAAGTTCAACCTTTTGACTTTTTTTTTTTTTTAACCTGCCTAACTGCCAGTTGATCCAGAGGAAGGCAGAAAACCCATCTGGAGCCTCTCCAATTTGCCTCAGAGGGGGAAAAAATTCCTTCCCGACTCCAAAATGGCAATCGGACTAGTCCCTGGATCAACTTGTACTATGAGCTATCTCCCATAACCCTGTATTCCCTCCCTTGCTAAAAAGCCATCCAAACCCCTTCCGAATATTTAGGCAGAACCTCTTTTCTTCTAATCAGAATGGGTGACCTTGTGTCAGCTGGAAAGACCTACTGGTAAATAAAGCATTAGAGAGATTATTATACGATCCCCTTATATATTTATACATAGTTATCATATCTCCCCTTAAATGCCTCTTCTCCAGCATGAACATCCCCAATTTGGCCAGTCTTTCCTCATGGCTAAGATTTTTCATACCTTTTACCAGCTTAGTGGCCCTTCTCTGTACCCTCTCTAATACAATAATGTTCTGTTTGAGAGATGGAGACAAAAACTGTACAAAAACAGTATTTACTACACATGTACAAAGTGTAAAGAATCTTTGCTCAGGGTCCTGTGGATATTTGCACAATGCCCTCACGCAACCAGCAAAGTGCATAAAATGCATTTTTTGTACTTTGCAAACTGTGCAGTGTATTGTAAATAGGCCCTACTATTTCTACATCATAAAATGTAATATTCAAATCTCCTTACCCATGTGATGTGCACTAATGCACTAAATTCTGTGAAACAGACAATACAGGAACTGGATGGTGTTTTAACGAATGATAAGAACTAGACCCTATATTGTCACTCAAAATCTTTGATATATATAAATATATACATATATAGATATACAACATGTATATTAACACATACACTTCACCATAGTCACATCCTTAATAAACTTTTTTCATCCACAGAGTTTAAGTACAGGCTGGGCGTATTTTTAGAAAACCTGAAGGAGGCAAGCCGTCTGCAGAGTGAGGAGCTCGGTACAGCACAATATGGTGTGACCAAGTTTAGTGATCTCACAGGTATGACATCATTAACATACCTACTTCAACCTAAGTCCTTTACTATGGTGTTACTGTATAATCTACTGAATGTGACATCATCAACATTTTGAATTTAAGTCAACAAAGTTAAACTCATTTTTAACTGTGATTTATTTGCATACAGATGAAGAGTTTAGCATTTACCACCTGCCCACCAATATTCTACCCACTCCACCTTCTTTTAAACAACCAGAAGAGGTTCTTCAGCTTCCTCCCTCATGTGATTGGCGCAAAAAAGATGTGATTTTAAAAGCCAAACAACAGGTGAGATATACATTTATAATGGGTGCATACCAGTACATTGTGGTAGAAAACATGGTTTCTAATTTTAGCACATGGCTAGTGATGGGCGAATTTATTCGGTAGGTGCGAATTCTCTGTAAATTACCGCGATTCACCGCCGGCGAATAAAATTTGCCAGCAAAAATGCGCTGGCATCCATTTTTTTTGGACTCCGGAGCATTTTCGCCAGCGTAAGAAACAGACGCCGGAATTAAAAATGAGACGATGGCGCTGCTTCGTCATTTTCGCAAATTTTGAGAGAAATTCGCAAATTTTGAGAGAAATTCGCAAATTTTGAGAGAAATTCGCAAATTTTGAGAGAAATTCGCAAATTTTGAGAGAAATTCGCAAATTTTTCTGCGAACCAAAACGCCCCAAATTCGCCCATCACTACACATGGCATACGGTGGCAGATACATGTGACATTATCAGGAGGAGGACAATAATCTTTAATGAATTTATTAAAAATACTGACTTTATATTTATTGTAGTCACAGGGTCAGCTGAAAAAGTGTGGATACTAAGGCAAATGTGCAGGCGCAGCCCCTGCATCCAAAAATATCTCAAGCTATGAAATATAACAGGAACCATATGCAGTCACAGCATATAAGTAAATGGAACCACAAGACCTGTGAACTCATGCAGCATATATAGTATAGGAACTAAGTGACTCTCCATTCCACATAGCATACAGTATATAATAGCACGGCTATTGTCTGAGTAATACTGGAAACACTTGGACATTAACCTGTTACTTGCCAACCTGCGTAAATCACCCTGCTGATTTTGAATCTGTCAATAATTCTATATAGACTTATGCTATGGCAGTACTGACAGTTCATCAATGGAATGGGAGTATATAATAAATGTCAGGCAGAGAAATTATGGAGTTTGGCATTCTGGGAGGACATTTAAAACTTAAAGACTACTTGCAGATATGATTAAAATATTTTAAAGAGTATTTACTGCATTTTTGTTTACTAAATTTTCAAGTTGCTTTGAACGTTTTATCCTTTTCTAAATTTCTGGTTTTGAAAATTAATTTGTTTCATTTTCATTCCTCTCATATAAACTCTGTATGCTAGGTTGCCAAACTTCTGTTAATATTTGATACATTAGTATCATTCTCAGCAGAATTGGAGAAATGATAGCAACTAATGCATCAGTTGTAACAGATGCTCAGTGATAGAGCTTTATATATGTATACAGGTATGGGACCTGTTATCCAGAATGCTCAGGACCTGGGGTTTTCAAACTAACGGATCTTTCCATAATTTGTATCTTTATACGTCATGTCTACTAGAAAATCATATAAACATTAAATAAACCCAATGCTTGACTAGTTTTGCCTCTAATAAGGATTAATTATATCTTAGTTTGGATCAAGTACAATGTACTGTTTTATTATTACAGAGAAAAAGGAAATAATTTTAAAAAAAATTGAATTAATTGGATAAAGATGGAGTCTATGGGAAACAGCATTTCCATAATTCTGAACTTTCTGGATAACGGGTTTCTGGATAACGGGTTTTTAAAGAATGGATCCCATACCTGTATCAGTGTTATGTAATGATGAACGAATTTGTCACTTTTTACTGCAAAATTAACAAAACTGGGAAGTTAATTGAAGTCAGTTGCCATTCTTTGTTCGTGTTTTTCTTTCATTGCAACATTTTGTTTTTGTGGTTTTTCAAAAAAATTAGCTGATGGGAAAATGCTGAATTTTCGCAGCGAATCAATGTCTGGCACAACATATGGCTCATTGCTAGTGTTATGCTATATTCATGTTCAATTGATACAAGACATACTACATACACATTCCATGACTAAAAATTATAGTTAACAATATATTTTCTTACCAATAGCTATTACTAATGTGTTCTGTATTCATAAAAAGCAAGTATATAATGTATATAAATAATTATGTATGTAAAATACCACTGCTATCGACACAGGGGTAGGATATTTAAGTTCACCGTTTTACTATTCTCGAAGGTCCTAATAAAATCTGTCTTTTTTTTACAAGTTAAGGGGCAAAGTTGGCAACATTTTTATTCATTTGCAAATGTGTATAAGTGCTGCTGGGGGATCACTTAGAATGCTTTAACTTGATGGTATTTTTCTAAAACTAATTTTATATATATATATATATATATATATAAGTACTGTGGGATGACGGCACACCAAAAAAAATTCAACAAGACAAATCTTAGAGAATAAATAGGAGGTTTATTGGACTGAACCAACGTTTCAGTTCCTCACAGGAACTTTCATCAGGGAGTGAAAAGCTTTGTGCACAGTGAGACGCTTAAATTCTGAATATGGCGCCAAAAATGGTTGCTGAGCAACCATTGTGTTAGTGTAAACAACCCAGTGATCGTGCCACCTGGAAGTGAATAAAAATAAAAACAAAGCCGCCTGTCACATAGTTAGGAGTTCTTACCTCATTAGCCGTGGCCTGGGCCCTTAACCCCGCAGTGATCGTGTACCAATGGCCAGACACAGTCCCCGTCCAGGGTCCTGTGCGCTGTGTGTGACTCGCGGCTTGCAGGCGCGGAAGGGGCGGAGCTTAGTACGTAGTGCGCATACTTGCGCATTCCTGCGATTGGAGGCCATTCCGCTCGGACTGACAGCCAGGAGCTGTAACCAACGCTGCTAAAGATAGCAACGGTGGCGCTCCCCTGCTGTATCTCCCAAAGCCCAGGCCCTGCAGCGTTATGAATGTATGGTCTGCGAGTTAACGCTGACCAATACACCCTGCTGTAATTAGCCTTGTTGGGTTTTGTTTGGCCAATGCTTGCCCACATTTGCGCCTCTCACACAACATTAAGGGATACTGGGTCAGTGTCAGCCATAGGTCGACCAAAGAAGGGGCACAGTGTATCGGGGGTACTGCCCGTGGGTTCCTACTGCCAGGCTAAATCATGGGTAGGGTGACAAGGAAACATGGACCTAACGGCATAGACTGTGAACAAAGAAAGATTTAAGACATAAGGGGGAAATAACACAATAGCAAGAGACAATGAATATCAAGTGGCAGAACAAAATAGGTTATAACAGTCCACAATCAAGGCAAACAGTCCAAAAGTGGGTAATCATAGGTATGTTCATATGAAGCACCCCAGTGGAAGTATTTCGTTCAGACCTCGGGGGGATACAGTATCCAGCGTGTGTATCCACCTGGACTCCCTTCTTAGTAGGGCTTGTTCACGGTCGCCACCTCTTTCCAATGGAGGTTGATGGTCTATGGCCATACACCTAAACGTTGGGAGAGTATGTCCTTCCGCTAAAAAATGTTTAGCCACAGGTTGCATTGCTTTTCCTTCCTTCCATGCTTTGCTAATGGCAGAGCGGTGATTGCTGATTCTCTCTCGGAGAGTAGTACATGTTTTGCCAACATAGTATTTGCCACATGGACAGGAAATAATGTAGACAATGTATGTGGAAGTGCAACTTAGTCTCTCTCGAATCTTGATTCTTTTGCCAGTGTGTGGATGTGGGAAATCAGGGCCTGTCAATAAGCTTCTGCATGTTACACAATTTGGACATTTGTAGCACCCCAATTTCTTCTTCTGCGCCAACCAGGTGGGGTCTGTACTTATAGTGCCTTTGAAATCGGTGCGCACTAACAAATCTTTGAGGGATTTGCCTCTTCGAAATCCCATCATGGGTTTTTTGGTTGCATGCAGTGAAAGAGATTCGTCCATGTTAAGCATGGGCCAATGTTTGTTGATGCTGGTGGTAAGATGTTTTGATGCGGCTGAAAAGGTAGTGGTGAAAATCATAGGAGTATTTGTCTCAGTCTTCTGTTGTTTTCTAGACAATAGATCACTTTGCGTGTGTTGCAGAGCTTTATCCAACTGTGTGCATAATAACTCCTCAGAATAGCCTCTTTCAAGAAACCGACCAAACATGTCACGAAGTTGTGCTTCAGCTGTTTCTCTTATGTTATTGTTGCGTATTACTCTTAGGAACTGGGAATACGGAATTCCACGGATTGTGGCGGGCGGGTGGTTACTGGAGGCGTGCAATAAAGAATTGCGGTCCGTAGGCTTCCTGTATAGCCTAGTGCCCAATTTAGAGTCTTTGATGTAAATGTTTAGGTCCAGAAAGTCAATGTTGTCCGCGTGATGGTTGATAGTAAATTTAATAGGGCTATTTAAGTCGTTTCTAGGATTCTAGTCATGTGATCAGACGACTGAACGAGCTACACTGCATCCCTTCTAACAGCATACTAGTAACAATGGACGTAAAGAGTCTTTATACTGTCATCCCGCATGACCAGGGGATCCAAGCCTGCAGAGAAGCTCTTATAGCCGCACCACCAAACGCTGTACCCACAGAATTCCTCATACAACTTCTAGAAATGACTTTGTCCAGGAACTTCTTCAGATTTGAAAAGTCTTTCTATCTACAGGTGTCTGGGACGGCCATGGGAAGTGCATTAGCTCCTTCATATGCAAACATATACATGTTAAATTTTGAATGTTCCCAGATCCTTCCACTAATCGGTGTGTCTATACTGACTTACTTTCGCTATATCGATGATTTGTTCATGATCTGGGTGGACACACAAGAGGCCCTTCAGCGATTTCATCAACATCTAAACGACTTAAATAGCCCTATTAAATTTACTATCAACCATCACGCGGACAACATTGACTTTCTGGACCTAAACATTTACATCAAAGACTCTAAATTGGGCACTAGGCTATACAGGAAGCCTACGGACCGCAATTCTTTATTGCACGCCTCCAGTAACCACCCGCCCGCCACAATCCGTGGAATTCCGTATTCCCAGTTCCTAAGAGTAATACGCAACAATAACATAAGAGAAACAGCTGAAGCACAACTTCGTGACATGTTTGGTCGGTTTCTTGAAAGAGGCTATTCTGAGGAGTTATTATGCACACAGTTGGATAAAGCTCTGCAACACACGCAAAGTGATCTATTGTCTAGAAAACAACAGAAGACTGAGACAAATACTCCTATGATTTTCACCACTACCTTTTCAGCCGCATCAAAACATCTTACCACCAGCATCAACAAACATTGGCCCATGCTTAACATGGACGAATCTCTTTCACTGCATGCAACCAAAAAACCCATGATGGGATTTCGAAGAGGCAAATCCCTCAAAGATTTGTTAGTGCGCACCGATTTCAAAGGCACTATAAGTACAGACCCCACCTGGTTGGCGCAGAAGAAGAAATTGGGGTGCTACAAATGTCCAAATTGTGTAACATGCAGAAGCTTATTGACAGGCCCTGATTTCCCACATCCACACACTGGCAAAAGAATCAAGATTCGAGAGAGACTAAGTTGCACTTCCACATACATTGTCTACATTATTTCCTGTCCATGTGGCAAATACTATGTTGGCAAAACATGTACTACTCTCCGAGAGAGAATCAGCAATCACCGCTCTGCCATTAGCAAAGCATGGAAGGAAGGAAAAGCAATGCAACCTGTGGCTAAACATTTTTTAGCGGAAGGACATACTCTCCCAACGTTTAGGTGTATGGCCATAGACCATCAACCTCCATTGGAAAGAGGTGGCGACCGTGAACAAGCCCTACTAAGAAGGGAGTCCAGGTGGATACACACGCTGGATACTGTATCCCCCCGAGGTCTGAACGAAATACTTCCACTGGGGTGCTTCATATGAACATACCTATGATTACCCACTTTTGGACTGTTTGCCTTGATTGTGGACTGTTATAACCTATTTTGTTCTGCCACTTGATATTCATTGTCTCTTGCTATTGTGTTATTTCCCCCTTATGTCTTAAATCTTTCTTTGTTCACAGTCTATGCCGTTAGGTCCATGTTTCCTTGTCACCCTACCCATGATTTAGCCTGGCAGTAGGAACCCACGGGCAGTACCCCCGATACACTGTGCCCCTTCTTTGGTCGACCTATGGCTGACACTGACCCAGTATCCCTTAATGTTGTGTGAGAGGCGCAAATGTGGGCAAGCATTGGCCAAACAAAACCCAACAAGGCTAATTACAGCAGGGTGTATTGGTCAGCGTTAACTCGCAGACCATACATTCATAACGCTGCAGGGCCTGGGCTTTGGGAGATACAGCAGGGGAGCGCCACCGTTGCTATCTTTAGCAGCGTTGGTTACAGCTCCTGGCTGTCAGTCCGAGCGGAATGGCCTCCAATCGCAGGAATGCGCAAGTATGCGCACTACGTACTAAGCTCCGCCCCTTCCGCGCCTGCAAGCCGCGAGTCACACACAGCGCACAGGACCCTGGACGGGGACTGTGTCTGGCCATTGGTACACGATCACTGCGGGGTTAAGGGCCCAGGCCACGGCTAATGAGGTAAGAACTCCTAACTATGTGACAGGCGGCTTTGTTTTTATTTTTATTCACTTCCAGGTGGCACGATCACTGGGTTGTTTACACTAACACAATGGTTGCTCAGCAACCATTTTTGGCGCCATATTCAGAATTTAAGCGTCTCACTGTGCACAAAGCTTTTCACTCCCTGATGAAAGTTCCTGTGAGGAACTGAAACGTTGGTTCAGTCCAATAAACCTCCTATTTATTCTCTAAGATTTGTCTTGTTGAATTTTTTTTGGTGTGCCGTCATCCCACAGTACTTATTAAGTTTTTTCCAGACTGGCACCCAATTTTTTTACTTTGGCTATAGGTGTGCGTTCCACATTTCTCTCCATTTATGATCTAACTCCTATTTTGGGGTTTCATCCTGGCTCGCACCCTGCCTTATACAGATGGGCTGTTCGTTTATTCGTACAATCCATAGTTTTCTTCTATAACGGAATGATGATTTAACCCTATATTGGAGGTCGCTCGCTGAGAAGTGATTTTTGCACTTAAGAGGATCTACACAAACACCACAAGAGACTACAGGATTTGTGAAAAGAACCATCCACTGTACCCATCGCACAGATTAATTCATGTCAATGGCTGAGAATCCTTCACAACTACCATTGGACATAGACACTACTTTGGACTTTTCTTTCAATATACATGATGTGGACAGGATTCTCTTCACAGAGACTCCATTGGATATAGCGGTGGACAAACCCAGTAATGACATATACCATGAACTTTTGAACCTAAAGAAAAAAGCAACAGATTTACAACTACACGGCATCTACCTTTCCAACTACCACCGACAGCGACTAATCCCTAGAGGCTTCAGAATCACCAACATCCCCACTTTGGGACGTAGCAATCCTGACTTCTGTGCTAAATGGTGTGGGATTCTAAATAGATGCTCTTTTGATCTGATCCTGTTGGTGGTTGAACAAGTGGGCAAAGAACTTATTACAGTCAAAGAAGAGATCAAACGACTGGAGGATCAACATCTGGAAACACTAAAAACAGACACCTCATCTGATTGGATCGATAAACTTCAAAAACTAACTGATAAGTATAAACAGGATTTGACACTATTTAAGCAGAACAAATTGACAAAAGTAACAGAGGATTATAAAGCAAAAAGAGTGTATGGATGGCTGATGGGTTTGAGAACGGATAATTATAGAGCACCTCCCCGTAGGAGACGACACATACCAAGAGTATTCCAAACTGTAGACAGTTCAGATCAGTCAACAGACTCGGACGCTGCATCAGAGAACATAAACACCAATTCTTTTTTAGGGGTGGCTACAAGGTCTCAGAGAACAAAAGAAAAAACAGGAGGAGAAAGCACACGAGACGAGGTGGGAGGCATAATAAGAGGAAAACCACCAAGGGGCAGGAAAATATAATCTTTAACTTAAGTCGACACACATTGTCTGCAGGAGAAACATCACTTTTATCCAAAGGTCTCTCATTCGTCCCGAGTGTGGTCCCAGATACCTTTGACCTATTGGTCGATATTCATAAATTTCAGAGGAAACTAAAACTGAAAGAATTCTTCAAAGACTCAACAACAAGTAAGACACCGCTGTTTAAGAACAAGAGTACCTTTGAGCCCCCCAACACCCCCGCCCCGATCAAAACCTTTGGCAACATCTTAAGTAGAGACATTATGAATATGAAAAAGGAATCCAACCCTAAATGTAATCTGACTCCCCTAGAGAGACAAGCAATCAAATCCCTCAAAGCAGATCGGGATTTGGTAATACGGGCAGCTGACAAAGGGGGCGCCATTGTCCTATTGGACTATACGTACTACAGAAATGAAATCTTGGAACAATTATCAGACACGACAACATACAAGTCCCTTCCTGGGGACCCAACCATCAAATTCAAACGGGAACTAGATGAGTTTCTACTACTGGCTAAGAATGCTGGATGGATAGACCAGGACACGCATAGATACCTAGTGACAGACCACCCGAGAACTCCCATAATTTACACACTACCTAAAATTCACAAATCTTTGTCGGCTCCCCCAGGAAGACCAATCATTTCCGCCATTGGTTCCCTCTACCAATCTATTTCTACATTTGTGGATTACTTCTTACAACCAATTGTACAGACCATGGTATCCTATACACAGGATTCTAGTCATGTGATCAGACGACTGAACGAGCTACACTGCATCCCTTCTAACAGCATACTAGTAACAATGGACGTAAAGAGTCTTTATACTGTCATCCCGCATGACCAGGGGATCCAAGCCTGCAGAGAAGCTCTTATAGCCGCACCACCAAACGCTGTACCCACAGAATTCCTCATACAACTTCTAGAAATGACTTTGTCCAGGAACTTCTTCAGATTTGAAAAGTCTTTCTATCTACAGGTGTCTGGGACGGCCATGGGAAGTGCATTAGCTCCTTCATATGCAAACATATACATGTTAAATTTTGAATGTTCCCAGATCCTTCCACTAATCGGTGTGTCTATACTGACTTACTTTCGCTATATCGATGATTTGTTCATGATCTGGGTGGACACACAAGAGGCCCTTCAGCGATTTCATCAACATCTAAACGACTTAAATAGCCCTATTAAATTTACTATCAACCATCACGCGGACAACATTGACTTTCTGGACCTAAACATTTACATCAAAGACTCTAAATTGGGCACTAGGCTATACAGGAAGCCTACGGACCGCAATTCTTTATTGCACGCCTCCAGTAACCACCCGCCCGCCACAATCCGTGGAATTCCGTATTCCCAGTTCCTAAGAGTAATACGCAACAATAACATAAGAGAAACAGCTGAAGCACAACTTCGTGACATGTTTGGTCGGTTTCTTGAAAGAGGCTATTCTGAGGAGTTATTATGCACACAGTTGGATAAAGCTCTGCAACACACGCAAAGTGATCTATTGTCTAGAAAACAACAGAAGACTGAGACAAATACTCCTATGATTTTCACCACTACCTTTTCAGCCGCATCAAAACATCTTACCACCAGCATCAACAAACATTGGCCCATGCTTAACATGGACGAATCTCTTTCACTGCATGCAACCAAAAAACCCATGATGGGATTTCGAAGAGGCAAATCCCTCAAAGATTTGTTAGTGCGCACCGATTTCAAAGGCACTATAAGTACAGACCCCACCTGGTTGGCGCAGAAGAAGAAATTGGGGTGCTACAAATGTCCAAATTGTGTAACATGCAGAAGCTTATTGACAGGCCCTGATTTCCCACATCCACACACTGGCAAAAGAATCAAGATTCGAGAGAGACTAAGTTGCACTTCCACATACATTGTCTACATTATTTCCTGTCCATGTGGCAAATACTATGTTGGCAAAACATGTACTACTCTCCGAGAGAGAATCAGCAATCACCGCTCTGCCATTAGCAAAGCATGGAAGGAAGGAAAAGCAATGCAACCTGTGGCTAAACATTTTTTAGCGGAAGGACATACTCTCCCAACGTTTAGGTGTATGGCCATAGACCATCAACCTCCATTGGAAAGAGGTGGCGACCGTGAACAAGCCCTACTAAGAAGGGAGTCCAGGTGGATACACACGCTGGATACTGTATCCCCCCGAGGTCTGAACGAAATACTTCCACTGGGGTGCTTCATATGAACATACCTATGATTACCCACTTTTGGACTGTTTGCCTTGATTGTGGACTGTTATAACCTATTTTGTTCTGCCACTTGATATTCATTGTCTCTTGCTATTGTGTTATTTCCCCCTTATGTCTTAAATCTTTCTTTGTTCACAGTCTATGCCGTTAGGTCCATGTTTCCTTGTCACCCTACCCATGATTTAGCCTGGCAGTAGGAACCCACGGGCAGTACCCCCGATACACTGTGCCCCTTCTTTGGTCGACCTATGGCTGACACTGACCCAGTATCCCTTAATGTTGTGTGAGAGGCGCAAATGTGGGCAAGCATTGGCCAAACAAAACCCAACAAGGCTAATTACAGCAGGGTGTATTGGTCAGCGTTAACTCGCAGACCATACATTCATAACGCTGCAGGGCCTGGGCTTTGGGAGATACAGCAGGGGAGCGCCACCGTTGCTATCTTTAGCAGCGTTGGTTACAGCTCCTGGCTGTCAGTCCGAGCGGAATGGCCTCCAATCGCAGGAATGCGCAAGTATGCGCACTACGTACTAAGCTCCGCCCCTTCCGCGCCTGCAAGCCGCGAGTCACACACAGCGCACAGGACCCTGGACGGGGACTGTGTCTGGCCATTGGTACACGATCACTGCGGGGTTAAGGGCCCAGGCCACGGCTAATGAGGTAAGAACTCCTAACTATGTGACAGGCGGCTTTGTTTTTATTTTTATTCACTTCCAGGTGGCACGATCACTGGGTTGTTTACACTAACACAATGGTTGCTCAGCAACCATTTTTGGCGCCATATTCAGAATTTAAGCGTCTCACTGTGCACAAAGCTTTTCACTCCCTGATGAAAGTTCCTGTGAGGAACTGAAACGTTGGTTCAGTCCAATAAACCTCCTATTTATTCTCTAAGATTTGTCTTGTTGAATTTTTTTTGGTGTGCCGTCATCCCACAGTACTTATTAAGTTTTTTCCAGACTGGCACCCAATTTTTTTACTTTGGCTATAGGTGTGCGTTCCACATTTCTCTCTATATATATATATATATATATATATATATATATATATATATATATATATATATATATATATATACAGTATATATATATATATATATATATATATATATATATATATATATATATATATATATATATATATATATATATATTTATAACTATGTTTCCCCAGGGTACAGATAGTAAGAAAGTTAAGGATAGACCCCATATGATCTAGATTTAAGGGTATGAAAAGTAGGATCCGGTTATTTCCCCAGTTGTTTCTTTTTGAAACTGTGTGTGTTTTTTTTTTAAAGGAGCATTAAACCCTAAAAGTGAATATGGCTAAAAATGCATTATTTTATATACTATACTTATTGCACCAAAGTTTCAGCTTATCAATAGCAGCAATAATCCAGGACTTCAGATTTGTCACCGGGGGGTCACCATCTTGGAAAGTGTCTGCGACACTCACATACTCAGTGGGCTCTGAGCAGCTGTTGAGAAGCTAAACTGAGGGGTCGTCACTAATTATCAAGCAGAAAATGAGATTGGCCTGTAATATAAACTGATGCTACAGGGCTGATTGTTCAATTCTGATGCTAGTTGAACTGGTTTCTGTGCTGCCATGTACAGTAGTAATTATCTGTATTAATTACTAATCAGCCTTCTTTTGTAGTTAAGCTTTAGTTCTCCTTTAACCATGCACTTGAGTTTGGAGCAGTGATTGGGCCAGTTAGGGTGAAATTTGGGGAGAAATTCTATTTGGTTTTCTTAATATGTCCTGAAAGCCCAGCTTAAAGGTGAAATTTATTTGCTGCCCTATATATACAGTATTGTTGGAAGTATAGTTAAATTCCTCATACACATATATTTTCAGATATAAATTACCTTCTTGTCAGCTAATTGGTCCAAAACTCAAGCCTCCAATGTGGGTCACCCTTTTAGAATCATTGAGAGGTAAAGTACAACATTGCTGGGGAAAAACAGCAATACAGGGAACATGGCTTTAATATTTTTGCATAATTTCTTCTACAGGGAAATACCTGCCATTCATGTTGGGCTTTTGCTGCTGTGGCTAATATTGAGGCACAATTTGCAATTATGGGACACCATGTGAATTTGTCAGAGCAACGTAAGTTTCTTTCTTATAATTGCTTTTACTCCTCAGCTTTCTAGAAGAAAATAGGGGTCAGTCACAGCTTTAAGTACAGCATGCAAAGTGCAATTTTGAGTGCAAAATGCAATGTTTTTTACCCACAATGCACAGTTCACCCCCAAAACTCCAGGAATATTGCAACCTCAAGGGGTGATGTGCCTGATGCAATTGAGGCTGATGTGTTAAAATATGTACACATGTGCATTCACCTTAATAAATAATATGTAATTGCACTAATGTTGGGATGTTGTCAGTTCTGGCTGTTGGCATTCAAATTATGTCTATGCCTGATTTTCTTATGCACCAGTATGCTGTGTCAATTGATGCAGGTTGCTGTGGAAAGCCTGGAACTACCACTACCATTTGAGATGGTGGTAACTCTAGGGTTCTCCTGTATCAATAGACATACAGTACTTGAGCTCAATTTGCAACAGGAAGAGGCAGTGGCACTGAGCACAACTGCAGGCATGGGATTTGATATCTGGAAACCTTTTATCCAGAAACCTAATTATAGAAAGGCCATCTCCCATACACTCCAAAATTATTTCATTTTTCTCTGTAATAATAATCCAAACTAAGATATAATTCATTTTTATTGGAGGAAAAACCAGCCTGTTGGGTTTATATCCATGTTAACATGATTTTCTAGTAGATTTAAGGTATGAAAATATAAATTATGGAAATATCTGTTATCCCGAAAATCCCAGGTCACAAGCATTCTGGAAAACAGGTCCCATACCTGTATATGGAAGTGCAAGGAGTGGCTTTGGAACCAAGTACCTTAATAATTGTCTTGCATAATGTGTTTGGGGTTGTAAATGATCCATTATGACCCCTATTATCTTATCAATTCAAGTAGAATACTATTTACAATCAGCACTCAAGTAGTGCCAACACACAGACTTATTTAAAGAGTGCTAGGGGAAGGGGCCTATATATTAGGTTGGTCTTTGGGGTGGTTTGGAGCAGGCAAAGGGAACTATAGATAAAATATGCATGGTGGGCTTTTTGGCTCCCCAAGAAACGTTTGCGCTGCTGCCACCTGAGACGAGTTACTTAACGGTGCAGCAGTGATCATTTCAAGATTGGAAGGCAGGAAGAACAGAGCAGTGCTGAGACCAACTATAAGTAAGAGCAAGGAGCGGAGCATATATTTATGCAAGTAATGAAAGTGGTTTTGCTTGCAACAGACTGTGGGGAAGGTTCATGGACCACAACTGCACCAGCAGATGATGAGGGAAACCTGTGCCAGTACATGTTTCGGGCTACAAACCCTTTCTTACTTAAGGTACTTGCTTCCAATTGCAACAAAGTTCTGCTTTAAGGCTTCCTTCATCTTTTTGTTTTACTTGTTACAACAAGAAACACGTGGTGGAGCCAGCCTAAGAATTATTAGCCAAATTGGAACACTGGATACCTCTCATTTGTATGCACTAGCAGACGTGCATGAGCTCTAATATTTCCAGCACAAAAAAATTATATTTGTACCTGAACTACAAGAACACACACAAAGCAGAGAGACACAATAATGTAAGCCTAGACAGTGACACTCAAACCTGTTCCTTTAACACAGGACTAGGACAGGACGGGTTTCCAGCAGGAGCCACTGTACATGAAAACAAACAGGCAAAAAGTTGACAGAATGAAGGCAGAATTCAATAAAATATGCAAACTTTCCAGATGGTAGGGGCACAGTTGATGGCAAAACAGTGAAAGGTGGAATGATTATAAAATGTTTTCAATGGCAGTTGTAAATGGGTGGGACTGTGGATGGCAAAGGTTTTGTGCCAGAGACAGATATAAGCGAACATTTCTGACTGATGCGATCCCAACGTAGTTGCTTCCATTTCGTCATCAAACGCACAAAACTTGTGGTTGTGGCTGCTGTTACCTTTTAGGGCTGAGCTCCATGGACGTTTTTCATCTGGATCAGCGCGCGGTGACGAAACATAGGCGACAAGTCAGATGCAATCGTAGGCGGCAAAATATAATTGGACGAGCAGGTAAAAACTACATTACATCCGAAATGCAGAAAGCAGCGTCTTCATCCGACAGTCTAACTGTGTCGTTTTTACCTTCTACTTTTCATTGAGTCCAATTATATTTTGCCACCTGTGATTGCATCCGACTTGTCGTCTGAGCTTGTTCGACGCACCGATCCGTCGAAAAACGCCTGTGGAGTTCAGCCCTTAATTGTGGGGAAAAACTATGTATTTTGAGTAAAAAATAAAGCAAATTGTGTCTGAAATTACAATTTGCTCATTGTAATTGTGTTTAGAAAATGAGTCCTCTAATTTTCTAAATTCGGATTTTTAAACATTTACCTTTTCTTTTTTTTAGAAGTTATAGACTGCAGTCTTTGCAGGGATGGTTGCCTTGGAGGATACTCATGGGATGCGTTTATCACAGTACTAAATCAACGTAAGCAGAAATGTAACCATAAACAATTTGGATACATGAATTTAATTTCATGTTATTTTGTTTATTGTTTAGATTATAAATTCTATGGGGCAGGGGCCTTCTTCTTCCTGTCTCTTACCACATGGCACTTAATTTCTGTCTGATGCAATGTTCTTTATTCATCAGACTGGAATTGCCTCTAAGCAGCCATGCAGGGCCACCCAGGAGCCCAAGCCCCGCCCCAAACCCTGCCCACTCCACATCACAGTTAAAAGACCACACAGACATCAGCGCTAAAAAAGTAACCCCCATCACACATACAAGTTATAAAAAGATATTGATGGTCAGGGCTCCCTTATAAGTTTAAAAAAAACATTGGCGCCCTTACAAGTTGGGTCCCCAAAAAAATATTTTTTTAAAAAACATCGGCGCTAGGGCGCCCCTTACAAGTTAAAAAAAAATTGGGGCCCCAGGATAATACATTGGTGGCCAGGGGATTAAAAAAAACACACAAATTGGTGTTCAGTAGAATTGAACTTGTGGCTTCAGGACTTCAACTTCAACTTTCGTGACTTTGGGTCTTTTCAGTGGTTCGGGACTTCTGCTATTTTTGTGGCTTTGGGTCTTCTCGCCGATTCGGGAGTTCGGCTGTTCGTCATTTTCGGCTGTTTGGCTGGCCGTAGATCTTCGGTGCTGGCAAGGGAGGCCCGACTCTTTCTAAACTGCAGCACTGCCGGGCCCCCCTTCATGCCCGGGCCTGAGACACTTGTCCCCCCTGCCCCCCCCCTGATGGCAGCCCTGCAGCCATGTAAAACGTGAAATAATGAGTTATATGGCATTTTCATTTTCATATAGCTGCAGTGCTTAAATTGGAGTGAAAAAAGTGGAGGGATGCTCTGTGTGGTGAGCATGGTGCGGGGTGCTAAAACAAGCCCCTTCCACAGCCATAAGCCACACCTATTCTTATAAATAGCCTCAATCACCAATTCTTTCTGGTTTCACCCAAGCCATTTTGGTATTTCCTTCTAATGCACAGTTTGATGCCCATTATGCATAGATTTACGTATGTCACCTGTAGGAACCCCAAAATGAAAATTGTGCATATGACTTTTCTTGGCTGCAAATTCAGCTTCTACAAACACAGCACCTTTTCTGTGTATTGTGTGTCATAACCTAGCACAACCCCATCATACTCTAAATTACCCAAAATTATTTCATATATATCATTCTCTCACTATTCCTTAATCTGCTGCTGTTTAATACCATCAATTTCTCTTTTTTTCCGTCTTCTCTCCTTTTCTCTATTACCCACTCTGATGCCTCCACCTTCTTTATCTGTTTAACAATGCTCTATCTTTTCTACTTCTCTCCCAGCAATCTTTTCACTCCTTTTGTGGCCAGCGCCCCCCCAATTAAAAAAAAAAAAATCAGCAACCAGGATCCCCAAGTTAAACCCCCCCCCCCCCAAGTTTTAAGAAAAAAAAACATTAGTGCACAGTGCCCAAAGGTTTAAAAAACAAATTGGTGTTCGGCATGGCTCGGCTCCTACTTCAGCACAACTCGGCTCCTATTTCGTCCAAACTCGGCTCCTGCTTTGGGGCAACTCTGCTCCTTCTTCTGCGCAATTTGGCTCCTTCTTCGGTGCAACTCAGCTTCTTTTTTGGCACAACTCAGCTCCTACTTCAGCGCAACACTGCTCATACTTCGGTGCAACTGGGCTCCTACTTCGGCAGTTCAAGGGGACCCGGCTAATCTAGGAAACACAGCACTTCTGGGCCCCCCTAAACATTTAGAAGCCATCGGGCCCAGTACAATTGTGCCCCCCGATGGCGGCCCTGACTCTGTCCCACCCTACATCTCTGAATTCATCCAGCCACTTACTACACTCCTCTACTGACCTGCTCCTCAGCTCTTCTCTCATTTCCTCCTCACACGCTCGTATTCAAGACTTTTTAAGGGCTGCACCCCTACTCTGGAATTCTCTTCTTACCGTCTGTCTGACTTTCTCCCAACCTTTCAAAAAAATCTCTTAAAACACACTTATTTAGAGAAGCCTACCCTCACTCTGTTTAGTTACCAAATGCAATACCATATGCTACATCTCTTACCTTGCTTATTTCTGATCTTGCCCACTCCCACATCTTGTGTCTCATTCTCTTCCTCTTTAGATTGTAAGCTCTTTTGCACAGGGCCTTCCTGACCTTTTGTATGGGTACTGGTCATTATGCATGTAATTCTGTATGTTCTATGTATGTAATTCATGTGATTTCTTTGTATAAATGCATTTATTTTACAGCGCTGTGCAATATGTTGTCGCTCTAAAAATACATGATAATAATAATAATACATACACATGTTGATGTATCATAGGCAATGGTGAATCCAGCTGGTTACAAAAGACTTTGCTTTAGTAATGAATTTCTTGTCCCCACAAGAAGGTATTGGGACAGGTTAGACACCCCTACATCACTCTTTAGTTTGTTAAAATAAACTGCAAATCCATCAAAAAATCATTAATCACAAAGACCAATAGCCACTACTACAGGTATAGGATCCATTATCTGGAAATCCATTATCCAGAAAGCTCTGAATTATGGGAAGGTCATCTACCATAGACTTCATTATAAGCAAATAATTCTGATTTGTAAAAATGATTTCATTTTTCTCTATAGTAATTAAACATTAAACATGTTTAAATGATTTTTAGTAGACTTAAAGTATGGATATCCAGATTACAGAAAGATCCCTTATCCAAAAAAAACCTACAGGTTTCAAGCATTCTGGATAACAGGTCCCATACCTGTGCCACATAACTTTAAATTGCATATATATTTACATACTGTATTGCATTATAAGAGGATGACATATTAGGCGCCTCAATAAACTTAGACTACTCCACAAACCCAGAAGTAGGAGGATGTATATCAAATGTGAAATAGTCCAACATTTGGCTGAATATCACTTACCATTTATAGAGTCTCTCTTGGCTGGTAGTTCTTCAATATAACATACCACTCCCATCATAAATACCAAGGGATCCTGTATGTGGTACAGGTATGGGACTTTTTATCCAGAACCTGGGGTTTTCTGAATAATAGGTCTTTCTGTAATTTGGATCTTCATACCTCAAGTCATGTAAACATTAAATAAACCCAATGGGTTGGTTTTACCTCCAATAAGGATTAATTATATCTTAGTTTGGGTCAAGTACAAGGTACTGTTTTATGATTACAGAGAAAAGGGAAAGAAATTTGGATTATTTGGATATAAGAGTCTAGTTTCTGGATAATGGATCCCACGCCTGTATTTATCATTTTGATTATGTGAGAGGATACAATTTTGGGATACTTGTACGTATTTACTCTAACAGGTTTGTTTGTTTTCTATCAGGTTTTGGGGTACATTCAAATTGATGAGAATAGCTTATGTTCTGATGACATTCCAGATTTTACCATAAAGCCAGATGCAATACAATAAATAAACTTATCTCACGGTAAGAAAACTATGGAACTGAATTAGGAGAAATTGTTTTTCTCCTCAAATTGAATCTCAGCCATAGGTTTTCACATGATAAACCATAAAATGCTTTCTCGTGGAACTGGATCTGGTCCTTTATTCTCTATCTGTTTTTTAGTTTATTCATTTTTCCTTAAAAGGTTTTTCAGAATTCTTTTTTTTTTCTTCTGTAGGAGGCCTGACTAGTGAAAATACATACCCTTACACTGGCTACAAGTCTAAATGCCGGAAAGGTCTTAAACCTATAGGATGGATTCATGATTTTGAAATGCTTCAAAAAAATGAGACAGGTAATAACTGTTATCCACTAAATATGTATTGGTTCCCAAGGCAGCATTTTTCATGTAGATTGGTTTATAGAACATTCACATGTGTTCCTGCTTAAAATATTGGACTAATTATGGTGATACTAGTTTCCTTTTAATAGAACTTACAATTTAGAGCTGAAATAATTCTGAGGCAGTGTCATGATTCTACCATGTTCCCTTCCAGTCTACAGCCAGAGGCTCTTATTGTGACTGATACAATCCAATGCTATTTGCCAGCTCACTTGGCCGATGGCAACTTTTTCACTCCATAGACTAACTTGGCTATCACATGGACCCTGCTAGTGCCCCTTAGGTCAACTTTGCTTCCAGAACTACTGGTTTAAAAGCACAGATATAGGTCTGAAGAAATGACATCAGAAATGTGTGTTTTTTTAATTACAAAGATTATAAAAAAATAGAATTTGTTATTTTTAGTAGAAAAGCTTTGTCAGTAGAGGACAGAACTGGCATGCACTGTTTATGGACATATTGGGAGCTCATATCTCTAAATGCATGGAAAAGTAAGTAAAGACACCAAACATGCTAAATTTGTTTTCTTAATGCCAGATAATATATAATGGTTGCACGTGTGCCAATTTAAGGACACTAAACAATATAGGACCAGATTCAATTGCATGAAGAAAACTTGCCTCTTAAATTCATTTCATATTTTCTCAAATAGTTCAATGGAGTTTTTTCAGCTGCTGAACTATAAACCAACTACAGTAAGGGGCAGATTTACATAGGGTTGAATATCGAGGGTTAATTAACCCTCGATATTCGACTGCCGAATGTAAATCCTTCGACTTCGAATATCGAAGTCGAAGGATTTAGCGATATTTCTACGATCGAACGATCGAAGGAATAATTGTTCGATCGAACGTTTAAATCTTTCGAATCGAACGATTCGAATGATTTTAATCCATCGATCTAAGGATTTTCCTTCGATAAGAAAATTGTTAGGAAGCCTTTGGGGACCTTTGGCCTCAGTAGGTTTTAGGTGGCGAACTAGGGGTTTGGAAGTATTTTTTAAAGAGACAGTACTTCGACTATCAAATGGTCGAATAGTCGAACGATTTTTAGTTTGAATCGTTCGATTCGAAGTTGAAGTCGTAGTCAAAGGTCGAAGTAGCCTATTCGATGGTCGAAGTAGCCATATTTGACCATTCGAAATTCTAAGTATTTTTCTATTCCTTTACTTGAAAATGGGCCCCTAAGTGTTCAAATTAAATCTGGCCCATATTCATAAATGACTCCAAAAATCAAATAGCGCTATAAAATATATATTTCACAAAGCATAAAATTGATGGTTTACTACGATGCGCAAGTGCAGATATTTACTGGTAACAAGTCAAAACAAATTGTTGTTGGCTGCTATGGGCAGCTGCACTTCTGCTATTTAGCACCTATGTTCATCTATAGGTACTAATGCTTTCAGGACTATTTTCCCTGATTCTTAATAATTAAGCCTTAGCCTTCTAACTTTCTTAACTAAAGATGCAGCACTCTAGATAACCTTCTTTCCTTATTTACTTGCAAGGGATGCAACAAAAGATCTCCTTATTATAAAGACAGCTGGGATTTGTATTACAGATATGGGATCCGTTATCTTGAAACCTGTTATCCAGAAAGCTCTGAATTACAGAAAGGCCATCTCCCATAGACTCCATTTTATCCAAAAATGATTTCCTTTTTCTCTGTAATAATAAAACAATACATTGTACATGATACAAACTAAGATATAATTAATCCTTATTGAAAGCAAACCCAGCCTATTGGGTTTTTTAATGTTTACATGATTTTCATGTAGACTTAAAGCATGAAGATCTAAATTATGGAAAAATCCTTTATCCGGAAAACCCCAGGTCCCGAGCATTCTGGATAACAGGTCCCATACCTGTATAAGCATTTACATCAGTTGTCTACTGCCAAGTTAGTTGCATCTGCATGCAAAGTCTTTTTGGTATGATTTACTCCCTTTCTGAGGCTAAGCTAAATTGCCACTAAGATTACAATGACTTGTTACTGTGGCAGCTACAGTATGTTCTTTGTAAACAAGGTGGAGTTTTACTGTATATCCAAGGTTTGACTTGTAAGAACCCAATAAGATCTCCCTTTCCTTTGCATTCCAGAAAAGTCCTCCAAAAATGAGGCTGTTTGTCACAAAATAGATCAAGAGTATTCACAATTTGCTTAGTAAAGTAAAAAGACATTATAAAAAATAAAACTGTTTATAAAATGCACAGTCCTATAAGCTAAATAAGCACTGCCATTTCTAACATTCCCTTTGAAAACTGTGGTTAAAAAACGTGCTCTCCACCATTTCTAATCAGTGTCGGACTGGCCCACAGGGATACCAGGAAAACTCCCAGTGGGCCCAGGTGTCAGTGGGCCCTCCTGCTTCAAAACATTTGGCGTATTTCATGGTCATTACCTATTTCTATGAGAACAAAGAGACTAAATAGATTGAATAATAGAGTATTGTATGAAAATAAAAGAGACTAGCAGAATAGAGGTTGCGTGAGGAGAGGAATTATATAGTCCCTGATCTAAGGTCTTTTGGTGGGCCCCTGGTGTCCCATTCCGACACTGTTTCTAATCATAATCAATGGATGACCAAAGTCATTCCAGATTGGAGCCCTCGACTATTCAACTCAGTAGCCCTCTCTACCATGAATTTGTATTGCACCTTTTCCTAGGATCCAGCTCTGCTATTGCTGCTTTACTCACATGGTTCCCTTCCCAAAATCTTTCCTCTCTTATGAATTAAACACTGGGGATGATCTCATTCAGGCTAGTGCTTAGAGTTGGTATGTTCTTGCTATGCTTGTGTGTTTTTTTGCCTCTCGGTATTCCAGCTTCCACCCACACTCTCTGAAAAAAGATACAGACAGGTTCAGTTGCTGCTGACTAATTTAACAATATTAAGGGGCCAATTCATTAACTTCGAGTGAAGGAATAGAAGAAAAAATACTTCGAATTTCGAAGTGTTTTTTTGGCTACTTCGACCATCGAATGGGCTACTTCGACCTTCGACTACAACTTCGAATCGAAGGATTCGAACTTAAAATCGTTCGACTATTCGAACATTCGATAGTCGAAGTACTGTCTCTTTAAGAAAAAACTTCGACCCAATAGTTCGCCACCTAAAAGCTACCGAACCCAATGTTAGCCTATGGGGAAAGTCCCCATAGGCTTGGCTAAGTTTTTCTGGTCGAAGGATAATCCTTCGATCGTTGGATTAAAATCCTTCGAATCGTTCGATTCGAAGGATTTAATCGTTCGATCGAACGATTATTCCTTTGATCGTTCGATCGAAGTATTTGTGCAAAATCATTCGACTACGATATTCGAAGTCGAAGGATTTTCATTCCCAGTCGAATATCAAGGGTTAATTAACCCTCGATATTCGACCCTTGATGAATTTGCCCCTGTGTGTGAATGTGATAGGGATGTACAGTTTAAACTCTGCTGTAACACAAGCTGATGTTAACAATGCATAATCTCTCTAAAGCACTGCAGATGTTGGCACTATATGAATTAAGGATAGCAATAATTATTACAGCAATATTAATATTGTGTATAAATGTATTGTTGCAGCAATGGCCTCACATGTTGCTGATCGAGGAACCCTGACTGTGACTATCAATCACGCTCCATTAAAGGTAAAATAATTATTTCACTCATTCTGGAGCATTGAGCTCAGAACACATTCCTCATCTGTTTACTCTTTCTTTTTCTGGTATTTATTGCAGCATTACCAGAAAGGAATAGTAGATACATTGAGATCTAACTGTGACCCTAATTATGTGGACCATGTGGTGCTAATAGTAGGATATCTTGGAGGTAAGCTTCCCCCCAGGTTGAACCTTAGGGCCCTGATATTCTATATGGCAGTGAGTCTGGATGTCTCACAAGTGTAATGGCAACATGAACAATCTTTTACTTATTTAGTAGGTTGATGTTCTTTTCATTTACATTGATGATAAAGCATGTAGAATTTACTAGTCATCTGTTTTAATGCAAACCACTTATTGATTGGTATGGTTTACTGCACTCAGGCAAATAGGTGAATAACGTTTATTCACCTATAAATAAATTTATAGGTGAATAAAGTGCAATTTCAAGTGCAATCATCCGTTTTTCCCCCACAATAGTGTTTTTCCCAGAATGTCAGCATCATTTTGGGCACAATGCAGGTATTGAATCAGACACATTTGTGCTGTGTTTGGCACAACTGCACCCAATTTATGTAAATGGATGCAACTGAATGTAAGACTGCAAAGCAGTAATTGACACATGGGACTCAGGGAACTGTGGAGCTACTGCCACCTCCTGGCCAGGCTGCAGCTCCAGGGTTTCCTGAGTCCCCTGTGTCAATAGGTGCAGCAGCACCTGATTCTTAAAGGAAAGTAGGAAGGACTTAGTGGTGCTGAGAACCGCTATACAGAAGTGCTAAGAGCACATTTGAACACAAGCACCTTTAAAGGAGACTTAACCCCCATACCCTCCATAGTGCCCCTCCCTGCTTCTGCTCCGCATAGTGTAATAGTGAAAAATGTGCCCCTAATTGTGAAACTTGTATCTGTGCAGAGTATCGCAGTGGAGCTCAAGGGTGCCATCTTCAGCAACTTCTGTGTTCTTCAGATACTTTTCCTTCCCTTTGGCTCTTTATGGGATTTCCACATCAAATATCTCCATGTCGTCGTTCCCTTTCAGAAGAAAACCAAGATATTTAAAATGTACTAAATTTAATACATTAAATAAAATAAAAATAATAATAATAATTTAACAGTTTGATGAAATATTATAATGTACTCTTTTGGATTTGACTTTCCCATATTTGAAAGTTTTGTAGATATTAGATTCTGGAAAAGAGATCTCATGCTTGGACTTTCAAGTAATTGGCCCATTATTGCCTTCTAAATCACTATTGCTACTAATAGCACTGCTAGGATACAACAAGATGGTAGTGACAATTTAAGTCGTAAAACACTCGCTTGTCTGTTTTTTTGTCTCAAAAACTGTACTTCGTCTGGTACTTGCTGACAGGCCCAGACTGGCAATCTGTGGATTCTGGAGGGGCTGCTATAAGGTGCCATAGAAAGTCAGTATTTAGTGGGCTGGAGGGGGCTGTTTGGGCCTCTGTGTGGAATGATTGGGCCTCTGTGTACCTGAAATACCAGGGCCTATTTTAATTCTCAGTCCGGACCTGCTTGCTGAATATTAACTCCTACATATGAAACAGAATAATTGTTTAAAATGACCTATTCCTAACCAAACACCTGATGTGAGATCTGGGATTAATTGAAGACAATTGTAGAATGTTCAAGTGCAACTTTAGAGGGACATTGTTTGGCAAAGGCAAACTAATATTACTGTATATAATATACAAAAGGGACAGAATAGCAGGTGTATAAAGTTGTAAATTCATGATCTGTTTTCACTGTAGCAAATAAACTTCCACAATGGATACTAAAAAACAGTTGGGGAGAAGACTGGGGAGAAAAGGTACGTAACCATTTAATCACCCCAAGAACTAGTTTAATGCTTTATGTGCTGGAAGATCTGAATGTCAATGCAAACATATAAAAACATGGTAGCTTGCATATCTGTGTGTTGCCCCATGCCCTGCACATAAAGGGCAGTAGGGCACCTCTTGGGTGAAAATACTTTCCCCAATTGAAGGTGCGGGCTGATAGAGCCTGCACTCTAGTTGGCGGTAACAGTAGTTTTTATTAAAAAATTGCCCCCCCCCCCGCCAGCGCTAGGACACTCGCACCAGGAGGCAGCCATGTTGTGTAGAGCACATGCGCATAATGAGATTCTGATGTCACGCGCATGCACATAATGAGCAAGTTGAGCATTATATGCATGTGTTTGCCCCAACATGGTCATTCGAACCCGGAGCTCCCTCCAGTGCGGGTGTCCTAGTGCTGGCGGGGGCAATCTTTTTAATAAAAACTACAGTTACCCCCAACTGGAGTGTGGGGGTATGCACAGGAGGTATCAAACTATTTAGAAGATTCATAATGCTCAATTTAAGATGCTTCGTCATGCTAACCAAGAACTTATGAAAGATGAGATGTTATAAAGTGCCAGTTTTGAGTTGATTTTTTAAAGTTTTCACAATATCAACTCAAAATTGGCATTTTATTTTATACCACTCTTCAACAACAGGAGCCAGTGCTCCTATTCTGAAAAATATACACCATTCAAGGGATATTTCTAAAGCGGCACACTACCATCTTACAAAATTTCCAAGACTAACTAGAATTCCATAGCCTTCAGCCTTGTGCTTTTCTATGGTCATTGAACTGCTCGGTAACTTGTAATGTTCTAGTACTTTACAATAGGGGGTACGTTATTTACTATATAATACACAAGAGCCATGCATATTCTGTAAATGATATCCTTATAAATGTTGCACAGTGATGTCATCACTGTGCTTAGTTATGTAAATAATGTCACATGACTTGCTGAAACTTGTGTAATATAAAAAATAAAGTACTCCCTGTTGAAAAATATAGATACTGGAAGTCACCTCAGTGTTCCATTACATTGGTCTTTGCTGGTCATTGAACTCATGTGACTTGTAATATCCTTCTATTTTTGCTTTATTCATTATATATAGTATTCCTATATATTACTATACAATGCATGTGCAAGGGAGCCTTTGGAAATAATGATAATTTTGGTGATGTTGAATGTTTATGAGCACTAAGGGGGGCAAGAGAGTCCACCTAAGTGCTCATACAGTATATCAGACCTGTGCCTCAAGGAAAACTATGTTCTGCTCAATTTGCCATTTAAACAAAGCAGGATGCAATGTGCAAAGTGCAGAAAAATGCCATATACAGTGCTCTATAATATTAAAGACTCCACGTATCCCTAATGTATACTCCTTTTATTTTTCTTAGGGTTTTTTCCGGATGTTCAGAGGAAAAAATGCATGTGGCATCACCAAGTACCCTGTAACTTGCATTGTGAAAGCTCACAAAAATCAGAAAAGAAAACGCTGTGTTTGATCATCACCAATGAGTGTATGCTTATATACATACAGTATATATGAAAAACTTGTGCTAAGTCCCTTCTTTTCTGCTCTACTTATAACTAGCATGATTGAACCATCTAGGTTCCAACATACTCAAAAGCTCATTTACTGACACTGGCACAATTGTTTCAGCATAATAACCTATAGCAACCAATAAATATAAAATTAATTTTAATAAGTGTGCAATTATGGATTACTGCTTTGATGTATATACTAAGGGTCACAAAATATTATAACATTATTATTATATTTCATATATTATTCTATATGAAAACTACAGTACAGTAGGGCAGATCATTTTAAAGGACAAGGAAATCCTAAAGGGGTGGTTCACCATTAAGTTAACTTTTAGTATGTACACAAATGCTCTGTAAGACATTTATTGCTATTGCTACTTTTTTAAATTCCCTTTTTTAGTCAGGCACTCTCCTATTCATATCCCAGTCTCTTATTCAAATCAATGCATGGTTTCTAGAGTCATTTGGACCCTAGCAACCAGATTGCTGAGATTGCAAATTGGAGAGCTGCTGAATAAAAAGCTAAATAACTACAAATGATAAAAAATTTTACATCATACTAAAAGTTAATTTAAACCCCTTTAAAACACTTGAGGGGGGAACTAACTAGTTAGGCATTTAAATTGCTACTTTTTTCTCTTGGCCCCTCTTCGTAAAGGGATACTGTAATGGGAAGACGTGTTTTTTTTAAAAAAAAAATGCATCAGTTAATAGTGCTGCTCCAGCAGACTTCTGAATTGAAATCAGTTTTTCAAAAGAGCAATCTTGTTTTTTTATATTTAATTTTGAAATCTGACATGGGGCTAGACATAGGGGTACATTTATCAAAGTTTTGAAGTATTTTTTGGGTAATTTGACCATTGAATATGCCAAATTCGACTTCGATTCGAATTGAAAATACTTCAAATATTCAACCATTTGAAAATCGATGTACCGTCTCTTTAAAAAACTTTGACTTCACCACTTCGTCACTTTAAACCTGCCGAATTGCTATGTTAGCCTATAGGGACCTCCTAGAACCTAGAGCCAAAATTAGGCTAAGTTTTAAAAAGTCAAATTTCTTTTTTTGAAAATCGTTTGATCGATTAAATCTTTCCAATCGATCAATTCGAACGATTGCTACGATCGATCGAACGATTTTCCTTCGACCAAAATCGGCCAAGAAAATTCAAAAAGAAAAGTTCAACTTCGAAATTCGACCCTTGATAAATCTGCCCGATTGTGTCAGTTTCCCAGGTGCCCTCAGTCATGTGACTTATGCTCTGATAAACTTCAGTCACTCTTTACTACTGCACTGCAAGTTGATAGCACCCCCTCCCTTCCCTCCAGCAGCCCATCAGCAGAACAATCGGAAAGGTAACCAGATGACAGCTTCCTGGTACATATAAGAACAGTATACTAAGAAATTTCTCTATACTCATGCTATTTAAAAATAGTATTTATTATGACATATTAAAAAACATCAATAACCCCACATGGAGCCCTACGCTTTTCTTGCCTATGATTAAATGCTGGGTAAGCATGAAACGCGTAGGGCTCCATGTGGGGTTATTGATGTTTTTTTTAATATGTCATAATAAATACTATTTGTAAATTGCATGAGAATAGAGAAATTTCTTAGTATAATGTTTACCTCACTAGAGGTCTCTATCATGTTACATCTTGTACTATATACCTAACATAAGGTTCTGTGGCCAACATCATTTTTGTATGATTCTTCATATAAGAACAGCACTCAATAGTAAAACCCCATGTCCCACTGCAACCCCATTCAGTTACACTGAGTAGGAGAAACAATAGCCTGTCAGAAATGAGTTCCATAGAGCACTGGCTCTTTCTGAAAGCACATGATCAGGCAAAATTATGGCTGCCTACAAACTAATATTACAACTAAAAAAAAAATACACTTGGATTAGAAATTAAAATGTATATGGTAGAGTGAATTATTTACAGTGTAATTAAGGAATAAAATCTACACCATAAAAAAAAAGACAGAATCCCTTTAATGCCATTCGCACACAGGGAGATTCACAGCAATTTATTGCTCTAGTCATTTATCTTTCTGAGACAGGGATACCATGCTATATTTGCCACTAGAGGACAAGATGCAATTGTGCCCTTTGCTATTACCTTTGAGGGAGGGGGACAAAAATTGCTGGGCAGACAAAATGCTGCAAATCTTACTGTGTTGTTACCCTTAAAAAAACACAGAACCAGGCTATTTCCCTCTAGCGAGCAGCACCTCCCCTTTTCTCTGGGTATGTACATGTGCAGCACAGAACTTTCTGTGAACCTTGCTTCATTGTGCATGGGCACAACTTGGGATACCTATGAACTGGAAAAAATAGCTATGTGGTATTCTGAAAGACAGAGGTGTTCCAGGGGCCTTTGCCACCCTCATCTCTTGGCAGCAGCACCCCAGCTGAAAGAAAAAGAATAATAAATATTTTTAAAGAAAAGTCACACAAGCACCAGGGAAAAAATGTAGAGATTGTTTTAGGGATTCCTTTCTCTTTAAGGTTTAAAACAGCTCTGTATTTAGGTCCGGTGCTGCCCACCAGATCTAAGCACACCCCATATTGCAGAAGTGATATTGTGCTTGTGACATCACAGGCACAACGTATGACATGCACAAGAAGTGCACTCCTACCAGGTCTGGACTGAGATTCAAAATAGGCCCTGGCATTTCAGCTACACAGAGGCCCAAACAGCACCTCACCAGCCCAATAAATAGTGCCTGTCTATGGCAACTTACAGCAGCCCCTTTGTCATTTGCCAGAACCCACAGATTGCCAGGGCCTGACTTCTACCCTCTCACCCCCCCCCCCCCAGTTTAGCAGCTGGATTTGCCCACAAGTCTCTGGCAGTGGCTGGGGAGATTTCCTTTTTATTTAAACAATTTTTATATTGGCACCCGAGGGCCACCCTTTTAAGGCTGCCACCCTAGGCCCAGGCCCTCTAGTGCGCATATATATATATATATATATATATATATATATATATATATATATATATGGCCTTGTCCACCAGTTTTAAAATAATAAGGCACGTATTTGTGATCGGATTTGTTATTTTATTGTCAGTGAAATGAAACCACAAACTCAAATGCTCAATAAAAGCTTTATTCAATAATTGTACCAAAAACAGTATGAAATGATTAATGAAAAATAAATTTGCTGCCTAGGGATTTCTTTACTCAGAGAGTAGCCGCGTAACAACAACGACAGCAGGCGGTGCAGCAGTTGTTGACCCAGGTGCTTAAATTAACAATGCGAATGTCACAGCTAAACCCCGCAGGACCCCAAAAATATTCAACCCTGCACATCACTAGTATAGAAGGCCTAATGAAACTCCTGACTTTTGCACAGTTTCAACATATGTCTTAACATATGTCTATATTCAGTATATGTACTCTGCGACAGTCATTTAAATTGCCATGCATTTTGTTTTATCAACTAACACCTTTAAGCCATAGTCACAAGCTCAAAGGCCATTTATCAGTCATGATAGACCCTAATTCTAAATAAGTATGTCTTTGGTTAATTTATTCTCTGGTATGAAATGGGATTTTATTGCTACCGGCTGTCTTCATGTTTGGGCATGAAGCAAGTTTGATGTAATTTACTTACTCTTCCATGTACAATTCACAATGTGAGTTTGCTTGAGGGGGGGGGGGGTGTTTGGTTCCTCTTTAAAGCATTCCGATTGATTTGGCTTGAATAAAGGAGTGAATTCAAATGTGTTGAATGATTTGTCTCCAAAATACAAGTACAAAGTCATACAATAGAAATTGCTCTTTCTGATTGAAGTCCTAGGTACAAGTAGAATCGGTTTCTTTTAACTGAACCTGCCCTGCTCTTGTTGGAAATGACACAGGTCTGCCTATAAAAAAAATAATAAATGTTATTTAACAAAAAATGTCAATACAAAATGTAATATTGTTCTTATCTTAGTTTATCTTTAACTTAACTTATATGTAGAATGTAATATTCTGCTACAATTTGCAAACTGGTCTTTTTTGTATTTTTTTTTAAATTATTTAGCTTTTTGTTCATCAGCTCTACAGTTTGGAATTTCAACAGCCATGTGGTTCCTAGGGCCTAATCTACCCTAGCAACCAGGCAGTGACTTGAATGAGAGACTGGCATATACATTCTAAGACTAAATAAAAAGATAAGTATAAAAAAATCACAATAACAATAAAATTGTAGCCTTACGGAGCAAAAGTTCTTTGGCCAGGCTTCCTAAATAAAAGACCAATTGAAACATTGCTGAGTACAGGCCATTCTATAACATACTAAAATTTCAAATACTGGGGCACTATCCTTTAAAAAAATGTTGCACTCAATACACACTTTTGGTACCCAATTGTAGAAAAATCTAGCTTGCTATTTATGTATTTTCTGCATAATTTAGCAATTTAAAGATGGGGAATGGTCGGGAAGTGGCAGCAAGTTCTGTGTACAGATTATATCCCATGTTTAGCTAAGATCAGCTGGAAACTTCATAACTGGGAATTGCAAAATAAAAAAATATTAAATTGTATTACTTACCTATATTTAAAGGCAATCTTGGTTCTAGTTGGTTAAAATAAACCTCTAGTGTGCAATTCTGGCCTCCAAGTACCGATGTGACTTCTATTGTTATAATATCACTATACAGGGTGAAATTCAATTTGTTGCCAAGATAAAAAACGCCAGTGATGAGAAGCCTGGTGATGTCATCAGGTAATATGGGGTCAAAGCTCAAATGGGTTTTAGCAATCCTGAAAATAGAGAAAGAGTCCTTATGTACTTTTCCACATCTCCCCTCTTGCCCATCATGAATATAGCAATGATGGATGCAGTCAGCAATATATTTTCAGAGCAGCTGCAGTTCTCTGTCCTCCGAATCAGAGCGCTTAGGAGGGACTGTGGAAATTCTGCAAGGCAGGAAGGCAGTGTGCAAAGTGCCAAAGGTTCTGCACACTGGCTGGTAGGTCATAAACCCGATAGTTTAGTGACATAGTACAAATTAGTATCATCAGCAAAATTAGAGATAGTACTTACAATGCCAGCCTCAAGGTCAGTGATTAAGAAATTAAAAAGCAATATTCCACTAACAATACTGATCCAAATATTATGATCCGGGCCAATATTCCTTAATTAATTCTGTGACCTTTTGTGTGGTATTGTATAAAGCATTTTAGCAAAATCTAAGTAGACCACATCCACTGCCACTCCAGTACCAAGGCTTCTGCTTCCCAGCAGGGCTGGGCCAAGCCGACTGGGCACACTAGGCAACCCGGTCAGCTAAACCCGCCCCCTGCATGTGTGCACGGGCGCCATAACATAGGTGCAAGAAGCGGAAGCAGAGGGGCATTTTGGGGCAGGGGAGGACAGACAGGGGAGGGAAGGATGGACACAGGAGGGAGGGAGAGATGTACAGAAGAGGAAGGGAGGGACAGAGGAGCGAGTGTCAGAGGGGGTTGGCAAGACCTGCAGAGGGGAGCGAATCCGGACTAGTGGTAGGCAAAAGAATCTTGAACAGGCATCTGCCCAGAGCCCCCACAGCATTGCACCCTAGGCAGATGCCTCTTCTGCCTACCCCTAGATCCGGCCCTGCTTCCTAGTCCCGCAAGTATTTGTTATTTGTTTTGGAGCACTGAGACCTGCACCTGGCTAAATGAATACAGTACTGCCTGCATTCGGCAACTCTGTATTCATGGGACAGAAGGGAAGAGGCACATAAGCCTCCCCACTGCTGCTTATCCTCATACCCTAACGTGTGAGTTAATCAGACATGCAAGTTAGGAAGGAACAGCAAATGCAGACTGCAGGAGCTTTCAGAAAAAGAGGATTTTAACATTTCCTTTACTCATAGTCTGAATAAACAAACAATATGATATTGATATGATGATTTAATTTGAATAAACCATATGTTGTTACTCTTGAGATTTTGGGATCTTGTTTTCTCTGAATACAATGTATAAAAATAGAGGTGTGGAAGCACTCTAAAGGCTAAGTAATAGTATATTTAAGTATAAAGGAAGTGCTAGTTTTAATGCACATTCCCTGGGCCCCTGTCTCAAAAGTAAGTTTACAAAACAGGGGTTTTTAGTTACAAAGTTATGATCATAAAGTTGAAAAGCCACCATACCACGTCAAGGTAAACCCCACATGGCGGTCCCTAACTTGTTTGCCTTTCGGCCATAGTATAAAAAGTCTTACTGCATAGTAGCATTCAGTGTAATCAGTGTCTGTTGAACCTTGGTTTCAGTGAAAAGGATCTATCCTCCCCCGCCAGTATGCGGCTTTTAAGGGAGAGGCATTGTCCAACCAACGCCCATTTTTAAAAGTATAGGGCCCCATTAGTTTAAGGGGGGGTATGGGGTGCTATTAAAAACCACATGAAGCTCAGCCACAGCTTCTGGCAACAATACAATGTATAAAAATAGGGGTGTGGAAGCACTCTAAAGGCTAAGTAATAGTATATTTAAGTATAAAGGATATACTAATAATGGTGGTCCTATGCTTTTAAATATGGGCGTTGGTTTGGGCAATCTCTCTCTCTTAAAAGCCTTAACTGGCGGGGGAGGATCTAGGCTCCAGATTGAAACCAATGTTCCACAAACACTGAATACAGGTAATGCTATTATGCAGAGAATTGTCTTTTTATATTATGACCTGAGAATAAACAAGTTAGGGACCGCCATATGGGGTTTACCTTGACGTGGTATGGTGGCTTTTCAACTTTATGATCATAACTTTGTAACTAAAAAACCCCTGTTTTTGTAGACACATGCACTTGCATTTATACTGAATTGCTTATGAGACAGGGGCCCAGGGAAGTGCATTGTAAGTAGCACTTCCATTATACTTAAATATACTTTGATTTAGCCTTATGAGTGCTTCCACAACCCCCCAATTTTGTACATTGTATTAGCCTGAAGCTGTGGCTTAGCTTCATGTGGTTTTTAATAGCACCCCATACCCACCCCTATATACTAATGGTGGTCCTATGCTTTTAAATATGGGCGTTGGTTTGGGCAATCTCTCTCTCTTAAAAGCCTTAACTGGCGGGGGAGGATCTAGGCTCCAGATTGAAACCAATGTTCCACAAACACTGAATGCAGGTAATGCTATTATGCAGAGAATTGTCTTTTTAGATTATGACCTGAGAATAAACAAGTTAGGGACCGCCATATGGGGTTTACCTTGACGTGGTATGGTGGCTTTTCAACTTTATGATCATAACTTTGTAACTATAAAAACCCCTGTTTTTGTAAACACATGCACTTGCATTTATACTGAATTGCTTATGAGACAGGGGCCCAGGGAAGTGCATTGTAAGTAGCACTTCCATTATACTTAAATATACTTTGATTTAGCCTTATGAGTGCTTCCACAACCCCCCAATTTTGTTCTCTGAATACAAACCTTAGTCCAGTATAGCCAAACAGTATGGCCTGAAGAAATCCACCCATTCCTGTGAGAAAATTCACCGCTCCAGATCCATCTGCATTCTCAGTCCAAATCTAAAACCAAGCAGAATTCATTAATGGCTATTTAAAAACTCAGATGAAGAGTGGATGTGTACACATTTAGATACTGTGTTACGTCTGTGGATGTTTTATGCCTGTGACTGCACCACAAATTCATGTGATCAATTAAGACAGCTCGATAGCTTGTTTTATGTTTTGTATTCTTCATTAATTCAATGTTCATGCTAATTGTTATGAACACTCGTTATGCTTTAAACTCCATGCTATATTTGTCCACTGACTCGTGACTGTATAAAATATACAAAATATTTTGGTGCAGAACAGTGTTGCCACTTCATCCATTTAAAACAATACTGTCATCACATAATTACCCCCTTTAATATATTATTTATATTTTTACACAAAAGTTAATAGGGTTGTCTTATTGTTTTACATTAAAGTTTTAGATTTCATATATTGATATAGTATCAATGCCTCTATTTATTTTGCCTAAGTTAAGCCTCCTTAGGAGTCATTTATGAACGTACCTGCAAGCAGGTGCTCTAAAATGGGCTCAGTGGAGAGGACTTATTGCCGTGATTTAATTTATTAGCATCCAAACATTCAGACGCACACACTCTTTGAAAACACATGTTTCGATGCATTAGCAGAATTGTGTAACTCTGGGAGCAGCCACAATTAATATGGAATTATGGGTCAGAGAGAATTGCATTATGGGTAAAAAACATGGCGCACTGCATCCAAATTTCATTTTTCGCACTGCATTTGTAAATAACATACTGTCATTGTTTAATCAGCCACAGGCACTACAAGCAACTGTGTAGAAATTGTTTGCCCAGTGACACACGATGGGGCTGATTTATTAAACCACGTTTTCAGATCAGGCTTTTTCGCAACAAAAATCCAAAAAAGTAACTAAGGGGCCCCACATGCTATAAACAGGGCATATATATATTCCCTGTCTATTATACTCAAGTTACTGACCTTAAATGGCTCAGTGATGTTTGCAGAGCACTTCTCCAGTTGCTGCTGGGCCACCTGAATCTTCTTCAGTTCCATCCAGCCAACAGCAAACATACTCTGGAAGCCAATATGAGGTTTAATTAGTAATCATATTTAATATGTCAAATATATTATAGGTTATATAAGGATTCTTGTTGTATTCAATAGAGGCTATGGTAATAGTAACTGCCAGCCTTCATTGTAAGCAAAATACGGTCATTTGATTGTTATATTTTATATGAAATATCAAGGGGCAGATTTATTAAAGAAATTGTTCAGTGTAAAAATAAAAAGTGGGTACATGGATAGGCTGTGCAAAAAATAAAATTTTTCTAATATAGTTAGTTAGCCAAAAATATAATGTATAAAGGCTGGAGTGACTGGATGTCTAACATAATAACCAGAACACTACTTCCTGCTTTGCAGCTCTATTGGTTTCCTCTGATTTGTTGCCAGTCAGTAATCAATCAGTGATTTGAGGGGGGACATATGGGTCATAACTGTTTGCTTTTGAATCTGAGCTGAATGCTGAGGATCAATTGCAAACTCCCTGAACAGTTATGTCCCACGTGGCCCCCCTTAAAGTCGCTGAATAACTCAGAGTTAGAGAGCTGAAAAGCAGGAAGTAGTGTTCTGACTATTATGTTAGACATCGAGTCACTCCAGCCTTTACACATGGGAGAGGTCCATTGATCAATTCGGAGATGATTGTAGCCTTCCTGACATTCAAGTTTTTTTTGGAGAAAAAACTCAAATCGATTTTGGTCAAATTTGAATCAAATTCGATTCGAGTTTTAGGGTCAGTAAAATCTGTCTGAGTTTTAGATATGCGATTTTTAAAATAAATTTGGTTGAATTCTAATCAATTTGATTCAAGTTTTCGTGTCGGTAAAATTCATCCGAGTTTAACATATATTTGTTTTTTTAATTCAAAATCGAATTCAGAAGAAAATCTAATTTAATAAACTTAAAAAAACCTCACATGGCGGTCATTGGCTAACGGCATTTATGCCGTATGATGTGTATTATATGTGCCCAGTCTTGAAATCAGGATGACACTCTGGGTGCAAATAAACAGGGAAACATGCCATATTATTACCCAGGTCATTGCAGGACCATCAGGATCTGTAAGGGACTCATAAATTTGTAGGTCATTCATACGTTGCTCAATAGTCATGGGAAACATCATGGGATAGCCGAGTAAGACTACATCTGCCTGCTTCACCGTTTGCCCTGAAGAATAGAGGAATACTTAAGTATACTGTAGGTACCAAGCATTTGTTATTTAGCAGACCATCACGAGAATCTGAAGTCACTAGATTTGTTTTCTGTGTCCATTGACGAGAGACTACAACTAAAATGCAAGCTGGCTCTATTTAACAGAGCCTCATATCATTATGAAAAGTAAACATTAATGAAGTGATTGAACAAGAAAGAACACATCTTTTGGAAATTTACACAGCATCCTACTGCAAGACTTCCACATAATTTGTATTTATATAGGGATACTTATTTGTATATGCAGAGCTGCACATTTGAACAATACATAGTACAGGTATGGGACCTATTATCCAGAATGCTCAGGGACCTGGGGTTTTCCAGATAACCAGTTTTTCCGTAATTTGGATCTTCATACCTTAAGTCTACTAGAGAATCATGTAAACATTAAATAAGTATCTTAACACTTACAAACAGAGGAAAGCAGCATGCAACATAACAAAGAAACAAAAGACTTATAACATCGGGTTCATATAAAAAAGGATACAATCATGTTACATTTGACTTTTTATAAATATAAATCTGTTACATACCTATTTCATATCCATCAAATTCTGGGTGGTATTTTATCTTAGGGTCATAAGGCACTTTGATCTTGCTGGCTACATCTTTCCATATGTCGGGAATGTGATGCTCTAGAGAAACAGCCAGGTCTATGGCAAAATGTAAGCTGTGTAGAATTTAAGTTTAATAAAGGAACACTGAAAATAAGTAAACGCTGTTTATACTGAACATTATGGCTAACTGTACACTATACTGACTAAATTATCACTTATTTATTTAACCGGTCCTCTTACCACCCACTGATCTTTCCTACCATTGATTTATGCAAAGACCTGTTATCCAGAGAACCCCAGGTCCCAAGCATTCTGGATAACAGTTCCCACACCTGTACCATAAAGCCTCTCTGTGGCCACATGCAGATGTCCCCGTATTTTAATCTTTCTCTCTTTCTTTAACGTCTAACTTTCTACTTAACTCCCAGTTCCACAATAATCATTTCCCTTATTATGCCTTTTCACAATGCCTTGGATTATTTACTTTCATTCAAAGTTCTTTAATTAACTTCACCCGTTTCACAGAAGGAAACAACACCTCCCATTACTTATGCCCAGGATCGTTCATTCACTTACATGTCCTCAAACTTTACATCTATTTTATTCCCTGTAACAGATGGTTACTGACATCTTAATGTTTAACATGATCTGAATAATTTGGGTTATTTTATTAATAAATAAGTTCAAATCGAGCATGGGAGTTTGGGCGTGTTTTTTTTTTTAATACAATATGAGATAAATTTGGATTTTAGTAAATAACCCTTATAAGTAAGGTTACTGTCATCTCTAGAGTTTTTTCTACCATTGACAAATAAGCCACAGGAGCAAATGCAGATACACCCCATGTCTGTCCTGTGTCCCTCAACAGTGACAGCAATGACAACTGCCTGTCATACTGGGGATGCTTGTGTTCATTTTCAGGTTACCATTTATTTGCAAGCCATTACCTTGTCTGGACCAAAGCATTGGTATATGTTGAGTTATTAACATCCCAGTGATACTCATCAGGGGGCATCACACCTTTAACACAAAAGCCAAGAAATGTTCTCATTATGTGAAATATTAATAGGCATTAAATAGCTTCAAACTCGGGCCATTAATGGTGAAACACATACTGCACCAATATTTAGGCAACAGTTGTACAATTCAGTCAGTTTCTAACCAAACTGTGTGATATGTTTCAGCACATATATCAAAGTTTGCATATATTTTTCTCCTCTTATCACAATAGTGTTTTCTTCCTGCTGTTGTGCCCATATATAATTTTGAACAGGCCAAAGAAAAAGTGAATTATATTTTTCCATTTAAACTTTAGGTGGTATAAATTATTTTTAAATAAATCATGGTAAAAATAAAATAAAAGCATTTTGTTTTAGGGGGGTGCGATTTTGCTAAAGTTTCATTGCCCAAATCAGTCACTTTTTTTTTTTTGTTGCAATGAAGAATATTAATAAATCTCCCCTGCCAAAATGACTGATTGGTCCACTAAACCTCAAGTGCATTTTTGGCTGACTGTACTTTTAAATAAATGTTATTAATTTATTCTTATTCTTCACAAATACAGAAATGAAAGAGCAATGGAACATCAGGAGATTAATTGCCAGCAATAAATCACTGCCTCATTTTCCGAAGTTGCCTGAAGTTTCCTCGTGCGGCAACTTCAGGTGACTTCCGAAAACGAAGTGCCGCGCCTGCTTTAGTGCAGGCGACTTTTCATTATAGCAGACGGGAAGACACGCAAAGGCAGTTCGGGAAGATTGTCGCCCAGACGAAGAGCCGATTAGTCGCCAGGCAACTAAATCTCCCCGAATCTGCTCGTGTGTCAAAACCCTTAAGGCTCCAGATGATTACATAAAATATAAAGATAAAAAGGGACCATAGTAATGCACAGTATTTGGACTGACCATTCAGATGATAGCTCTGCTCTTCTTCACTCCAAACCACTCTGCTACACCAGTATTCAGCAACTGAGCTCACTACCTCCCATCCTCCAGCTGAAGCAAAGAAGTCCAAGTCCTAATAAAGGAATAAACTAAATTCAGCTAGCTAAACTGTGACATAAACAATAACCTGGATTTCATACATACACTTTTAATGCAAACACTTCAACAGTCACCTGAAAGTGCTCCAACAAGTGTGTAATGAGAGAACATATTAAGAGATTGTGCACCTCCCTCTGAGCCACTAAAACATGCCGACAATGGAGTGTTTGATGTGTTGGCATAGTTCCTTTTAATTTCTTTTGGGGTGGGGGGTGACTCAACATCACTGGGCCAATTTATAAAAGTTCGTAGTGTATATACCATAAAAAAATCAAATGTCAGTGCTGCGCAATATGTTGGCACACTAAAAATACATGTTAATAAGTGTAAAAACCATAGAGTATGAAAATAAAACTACGGCAAGTAAAAGCTGTTGGGGTCTTGTAGAATGGTAAATCTCATTCTTTTCTTGCAAAGATCAGCCTTTTGTTTGTGGTTTTAGAGGTTTTTGGAGATTAAAATGTTCATTGTTGTACAATTTTTTTGTTCATTTACAACAAAATCGGGTTTTGAAAATTTTTACAACGGCTATTTTCGTTCGTATTTTTTAATTTGGATCTTAATAACTTTCATGGCATTATTATGTGCACACATGTGCATGCAAGGTGCAAAACCACAAGAAAACCTTTTTAAACTACACTCCAGTGCAATTAACCAGTTAGTTATGTGCAGGGTCTGACTGGAGCAGGTCTGGGCCAACCCTGGTGATGTGCAACCAATAAGTAGTTCAATAACTACTAGTTTAGTAAACCATCCATGTATCACCTAAGGAAGAAATGTTTATGTAAAATCTATAGGGTTATATATATGTGTGTGTATGTATATATATATATATATATATATATATATATATATATATATATATATATATATATATATATATATATATATATACAGTATATGTAATCTATTTATATTTTAACTATAACCTGGACTAGCAATTCCTGTGTAAAGCATACTGGTCTGATAACAACAAAATCTTTATAAGTCACCTTGGTAAAGTGTAAAGTCCACTGATCTGTGAAGTACACCACCAATCTGCTGAAGGCCCTTGACTCCCGTCGAAGTAGTTCCTATACAAAGCCAGTTGTGATGCATTCTCTAACAAGAGCAAGACCATTGTTCTAGGCTATTTGAAACTGGCCCAGAACAGACTCGTAAGCTTTACACACAAATTGCTTCCCCAGGTGATAGCTGAAATCAAATGATAGTTGAAATGTACAGTGGGCTTAATAGCCCTTACATTACAGACATCATGCATGTCAACTGAACAAAGGGTCTGCGTTTTTTACCCTGCGGTGGAACACATGAAAGATCTACTGCAAGGGAACATGGGCAGAAACGTCTGTGAGTCCTTACATTTAATTTAGAACTTTTAATGATATGTTTACTAGGCTAAAGGCGGCCATAGACGTAACAATTACGATCTTTCACGGGAAGAAACAATAGAATTCTACCTGTATCTGACTATTCAGCACTAACAATGGGCGATGTTTGGGTCCCTTCAAAGGCACCCGATCAAAATTTTCTGTCCAGCCTGATCGACAAGCCGACCAAGTCTTCTGCCGTTATCGGTCGGCTCTTTTTCCACCATACACTCAACGAATATTGGACGAAAATTAGTTTCGTATGATATTATCTGTGCGTCTATGGCCACCGTAAGGGCTCTTACAGACGAGCGTTTTTACATGCGCACCCTTGCGTTCCGTTTTTCTGCGTTCAGCTGCAGGGGAGCGCAGGGATAGACGCATTACATTTTTTCCAATGGGGCTGTACTCACACAGGCGCGTGTAGGTGCCGAACGCAGGTTGAGACGCAACATGCTGCATTTTTCCTGCGTTCGGCGCCTACACGCGCCTGTGTGAGTACAGCCCCATTGGAAAAAATGTAATGCGTCTATCCCAGCGCTCCCCTGCGGCTGAACACAGAAAAACGGAACGCAGGGGAGCACAGGTAAAAACGCTCGTCTGTAAGAGCCCTAAGTCTTCAACTAATTGGTTGCACATGAGACATTGCTAATTATTTTTCTTTTTGCACAATGAGCCAACCCATTGCAAGACAGGCCCAACCCAGTGGCATGCTTTTCATACAAAGCAAAGGTTAGAAGGCTGCTTGTGTTGATTAGTGTTCTGCAAACAATTTACTAAACATGTTATGTTAGTTGTGTTAGTAGCATGTCATTTGCATTTACAGAGTTTTTTTGTAAGGTGCATGTCAGCAAATATGACTGGTGAATAAAGTTTACCTTAGTCAAATAATAATATTGCTGGAATGCTAGTAGAACATCTCCATTAATGTGAAGTTCCAGGTCTCCATAAATACTGTCAGGGCAGACTTCACAGCCAGTTAAAGCACTTTCCCAGGGAAACTTAGCACCCTGAAATAAGAGGAGCAAGAGTCTTTTCATACCTTATTCAAGTATTTTCAAACATTATCCTACTTGTGATGTGTAGACTAGATTTAAGGTGGCCATACACGGGCCGATTAAAACTGCCGACAGACCGTGTCGGCAGCTTATTGGCCCGTGTATGGGGCCCCCCGACGGGCTTCGAGGATCGATCCCGTCGGATCGTGGCCGCATCTAATCGTTGATGCGGTCCCGCGACCCGACCACCCATTACTATTCATTAGGATCCGATTATTGGGCCCTAGGGCCCACGATCGGATCAGCCCGATATTGCCCACCTCAAGGTGGGCATATCGGGGAGAGATCCGCTTGTTTGGCGACATCGCCAAATGAGCGGATCTCTCCGTGTATGGCCACGTTTAGGCAGGATTTCACTATTATATACATAGAGACATTATGAAGTTGTGGGGTTAATACTGATTTAACCTCCTTTTGGGGCATAGGAAAGATCTCTCTTTTTCTAGACTCCTTTATGTGCCGCTTATAGTCAACATAGGCATTTATGAACGACATTGTTACAATTATACTGCACTAGTTGTGCTTTATGATAACAGTCTAGTAGTATGGATAGAAGATTCTGTTTTAAAGCTTACTAAAGTCCATATTTGGTTAGTATAACTGTTTCAGAGCACATTCATCTTAAACCCATGAGCACCATTTATCATAACAAACTGACCTTGTAGCCTTGTTCCTGAGCATTTTGCAGCGCTCCCTTGAGGGTCCTTATCCTGTATTTGAGGATGTGTTTAGCCATCTCTGGATAGAACAATAGGATATTCGGATACACCCAGATATCCTTACAAAACAGATAAATATATGCTAATTACCGTTAATCACATACATGAAATAAACACTTAAATATTGAAATAACCATTTTTAAATATCTATGATAGAACCTCATGGTTTGAGTAATTAGTGACATTGGGTTGTGCGCCTCTTCAATGTGTTCTATATCTAATTTGGTAATTTTACTCTAGTACCCATGCTTACTGTGTCTTCAAACCATCAAGCTAGCCTACAGTTTTTATTTTTATGAACATTTTCAGTATTATTGAACAAACGCAATTTAAGCTGTAATTTGTGTGTGGAATTCACCTAAACTGACTTAAATTTTGAATAAAAATTAATCTTACCTGATCCCAAAATACATGTCCCCAGTAGTCTTCTTTACTGCGGCCATTGGAAAGACCACCAGGACTAATTCCATAAAACTCACCAGTGTACCCCAGTTGTGGAAGGGAGGAAAGCAGATAATAAAGGCAGCCATTCACTGCTTGTATAGTGGACAAAGAGCTTTCCACCTCTATACAGCTCTGTGCCCAAAATTCTGCCCAAGCTCTTTCATGGGAGGAATACAGCTGCATTTCAGCAATCAAAGTAAGACCTTCATCAAATTTTTCCTTCACATTGTTTTCAGTTTCACACACTGCTGTGAGGAACACCCAAGTCTTCTCCTTGCTACCTGTGAGCTCCAGGGATGGAGGAACAGGAGTCCATATCATATGGATAGACTTAACCGGACATGAATCTGTCTCTGACTGCAGCGTACTTCCAAAGATATACCTATAAGATATATTAATATAGGTATTAAAGAAAACATTATTTCTGAAAAATATTTCATTGACATGACCAGGTCTTTTTTTTTTACAGGTTTTATTTATTTTCTTCAACTTTAACATGAAGCAAAGGAAGCAGATCACAGCAGATATCCATTTTTAAATAATATATCATCACTTCACAAGATTATTGGTGGCAGCAGTAACAACTAATAAGTTATCAAACACATTAATGGATAGAAAAGTAAAGAGATGGAGAGAATGTAGGCTATGGGGTGCTATTTTTTTTTTTTTCATATTCTTTATTTGGTTTTCTTTTTTAAGAAAGATAAAGCAAAAACAATATACAGAAAGAAGAATGAAAAACAAAATAATAATAATAGAAATCATATCAGAAGGGTGTGACCCCTGGTTGCATTCATAAAACAGTTGTACAGTCAATGCATTCAGCAGTATATAATATTTGAAATATTCTCTGGAACAATAAAAGTAGTATCCATTGACTTTCTTTTAATCAGTTGTGTCAAGGGTCTTCAAAACAATAAAAGACAAGGGTGGATCAGCACATCACAATCCATCAGATCATAATACTACAACAACATCACGATCCATCTTCTAGCTCGTAGTACAAGAAAATCACATATTTTGATATTACCCTTCTCACTAAGAAACATCATACAGCAGCTAAAGCACGGGTATCATCCAGGGATGATTTGAATAAGGTCCAGGACGTCCAGGTTTTTATAAAATTGTTGGGGGATTTATTTGAGTATGAGAGTAACTCTTCCATGCGTTGTATCTGGTTGATTTCCGTTACCCATTCAGCCACTGTAGGAGGCCTAGTAAATTTCCATAGTCCGGGAATGACAGTTCTAGCTGCTGCTATTTCAAATGCTACAAAGCCCCTAGGTACAATTTTCAACTGTGCATTGGGGGATGGTATCGTTAGCAATGCTAAAGAGGGATCAGGTGTAACATCTATCCCTATGACTTTGGAGATTAACTGGAAGACTGAAACCCAAAAGGGTTGCAGTAATTGACAACCCCACCAAATATGTGTCATATCACCCTTCTCCATGTTACAGTGCCAGCATAAATCAGACACCCCGGGATAAATAATATGCAGGGTCGTGGGGCACCTGTACCATCTGGTGAGAATGTTGTAGTTAGTCTCATGTGCTTTGCATGCGGTTGCCAATTTGTGGGTAAGGACAAAGGATTGCTCCCAGTCTTTGACACTAAAAGAAGTATTAAGGTCCTTCTCCCATTGTGCTTTAAATTTGAGGTCCTGGGTACCTTTTAGGTCTAAGAGTATGGAGTAAACCTGCGCTAAAATATGAGTAGGTTTTAGTTTAGCTAAACAGAGATCATCAAAGGCTGTGCTGTCTGCCAATAGCAGGTTTTTCTCTGGGTTTGTTTGAAACCAATGGGCTAATTGATGGTGCATAAACCGCTGGGCAAAGGAATGCGTGGGAGTCTCTAAAATATTTTCTAGAGGGGCCACACCAGTTAAACTTCTCACCCTTATAAAGGGGTAATTCTCACTCTGTCGTTTAGCCAGAAAACCTTTACTAAGCAGACCCGGCGAAAATGCTGGATTCCCAATCAGGGGTGTCATTGGTCCTGTCCTAGCTGATATAGGTAGTAGTCGGAGGAGTTTATCCCATGCCAGTATTATATTGTGTATAGTTATGGGTAACATCGAAATTTCTTGTCTATCTTTGGGATTTATCCAAGGTAATGCAGCTAAGGGCTGCTTCACCTGAGACTGTTCTATCTGAATACATTCTTTTTGGTCCTGATGGTGGAAACAGTCAACCAATCTAGTGCAGGTTGCCGCTTGCCAATAAGTATATAAGTCGGGCAATCCTGCACCTCCTTTCTGTTTGCGCCTGTGCAAGGTTGACATTTTGATTCGGGGTGGCTTGTTAGCCCAAACAAATTGTGTGAGTAGCCTATTGGCTTTCTTGAAGATACTCATTTTAGGTGGCATGGGAAGGGTCTGGAAGATGGGGTGCTATTTATTATAGCAAGCATTTTGTATCAAGTCAAAGGCATTTTGTACCATGTTAGTTAATGCCTGAAGCTGTAGATGTAGCAAGTACATGTAATAGTATAGACATCCATGGGTCCCAGATTTTGTCAAATTTATCCATATAGGTCAACTTATAGAGGGAGAGGGCCTCAGACTTCCAAAGTAATTGCATTAGACAACTTTCAGAACAGGAATATTACTTTCCTAGCATAAAAGTACAAAAGCCTCAAGAGAATACATTGATACCTTCCAGAAAGAATGTTCTCAACTAAACCCAGGAAGTATGCATATGGTGACATTTGGCATGTTTAAAGTCTGTATTAAGAAATTAACCACTTTCCCCCAAGATCTGGGCAGTCCCAGAGTGCATGCAAGAAAACACCCAAGCTTACCCCACAATTGAAGCATACATTTTCTGGTTTAAGGCCCATAGAGTGGAGATGTGTAGGTGTAAGATATGAACTATGTATTGTATGGTATCAGTGGCGTAAAAATAGAGGAAGCAGACCCCGCAGTTGCTGAGGGATGGGAACAGTGGGGCGTGGACCACAGGGTCTGCTGTTTCTACAATTGCAGAGGGGTGGGTGGGTTGGTAAGAACAGTGCGCCGGGCCCTCCGAAGATATTTTTGCAGGGGGGCCCAGTACAACTGTAGTTACACAGCAGTATGGTATTATATAAGAAAATCATTACTACAAATTACAGAGGCTAAGAAGTAGTAGCCAAGGTCATCCCAATTATCGACATCTATCTGTGATATGTCCCCAGCCCATTTGGTATGACAGTTGCAAAGAACTGTCAATACAAGATAATTGAACCCACCACCTCTGCTGATATAGGGAAGGTGGCATCAAGGCCAGGCCAAGAAATGGGCTTGCCCAAGGCAAAGCACTCTCACACCTGCCCCCCGCATGTGTGCTTCAGCACGTGCTTGCTCCTGCAGTGAAATGCGCCATGGAGGCTTGTAAGAGGTCTTGTCTTATTATCTGCTATTACAATTAGTTTACTATCTGCTCTACTATGTTCAGCCATCTTTTCTCCATTGACCACTTGAGATAATATCTATTCCTGACCTGACAGTCTGCCAAATAAAACTACAGGTATTTTAAATGGAATAAATCAAAATGAAAAAAAAAATAGCAATGTCACAATCATTTGTGATCTCACTGAAATGGAGTAATTAATGACTTTCTTTCACTAACCCAAAACCCGACCTGTTCATACTCACTTATATTCCCCAAAGTCTGGCCCTTCCTGCAAATTCAGATCTGGGCTTTCTATCTTGAACTTGCTTTGAAGGTTCACACTGACCGGGTGGGATCCTTGTGTAGACATCAAAGTCACAATGTTTACAAAGAGGTGACAGTAACTTCGATGAGCAAAGATCTGCTGGGTTGCAGTAAATGAAGGACACTGGAGAGTGTGAATAAATGTACCTAAGGATACATTAGAGAAATATAAGAACACATAATTGAAAACATTATGAAAGATATGTGACTTAGCTGTGGCATTGCAAGAGGAATAATATCAGTGCAGTAATGATTCGCAAACAGTCATCCAAAAAACTAAAGCAAATGTATTTAGCTGCTCAAACATTATTTGAGCCTTTGAATCTGACCATTGCTTGAGTCTTTGTTAGTATAGTTATGCCACCAGCAACATGTTTTGCAAATCTGTGCTATAATTCTGCCCTCCTTCAGCCCTTCCCTTGTGTATCTAATGAACTGTTAAGGTGTCTTGTTTGGAAGAAATTGGCAACATGTGAGCCTTTTTTTCTATGAAGAACAGTTGTGTTTTAGTGGAAAAGCGCTTCTCTAACAAGATAGAGTAATGTATTTACTATTGCAGAGCTAATGCCTTAGGGTCAGGCCACACAGGGCATCTTGGGGAGATTTGGTCGGCTGGCGACTAATCCTCGTTTTTGCGGTGACCAATCTCCCCAAACGCCTTCCCTGACTCTGCGCCGGCTAAAATGAAAAAATGCTGGTGCTAATCATACGCATCGGTTCGTTTTCCGAAGTGGCCCGAAGTTGCCTCACGAGGAAACTCGACTCGACTTGCGTGTGATTAGCCGGCGCAGAGTCAGGGAAGGCATTTGGGGAGATTGGTCACAGCAAAAACAAGGAGATTAGTCGCCAGGCGACCAAATCTCCCCAAAACTCCCTGTGTGGACTTACCCTTAACTGTAATAAAATGTGGCAAATATTTACGCAAAGCAATACAGAAAAGTGATGATAGATAGATAGATAGCAGATGGATTACTAAATATTTTGCGAGTACACAAAAGAAATTAAATATGTCTCACATTGTTCCCATTTGATTCTTTATTACCTGTTTTGATGTTTAATGCAAATGTCTCAGTTAGAACTTTTTCTTTAGCTGCAACCAGCCTGAAGCATGGGCTAGGGATGTCAGCCCTGTGGCAGTTGCCTCCAGCTCCATTGTAGACACCGTTCACATGAAAAATATCTCCATAGACTTGAGTACCCAGATATCCATTAGCTAAAGTTGCCATGAGACGAGGGTCTGACGGCAAGGAGTTAGAGGAAAAGATCCACTGGTCACCTTCCATGGTTGACATTGCTTTGACCTGAGAAAAATTGTATTAAAATAATTCAGATTTTTACCTTAAGGGGGGCAAAGGGGAGTAAAAAGATCTAAAAACAGTAAGCTCATTTACCAGGCTCTGATACAGTTGAGTGCAGTTGTGCAGTTGATTAAAATAGCAATAAAAGTAGCAGGATTATCCATTGGGCATCTTCTCTATACCAGAGTGGAGCAGCCCATGCCAATGCCTGTCCAGCATGGACAATAATTATAATACATAGTAAATCTTGGATCTTTCAGTAGAGGACAAAGAAGCAGGGAAGGCTGCAAACAGAACTGGATCTAGTACTAGATGAGCAATCCATTGGAATACTTAGCAAAAAACTCTACATCATGGAGAATACATCTGTGGAGATATTTTGTGCCTACCACTTTGATCTCATCAGTTAACGACTCGCTCTGTCTTTTAATACAAAATATACACATTTTGCCCATGTCCAAACTACAAACAATACATAAACCATTCCACCTTTCAAGACAACCCCACTTTTACTATGCAGTGAAAATGGGACTGTTGGAATATACGACTTTGTCGGGCTAAGGCCTGGTGTTAAAGAAGTACTGTTAGCGTCTCACCTAGAGAAGAGGATGTCGGAAGTGATGCATGAAGACTAGGGGCCCCAATCTTATGGGAGAACATTATTTTCAGTCAGGGATACCTAGCCTGGATTACTGAAGTTGTTACAGCACTTAAACTTCTAGAACTGGATTTCTAAATATGCAAAAGTCTGGGGTCACAGGCCCCAACTACTTGTAGAACACAATACAGTAAATAGATATTGCATGATTTTTCTCCATTTTCTTTAGTTTAAAAATGTTTGTCATTGTCCTGTTATTCACTCTCTTGTTTTCTTACTCCTCTTGTTCTTTTCCATCCAGACCCAACACCACTGTTTTGCTGCTTTACCTTTCCTGTTAATTCTGTTATCTTCACCAATCTGTCTTTTTCTGCTCTAAAGGTGGCCATACACGTAGAGATCCGCTCATTTGGCGATTTCGCTAAACAAGCAGCTCTCTCCCCAATATGCACACATTGAGGTGGGCGATATCAGGCTGATCAGATTGTGGGCCCTTGGGCCCAACTATCAGATTAGAATGCAGGCAATATGGGTGGTCGGACCATGGAACAACATCAATGAACAAATGCGGCTGCGATCTGATTTTTAACCTTGCCCGATCAACATCTGGCCGACCTCTGGGCAGATATTGATCGGGTAAGCTCGTCGGAGGGCCCCACACATGGGCCAAAAAGCCGCCAATTCGGTCTGTCGGCAGCTTTTATCGCCCCCTGTATGGCCAGCTTAAGCTGATCTACATTTGTCTTCTGTTCAGTTCTCACCATCTGCTTTTTTCTTGTCCCCAAATCAGACATGCTTTCCCTTACCATTCCACTCCCCCCCCCCATTCTCACTTCCCCTCTTCTCCTTTACTATTACTACCTGTCCCCCTTCAACCACTTCCATCATGCTCCCTCCATAAAGTATGCTCTTTATCTTTATTTGTTTCAGCCAGAGCCAGATTTACATAGCGGGTGCCCCCCGTCCCCTCCCCTTTATTCAAGCAAATTTTTGGAGCAATGGCGATTGGTATCATATCTCCTGCTCTTCCCCAGTGTTTCTGAACCAATGTGGGTGTGGTTGGGCAGCATGCTTCCCCCTAAAATCCTGCTGCCCTAGACCCGCACCTTGGTGGCCTTTCCACAAAACCAGGCCTGGTTTCAGCCTTTTATTCTTTTCACTTCTCTTTGCATTTCACTCCAAAGGTTAATTCTTGCTTCTCTTTATCCTTCATTTCTTCCTTTCCATGTCCCTTTAACTGTAACTTTTTTTCTCCCTCATCCTCCCTTCTCTGGGTATGCAGTGAGGGAAGTTGATTTATCTGGCATCAGATACACAGTGGTACGTATGTGTTCTCATTAAAATAAGCTGCATGGCAGCAATGTAAACAAAATATACACAAAGCCCAAGCCCAAACTGGCAATTTGGAAACTCAGTGTAATTCCAGAGGGACTGCTGTAAGTTGCCATAGACCTGTGTACATGTGTGGGGCTGTTTGCGTCTTTGTGTCTTTGTGTATTTACAATGCAAGGGCAAGCTTGTTCCCATAGCTACTACCCAAAACCTTTGTAAGTTAACTGCATCTGAGGTTTTTCAATATATACTAGTAGTAATTATGTTAAAGCTAGAGTACAATGGTCCAAATCATACAATAATTGCAACAGATACAGTTTCCACTGGAAATAATGAAACATTCTAACTTATAACACTTGTAAACCAGGCAAGTGTACACCAGAAAATTTCACATGATTCATGACAGGTTACTATAGTTTAAATACACTGCCCTGGTGCAAATGCGCAGACCACATATGTGATTACTTACCTGTCCTGTAACACATACAGATTTCAGACATTTGCCTTTTAATTCGATGAAATGGCAGTACAACACACACACTGTAACCCCGTCTTGTTACCTTATCCTGGAGTGTAGTCATCTCAGATTACTTAGTAAAGTTTTTCTTGTCTGAGTCCCAGCACAGCACAGACAAATTCCTTTTCATTTGGGAAAACTTTTCTCTAGCAGGAAGGATACAACTTTTTTTCTTCAAATTGCAACTTTAACAGTTCCCCTAACAGAGAGTGCACTTCCTCCTAAAACGTGTCTGCATGTGTGTTGTGTTAGGGGTGGGGGGGGGTTTAAAGCTAGCAATCCCTCCTATAATCATGCTTCTGGTTTGTTTACAACCACACCAAAATGAAAGGTTTAATAGTATTTTATACATTATACTCACATGGCAGTTCTGATACAGTGAAAATACACAGGCAGAGCTTGATGTTACAGATTTACCAGCCCTGTACTTTGCCTTGATCGCCTGGCTTGTCAGCTGTAACATATTTTGTCACAGTACAGACAGTTTTTTTTTGGGAACTGCTATTATTTCAGTAGTATGCTAAAAGGAAAATGTTGTTACAGTACCAGGCCAGGTGCCCTAGTCAACCCGACTGTCATCTTTGCTTCACCACCACCCCACCAGCAAGAGCATGCACAGGGTGATAACAATACATTTGTAGCCTTACGTGGCATCTGTTTTTTTAGATGGAAGTCAATTCAAAAACTATAAAAAACAAACAAATGAAAGCCAACTAAAAAGTTGCTTAGAATTAGCCATTCTATGACATGCTGAAAGGTGAACCACCCCTTTAACTTATTGAAATTTTATATAATGCCTGGCTTTAAATTCTGTTACAACGGTATGGGTATTTTTGTATGAATAGAAAAACATTAAAAGGGCGGTTTACCTTTAAGTTAACTTTTAGAATGTAATAGAATAGCTAATTCAAAGCAAATTTTCAACTATAGGTGTTTCATTATTTGCCTTCTTCTTCTGACTCTTTACAGTTTTCAAATGGGGGTCACTGACCCCATCTAAAAATCAAATGCTCTGTAAGGCTACAAATGTATTGTTATTGCTACTTTTTATTACTCCTCTTTCTATTCAGGCCACCACCTATTCATATTCCAGTCTCTTATTCATATCAAAGTATGGTTGCTAGGGTAATTTGAACCTTAGACACCAGATTGCTGAAACTGCAAACGGGAAAGCTGCTGAATAAAATGCTAAATGCTAACCACACAGTGTCGGACTGGGATAACAGGGGCCCACCCAAAAAGCTTAGACCAGGGGCCCACCGAAAAAACCTTAGACCAGGGGCCCACTCTCAGTACTAGTATTCTATCTCTCCACATTCAAACTCTATTCTCATTTAAACTTGAAATAAAGAACAAACAGAGGGGACGCTGAGCGCTCTCAAAGACTGCTAAATTAAAAAACACTGGGGTTTTTTTTCAACTTAAAATACACTGACACAATATTGAATGAATAAATGCGTTCAACAAACTAAAACCCAAACATTAAATACAATAACGGAACTATCTGCATCAGAGCCCGGGTGCAGGCAGAGCAGCCGGGCCTCCCACCCCCATAGGGCATACACACTTGTTGCAACCCCCCTATGTACTATTGGTACTATTTGGATTTTGGAGTGTTCTGAATATTGGACTCCACAGAAAGAGATCCCATACCTGCATAGCCGTTGTTTATTAAATGTGTTGAGTTTCCTAGGGTGGTCTGTTTGGTTCAACAACACCAATTTCTCACCTTTTCCATGTATAATCCCAAGTGCATTTAAAAATTAGATCTCCCAGGAGGCATATTTTTTTAGATGGGTTCAGTGACCCCTGTTTGAAAACTGGAAAGAGCAAATAATTAAAAAACTATAAAAAAAAAATAAGAATGAAGACCAATTGAAAGGTTGCTTAGAATTGCTAAGATTTCACAAGTGCTTAGAAATGGCAGTTAAACAAGGCAGTTGGACAAGTCATTTACAAGGCAAAAGGAACCAGACTATCTTCTATCAACTTTGAACCAGCTGGGATAAGAAGAACACAGATTTGTTTGTACCCGCTAGTTTGTTACTTCTTACTCCAAAGATGCTTTATCCTGCATTTCTCCTCCTTTCACTCTCATGCTTCATAAAACATTTTTCACTACCTCCTCCATCAAATCCCAATTTTATACAAATCTCAGCATGTCTACTCTCCTCTCCTTCCCTCTCTACACATGAAGTATATAAAGTACTCTGTTTAGCTATTCCACAAAACTCCTCTTTTTCATACAAACTAAGAATTTACAAATCCCACTCTCACTTAGTCGATCTTTCCTTCTATTGCTGGCAGCTGGGGACATTTCCCCAAACCCTGGCCCTTACCCCATCCCAGTTATATCATGGCCACGAGCTCCTTCTCTTCGGTGCAAATTCAAACAGTACAGAACTCTTACTCCTATACCCAAAAACCCAGTTAATCTTTCCTGTGCTCTCTGGAATGCATGATCTGTTTGCAACAAGCTCACTACTATACACGACCATTTCATTGCAACTTCCTTTAACCTACTCACACTTACTGAAACCTGGCTTTCTCCTACTGACACTGCCTCGTCTGCTGCCCTGTCCTATGGGGGTCTACACCTTACTAATACTCCCACACCTGGTAACAGACCTGGAGGTGGGGTAGGTTTTCTTCTCTCTCCCCGCTGTACTGTTAAAGTTCTTCCACCTGTTCCCTCCCTATCATTCTCCTCATTTGAGGCTCACTGCATTAGGCTCTTTTCTCCTGTTTCACTCTGCATTGCTGTTATATATTGACCACCAGGACCAACTGCACAATTTCTGGACAACTTTCCTGCCTGGCTTCCTTACTTTCTTTCATCTAACATACCATCCATCATATTAGGAAACTTTAATATACCCTTTAACAACATTAACAACTCTTCTGTCTCTAAACTTCTTTCACTAACCTCCTCCCTAGGCTTATCTTTGTGCTCAGACTCCCCTTCTCACTCCAATGGTAATGCTCTGGATCTCATATTTACCAGACTCTGTTCAACCACCAATTTTACTAACTCACCATTTCCCCTCTCTGATCACAATATGCTCACATTTCAACTCTCACTAACTCCCTCCTCACCCCCTGCTATTCGCCAAAAATATACTTACCTATACTGACTTGCAAGCTGTAGATGTGTTACATCTCTCTTCTTCCTTTGACTCTCTTCACTCTAATATCTCAGCCATCTCTTGTCCTAATGTGGCTACCAGTGACGTGACTAGAGGGGGGCGGGCCCTGGCGCAGGATGCGCTGCCGGGCCCCCCGCCCCCCTCCGTACACCCGGAACTGGCCGGGAATCGTGGTGCGTGAGCTGCCGGGGGGGCCCTGAGGGTGTGCGGGCCCTGCTCCCCCGGTAGTTGCGCCACTGGTGGCGACCTTTGTCTACTATTGTACTCTCACCACTGCCCTAAATGAGCTTGCTCCTCTAAAAACTAAACGTGCTAGACCCAAACCACTTCAACCTTGGCATACTGCTCATACAAAAGCACTCCAAAGACGTTCACGTGCACTTGAGCGTCGCTGGCGCAAATCCCGTTCAGAATCAGAATCCCTCTTCTAAGCCAAATAAACATACTTTACTTCACTCATTAACTCCCTTTCTAAAAAAACAGCACAACTTTTCTCCACCTTTAACACTTTCCTTTCCCCTTCTCCACCCCCTCCATGCACATCTGTCTCTGCTCAAGATATTGCTGAGCACTTCAAAAACAAAATTGACACTGTCAGAAGGGACATTACACTACTCAACCCCCCTAGACTTCCACCACCCTCCCTCCACACTCCCCAGTCTCTCCTGTGCTCCTTCACCCCTGTAACTGATGAGAAAGTCTCAAAGCTTTTGGCCTCTTCTCACCGTACCACCTGCCTACTTGATCCAATTCCCTCAAAACTTCTCCTCAATACCAATCCTTGTCTAATCAAAGCCTGAACTCACCTATTTAATCTTTCGCTCTCAACTGGACTATTTCCTTCTCAACTAAAACATGCTCTTGTCACCCCGATTCTGAAAAAACCCTCTCTTGATCCCTCCAATCTTGATAACCTCCGACCTATCTCGCTGCTACCTTTTATCTCTAAACTACAACTGACTAACCTCATTCCTCTCTGACAATAATCTGCTGGACCCCCTACAATCTGGTTTCAAGCCACAACACTCCACGGAAACTGCCCTGACTCAACTAATGACCTTTTAACTGCTAAAGCCAACAATACTGCTTGATCTCTCAGCTGCATTTGACACTGTAGATCACTCTCCATTCGCTTGGCCTTCGTGACACAGCCCTGTCCTGGTTCTCTTCTTACATCACCAATCGTTCCTTCAGTGTCTCCTACAACGGAGTAGCATGTCTTCCCCTACCTCTTTCTGTTGGAGGTCCTCAAGGCTCTGTCCTGGGACCATTACTATTCTCCCTCTATACTTCCTCCCTCTGCAAATGAATCAACTCGTATGGTTTCCGCTACAACCTCTATGCTGACAATACTCAGATCTATCTCTCATCTCCTGATCTCAGCCCAGAACTCCTAACGCGTGTCTCCTCCTGCCTGTCTGCTAGCTCTACCTGGATGTCGCAACGCTACCTTAAATTAAACCTTTCTAAAACTGAAATGGTTCTCTTTCCTCCCACTAACACCAGTAACATCCCGGAAGTATCCATCACAGCTAAGAATTCCACTATCACCCCCTCTCCCCAGGCCTGGTGCCTTGGGGTTATCCTAGATTCTGCCCTGTCATTCACTCCTCATATCCAGTCACTTATTAAATCATGTCACTTCCACCTAAGGAACATATCCAAAATACGATCATTTATCACCCAAGACGCTGCCAAAATTCTTATTCACTCTCTCATCATATCACGTCTAGACTACTGTAACTCTCTTTTAATTGACCTTCCCCTCCAGAGACTGTCACCTCTCAAGTCCATAATGAACACTGCTGTGAAGCTCATATACCTCAGCAACCGCTCCTCCTCTGCCACGCCATTCTGTCAATCCCTGCACTGGCTTCCGTTACCTTTCAGAATCAAATTCAAATTAATGACACTGACTTTCAAAGCACTTCATAACTCTGCCCCACCCTACATCTCTGAACCCATCTCTATATACTCACCCAACCGCTTACTACTCCCTCTACTGACCTGCTACTCAACTCTTCTCTCATTACCTCCTCACATGCTCGCATTCAAGACTTTGCAAGGGCTGCACCCCTCCTCTGGAACTCTCTCCCACGGTCTGTCCGACTTTCTCCCAACCTTTCTGCTTTCAAGAAATCTCTTAAAATGCACTTCTTTCGAGAGGCCTACCCTCACTCTGCTTAACTACTAAACACAACACCACATACAGTACCACATTTCTCACCCACTTAATTCGATCTTGCCCACTCCCACACCTTGTGTATTACTCCCTTCACCTTTAGAGTGTATGCCTATGCGTAGGGCCTTCCTCACCTTTTTGTACCAGTATTGATTGTGATGTATGTAACAACATATGTTCTATGAATATAATTCATGTGATTTAGTTGTATTATCACATTTACTTTACAGTGCTACGCAATATGATGGTGCTATATAAATACATGTTAATAATAATAATAATAATAATAATAATATACCATACCAAAAGTTAACTTAAAGTTGAATAGTTAATGTAATTTTCATATGTATCCATGTGGTGTCACTGTTACTATATGCATTCCCAGAACTTCACCATAATCATGTTACTGAACCATTGGGGGTCCCTCACATGAACTGGGCAGGCAAGGTGAGCCATTGGGGGTCCCTCACATGCAGTGGGCAGGCAAGGTAATTCATTGTGGGGTCCCACACATGCAGTGGGCAGGCAGGGCATGCATTGGGAATACCTCACATGCAGTGGGCAGGTAAGGTAAGCCATTGGGGTCCCTCATAAAAGAAAAAAATAAAAGAAAGTTAACAGATCTGGATTATACTTTTACTTTTACTCCTGAGGTGGCAACAATAAGGAAAGCAGACCCTGCTACTAACTACTGTGGTGCCCAAGAGTGTGTGTGTGTGTGTGTGTTGGGGGGGGGGCAGTAAGGCTCTGGCTATGATTTGTAAAATTTTAAATTATCTTCCATTAGAGGGCCCTAAATGACTTTGCTATGATGCCCAGTGAGCTTCTACCATTTGAGGTAATTCACCTTCTGGAGAAAACAGGATTACTGTACATTTCCCTGCCTACCAGATCCCAGTGCACATTATCACTGTGTGAGTGACAGCCGCAGGAATGCTCAATGTCAGGCTGAGTGCTGCCCTGAGCACTCGCACCCCTGATAGCAACCACTGCACCGGGCAGAGGATGTAAGAAACTGGGAGTGAGAGGAGGGAAGCAGTGCTTACACTTCCAGAATCCCCTAGAACAGTGAGCATTTACAATAAGTAAATTTTCATTGTTATAACAATATCACTGGGGCAGTACTCCGCATCTGTTACCACATGAGTTCCTCGGCAGGCGTGCAGCCTATAGGTACATACATAGCATTCAGAGCATGCAGCTTTGCTATAAATATCCCCGGCATGGACATGTGTGCACCTGTTTCTCTATGTATGGTCCGTGCCGAACTCTCACACAGCAGTTGTTATGGGGTTTGTGTCACCAGTCGCCATGTGAATGCACAACATGTAGAGCAAGTGAGTTAGGAGACCCCTAGGATCACAATGGGGGCCAGTGCCAGTACCGATAGCCTTTTATTGAAACAATTAGAATTGGTCGATTGCTATGCATAATTTGGCATGATCTTGACCTCATTAATATGAGGTCAAATAGAGTTAACCAATGTTTTATTTGACAGAGTTCCTGTTTTTTTCCCCCAAATTCAGGGAGATGTTACCCTGCTTTCAAGGCTGCCATCAGAAATCATGGAGCCCCTTACAACTTTTGATTTTTTACCTTTAACCCAAGCCTGTTGGGCACTGGGTAAAATCTAGGGTGGGATGTGTGTGTCCATCAGGCCCCTTCTCCCCCTGAAACCTTGCGAGTGTGAATAAATTTTAAGACCTTTGGATGGAGTTGGACAAAGGCCTTGCAGCAGAGAAGTCTAAATACCTTGCCTACTGCTAGCCTTTTGGCCAGTGAGAATGGGAATAAAGGGGCCTGCATTAGTCCTCGGATGATGCCAGACCTGAAGATTGTATTTCCTTATAGGCCTTTTTGCCAGGCGACTTGAAATTGGACTTAGTCCTTTTATTAAGGCAAAGTCCTTTTGCACCCTTATTTTTGCATTGCGTGTTTTAAAATGCATTTGCACATTTTTGGTTGATGGAAGCTCTGTCACAATTATTGTTACTCCCCTCACACCCAGAAAACTGATTTGGCAGAATACAAAAAGCAAAACCTCCTGTAGTTTCCGTGACAGTTACAAGGTCATGTGCAGACCTGGGATTGCAGAGCCCCCTGCCACGATAAATGTTGCTGTGGCTGCCCTTACTTTCTTATCCATGAGGCATTCAGCACTCCAACCAGTGTTTTCTTCTCTTCCCATAGCTTCTCCCTTTTTGTGGAAGGTGAGATGTAAGGTCTATGTCAGCATAACTGAGCCTCTCATCATAACTGAGGGACCGAAAGGGGGCATGGGAAGGGGGTATAAACTGCTGCCTGTCAGGAATAGCTGGATGGATAAAAGGATATGTAGTTAAAGAAGAAATGCTGCAGGTCATATATCCACTGGGTAAAGAGCAGAGTTAGGGCTATTCTTTGTATAGCCTTAGGGAATCATTGCCTTTCCCCGTGGACTGTACTGCACAAGCTCTGTGGGGATAATGTCCACCTGACCCCTTTAACCATTTAATTTATATAATAAATGATCAGCCCCCCCCCAAGGGCTTAATATTTAAAAACAAGCACAGATGAGAACCCTTCAATATACTCACATACGGCCGTAAAGGAAACAGCCCAAATTGGTAACAATCGCCTTGCAGCAAAGTAGGTCTTAATACCTTGCCTACTGCTAGCCTTTTGGCCAGTGAGACTGGGAATAAAGGGGCCTGTATTAGTCCTCGGATGATGCCAGACCTGAAGATTGTATTTCCTTGTAGGCCTTTTTGCCAGGCGACCTGAAATTGGACTTAGTCCTTTTTTAAGGCAAAGTCATTTTGCACCCTTAGTTTTGCATTGCATGTTTGAAAATGCTTTTGCAAATTTTTGGGTGATGGGAACTCTGTCACAATTACTGTTATTCCCCTCACACCCAGAAAGCTGATTTGGCAGAATATAAAAAGCAAAACCTCCTGTAGTTTCCGTGACAGTTACAAGGTCATGTGCAGACCTGGGATTGCAGAGCCCCTTGCTACGATAAATGTTGCTGTGGCTGCCCTTACTTTCTTATCCATGAGGCATTCAGCACTCCAACCAGTGTTCTCTTCTCTTCCCATAGCTTCTCCCTTTTTGTGGAGGGTGTGATGTAAGGTGAATGTCAGCATAACTGAGCCTCTCATCATAACTGAGGGACCGAAAGGGGGCATGGGAAGGGGGTATAAACTGCTGCCTGTCAGGAATAGCTGGATGGATAAAGGGATATGTAGTTAAAGAAGAAATGCTGCAGGTCATATATCCACTGGGTAAAGAGCAGAGTTAGGGCTATTCTTTATATAGCCTTAGGGAATCATTGCCTTTCCCCGTGGACTGTACTGCACAAGCTCTGTGGGGATAATGTCCACCTGACCCCTTTAACCATTTAATTTATATAATAAATGATCAGCCCCCCCCAGGGCTTAATATTTAAAAACAAGCACAGATGAGAACCCTTCAATATACTCACATAAGGCCGTAATGGAAACAGCCCAAATTGGTAACATCATTGAAGGTTCCTATTGCAAACAGATTTATTATTAAAATAGAAAAATTCATTTGAATTTATATTTTTGACAATACGTTCCTCCCCTTTCTGTTCACAGTCCCTTTTGCCTTATGGTAGAGAAAAGGCCAATCTGTTCCACATGCATCCCATCTGTGCAGTAAGAGAAATGACCAAGCTCTGTCTATCCCTATACACATGGGACAGATTTGGGAAAATAAAATGCAAATACAAGCAGTATTTTTACACTGGCAGAGAAAATGCTCAGTGTGCCATAAGAGTTAGGATAAGAGTACACCGAGCTGTACCTTGGCATTTTCTCAGTGGGTGGAGAGAAGCCAATGCGATCAGCCTTTGTGCTGATACAGAGAGCGAATATAGGCATGAAAACAGTTAAGGCATTTTGGCAATGTGCTTTTATCTGCTCTGCATGCATTTTATCAGTGGGTGGAGAGAAGCCAATGCGCTTTCATCTGCTCTACCATTTCTCTGCACTCACTACGTCGGCCTTTGTGCAGGTAAACAAAGCAAATATTGGTATAAATACAATTAATTCAGTTCAGTTGGTTTCAGATAGTTCACCAGAAATTAAAACATTTTCCAATTACTTGCTGTTTTCTATTTTTCTAATATTGAAGTGTGAAGTTTCATTTTTCACCTTCTTATGTCTTTCTAAAGCAGCTCGGGGGGGGGGGGGGTCATTGATTCCATAAACTGTTCTAAATTGATACATTAGTTTATATATTTCTTATCTTTGTGCCTGCTGAGGAGAATCCCTGAGTTTCATTAAAGGCAGCTGTTAGAATTGATACAATAGTTGCTAATATTCCCCAGATGCTGCTAAGTAATCTATCAACTAATATAGTAGTTTGTAATAGTTCAGAATCTGCTCCTGGATTACTGAGCTGGCAGACTGAAACACCAGAGACAGGAACATAAAACTTTAAACTTCGGCTTTGGAAAAATTGTAAAAAATGGAAGATGGAAAAATATTTCTGCTGAACAATCTGAAAACAACTGAACTAAAAGAAGTGTTTGGAAGGTGAACAACATCCTTAAATGCATTTTCGCACCTCTCTGCCTTTTTGTCAGTGGTGAGAAGCCAATGTGCTCTCATCAAATCTGTCATTTTTCTGCACTGACATGCATTATGTGAGCCTTTGTGGGAATACACAGACCAAAATTTTGAAATGATGAAAGTTAATGCATTTTCGCACATTCTCTTCACCAAAAAAAAAAAAAAAACAGGCGGAGAGATGCCAAGCACGTGTGACTTTAGCTTTATACTTTACCTTCTTCTCAAACTAGATCTTTTCAGCTGCCCATGAGTTTTGACTCATATTATCTTTTATTCCCCCACAATTTCCATCAACCCCATTTTAAACCTGCTTCCTCTTCTGTGATTTCACCCCAACCTTTACAGTATGCTTGTTAGGCCCTTGTTTAACATTATCGCTAAACAAGAAGTGCTGCCCATTTTGGATTTTTAGAAGATGTGTTACCCCCAACTACATACTATAAGGATCTGTGTCATATTAATGCACAGCCACTGACAACTAGATTCAATGCCAAATCCCCATTTATCATGGCCAAAGAAACCTTTCTACCTAAATTTGGCCATACACTATAAGATCCGTTCGTTTGGCGAAACGAGCGGATCTTTTCCCTGATATGCCACTAACGGCAGGGCTATATCAGGGGTAATCTGAACGTTCGGCCCTATAGCCAAAAGATCAGATTACGACGAGCGCAATGGGCTCCGACAGGTCGGTCAGGAGAAAAATTAAACCTTCCCGATCGATATCGTGTCCATCTTTCATTTCACCTGGCCCTAATTTACATGTTTAGACATTTTTGGTCATTATTGGAGAAGAGGTTCTGATGGTGATATTTACAGTTGCCAACTAGAAAAAACTATTTGGGCCTCTGTGACTTGGAATGCCAGGTCTTATTTTGACTCCCAGTCTAGACCTGTTAGTACCCATTAGATAACTGGGACTCCAGAGGCCCACCCAAAAACCTTTGACCAGGGGCCCACCAAGTAACCTTAAACCAGGAGCCCACTGTCACTACTATTATTCTTCCTCTCCTCACTCACCCTCTATTCTCCTAGTCTCTTTTTTTTTTTTTTTTTACATACTATAATACTATAATCTATTATTCCATCTATTAAGCCACTTAGTTCTCATTGAAATAGGGAATGGCCATGAAATAGGCCAAATGTCTAGCAGCATGAGGGTCCACTGATACCTGGGCCCACCGGGACTTTTCCTGGTATCCCGGTGGGCCAGTCCAACACTGACCTAAATTAGCCCATACGTTGACCCTAAATTGTGACAAATATTGTCCTTGTCTTCACAAAAAACACTGGAACGGAATTTGAAATAACTTAAAACTTGTTTATGGGTAACTGTGGGTGACAGCCGTTTTTGATCTAAAGGTGGCCATACACAGACACATTAAAGTTGCCAATATTGGTCCTTTAGACTGATTCGGCACCTTATCTCCCGTGTATGGGGGCTTCCGAGGGGTCTCTCCGATCGTTATCTGGCCAAGATATCAATCGTGGAGGTTTTGATTTCTCTGGCAAACGAGTACCACATGTGCTAGTTGATGTGGTCCTCATCTCTTCAGTGCCCAGTCTCTTCCTTGTAATCCAATCGGTCGGCCCTAGTGCCGGATTAACCACATATCGCACTTCCGTTGGTGGGCATATTGGGGCAAAGATCCACTCATTTGGTGACCTTGTGTATGGGATCTTATCGTGTATGGCCACCTTAATTCCCTACCAGTCTTCACAAATACTTTTTTTGGGCCCCTGGAACTTTTGGTTGCAGAACTGACAAGGAACCTTCACACATCAGTTAGGACCAGAGGAAACAAAGGCTAAAAAATACTTTTCACCCATTGTCTTCTGCTAAATTAGCTCTTGCTCTGCCCCAAAATACTGGGACCCTCAAAGTAGAAAAACTAAAAGATGACAATCTCCTAGTTCATGTAACAATATCTTTCCTTTATCTGCAAAGTGTGAGAAGTCATTCTGATGGCTGCTAGCACTGCTGGCAACTAGGAAAAAGGTTTTTTTTCCAGTTCCCTGGTACAAATGCTGAGCAGAAATGATAAAAGACTTCTGACGGACCATTGGGAGCTCAAGTGGCAGAGGGGTTACAGGGAGCAACTTATTCGAAAGAAAAAGGTTTATTTTTCTCTAACAATGACAGGAGGTGCCATCAGAAAAGATTGTGAGAGGACCGACCACCACATATTAGTCACATATCGTCACTCGCACAGATGCGTATAATATGGTCGTGACGACAAGTCTCGCGTGATGAGACTTGTGGTGTCGGGATTTTCTGAAAGACAGGAGGAGAAGGCTGTGTAAGGCAAAGAAGATGCAGGCACCTTAGCAACGACTCTCCCTTCCGAAGTCTGCAACTCACTGAAAGCAGGGGGGCCGTAATCCAAGTAAGTGTAGCACAGCGGGACTCCTTTACGACCCAAAACCCACGGGGCACGGAATGATTATCCTCCGGTCCCCTCTGCCCCACTTCCTTTGAGGTTCTTACTGCTTCACCCCAACCCACCCTTAAGTGTTTCTAATAGAGGAGTGTTTTGCGCCTGTTCGATCGCATTCATGGGGGGTTAGTCACTATACTCCAAATCTGAGCAGGGATTCCTGGGCTCCAGCTGCTGCTGCACATGATCCCTTCTTGCCAGTTGGCCAGTTGCTATTGTTCTGTTTGGGGTTTGCTCATGAGTAGAGGAGAAGGGAAGGCACCACCCATATAATACGGACTAGCTGGCGTATAATTGTACCCTGGGTGCCACCAGCTGTAACTGCCCCCGACTCTGAACATCACTAAGGCTAAAACATCTGTTGTGGTTCCTTCATTTGAACTTTTTCATGTGGGCAGCTCCCCCCCCCCATGGCACATAATTAGGCTAAAAACTTAGTCCTATCAGTCACACCATTATTGGTCATTCTCTGCGTCTTTTTGGTTGGAGACCCCTCCGTTTGATAACCCACATTATAGTTTATTTGTTTATTTGCCTAAAAGGCAGACCCATTAGGCAGAAATGTTCACACATTCTCTCTTGAAGGGCAAAAGCAAATCCTTCAGTGCTGTCAAACTTACACTAGGGTTGAGAATATAGAACATTGCAGATAAGGCACATATAGGATCAACATTAATCTTATTAGTTAGTAGGGTCCTCCCTCTAGGGGGCCCCAATTGTTAGCCCACTAGTCACATGAGCCCCCTGGATGGTGGGACCCTGCCAACAAACTATTGGACTTAAGTACTGTGACCCTACCAGCAACACAACCTCTAGGGCCCAGGGGCTATCCTGACCCCTTGCCATCTGAGGTGGTTTGCTGCTGCCGCCCCCCTTGTGCTCACCTTTTGGGCGCTGGAGCTTGTCTGGGGAGTAAACGATGATAGAGCAGACAAGCACAATTGCACTCTCTGTGCTAAAAGAGACAAATTTCTGTTTTGAAAACTGATAATTGGGCTCCTAAAGTTACCAGAAGCAGCATTTTTGCTGACCCTGGTAACCAGTGGGGTGCTGCACCCCTTAAGGGCACCTCTTGACTGCCACATATCCCCCTTCTTGACCCACACCTTCCTGACCCACACCTTCTTGATCCACACCCCTTGCTGTCTGCTGCAGCTACCCCCATGTGATGCACCAACGTCTCCCACCCACCCACTGGTCATTGATACCAGCCCCTGCCAATGAACACTTAGGCCAAGGCCCCTGGTACCAGGGCAGCAAGTGAGCAGAAGGATTAGTGGGAACTAGCAGAACTGGGACCCAATGTGATTCTTCCTGGTATCCTGGTGGGCCAGTATGACCATGCCAACAAGTAAAATGTGGTCCGCAATGGAAATAAAAAACTCCTTGCATGCACAGAGATGCCCCTGATCCACACTGGTCACTCTATAATTATGCCAAAACCCCACTTATGATCAACCCAGATTATGACAGTCACTTCAATCTTCCCCACCCCTCCATTTTTGGCCTGCAAGTCTTCCTTTTACATTTTGGAACCCTCTTAGGGCCCCTGAATGCAATTCACCTTGTAACCCTTAAAGGTGGCCCTGGGCATATATTTATAATTGTATCCTATTTGAACCATTTACTCTTCTTTCTTTTTAAAGGGGTTGTTCACCTTCCAACGCTTTTTTCAGTTGTTTTCAGATAGTGAACCACAAATAAAGACATTTTTCAATAACTTTCTACTATCTATTTGTGACCGTCTTTTCTAACATTGAAGTCTTTCTGAATCTGTTCTCCAAGGGGGGTCAGACAGTTGTTGATACAATAGTTGCTAATATACCAGCCATGCTGCTGAGAAATGTATCAACTAATGTAGCAAATTGTAACAGTTCAGAATCCGCACTGGATTACTGAGCTGCCAGACTGAAACACTAGAGGCAGGAACTTAAAACTTAAATTGGCGGGGGGATCTAAAAAATGGAAAGCAATTGAAAAAAGGATTTATTTCTGGTGAACAATCTAAAAACAACTGAACTGAAAAAGTGTTTAGAAGCTATATATATATATATATATATATATATATATATATATATATATATATATATATATATATATATATATATATATATATATATATATATATAAAGGAAATCGCAGATGATACCCGCACTCCTTCACATCTCATTTTGCCGGGTATTTAAAGGATTGTAACACACAGCACTTTATCCTTGACAAAGGCCCCAAAGTGGGCCGAAACGTTGGAGACACTGTGAGTTTTGAATAAATCATTGAATTCTTTGGAAAACGGAGTGCTGGTCCTTTCTACAATTTTTATATATAATATATATATATATATATATATATATATATATATATATATATAGTTATCATATCACTCCTCAAGCACCTCTTCTCCAACGTGAACAACCCCAACTTTTCCATACCTTTTACCAGCTTAGTTGCTTCTCTGCACCCTCTCTAATTCAATAATGTCTTGTTTGAGCACTGGAGACCAAAACTGTTCGGCATATTCTAGATGGGGCCTTACCAGCACTCAATATAGGTTATAATCTGAGATGCTTTTTACATCTAATACTATAACACACTGCAGATGTCTCATAATTTGAATAGAGTCAGTGGCATACCTGTAGAGGAAGCAGACCCTGCAGTCCGGGCCCCCCCGGTTCCCCGGCCCCCCAGCAACGCAGGCTTCCTCTATAGTATTAAAATCCCCCCTATTCTTCTTTCAATTGACTTGTTTGCGTGCCCTCGCAAGCATGCGGCTGGGGAAGGACTGGATTTACATAGCAGATGCCCCTAGGCCCACTGCTATTCATCGCCCCGGTCCTCGTCCCTTCCTTTGTGCACATGTGCAAATTTTCAGCATCGGGTCCGGATTACTGGGGATTGGTGCACAGTTAATTTTAAAAATTATTTTATCTCCTGCGATTCCCCAGTGGTTCCAAATCAATGCGGATGTGGTTGGACAGCATTCCACCCCCTAAAATTCTGCCGGCCTAGTCCCAGGCCTTTGTGGCCTTTCCACAAATCCGGGCCTTGGCAGGGAATGGGAGGCACAATCAGCAGAACCAGTTGAGGTAATGTGCACCGGGCCCCTCTAGATTTTTTTTTTTTGAGCGGTCTTGTTTCACCACTGAATAGAGCGCTAAATATTTATGTTATTGACGATCATTTGTTCATGTCTGTGTATCAACTGTTATCTCACATTATTCCTGTCAAGGTTTTTTCATGTTACTGTGCAGAATATGCACTCACATCACATCCCCCTGGGGCCATACATAGAAAAAAGTCAGTGGAGGCTTTTTGGACTCCCAGCACACAGCAGTGTGCTACAGGAAGACAAAAAGTGGTTTCCTAATTTTCTCAGCATCTAAAAAATAAATTCTTCCTGACATCAAAGTGGCACCAATCCCCAAATATAACATTTCATCTCAAAAACCCTGTTTTTTTTTTCACATTTTCTGAAAAGGCATGGACAATTACTTACTGCAACACAATGGCTGGTCGTAGCTGTGCTGTTTTTTTTTTGCTGTGTAGCCATCACTATTTTGTTTAACATTTTGGGCTGTGAATGTTAAATGTGTTGTACATTGTGTTATATAACAAAACAGGAAGTTGGCTGACCACTAAAACTGTTACCTGAAGTGGAGGTTGCATCCATTTTTCGACCATGCATTAAAATCAAACGATCTTTGCACTCGTCCATACCTATATATTTAATAGAAGATATTTTGTGGTAAATAACATACACTAGTTTAATGCCCACACTTGGCATGGACATGGATTTTTGGTTTGGGGTATTGCAATATATATATGTTGGCCAATTACATCAAAGTCATTACAATGGTTGACATCATGCACATGTGTTCAGATTTATAAAACAACATCTCAATGTCTCAATGCCAGATTAATTTATTGAATTCAAATTCAGTTTTATTGTATGCTTTAATACAATATGTCTTCATTATTTATTTATTTTTATAGTTTTTGAATTATTTGCCTTTTTCTTCTGACTCTTTCAGAAGGGGGTCACTGACCCCATCTAAACAAAAAAGGGTTTTTAAGGCTACACATTTATTGTTATTGCTACTTTTTATTACTCAACTTTCTATACAGGCCCTCTCCTATTTATATAACATTCTCTTATTCAAATCAGTGCATGGTTGACCATAGCAACTAGATTGCTGAAATTGCAAACTGGAGATAGGCTGAATAAAGAGCTCCAAAAGCAAAAATTGCAAATAATAAAAAAATGAAAAACAAATTGTCTCCGAATATAACTCAAAGGTGCACACCTCCTTTTCTTTCTTTTCAAATTCTTTTTATTGAGTTTACAATAAAATATGAATAGTTTTACATATCTTTTTGATAATCACAAGCATATGGCTATGCAGAAACATGTATATGTAATTCAAAAAGAATTTGTACAATATAAACCATACACATTGGAACAAGAAAATGTTAATACAAATACAAATTTAAATACAAATATAAATATATAAATATAAATAGACCTGTACTTTCATATATCTCAAGCTTTACAAAATAAAATTGAAGACTCAATCAAGAAGATTTAAATAAGATAAACAATGCATTTTGTAAAAGGGCTTAGTCTTTAAATAAAATAAATAGTTTTCAGTCATCTTTCCCCACAAGTTTGTGAATGAATTTTCTTTTAGCATCATCAAGAGTTGCAATAACCTCCTTTAAGACTTGATAGTGTCATCTTTAAAGTGGTACAGTTTTGAGAAAATATATTTGGTTTATTTATAATAGAGGGATAATTTACTTTTTTTTATTTTTACTTTTTGTCCTCCTTATAATAAAAAGGATAATATTTTTCTTGGAGCTTAGGATAATTGCCAACAGGGAGAATTGTCACCCGTGATAAACTTAAATCTCCTAAAAATGGTTCTCTACCAGCAATCTCTGGTGGTAAAACCTACGAGTTGCGAAGTTGCCCAAGTTTCCTCACAAGGCAACTTCAGGTGATTTTCATGTGTTTTGCCACAAGTGATTTCAATTATTGCCATTTGGGAAGCTTTTTTGAGAGCTTTGTCGCCCCCAGTAGAGCATATTTAACGCGGGCAACAAAATCTCCCCATCGCCTATTACCTTTAGGGGCTTTGAGTTTTAATAATTAATAATAATTCTGAGAATACTGGATTCTAGTATTTGTCCATCCCTGGTTTCACCAGGTTTTAATCCTTTTTAAACCTTTTTGAAAGGACACGTACCAGGTGAAATCCTGTAAAAAGCATTTTTAATCTGCTTTCAGAATGGACTCTTACAGACATTAATAAGTGACAGGAAAACAGTCAGTTGTTCCGTGGGCTGGGTGTTGTTTTACCACATCCTTTTTGAAGATATGAAGACTTAACATTGGTTGTATTCCTTTCTATCTTGTAGTTCTTGTAAAGCGCATAAATCCTAATCTGTATGTTGTACAAACATTCATTATTTGTAAAGAGCATGCCTTGGAAGTCATGTACCATATGGTTTTGAAGCTTGTTCTCATTTTATTGCAACTGTTAAATAATTTATTAAAAGAAAAAAATAATAATTAGTGTTTAGTCATACTGAAAATGCCAGTCGTCAATTTGTGTGAACTTTCCACAATTATCCCAGTAAGTTGTATTATTTTCTATAGCAGGTGTGATAGTGTGGGAACATCACAAATACCATGTCACGCTAACAAATTTAGCATGTGTGTTTGAGGATACTTATAGACTGTAGAAATAATCTGATGATGTGAGAAACTTAGTATTTGGCAAGCGGTTTTAACATTCTGCATCAAGCACAGAACATTTATTCTAAACCTGCTTTCCTGCTAATAATAAGATGCACCTAATTCCCTATTTTGGAATTCTAGCCAATCCCAAACTGAATCCAAAGCCTAATTGCATATGCACTTTAGGGTAAGACACAGCAACTAACTGCACATGGAGCATGCAGGAACCAAATTTGCAGTCTCCCTTGACATGCGATTTAAAGTGTTAAGATTCAGTTCGACCAGGTACATGGATTCAACCAAATCAGAATCTTATTGAAAAAGGCTCGGATTCAGCCAAATACAGTATTCACTGCATCCCTACTAATAATATACTGTATTTTAAAGGTGGTGTATTGCCTTTCATTTAGGGAGTTATTTATCAAAGATTAAGTTGTGTTTTTCCCATAAAAATTTAGTTTTTCGAGAGTAGTTTCAGTAAAAACACAAATTTTTTGGAATAAAAACAAAACTAGAATTTTTCAAGATTCGAGTTCACCTAATACACAATTAAATACCACTGCCAAGTGAATCTAACTCCGTCGCAAACATAACCAGTTATGACTCATTGAAGAGACTTTTTACATATGTGTTTGTGACTGTAATTTGTAAAAGGAACTTGCAGTTTGGCTGTAAGATTAATGTGCTACAGATGGTACTTGTACTGAATTTAGACTTTAAGGCCAATGGCACACATAATTGTGTAGGATTGAAAGAGGGAAATGGTGACATTGTTTGTTTGTTATTGCTAATGCAAAGCATTTGGTTTATATGTTATGGTACAGATATGGGTTCTGTTATCCAGAATGCTTAGGACCTGGGGCTTTTCAGACAAGGGTTTTTTCAGTCATTTGGATCATCAGTCTTTAAGTTTACTTTTAGGGGGTTATTTATCAAAGGTCGAATGTTAGAGTTTTTTATACCTTGAATGAACTCACAACTCAAATGGTTTCTTATTTAAGCTTATTTAAACTTGAAGGGGAAAAAAACATGATTTGCCTAAAAAAACTTTAATCGATCCATGCTTTGTAAGGGTACAAGTTTATGTATTTGCTACTTTTTATTACGCCTGTTTCTATGTAGGTCATCTCCTATTCACATTCCCGTCTCTTATTCAAATCAATGAATGGTTGCTAGGGTAATTAAACACAAATAAAACACAATAATAAAGACAAATAATAAAAAATGAAGATCAATTGCAAATTGTCTCAGAATATCACTCTCTAGATTATGCTAAAAGTTAATTTAAATTTGAACAACACCTTTGCATTGACCTAGAATACTTCAAACCAGCGTTTTATGATCAAGGTCACAGTTTCGATTGACCGTAACCAAGTACTCCAGACAGAGAGGGCCTCAGATAAGGGACATCATAGTGCATGCAAGCTTCTATGTATAGTGCTCCTGGCGTAGGAAATGTAATGCCTAGTCTGCTTTTCTTCTAAAAGATAATAACAGCTTAGGCTATTTTTGATCATACCCAAGTCATATTTTGAATTCTTTTATCCTGCCAGCTCTGCTAAAGGATCTTCCTTTAAAGTCTCTTTGCAGAAAGCTTTAGGCTACTATTATTTTTTTGTCTGCTAATTTACATTATAGAGAGTAGTTACCCTTCTGAGTTACACCCCTATATAATTATAGGTATAGGACCTGTTATCCAGAATGCTCGGGACCTGTGGTCTTCCAGATAATAGATCTTTCCATGATTTCATACATAATGTCTACTAGATAATCATGTAAACATTAATTAAACCCAATAGGCCGGTTTTGCTCCAATAATAAGGATTAATTATATTAATTATATCTTTGTTTGGAATTACAACATACTGTTTTATGAAAACAGAGAAAAAGGAAATCATTTTTAAAAATTTGGATTATTTAGATAAAATGGGAGGTGTCTATGGGAGACAGCCTTCATAATTGGGGGGGTTCTGGATAAAGGATCCTATATCTGTAATTCCTATTCACCTCTAAACCTTGACATTGAATGCAGGGGGGGGGGGGAAAGAAGAGCTCATTATCTCTATTTAACCTAATTGTTCTCATTACAACAGAATAAAAACAAAACAATAATCTATTAGTGCTTTTTAATGAAGAAAAAAGCATATTTTTTCAAATTAAATAAGGAAAACTTTTTCAAAATAAGTTCAGTTTATCTGTTTCTTGCTAAAGAAATGTATATATTACCCCTTTGAGGGTCAATATTTAGTTTTTTTTCGCCCATAAGGGTGCTTTTCCCTTGGAGCTTATGGATGATCTTTCACTTACCCTCTGCTCAGTCATCATTATGGTATCTCTTAGAGCAGTGCTGTCCAACTGGTAACCACACCTATGGGCCATGGGCTAACCCCCCACCTTGTGTGGTCCCCACATGAAAGTCTGCCTGCTGTGAGGGCTTACCTTGTGTAAACTTTAAAAGATATCAGTACTGAGATTAACTGGCCCCGGCATTGTTTACACCTCAAATTCAGACTGTAATCCACTGTATTGTTCACACCTGAAATTTCCCCTGCATTGTTCACACCTATGACCCTGTACTATTCACACCTGAGACCCAGACTGAAAGTGCCCTCATTGTTCCACTGTTCACACTTCAGACAAACTGCTCAAAGGGCACCAGCATTGTGTCACTGTATGTAGCGAAGTATGGACTGTTCATGTTAAGAGTGGTCCTTATAGATTTCCCTCTCTCCTGCCTTCCACATGCTCCCTGTGTTCCATACTCTGCTTGCCCTATGCTCCCTGTGTTCCATACTCTGCTGCCCTATGCTCCTTGTGTGTACCATACTCTGCCTGCCCTATGCTCCCTGTGTGTACCATACTCTGCCTGCCCTATGCTCCCTGTGTACCATACTCTGCCTGCCCTATGCTCCCTGTGTTCCATACTTTGCCTGTCTTATGCTCCCTGTGTTCCATACTCTGCCTGCCCTATGCTCCCTGTGTTCCATACTCTGCCTGCCCTATGCTCCCTGTGAGTACCATACTCTGCCTGCCCTATGCTTCATGTGTTCCATACTCTGCCTGCCCTATGCTCCCTGTGTGTACCATACTCTGCCTTCCATATGCTCCCTCTGTGTTCAATACTCTGCCTGTGTGTGTCATACTCTGCCTTCCCTATGCTCTGTGTTCCATACTCCCTATGCTCCATGTGTGCCATTTGCTTACCCTATGTTGTATTTATGTGGTGTGGTCATCAAATGGGCGTAGTCAAAAATGTTTTGTCGGGCTGCAAATCTTTTTGTCCCTCTGTCTATTCTCCAAATTTTGGGAGGTAAGGAGGTGACTGTGACATTTAGCCTTGTCTCTAAAGACAGATAAGCCCAGAAGGGAAGAGTTCAGATAAGCCCAGATGGAAAGTACATGAATGAGTCTCTGAAAGCCTTAAATGATTGCTTTCTGTCATTATTTCTAATGTCATGAATCTTTTCCCCATGTATTTATCTGAAATGAACAACGAATAGATAAGTAGCTCTGCTGTGCAAAACCACAAAACCTTCTCACTGTGTAAGAAACAGCACTGACAGTGAGCTTGGGGTTTCAGCTCCTTCCTGTGACAGAGGAAGTAAGAGCTCAGATAAACTAACTGGTTATATTAGGTGTGTTTGTGTATGTTTCTACAGACCATTTAAGGTGCAATCATTGCAAACATTCTGCTTAAATATATAAACTGAGATGTATATTATTTTAGTTTTTGCCAGCGAAGTTTTGTGTTGTCATCTTTAGCTGTCATTTTTTTTGTTGGTGGATTAGCGATTAAGATTACTATTGCAACTTCCTGTTTGTTCTTGGTATGTAAAAATATGTGTGCGCAGTCTATTTGTAGGTGTTGAGGAAAGTCTGTATACTTTTATTTGCTAGTTCACATTCTGTTGGCTGTAGCAGAGTTGTTTTGGATGCTCTAACTGGTAAGCATTATGTCACTAAAAAATAAACTGCCCTAGCTGATGTTGATTAATTAACACATTTTACTAAGAAATTTTAAGGGGTGGTTCACCTTTAAGTAAACTTTTAGGGGGTTATTGAATAAAATAAGAATTGATCTCATAATATTAATAAAAAAAAACCTCCCATGGCCGATTTTATCTTATTATTAATCAAAAAGCTCGATTTAATCGGATCATGAAAAAACTTGAGGAAATCGAGCTAAACCTTAAATCATACGAATTTTTCAGGTTTATTCCCAGGTTTTTTGAGTTTTTGCCTGAAAACCCTGAAAAAGTTGCATTTTCGGGCTAAACCCAGTGCATAGCACAATAACTTCAAATTGAGATAGGTGCTTCTCCCATTGACATATACAGGACTTTGACAGGTCTGAGCCGGCAAATTTTTGGATTCTGGATTTTACATTGGGCTATAATAAATCTTTGACAATTCGAGTTTTTTTCTCTAAATAATTGGATTTTTCAAATGAAAAAAACTTGAATTTTTCAAGATTTCACAATTCGACCTTTAATAAATAACCCCCTTAGTATATTATAGAATGGCTACTTCAAAGAAACTTTTCAATTGGCCTTCATTTTTTTTCTTTTTTTTTTGTTGTTGGATTATTTGTGTTTTTCTTCTGACTCTTTCCAGCTTTCAAATTACTGACCCCATCTAAAAAAACAAATGCTCTTTAAGCATTTTGTTATTGCAACTTTTTATTATTCATCGTTCTATTCAGGCCCTCCTCTATTTATATTCTAGTCTGTTATTCAACTCAGTGCGTGGTTACTAGGATCATTTGGACCCTAGCAACCAGGTTGCTAAAATTATAAACTAGAGAGCTGCTGAATAAGAAAGATAAAAAACTCAAAACCCACAGAAAAATGAAAACCAATTGCAAATTGTCTCAGAATATCACTTTCTACATCACACTAAAGGTTAAATTAAAGGTGAACAACCCCTTTAATGGAAAAAAAGGGGTTTACATTTTAGTCTGGAGTAGTAAACCATAACAACCAGTCAGAACTTTGTTTTTATTTGCATTGCTGCAGTTGCATTGCTACTTTCTGATTGGTTACTATAGGATACAAATCCAGTTTTGTAAATCCTCACTTTCCTCATCTATATAAAGTGAAGAAGAAACTGCCAAAGGGACGTTTTCTCTTAAATTGTGTTGTGCTCAATATGATGTTCTCCTATATTTGTTACTTTAGCTAATCAGATATTCGATCATTTTATTTATTTTTCTAAAACACTGCTGGTTTTCAGAACTTATGCACTTTTTCTGCTCTAGACTCTTTTTGGCCGTTTAGGTTTGCACTTATTGCAGGCCTTTGCAGTGTGGCAGATTTACCGTGGGTCGGCCGCTACCCACGTGGCGGCCATGGGTGCCGCCATTTTGGGAGCGAACGCCGGCAGGGAAGGACGCGCCGCCCGGAGCTCCTGGACCTGCTCCGGGCGGCGTCACAGACAGTCCTGCTGGGGCCGGGTCACAGGGGGTCGCACTGCTGGGCATATCTACGGTATCTACGCCGGCAGGGAAGGACGCGCCGCCCGGAGAGTGGACACAGTGAACCGTCCTGCAGCTCTTTCACAGGGCCCCTGGCGGCCATTGTTAAAAGGTCCTAAAGCTTGATTCCAAGTTTGCCAGCAGCAGAGTGCTATCTGTGGAGCTGTACATGTACATATAAATTGCCTTGTCACTCCCCTTTCATTCTGTCATCAGAGGGCGGAGAACAATGCTGCCTGGCAAGTTCTTGCTGTTGTCAGATAGAAACATGCCAAGCTTGTGACTTATGGTGGGAGTCACAGGGAACTCCAACATTCAAATGTACTGGGTGCCAGTATGTGAGGTTCAATGGCTATTTATAACCTGGCCCACACTGATCCTTCTCAGGGTAAGCATATTTTTGCAGTGTCATGTTCCTGCTGATGGAATTATGGGGAGGCTCTTTTAAATAGTTTTAGATAGATTTCTATGCCATAAAACATGATTACACATTTACACATTCACATTTTGAAATCTGACATGGGGCCCCTAGGCTTATACACGAGTCAATACATTTTTCCAGTTTTCTTAGGTAAATTAGGTACCTCGGCTTATACACGGGTCGGCTTATACACGAGTATATACGGTAACTCATTTCTAAAGCTGAATGCAGCAAAGTGCAAGAAAAGGCAGAAAAAGCCACAGGTCTCTGCTAGTTTGCTAAACTGACTTTGGAACCAGCCTTGACGGCATAAGACAGCACAGGACAGGCTTTAGTTCCCTATCAGGTCAGCCTAGCTTCTGATTGGTTCCTGCTCTACAGAGTGTTGCTGGGCCCCCTGCACAGCTTGGGAAAGGAGGCAGCAGCAGCAGCAAGTTGAACAGATGGATGGGATGAGTGCGGTTTTCACAAACATTTTCAATAAATTATCCCGAAACACTACTGAGCACTTTCCTTCTATATTTAATCTAGTATAATGCACTGGCGCGTTTTTATTTTTCACACAATGTGTCTCCTTCAACACTTTTTAAGTAAAAAAGTAAAAAATACTTCAGTAAATAGCAGAATAAGAACCATGTAAAAAGAATCTTTGTGCGGCAGAAAAAAAGATTGGCTTGAATTTGACTTTTCATAAATCGCAAATAGTGTCAACCCTACAGTAAAATGCAACTTTACTTATACTCCCATGAAAGAAAAAATGTTATTATATTTATATCTGCCCCTTATGGCCCTTACTCACAGGAGTTTTGCCCTGCATTGACTGCATTGCCCTGCATTCAGAGCACAGAACGAAAAGCAACCTATATTTCCCGGTAGTAGTGTACTCTGTATTCACACAGGCACATTCAATCACCGAATGTAGGTGGAATACCTCTTATTGCATAAGGGCCATTACTCTGTCCCCATAGCGCAGAATTATTGGGTAAAATTGTTACTGCATCCGTGGCAATGGTAACAACGGGTTCCTTTATAATTACTAAATGGTTCCAACATTGTTCCCAACTGTCACAGTTCTTGACTACCTCTTTGGTGATTTATTTTCCTTGGAAATGTACCTAACATCAAATTGCACAAAGCTGTGATACTACAAATCCAGTTCCAGTTCCTTTCTTTGTTTGTAACTGATAGGCCATACAACTGATTACTTAATGTATAAAACAGTAGTATTGATCTATTCTTGACCATTAAATGTCTTTTGCATTATTGTTACTTAACACATTTACAGTATGGTGAAAAATGTCAGAAAAAATAATTTCCAAATGCTGTCAGCTACATTACTTTGTATTCACTCACACAGTACACATCTTTCAAACACTTCAACCATTCACTGCTTTTACAGGGTTTACCAACTGTTGCCTGACAGCTTAAATCTTTTCCCTATCTTAAAGTGGACCTGTCACCCAGACAAAAATCTGTATAATAAAAGTTATTTTCAAATTAAACATGAAATCCAATTTCTATTTTTTATTAAAGCATTCATAGCTGTTTAAACTCATTTAAAAATCTCAGCTGTCAATCAAATATTGTCTGCCACTCCTCTATGCCCTTGGCATAGAGGCGGGGCAGACAATTACTTTCACTTTCCATTCAGCACTTCCTAAATGTCACTGCTCTTGACATATTCCCCCATTCTCTTCATAATTTAATTGTGTAGCCAGTGCATGGGGATGGACATCGGGTCCCCCATTCTGGTGCACAAATAAGATTCTGAGATGATGCAAGGCTTGCCTTAATAACAGTGTGCACAAAATGGCTGCTGCCTGTTTGCTATAATTTTGAAATCCCAGACAGAAGAAAGCAAGATTCAAATAATTTATATAGTGTAATTAAAGTTCATTTTGCTTGACTAATGTGATAAAATAGGATTTTGAATATTTTTTCTGGGTGACGGGTCCCCTTTAAAGGGCAAATTAACCCCAAAATAAAAATTTTCCTAATAAAAGAAAACATGATTCTAAGCAAATTTTTTTTCAAGTTATGTGTAAAAACAATTGCTCCTGGTTGTTACTTTTTAAACAATGTTGCAAAAGTCTTCGTCCCCCAGCAAAGACAGGTCTGTTAAAGGGGACCCATCACCCAAAAAAAGTATTTCAAATCCTATTTTATCATGTTAGTCAAGCAAAATGAACTTTAATGACACTGTAAAAATTATTTGAACCTTGTTTCCTTTTGTCTGGGATTTCTTAATTATAGCAAGCAAGCAGGAGCCATTTTGTGGACACTTATTAAGACAAGCCTTGTATCAGCTCAACATCTAGTTTGTGCACCAGAACGGGGGACCTGATGTCCATCCCCATGCCCTGGCTAGTAAGTGCTGAATGAAAAGTGAAAGTAATTGCCTGCCCTGCCTCTATGCCTAAGGCATATTTGACTGACAGCTGAGATTTTTAAATGAGTTCACAACAGCTATGAATGCTTAAATAAAAAAATTATTTGGGTTTCATATTTAATTTGATATACAGCTTTTTATGTTTGGGTGAGGTCCACTTTAATCGGCCGGCTTGCCGAGGGACAGACAGACACTGCTTTTAATAGCATAACATATACAAATAACTTAAAAACCATACCAAATTTGTAATATATTTATTTTGTCACGTTGCTTATAATTATGTTTTCTTTTATTAGGCAAATGTTTATTTTGGGGTTGACTTTCCCGTTACTGATTAGGAGGAAAAGCAAAAATTAGATTCAATGGGTTATTGCACTTTTTGCAAATGTTAACTGTTTTTGTCAATGAGGTCCATAGTTCTCAAGTCCTGTTCACCCCCATGGCCCTTACCTCACTGTTAAAAATGAGGGTAGAACTCCGCAGTTTTAAGTGCGATAGCTTCAGTTCCGACGCAATAAGATGAATCGAGGCGTTGCGTCAAAGTAAGTAAGTAATAGGAGTGTCGGACGTTGTCGCTTCGTGCAACCGACACGACTGTCGGATGAAGACGCAACATGCAGTGTTCGCATCCGACAGTTGTGTCATGTCGGATGCACGCAGCAACAACGTCCATCATTCCTATTACTTACCTTAGATTGGCACATCTGATGTGACGCCTGCGATTCATCTCAGCGCATCAGAACGTAAGCTATCGCACTTAAAATCGCCCATGGAGTTCTACCCTTAGTGTTTTTAATACTCCACAAGTTATAGTTTGGGAGGGAATGAGCAGCAACAGTGGGGCTCATTTATCATCATTAGGCAAAATTGCACATAGCTTCTAACCCAGAGCGGCCAATCGGTTATGCAAACAGCTGCAGGTAGAGCGATGAAAGCAACATTTTGACTGGTTGCCATAGGTTACAGCCCATGTGCAACTTGTCCTAGTAAGTTTTGCAGTTTCCAGTTCACTTTGCACTTTAAACATGATCTTTTTGTATGGAAATATATGTAATTTAATTTGGAAGGAATCTTTAGGCAGGTTATGAATGTATATTGTCTAAAATTCCAATGATTCCAATGAACACAGTAACCATAAGGAGCTTAAGGGTGGCTGAATGCAACAGAAACGAGAGAAAATGCACCGCAATAAAACCCAGGGTTTCAAAAACATTTTGATGATGAAAAGTATTCATTTTACTTGACATAACATTTATATCATTGTTATTTTAAAGAAAGTGAGAAAATTTGGCTTACAGTGTCACCCTTGGGCTACAGCAAATGTGCAGTTAAATCAGCTTAGACACATTCTTGGGGAATGCTGTTTGAACCATTCGCAAAATGATGATTATTGTTGAGTGAATGCCAATATACTGGGATCCATATCTGGTCAAAGTTAGCAACAGACAACACAGCTGTGGTTCTTGTCTCTTTGTGAAAGCTGAAAAAACTTCGGTTGTTTTGTTATTTATTCCCGCAGTTGCTATGTTTGATGTTTCCCACTACTGGTTATTTTCAGCTGGCCAACCCCATTCTCATTAAGTTGCATCCTTTGTTGCATTCTTTTACTACAGGAGCGTTTAAGGAGGGTTATGGTTGTACAGAACAAATTAGCTGCAGGTTCACCACTTAACTATTCATTAGACGGATTCTACAAGAAAATAAATTTAAGGTGCAATGGCCATTTTTACTATTATATTAGTGGAGTTGTGTAAATTAAAGTTATTCAAAACCTTCCTTTTTTTTACCTATGACAAGTTGCATTTATGGTTAACATAAAATTGTCAAACTGAGCTGACATACATGCCGAAACTTTCAGACAGTATGGTCAAAAATTCAAAATGGAAACTGGTTATGTTTGACTTTACATATAGGAAACTGTGAGGCAGGAAAGTAGATAGATAGAGGGAGACTGGGAATGAGGTGTGTTAAAGGGGTTGCATTATTTTCTGGTTAACAGACCTGTTAGTTATGTGCGGGCCAGCCCGATAACCACAGGACCCAGGGGCCGCGTCAGTTCAGGCCGATTTTGCTGCTCCTATTGCGTTTCGCAGGCAGATGCTGCTTCGTTCTTTCAATAATACTTGTAATCATGATTGATGCTGTTTTTAATAACAATTACCTTAGAAATAAGTTTAAACGCATTGAAAATTTTTAATTAACATTTACAAGAAATTTGCTTATAATTAGATTTGTTTTCATTCTGCAAATCTTTGAATTATGGCTTTGGTTAACATTGATAAAATAGTGGTCTATAGAATATAATTTATTGATGATATACTGACAAAAACATTTTAATACATTGCTAATACAATTTCTAGTACAGGTATTGGACATGTTATTCAGAATGCTTGGGATTTGGGGTTTCTTGACACAGGGTCTTTCCATAATTTGTATCTCCATACAAATGTATCTCAAATGTATCATCTATGGGAGGCGGCCTTCCTGTAATTCGGAGCTTTCTGGATAATGGATCCCATACTTGCATTATGCAAATATAAAGTTGGCAGAGACAACAACAAAGGAAACACAGGTAGAATTGCAGCTATGTGCAATATATATGTGGAAATATCTTAAAATGTTTGCTTGCTTGGAGGAAGTTATTGGTAACAGCAGTTTTGCTGTTTGACATTTATTCATGTTTTTGGAAAAACATTTAAACAGAAAAATGAGAAATGGCTGAGTTTGCTTTGGATTTTCAGCACAGCACAAGAGAATTAATTTGAAATGCATCGGCATTTGGAAAATACAGGATGTGTTATTTCATACCGTCCTGGACAAAAGTGCAAAGCAAAAAGAAATCAAAACAAATTATTTTAGAGAGCAGGACTGTGTAACTGGAGGCTTGTAAGCTGGATGTGGCTCTCCAAAAGCTTTTAATGCCACCACATTGCTGAAGCTCCACTGACCTCTTTCTATAGCATCATCATTGTATTGTAATCTGTCCCTCAAACATATAGCATAGTGAATAACTGAGCCACTATATGACAGTGATTATTCACTGTAGTACACTGTTGATACAGAATTATGGGAAAGTCATCTCCCATAGACAGTGGCGTAACAATAGAGGAAGCAGTAGAGGAACGCAGGGTCTGCTTCCTCTTTAATTGTCCTTTCCTGGCAAAGAGCAGATGGGAAGAAAGGCACGCTCGCTCACTAGCAAGTGGTGGGGAAGTGGGGCTGGTCATGGGTACCGGTTGTGGCAAGTGCCAGGCCCCTCCAAAGATTTTTTTGCTGGGGGGGCTCAGCGCTTAGTAGATACACCACTGCCCATAGAGAATTTTTTTCTCTCTGTAATAATAAACCAGAACCATGTACTGATGTTAACTAACCTGCATGAATTTATGGGTAGGACTACACGGTCGTTTTCGGCGTGTTAGGACGCTCTGCGCAAAAATGCTGGCGTCAAGTGGGATGCGACGGAAATAAGGTAAGATGTACAAATGTCTGATGAAGTCGCAGCGTTGATCCGACGCGACACGATGCAGTGTGCAGCGTCGGATCAACGCTGTGACGTCATCCGACATTTGTATATCTTACCTTATTTCCGTCGCATCCCACTTGACGCCTGCATTTTTGAGCAGCGCGTCGGATCGCGCCGAAAATGCCCAGTGTAATTCTACCCTAAATTGGTGGCAAAACCATTCTATTGGATAAATGTAATTTTTTTTTAGCAAACTTGAGCTTACACTTAATCAGAATATAATGATGGTATAATCAGCTCAATAAACACCTACAGGATATTTGCGCTTGGTAAGAAAACATTTTTTCAAATCTTTTCACGCAAAACAGAAATATTGGCAATTATAGTAAATTCCCAAAAATAAGAATATTATGCCTAGAGAAAATATATTCGCAAAAAAAGAGAACAGGAATGTATTATATGGTCATGCAATACAGAACATGCTTCAGTTGCACTTCTCACCTCGGTTTTTACAATTGTTTTTAATTTTTATTTGTTTTAAAAATATTGATTTCTATTTGTTTTGCAGCTAGCAGAATTTTAACTGCAAAGATAGAGTGTACCCTAGTAACCTGGCAGCAGTTAGGAAGTTAGAATGGTATATGAATAATAGAAGGCCTAAATAAAAGATAATAAAAAATTGGAGTCATTATAAAACTGAATCCTACCAGTTAATCAGGTTTTTTGTTGCTCCTGGCAACCAGTAGCAGACTGGAATGAGGCATAGTAGGAACTTTGTCAAATGGTGAAGTTCCCCTTTAAATTGTATATCCCCTTTAATTCTCATGACAATGAACTCTATTGAAATCTACAATTTTCTGTTTCCATTACCAAATTTTAAAATAGACGAACCTTCTGGCAATGATCCATATTCCATAATGTCAAGCTTCTATTTATTTACTCTCCTATTAAAGCACAAGCTTATTATGGTCCAGAATGTAGGGTCATGGTTTGCTTCCTTAAAAAGAGAAGAAATCTAAAATTAAAATGTCCCGCTTAAAAATAGTTGTCTTCATGTTTTGGAAACTAAAACCTGAGAAAGACATTCGAACGATAACACTCTATAAATATTTCTTAATGTGTTGGTCTTCTCAGGCACATGGATTCCTTGCGAGTTAACTATAAAACATTGTAGGTAATTGGTATAGGGTGTCACTGGTTTGTATTAGTACTTCTGGTGGATAGCAGTTAAGTCAAATGCTTCCAGGGTTGTTTGTCAATATTTTTTGAACCATGGGTTGGAGTTGGTTTCCTCTTAGTTCTCCGGTTTCCACCCATACTCCAAAAATATACAGGTGGGTAAATGTGAAAGAGACCTTAGGCTGTAGGCTTCACTGGGGTCCCGTAAAGTGCTGCCTAAATGAGCTAGACACAGTGACATAATTACCAGGGGTGCACCCCATAGTGGGCCCATGATGGTGTGCAAGATTAATGCCAGTTCTAAAGGTATTTGCAAGGGAGAAGACACCATGGCTGAAAATCGACATGGAAGTGAAGTTGTGGGCTCCTGCAGAGGTGGGTAGTCCTGGGTGGAAGTCCTGCACCAAGGCCTGTGTAAGCCTAGTTACATTACTGGTTATATAAATTCATGGAAATAATTATTATAGTTTAAATTTATTAAACAGCTAAAATGAGCTTCTATTGCAGATACCGTAATGTGAACAAGAAAGTTCTTCATTGTGTTTTAAGAATTTGGCCCACCCCTGCTTTCAGAACTTTAGTTTGGTTATGTTTTATGCTCCGCTCTCATGAGGTCTCACTGCAGCTTCCCAGTGGTGTCGAGTTATAACTATGACGTGGTCATTCCAAAACCTAAGTTCTCTTTTCCGACCATTGAGTTTTGTGGTGCGCTTAGGATCGTTCTCCTGTTGCATGATTCAGTTTTAACAAAGGTTTTACTTGTGGGATGCACAATGCATGGCTTTACATTTTCCCCTAGAATTCTGTGTATTGTGGGCACGAAATATTTGATAGTATGACACATAGGAGGTTATTTACGAAACTCCGAATGCAAAAATCAAGACTTTTTTCTTTTTTTTTTTATAAACCGGTCCCATATCGTACATTGATAATGCTCTTTGCAGTGTATTGATGGTACTGCATGTGGAATGATTGGGTCCTTGCAGTTAAAATCACAATGTAGCAAGCAAATCTGTCACCTTTGCATATTTTATGGTACTTCTAGACTATTCCAAAGTTACTTCAGGAGGACATGAACAGCTTTATTATGATTGTCCATTCAATATGACTTTACTCAGTGCTGACAGCTGTAGGGCCTCTGTAGTTGCATTTTCAGCTGCCTCAGTTACAGGCATCAGTTACAGGAATTATATTACCAGACATTTATGTCCCCACTATATCTTATTGCAGACAAAGCATTATACTTTGCAGCCTGGCTCAGGCAGATGTTAAATTGTTTTTGATTATATCAATAGCCTTGTAGTTTAATACTGATAGAAATGTTCATAATTCACCTTTCTGTCTTTGAGTGCCTTTTAGGGAAAAATGTCTGACTTTACACCTGCAACCAAACTGCTCCAAGCTCTTGTTTATACACATCAACCGGAATTGTTAGTTTCTTTGTCAGGTGTTTATTAGAAAGTACCTTCTGTTGATAAATGTCTGTTTGCAGAGCTTCTCATAAATTTTTTTAATATTTTCCCAGTATTATGTCCAACTCTGAATGATTTTTGTGTGGTCCAATAGATATTGCAGTTTTGTTTAGATCAGGCTTTAGACCTTCGTCTGCTTGTAGAATACATTTTCAGTGTTGAATTTAATTAGTTTTTTTCCCCATTATCTTTGAAGTATAGCTTTTATGTTTTTATCATGATTCTCCAGTGTGCTGTTATATACCAAGAGATCATCTACATAAGCAGCTACACCTTTGAGACCTTTCTATTTAACATGTCCTGTGCATACTTATAGGAGAACTAAACGCAGCGCCGATTCTTATGAGGAAGCCGCCTGAGGCGGCTCCTCAAATGCCACCCCCCTCGCTGGCAGGAACACTACTGCGAAGAGCGCAATTGCACTCTATCGCTCTAGTAAAGCTGAATTTCCGCTTTCAAAACCTGAATTTTGGCTCTTAAAGGTTCCAGGAGCGGCTTTTTTGCCTCCCCATGAAACCTACCTGTCGCTGCCGACTGAGGCAAGTTGCTCAACTCGCCTCATTGACGGAGCGCCCCTGACTAAACTCCCATTACTCAAAAATCCCCAGTTCAGCCCTTCGGCACCGTCTTCTGTATCTTTATCATCTTCTTTTCCTTCGCCAGTCTTTGGAGCTTTCCAACGCATGTGCCATAGGCAGGGATACCAGAATGGCCCCCAACTGCGCATGTGCGAAAAAGCTCAGTGTCGGTGTTCACTTCCATGAGGAACCCAGAGGTACAGAAGATGGCGCCGAAGAGCTCAGCTCACTACTCTGCATGAATATGCCAAGGTATAGAAAAATGGATCAGCGCCTCTGGCATCGGAGACAAATAAACACCAGGAAAAAAGAAAGCGAGAGAAAACAAAAAAATATTGTGTAGTGTTTTTGTAAATTTATAGTTCAACACCGCGTGCTGTTTTGGGGAAATAGTTATACTGTGTTACTTCCCTTTTAACTCAGGTGTTTCACGTGCTTCTATATCGTGCTTAAACCCCTCCTCAGGTGCCTTTTAAGTTTTCTCAGTTGTGCATGTGAATCCTTCCGCCAATAACCTGTTGCAATGCCTACTTACAAGACCCTGATTATTAGTCTGCCCGTAATGGTATCCACGCTCCGTTTCTCCTCCGTCAATTCTTGTCCCCCATATATATATATATATATATAAGGGAGACTTGTATCGTGTAATATTGCTTTAATAAAACGTATAAAATTATTTTAAAAAGGTTCCCTCACATTTTCATTGTCCTTTATACACATTTCTATAAAAAGGCTGTTTTGCGCAGGTTGCCCAGTTGTTTCCGTAGTGGGAGTTGAAGAGCCGGCTTCCCCTTCTCCCTCGTGGCTATTCTCCTGCAAACTGCCGTTCCGTCCCCGCTGCCTGGCGCGTTTTGCTGGTCCAATCAGCTTCATCAGAGGCCTCTGAGGAAGCTGATTGCAGGAGAAGGGGAAGCCGGCTCTTCAACTCCCACTACGGAAACAACTGGGCAACCTGCGCAAAACAGCCTTTTTATAGAAATTTGTATAAAGGACAATGAAAATGTGAGTGAACCTTTTCTAAAATAATTTTATACGTTTTATTAAAGCAATATTACACGATGCAAGTCTCTCTTATTTATATTTATATATATATATATATATATATATATATATATATATATATATATATATATATATATATATATATATATATATATATATATATATATATATATATATATATATATATATAGGGACAAGAAGTGACGGAGGAGAAACGGAGCGTGGATACCATTACGGGCAGACTAATAATCAGGGTCTTGTAAGTAGGCATTGCAACAGGTTATCGGTGGAAGGATTCACATGCACAACTGAGAAAACTTAAAAGGCAGCTGAGGAGGGGTTTAAGCACGATATAGAAGCACGTGAAACACCTGAGTTAAAAGGGAAGTAACACAGTATAACTATTTCCCCAAAACAGCACGCGGTGTTGAACTATAAATTTACAAAAATACTACACTATATTTTTTGTTTTCTCTCTCTTTCTTTTTTCCTGGTGTTTATTTGTCTCCGATGCCAGAGGCGCTGATCCATTTTTCTATACATTGTGAAGTATTCTACAGTTGGGAGGACTGAAGTAGGATCGGCAGGAGCAGATTAAACGAAAAGACTGACTTTTCCATTCATTTTGCAACTTTTTGCGGTATTTGCGAAATTTTGAACTTTTTTATGAATATGCCAAGGTTAATGCCAGGGACACTACTTCAACTAAGGTACTATGGAGGGAGAAAGCAGGGAGGGAGCCAATGGAGGGAATGGGATGGGGATTTTTGATTTATGGAGGTTTAGTTCTTCTTTAGTTGACCTTTGAGTGAACTTTTAGTATGTTATAGAATGCCCCATTCATAGCAACTTTGCAACTGATTTTCATTATTTTATGTAGTTTTTGAATTCGCTTTATGGGGGTCACTGGCCCTGGCAGCCAAAAGCTAATGCTCTGTGAGGCTGTACTTTTATTGTTACTTTGTATTACTCATCTTTCTATGCAGGCCCTCTCCTATTCATATTCCCATCTCTTATTCAAACCATTGCTTAGTTGCTAAGGTAAATATGACCCTTGCTTCCAAAAAGCTGCTTAAAAATAACAAACTGTAGCTATATATACCGTAACTGAAAAAAAAAATCAAGACTAATTGGAAATTATATTATATACTAAAATGATATGATACTGAAAGTTAAGTTAAAGGTAATCTACCCCTTTAATGACATGTGGCGTGTTTACGTGTTGTCAGCTTAATACTATCCTGTATTATTTTATTTCAAATGGCAATACCCTCCCTGACTGATCATCAGGTACACTAAAATTGTAGCCTTCTTTTAGGGGCAGATTTACTAAGGCTCGAATGGTAAATTTTACTAAGGCTCGAATAGTAAATTTGAATTTTCAAATTTTTCTTTTTGGTCAAAACTCAAAAATTTGAATTTAAAACCACCAACTAGAATTTAAATTAGAATGTTAGATTTGTCACATTTCGACCCTGGAAACAGTTCTAATTTGAATATTCGTCGCCTAAAACATTCCGAGTTCATGTATCATTGGCAGAGGTCCCTTGAACTATTTGAAGATGTTAATAGTAGTGTTGAGCCAAATTTTTGTCAAGTTTTGCTTTGAAAATGATGCCCCATAGACTCCAATGGGGAAAAAAAAGTTGCACTTCAAAGAAAATTTGACACGAAAAAGTTGAATTGTTTTTTATGGAGGAAAACTCAATTTGAATTTGATTTGTGTTTTCGGGTTGGGACTGTTCAATTGAAATTTTACACATTTTTTATAATTAACATACCATTCGAATTGGGGATGAAATTTAATTTATTTGAGTTTAAAAGAATAAACATTACTCTAAAAATTCGACCTTTGATAAATAACCCCTAAGTGTGCTATTAAGTATGCACTTGACAGCGTTCTTACATAGTTACATAGTTAAATCGGGTTGAAAAAAGGCAAAGTCCATCAAGTTCAACCCCTCCAAATGAATTATAGCGTTTAGTATAACAATAGCCTTTGATATTATGTCAATCATCCAAGCCCCTCCTGTTTCACAGCTTTTTTTAAATTTTAAAAATGTGAATCTCCTGTCTTTTTTTTTTATCATTAGTCATGCACGTTGAGTGACCCATTCAGTGTGTTCATGTACTTTTACCATTACACCCAGTGCTTGTATCCTGTCAATCTCTCTTTCAAGGCTACTCCAACTCTGAGAAGAGCACGCACTGTTGGAATAATTGTTTCTTCCATCTGGATTTTGTATTCTCCAGGAAACTGTCCAAGTTCATAGATGACATCCTTGTAATCATTTAAACGGAGCAATTAATATCAAATGGCTGTGTTTTTTGGGAATCTGCCACTGATATTAGCAGCTGAATAGTTTTACATTTAGACAAGTTGGTGCCCCAACTCTGGGTTAGCAGTAGTCATACAATGTAAAATTGCAACTCTGGTTCATTGCGTTTGTAGGTAGAGAAACACACTGAAATTGCACATCTTATTGCTCTTTGCCATATTTGTACAACTTGATGTTGGTTGCTGTTTAACTTGTGAACTAGGTTTGAATGAAATTTGTTTTGGTTTATTTCCTACTGCAATTTCAGTAAAAACATAATTTTATCTATTTCAGATCCTTTTGTTTATATAGCCAGGCCCGGATTTGTGGAAAAGCCACCTAGGCCCGGGCCGAGGGCAGCAGGATTTTAGGGGGGTGGCATGCTGCCCAACCACACCCACATTGGTTCATAAACACTGGCTATACTCTGGAGATACAATCATTTTTTAAATTTCCCGTGCGCCAATCACCATAGCTCCAGTCCAGATGATGACAATTTGCCCGAATAAAGGGGAGGGGACAGGGGCGATGAACGGCAGTGGGCCTAGGGGCGCCCATTATGTAAATCCGGCCCTGTATATAGCATTGACAAGACCCCTCTAGTAATGAAGTTTTGTTGACTTTTTTTCCAAAAAGCCACGGTACCTGTTTTCTTTATACCACAGACTCATCTGCACCCAGATGCATACCCTATTGTGTTCCTTCAGAATCTTTAGGCTAATGTCACACAGGGCTGAAACTTGGCCTGCATGTTCAGCCCCTTTGCTGGAATCATCCCCCTGCCTGCACCCATATCCAGTGCAGTGGCCTGGGTGCAGGAACATGCAAAAGAATTTGCCGTTTGAACCTGCTCCTGGGCCGAGGCAATGGAACCGGGTGCAGGCAAGGTAAGGAGCTGATTCTGGAATTGCTTTTTTCAGCATGCCGAATTTGAGCCCCATGTAGTATTAGACTAATGCCTTTCTTTTAAAAGGCAAATTTTATCTTCAGTGCCTTGGTTAAAAATGCTTACCTGGGCCAAAATGGAACTGGCATGAGTATAGATAAACAAACATATATTGTCTCATCTTGTTTAGGTAAAACTATTACTGGAGATTTCTATCCAATGTGTATGTGGGTAACAATTCACTATATACTGTATTCTTTTTCTGCTAGGGCCCTTCCAAAGGTCCTAAAGTAACTTGTAAGCAGATTGCTTTCAGACCAGCAAGAACAAGGACATGTGATATAGGGCATTTATACTTGACACCACACTATATTTAGTCTAGGGTGTTCCCTTTTCTAATGCATCTTAACAGTGACATAACCAGAATATTGGGCCAGTATTATTTTAGGTCCCTTAACTCTGGGAATAAGAAATTGGCCAGTGCTTGTGATAATGGTCTTAGGAGGTAGATGGCAGTGGAACTGGACAGTGGCCTTAAGAGGAATGGAGAAAAGAGTGACCTTAAGATGAAATGTCTAGTAAGATAAGGAGTCAAGTCAAGTGTGGATTAGTGAAGGGCATTGTAATTGAAAAAGAGTATTTTTGAAAATGTTTATTTACTTAATGAGGCGCAATCATAAAGATGTCAGCATCTGAGTAGCCAGTTTCTGAGCTGCACAGGTGAAAGCAGGAGAGATAACCAACTACTTTAGTTGGGGGCTGACTATGAAGCCTAAGATTGGCCATGACTACTGCTGTATGGTAGTTTATAGCTTAGATAGCAAAAATTGTTTCAGCCCAGTGTACAGGGATAAAGCAACTTCAAATCCTGTTACAAGCTGGAATCCTAAATTCATGCACAGGCTCCTGCCATGTGTATTTGGAGTATATTCGTATACATTGCAAGATGCATATGGACCCCAGGCAGTTTGTACTCCATAAAAATGGCCCTGATATTTATCGCATACCTTTGTAAGTCCTTTTGATTCTAAATACCATAAATGCAGGTATTTTGAAATCTGTATCCAGCCATATTAACAACGAGTAGCATTTATGGAATGTATAAACTGTGTATGTCAAACTAGAAGAAGAGTTTTACTGTGGTGGGTCTATTGGTGGATCCTGACTGTGGGTCATGATGTAAATATTAGGTTTTACTGTTACGTATGAACATAAGAACTCTGATTATATTGTATACTGTGTCTGTTTGCAAGGCACAGTTGTTTACAGTGTATAAACTTTATTTACTTTTTCAAGTGGAAGAAGTCTCCAGTATGCATATGCTGTTTTCTCTCTCTTTTCCCTCTGTCTTGTATATAGATTTTTAAAATTATTTCTCCAAAGCCAATATTTAACAGAAGGCGCATATTTGTCAACGACTCACAGCATCAGTGTGTTGTTTGCAGCTAGAACATGAAAATGTTAGCTTGAAAATTTGCATGTTGAAATTTAATATTCTTCGCTAGGCTTTTATTGCACTGCAAATCTTTATTGCACATTGGCAACCATTAACACCTGCTCTGGAAATTCATTAAATATTTTGTTGCATGAGGGACAAAGTTTTTGCAAAGACAAAGTTTTTCGCATTGCGAACAGATTGTGGACGGATTGCGAACGATTTTTGCTTTAGCAACCGATGTTCAATACTCTCCCCTTAGTGTCAAATGTACATGCTCATACAAAGATTACTTTCAAGTTTATATTTATGTTAATCTTTGTGGTTTTCGGTGACTTATATACCAATCACAGATTGCAGAAAGTGCCTTACTCTCACTGTCACACACGGACTGCTTTAGAAATGAAGAATAGTTAGAATTCCCTATTGCACAATAAGCACAAAGAAAATGAAAAGCCAGATGATGTGAAGCCCCCCTCTCCTTATTTCCATAAAAGGCTGCCACATATTGGAGTGCGTCCCACACGCATTACTGGTCAGTGATTCACTCCCTCCATGTCCGCACCCTTCTTCCCTCCCTTGTCTGGTGCAGCATAGGCCCCTTAACATGCACATTAGGAAGTGTAAAAAGTGAATATATTAGTAAAACAGCTTAAAGCTTTCCAGAGGCAATAATCAAGTACATGAACGTTTTTTGTTAATTCTTCTTCGTAGGACTATTTTAAATACCAGTACCAGAGCTACCAGTAATTCATAAGAGCATAAGAGAAGTTCATTCGATGCAGGTCCATTAGAAGTATTCCCATTGCTCAGACTTAAAAAATATACCTGTATAACGTTATCATTACTAACATAGTTTAACATAGTTAGTTTACATTTTCAGTGACACTGTATCAGTATCCTTACAATACAGATGAGGATAGACCCACACCTAACCCAAACCCACTTACTCCAGTTTTAACACTTAGACCTGCTACCTGAACGAAGATCTTGACACACAACCTGAAAGTGATGCCCAACCTGTTGTACAACTCTGATTTCATGCAAATCCCACTTCAGATCTGAAGTGTGAACACCCTAATTAGAAGTAATGAAAGATACTCCTCTACGGCACAAAACCTTTCTGGTCAGCCCAGGAGTGGTGGTCAGTTAAAATCCCAGCCCTTGAGCATGATGACTGGGATTAAGTACAGGTTGATATAATACAAAACCTTTCACCGTCTCTACATAACTCCCAATGGCCTCTGCTGTTGGTGCTGGGAACCCGCAGCTGACTTTTTCCATTTGATCTGGGTGTGCCTACATGTCCCTAATTTTTGCACCCAAGTCACTATAATTACCTGACAGATTTCCTAGGGCCACTTCACTAGCTACTTGCCTCCTGGGGGTCTTAGATAGTATGGTTCCCTCAAAACATGCTAGACTGAGGTCACAGATCCTGTTAATTTATGTCAAGAAAACGGCTGCTCCCCTCCATCAATTAGACCTTTGTTACAACTGGTTAACAATGTGGTCCCATTTTTAAAACTTACATAAGAGACCAGATAATCAGCCACCAAATTTAAGAAGGTTTAGGACCCATTGTGTGACATAGACCCTGTCCAACCCATTTGGATGATGCCTAAGCCACAATGTCCCTCAGACCTATGGAGGCTGCAGTCATGGCCCTCCCTAGTAACCTCCACCGGGTATGCACCATACTCTTAGGGGAAAATTCACTAACCTGCGGAGTTGCGCTAGCGCAAGCTTCACCGCACTTCGACGTACTTGGCCAGGCGAAGTTTCGCCAGGGTGCCCCTAATTACACTACACAAGCCTGGGAAAGCTTCATAAAATAAAATTGAGTTGTTATTTTGCCCTATATATGTGCCCACTGTATAGTTTAGGTGCCATATGTTTGGAAATGTAGGGGAGAAGTAGGGTACCCCCAAAAAAATTTACGATCTTTTTCAGCCTATCACCCTTAAAAAAGGAAAAGACGCCAGCGTTTTTTGGGACTTAGAAAAAAATGTAAACTTTTTTTTAAGTAATCCCTATCTACTCTATTGCACTTCGCTTGGTCTGAGGTGGCGAAGGAAAGTCTGGCGCAAGAGGTAACGTTCAGTAAAATGCGCAAGTTAGTGAATTAGCGTAGTTACGTGCCTTCGCCATAGCGCAACTTCGCCTGGTGTAAGGGTGCGAAGTAGCGCTAGTGTAGGTCCACTTCGCTGGCGAATTTGCACTAGCGTTCGCTGCTTTGCGCTTAAGTGAATTTGCCCCTTAGACTGTGATGAGTTGCTACCTTTTTTTTTTTTCAATGTGACTTCGTAACTCCCCTACCACCGGTGCTATTACGCTGTTGCATATGTCGACTTGATACCTGCCTAATATTCTGTCATTCATTTTTGTTTTGTTTTGAACTTTGTTTAAACTTTTAAAACAAAAAAAAGTTACCTATAAAATAAAACAAAAAGAAGTAATAAAAAGATGTTCTTACCCAAAAATCAAGTTTCAGTTTGAAATGGATTGCTGGTATTGGCTACAGAATAAGATGAGTGTTGTCTGTATACCTTAAAGATTGCTATCTTTCAAGATATTTTAAATTTGGAGACCTGCAATATACACAGATTCAGTCATTCCTGGTTTTAATTAAAGCTCTTTATTTAGTTTGTGCAGCTTTCATCCAGCAGATCTATTTTTACACAAAGCTTGTGGATAGGATAACTAAGATATATGTCTGCACTATTTGAAGTTTTCCTCTGCTAAGAATAAATCACTGAATTTCATGGTAGTGTTTTGAAACCACATCTACTGAGCTGTTTCCACTTAGCTCCAAAAAATTGTCTTGAAGACAATGATAGATTTTTAGCACCATGTCCATGTTTTACAACAGGACAAAACACAGTCAGAGTATTAATAATGTGAAAATCAGAGAAAACAAAAAAAAAAATTTTTTCTCAGAGTTCAGTTTGTTTATGATCTTCTTTTTCTTTTATGTAACATATTTGGAGCCACTAAAACTCGCTTTTTTGTTTCTCTTTTTCACTGTTAGGCCAAATTTCTGCTGTTCTCATTCATTTTTGTGTAGAATGCACCACCTCTTGTGAATAAAACTCCAATAAAAGTAGGCAGTGCTGTATTCACAGTGTTGTGCACAGGTCTCTGCTCTCCATTTTGAATGTTAAAGACCTAAGGCAGTTCAGAAAGTGCAAGGTAGGGTGCAATTGACAAATAGTGGTTTGCACCTGTATTTGTGCTCAGTACCTTGCCCTGCACTTTGTAAAATGATCCCTATAGTGTTCTTCTGAACAAGCTTACACTCTGTAAACAAAGCTTTCTTCTTTCACCACTTTTAATCCTAGAACATGCACAAGAATGGAAGCCTTATAATATCTACATTGCTACTAATTTTGAGGCTTCTGTTGGGTCTACTCTGCTAGGTGCTTCCTTGCTCTGCAATTAGGTACTCAAAATTTACGTCACCATACCTTTCTTCTAGCAATAATGTTTAAAGTAGTGAGTGCATTAAATACACTCTGGATTGTACTGTTATAAATGCATATATGTAGAGAAGAAATGGAAAGTCCTAATTGTTTAATGTTTATTAACTCTAAGGCTGAATCAATTTAGTGGGTACTAAAAAAGGAGGAACTTTACCAAATTGACATTGGATTCCCCACTGTGATGAATCACAGTTTAGGAGGAAATAAGATAACTGGCATGATGCCAGACCACTGTGTATAATCTACAGTATATTCAGACATTTCTGTACATGAGCAGTAGCCCTCTATTGGCATGTTTATAAAATACAACATGCCAATAGATGGATTTCCTTCAGCAATTGCTTTTGGAATAGACACAATAACATTCTAGTGATGGGTTTCTGGCTTCCCAAACTTTTAGATATACCGGTAGTCGCTAAAGTGGAACAGTGAGCACAATTTAACTTGGGCAAAAAATGTAGCTACCTTCAGGGCCGGGTTTACACAGCAGGCACCCCTAGGCCCACTGTCATTCTTCGCCCCATCACCTCCCTTTTGTTCAGTCAAAATTTCATCATCGGGACCACAGCAATGGGGATTTCCTCACAGGAGATTTTAAAAAAACTGTATCTTCTGCTCCTTGCCAGTGTTTCTGAACCAGTGTGGGTGTGGTTGGACAGCATGTTGCCCCCCTAAAATCCTGCCGCCCTAGGCCCGAGCCTTGGTGCCTCTCCACAAATCCGGGCCTGGCCACCTTACAGGTGTATTGAGAAGATGCCTTTAGCATTGAAATACATAGTAAAATAAAAAAAAAAGCTGAAATAAAATCTTATATAATCACTAGACTGCTTCTGGGCAGTAACCCATGGAAACCAATCAAATTTTTACTTTCATTGCTATATATGCAGATGGTCAGACTAGGGTTATCTCTAATTGTCTGCCATGCGTTTTTGCCCAGGTGCAGAATTGCCAGTGTTAGTAAATGAGCCCCAGTGCGTTACATGCACCTGTTAACCCTCTTTGATGTTTGAATGAGTGAGAAACAGTGTGACATAGTTGACTTGCTCTGCCCTTGCCTCCTTTCCTTGCACCAACTAGGGAGTGCAGATTATCTGTAAATGTTCAATTAAGTTTAATCTTTGAGAACTGCATGGTGACCCTGATATCCTATGTTTGTAACACACAGGATGTGTCAAATCTTTTAATTACTTGTCGATATTGAATTATCTGCTACCTTTAAAATGTGATTACATTTTCTTTTTCAGTCTCTGACATGAAGAAAGACATTGAGACTATTATAGCCCAGGAAAGAGCTGAAATTATTAGCAAGTATGAGAAGGTAAGTGTTGCTAAGAGACAACAGTGCAACCCCCTTTTTTTTACCCCCATTTAATTTTTTTTTCAATTTTGTTTAAATACATTTTGGCAGGATTTGATATAAGGTGGGAAATGCCGCAAAGCTCTTTGCCCGTGCAGGAATGAATTACTATTACATGTTCACCATAGTATCAACTGATAGTGGTGTTCATAGTGATTATTTCATGTATTTAGATGCTGTCTTCCTAGGGACATCCCACAGTGAACATTTAGATTTTTCTGAAGTCAGTGGTAGTGCTGACAAAAGGTTCTGTCAAGGATAACTTGACATAGTCAAACACATCCCTGAGTATAAAACAGCTGTTTCTAATATATTTAATCCATGTTCCCTTTTACTGTCCAGAATTTAGTTAGTGCAAAATATAATTACATATGAAAATATACAATAAATCGCTTTTCAATCTACACACATTTCAATCTAATTTGAACTGTGCCCATCCTTTCCAGACGGGTCAGTCATACATTTGGGTTCCCTGCAGAATATTAGGGCACAGTGAACATTGGCAAAGTCCTGACTTGGTTGAATCTGCTAGCATACACAAAGAAAGCATTCAGAGAAAACCCTTAACAAAAAACATTTCTAAATACATCTTTTAAAAATATATTAGGCTATGACCAGACCATGCTGTTTCTTGGCTTGTAGATAAATGCAGACTGAGAAACAGCCTGACCCCTCATTTCTGATCTGTGATATTTATTTTGCAACTTTGCCTGGGTAAACACACACTAGGCTTTTTTTGGTGCAGAAACAATAGAGAATGCTTTTTCAGGCTCCGTTTTTTTATCCAGGTCAGTGCTGTGCCTGCAGGTGCAGGAATATCACAGATTAGAGGTTTTTCTTGACCAAAAAACAGCCATGTCTGACTGTAGATGGATAAGATTGAGATGGTGGGGGCACATTTATTAAGATCAGCCTAACGGGGGCTGTGCCGTACCCATATTATCCCTCAATGTACCACCGACCTTTAGTGTGGGGGAAAGTCTCTAGTTAAGACACATGATTCAGAGAGTTCAATCAATTCTCTTTATTTGTCAGCGCCCTCAGCAGAACAGCAGCACATTCACAGGGCTCAATCTCCTAGCCTTTTACCAAACATTTCCCGTAACAGCACACTGCCAGGGGAGGGACACATGCTCGCAGGCACCCTTCTTAGGCCCTGGCTGCCTCAGTCGGGATTTAGCCTTTTCTCTTAAACCTAGCTGGCGGGGTTCCCACTGAGAACACTATGCCCACTCACTCCTAGTTGGGGCCATAGTTGCCCATGCTAACTTATTACACCACTAGGCCTCTCACTACCTAGGCTCAGTGCCTCTTCCAAGAGATGACTCATCTGCTCATCTTGCTTCCCATGAGGCATCTCTAAAAATCACTTCCTGAAAGCTTCCCTTATATAACCTATTATTCTCCACCCACTGGGAACTTTTCCTCACAACTGTTATACCCTAACTCCCCTAGTGGCTAACCTAAACAAATATATTAACTATTACTTAAACCCTCACCCTCCTGAAAACCAGACACGTCCTTGTGACTGCCAATAAAACTATTTCTCTATAACTTCACAAACCCAAGTCCTAAAGTTCCCTTTTTCACCAAAAGCCCTTTTAAGTGGCTAGTTTGTTTAATAATAAATAACTTCTGCACTTGTATGTGTGCCAGCTTCCTCTTACTTACCTACTTTCATGCTCTCTCTCCTACAGGGCCGGCAGCCTGGAGCTCAGATAGACCCATGGGAGGATGCAAATTTCTCTCTTTATAAAGTCACAGATAGATTTGGATTCTTACAGTAAGTTTTATGACCTATTTGTGCCATACTTGACTTGTAGCTGCATTCCAACCAAAATGTCACTGTTTTTGAGCACTAATCACCAGGTGCAGAGAGACCTGGGTGAGAAGCTGTGTTTTGATCATGTCTCCAATATCAACAATTAAAACACTGTATTAAACATAGCCCTTAAAGGAGAAAAAAACCCTACCCCCACCCCAGGTAGCCCTCCCTCCCTCCTCCCCCCAGGCACCTCCCCCCCCGGGAGATGAACCCATACTCCATACTTACCCCTCGGCGCACATCCTTCCAGCAAAGTTCCACGCATCCATCTTCCGGGTGGGGGTAGGGGTTTTTTTCCCCACAGCTTGATTTCTCCTTTAAGAAAAAACAAATCACAGGGACTTGAAATTTGTCATTTTAAATATTTTCTCTTAATAACACCCTCAAAATGAGAATTTATATAATGGTAGTATCCCTTTAAATTGTGAGTGTTTGTGCAGAATTAAAAGAACAATGCAGTAGGGACCACAAACATTAGCAGAATGGGTGGAAGAGACACTTCGGTTCAGTATGTAGGTGAAATTTGTTTCCTTGCTTCCTTAAACATACTCGTAAGTATATTTTTGTCTTTTTTCACTTCCTTTTCTATTACTAACCTACGTGCTTTATAAATCAGACGTGACTATTTTGATATTTAATTTACAAGATATTGATGCAGAATATTTTTCTTGTTATTTATGTCTGGAATTTAATAGATGTGGATAGAATAAAATGAATGCATTTGAATAGTATTTAGATTTACAATGATAAATATGGCTCAAAAATTACACGCACGCATTTGGATGCACATGTATAAGGCCTGCCCTTGTTACAAGATGTGCCTGCCAGTGCCCCCTGGTCCTGTGAAGTGCAAATCTTTAAGGAATACTTTCATGGGAAATAAAAATGTTTCAAAATGCATCGGTTAATAGTGCTGCTACAACAGAATTCTGCACTGAAATCCATTTCTCAAAAGAACAAACAGATTTTTTTATATTTAATTTTGAAATCTTACATGGTGTTCGACATTGTCAGTTTCCCAGCTGCCACCAGTCATGAGGCTTGTGTTCTGATAAACTTCAGTCACTCTTTACTACTGTACCCCCCCCTAACTTCCCCCCCAGCAGCCTAACAACAGAGCAATGGGAAGGTAACCAGATAACAGCTCCCTAACACAAGATAACAGCTGCCTGGTAAATCTAAGAACAACACTCAATAGTAAAATCCAGGTTACATTCAGTTACATTGCGTAGGAGAAACAACAGCCTGCCAGAAAACAGTTCCATCCTAAAGAGCTGGCTCTTTCTGAAAGCACATGACCAGGCAAAATGACCCGAGATGGCTGCCTACACACTAATATTACAACTAAAAAAATACACTTACTGGTTCAGAAATTCATTTTTATATGGTAGAGTGAATTATTTGCAGTGTAAACAGTGTAATTTAGAAATAAAAACGACATTATAAAAATCACAACGGAATTCCTTTAATGCCCCATACAGTGGCCAAAATATGTGCCTGATAGCAGTGGGCTAAGAGAAAGATGCATTGCGGCCAAAAAATATGGTGCATTGCACCAACTAATCCATCTCACGAAGATGTGAGCATGTACACGTTTATTAAAAAGACATTTAATGTAACTGTAATTTTAATTACATTTTTGTGTTTTACTTTGTAATGTTTTCATATGTAAAACTGATAATTAATGATGAACTGATGCTGATTCTTGCTCATCTCTTTGCACTTGCAGTGAACATGAATTGCCTTCACGTAGTGCCCAAGAGGAAAAGGTATGTCTTGTCTTCTTCATCTGAAGGGTGATGGGACACAGGCACTGTATTTAGAAAAGTGTGACCTGCCAATTTCAATTGAATTGCTTAAAATATATATTCCTTGCTCTTGTCAGCAGCAGTGTTGGAAGGTTGGTTCCCCTTATTTAGCCTCCTCCATGATTGTTTATTTTCAGCTAATAAGACAAATGGGACTAGGTGGGGGACTACAGTACAGCAAACATTGTAGTCCAGACCCCCATTTTCCCTGGGCCATAGTAGTCTTACCAGTGGTATACAGTATAGTGTACTATTCCTTACTACTAAGTACTTGTCATGCAATGTCAATGCAGTTTTATGAGGCAAGTTTTCAGGTACTTTTGTGGCTTATTTAAAAATGCTGTGTTTAAAGTACCTAAAAGTTTTCATTGTGCCATCACTTCTGTCTTGGTTTCCCGTTCCCGTCCCCAAGCATTCATTCCCTCTAAATTGGCTTTCTTTTTGTGATTCTCTCATTCTTTATTTTATTTGTTCATTTTTCTTCCCTGCAACTTATTCATCCTTTTTTCACATGATAATACAAGTATAGGACCTGTTATCCAGAAAGCTCTGGACCTGGGGTTTTCTGTATAAGAGATCTACTAAAAGATCATTTAAACAATTAAACCCATTAGGGCTGTTTTGCCTGCAGTAATATATTAGTTAGTATCAAGTATAAGCTACTGGTTTATTATTACAGAGGAAAAGGAAATCATTTAAAAAAAAATGTGAATTACTTGTTTAAAATGAAGTCTATGGGAGATAATGGGATGGGATTAATAACACATTTAATGGTTTAACAGTTATTTAACGCAAATTTAATCTTTTTGTTTTCTGGTTCTGAGCATTGGCTCCTTAGCTCTCAACCTGCATTTTGTTTCCAGGCAGCGGATTCGCTCCCTTCCACATCTCCATTTATCTGCACTGAAAAGTACAAATTCCGCTTGAGGGACAGAGCGGTGATCGGCCCAAAAAACAGGAAAACAGAAGCTGTGCAGATAAAAGGAGGTGCTGGAAGGAGCAAAAACAAAACCCACAGTCGGTAGAGCGGTAGAAGGTAGCAGAATCAGTTGTCTCTCAGGTCTATGAGCTGACTTCTGCCTGATTATTTTAGGTGCCAGAGCCAGTAGTGCAGAGAATATAAACAGATGGTCAGATGCTGTTCTTAACAGAAATTACATTGACAGATATATTTAAAATCATCAAAAATGTTTAATTAAATGACAAGGAAAGTTCCACAAATATATTTTTGCCCTTACTTCCGACTGCTTAAAATAATTTCATTGTGTGCTTTTTGTTTGTTAGCACATTGTGTTGCTGTCAATGCTGTTTTGATAATAATTCACTAATGGATCAGACACCTACAGCTGCAATGCAGTTATGTTGCCCATGGTTAACAAAAACCTTTATATTCAAAAAAGAGCAAAAAAAACTATACAGCATTCAGGTCACATCAGCTCTTCATGCCATGATTTCTGTGATGATGAGCTCTTATTTTTCTCTAATCTGCAGCAAAAACTACAGGAGATTGAACGTGTTGATAAATGGCTTAAGATGCTCAAAAAATGGAGCAAATATAGGAACAGTGAAAAGGTATGAAAAGTAATTTGAAATAAAAAATCTTAGAACCCAGAGGCTCCTGCTTCTCATTAAGGTCAGTTTTGCTTTACAGGATATACTTAATTGCTACCTTTTTCTGCACAGTTGTATATTGCAATAACTTTATGCACCAAATCCTTAGCTTATGTTGATGGTATATAACTACTGCCTGTTCTTTCATATGTGTTCTGCTAGTGCTAGTTACAATTAAGTTACCCTTTAGCATGGCATAGAATGTACTGTCTTAATAATTTTAAGTTGATCTTCCTTTTTTATTCCTTATTGTTATTCAATTAATTAGTCTTCTGCCTTTTTTTAGCTTACAGTTTAAAATGCTGTCTGTGTAAACCCAATAGTCTTAAACCCCAGCATCAAAAAAAAAAAAAAAAGTTGTTGTTATTATTAATTTGTCATTATAATTGCTTATCTTTCTATTCAGACCTCTCCTATTCATCTTCCATTGTGTCCGGCCTAGTTGCTAGGGTAAATTGGACTGTCACAACAAGATAAATTCTGAAATTGATTGATTCATTGATTCATTGAATTGAATTATTTAAATAATTCAAATATAATAAAAAATGAAGAACAGTTGCAAATTTTAGTTTTAGAATGTCTACCCCCTTTAAGTGAACCCTTGTTATAGTAGATTGTATAAGTTTATACAATTGCACAAATGTTTTTATAGATGTACCGAAGAGTGTATAAAGGTATCCCGCTACAAGTGAGAGGTCAGGTCTGGTCTCTGCTTTTGGACGTTGAAGAAATGAAGTTGAAGAACGATGGCAAATATGAGGTATGTTATGTTAGAGCGGGAACATAAAGTGTATGTCTTATCAAAAGGGTAACTAAGACAGCAGGTACCCTAATGTTTTCCTGGTTTTTAGAGGTGGTGTCTGAACACTGACTTTCACTTAACTATATTGTGAAACATATATCAATGCATGTGTCATGTATAACTGTGCAATTATATATCTTATATTTTCCTTTCTTTCCTTTCTATCTTTCTTCTTTCTTTTTGTGCTTTGATTGCCTGTATTAAAAATGATAAATAAAAACTTTAGAAAAAAAAAAAAAAGGTAACTAAGAAGGTTGTAGTATGAGAAAAATACAATTTATAGAGTGTAGATCGAATTAGAAAAAAAAATATTTTTGTACACGGACCTAAGCACCTGGCTGTTGTCATGTCACTGTAAGTAATTAATGCTTCCATTTCTCTATTGAGATATCTATACATTGTAATTTTTGTTGTTATTGCCCCACTCTCTTTATATTGTATTCTTCTATTAAAGCAGTTAAAGTGTATGCTTATGGGCCAAAAAAATAAAAGCCTTCCCTTTGTATTATACTGTATTATATTACTTTCCTATGAAACAAAATTAGGGAGGTCTGTCAGGCTTTCCAATGTCTGCTTTTTTTCATTACTGGGTCTTTGCATAACCCCAGTGATGTCAAAGTATGCCTTTACATGTTAACCATGTTATTAGTTTATCTTGCTGTGAGATTTGTTATATATGGAGATTTGTTAGGACCATCCAGTGCCCAATGGTTGGATGTTTTGCAGTCTGTAGCTATAAGTTAATGGCTAGGTTGCACTGATTGGCTCAGTCATTCCTATAGTCAAATCATTAGGATCACTAAGTGTGCCCCCTAAGCCTTTTTCTTAGTTGTTTATTGACCGTAATGATTGAGTGTGCTGACCTTGTTTTATACTGTAGTGTACAGTATATAATTAAAGTGTCCCTTTCACCCCAACAGAGAGGCAAACTAATAGAGCCTGCACTTCTCCCAACACACTCACATTGTGCATGCATGTAACGTTACACACATGCACATAACAAGTGAAAGTTGTGGCACGATTCTCAGTGCCTCAATGTGGCCACCCACTCCATGTGTTTCCTCCCATTGTGAGCAGCATTTAAAAAAACAAAACAAACAAAAACTATTGTTTTCAGAGTTCGGGCTCTATTAGCTCACACCTCTGGTGGGGGAAACAGTTTGGGGTTGACAGGTGCTCATTAGAGGAGAAGGAAAGATAAGATCACTGGGGGTGCCAAGTTGGTCCCAATAATTGTAATCACTTACCTGCTACACTGGGCTGGCACTTCTCTTTTCCAAAAAATGTTCCAGCTCAGAGTTCTTTAAGGCATCCTCCATCGGGCTTTGGTGCATTAACTGTGCAGAATTTTTCCAAGATATATATATTGCACTTCTGCCTGTGTAGCACATGTGTTAATGTTTTGGACTTCTTAAAAAATATTGATCATTCTCTGCAGAAAATTAAGGATCTGGCGAAGACTTATTCGACAGAGATTAAACAAATTGATTTGGATATAAACCGGACGTTTCGCAATCACATTATGTTTCGAGAGCGCTACGGAGTCAAGTAAGTGATGGTTACTTTCCAATGCATTGTCGTACTATGAGAGACAATCTCAGGTTTGACAAATTAAGCTGGCGACACACAAGAATATATATATATTGCTGAATCTACACCTTTAACTAAGTTGGTAGCCTAATTACCTATGTATAGGTAAAAAGTTATGTCCTCCTGGATTGATATCTGATCAGGGTTTTTCATCTACTGATTGGGGAGACTGGAAAATCTTGTTGTCCAAAGATCCCTGGTGTAAATCAGGGATATGATCATCTGCTGGAGGGTATACAAAGTTGTTAACCTTGTTAAACAAAGGGAATCATCCTTATATGGCTTGAGCTTGCTTAGTGTAGCCCATAAACAGACTGTACCCCATATGTATGAAAATAGGAAAGGGATACATTTTGGAAGTGAATTTCATAGAACAAAGATGATATGAATGAAGGCTGTTCTTTGTACATAAATCCGGCTTCCATTGTCTTCTAAAATATGTAACGTAGCACCACTGGTGTCTCAGGAGAAATGCTTGTATGAAGAAACATCTGCTCTGTATAAGGTCCAACTATCTGTTATGATGTTGCCAACTATCTGTTATGATGGATTTTCTTATTTTCAAACCCTTAGCAGCAATTGTTTCCACTGCAGTGTATACTGCCCTCTCTTGTGAGGAGAGTTAGAGTTTCAGAGCGAAAGGCTTCATTGCAGAATGCACACCATTTTCTTTTCATTGTGCTTAATGTGCAGCAATGTTTGAACTTTACTGCATAATAAATACATGCAAAATATATAACTAGAGTTTTGGAGTCTACACATTTCCATTTTTTTTTGGGTGCCTTGATGGCACATAATATGTCAGATACCTCATCCAATGTAGGTACAAAAATGACTTCCTTGTTTGTCTTAATTTTTTCGATGAAACAAAAAATTCCAAGATTCAGATAAATCTCCAAAAGGAGTCCTGACTAATTTTTATAGTGAATTTAAATGAATGGTTGTATTAGAATGTGTTACTACTTTAAATAATCAAAGGCTTTAATTGCACTTCACAGACAGAGGGCGCTGTTTGATGTGCTGTCTGCCTATTCTGTTTACAACACGGTAAGTTGACTTGCAGCATTATTTTGTTATATTCAACAAAAGTGTAAAGAAATTCCTAAATAATGTAAATATGTACCAACCCATAACAAATTCCATTGTAACCATACTTAGAGGCTGTTACTTGGCATGTCTTTTACTTTTTGCCTGGCAATTTTGATTTATATTTTGCCCACAATGTGTTATTTGGTTTCTAGTAACAGGAAAAATATGTACTTCTTCATTAACATTGATGTCAGAACTGCCTTGGACCCCATTACATAAAATTTTGAAAACAAAATATATTTTGCTTCTAATGGCAGCAGCATTACATAGCAATTATTTTGTTTGTTGATGAGCTTAAAGGACCAGTAACATCAAAAAAAAATGTTTAAAAATTCGTTAGTGCACAACGAAAAATAAACACCAAGACAAATAAATCTTTTAAAAAGCAAAGCCTTTATTAAGAAATAACTTACAGAAAATCCACTTCCTGTCCTCTTCAGAAACGGCGAAAATGCGACCATCCACACTGCAGCAATCGATTTCTCCTTCCTGGATATTCACTGACAGGCATCTTCCTCCTCCCGGCGTCCAGCAACAGCTGTGTCTCTCCTTCCCCATGGATCGACTTCCCTCCTTCGCTCTCCTCACCAGCAGCTGCGGGGCACAGAGTGGGTAGTGATTTAGGAGTCGGTGTGAGCGGAGGCAGGGACGGAGCTCTAAGAAGCACTCACACCGGCTCCTACATTACTACCTCAAACGCTGAATCCCATTTGACACTGAGAATTAACTCCTAGGAGCCAAGCTTTAACCTGCTTCCCCTTGGCTGTAGCTCCCACTTACCTGCGCTCCTCATTGTGCAGCTCCGAGTCCCTCTGTTCAGCCTTGGTGCAGTTCTGCTTAGTGGGGTCGCCGGCAGCGGCTACAGGAACAGCCCGGGCAGAACGTTCCCGGCGGGGTCGGCGCGCTGCACAATGAGGAGCGCAGGTAAGTGGGAGCTACAGCCAAGGGGAAGCGGGTTAAAGCTTGGCTCCTAGGAGTTAATTCTCAGTGTCAAATGGGATTCAGCATTTGAGGTAGTAATGTAGGAGCCGGTGTGAGCGGAGGCAGGGGACGGAGCTCTTTACACATACTGTTCTTTGCCGGTATTGCTCCCATCCCAGCAGCTCCACGTATCTTTCACTGACAGCAACGAGCAGGCAACTTAGCTCAGTCTGGGGACTTTGGCAGCCGGTTTTGTATTTCTCTCTGCGGGGACCCTCAATGCGACTAATTGTCCTAGAAGCCCAGGTCTGCAGGGGGCAAAAGAAGCAGACAATCAAATACACACGCTAGTTTGCCGTTCTCCCGTGCTCTGCATTGTATGAAGCGATGGGAAGGATTTCACACACAGACAAGTATTTTACACTGCACTGTCTGCTTCTTAGAGCTCCGTCCCTGCCTCCGCTCACACCGACTCCTAAATCACTACCCACTCTGTGCCCCGCAGCTGCTGGTGAGGAGAGCGAAGTCGATCCATGGGGAAGGAGAGACACAGCTGTTGCTGGACGCCGGGAGGAGGAAGATGCCTGTCAGTGAATATCCAGGAAGGAGAAATCGATTGCTGCAGTGTGGATGGTCGCCTTTTCGCCGTTTCTGAAGAGGACAGGAAGTGGATTTTCTGTAAGTTATTTCTTAATAAAGGCTTTGCTTTTTAAAAGATTTATTTGTCTTGGTGTTTATTTTTCGTTGTGCACTAACGAATTTTTAAACATTTTTTTTTGATGTTACTGGTCCTTTAAACTATATTTAAGCAATTTTATAAAGGGCAGATGGATAAGATCTGACACTATTTATTTTTATTTTATTTGTGGCTAAAATCACAATGGATATTTTTTAGTGACTATATGTTATTAAGCAATATATTACTTAATTATTATTACTAAAGCATCTTAGCTGGCATCAGATGCCTGCGAAATAGCATTCACTTTGGTAAATTGGTCGCAAGTTTTTTTGTTGTGTCTGTGTCTAGCATCACTTACAGACAGTTTGAGACTGCACTGGTGGGACAATGGCTTGTTTTGGAAGGGATTGCAATGGAGGTGGTGGGGTCCACAGGTGGAGTGGTGGGGCCTTGAGGTGGCAGCCCCCGTTGGGCCCCAGACACACCAGTTCAACACCGCTTCCAGTGCATTTTGGCAAATATTGCATTATTAGGCAATTTACAAAGTGCATGAGTAGGCACAACACTTTTGAAGAGTTCATCAGAAAAGGCTGAACCAGTGCATTACATCTTTATGAACAGAGCCCAGATGCACTCAGTGTTGCACTCATTTGCACTTGAATTTGAACACAAGCCTTATAGTTTATAAAGGTAAATAATTTAATTTATATTATTTATGGCGATGAGCATATCCTTAGACAGCAGAGAATTTCCGGCATACAAGGTTATTTCAATGGGAACTAGCCCCTTGACTTTATTATGCCAAAAGAACTCTTTATGGGTTTGTATGTTATGTATGTGTTTATAAGACAAATCTCAGCTTTTCCCTCACACAAGGAAAGATACTAGAGTTTCCACAGTTCTCAGAGGCAGGTCTGCTGAGCCTCTGACTGTTCACCCACAAGATGGGATTGGTTACGTCTTACAGTGTACTGAATGATGCAGACTCCCTTTAAAGTGTTAAGTTATGATATCAGCCTGCAAGGCACCAAAGTGGGTAATGAAGGGTTCCCGGGACTGTGTGTGGAGGGGTGCTAGGAGCAGAGGGAACCATGAGACTGGCTACATGGGTTGGAAGGATTGGTTGAAGGCACTAAGGGAGGGCAGTTATAAAAAGGGAAAGCTGCTTCTCCTCCTCTTGCGACATCACAGGCACCTGGAGCACTGTGCAGGCTGGCAGCATGTCTGGTACCCCTAATGGCGGCATCATTCCACCCCCCACCCGTTCCACTGTTACACTTAAATTGTTACACTTATTTGTTAATAAAGTTTCAATGGACTGGTTTCCATATTGTTAAGAATGTGTAATATAACAAATATTATTATTGTCACAGCTGTTGGCAGGTAATTGTTTTTGGTCCTTGCCATTTGGGTATGGCCAGTAGGTTTTTCCCTTTACATGCCCACCGCGGCTGCGGTGGCTGCCATCTGTGGTAACCTGGGCTTGGTAAGGACCAAGCCCAGGTTACCACAGATGGACAGGGTTATCTGTTTTTGGGAAATATGGTTTTAATAAATGCTGTGGCTGACCTCCACCCATGAAAAGGGAAAACTGAGTTTCGGGTTTAATTTAAATGTTAGCTCACAAGTGACTGCCTCCCCACAGTCCAGGAAAATGTATTTGAAAATGATATTTGGATATGAACATAGTTTCCACCTTAGTAACATAGGTTGAAAAAAAGACACACTCCCATCAAGTTCAACCTTTCAAGTCTCTATATAAACTGCCTAACCTGCTAGTTGATGCAGAGGAAGGCAAAAACAAAAAACAAAAAAAACATTCGAAGCCTCTCGAATTTGCCTCAGAGGGGGAAAAAGTTCCTTCCTGACTCCAAAATCAGACTAGTTCCTGGATCAACTTGTTCTATGAGCTATCTTTAATCTTTCTTAAAGCTTATCTAATGTATCAGCTAGTAAGAACCTACTGGTAAATAAAGCACTAGAGAGGTTATTGTACGATCCCCATATATATTTATACATAGTTATCATTTCACCCCTTAAGCCCCTCTTCTCCCATGTGAACAACCCCAAATTGGTCAGTCTTTCCTCATACCTTCTATGGACACTCTCTAATTCAATAATGGCCCTGGAGACCAAAACTGCTTATTCTAAATGGAGCCTTACCAGCAGGGCCGGAACTAGGGGTAGGTAGAAGAGGCACCTGCCAAGGGCACAACAATAGGGGGTGCTGTGCAGATAACTGTTCTGCCTACCCCTAGTTCGTAGTTGCTCCCCTTTGCTGCCCTCCCCTCTGCTGGTTCCCCTCCCCCACTGACGCTCTCTTCCTACTCCGACCCTCCCTTTGTCACTGCCCCGTTTGACAACATGTTGCGTGCATGCATGCGCACGTTAGCGCGCACACACATGCATTGGGGAAACGAGTCATATTAGTAAATTGATACTGTTTTTATCACTGTGTGCCTGAATGAACTACATTCCTGGCATACTACATTTCTACAATTCATTAGCCTCATTTTTACTAGTGTGTTGCTGTGCTCCACAGGAGGTCAGTTACTGCCAGGGGATGAGTCAGATTGCAGCTGTACTGCTCATGTATCTGAATGAGGAGGATGCCTTTTGGGCTTTGGCACAGCTGCTCACCAACCAAAGACATGCAATGCACGGTGAGAAAAAAGGCTTATACAATATACAATGAGTTAATGAACTCTAAACATACCAACACCTGCTGCAAATAGTTCTATGCTCAGGAAGAATTGAATGCAACTGCTGTGGCAGCATTCTGTATATGTATTTGGTTTACATTTTGAACCATTTTAAAACACAGTTCCATCTGTTGGAATATTTGTGCCTTCTTTTTCATAAATGGTAATTTATCAGAACCAAGTATAAAGTATATAAGTATAAAATTGATGTTCTTATTATTAACATCTTCTGGGCTTCTCTGGTCCCCTTGATCTGTGATGCAAGACCACTGGTGCTTATATACGGACCAGATTCTATATCTCATGGTTGTGGCATTAAGCTAACTATGGGTCTCTTCCTTAGTATATATGTTGCAAACATCTGTGTAATTTTAAATATCCCTTCCTTGCTAAAAAATGTGTCTATTATGTGCATTTTGTTCTTTCTCTTTCTCTCTGCAGGCTTTTTTATACCTGGTTTTCCAAAGCTCCAGAGGTTTCAGAGTCACCACGAGCAGATTCTCAGCAAAGTGTTCCCTAAACTAAAAAAACACATGGTATAAATGAGTTTCTCCCCACTAGTACATGTTTTTAAAGTATAGGAGTATAGATGCAGACCTGAACTAGCTTAGATGTATTGCTAACTGGTTACCAAGTTTTGTTGTCTATGCAGTAAATGCCATTGTCTTTTGCATTGTGATAAAATGATTAAAGAGGTGGTTCACATTAACCTTAATGTAGAATGTCATATTTATAGCAACTTTGCAATTGGTTTCCTTTATTGATTTTTTTATAGTTTTTTTTTAATTATTTGTCTTCCACTTCCAGATCTTTTAAATGGGGTTCACTAACCCCAACAAATAAAAAAAAAAACTTTTGCTCTGTGAGCTTACAATTTTATTATAATTTTTTTCAGTCTCTCATTCAAACCACTGCCTGGTTACTAACGTAAGCAAGACCCTAGCAAGCAGATAGCTTCTGAAGTTACAGAGATGCTGAACAAAAAACTAAATAACTGAAAAAGTACAAATTAAAAAAAAAAAGGAAAACAATTGCAGATTGTCTCGTAATCATACTAAAAGTTAATTTACAGGTGATACAAACTTAATGTTTGTATATGCACGATCTTACTGTGATTCTGCCATGGGAAAACATGATTTTTACAAAACTATTCAGTTAATAGCGCTCCTCCAGCAGAATTCTGCTTTGAAATCAATTTTTCAAAAGAGCAAACAGATTTTTTTAAATGTGCACAGTGTAAGTTAGTAATAAAACGATATCTTAAAAATCATGGTAGAATCCCTTTAATGTTCAAGACATTAAGTGTAGGTAGAGGGTAATGTACTTAGATTGTATTGAAGACTGTTTAAGTAACTAGGACAGTGACCATTATATTGACCATCTTTTCATCTATAGACAGTAGTTTAATAGAGTCTGGTGTATGACAGTAAGCCCATACTTTAGAACCAGGAATAGAAATTTTAAAGAACAAAATTATTGAGGTTCCTGATCATTCAGTAAAGTTTTTTGTTGAATCATGCTGGTAGTTGTAGTAAAAAGAAAGCTATAGAGTCTTGGTTTGCCCAGTGACACATTTCATAGTAATATGTGAGTTAGCTTGTAGTTCATCTCAAAGTATGCCAGCAAACTATCATTTTATATTTCAGGACAAAGAAGACATGTCTACTGGAATTTATACAACAAAATGGTTTCTGCAGTGTTTCCTGGACCGGGTGAGAACTCACAATACACATATTACCAGTGCTTAAGTCATGCTGATGGTTCTTCTGAAGAACAAAAAAATACTCTTTCCCTAAACGTGAGAATATCATTGAAAACATGTGTGTATTTGTGCTGAGAAAAATAAATTTAGAAAACAAAATCTACTCTGATTTAGAATATGTTATAATTTCCATTTGTGTCAGTACACTGGAGTGTTTTCATATACATTGAAGGTTTAGGCTAATGGCAAATAAGTTGTTTTGACTGCTGATGCCATGTGTCGAAAACAGCAGCTGTTAAAACACCCTTGTTCTCACTGTCACTGCTCGTAATGTTATTGAATGAAAAGCCCACTGTCTGATTCACATGGAGCATTGACAGCAGACCTTTTGTCCTCTGTGCAAGAGTTGCTGAGGTCTATCATATGTAGCATTGTCTGCTTTGATTGTGTAGGTGGAGGCATTACCATCATGAAATATACTTAATGTCCATAATTTTCTCCTGTATCTTTTTATTTGGACAAGTATCCGCTAATTCAGAGCATATTTTATGCTAGCTACATGAGTGAGAAAAGTCCAAGGTCCTTTGTGTCTGTGTAAGATAAACAAAATTCAGCCATTTTTTGCCATTGCAACAGCTGCCTTTTAGGGCTCTCATTCCCTTTCATACTCTTCAGGCAGAGAGTCATTCCAGAATTTCTTGTGGTTGAGTTCTTAGTATCAGTCCAATCCTGAAGTTGTATATTCATAAATATTCTCCTGTCCCAATATGGCAGCTTCTCTCTACAACGATGCCCTTTCAACAGCACTTGACTCCCTTGCACCTTCTACCACCCGTCACAGCCGGCCAGCTAAACCCCAACCCTGGCACACTAGTGTAACACGGTACCTCAGAAGATGTAGTAGATCAGCTGAGCGATCAGCTGACGATCACAAACTGATCCTGACTTCATCCACTTCAAATTCATGCTCTCCTGCTATAACCGAGCTCTATCATTAGCCAAAGAACGATACTTCTCTTATCTAATATCTACTATGTCCTCCAAACCACAGCAGCTGTTTGCCACATTTAACTCACTCCTATGCCCCCTCCACCTATTAATGTTACTGCCCAAGACCTTGCTCATTTCTTTAATGAAAAAATCGATCTCATTAGGCTGAGCATACCGTCCGACAACAATCTCAGACCAACGTGCAGTCCACTCACATCTACTTTGCACTCCTGCACCCCTGCAACTCTAGATGAAGTTAGCAAACTTCTAGCCTGCTCAAAACCCGCCACCTGCTCCCTTGACCCCCATACCCCCCCATGTCCCTTCACTGGCTCCCAATCTCTTCTAGAATCAAATTCAAATTACTTACACTCACATTCAAGGCCCTTAATAATGAAACCCCTCCCTATATTTCATCTCTAATCTCCAAATACACTCCTTCACGAAACCTACGCTCTGCTTCTGATCTTCACCTCACTTCTCTTCTGATCACTTCTGCCCATTCTCGTCTACAAGACTTCTCTCGGGCTTCTGCTTTTCTCTGGAACTCTCTGCCACAAGCTGTCAGACTTTCTCCTTCTTTCCAAACTTTCAAGCGCTCCTTAAAGACCCATCTGTTTAAAGAGGCTTATTCGATGTACCTTAATTAATCATTGCTGTATCAAAAATGACAATGTTTATATAATATTAATGTCTCAATTGTACCCTAACCTTTTAGTTTGTAAACTCTAGGTCCTTCTAACCCTATTGTATTCTGTAATCCTTGTTTGTTATCCACTATTTATTCCCTGTTTGCTATAACTGCAGTAAAGCACTGCGTATCTGGACAGCGCTATATAAATAAATGATGATGTTGATGATAAATGAATTAATTCTTATACTGTATAAAAGACTAATTCCCATGTAATAAAAGCACTATGCTGTACCCAGGTGCAATAACCCATAACAACTCATAAGATGTTTGCTTTTAAACAGGTGACTAGGAAATGCCACCTACTAACTAGTTGCTATAGATGATAAGAACTGTAGCAAACTCTGCTTCTAGACACCATTTATTCTTTCCCCGAGGCTCTATGATTCTAATTCAGTCTCAAGTGTCTTAAAGTGTGTATGTGTGTGTGTGTGTGTGTATATATATATATATATATATATATAGATATATAGAGATATATATATATATATATATATATATAGATATATAGATATATAGATATATATATACACATATATTATATGTATTCCCCTGTCTTGTGCATTCTATGACACTATTATGTATTTTAATATACTGTTATATACTTTTCTACTGCTTTTTCTACCATATCCTTTCTTTATTTATCTTTAAATGATTTTGAATATACCACTTGCAATATCTAACCTCTTAAATAACTTTAGAGGTAAAAATGTTGTTTTTTGCCTTAATTTTCTGTTTGGTTGTTTTGTGTATAAATGCTCATATCCTGTGACTGTCATCAGAGCCCATGACTAAGTGCCCTTAGGCATGCGAAACGCGTAGGGTAGATGGAGATGCAGAAATATTTTTAACTTTTCTACAAATAAAATTGTTTTTTAACTGAATTCCGATTGGTCCTGTGGATCCGTTTAAATGCCGGTCAGCTCTGCTTCCATATTCACCCCTTTAATGAATACCTTTCATTCTTACTTCCAGACACCATTCACCCTTACCCTGAGGCTCTGGGATATCTACATACTGGAGGGCGAACGAGTTCTTCCAGCCATGGCTTACACCATACTTAAACTACACAAAAGTATGTGATATTGGTATTTAAGCATAAATATGAAAGTTATTGCATATGAAGAATCTGGAAACTTATGGATACTGTAGTTTTAATTTATAGTATCAACCAGGGCCGGATTTCTTCCCCGGCCGCCCCTAGGCCGCGTGGTCCGACCAGGCGGCCGCGCGGTCCTAGCGCCCGCCTTCCCAGCGCGCCGGCGAAAAAAACGCCAGCGCAGCTGGTGTAGTTGAATGGGGACGCGAACGTCCCCATAATGCGGCTGGGCGGCATGCCGCCCCTATTTTTTGCCGCCCTAGGCCCGGACCTATGCGGCCTTGCCGCAAATCCGGGCCTGGTATCAACGTGTTGGTAATTGGGAGAAAGTTCACATAAAAACATTTTGTTCATCTTTCAGGTAACATTTAGGGGTGGATTTATCAACATAGTATCTTATAGACTATCTTATAGAATGCCCTATTCCTACGAACTTTGCAATTGTTTATTTTTTATAGTTTTTGAATTATTTGCCTTCCTCTTCTCCCTCTCTCCAGCTTTTTAATAGGGGTTACTGGTCCCAGCAGCCAAAAACTATTTCTGCAGAAGTCTACAATTTTATTGTTATTGTTACTTTTTATTAATTGTCTGTCTTATGCCGTCTCCTGTTCATATTCCAGGCTCTTGTTTAAACCATTGTCTGGTTGCTAGGCTAAATAAGAACTATAAAAATTGAAGACCGATTGTAAATTCTCAATAACAATAACTACATTAAACTAAAAGTTAATTTAAAGGTGAACAACCCTCCTAATTCTACTCCCAGCTGAACAAAATTAAAGACCCTGTATTAAAAAAAACTTGTTGACAGGTGATATACCACAGCTTACATTGGAAATGTTGACCAATATTTTGGAAACCCACAATAAGGAGCTTATTAGAGCTAATGATAAAATGATTCAATTCAGGTACCTACATTGATCCTACAAAGCCCCTCATATACTTCACAAGATGAAACCAGCTGTCCCTGATATTTGCCCTAAATGTACACACTCACTGATTATATCCACCTGGTCTGGCTCTGCCTAGCAATGCAAAGGTTCCAGAAGCATGTATCACAGGAAATTAGTCAACTTTTGGCACTACTAATCTCTGTAGAACTAGCTGTACTATTGCTAAATCAGGTAAATGAATCCACTCCTGACCCATCTCAAAGGTCCCTATTGTGATAAAAATGGTTAATGGTTCCCCCCCCACCCATATCAATGTACCCACTTTGACAAGTTTAACAACGTCTAGTTCTCATGGAAAACAGAGCACCTTCTATCTCTGCTACTTCAAACTGCACATAGTCTATCGCCTGTCTTCCACTGACCCCCTAATCCTCCTCCCCCCAAGAAACAACTGTAACTTCAGTGGGTGGAGAAATTAGGTTGATTGGTTTGCAGTATGGTTGTCAGTGCAAGATTATGGGTCAGATTGATCAAGGATTTTATAGTAAATTCAAATTTTCGTGTGTCAAACATTTGAATCCACCTATTCTAATGTAAATTTGAATGTGAGATTTATCACATCTCGACCATGGAAACAGTCTTAATAAGAATATTTGGCCCTTCATTTACAAGTCAATGGCAGATGCCCATTGAGCCATTTGGAGATGTTAATTGCCTTAATAGACATTTGAGGATTTTTTTCAGGAGAAAAACTCAATTCACACGAACATTGAATACAAATCAAATATATGATTCGAATTTTCAAGTTGGAACCATTCGATCGAATATTAACCATTCAAATTTTCTCTTAAATAACCTCCCAGTCGAATTGTATATTCAAATTAAAAAAAATCTAAATTTGACCTTTGATAACTAGGCCTCTATATTTTGAAGTTATTTCATTTATTCACAACACATTGTTATCTGACTGTTGCCTTATTCTCTTTAATTTTTGACATGATGTAACAGTCAATCACAGTTTATGACATTTGTAATTTGTTATTGGTTGGGAGAAAAGTAAAACTCAATAAACATAACTTCATAAAAGTGACTCTTTTTGATTCACTGTATGGATCAACTGTATTACCTTGAATTCTATGTTGGCATGTGTGTTTAAATATACATTTTTAGCAGATAAAGGAACAAAGTTTGATGTGAGCCTACAACTGTTTAACTACAGCTCCCTTTGTACCCCCAGCAGCTGACAACTATGGGAAAGATGGTTTAGGAATTCATCAGCAAGGCATAATGATTGAATATATGGCTTATCTTTCATTTAACCAAAGAATCCTGAACATGCATAGTGCAGATCACAATTTCAATGCATGTGTTTCAGGCAGTCAGTACAGACCTGAGGAAGGGTGTTATTAAACAATGACCTTCTTTGTCATAGAAAATTAGGTAAAAAAAAAAGTTCAAGCTTACATCAACATCATATTTTGGTAAAAGTATAATTCAAGGTATTATATTTTTTATTAGCAGAGAAGTCCCATTTTGTTTTTAACAGGGAAGTTAATTAGAAAATAGTTTGTTTAACAAGTATAATAAATGTCTGAAACCTTTTCTTCACCCTGAGCAGATAGTTCTCTGTTGTTTTTTATGAAAAATGTAGTGTCTATTTGTGTATGTCCACAAAACCTGTGTTTCTGACTGCTTGCAGAACGTTTGCTTAAGATGCCTATGGAGGACTTGCGGGAGTTTCTTCAGGAGAAGATAGCACGATCGCTAAGCTATGATGATGATATTGTGGTTGAACAATTACAGACTTCAATGGCTGAACTTCGCAAGATGAAACTTGAACTTCCTCCTCCAGGTAGCTGTATGGAAATTACTAGTGAATATGTACATTAATTAATTATGGAAATACAGTACCCATGAAATGAGCCACGTCTAACTTAAAATAAGGAAGTTATTTTATGGGAAAACAATTGAAATGCACCTTTCAACAAGTGATGTTTCCAGCATGGTTCTTGGATTTTTACATAATGGCTCCCAAATGTATGTTGAAATGGATAGTGTTTCATAGTTTAGGTGCAAGAAAATTAAAGGGCAGATTCATCAAAGGTCGAATACTACATTCAATTTAGAAATTTTCAATGTCAAAATTCACACATTTGAATTTTAATCACCCTATTCGAATGTAAATTCGAATGTGCGATTTATCACAACTCGACCACAGAAACAGTCCTAATTGGAATATTCACCACCAAAAACCTGCCGAGTTCATTTACAAGTCAATGGCAGAGGTCCATTGAGCCATTTGGAGATGTTAATAGCCTTCCTGACATTCGAGTTTTTTTCAAGAGAAAAACTCAATTTGTATGAATCGAATACAATTCGAATTTTGAGTCTGAACTATTCGATCGAATATTAGACATTCAAGTTGTTTCTTAAATAATCCCCCAGTAGAATTGTGAGTATCTTCGAATTAAAAAAAATTCACATGAATTTGAAATTCGACCTTTGATAAATGTCTGAAAATGGATTTATGTTCATTATGAATTACGCTACAATAGAACATACCTCTCAATATTAGCGGAAGGTGGTAAAATAAGGAATTGAAAAGTGACCTTGTGTAATAACTGAAACCCAAGTGTTTTTTTTTGTTTAGGAAGACTAAAATTATGATTAGTGATTAACTTGATCCACTCCAGGAGGAATCTGGATTCTACATGTATGCAGAATCTATAACATCATTTGGAGTTATTCAGTGTCTAAAATTGATGAAATGTCAAGTAGAATGACCGCAAAATAGTGTTATATATTTGACTGTGTGCAGGTAACTAATTACGGTTATAATTGTTTCAGATGAATAGAGTGAGTGGAGACTTTATTAGTGGAAGTAACAGCCTAGTGTCAAAGCTTAGGGGCATATTTATTAACATTAGGGACAAACCTCACAGGTGATATTGCTCATAGCAACCAATCAGATCTTTGCTTTTGATTTGAACTTTTAAGTGATGCCCCTTAGTGTCAAGTAATGCCTGAAAAGATGTCAAATTGATTAGTAAAGAAGAGTCAGTAGTGACGCGGAGAATCAAATACTGACTGTTGCACCAAAAATTGTGATGAAAGATGTCACATAGTTCTGTAAAGTGTATTTGTTGCATACTTTGAAGTAATAGAAGTGCTATGTAAAATACTGAAAATGATAAATAAATGAATTATGTGGCTCATTCAGTGGTCTCTTCTATCAATCGAGTGTCATGTTTTACATGTATCTGACCGTGTCAGAATCAGTGATTCTGAATGTATCACAATTAATTTACCTAATCTATTTTTTTTTTAAAATAGTATTGATAATTTTATTTTATTTTTTCAGGAAAAGCTGAGGAATTCCCAAAAAAGACTCTGGGCCAAGATATGCCTGTTGACTTCCATCCAGTTAAGCCTGCTAAGGAGGCAAGTGGAGAGAAAGTAGTTGAATGTGAGAACACCCCAGAGATCTCCAAGCTACGTCCTATGGATATTAATGATAATAACTCAAACACTGGGGATAAAATTAAAAACCTTTCTTCCAGCTCACAATATAATGGGGCACCCACCACTATGGCTGTGGGAGAGACAAGCACAAAACAAACTAATGTTGTAACACATCAGGAAACAGATCTTTGCAAATATGGTGCAAAGCAGCAAGAGCATATTTCTGCAGAAATCCCCTTACTAGTTACTAGTTACATTCTACAACACCATGACTTGAAAGAAGATGACAATAAAGTAAGCACGGTTGATGTCTTGCAACCAGATTGTGTTGAGGTTTCGTTAATATCTGTTAAACATAAAGATGTCAATTATTCATCAGACACAAGTGTTTCTGTAATGGAGACTCCAAATGAATGCCAAAATGGTGCACAGTTGGACAGTGTTGTAAAGCCTGAATATGCTTCTGAAGAAATCAACAATTTAGCAGAATCCACTGCACCTAAAGAAGAATCCCAACTAGAAGCATGTCCTGCTGATATATTGTCTTCATCTCAAAGTGATAGTGAAATGTTAAGTATCAGAAAAGTTTCTTCCTGTGATTCCCTTACTGATTCCCCTCTATCACCAGAATGTGATAATCCTACTGCAAAAGAAGATTGTATTGTTGCAATAGGATTTGCCTCCCTTCAGCTTCCAGAAGCAGAAAGTAATAGACGTCCGTCTGTTGCTTCTGCATACGAGAATGCATCTGATGTAGAGCAGGGAGAGTGGCCACCATGCCCAACAGACACAACTTTTATTGAGTCACAAAGTGGTGTAAGGCAGGCTAACATTTGTAATGCGCTAGATTTGTCGATGGAAAGGAGGAAAGAAACAGAAATCCTTGCACAGCTAAAACCTATTATGTCTCAGCACCGAGGGCCATTGGGAAGTGTGCCAACCTTGCTTAGTAATAGTCCTGATTTTCAGGAATCTGTTACTGCTCAAACTATGTCTTCGCCATCAATACCAGCACAATTTTTTCCTTGCCAAATGATCAAGACTTTTACTTCAATCCAAGTGTCTCTTGCCACATCACAGGACTTTCTCAACAGACAAGTAGCGCATCCATTGCTTGATAGTCCTCAACATCCTCTTATTTCAATTGTCCAAAGTGCATCACATGAACAAGGAGAAAAGGTAGATCACGAAACTTTGACCACCGTTGTGAATGGATGCAACCTGTACAAAAAAACTCAACCTCCTCCACAAACCGCTAAGCCAAAAGTTGTAGCTCAACATTGGAACATTCCTAAAGCCCAATCAGATAACAACTTTTATTCACATCATGCTACCATGGCACAATTGCCTAAGTCTGTGACATTCTGAAGTATCTCATGCTGTTTGTTAAGTTAAGCTGTGTGTGAGCCATTTTTATGCTGGACATAAAAATTTGGCATGATACATACCACTGATAAGGGAATTTATGACTAGAAGGATTTTCAAGTGCATTGGTATACAGTTGTTAACAGAATCTTAGCTTAAAGGAGCATTTCGCTATTCTATAAAATAATCACAAAGTGCTTAATTTTTCATTTTTTCATGGCTCTGTTGTTCAAATGACAACAATTTTTACAAAGTAAGAAGTTTCAAAAACATTTCAGTATTTGTGCACTTTGATCAGAATTATAATAAGTTCTAACAGTGGCATCTACTTTTTCCTGTATGTGTTGTGAATACTTTTTCTTTTTTTATCTTTTCATATTTTGTTATACCTTATATACCTGATGGAATATCGTTTATAACTTATAGCCACATTGTCAATTTTCTAAATTTCTTATTAAGCAAACTGATCTATTACCCAATATGCTTTTCAAGTAGATGTTTTTTCCACCATACATTCATCTGTTTCAATTACATGAGTCATTAAAGCTTGGTCAGAGACAGTTTAATATTAGTTGTTTACGTGGCTATTCCAGACCAAGGTGGCAGCTCATTGAGCCATGTATGGGCAAAAAATCATTGGCAAATATTTTCTGGCAAGTTAGAAAATATAGGTGGGAGACAACTGTATAGGTCCATTGATGTGTTTCTTTCCCAAAAGGTCTGCATAGGCTTCAGTTATGATCCAGTTGTTGCCCAGATGGCCAGATCAGGCAAACATTTCCTCTTTTGGCAACCTAGACAAATGAGCCCATCTTTTTGTGTATGCTTATCCTAATATATGGATCACTGAAATTTGCCAAAAACATTACAAAGTCCAAAACGGCATATTTATCAATCTGTGTATTTTATTCTACATTACCCGAATGCAGATATTCATTTAGTTTTTTTTTTTTACTTTGTGTCAGACCTATGTAATCCATGTAACTTTACAAAAGAACTTCAGACAGGAAAGAAATTCAAAAACTGCAGTGGTCAAAGCAGCATTTTCCAAAAAAAATCCCAATTTTAGACTCCTCTACACCTATGCGATAATTCATTACATGTTTTTATAACTATGCTGGATTTTATATGTCTGTGTTATGGATTCAGGTGTCAATGTGTGCCATTTTAATACACAGCTTAATAAATATTCCTCATAGTGTGCAGAATTGTAGGTGGGTCTGAGCAAGTATTCAAGTAGTGTGCAGGTGTGCAGAAATTGCTTATGCTTATATGTGCATGCCAGAGTGCAAACTTTTTTAAAAGTCAACATTATAGATAAGGGAAATCAGGAAGGTGAAAAAAATTTGCAATATGCCCCATTAGTTTAAATTCCATGTATTAAACTGGACAAGGGGACAGCTCTCCATATAAGATAAAGCTATGCAGTATCCAGCAATAACAATTACAATTTCTGTTATACTCCGCTCTAAATTATTCAGAACAGTATTGAACTTTATTTCAGGCTGTAATTGTAATCAGCTAGGACAATTGTTCTTTCTATTCTGCGATATGGAATTGGAGCTTATTTATTATACCATATGTATTATTTTGTTTTTTAAACATGGCAAGACCAAAGGTTTTTTTTTTTTTCCTTTGAGGGGATGACAGGTTGTTGGAGTATTAATTCCATATTTATTGTTTTTTATTATTTATTATGACTTACTTTCATTTTGAAGAAAGTGGCCTTCAGCTTTTTATAGTATTGAAAATCAGAGGCCAGGTTGGTTGAGTATTTAAATTATAGCGAAAAAGCCTTCTGTATTAGTATATTTCATAATTTCATTATTTCATGTGCATTATCTATGAGGTCTGAGGTACGATTTTTAGAACTGCACTAGAGCAGTATCAGTCTTTTTGTTGAACTTTGTCTCTGTTGGTGTGTTAAAAATGTGATGTTGTTAAAGAAAGGGGCACTGTATGTATTCTTTAAGTGCAAGCAGGTGTATGGAGTATGTTAAAGGAAGTGGTTGCTCCATTTGTGTGTGATATATCCAAATAAACAGGAAGGGAGCATTGGCACTAAGTGCCAAAAGGCTCAAATGCAAGAAGTGGCTTTTAACACAAGTACCTTTAATAAATAATGTAAATCTGTACAATGAAAAGTTGAGCAACTGTGCCTGGGCTTATGTCCTAACTTTAAGCAGCAAATCTATGTGTGAGTGCCAATATTCTTTAGCCTGCATTAGGGACTTGAAGCCTTTCTGAGCTGAAAAGAAAAGGAAAGCCTGGAAGGTTCCAATTTATTAGGAGCCCCAATTTACTTTATTCACTTACTGCTTATCCTAGGCAGGCATTTCTTTTGTCATGGCGTCGTTTTCTCCAAAGCAGACTAGCACCAGATTCCCAGGCCTCCCCTGTGCCACTTCAGACTAGTTACATACTCAGAATGCTTTGGAAAAGGTCTGTACTGTACTGTCTGAAAGTGGGGGAATATGAACCCAGACTGGGGTCTACTACCCTGAACTGGTAGTGCTACCCATGGTAAGCCAAAGGCAAGTCAAATCTGCACCCCCTTACCAAAGTGACGTCACTTTCCTTGTTCTTTAAACAAACATATATACAACACAACTTGCAGATATTTGGTTGCTTTGGGTGTGACATGGCAGCAAGATGTTATGTTATTGTATGCTAAATAGGTATTTTAATGCTTTTATTGTATAAATTACTTGACTTTCCTGAAAGTTTGCTGTCCTAAGGACCAATGTTTGCCCAGGTCTTGTACTCTGGGCAATTGCAGAGTGACTACAGGAATGGGGGCTGTCAGAGGAGGTTGATCCCTTGCATTAAAGGTGTCAGTGATTGGTTACACCATCAAGTAATAATGTCTTTGCTTAACTAGTTGATGTTTATTGCTGACTTGGAAGATATCTTAATTAATTCCCAGCAAGTGTCTGAAATGACAATTGCCTGACTGCCTGCAGACTTGCTGTAAGGAAACCCTACAGGACAATAAAGTCTCCCATCTGGCCCTAGCCTAACAAAGTATATTTTAACCTTGATATTCACACACAATGTAGATACCCAATTTAGTTCTGCTGAAGGGACAACATCTGATTAGGGTGCAGCAGAATAAGCAAAAAAATTACATTTCCATCCATTTAAATTCATACATAAGCTTCTGAAGGTCCATAACAGAACATTCATGTTGCCAGACTTAACAATTGCTGTACACATAAACTATTTACATCAGCATCTACAGCTGTATGGTTAAATCATTTTATTGTAACAAACATAAAATAATCAGTACAAAGCATTCCTTAGGGAAACATTTACTTTATTGTTATGAGTAATATGTTCAAATTATTTATGTTATACTATATATTGTAAAGGTAGCTTATTAGCTACCTATATTAAATCATTTACTGAATATTGGTATATGTGAGTGCAGGAACAACAAAGTTATGGATAACTAGTAAAACATTCACCCACAAACTCAACAACAAATTAATTTGGGCACAAATCTAGGAGAGCTAGTGACAGCTCATGGTTACTTTGATGGCATCAAGAGGGCTATTTACAGGGGTTCACATATTGTAGCAAAATTATTAGATGCCCAGTGGGATAACAATACCAAACAATGTGTCTGCCCAACAAGCTGCTAGACCACAGGGCAACAAAAAGCACTCAAAAAGAATTGTGCATGCATTCCAGAGTGTGGTAGCTGTGCCTAATGTAATTGTCTTTGCTTCTATATTGGCCGAATGTATGTATAGGTGCATTTTAAACACCCCAGTGTCTCTTTGTCTCTCTACCAGTCAGTGGCATTTTAACTACCCCAGTTCTTCCTGGTGGCAACATGGCTGGGAAAGGACCATGTGATATGATCCTAAGCCTAAGTAGTCAAGATGATTGAAATTGCACCACAATTTACTTGAATGTCTGGACCTACACAGTGGTTGCTGCATTCCAAGCAACACTCACCAGACCGAGTGCACTGAAAACATAAGTTCTTTTACCTTAAGAAATAAGGATATTTGCCAAACTAGACCTACTTTTAGTAAACTTCTTTAATGAATCAACAAACAATACCTTTAATGGTTACAGATTCATTTGCTCAAAAGTCAAATTGCCTCTGGAACTTTATTGAGACTTAAGTAGATTTTACTTTAAGTGGCCTCCTTTAAACATGTCCTATAAGCAATTTTGTTGTAACAGGTATTTACATGGCAGCTGTCAAGTTGAGATACTGATCAGGAGCTAAGAGAGTCCTTATAGAGGAGAGGTAAATGTTTTCTACATTTTTTTATTGTGGCTCAGTGCATAAAAATTTGTTTTTTTAGGAAATGTATTTTTTTGTAATAAAGGAAGGTTGAATGCAGAGCATCAGGAACTTCAACCTTCTCTTAAGGAGAGGTTTGGATTTATGTGCTGTTGCAGGGAAGTTTGGTATTATAAGTCACTGTTTCAGAATGATGCACGACACAACTGCAAATATATGACTAGTGAAATGGGACTCCAAACTGGAATGCCTCTACCCACAAATTTTGATGCAATATATAATGGGAACTGTGGTAATCGTAGGTTGGAAAGCAGTCATCCGAAATTAATGTCAATTTCCACCAAATCACCTGAATTCAAATCACTTTATCTTAAAGATCTCATGTGCTGCTATGTTGTGTCGCCTGTTTCCTAAAACACCAGATTTCTTCCCTCTAGTCTATAAACCTGGTAAACATCACAAAACTTTCAGTGCTTGGCACTTAGGTCATCCTTGGTCGCATTTTTATTTGATTATACAGCTCAGCCAGTCCAATAAGAACCCTAGTATCTCATTCCCTTGGAGACAGCAGCCGTGCACCCAGTGGGCATTGATTGATCAGCAGTTCAGTTTTTTCTATGTTAACTGTGTCTTAATAGTATGAAAGGAGAGACACTTGAGGTCTCAAAGGCAGTCTGCAAAGAAATAACACAAGGCAGTAAGTGGAGTGGAATGGCAAAAATATACTAAGAAACCAAGACTTTCTATTCTCCTTATATATCTGTCAGTGGTGTCATGTGTTTTTGCACTATCCTTCATTAAGTATAAGACAAATCAGTCATAACAAAAGGGGTGAGGCAGAATCAAACAGGAAAACATATAGAGGGAAAAAAATATATGAAGCTAGGCTAAAAGTGATCGTGTAAAATAAAATGTACTAAACACAAGCAATAGAACTCATCAATAATTACGTAAAAAACAAACAAACTTGATTTGCATATATTTGTACTAGGTGCGAATTGAAAGAGCTTTTTAATTTTTTCATTATTCTTTTACTGGAGCAAGGAGGTAGATGGATAGGACAGAAAGGGCTCACATATTAAAGCATTTATATACCATGAGGCCTTTTAAAAATGGTTTCCCCCCTTTTCTTTAAGGGTAGATTTATTGAAGGTAAAAAAACCTGTCTTATTTTAAAAAAATTTCATCGATAAGAAACAAATCTTGTTCCGTGTTTTAGCATTCTTTTCTAGCATCTAAGGGATCGATTTATGTCTTTGTTGTCACAATTCAAGAAGAAGGCAAACACGAATATATTCAAAAATATTCTTCTGAACCTCAAATAGCATACCTCCCAACATTTTGGAAATAAAAGGAGGGACAAAAAATTTGGCGCTCGTTGCGCTGCAAAACATTTTTGTGGGAACACCCCCTAATTACCATGTTCATTTTACAAAATGTAGCAGGTTATGAAAGTTTGAACATATTTCTGTGGTTATTTTTCAGTTATTACAGTTTTGCTAAAGAAGGTGAATTGCCCTTTAAGCTGAGTCTAATTTCTCCCAAGGAACCCGTTATCTAAATTATTACAATTTCTTATATCCTTATCTCAAATTTGTTACAAAAATATCTTATCTGAACCTTGTGGCTGTTCTGGGCTCTCTCCCAAAAGCCAATTAAGTTAGAAACATTGTATCTTTTTTTGTAGCTGTTCAGTCCAGAGCAAATCGGAATTTCCAGTACAAACGTGGGTCTGCGTGTTGAGCTATCAAAAGAGGGACTGTCCCTTTGAAAATAGGATAGTTGGGAGGTATGAATAGTCAGTGTTTACTAAAGTTTAGTAAAACTTAAGTGTAAAAAGTGAGGTTTTCAGCCTCATTGAAAATGAGTGGAACAATGTGATTCTTGCTGGCGTGCAACTTTTTTCCCCGCAAATAAAGCGCACAGGGGAATATTATTTCTTAAATAAGCTAGCATTCAAGAAAAATTGTCATATTCTTTTCTGTTTTTTTCCTCAACCTTGAAAACTGAAAAGAAATGTGCAAAAATTCCTCGTAAATTTGCATTATGATAAACAGTGGCAAAAAAATGACAGATTATCTCAACTGAATTTGGAGTAGTCATGGTTTTCACCTGCTCAAAACTAGCAAATCTTTATAAATGAACTAAAGCATCGCATTTTTACTTTGGTAAAATGTTAATCCATAAGTGTAAGAAAAATGTGAATTTGGTAAAGGGTTATTTCATAACTGTGATAAAAAAAAAATCACTGTGCAGGAAAACCATTTACATTTCAAAGGGAAATATTTTTTGAGCTTTGATAACTCTGGCCCTCATTTTAAAACATTCAAAGCTTTTTATTACTTACTTTTTTTACTTATTAATTACGTTGTTGTGATCATTGAAGATTATTATAGATTGCCTCACTTTTCTGTTATTGTTCCTGCAGAATATTGTTTGGTCATGATTTTCTATACTGTAAAACTGGCAGTGGATGTAACAGGATATGACCGTTTTATAAAGGTTACAAGTTAAAACAATGGTATTTGCTTTTAGTTTGACAATACATATATATTCTTTTGCACTATTACCCCATGTTATACACAGTTTCAACAACACTTTGCAAACTATACTGACAGTATTATAATCCAATGTTTTTTTGTAAATGTGTAATGTTCATAAGTTTCTGGTTGATATGTTTTTACAATGGCTCATGAGCTGTATATACGTGCTGCACTTTCCACTGAAAACATAATAAACTAAAACAATTAAACAAAATCTTATTTAATTTTTTCTTTCTGCTTTTGTATTTTTTTTTTTTATATATATATATATATTTCTGGTTGTTTTTATCCGGGATAGCTAAAGATGTGCTAATAAAACCAAGGTCATGGGTTGGATCTCCGTATGGGCCATGCTACTACTTTGCACCAGTTGAGAATTTCTTAACTAACGCACTTTCTTCTAGTTCTCGTTTATTATAAGCAAGTTTTTCTTCAGTCATTTAGGATAGGAACATAATCTAACCCATTTAACTAAGATTAAAATAGAGCCAGACATCGGCATCTTTTTCCTTGGTGGTCACAGGGGTATAGAGAGTATTTTCAAGTGAATTCCAACTGAAAGACTTATTTATAGAAGCAGCATTAGAATTAGCTGTGAGACTTTTCACTAAATCTTGCCCTGGTTTGGATTTGTGCCTAGCAAGCTTAACCCTTTGCCTGCCAAGCACGTACACCGTACGTTCTGGCAGGCAAGGGCTTTAACTGCCAAGCACGTACCTTGTACGTGCTTGCAGTTTAACATGCTGTACTCTGCATCAGCCGCCTCTGCAGAGGTTTAGCAGCATTGACAGCCCCCCTGGGCAACGCGGCTGGGGGGCTGTCATGTCGGTCCTGCGACAGGATTGTCGCAGGGCCGACCTAAAAGAGGCAGACACAGCAAATCGTGTGTCTGCCTTGCTGCACTGCTTCCTCCTGCTTACCTCGTGTTCCAGCGACGCCCACACACTTCCTGCTTGCTGTGAATCTGCAGACAGCTTCTCTAAGAACTTCTCCAGCTCTCAGATCACCCAGAAATGGTAAGTGGCCTTTATTTAACACACTTACATACAATTACCTACATTATACACACATACACACATATTTTAGTAAAAAAAAAGTTTTTTTTGCATTTTTCATTTTACACTTATATGCACTTATATGCATTTATATACACTTATATGGACTTATATATACACTTATGCACTGTCACACAATTCTTGGAAGTGTACACACATGTATACACATTTTATTTTTTTTTAAATTTTCATTTCACCAATTTGTGTTTTTTTACCCCTAAAAACGGTTTATTTCAGCAGCGTGACTATTGGATAATCGATTTCGGCCACTAATTACGCTGTTGTGCAGTTATTTTGTTATTTCATTGATTTGCACAATTTTTGTGGTTTTATTGCAATTTTATCCCTGCATTATTGTTCCTTATGTATCTTTAGTATAGTTTTGCTGTTCGGTGCTTTGGTATAGAAAGATATATTTTACTTAGATTGATCCATCAGAATATATGCTCTCCAAATATATATGGTTTTCTGGGGTCTTTTTACAGTTTGGGGGTCTTACGGCACATAACGCACCGTTGGGGTTCTCTTTTCAGCAGCTTAGTTGGCCAGCGTGAAAATTCATATGCACGTTTTTCATTTGGGGCCGTACACACCACATACTTTGGTAAATCTATGCATATTGGGCATCAAACTATTCAGTAGACCTCTGATGTCCATATTTAGGGTGATTTTTCTTTGTACGTAAAACATTGTGTGCGATAAATGTGGCAAACTGCAACATTTTTAGGCGATTTTCAGAAATGTAAAGATCTCTATGTTTAGAAAAGCTTTGCAGTTTGGTACTTTGCTGTAGAAAGACATCTTTATTTCGGTTGGTTTCGTCAGAATGTGTACTTTCCAAAAACATATGGTTTTGGGGGGGGTCTTTGCTGTTAGGAGGGTCTTGAGGCACATATTATGAAGTCAAGGCTCTATGTTTACAGACGGCGAATCGGCAGCAGAGAAAACTCATGTGCACTATTTACATTTGGGGTCCGCAGATGCCAGCTGCCTTGGGATATCAATGCATATTGGGCATAAAACTGTTCAGTAGACTCTTGGCATCAGTATTTATGGTGTTTTACAGTTGTATGTAAGAAGTTGGGTGAGATAAATGCGGCCAATTGCAATATTTTTAGGCTATTTTCAGAAATGTAAAAACCGTTGCTTTTATCGCCAAATTTAGGAAAGGCTTGCGACTTGGTACTTTGGAGTACAAAGACATGCATACCCAATTTGTAATTTCCAAAAATATATGGTTTTCTGGGGCGAACGTACTTTTTTCTACCTTTGCCCCCCCCCCAAAACTATGTAAATGTGTTGATTTTGCAGTACCTGAAATAACAGACTATATGGGGGTCTTCCTTTTGGGGCCCCTATATGCCACGTGCTTGGGTACACCTATACATATTTGGCATAAAACTGTTCAGAGGACCCTAGGCTTTCATATTTGGGGTGATTTGTCTTGATAGCTAAAAGTATGTGGGTAATACGATGCTGCAGGGTGGAAATTTTGAGGTGATTTTTGGAAATGTCACCAAAATCACCAAATTTAGGAATGGTTTGTGGCTTGGTACTTTGGAGTAGAAAGACATGCATACCCAATTTGGATTCAGGGGAATGTGTACTTTCTGAAAATATATGGTTTTCTGGGGTGAACGTACTTTTTTCTACCTTTGCCCCCCCCCCAAACGATGTAAATGTGTTGATTTTGCAGTATCTGAAATGACAGACCAAATGGGGGTCTTCCTTTTGGGGACCCTGTATGCCACGTGCTTGGGTACACCTATACATATTGGGCATCAAACTGTTCAGAGGACCCTGGGCTTTCATATTTGGGGTGATTTCTCTTGATACCTAAAAGTATGTGGGTAATACGATGCTGCAGGCTAGAAATTTTGAGGTGATTTTTAGAAATGCCGCCAAAATCACCAAATTTAGGAATGGTTTGTGGCTTGGTACTTTGTAATACAAAGACATGCATACCCAATTTAGATTCGTGGGAATGTGTACTTCCCGAAAATATATGGTTTTCTGGGGTGAACTTACTTTTTTCTACTTTTGCCCCCCCCCCCCAAACAATGTAAATGTGTTGATTTTGCAGTACCTGAAATAACAGACTATATGGGGGTCTTCCTTTGGGGCCCCTATATGCCACGTGCTTGGGTACACCTATACATATTTGGCATAAAACTGTTCAGAGGACCCTAGGCTTTCATATTTGGGGTGATTTGTCTTGATACCTAAAAGTATGTGGGTAATACGATGCTGCAGGGTGGAAATTTTGAGGTGATTTTTGGAAATGTCACCAAAATCACCAAATTTAGCAATGGTTTGTGGCTTGGTACTTTGGAGTAGAAAGACATGCATACCCAATTTGGATTCAGGGGAATGTGTACTTTCCGAAAATATATGGTTTTCTGGCGTGAACGTACTTATATCTACCTTTGTCCCCCCCCCCCCAAATGATGTAAATGTGCTGATTTTGCAGTATCTGAAATCACAGACCAAATGGGGGTCTTCCTTTTGGGGACCCTGTATGCCACGTGCTTTGGTACACCTATACATATTGGGCATCAAACTGTTCAGAGGACCCTGGGCTTTCATATTTGGGGTGATTTCTCTTGATACCAAAAAGTATGTGGGTAATACTATGCTGCAGGCTAGAAATTTTGAGGTGATTTTTGGAAATGCCGCCAAAATCACCAAATTTAGGAATGGTTTGCGGCTTGGTACTTTGTAATGCAAAGACATGCATACCCAATTTAGATTCATGGGAATGTGTACTTCGTGAAAATATATGGTTTTCTGGGGTGAACTTACTTTTTTCTACTTTTGCCCCCCCCCCAAACAATGTAAATGTGTTGATTTTGCAGTACCTGAAATGACAGACCATATGGGGTCTTCCATTTGGGGCCCCCTATATGCCATGTGCTTGGGTACACCTATACATATTGGGCATCAAACTGTTCAGAGGACCCTAGGCTTTCATATTTGGGGTGAATTTGTTTGATAGCTAAAAGTATGTGGGTAATACGATGCTGCAGGGTAGAAATTTTGAGGTGATTTTTGGAAATGTCACCAAAATAACCAAATTTAGGAATGGTTTGCGGCTTGGTACTTTGGAGTACAAAGACATGCATACCCAATTTCGATTCATGGGAATGTGTACTTTCCGAAAATATATGGTTTTCTTGGGTGAACTTACTTTTTTATACTTTTACCCCCCCCCCCCAAAACGATGCAAATGTGTTAATTTTGCAGTATCTGGAATTACACAACTGATAGCTCAAATGAGGTGTCTACATTTTAGGGCCCCTATATGCCACATGCTTGGGTACACCTATACATACTGGGCATCAAACTGTTCAGTGGACCCCAGGCTTTCATATTTGGGGTGTTTTACATTGATACCTAATGATGTGTGTGAGATATGATTCTGTAGATTGGAAGCTTTGAGGTCATTTTTCAAAAAATGCACCAATTTCTATAAAACATTATAACTTTAGGAAACAATTGCAACTTGGTAGTTTGGAGTACAACAATATGTTTACCCATTTTTGATTCACCAGAATCTGTTCTTTCTAATAATGGGTAGTTTTCTAGGGTAAACCTACTGTTAGTGGAATGTTTGGCCTTGAAATCAGAAGTATGCAGGGAGCGGTGCTTTGGAAATTTGGTAGTGTACTGCTTGTAGATTTTGATCTATACAAGTGAGAAATCTCCATAAAACTATATATATTTGGTATTGCCGCGTTCAGGAGACATAGAACTTTCCAAATCAGCTGTGTTCTCATACATAAAGTAAATGATGTTTCTGATATATGTGATTGTTCTTTGTGAAACATGATTTTTTTCATTTTATTGGACACTTAGAAGCCTATATTTTTTTACAGAAGTAGAATTACACCAAAATTCTTTTCATATTTTGAAAGTTCAGGTTGTCCTGAAAAAAACAATATATTGTTTTCCTGGGTAAACTAAAAGACCACCCCAGGAAAGGCCCTTAAAGTGAAAGAGTGCAAAATATCTAAAAACTGCTTGGCAGTAGATGTTCGCATCTAGGACAAAACGGCTGGCAGGTTAAACCTTGTTCAGCGTTGTGGGAAATCAGCAAATCAAGAGGTTACAATGTAAGAATAACTTGTTTACTACTTCTTGTACAGGTAGAATTAGAATGTCTGTTGTGGCATTTCAATAAATCTTGCCCTGGATTGGAGCTACACCTACCATTCTTAAGACTTTGCACCATAGAGGCAAATCAGCAGATTAAGAGGTGACAGTGTCAGGGTCAACAAAGACAATCCTCGTTCTTTGCTCAAGTTGCCAAAGATTTGTAATCACAATAATACTCAAAAACAAAAGTCTATATACGAGCAAAAAGCCAACAAACCTGTAGATACAGACAATGGCTTCCACAAAAAATTGCATCTCTCCTGGCTTCCCAGACAATTTAAGCTCAGTTTGTATTTTTTCTTCTTTTGAAATGTTTTTATTGGTTTTCATCATAAACGGTTGTTATGAATATTAAGACATAATATTCTTCTTAATTTAGATTATATGACAGAATAATAAAGGTTAAAGGAGAAGGAAACCCTTTCTTCAACAATGTTTTTTATTAGGTTTTCATAAACACAACAGATTATGGTTTACAACATATGAAGTATGTCAAGATAAGCATAGAAGAACAATATACATTGCTGCATGACATACCAAGGAATTGAACAAAAGAGTACATATACTTAAAGTCAAAGAATCCAAAGGAAAATAGATAAAGTATATAAAATAAAAAGGGAAAAAATAAAAATAAATAAATAAACCTAAACCTCACTGGTTTTACAGATATAAACTTTATAAGTAGCACTATCAGATTTGCAATATCTCTAAGATGTCAATTTCATGACTAGGATCAATTTGTTGGAAGAAAAGAGACCAGTTATCTAAAAAACTGCACTTTAAATGAGCGTTATTTATTTTTGTCCATAGCGCTTCCTGCCAACATAATTGATTTATCTGTGATAAAACATCTGTCATGGAGGGGGAAGCTTCTGAGAGCCAATATAAAAGAAGAGTTTTCTTTGTGGCAGCAACGAAACGAAGGATCAAGTTATTTAAATCCTTAGTATTGAGGAAACCCTTTCGGCGCAAAGAAACATAGAAACTTTTCTATGTCTAATAAGTCTGGATTAAAATGACAATATCGTTTTTGATATTTGCTTTGCTTTGGTAAAAGATGCATAAAAATTATCTCTTAAGTCACTCCATTGTTTTAAGTTATTCAGAGATGTTTTGTGTTTTTCACAATTTTGTTTAGGTGGAGGGAGGCAAACATTTGAATATGCTTTCCCTTGTTGTTTACTCAATAACATAAATTCCTTGTTAACCTTTCTTAAGAATTTTATTTTATATGATGTAATTTCACCTCTAACCACTGCCTTCTACCTATCCCACAACAAAGGAAGGTTATTCTGAGAATCTTTATTTTATGAACATAACCTACCTATTGGTAAGCATTTTTTTAAAATAGTTTTATTATATTTATTTATTAACAATAACAATAATAACTATAATAGTTATGTTTGAATATATATATTCATGCAATATAAAACAAAATGTTGCCATATGTCCCATGTTAGATATTAGATGGATGAAACAAAAATGTAGAGTTGTCTTCATGAAGCAAGAAGTAGCTAGAACATATGGATTATATTTAAAGATTCAATCCTTGTTTCTAGTTTTTGTGAAACAGTTCATTAATGATAAATATTTAGTTAATTGTTAAGGCTAGGAAGCAAAGCATGTAAATTATCCTCAGAACCAAAAAGGAATGTATTGATCTTTTCTCTTTCTTCGGTGTCTAGACTATGTAAGAAAATTTTCCATTTGGAGGTTAGCTTTGAATGGATCTTCATATTATCAAAACTAAGATATGTGGTTTCATTGATATATATATTTTGTAGTTCTAATTGTACCGCCTTAAAAGTAGGTGGAGAAATCTCTATCCATTATAAAAATAATTCTCCGAGCAGCAGCTAAAATTAATTTGATGAAGAAATAAATATTTGAAATGCTCCATTCATTGGAATTCCTTATTATAGCGGAAAAATCTATATCAGTACCGTCTCCTAAAAGAGCAATTTTAGAAGAAAGTGTTAACTGTCAATTCAAAATACTGTTCAAAAAGTCTCTTATCTCTTTCCAGTAGTTTCTAATTAATGAACATTCCCATAACAATGAAAGGCGTTGGGAGATGGAGAGTCACATTTAGGATATATGCTGAGATATTTACTGTTTTTAGAAGTAAAATTGAATTGTTTGTATGCAAGGTAAATTAACTTAAAGTTTTGTTCTCTCCAAATTTCAGAGAAAATTTGTTTGTCAAAATTGTTTATAGCATTAACCAGTGAATCAGTAGATCTTGTTGTCGAAAAGTAGACCATTTTTTCGCTGTTGGTTCCATGGGATGAGGCAATTCTACCTTTTAGGTTTAAAGGTACATTTGTCATATTTTTAATTATCGGAGTAAAATTTAAAGCATTATAGTCTATGGTCAGAAGGAAGTAGAAGACCCAAGTATTTTATATTGGTTTGTCTCTTTTCTATTCCATAAATGATTTAAGATCTTGGAGGAAGTGTGACCATAAATATCCATTAACTCTGTTTTTTAATATTGATTTTAAACACAGATATCAAAGTGAAGTCTTGTAATATAGAAAATATTCTTTCTTCTGTGTTGTTCTCTCGATAATGTCCCTGATATGGAGCATGTGGAAGATGGGAGGTTTGGGAAATAGAATTTATATATATCTATATGCAATTAAAATATAAGGAAACGGTACCCGCCCTTCAACAACACAGACACTGTCCCCTCACGATAGCACGGGCACGTGTTCCCAAGAAACAAAGTAACACACAAGCCCTATAGGGCTAGAATACTGGCCATTCACAGTAAATAAGGCACTGGCTATTGATAATACTAAAAGCACACATTGAAAGGGGTAGCACTTTTATTAGAATAGATATGTCCCTTTAAGTAGTTTCACAAATTGATTCTATAATAATAAAAGAGGCACTTCTTTTTCTCTTTTGGACAACACAGATTTGTCCTACACAAAGCACTAGTAAATTTTTTTTTTTTGACACTGCCCCACATAATATCACTAATACTTTTCTTAGAGGATTATAGGCACATGCCTCCTACATTAAAAGAACACCAATAACTATTATAGGTACTATAGGTTTTCTGTGTTCCTCCAACCGATGTGTACAATAATGTGGATATTATGTATTTGTTATAAAAAAAATTAATAAAATATTTAAATATAAAAAAGAAAATATTCTTTTAAATTATTTTTGGGATCTCTAATAATTAGCAATAAGTCATCTGCAAAGGCTGTTAGTTTCACTGTAACCCCATTTATTACCGAACCAGGTAAATAGGTAGACATTTGAAGATATCTGATGAGGGGTTCCAGAGAGAGAGATTTAACAAGAGGGGAGAAAGAGGGCAGCATTGTCTGGTTCCCCTCTTCAGATGGATAGTTTCTGACGTTTCACCTGCTGCAATTATTCTCGTTGTTGGAAAATAATATAACAATTGTATCCTTAAAGGAATCTTGAAAACCAAAGGCAGATACAGAGTCATTCAGGTGTTTCCAGCATACGTTGTCAAATGCTTTCTCCGCATCAATTCCAACTAGAGTAATTGGTATTTTTTTTGGTTTGCTGCATATATGACATTGATGATAGTTCTTATTTTTTTTGTTCCAGATCTTCCTTTTATGAAACCTCCTTGTTCAGAGGAGATAAGATTTGGGAGGATTCTCGAAAGACAGTTAGCAAAAATATTTGTCAGAATTTTTAGATCCTCATTGAGTAAGGCTATTGGTCTATAGGAATTTAATTGGGTCAGATCTTTGCCTTGTTTTAGAATCACCTTTGTGAGAGAATTTAAGATGGAAGGTAGTGGTATTTTCTGTGATATAATAGTATTGAATAATTGTGTCAGAAATGGAGATATTTAATTTATTAAACATTTGTAAAAAGGGCATGTAAGACCATCCAGACCTCCTGATTTGTATGGTTTTAATGAGAAATTATATCCCTTATTTCTCTTTCTGTAAATGGTATACTGAGATCTTCAAGGTCTTCTTTAGATAACTGAGGAAGGTTTATCATATTGAATAAAGCTTTTCTCTTTTCACTTTTAAGTGTTTGTCGGAGAGTAGAGTTGTTTATAGAACTGTTTGAAGGAATTAACTATTTATGAGGGGATATGAGTATATTTGCCTAAGGCTTTTTAAATTTTTGAGATTCTTTGATGTTTGGACCAATTTTTTGAAAAATTGGACAGTAACTTATTTGCCTTGTTTGCCAGAATAAAATATTTGAATTTGAAATACGTTTGGTATAGGGAGTCTCTCATGTTAAGCCAGATTTTGTTTTCTTTTAAAGCTCCCTCAAAGGCGGTACATGATTATTGTGTGGGATTTGATTTGAATATGAATACATCCTTTTGTTTTTTACTTAACTGTAAAAATTTTGAATTGAAGTTTTTCAAAAATGCATATTTAAAAAAGAATATGTAGGGGCCCATAGAGTTAAATGTGTCTCTATGGCTTTAAGTCCATAACTTCCTTATCTTCATAATTACTGGGCAGATGCTCATGTATCTAGTTTAAGTATTTGCATATCCCAGTTATTGGCCAGGAGGCTCTGTGACCACTTCTTGCCTCACTTTACTATAATGCTGGGAAAGGAGTGGCACTTGCTCTTTACCTGAGGAACAGGGTGGATGTTTGCTCTGAGCCTGGGCATGGGTCCAATAAAGTCATAATGCAGGGCCCCGTGAATGAGACATTAGATAATGGCAGGTGTAACTCCTGTAATAGTACACTATAGGAGTTTAAGTCAGTTAGGGTTGAGCTAAAAAGAACAGTTCTAAGCTCCAACATAGGAGTGGCAGTTTGGAGGTATCTCTCCCAGGCCATAATGCCTGTAGTATAGGGATCCCAGTGGAGAGGGAATCAAACTAGAGGATTTCCCTGAGGTGATCCAGACCACTACTGGGATATGTCGCAGAGGTGAAGTGAGTTTCCTGCCAAGTCTGTCCCAGGGGAGTGTCAGCCTGTGTTACACTCTGCATGTGATGTGCCTGTACCACTTGTCTCTGAACCACTGTGAATCTTCAATAAACCCTTTTTGTTCTGTTTTACTGCAAGAACCTCCTGGCGCCCATTCTTTTTCCTGTTTTATTGCACAGTAGCCTGTGGGAGTTGTAGTTACACTACACCACACCTTTAATCTCCCATGTAGCGAAGACCCTAGCCTGAAGGGTTAGAGTCACGTGTAAACCATGCTCTAGTGCACTAGCTGGTAATTAACCCCGTTGGCCCGTATAGCCCAAGATAGCGTTACAGATATTTCACCTCTAATATAGGCGTTCCAGGTATCCCATAAGAGAGTTGGGTTGTCTTTATGATTGATATTATCCTTTAAAAATAAAGCCTATTTATCCTTTAACATCTTTTTGGAAATCTGGTCTTGAAGCAAGAAAAACAGGAAAGTTCCATGGCATATAAGATTTAGGAGCTGAGTAAATTGTCAGAACAATGTTGATTGGAGTATGGTCCGATTATGAAAAGTTTCCTATATTGGCTTCTTGAATATGATTTAGAAGATTAGTGGATGTTAGAATATAATCTATTCTTGTGGCAGAACCATGAGAACCGTTGATGATTCTCCATCAAGCATTTACGTTAGTTTGTTCTAGCAAGTTAGAAGTTTGGATTTTTTCTGGGTTGACTTTAAGGGGTAAATTTATCAAAGAGTGAAGTTCCGCCACTAGAGTGAAATTCCGCAGCTCTCAATTCATTTCTATGGGATTTTGAAAGTGAAAGTTCACCCTTTAATAAATACGCCTATAAAAATCCCATAGAAATGAATGGAGAGTGATGGAATTTCTCTCTAGTGGCGGAACTTCACTGTTAACTTCACTCTTTGATAAATATATCCCTAAGTTTGTGTTACATTTGTCAAGGATCCACAAACGGGATTCATTGAAAGCACCTCCCACAATTAAATTATGTGAGTTAAAAGAGCATATTTTTTGGGTGAGTTCAGAGTAAAATTCAGCTTTGCCATCATTGGGAACATAAACTGAACAAATATTCCATGGTAGGTTATTTATGAGAATCTCAATTTGAGCATCTCCCTTTATTATCTGACTTCTTATTTAACATTAACTTTAATTAAGTGATAATTCAGGTTTTTATGTAATAAGATTGAAACTCCTCCTGTCACGGTTGGCACCCAACACCAGAACAAAACACCAGGCACCCTGGTCTCGGCTCGTGCTTCACCAGTAGTGTGACCGCCTTTGGGCCTCGGGAGGAGCCCTCGGCTTACTTGGATGCCACCTGGACTTAAACGAGAGGTGCAAGATGAGGGTTCTGGATAAGCAGAGGGGCATGACAGTAAAGCAAAGTCTTTGGACAGAAGATCGTAGTACAAGACGTTAGGCAAAAGAGTAGTCAGATCAGGCCGGGTCGAGGCAGGCAGAGAATAAACGTTATCAGGCAGCCAAGGGTCAAACCAGGAAGTCAATCAGAGGGTTAATCAGAGGAGGTAGTCGGTAATCAGGCAAGGGTCAGAATAGTCAAATAGCCAGGCAGGGGTGAAAAACAGAATATAGCACAAGGCTCAGAAGCACCAGGAACAAAATTCTATCACGGGCAATGTGAAAAATCCAAACTGTGCCTTTAATACTTTTAAATTTCGCGCCACTGCGCGCTGACGTCACACGCCAGCGCGCATGCGCACATAAATCAGGAAGAAGCGCACCGCGCGCGCCCTAATCATTCCCCATTTGCGGCCCAAAGGAGCAACTTTACGGGCGTCTCCGCCGAGGGGGCTGCAGGCATCCCTGCAGACCCCCTCCTGCTAGACCAGCAGGTAAGGTTGTTACACCTCCTTTCTTCTTAATTGCTGGGGAATAGATATTCTCTCCTACCCAGGTGGAGTATAACTTCTGGTTTTGGTCGTCGTTTAAGTGTGTCTCTTGAAGTAGAGCAATATCTGCTTTCATTTTTTTTTATCCTTGTAGAATTCTTTTGCGTTTCACAGGAGAATTAATTCCATTAACATATCCAGGAAATAACTTTTAACTTATCCATGTTTCATAAGGAAAAGTAATAATTTATACAAAGGCTCATGAAAGAATATTCTTGCATAAGATAACCTAAGGGGCCGATTCATCAAGAGTCGAATATCGAGGGTTAATTAACCCTCGATATTCGACTGGGAACTAAAATCGTTCGACTTCGAATATCGAAGTCGAACGATTTAGCGCTAATCCTGCGTTCGATCGATCGAAGGATTTTTCGTTCGATCGAACGATTAAATCGTTCCAATCGAACGATTCGAACGATTTTAATCCAACGATCGAAGGAAAATCCTTCGATCAAAAAAAGGTTAGCAAGCCTATGGGGACCTTCCCCATAGGCTAACATTGACTTCGGTAGCTTTTAGCTGCCGAAGTAGGGGGTCGAAGTTTTTTTTAAAGGGAAAGTACTTCGACTATCGAATGGTCGAACGATTTTTACTTCGAATCGTTCGATTTCGTTCGAATTCGAACGAATTTAACCAATTCGATGGTCGAAGTACCCAAAAAATACTTCGAAATTCGAATTTTTTTCATTCGAATCCTTCACTCGAGCTTAGTGAATCGGCCCCTTAGTGTCAAAACATAAAATTACAAAGAAAAATTTATGAAATAAATGAATGAGGAGCAAAACAATAAAAGGTAAAGTGATATAAAATACATATAGCATTGTTAATAACATTTGTTGAAAAATTAAATGAATATTTAAATATTAAACAAATTCAAAGACTTCTCTTTTTTCCTAGAGAGGTTAAGAAAACAGCTTAATAAACTCTTGTAGCGAATCTAACCCATAGAGGCTTAGGCCGCCTCCTTTTATGTATGGGATACATCAAGTAATGGTGACAATGTAAACTGTGAATACAATTAGCTTTTATAGATATCCTAAGTGTCCATCTCTACTGGTTGCAAAGGAAAGATCCTCTGTAAGTGTGGGGATCTAGAACGCTGGTTAGAAGGATGTTTGTTGTCTCTTTTATTAAATTGGGTTATGTTTCTGGAAATGTGAGACTCCAAGACCATATCTGATTTGGATGTGGACTTTTGGTAGTTAGAGGACCCCTCAGTAACGGGGTATACTTTGGGACCAGAGTAGCAGGACAAAGCATGGCAAATTTTATTTTGAGCTGGAACAGCATCTGGCAGGATTTGTTGAAAGTCTGTCTTTTTTTTTTGATGAATCTGGAGAAAACACTTGGAAGACCAGTATTTTGTGATTTTCTATAAACGGTCTTCTAGATTTTTTGAATGCTTGCAAAATGTGTTCCTTGTCATTATAGTCTAGAAATCTTACCAATACTGTCCTTGGTTTCTGAGTGTTTAACTCTGTTGCTGAGCTGCTCTTTCTATTTTCAATAGAGGGATCTCTTTTTGTAGGTCCAAAGCCTTAGGGTATACATTGTGTGAGAAGAGGTATTAAAGACTCTGGTATACCAGTAAAATGTAGATTATTATGTCTGGATCTATTTTCCACGTCTTCATTCTTATTTTCTATCTCTTTCATTTTTTTCCAGGATCAATATTTTATTATTTGAGGAGTTGGCATTGTCTTCCAGAGAAGAAATCCTTTCCTCCATTCCTGAAATTGTGTCATTTTATGCTAAATAGTGAATATCAGCTTGTACCCTGCCAATTGCTTTCTCTATTGCTGCTTCAATTGTAGGGTTAATCAAATTGGCTACTTCTGTAGCTATTTGTTTATAGTTTGTCAGTGGGAGTGCTGTTGAGAGTGGTGGGTGGTACTTGCGCGAGGCTGGCCTGTTTGACGTTTGCACTTGCGTTTGCTGATGGGCCGTCCTTCTTTCTTTTAATTTCAGGGCTATTGGTGTTAGAGGCCGAAGAGGGGTTATTTCCCTTCTTCCTCTGTTTTGGTGAGTCTCCCGTCATGATTTAGCCTTGTCGCTGAAGGTGAGTTTCTCACTTATTCAGTTCAGAGAAAAATGTGGAGTGGCTCTACAGTGCTGCGTACCACTCAGACGCCATACCCAGGAAGTCTGGTAAGCAATTTTATAAAATCTGGAAGCTCAGACCATGGGACATAACATAATGGAGGCTAATTCAATTTAACTTAAATGGAAACAGGAGCATATGAATTTTACCAGTATAAAAAGGGTATTATTAAATGCATCTATTGATGTAAACAGTCAATTCTAGTACCTAAATCACGAGGATGTGAAAAAATTAAACCTTTATCACAAGGATACAGCAGTAGTATAAAAATATCAACTACACCCTGGTATCTTTTAAAACGTGAGATAACTGTTTAGATTTTTTCTTTAAAGATATTTTCTTTGAACTTCTATCAGATCAGTCCAATTAATTTCTATCCAAAGACAGAAAGTACTATCAAATCAAGATTAGTTAATGCAATTTGTTCTATGTAGCTAAGGTTAATAGTAAACATTGAGCAGAGAGAATTGACCCACAAATTGTAAAATAGTAAATAGTATAAAATAATTAACTTAACATGCTGAAATGCAACAGAAAAAACTGTAGATAACTATAACAGTCAACATTCATTTTTAGATAGATGAAAAAATATCACAGAAGTTAAATATATCTTAATAAAAGTAAATCAATTTAAATAGTTAAATATATCTTAATAACAGTAAATCAATTTTAAATTGATTGAAAAGCAAAGAACCAAGTACAGACCCCTTCACTTACAAAACTGGTCCAATTAGAAAATGTTCCATTTACCATCACTCTTTGTAATCTATCCTTCAGGCTTCAGTTTCTATCTACAAATACTTGGATAAGGGAAAATTCTATCATACTTACCGTAATTTTCCTTTCCTGGTCCTCTCCATGTAATTACTTTATGGGATAGGCCCTCCCTCTCCTAATTACTGAACCCACCCATCAATTAATAAATACCCTATGACCCCCCTTCGTTGTACAGTATCAAGTTCGAATAAATCTATGACAATCTGGGTAGGGAAACCTTGACATGGAGAGGACCAGGAAAGGAAAATTACGGTAAGTATTATAGAATTTTCCCTTTAAATCTCAGGATTACTCTGTCCGGTAAGAAGGTTGGACTGTCTGGGGAAAAACGAAGTGCCTGTAATTCCCCCACTCTTTTTGCTGAAGTAATGGCCACCAGAAAGGCTGCTTTAACCGTCAGTAGCCATAATGAGAGAGAATCCATTGTGTCAAATGGAGAAGAGGACAACATCTTTAGGACCTTCGGAAGGTTCCAACAGGGACACCTTGGTCTTCTGACTGGTAAATTCCTTATAGCGGCCTTGAAAAAACGAGACACATGGGGATGTTGCGACCTGGAAACCTAGCTGGGCCCCCCAACCTATACTGAGGCGTCTGTGGTCATTATAACCAGGGTCTTGGGAAGAGCTTGGAACCCTGAGACAGGTGTTGGGGAACCAGCCACCAATGTAGTTCTGGACTTAGTGAAGAGAAGATCTCTATCTGTTGGTTCTTGTTCCAACCGTCCCATTGTTGGATAAATACAAACTGTAGTTCTCCAATGAGCCCAAAGCACGAGACCAATGGTGGACGACATCGTTCCCAGGATTCTTAGGCATGTTGCTGTCGAGATGCTGGGGCACCCGAGAATGGACATGACTTCTCCTATTAGGGCTCCTATTGTCTTTCCAAGTACAGAGATATAATCCCCTTCCTGGAGTCTAAGATTGCTCCTAAAAATTGTAAATTTTGCGACGGAACAAGCTGAATTTTCAGTAAGTTCAGACTCCAGCCATGGAATTTCAGGAAATCCATCATTCGATCTCTGTGATTGATCAGTTGACCCGAGAGGAAGCTAAGATTATGAGATCGTCCAGATAATGAAACACACGAATGTCCTGCCATCGAAGATGAGCTATAAGAGTTACCATGACCTTTGAGAATACTCTTGGGGCTGTGGACAGCCGAAGGGCAGACAGTGGAATTGAAAGTGATCGTTGCCCACTTTGAATCACAAGAACTTTTGGTCCCTTTTGTATACTGGTATGTGATGATAAGCGTCTCTGATGTCTAGAGAGCACATCCAGTCTCCTGGTGAAATGGCTAACCTGACTGAATCTATGGATTCCATTCTGAACCGTTGAACTTTCAAGGCCCGATTGACCATGTTTAGATCCAGGATTGGACACCAGGCCCCTGAGTGTTTCTGGACTATGAAGAAGATAGAGTAGTTCCCTAGTCCCCATTCTTCTCTTGGAACCGGCAAGATGACCCTTTGGTCCTTTAACATCGAGAGGCATGACTGAAGGGCTACTCTTTATATTGGGCATGACGGAAGAGGAGATTACCGAAAGAAAGGAACAGGAAGATGCTCGAATTCCAGTCGGTAGCCTTCTTGAATGATGCTCAGGATCCATTTGTTTGACCTTTCCCAGGCCATTCAAAACAGTATCAGTCTTGCGCCTACTATTTGCACCTGGGGAACACCACCTTCAGAATTGTTTCCTAGGATTGCCTGAGCAACTTCCTCTGGTTGCTCTGTAGAATCCTGATTGCCCGCTCTCCAGCTGCCTGATCTTGAAGTATCCACTCGAACGAACGAACGGAGCGTTGGTCATATGATGGAGATCTAGCTCTATTGGAGCCTCTGCCCCTAGTCGATTGTTTGTTAGGATATCTCCTTTTTCTTTTATGTGTCAACAGCTGACTCTTGCCTCCTGATGCCTTTGAAATAAGGTCCTCCAATTTTTTTCCAAATAATGATTGCTCCTGAAATGGTAAGGAGAATAGGGCGAATTTGGAGGTTGTATCCGCTTCCCAGGATCTAAGTCACAATGCTCTTCTTGGCCTTTGACTACCGACAGGCTTGACATGGCTGGCTTAAGGGACTCTCCTGCCACCAAGAAAGCCCTTTTTTAGATCAGTTTCCAGACGAACTGTGTTTTTCGACAAATTAAGAACTGGAGCATCAACTTTAGGAAGAGTCGAAATATCCTTCAAATCCTCCTCCTTAAATGGGTACAGTTTGTTGAACTGGGCTTGAGTTGAACTCCGCTTGGATACTGATTCCCATTCGGATTTAACCAAATCCAGCACTTCCTAATACAGGCTTGAGCCAAACCCTTGTTCTTGGGAAGAAAAGTGGATGTTCCTCCTGATGCATAGCTAGTGATGCCCTTACTGCTTTTATAAATGGTTGTACTAAGGCAAAATCAAAGGATGACTGTAGGGTATCATCTTCCTCATTGGAGTCGGATTCAAGAACCGAACCTGTACATACTTCCGTTTCCTCTTCTGGAACCATGGAGACCCTTGAAGGTCCTCCCATCTCCTTTGATGTTGCTTGTACCTCCTTGGCTACAGTTTCTTTAATCCAGGCCAGGATGTCAGAGTTGGAGCCCGAAGACTGTCCTGCCACTGCATTCAGGCATGATTGGCATAATTTCTTGTCAGGAAGAGGTGCTTCCGATAATCCCAGGCATTGAGCCTGTGTTTGAACATTATCCTCTTTGGGAATGGACTGTTCTTTGGATCTTTCTCTGGATGGCCACATAGCGCTGCCAGAAATAAGAGAAAATAGTTAAAAAGTCCTGGGACCTGCTAAAGTAGCATCCCCTATCAGACTTTTTTTTTTTTTTTACCTCAACCAGGGGTGTAGACTCTTTGGGGATGGCGTTTGGAACAAACCAGGTACTGGGAAAAAACCTGCCAAAAAGAAAAAATTGAGGCAAAAAGAAATGGATAAATTAGGCATCAACAGGCCCCTTATCCCAGTCATCTGGTACCGTTTCTCTACTTACAATTAGCAATTGAAATTGTAGGCCAGGAGCAGCGTCTTGTCTGCCAGACTGAAGCTGAAACCAAGCGCTACTTCCTGCTTTCTTATAAGGCCTGGGAGGCCCCACCCACTAGAGAGCGTCATGCTCCTATTGAGATACCTTGTAAGGTATTATCCCGGGGAGGAAGAGCGGACTCTAAGGCGGAAGAGACACAGAATCTCTGTGTCTTCCTGTCCATCATCCTTTCCCCCCTGAAGTAAGCTGCTGTTCCTACCTGCCGCCATCCCCCCCTGCTTTCCCAAAAATCCTGGGGTGGGTGAGGGGAACCCACTCCGCCGGACTCCTACGAGGGCCGGTTAGGTGAGAAAGAGCAGGGAGACCACAGCTGTGCTGATCAGGTCCGTTGTTATAGGACTCGCTGTAGGAGAAAAGGTCTGCCATTTGGACCAAAAAACGTCTCTTGGACGCTGACGACAGCCCCATGTTACACCCCTGTAAAAAGAACAACAAGCTCCTGAATGGAGCTATGAGAGAAAAAATATGAACCCAAAAACAGACACCAAAGGGGGGTCATACGGTAAGTATTTATTAATTGATCGGTGGGTTCTGTAATTAGGAGAGGGAGGGCCTATCCCGTAAAGTAATGACATGGAGAGGACTGGGGAAAGTTTCTATCCAAAATGCTTTAGCACCACTCACTTCAAACTAACCGGCCTATAGTTTTGAGTCTTAGAACAGGATCTCTTCTTGAACAGAAGCACCACATTAACAATTCGTTAGTCTCTCAGCACCATGCCAGACCTCAGTTAATCCTGAAAATTTAAGTAAAGAGATTTGGCAATAACAGAGCTAAGCTTTTTTAGTCCAGTCCTGAACCTTTACATTTCCAGTTTCTTTTGAATTTCCTCTTGTGTGAACCATGCATCATTTGTTGTATTACCTTCATCAATTGGTTCCTACTTTGTGTAGACAGTTGAAAAAGAACAGTTTGAAATCTCTGCTTTTTCTATGTTCTCATCGACCAACTGACCCCCCCTCTAACATCAAGGTTCCCACGCCATCCTGCTTCTTTTTTGTTACTATTTACATTTTTTTTTAAAAAGAATTAATTCATTTTACGCTGCAGTACACTTTTCCACATTTTTAGCTTTTTTGCATGATTTATTAGCCTTCTTATACCTAACAAACGTTTCAGCTGTTTTTTATTACCAACTAGTCTGACCACCAAGTAGTCAAAGAAGTTGTCAGGAGAAAGAAAGATGTTGCTCTGATGCTCTTCTGGTTAAGAACAATCTCAGAAGGGTTTCAATTTTTTTTCCTAAGCAGAAGAACATCAGAGAACATCTGTGTTTAACCTTGTGAAAATATGTTCCAGCGATACACTTATACAGGCAAAGTTTGCATGTATAAAATTTAGGGGATAATTTATCAAAAGTCGAATTTTAGAGCTTTTTGAGGTTTTTTATACCTTGAATAAACTCACAACTCAAATATTTTCCGATTTAAGAAGAAACTTGAATGGAAAAAACTTGAATCAGTGAATTCAGGGGAATAACCAGAAAACTCAAATTCATAAAGTTTTCCATGGGAGAAAACTTGAATTGATCGAGTTTTCTAGCGAAACCCACCAAAAAAAGTCATGAAGGCTGTTAATATCTTCAAATGGTTCAAGGGACCTCTGCCATTGGCTTCTACATGACCTTAACATGTTTTAGCTGAAGTATTTTCAGATTCAATCTATTTCTAGCTTTGGGGTATAAAAAAAACATGAAAAATGTGCATTTAGCAGCTATCCTCAAAAGAAAAAAAAATAAAAGCAGTGAAACGGCTGGCAAAATAACCCAAATGATTAAGAAGGAGAAGAAAAGGGATTTCGTCTAGTATGAAAGCAGCGATCCAGTGCCAATTCTGGGGCTTATGCCATCTGAGATGCCGCCACCCCTCTCCTGATCCGCACTTCAAAATCAGCGTCGGAGTGGGTCAAAATGGGACAGCATCGCTAGTCCATTGAGCGCAATTACGCTCTTAGCACTAATATAGCCAAATTTCCAGGTTAAAACCCAGAAATATGGCTCTTAAATTTACAAGAGATGGCTTTTTGCAGCAGAAGTCCAGAAATTTCCCGCTACAGCTCATTGCAAACTTGTATAATGAGCAGGGGCCTTTGCATTCAGCAGCGTTCCTGATGAACAAAAGGAGTGAATGGCCAGCAAAAGAAACTGATTTAAAATGAAAAAAGAAGGGGAAGAAAAGGCATTTCTTCTAACACAAATGGAGCAATCCAAAGGCATACTGGCAATTCAGCTGAGGAATGTGAAAGTGGGTTCATTACGAAAGGCTGAACCGGTGAAAAGAAGCTGAATGGCCCGTACGGGGATCGAACCCGCGACCTTGTCGTTATTAGCATCACGCTCTAACCAACTGAGCTAACCGGCCTGGATGCCGCAGGCGGCTAGCTTGTGGTAACGGCGGGAGACATTATTGTTGTTAAATCTGGCCTGATCGTCGGCTTTTAGCTTGTAATTAGGCTTTTTTTTGCGTGCAGTATCGCATGATTGCAAATCTTTCGCAACCTGAGCAAAGACCGAGCTGCGCGTCCCCTCCCTCCCTCCCAAGAATTAGTCTGGTCGTTATTTGCTGATTTGACGCCATGGTGCAACGTCTTGTGGTTACTAGGCGTAGCTCCAATCCAGGCCGAGATTTAGCAAAACGCCACACCGGATTTTCTAATGCTGCCTGAACAACTAAGTGAAGACGCTATTCTGACATTTTCATCTTTTTGTTGGCTGATTTCCTGCCATGCTGGACAGGTCTTAAGCGCAAAAGAAGCATTGTGCGACAGGACCCTACAGTACAGCCCTTCAGCACGCCATGGGGAGGGCAAGCGTAACTTGTCCTGGTTCCATCGTGTAATGGTTAGCACTCTGGACTTTGAATCCAGCGATCCGAGTTCAAATCTCGGTGGAACCTGGCACCACTTTTTCAGAGCTCAGCTCTGCCAAAGCGCGGTGATCTGTCAAGGAGCCAACATCCTGGCTGTAATAACGGTGCCAGAGCTCCTCTGCAACTCTCATAGAGGGCCATCACGTGAGCTAGAGGGTCACGAGCTAGCCATAACAGCAAAACGGCCGTTTGGTCCTCTTCCTGTTGCACATCAAAAGAATCGTTACACTCACCTCTGCTCCACGCTTTTCCCTTTCTGAACAGTCGGGCCACGTCAAAACGTTTCCAGACATAGTTCCAAAGTAGGGCGGTTGAGCGAAAAGCCATATGTCTGTTTCGAGGCTGCCGTTGTTTAGAATTCGTAGTTGAAAGGAAATTCGCCCGGGCAAAACTCCACGTTTCCTGCAGCAAACTTTTTTTAAACGATCATTTACATCACCCGTTCAGCTAGGGGGGTCTGGTAGCTCCGTGTGTGGTTCCATGGTGTAATGGTTAGCACTCGGAATCAAGCCATCGGAGTTAAAATCTCGGTGGAACCTGCCACTCACTCGCAGTCTGATCTGCCAAAATCCTGGCTTTCTTTGTGCGAGCTTTTGATGCTCAAGCAGCAGCCGATGCTGCAGCTCCGCCTGCAGAGCCCCAAGGGGCTCCCCTGCTAAGGGAACCCAGAGAATGCTTCTTCCCAAAAAAGCCGCGCGTTGTTTCCGAGCCTGCCGGCGTTTTACCTGCAAAGAAAAGCCATCCGTTGGAAGACCCCTTCTACCATTGGAATTTAATTTTTAAATGACCTTTTACGTCTGCCACACTTGCTGCAGGAAAAGCCTTTCCGCAGCCGGGTTCCATGGTATAATGGTTAGCACTCTGAATCCAGCGATCCGAGTTCAAATCTCGGTGGAACCTGCAAGGGTTTTACAGCGGCAGAGCTGACCTGCTTTCGGATATACCAAAACCCACGTGGCCCATGTGTAATGCCGAAATAAGCGCCTTGCCCTCGAGCCATTCTTAGCCCTGTGTCAGCCTCCCCTGCTCATACAGCTCCAAAGACACTTTGGCTCAGCTAGGACTTTTCTGCATCTTAGCATAGCGAGCCTGTTTCTCGAAGCAAGAAAGGTGCACGATTGGCTCAACCTGCAGACTGCCTTTTGCAGCAGACGTCCAGAAAATTCCCGCTACAGCTCATTGCAAACTTGTCTAATGAGCAGGGGCCTTTGCATTCAGCAGCTATCCTGAAGAACAAAAGGAGTGAATGGCCAGCAAAAGAACCTGATTTAAAATGAAAAAAGAAGGGGAAGAAAAGGCATTTCTTCTAACACAAATGCAGCAATCCAAAGGCATACTGGCAATTCAGCTGAGGAATCTGGAAGTGGGTTCATTACGAAAGGCTGAACCGGTGAAACGAAGCTGAATGGCCCGTACGGGGATCGTACCCGCGACCTTGGCGTTATTAGCACCACGCTCTAACCAACTGAGCTAACCGGCCTGGACGCAGCAGGCGGCTAGCTTGTGGTAACGTCGGGAGACATTATTGTTGTTAAATCTGGCCTGATCGTCGGCTTTTAGCTTGTAATTAGGCTTTTGTTTGCGTGCAGTATCGCATGATTGCGAATCTTTCGCAACCTGAGCAAAGACAGAGCTGCGCGTCCCCTCCCTCCCTCCCAAGAATTAGTCTGGTCGTTATTTGCTGATTTGACGCCATGGTGCAACGTCTTGTGGTTACTAGGCGTAGCTCCAATCCAGGCCGAGATTTAGCAAAACACCACACCGGATTTTCTAATGCTGCCTGAACAACGAAGTGAAGACGCTATTCTGACATTTTCATCTTTTTGTTGGCTGATTTCCCGCCATGCTGGACAGGTCTTAAGCGCAAAAGAAGCATTGTGCAACAGGACCCTACACTACAGCCCTTCAGCACGCCATGGGGAGGGCAAGCGCAACTTGTCCTGGTTCCATGGTGTAATGGTTAGCACTCTGGACTTTGAATCCAGCGATCCGAGTTCAAATCTCGGTGGAACCTGGCACCACTTTTTCAGAGCTCAGCTCTGCCAAAGCGCGTTGAACTGTCAAGGAGCCAACATCCTGGCTGTAATAACGGTGCCAGAGCTCCTCTGCAACTCTCATAGAGGGCCATCACGTAAGCTAGAGGGTCACAAACTAGCCATAACAGCAAAACGGCCGTTTGGTCCTCTTCCTGTTGCACATCAAAAGAATCGTTACACTCACCTCTGCTCCACGCTTTTCCCTTTCTGAACAGTCGGGCCACGTCAAAACGTTTCCAGACATAGTTCCAAAGTAGGGCGGTTGAGCGAAAAGCCACATGTCTGTTTCGAGGCTGCCGTTGTTTAGAATTCGTAGTTGAAAGGAAATTCGCCCGGGCAAAACTCCACGTTTCCTGCAGCAAACTTTTTTTAAACGATCATTTACATCACCCGTTCAGCTAGGGGGGTCTGGTAGCTTCGTGTCTGGTTCCATGGTGTAATGGTTAGCACTCGGAATCAAGCCATCGGAGTTAAGATCTCAGTGGAACCTGCCACTGACTCGCTGTCTGATCTGCCAAAATCCTGGCTTTCTTTGTGTGAGCTTTTGATGCTCAAGCAGCAGCCGATGCTGCAGCTCCGCCTGCAGAGCCCCAAGGGGCTCCCCTGCTAAGGGAACCCAGAGAATGCTTCTTCCCAAAAAAGCCGCGCGTTGTTTCCGAGCCTGCCGGCGTTTTACCTGCAAAGAAAAGCCATCCGTTGGAAGACCCCTTCTACCATTGGAATTTAATTTTTAAATGACCTTTTACGTCTGCCACACTTGCTGCAGGAAAAGCCTTTCCGCAGCCGGGTTCCATGTTGTAATGGTTAGGACTCTGAATCCAGCGATCCGAGTTCAAATCTCAGTGGAACCTGCAAGGGTTTTACAGCGGCAGAGCTGACCTGCTTTCGGATATACCAAAACCCACGTGTCCCATGTGTAATGCCGAAATAAGCGCCTTGCCCTCGAGCCATTCTTAGCCCTGTGTCAGCCTCCCCTGCTCATACAGCTCCAAAGACACTTTGGCTCAGCTAGGACTTTTCTGCATCTTAGCATAGCGAGCCCGTTTCTCGAAGCAAGAAAGGTGCACGATTGGCTCAACCTTCAGACTGCCTTTTGCAGCAGACGTCCAGAAAATTCCCGCTACAGCTCATTGCAAACTTGTCTAATGAGCAGGGGCCTTTGCATTCAGCAGCTATCCTGAAGAACAAAAGGAGTGAATGGCCAGCAAAAGAACCTGATTTAAAATGAAAAAAGAAGGGGAAGAAAAGGCATTTCTTCTAACACAAATGGAGCAATCCAAAGGCATACTGGCAATTCAGGTGAGGAATGTAAAAGTGGGTTCATTACGAAAGGCTGAACCGGTGAAAAGAAGCTGCATGGCCCGTACGGGGATCGAACCCGCGACCTTGGCGTTATTTGACCACGCTCTAACCAACTGAGCTAACCGGCCTGGACGCAGCAGGCGGCTAGCTTGTGGTAACGGCGGGAGACATTATTGTTGTTAAATCTGGCCTGATCGTCGGCTTTTAGCTTGTAATTAGGCTTTTGTTTGCGTGCAGTATCGCATGATTGCGAATCTTTCGCAACCTGAGCAAAGACCGAGCTGCGCGTCCCCTCCCTCCCTCCCAAGAATTAGTCTGGTCGTTATTTGCTGATTTGACGCCATGGTGCAACGTCTTGTGGTTACTAGGCGTAGCTCCAATCCAGGCCGAGATTTAGCAAAACGCCACACCGGATTTTCTAATGCTGCCTGAACAACGAAGTGAAGACGCTATTCTGACATTTTCATCTTTTTGTTGGCTGATTTCCCGCCATGCTGGACAGGTCTTAAGCGCAAAAGAAGCATTGTGCGACAGGACCCTACACTACAGCCCTTCAGCACGCCATGGGGAGGGCAAGCGCAACTTGTCCTGGTTCCATGGTGTAATGGTTAGCACTCTGGACTTTGAATCCAGCGATCCGAGTTCAAATCTCGGTGGAACCTGGCACCACTTTTTCAGAGCTCAGCTCTGCCAAAGCGCGTTGAACTGTCAAGGAGCCAACATCCTGGCTGTAATAACGGTGCCAGAGCTCCTCTGCAACTCTCATAGAGGGCCATCACGTAAGCTAGAGGGTCACGAGCTAGCCATAACAGCAAAACGGCCGTTTGGTCCTCTTCCTGTTGCACATCAAAAGAATCGTTACACTCACCTCTGCTCCACGCTTTTCCCTTTCTGAACAGTCGGGCCACGTCAAAACGTTTCCAGACATAGTTCCAAAGTAGGGCGGTTGAGCGAAAAGCCACATGTCTGTTTCGAGGCTGCCGTTGTTTAGAATTCGTAGTTGAAAGGAAATTCGCCCGGGCAAAACTCCACGTTTCCTGCAGCAAACTTTTTTTAAACGATCATTTACATCACCCGTTCAGCTAGGGGGGTCTGGTAGCTCCGTGTGTGGTTCCATGGTGTAATGGTTAGCACTCGGAATCAAGCCATCGGAGTTAAAATCTCAGTGGAACCTGCCACTCACTCGCTGTCTGATCTGCCAAAATCCTGGCTTTCTTTGTGCGAGCTTTTGATGCTCAAGCAGCAGCCGATGCTGCAGCTCCGCCTGCAGAGCCCCAAGGGGCTCCCCTGCTAAGGGAACCCAGAGAATGCTTCTTCCCAAAAAAGCCGCGCGTTGTTTCCGAGCCTGCCGGCGTTTTACCTGCAAAGAAAAGCCATCCGTTGGAAGACCCCTTCTACCATTGGAATTTAATTTTTAAATGACCTTTTACGTCTGCCACACTTGCTGCAGGAAAAGCCTTTCCGCAGCCGGGTTCCATGGTGTAATGGTTAGCACTCTGGACTCTGAATCCAGCGATCCGAGTTCAAATCTCGGTGGAACCTGCAAGGGTTTTACAGCGGCAGAGCTGACCTGCTTTCGGATATACCAAAACCCACGTGGCCCATGTGTAATGCCGAAATAAGCGCCTTGCCCTCGAGCCATTCTTAGCCCTGTGTCAGCCTCCCCTGCTCATACAGCTCCAAAGACACTTTGGCTCAGCTAGGACTTTTCTGCATCTTAGCATAGCGAGCCTGTTTCTCGAAGCAAGAAAGGTGCACGATTGGCTCAACCTTCAGACTGCCTTTTGCAGCAGACGTCCAGAAAATTCCCGCTACAGCTCATTGCAAACTTGTCTAATGAGCAGGGGCCTTTGCATTCAGCAGCTATCCTGAAGAACAAAAGGAGTGAATGGCCAGCAAAAGAACCTGATTTAAAATGAAAAAAGAAGGGGAAGAAAAGGCATTTCTTCTAACACAAATGCAGCAATCCAAAGGCATACTGGCAATTCAGCTGAGGAATGTGAAAGTGGGTTCATTACGAAAGGCTGAACCGGTGAAAAGAAGCTGAATGGCCCGTACGGGGATCGAACCCGCGACCTTGGCGTTATTAGCACCACGCTCTAACCAACTGAGCTAACCGGCCTGGACGCAGCAGGCGGCTAGCTTGTGGTAACGGCGGGAGACATTATTGTTGTTAAATCTGGCCTGATCGTCGGCTTTTAGCTTGTAATTAGGCTTTTGTTTGCGTGCAGTATCGCATGATTGCGAATCTTTCGCAACCTGAGCAAAGACCGAGCTGCGCGTCCCCTCCCTCCCAAGAATTAGTCTGGTCGTTATTTGCTGATTTGACGCCATGGTGCAACGTCTTGTGGTTACTAGGCGTAGCTCCAATCCAGGCCGAGATTTAGCAAAACGCCACACCGGATTTTCTAATGCTGCCTGAACAACGAAGTGAAGACGCTATTCTGACATTTTCATCTTTTTGTTGGCTGATTTCCCGCCATGCTGGACAGGTCTTAAGCGCAAAAGAAGCATTGTGCGACAGGACCCTACACTACAGCCCTTCAGCACGCCATGGGGAGGGCAAGCGCAACTTGTCCTGGTTCCATGGTGTAATGGTTAGCACTCTGGACTTTGAATCCAGCGATCCGAGTTCAAATCTCGGTGGAACCTGGCACCACTTTTTCAGAGCTCAGCTCTGCCAAAGCGCGTTGATCTGTCAAGGAGCCAACATCCTGGCTGTAATAACGGTGCCAGAGCTCCTCTGCAACTCTCATAGAGGGCCATCACGTAAGCTAGAGGGTCACGAGCTAGCCATAACAGCAAAACGGCCGTTTGGTCCTCTTCCTGTTGCACATCAAAAGAATCGTTACACTCACCTCTGCTCCACGCTTTTCCCTTTCTGAACAGTCGGGCCACGTCAAAACGTTTCCAGACATAGTTCCAAAGTAGGGCGGTTGAGCGAAAAGCCACATGTCTGTTTCGAGGCTGCCGTTGTTTAGAATTCGTAGTTGAAAGGAAATTCGCCCGGGCAAAACTCCACGTTTCCTGCAGCAAACTTTTTTTAAACGATCATTTACATCACCCGTTCAGCTAGGGGGGTCTGGTAGCTCCGTGTGTGGTTCCATGGTGTAATGGTTAGCACTCGGAATCAAGCCATCGGAGTTAAAATCTCAGTGGAACCTGCCACTCACTCGCTGTCTGATCTGCCAAAATCCTGGCTTTCTTTGTGCGAGCTTTTGATGCTCAAGCAGCAGCCGATGCTGCAGCTCCGCCTGCAGAGCCCCAAGGGGCTCCCCTGCTAAGGGAACCCAGAGAATGCTTCTTCCCAAAAAAGCCGCGCGTTGTTTCCGAGCCTGCCGGCGTTTTACCTGCAAAGAAAAGCCATCCGTTGGAAGACCCCTTCTACCATTGGAATTTAATTTTTAAATGACCTTTTACGTCTGCCACACTTGCTGCAGGAAAAGCCTTTCCGCAGCCGGGTTCCATGGTGTAATGGTTAGCACTCTGGACTCTGAATCCAGCGATCCGAGTTCAAATCTCGGTGGAACCTGCAAGGGTTTTACAGCGGCAGAGCTGACCTGCTTTCGGATATACCAAAACCCACGTGGCCCATGTGTAATGCCGAAATAAGCGCCTTGCCCTCGAGCCATTCTTAGCCCTGTGTCAGCCTCCCCTGCTCATACAGCTCCAAAGACACTTTGGCTCAGCTAGGACTTTTCTGCATCTTAGCATAGCGAGCCTGTTTCTCGAAGCAAGAAAGGTGCACGATTGGCTCAACCTTCAGACTGCCTTTTGCAGCAGACGTCCAGAAAATTCCCGCTACAGCTCATTGCAAACTTGTCTAATGAGCAGGGGCCTTTGCATTCAGCAGCTATCCTGAAGAACAAAAGGAGTGAATGGCCAGCAAAAGAACCTGATTTAAAATGAAAAAAGAAGGGGAAGAAAAGGCATTTCTTCTAACACAAATGCAGCAATCCAAAGGCATACTGGCAATTCAGCTGAGGAATGTGAAAGTGGGTTCATTACGAAAGGCTGAACCGGTGAAAAGAAGCTGAATGGCCCGTACGGGGATCGAACCCGCGACCTTGGCGTTATTAGCACCACGCTCTAACCAACTGAGCTAACCGGCCTGGACGCAGCAGGCGGCTAGCTTGTGGTAACGGCGGGAGACATTATTGTTGTTAAATCTGGCCTGATCGTCGGCTTTTAGCTTGTAATTAGGCTTTTGTTTGCGTGCAGTATCGCATGATTGCGAATCTTTCGCAACCTGAGCAAAGACCGAGCTGCGCGTCCCCTCCCTCCCAAGAATTAGTCTGGTCGTTATTTGCTGATTTGACGCCATGGTGCAACGTCTTGTGGTTACTAGGCGTAGCTCCAATCCAGGCCGAGATTTAGCAAAACGCCACACCCGGATTTTCTAATGCTGCCTGAACAACGAAGTGAAGACGCTATTCTGACATTTTCATCTTTTTGTTGGCTGATTTCCCGCCATGCTGGACAGGTCTTAAGCGCAAAAGAAGCATTGTGCGACAGGACCCTACACTACAGCCCTTCAGCACGCCATGGGGAGGGCAAGCGCAACTTGTCCTGGTTCCATGGTGTAATGGTTAGCACTCTGGACTTTGAATCCAGCGATCCGAGTTCAAATCTCGGTGGAACCTGGCACCACTTTTTCAGAGCTCAGCTCTGCCAAAGCGCGTTGATCTGTCAAGGAGCCAACATCCTGGCTGTAATAACGGTGCCAGAGCTCCTCTGCAACTCTCATAGAGGGCCATCACGTAAGCTAGAGGGTCACGAGCTAGCCATAACAGCAAAACGGCCGTTTGGTCCTCTTCCTGTTGCACATCAAAAGAATCGTTACACTCACCTCTGCTCCACGCTTTTCCCTTTCTGAACAGTCGGGCCACGTCAAAACGTTTCCAGACATAGTTCCAAAGTAGGGCGGTTGAGCGAAAAGCCACATGTCTGTTTCGAGGCTGCCGTTGTTTAGAATTCGTAGTTGAAAGGAAATTCGCCCGGGCAAAACTCCACGTTTCCTGCAGCAAACTTTTTTTAAACGATCATTTACATCACCCGTTCAGCTAGGGGGGTCTGGTAGCTCCGTGTGTGGTTCCATGGTGTAATGGTTAGCACTCGGAATCAAGCCATCGGAGTTAAAATCTCAGTGGAACCTGCCACTCACTCGCTGTCTGATCTGCCAAAATCCTGGCTTTCTTTGTGCGAGCTTTTGATGCTCAAGCAGCAGCCGATGCTGCAGCTCCGCCTGCAGAGCCCCAAGGGGCTCCCCTGCTAAGGGAACCCAGAGAATGCTTCTTCCCAAAAAAGCCGCGCGTTGTTTCCGAGCCTGCCGGCGTTTTACCTGCAAAGAAAAGCCATCCGTTGGAAGACCCCTTCTACCATTGGAATTTAATTTTTAAATGACCTTTTACGTCTGCCACACTTGCTGCAGGAAAAGCCTTTCCGCAGCCGGGTTCCATGGTGTAATGGTTAGCACTCTGGACTTTGAATCCAGCGATCCGAGTTCAAATCTCGGTGGAACCTGCAAGGGTTTTACAGCGGCAGAGCTGACCTGCTTTCGGATATACCAAAACCCACGTGGCCCATGTGTAATGCCGAAATAAGCGCCTTGCCCTCGAGCCATTCTTAGCCCTGTGTCAGCCTCCCCTGCTCATACAGCTCCAAAGACACTTTGGCTCAGCTAGGACTTTTCTGCATCTTAGCATAGCGAGCCTGTTTCTCGAAGCAAGAAAGGTGCACGATTGGCTCAACCTTCAGACTGCCTTTTGCAGCAGACGTCCAGAAAATTCCCGCTACAGCTCATTGCAAACTTGTCTAATGAGCAGGGGCCTTTGCATTCAGCAGCTATCCTGAAGAACAAAAGGAGTGAATGGCCAGCAAAAGAACCTGATTTAAAATGAAAAAAGAAGGGGAAGAAAAGGCATTTCTTCTAACACAAATGCAGCAATCCAAAGGCATACTGGCAATTCAGCTGAGGAATGTGAAAGTGGGTTCATTACGAAAGGCTGAACCGGTGAAAAGAAGCTGAATGGCCCGTACGGGGATCGAACCCGCGACCTTGGCGTTATTAGCACCACGCTCTAACCAACTGAGCTAACCGGCCTGGACGCAGCAGGCGGCTAGCTTGTGGTAACGGCGGGAGACATTATTGTTGTTAAATCTGGCCTGATCGTCGGCTTTTAGCTTGTAATTAGGCTTTTGTTTGCGTGCAGTATCGCATGATTGCGAATCTTTCGCAACCTGAGCAAAGACCGAGCTGCGCGTCCCCTCCCTCCCAAGAATTAGTCTGGTCGTTATTTGCTGATTTGACGCCATGGTGCAACGTCTTGTGGTTACTAGGCGTAGCTCCAATCCAGGCCGAGATTAAGCAAAACGCCACACCGGATTTTCTAATGCTGCCTGAACAACGAAGTGAAGACGCTATTCTGACATTTTCATCTTTTTGTTGGCTGATTTCCCGCCATGCTGGACAGGTCTTAAGCGCAAAAGAAGCATTGTGCGACAGGACCCTACACTACAGCCCTTCAGCACGCCATGGGGAGGGCAAGCGCAACTTGTCCTGGTTCCATGGTGTAATGGTTAGCACTCTGGACTTTGAATCCAGCGATCCGAGTTCAAATCTCGGTGGAACCTGGCACCACTTTTTCAGAGCTCAGCTCTGCCAAAGCGCGTTGAACTGTCAAGGAGCCAACATCCTGGCTGTAATAACGGTGCCAGAGCTCCTCTGCAACTCTCATAGAGGGCCATCACGTAAGCTAGAGGGTCACGAGCTAGCCATAACAGCAAAACGGCCGTTTGGTCCTCTTCCTGTTGCACATCAAAAGAATCGTTACACTCACCTCTGCTCCACGCTTTTCCCTTTCTGAACAGTCGGGCCACGTCAAAACGTTTCCAGACATAGTTCCAAAGTAGGGCGGTTGAGCGAAAAGCCACATGTCTGTTTCGAGGCTGCCGTTGTTTAGAATTCGTAGTTGAAAGGAAATTCGCCCGGGCAAAACTCCACGTTTCCTGCAGCAAACTTTTTTTAAACGATCATTTACATCACCCGTTCAGCTAGGGGGGTCTGGTAGCTCCGTGTGTGGTTCCATGGTGTAATGGTTAGCACTCGGAATCAAGCCATCGGAGTTAAAATCTCAGTGGAACCTGCCACTCACTCGCTGTCTGATCTGCCAAAATCCTGGCTTTCTTTGTGCGAGCTTTTGATGCTCAAGCAGCAGCCGATGCTGCAGCTCCGCCTGCAGAGCCCCAAGGGGCTCCCCTGCTAAGGGAACCCAGAGAATGCTTCTTCCCAAAAAAGCCGCGCGTTGTTTCCGAGCCTGCCGGCGTTTTACCTGCAAAGAAAAGCCATCCGTTGGAAGACCCCTTCTACCATTGGAATTTAATTTTTAAATGACCTTTTACGTCTGCCACACTTGCTGCAGGAAAAGCCTTTCCGCAGCCGGGTTCCATGGTGTAATGGTTAGCACTCTGGACTCTGAATCCAGCGATCCGAGTTCAAATCTCGGTGGAACCTGCAAGGGTTTTACAGCGGCAGAGCTGACCTGCTTTCGGATATACCAAAACCCACGTGGCCCATGTGTAATGCCGAAATAAGCGCCTTGCCCTCGAGCCATTCTTAGCCCTGTGTCAGCCTCCCCTGCTCATACAGCTCCAAAGACACTTTGGCTCAGCTAGGACTTTTCTGCATCTTAGCATAGCGAGCCTGTTTCTCGAAGCAAGAAAGGTGCACGATTGGCTCAACCTTCAGACTGCCTTTTGCAGCAGACGTCCAGAAAATTCCCGCTACAGCTCATTGCAAACTTGTCTAATGAGCAGGGGCCTTTGCATTCAGCAGCTATCCTGAAGAACAAAAGGAGTGAATGGCCAGCAAAAGAACCTGATTTAAAATGAAAAAAGAAGGGGAAGAAAAGGCATTTCTTCTAACACAAATGCAGCAATCCAAAGGCATACTGGCAATTCAGCTGAGGAATGTGAAAGTGGGTTCATTACGAAAGGCTGAACCGGTGAAAAGAAGCTGAATGGCCCGTACGGGGATCGAACCCGCGACCTTGGCGTTATTAGCACCACGCTCTAACCAACTGAGCTAACCGGCCTGGACGCAGCAGGCGGCTAGCTTGTGGTAACGGCGGGAGACATTATTGTTGTTAAATCTGGCCTGATCGTCGGCTTTTAGCTTGTAATTAGGCTTTTGTTTGCGTGCAGTATCGCATGATTGCGAATCTTTCGCAACCTGAGCAAAGACCGAGCTGCGCGTCCCCCTCCCTCCCAAGAATTAGTCTGGTCGTTATTTGCTGATTTGACGCCATGGTGCAACGTCTTGTGGTTACTAGGCGTAGCTCCAATCCAGGCCGAGATTTAGCAAAACGCCACACCGGATTTTCTAATGCTGCCTGAACAACGAAGTGAAGACGCTATTCTGACATTTTCATCTTTTTGTTGGCTGATTTCCCGCCATGCTGGACAGGTCTTAAGCGCAAAAGAAGCATTGTGCGACAGGACCCTACACTACAGCCCTTCAGCACGCCATGGGGAGGGCAAGCGCAACTTGTCCTGGTTCCATGGTGTAATGGTTAGCACTCTGGACTTTGAATCCAGCGATCCGAGTTCAAATCTCGTGGAACCTGGCACCACTTTTTCAGAGCTCAGCTCTGCCAAAGCGCGTTGAACTGTCAAGGAGCCAACATCCTGGCTGTAATAACGGTGCCAGAGCTCCTCTGCAACTCTCATAGAGGGCCATCACGTAAGCTAGAGGGTCACGAGCTAGCCATAACAGCAAAACGGCCGTTTGGTCCTCTTCCTGTTGCACATCAAAAGAATCGTTACACTCACCTCTGCTCCACGCTTTTCCCTTTCTGAACAGTCGGGCCACGTCAAAACGTTTCCAGACATAGTTCCAAAGTAGGGCGGTTGAGCGAAAAGCCACATGTCTGTTTCGAGGCTGCCGTTGTTTAGAATTCGTAGTTGAAAGGAAATTCGCCCGGGCAAAACTCCACGTTTCCTGCAGCAAACTTTTTTTAAACGATCATTTACATCACCCGTTCAGCTAGGGGGGTCTGGTAGCTCCGTGTGTGGTTCCATGGTGTAATGGTTAGCACTCGGAATCAAGCCATCGGAGTTAAAATCTCAGTGGAACCTGCCACTCACTCGCTGTCTGATCTGCCAAAATCCTGGCTTTCTTTGTGCGAGCTTTTGATGCTCAAGCAGCAGCCGATGCTGCAGCTCCGCCTGCAGAGCCCCAAGGGGCTCCCCTGCTAAGGGAACCCAGAGAATGCTTCTTCCCAAAAAAGCCGCGCGTTGTTTCCGAGCCTGCCGGCGTTTTACCTGCAAAGAAAAGCCATCCGTTGGAAGACCCCTTCTACCATTGGAATTTAATTTTTAAATGACCTTTTACGTCTGCCACACTTGCTGCAGGAAAAGCCTTTCCGCAGCCGGGTTCCATGGTGTAATGGTTAGCACTCTGGACTTTGAATCCAGCGATCCGAGTTCAAATCTCGGTGGAACCTGCAAGGGTTTTACAGCGGCAGAGCTGACCTGCTTTCGGATATACCAAAACCCACGTGGCCCATGTGTAATGCCGAAATAAGCGCCTTGCCCTCGAGCCATTCTTAGCCCTGTGTCAGCCTCCCCTGCTCATACAGCTCCAAAGACACTTTGGCTCAGCTAGGACTTTTCTGCATCTTAGCATAGCGAGCCTGTTTCTCGAAGCAAGAAAGGTGCACGATTGGCTCAACCTTCAGACTGCCTTTTGCAGCAGACGTCCAGAAAATTCCCGCTACAGCTCATTGCAAACTTGTCTAATGAGCAGGGGCCTTTGCATTCAGCAGCTATCCTGAAGAACAAAAGGAGTGAATGGCCAGCAAAAGAACCTGATTTAAAATGAAAAAAGAAGGGGAAGAAAAGGCATTTCTTCTAACACAAATGCAGCAATCCAAAGGCATACTGGCAATTCAGCTGAGGAATGTGAAAGTGGGTTCATTACGAAAGGCTGAACCGGTGAAAAGAAGCTGAATGGCCCGTACGGGGATCGAACCCGCGACCTTGGCGTTATTAGCACCACGCTCTAACCAACTGAGCTAACCGGCCTGGACGCAGCAGGCGGCTAGCTTGTGGTAACGGCGGGAGACATTATTGTTGTTAAATCTGGCCTGATCGTCGGCTTTTAGCTTGTAATTAGGCTTTTGTTTGCGTGCAGTATCGCATGATTGCGAATCTTTCGCAACCTGAGCAAAGACCGAGCTGCGCGTCCCCTCCCTCCCAAGAATTAGTCTGGTCGTTATTTGCTGATTTGACGCCATGGTGCAACGTCTTGTGGTTACTAGGCGTAGCTCCAATCCAGGCCGAGATTTAGCAAAACGCCACACCGGATTTTCTAATGCTGCCTGAACAACGAAGTGAAGACGCTATTCTGACATTTTCATCTTTTTGTTGGCTGATTTCCCGCCATGCTGGACAGGTCTTAAGCGCAAAAGAAGCATTGTGCGACAGGACCCTACACTACAGCCCTTCAGCACGCCATGGGGAGGGCAAGCGCAACTTGTCCTGGTTCCATGGTGTAATGGTTAGCACTCTGGACTTTGAATCCAGCGATCCGAGTTCAAATCTCGGTGGAACCTGGCACCACTTTTTCAGAGCTCAGCTCTGCCAAAGCGCGTTGAACTGTCAAGGAGCCAACATCCTGGCTGTAATAACGGTGCCAGAGCTCCTCTGCAACTCTCATAGAGGGCCATCACGTAAGCTAGAGGGTCACGAGCTAGCCATAACAGCAAAACGGCCGTTTGGTCCTCTTCCTGTTGCACATCAAAAGAATCGTTACACTCACCTCTGCTCCACGCTTTTCCCTTTCTGAACAGTCGGGCCACGTCAAAACGTTTCCAGACATAGTTCCAAAGTAGGGCGGTTGAGCGAAAAGCCACATGTCTGTTTCGAGGCTGCCGTTGTTTAGAATTCGTAGTTGAAAGGAAATTCGCCCGGGCAAAACTCCACGTTTCCTGCAGCAAACTTTTTTTAAACGATCATTTACATCACCCGTTCAGCTAGGGGGGTCTGGTAGCTCCGTGTGTGGTTCCATGGTGTAATGGTTAGCACTCGGAATCAAGCCATCGGAGTTAAAATCTCAGTGGAACCTGCCACTCACTCGCTGTCTGATCTGCCAAAATCCTGGCTTTCTTTGTGCGAGCTTTTGATGCTCAAGCAGCAGCCGATGCTGCAGCTCCGCCTGCAGAGCCCCAAGGGGCTCCCCTGCTAAGGGAACCCAGAGAATGCTTCTTCCCAAAAAAGCCGCGCGTTGTTTCCGAGCCTGCCGGCGTTTTACCTGCAAAGAAAAGCCATCCGTTGGAAGACCCCTTCTACCATTGGAATTTAATTTTTAAATGACCTTTTACGTCTGCCACACTTGCTGCAGGAAAAGCCTTTCCGCAGCCGGGTTCCATGGTGTAATGGTTAGCACTCTGGACTCTGAATCCAGCGATCCGAGTTCAAATCTCGGTGGAACCTGCAAGGGTTTTACAGCGGCAGAGCTGACCTGCTTTCGGATATACCAAAACCCACGTGGCCCATGTGTAATGCCGAAATAAGCGCCTTGCCCTCGAGCCATTCTTAGCCCTGTGTCAGCCTCCCCTGCTCATACAGCTCCAAAGACACTTTGGCTCAGCTAGGACTTTTCTGCATCTTAGCATAGCGAGCCTGTTTCTCGAAGCAAGAAAGGTGCACGATTGGCTCAACCTTCAGACTGCCTTTTGCAGCAGACGTCCAGAAAATTCCCGCTACAGCTCATTGCAAACTTGTCTAATGAGCAGGGGCCTTTGCATTCAGCAGCTATCCTGAAGAACAAAAGGAGTGAATGGCCAGCAAAAGAACCTGATTTAAAATGAAAAAAGAAGGGGAAGAAAAGGCATTTCTTCTAACACAAATGCAGCAATCCAAAGGCATACTGGCAATTCAGCTGAGGAATGTGAAAGTGGGTTCATTACGAAAGGCTGAACCGGTGAAAAGAAGCTGAATGGCCCGTACGGGGATCGAACCCGCGACCTTGGCGTTATTAGCACCACGCTCTAACCAACTGAGCTAACCGGCCTGGACGCAGCAGGCGGCTAGCTTGTGGTAACGGCGGGAGACATTATTGTTGTTAAATCTGGCCTGATCGTCGGCTTTTAGCTTGTAATTAGGCTTTTGTTTGCGTGCAGTATCGCATGATTGCGAATCTTTCGCAACCTGAGCAAAGACCGAGCTGCGCGTCCCCTCCCTCCCAAGAATTAGTCTGGTCGTTATTTGCTGATTTGACGCCATGGTGCAACGTCTTGTGGTTACTAGGCGTAGCTCCAATCCAGGCCGAGATTTAGCAAAACGCCACACCGGATTTTCTAATGCTGCCTGAACAACGAAGTGAAGACGCTATTCTGACATTTTCATCTTTTTGTTGGCTGATTTCCCGCCATGCTGGACAGGTCTTAAGCGCAAAAGAAGCATTGTGCGACAGGACCCTACACTACAGCCCTTCAGCACGCCATGGGGAGGGCAAGCGCAACTTGTCCTGGTTCCATGGTGTAATGGTTAGCACTCTGGACTTTGAATCCAGCGATCCGAGTTCAAATCTCGGTGGAACCTGGCACCACTTTTTCAGAGCTCAGCTCTGCCAAAGCGCGTTGATCTGTCAAGGAGCCAACATCCTGGCTGTAATAACGGTGCCAGAGCTCCTCTGCAACTCTCATAGAGGGCCATCACGTAAGCTAGAGGGTCACGAGCTAGCCATAACAGCAAAACGGCCGTTTGGTCCTCTTCCTGTTGCACATCAAAAGAATCGTTACACTCACCTCTGCTCCACGCTTTTCCCTTTCTGAACAGTCGGGCCACGTCAAAACGTTTCCAGACATAGTTCCAAAGTAGGGCGGTTGAGCGAAAAGCCACATGTCTGTTTCGAGGCTGCCGTTGTTTAGAATTCGTAGTTGAAAGGAAATTCGCCCGGGCAAAACTCCACGTTTCCTGCAGCAAACTTTTTTTAAACGATCATTTACATCACCCGTTCAGCTAGGGGGGTCTGGTAGCTCCGTGTGTGGTTCCATGGTGTAATGGTTAGCACTCGGAATCAAGCCATCGGAGTTAAAATCTCAGTGGAACCTGCCACTCACTCGCTGTCTGATCTGCCAAAATCCTGGCTTTCTTTGTGCGAGCTTTTGATGCTCAAGCAGCAGCCGATGCTGCAGCTCCGCCTGCAGAGCCCCAAGGGGCTCCCCTGCTAAGGGAACCCAGAGAATGCTTCTTCCCAAAAAAGCCGCGCGTTGTTTCCGAGCCTGCCGGCGTTTTACCTGCAAAGAAAAGCCATCCGTTGGAAGACCCCTTCTACCATTGGAATTTAATTTTTAAATGACCTTTTACGTCTGCCACACTTGCTGCAGGAAAAGCCTTTCCGCAGCCGGGTTCCATGGTGTAATGGTTAGCACTCTGGACTCTGAATCCAGCGATCCGAGTTCAAATCTCGGTGGAACCTGCAAGGGTTTTACAGCGGCAGAGCTGACCTGCTTTCGGATATACCAAAACCCACGTGGCCCATGTGTAATGCCGAAATAAGCGCCTTGCCCTCGAGCCATTCTTAGCCCTGTGTCAGCCTCCCCTGCTCATACAGCTCCAAAGACACTTTGGCTCAGCTAGGACTTTTCTGCATCTTAGCATAGCGAGCCTGTTTCTCGAAGCAAGAAAGGTGCACGATTGGCTCAACCTTCAGACTGCCTTTTGCAGCAGACGTCCAGAAAATTCCCGCTACAGCTCATTGCAAACTTGTCTAATGAGCAGGGGCCTTTGCATTCAGCAGCTATCCTGAAGAACAAAAGGAGTGAATGGCCAGCAAAAGAACCTGATTTAAAATGAAAAAAGAAGGGGAAGAAAAGGCATTTCTTCTAACACAAATGCAGCAATCCAAAGGCATACTGGCAATTCAGCTGAGGAATGTGAAAGTGGGTTCATTACGAAAGGCTGAACCGGTGAAAAGAAGCTGAATGGCCCGTACGGGGATCGAACCCGCGACCTTGGCGTTATTAGCACCACGCTCTAACCAACTGAGCTAACCGGCCTGGACGCAGCAGGCGGCTAGCTTGTGGTAACGGCGGGAGACATTATTGTTGTTAAATCTGGCCTGATCGTCGGCTTTTAGCTTGTAATTAGGCTTTTGTTTGCGTGCAGTATCGCATGATTGCGAATCTTTCGCAACCTGAGCAAAGACCGAGCTGCGCGTCCCCTCCCTCCCAAGAATTAGTCTGGTCGTTATTTGCTGATTTGACGCCATGGTGCAACGTCTTGTGGTTACTAGGCGTAGCTCCAATCCAGGCCGAGATTTAGCAAAACGCCACACCGGATTTTCTAATGCTGCCTGAACAACGAAGTGAAGACGCTATTCTGACATTTTCATCTTTTTGTTGGCTGATTTCCCGCCATGCTGGACAGGTCTTAAGCGCAAAAGAAGCATTGTGCGACAGGACCCTACACTACAGCCCTTCAGCACGCCATGGGGAGGGCAAGCGCAACTTGTCCTGGTTCCATGGTGTAATGGTTAGCACTCTGGACTTTGAATCCAGCGATCCGAGTTCAAATCTCGGTGGAACCTGGCACCACTTTTTCAGAGCTCAGCTCTGCCAAAGCGCGTTGAACTGTCAAGGAGCCAACATCCTGGCTGTAATAACGGTGCCAGAGCTCCTCTGCAACTCTCATAGAGGGCCATCACGTAAGCTAGAGGGTCACGAGCTAGCCATAACAGCAAAACGGCCGTTTGGTCCTCTTCCTGTTGCACATCAAAAGAATCGTTACACTCACCTCTGCTCCACGCTTTTCCCTTTCTGAACAGTCGGGCCACGTCAAAACGTTTCCAGACATAGTTCCAAAGTAGGGCGGTTGAGCGAAAAGCCACATGTCTGTTTCGAGGCTGCCGTTGTTTAGAATTCGTAGTTGAAAGGAAATTCGCCCGGGCAAAACTCCACGTTTCCTGCAGCAAACTTTTTTTAAACGATCATTTACATCACCCGTTCAGCTAGGGGGGTCTGGTAGCTCCGTGTGTGGTTCCATGGTGTAATGGTTAGCACTCGGAATCAAGCCATCGGAGTTAAAATCTCAGTGGAACCTGCCACTCACTCGCTGTCTGATCTGCCAAAATCCTGGCTTTCTTTGTGCGAGCTTTTGATGCTCAAGCAGCAGCCGATGCTGCAGCTCCGCCTGCAGAGCCCCAAGGGGCTCCCCTGCTAAGGGAACCCAGAGAATGCTTCTTCCCAAAAAAGCCGCGCGTTGTTTCCGAGCCTGCCGGCGTTTTACCTGCAAAGAAAAGCCATCCGTTGGAAGACCCCTTCTACCATTGGAATTTAATTTTTAAATGACCTTTTACGTCTGCCACACTTGCTGCAGGAAAAGCCTTTCCGCAGCCGGGTTCCATGGTGTAATGGTTAGCACTCTGGACTTTGAATCCAGCGATCCGAGTTCAAATCTCGGTGGAACCTGCAAGGGTTTACAGCGGCAGAGCTGACCTGCTTTCGGATATACCAAAACCCACGTGGCCCATGTGTAATGCCGAAATAAGCGCCTTGCCCTCGAGCCATTCTTAGCCCTGTGTCAGCCTCCCCTGCTCATACAGCTCCAAAGACACTTTGGCTCAGCTAGGACTTTTCTGCATCTTAGCATAGCGAGCCTGTTTCTCGAAGCAAGAAAGGTGCACGATTGGCTCAACCTTCAGACTGCCTTTTGCAGCAGACGTCCAGAAAATTCCCGCTACAGCTCATTGCAAACTTGTCTAATGAGCAGGGGCCTTTGCATTCAGCAGCTATCCTGAAGAACAAAAGGAGTGAATGGCCAGCAAAAGAACCTGATTTAAAATGAAAAAAGAAGGGGAAGAAAAGGCATTTCTTCTAACACAAATGCAGCAATCCAAAGGCATACTGGCAATTCAGCTGAGGAATGTGAAAGTGGGTTCATTACGAAAGGCTGAACCGGTGAAAAGAAGCTGAATGGCCCGTACGGGGATCGAACCCGCGACCTTGGCGTTATTAGCACCACGCTCTAACCAACTGAGCTAACCGGCCTGGACGCAGCAGGCGGCTAGCTTGTGGTAACGGCGGGAGACATTATTGTTGTTAAATCTGGCCTGATCGTCGGCTTTTAGCTTGTAATTAGGCTTTTGTTTGCGTGCAGTATCGCATGATTGCGAATCTTTCGCAACCTGAGCAAAGACAGAGCTGCGCGTCCCCTCCCTCCCAAGAATTAGTCTGGTCGTTATTTGCTGATTTGACGCCATGGTGCAACGTCTTGTGGTTACTAGGCGTAGCTCCAATCCAGGCCGAGATTAAGCAAAACGCCACACCGGATTTTCTAATGCTGCCTGAACAACGAAGTGAAGACGCTATTCTGACATTTTCATCTTTTTGTTGGCTGATTTCCCGCCATGCTGGACAGGTCTTAAGCGCAAAAGAAGCATTGTGCGACAGGACCCTACACTACAGCCCTTCAGCACGCCATGGGGAGGGCAAGCGCAACTTGTCCTGGTTCCATGGTGTAATGGTTAGCACTCTGGACTTTGAATCCAGCGATCCGAGTTCAAATCTCGGTGGAACCTGGCACCACTTTTTCAGAGCTCAGCTCTGCCAAAGCGCGTTGAACTGTCAAGGAGCCAACATCCTGGCTGTAATAACGGTGCCAGAGCTCCTCTGCAACTCTCATAGAGGGCCATCACGTAAGCTAGAGGGTCACGAGCTAGCCATAACAGCAAAACGGCCGTTTGGTCCTCTTCCTGTTGCACATCAAAAGAATCGTTACACTCACCTCTGCTCCACGCTTTTCCCTTTCTGAACAGTCGGGCCACGTCAAAACGTTTCCAGACATAGTTCCAAAGTAGGGCGGTTGAGCGAAAAGCCACATGTCTGTTTCGAGGCTGCCGTTGTTTAGAATTCGTAGTTGAAAGGAAATTCGCCCGGGCAAAACTCCACGTTTCCTGCAGCAAACTTTTTTTAAACGATCATTTACATCACCCGTTCAGCTAGGGGGGTCTGGTAGCTCCGTGTGTGGTTCCATGGTGTAATGGTTAGCACTCGGAATCAAGCCATCGGAGTTAAAATCTCAGTGGAACCTGCCACTCACTCGCTGTCTGATCTGCCAAAATCCTGGCTTTCTTTGTGCGAGCTTTTGATGCTCAAGCAGCAGCCGATGCTGCAGCTCCGCCTGCAGAGCCCCAAGGGGCTCCCCTGCTAAGGGAACCCAGAGAATGCTTCTTCCCAAAAAAGCCGCGCGTTGTTTCCGAGCCTGCCGGCGTTTTACCTGCAAAGAAAAGCCATCCGTTGGAAGACCCCTTCTACCATTGGAATTTAATTTTTAAATGACCTTTTACGTCTGCCACACTTGCTGCAGGAAAAGCCTTTCCGCAGCCGGGTTCCATGGTGTAATGGTTAGCACTCTGGACTCTGAATCCAGCGATCCGAGTTCAAATCTCGGTGGAACCTGCAAGGGTTTTACAGCGGCAGAGCTGACCTGCTTTCGGATATACCAAAACCCACGTGGCCCATGTGTAATGCCGAAATAAGCGCCTTGCCCTCGAGCCATTCTTAGCCCTGTGTCAGCCTCCCCTGCTCATACAGCTCCAAAGACACTTTGGCTCAGCTAGGACTTTTCTGCATCTTAGCATAGCGAGCCTGTTTCTCGAAGCAAGAAAGGTGCACGATTGGCTCAACCTTCAGACTGCCTTTTGCAGCAGACGTCCAGAAAATTCCCGCTACAGCTCATTGCAAACTTGTCTAATGAGCAGGGGCCTTTGCATTCAGCAGCTATCCTGAAGAACAAAAGGAGTGAATGGCCAGCAAAAGAACCTGATTTAAAATGAAAAAAGAAGGGGAAGAAAAGGCATTTCTTCTAACACAAATGCAGCAATCCAAAGGCATACTGGCAATTCAGCTGAGGAATGTGAAAGTGGGTTCATTACGAAAGGCTGAACCGGTGAAAAGAAGCTGAATGGCCCGTACGGGGATCGAACCCGCGACCTTGGCGTTATTAGCACCACGCTCTAACCAACTGAGCTAACCGGCCTGGACGCAGCAGGCGGCTAGCTTGTGGTAACGGCGGGAGACATTATTGTTGTTAAATCTGGCCTGATCGTCGGCTTTTAGCTTGTAATTAGGCTTTTGTTTGCGTGCAGTATCGCATGATTGCGAATCTTTCGCAACCTGAGCAAAGACCGAGCTGCGCGTCCCCTCCCTCCCAAGAATTAGTCTGGTCGTTATTTGCTGATTTGACGCCATGGTGCAACGTCTTGTGGTTACTAGGCGTAGCTCCAATCCAGGCCGAGATTAAGCAAAACGCCACACCGGATTTTCTAATGCTGCCTGAACAACGAAGTGAAGACGCTATTCTGACATTTTCATCTTTTTGTTGGCTGATTTCCCGCCATGCTGGACAGGTCTTAAGCGCAAAAGAAGCATTGTGCGACAGGACCCTACACTACAGCCCTTCAGCACGCCATGGGGAGGGCAAGCGCAACTTGTCCTGGTTCCATGGTGTAATGGTTAGCACTCTGGACTTTGAATCCAGCGATCCGAGTTCAAATCTCAGTGGAACCTGGCACCACTTTTTCAGAGCTCAGCTCTGCCAAAGCGCGTTGAACTGTCAAGGAGCCAACATCCTGGCTGTAATAACGGTGCCAGAGCTCCTCTGCAACTCTCATAGAGGGCCATCACGTAAGCTAGAGGGTCACGAGCTAGCCATAACAGCAAAACGGCCGTTTGGTCCTCTTCCTGTTGCACATCAAAAGAATCGTTACACTCACCTCTGCTCCACGCTTTTCCCTTTCTGAACAGTCGGGCCACGTCAAAACGTTTCCAGACATAGTTCCAAAGTAGGGCGGTTGAGCGAAAAGCCACATGTCTGTTTCGAGGCTGCCGTTGTTTAGAATTCGTAGTTGAAAGGAAATTCGCCCGGGCAAAACTCCACGTTTCCTGCAGCAAACTTTTTTTAAACGATCATTTACATCACCCGTTCAGCTAGGGGGGTCTGGTAGCTCCGTGTGTGGTTCCATGGTGTAATGGTTAGCACTCGGAATCAAGCCATCGGAGTTAAAATCTCAGTGGAACCTGCCACTCACTCGCTGTCTGATCTGCCAAAATCCTGGCTTTCTTTGTGCGAGCTTTTGATGCTCAAGCAGCAGCCGATGCTGCAGCTCCGCCTGCAGAGCCCCAAGGGGCTCCCCTGCTAAGGGAACCCAGAGAATGCTTCTTCCCAAAAAAGCCGCGCGTTGTTTCCGAGCCTGCCGGCGTTTTACCTGCAAAGAAAAGCCATCCGTTGGAAGACCCCTTCTACCATTGGAATTTAATTTTTAAATGACCTTTTACGTCTGCCACACTTGCTGCAGGAAAAGCCTTTCCGCAGCCGGGTTCCATGGTGTAATGGTTAGCACTCTGGACTCTGAATCCAGCGATCCGAGTTCAAATCTCGGTGGAACCTGCAAGGGTTTACAGCGGCAGAGCTGACCTGCTTTCGGATATACCAAAACCCACGTGGCCCATGTGTAATGCCGAAATAAGCGCCTTGCCCTCGAGCCATTCTTAGCCCTGTGTCAGCCTCCCCTGCTCATACAGCTCCAAAGACACTTTGGCTCAGCTAGGACTTTTCTGCATCTTAGCATAGCGAGCCTGTTTCTCGAAGCAAGAAAGGTGCACGATTGGCTCAACCTTCAGACTGCCTTTTGCAGCAGACGTCCAGAAAATTCCCGCTACAGCTCATTGCAAACTTGTCTAATGAGCAGGGGCCTTTGCATTCAGCAGCTATCCTGAAGAACAAAAGGAGTGAATGGCCAGCAAAAGAACCTGATTTAAAATGAAAAAAGAAGGGGAAGAAAAGGCATTTCTTCTAACACAAATGCAGCAATCCAAAGGCATACTGGCAATTCAGCTGAGGAATGTGAAAGTGGGTTCATTACGAAAGGCTGAACCGGTGAAAAGAAGCTGAATGGCCCGTACGGGGATCGAACCCGCGACCTTGGCGTTATTAGCACCACGCTCTAACCAACTGAGCTAACCGGCCTGGACGCAGCAGGCGGCTAGCTTGTGGTAACGGCGGGAGACATTATTGTTGTTAAATCTGGCCTGATCGTCGGCTTTTAGCTTGTAATTAGGCTTTTGTTTGCGTGCAGTATCGCATGATTGCGAATCTTTCGCAACCTGAGCAAAGACCGAGCTGCGCGTCCCCTCCCTCCCAAGAATTAGTCTGGTCGTTATTTGCTGATTTGACGCCATGGTGCAACGTCTTGTGGTTACTAGGCGTAGCTCCAATCCAGGCCGAGATTTAGCAAAACGCCACACCGGATTTTCTAATGCTGCCTGAACAACGAAGTGAAGACGCTATTCTGACATTTTCATCTTTTTGTTGGCTGATTTCCCGCCATGCTGGACAGGTCTTAAGCGCAAAAGAAGCATTGTGCGACAGGACCCTACACTACAGCCCTTCAGCACGCCATGGGGAGGGCAAGCGCAACTTGTCCTGGTTCCATGGTGTAATGGTTAGCACTCTGGACTTTGAATCCAGCGATCCGAGTTCAAATCTCAGTGGAACCTGGCACCACTTTTTCAGAGCTCAGCTCTGCCAAAGCGCGTTGATCTGTCAAGGAGCCAACATCCTGGCTGTAATAACGGTGCCAGAGCTCCTCTGCAACTCTCATAGAGGGCCATCACGTAAGCTAGAGGGTCACGAGCTAGCCATAACAGCAAAACGGCCGTTTGGTCCTCTTCCTGTTGCACATCAAAAGAATCGTTACACTCACCTCTGCTCCACGCTTTTCCCTTTCTGAACAGTCGGGCCACGTCAAAACGTTTCCAGACATAGTTCCAAAGTAGGGCGGTTGAGCGAAAAGCCACATGTCTGTTTCGAGGCTGCCGTTGTTTAGAATTCGTAGTTGAAAGGAAATTCGCCCGGGCAAAACTCCACGTTTCCTGCAGCAAACTTTTTTTAAACGATCATTTACATCACCCGTTCAGCTAGGGGGGTCTGGTAGCTCCGTGTGTGGTTCCATGGTGTAATGGTTAGCACTCGGAATCAAGCCATCGGAGTTAAAATCTCAGTGGAACCTGCCACTCACTCGCTGTCTGATCTGCCAAAATCCTGGCTTTCTTTGTGCGAGCTTTTGATGCTCAAGCAGCAGCCGATGCTGCAGCTCCGCCTGCAGAGCCCCAAGGGGCTCCCCTGCTAAGGGAACCCAGAGAATGCTTCTTCCCAAAAAAGCCGCGCGTTGTTTCCGAGCCTGCCGGCGTTTTACCTGCAAAGAAAAGCCATCCGTTGGAAGACCCCTTCTACCATTGGAATTTAATTTTTAAATGACCTTTTACGTCTGCCACACTTGCTGCAGGAAAAGCCTTTCCGCAGCCGGGTTCCATGGTGTAATGGTTAGCACTCTGGACTCTGAATCCAGCGATCCGAGTTCAAATCTCGGTGGAACCTGCAAGGGTATACAGCGGCAGAGCTGACCTGCTTTCGGATATACCAAAACCCACGTGGCCCATGTGTAATGCTGAAATAAGCGCCTTGCCCTCGAGCCATTCTTAGCCCTGTGTCAGCCTCCCCTGCTCATACAGCTCCAAAGACACTTTGGCTCAGCTAGGACTTTTCTGCATCTTAGCATAGCGAGCCTGTTTCTCGAAGCAAGAAAGGTGCACGATTGGCTCAACCTTCAGACTGCCTTTTGCAGCAGACGTCCAGAAAATTCCCGCTACAGCTCATTGCAAACTTGTCTAATGAGCAGGGGCCTTTGCATTCAGCAGCTATCCTGAAGAACAAAAGGAGTGAATGGCCAGCAAAAGAACCTGATTTAAAATGAAAAAAGAAGGGGAAGAAAAGGCATTTCTTCTAACACAAATGCAGCAATCCAAAGGCATACTGGCAATTCAGCTGAGGAATGTGAAAGTGGGTTCATTACGAAAGGCTGAACCGGTGAAAAGAAGCTGAATGGCCCGTACGGGGATCGAACCCGCGACCTTGGCGTTATTAGCACCACGCTCTAACCAACTGAGCTAACCGGCCTGGACGCAGCAGGCGGCTAGCTTGTGGTAACGGCGGGAGACATTATTGTTGTTAAATCTGGCCTGATCGTCGGCTTTTAGCTTGTAATTAGGCTTTTGTTTGCGTGCAGTATCGCATGATTGCGAATCTTTCGCAACCTGAGCAAAGACAGAGCTGCGCGTCCCCTCCCTCCCTCCCAAGAATTAGTCTGGTCGTTATTTGCTGATTTGACGCCATGGTGCAACGTCTTGTGGTTACTAGGCGTAGCTCCAATCCAGGCCGAGATTAAGCAAAACGCCACACCGGATTTTCTAATGCTGCCTGAACAACGAAGTGAAGACGCTATTCTGACATTTTCATCTTTTTGTTGGCTGATTTCCCGCCATGCTGGACAGGTCTTAAGCGCAAAAGAAGCATTGTGCGACAGGACCCTACACTACAGCCCTTCAGCACGCCATGGGGAGGGCAAGCGCAACTTGTCCTGGTTCCATGGTGTAATGGTTAGCACTCTGGACTTTGAATCCAGCGATCCGAGTTCAAATCTCGGTGGAACCTGGCACCACTTTTTCAGAGCTCAGCTCTGCCAAAGCGCGTTGAACTGTCAAGGAGCCAACATCCTGGCTGTAATAACGGTGCCAGAGCTCCTCTGCAACTCTCATAGAGGGCCATCACGTAAGCTAGAGGGTCACGAGCTAGCCATAACAGCAAAACGGCCGTTTGGTCCTCTTCCTGTTGCACATCAAAAGAATCGTTACACTCACCTCTGCTCCACGCTTTTCCCTTTCTGAACAGTCGGGCCACGTCAAAACGTTTCCAGACATAGTTCCAAAGTAGGGCGGTTGAGCGAAAAGCCACATGTCTGTTTCGAGGCTGCCGTTGTTTAGAATTCGTAGTTGAAAGGAAATTCGCCCGGGCAAAACTCCACGTTTCCTGCAGCAAACTTTTTTTAAACGATCATTTACATCACCCGTTCAGCTAGGGGGGTCTGGTAGCTCCGTGTGTGGTTCCATGGTGTAATGGTTAGCACTCGGAATCAAGCCATCGGAGTTAAAATCTCAGTGGAACCTGCCACTCACTCGCTGTCTGATCTGCCAAAATCCTGGCTTTCTTTGTGCGAGCTTTTGATGCTCAAGCAGCAGCCGATGCTGCAGCTCCGCCTGCAGAGCCCCAAGGGGCTCCCCTGCTAAGGGAACCCAGAGAATGCTTCTTCCCAAAAAAGCCGCGCGTTGTTTCCGAGCCTGCCGGCGTTTTACCTGCAAAGAAAAGCCATCCGTTGGAAGACCCCTTCTACCATTGGAATTTAATTTTTAAATGACCTTTTACGTCTGCCACACTTGCTGCAGGAAAAGCCTTTCCGCAGCCGGGTTCCATGGTGTAATGGTTAGCACTCTGGACTCTGAATCCAGCGATCCGAGTTCAAATCTCGGTGGAACCTGCAAGGGTATACAGCGGCAGAGCTGACCTGCTTTCGGATATACCAAAACCCACGTGGCCCATGTGTAATGCCGAAATAAGCGCCTTGCCCTCGAGCCATTCTTAGCCCTGTGTCAGCCTCCCCTGCTCATACAGCTCCAAAGACACTTTGGCTCAGCTAGGACTTTTCTGCATCTTAGCATAGCGAGCCTGTTTCTCGAAGCAAGAAAGGTGCACGATTGGCTCAACCTTCAGACTGCCTTTTGCAGCAGACGTCCAGAAAATTCCCGCTACAGCTCATTGCAAACTTGTCTAATGAGCAGGGGCCTTTGCATTCAGCAGCTATCCTGAAGAACAAAAGGAGTGAATGGCCAGCAAAAGAACCTGATTTAAAATGAAAAAAGAAGGGGAAGAAAAGGCATTTCTTCTAACACAAATGCAGCAATCCAAAGGCATACTGGCAATTCAGCTGAGGAATGTGAAAGTGGGTTCATTACGAAAGGCTGAACCGGTGAAAAGAAGCTGAATGGCCCGTACGGGGATCGAACCCGCGACCTTGGCGTTATTAGCACCACGCTCTAACCAACTGAGCTAACCGGCCTGGACGCAGCAGGCGGCTAGCTTGTGGTAACGGCGGGAGACATTATTGTTGTTAAATCTGGCCTGATCGTCGGCTTTTAGCTTGTAATTAGGCTTTTGTTTGCGTGCAGTATCGCATGATTGCGAATCTTTCGCAACCTGAGCAAAGACCGAGCTGCGCGTCCCCTCCCTCCCAAGAATTAGTCTGGTCGTTATTTGCTGATTTGACGCCATGGTGCAACGTCTTGTGGTTACTAGGCGTAGCTCCAATCCAGGCCGAGATTTAGCAAAACGCCACACCGGATTTTCTAATGCTGCCTGAACAACGAAGTGAAGACGCTATTCTGACATTTTCATCTTTTTGTTGGCTGATTTCCCGCCATGCTGGACAGGTCTTAAGCGCAAAAGAAGCATTGTGCGACAGGACCCTACACTACAGCCCTTCAGCACGCCATGGGGAGGGCAAGCGCAACTTGTCCTGGTTCCATGGTGTAATGGTTAGCACTCTGGACTTTGAATCCAGCGATCCGAGTTCAAATCTCAGTGGAACCTGGCACCACTTTTTCAGAGCTCAGCTCTGCCAAAGCGCGTTGAACTGTCAAGGAGCCAACATCCTGGCTGTAATAACGGTGCCAGAGCTCCTCTGCAACTCTCATAGAGGGCCATCACGTAAGCTAGAGGGTCACGAGCTAGCCATAACAGCAAAACGGCCGTTTGGTCCTCTTCCTGTTGCACATCAAAAGAATCGTTACACTCACCTCTGCTCCACGCTTTTCCCTTTCTGAACAGTCGGGCCACGTCAAAACGTTTCCAGACATAGTTCCAAAGTAGGGCGGTTGAGCGAAAAGCCACATGTCTGTTTCGAGGCTGCCGTTGTTTAGAATTCGTAGTTGAAAGGAAATTCGCCCGGGCAAAACTCCACGTTTCCTGCAGCAAACTTTTTTTAAACGATCATTTACATCACCCGTTCAGCTAGGGGGGTCTGGTAGCTCCGTGTGTGGTTCCATGGTGTAATGGTTAGCACTCGGAATCAAGCCATCGGAGTTAAAATCTCAGTGGAACCTGCCACTCACTCGCTGTCTGATCTGCCAAAATCCTGGCTTTCTTTGTGCGAGCTTTTGATGCTCAAGCAGCAGCCGATGCTGCAGCTCCGCCTGCAGAGCCCCAAGGGGCTCCCCTGCTAAGGGAACCCAGAGAATGCTTCTTCCCAAAAAAGCCGCGCGTTGTTTCCGAGCCTGCCGGCGTTTTACCTGCAAAGAAAAGCCATCCGTTGGAAGACCCCTTCTACCATTGGAATTTAATTTTTAAATGACCTTTTACGTCTGCCACACTTGCTGCAGGAAAAGCCTTTCCGCAGCCGGGTTCCATGGTGTAATGGTTAGCACTCTGGACTTTGAATCCAGCGATCCGAGTTCAAATCTCGGTGGAACCTGCAAGGGTTTTACAGCGGCAGAGCTGACCTGCTTTCGGATATACCAAAACCCACGTGGCCCATGTGTAATGCCGAAATAAGCGCCTTGCCCTCGAGCCATTCTTAGCCCTGTGTCAGCCTCCCCTGCTCATACAGCTCCAAAGACACTTTGGCTCAGCTAGGACTTTTCTGCATCTTAGCATAGCGAGCCTGTTTCTCGAAGCAAGAAAGGTGCACGATTGGCTCAACCTTCAGACTGCCTTTTGCAGCAGACGTCCAGAAAATTCCCGCTACAGCTCATTGCAAACTTGTCTAATGAGCAGGGGCCTTTGCATTCAGCAGCTATCCTGAAGAACAAAAGGAGTGAATGGCCAGCAAAAGAACCTGATTTAAAATGAAAAAAGAAGGGGAAGAAAAGGCATTTCTTCTAACACAAATGCAGCAATCCAAAGGCATACTGGCAATTCAGCTGAGGAATGTGAAAGTGGGTTCATTACGAAAGGCTGAACCGGTGAAAAGAAGCTGAATGGCCCGTACGGGGATCGAACCCGCGACCTTGGCGTTATTAGCACCACGCTCTAACCAACTGAGCTAACCGGCCTGGACGCAGCAGGCGGCTAGCTTGTGGTAACGGCGGGAGACATTATTGTTGTTAAATCTGGCCTGATCGTCGGCTTTTAGCTTGTAATTAGGCTTTTGTTTGCGTGCAGTATCGCATGATTGCGAATCTTTCGCAACCTGAGCAAAGACCGAGCTGCGCGTCCCCCCTCCCTCCCAAGAATTAGTCTGGTCGTTATTTGCTGATTTGACGCCATGGTGCAACGTCTTGTGGTTACTAGGCGTAGCTCCAATCCAGGCCGAGATTAGCAAAACGCCACACCGGATTTTCTAATGCTGCCTGAACAACGAAGTGAAGACGCTATTCTGACATTTTCATCTTTTTGTTGGCTGATTTCCCGCCATGCTGGACAGGTCTTAAGCGCAAAAGAAGCATTGTGCGACAGGACCCTACACTACAGCCCTTCAGCACGCCATGGGGAGGGCAAGCGCAACTTGTCCTGGTTCCATGGTGTAATGGTTAGCACTCTGGACTTTGAATCCAGCGATCCGAGTTCAAATCTCAGTGGAACCTGGCACCACTTTTTCAGAGCTCAGCTCTGCCAAAGCGCGTTGATCTGTCAAGGAGCCAACATCCTGGCTGTAATAACGGTGCCAGAGCTCCTCTGCAACTCTCATAGAGGGCCATCACGTAAGCTAGAGGGTCACGAGCTAGCCATAACAGCAAAACGGCCGTTTGGTCCTCTTCCTGTTGCACATCAAAAGAATCGTTACACTCACCTCTGCTCCACGCTTTTCCCTTTCTGAACAGTCGGGCCATGTCAAAACGTTTCCAGACATAGTTCCAAAGTAGGGCGGTTGAGCGAAAAGCCACATGTCTGTTTCGAGGCTGCCGTTGTTTAGAATTCGTAGTTGAAAGGAAATCCGCCCGGGAAAACTCCACGTTTCCTGCAGCAAACTTTTTTTAAACGATCATTTACATCACCCGTTCAGCTAGGGGGGTCTGGTAGCTCCGTGTGTGGTTCCATGGTGTAATGGTTAGCACTCGGAATCAAGCCATCGGAGTTAAAATCTCAGTGGAACCTGCCACTCACTCGCTGTCTGATCTGCCAAAATCCTGGCTTTCTTTGTGCGAGCTTTTGATGCTCAAGCAGCAGCCGATGCTGCAGCTCCGCCTGCAGAGCCCCAAGGGGCTCCCCTGCTAAGGGAACCCAGAGAATGCTTCTTCCCAAAAAAGCCGCGCGTTGTTTCCGAGCCTGCCGGCGTTTTACCTGCAAAGAAAAGCCATCCGTTGGAAGACCCCTTCTACCATTGGAATTTAATTTTTAAATGACCTTTTACGTCTGCCACACTTGCTGCAGGAAAAGCCTTTCCGCAGCCGGGTTCCATGGTGTAATGGTTAGCACTCTGGACTTTGAATCCAGCGATCCGAGTTCAAATCTCGGTGGAACCTGCAAGGGTTTTACAGCGGCAGAGCTGACCTGCTTTCGGATATACCAAAACCCACGTGGCCCATGTGTAATGCCGAAATAAGCGCCTTGCCCTCGAGCCATTCTTAGCCCTGTGTCAGCCTCCCCTGCTCATACAGCTCCAAAGACACTTTGGCTCAGCTAGGACTTTTCTGCATCTTAGCATAGCGAGCCTGTTTCTCGAAGCAAGAAAGGTGCACGATTGGCTCAACCTTCAGACTGCCTTTTGCAGCAGACGTCCAGAAAATTCCCGCTACAGCTCATTGCAAACTTGTCTAATGAGCAGGGGCCTTTGCATTCAGCAGCTATCCTGAAGAACAAAAGGAGTGAATGGCCAGCAAAAGAACCTGATTTAAAATGAAAAAAGAAGGGGAAGAAAAGGCATTTCTTCTAACACAAATGCAGCAATCCAAAGGCATACTGGCAATTCAGCTGAGGAATGTGAAAGTGGGTTCATTACGAAAGGCTGAACCGGTGAAAAGAAGCTGAATGGCCCGTACGGGGATCGAACCCGCGACCTTGGCGTTATTAGCACCACGCTCTAACCAACTGAGCTAACCGGCCTGGACACAGCAGGCGGCTAGCTTGTGGTAACGGCGGGAGACATTATTGTTGTTAAATCTGGCCTGATCGTCGGCTTTTAGCTTGTAATTAGGCTTTTGTTTGCGTGCAGTATCGCATGATTGCGAATCTTTCGCAACCTGAGCAAAGACAGAGCTGCGCGTCCCCTCCCTCCCTCCCAAGAATTAGTCTGGTCGTTATTTGCTGATTTGACGCCATGGTGCAACGTCTTGTGGTTACTAGGCGTAGCTCCAATCCAGGCCGAGATTAAGCAAAACGCCACACCGGATTTTCTAATGCTGCCTGAACAACGAAGTGAAGACGCTATTCTGACATTTTCATCTTTTTGTTGGCTGATTTCCCGCCATGCTGGACAGGTCTTAAGCGCAAAAGAAGCATTGTGCGACAGGACCCTACACTACAGCCCTTCAGCACGCCATGGGGAGGGCAAGCGCAACTTGTCCTGGTTCCATGGTGTAATGGTTAGCACTCTGGACTTTGAATCCAGCGATCCGAGTTCAAATCTCGGTGGAACCTGGCACCACTTTTTCAGAGCTCAGCTCTGCCAAAGCGCGTTGAACTGTCAAGGAGCCAACATCCTGGCTGTAATAACGGTGCCAGAGCTCCTCTGCAACTCTCATAGAGGGCCATCACGTAAGCTAGAGGGTCACGAGCTAGCCATAACAGCAAAACGGCCGTTTGGTCCTCTTCCTGTTGCACATCAAAAGAATCGTTACACTCACCTCTGCTCCACGCTTTTCCCTTTCTGAACAGTCGGGCCACGTCAAAACGTTTCCAGACATAGTTCCAAAGTAGGGCGGTTGAGCGAAAAGCCACATGTCTGTTTCGAGGCTGCCGTTGTTTAGAATTCGTAGTTGAAAGGAAATTCGCCCGGGCAAAACTCCACGTTTCCTGCAGCAAACTTTTTTTAAACGATCATTTACATCACCCGTTCAGCTAGGGGGGTCTGGTAGCTCCGTGTGTGGTTCCATGGTGTAATGGTTAGCACTCGGAATCAAGCCATCGGAGTTAAAATCTCAGTGGAACCTGCCACTCACTCGCTGTCTGATCTGCCAAAATCCTGGCTTTCTTTGTGCGAGCTTTTGATGCTCAAGCAGCAGCCGATGCTGCAGCTCCGCCTGCAGAGCCCCAAGGGGCTCCCCTGCTAAGGGAACCCAGAGAATGCTTCTTCCCAAAAAAGCCGCGCGTTGTTTCCGAGCCTGCCGGCGTTTTACCTGCAAAGAAAAGCCATCCGTTGGAAGACCCCTTCTACCATTGGAATTTAATTTTTAAATGACCTTTTACGTCTGCCACACTTGCTGCAGGAAAAGCCTTTCCGCAGCCGGGTTCCATGGTGTAATGGTTAGCACTCTGGACTTTGAATCCAGCGATCCGAGTTCAAATCTCGGTGGAACCTGCAAGGGTTTTACAGCGGCAGAGCTGACCTGCTTTCGGATATACCAAAACCCACGTGGCCCATGTGTAATGCCGAAATAAGCGCCTTGCCCTCGAGCCATTCTTAGCCCTGTGTCAGCCTCCCCTGCTCATACAGCTCCAAAGACACTTTGGCTCAGCTAGGACTTTTCTGCATCTTAGCATAGCGAGCCTGTTTCTCGAAGCAAGAAAGGTGCACGATTGGCTCAACCTTCAGACTGCCTTTTGCAGCAGACGTCCAGAAAATTCCCGCTACAGCTCATTGCAAACTTGTCTAATGAGCAGGGGCCTTTGCATTCAGCAGCTATCCTGAAGAACAAAAGGAGTGAATGGCCAGCAAAAGAACCTGATTTAAAATGAAAAAAGAAGGGGAAGAAAAGGCATTTCTTCTAACACAAATGCAGCAATCCAAAGGCATACTGGCAATTCAGCTGAGGAATGTGAAAGTGGGTTCATTACGAAAGGCTGAACCGGTGAAAAGAAGCTGAATGGCCCGTACGGGGATCGAACCCGCGACCTTGTCGTTATTAGCATCACGCTCTAACCAACTGAGCTAACCGGCCTGGACGCAGCAGGCGGCTAGCTTGTGGTAACGGCGGGAGACATTATTGTTGTTAAATCTGGCCTGATCGTCGGCTTTTAGCTTGTAATTAGGCTTTTGTTTGCGTGCAGTATCGCATGATTGCGAATCTTTCGCAACCTGAGCAAAGACCGAGCTGCGCGTCCCCTCCCTCCCTCCCAAGAATTAGTCTGGTCGTTATTTGCTGATTTGACGCCATGGTGCAACGTCTTGTGGTTACTAGGCGTAGCTCCAATCCAGGCCGAGATTTAGCAAAACGCCACACCGGATTTTCTAATGCTGCCTGAACAACGAAGTGAAGACGCTATTCTGACATTTTCATCTTTTTGTTGGCTGATTTCCCGCCATGCTGGACAGGTCTTAAGCGCAAAAGAAGCATTGTGCGACAGGACCCTACACTACAGCCCTTCAGCACGCCATGGGGAGGGCAAGCGCAACTTGTCCTGGTTCCATGGTGTAATGGTTAGCACTCTGGACTTTGAATCCAGCGATCCGAGTTCAAATCTCGGTGGAACCTGGCACCACTTTTTCAGAGCTCAGCTCTGCCAAAGCGCGTTGATCTGTCAAGGAGCCAACATCCTGGCTGTAATAACGGTGCCAGAGCTCCTCTGCAACTCTCATAGAGGGCCATCACGTAAGCTAGAGGGTCACGAGCTAGCCATAACAGCAAAACGGCCGTTTGGTCCTCTTCCTGTTGCACATCAAAAGAATCGTTACACTCACCTCTGCTCCACGCTTTTCCCTTTCTGAACAGTCGGGCCACGTCAAAACGTTTCCAGACATAGTTCCAAAGTAGGGCGGTTGAGCGAAAAGCCACATGTCTGTTTCGAGGCTGCCGTTGTTTAGAATTCGTAGTTGAAAGGAAATTCGCCCGGGCAAAACTCCACGTTTCCTGCAGCAAACTTTTTTTAAACGATCATTTACATCACCCGTTCAGCTAGGGGGGTCTGGTAGCTCCGTGTGTGGTTCCATGGTGTAATGGTTAGCACTCGGAATCAAGCCATCGGAGTTAAAATCTCAGTGGAACCTGCCACTCACTCGCTGTCTGATCTGCCAAAATCCTGGCTTTCTTTGTGCGAGCTTTTGATGCTCAAGCAGCAGCCGATGCTGCAGCTCCGCCTGCAGAGCCCCAAGGGGCTCCCCTGCTAAGGGAACCCAGAGAATGCTTCTTCCCAAAAAAGCCGCGCGTTGTTTCCGAGCCTGCCGGCGTTTTACCTGCAAAGAAAAGCCATCCGTTGGAAGACCCCTTCTACCATTGGAATTTAATTTTTAAATGACCTTTTACGTCTGCCACACTTGCTGCAGGAAAAGCCTTTCCGCAGCCGGGTTCCATGGTGTAATGGTTAGCACTCTGGACTCTGAATCCAGCGATCCGAGTTCAAATCTCGGTGGAACCTACAAGGGTTTTACAGCGGCAGAGCTGACCTGCTTTCGGATATACCAAAACCCACGTGGCCCATGTGTAATGCCGAAATAAGCGCCTTGCCCTCGAGCCATTCTTAGCCCTGTGTCAGCCTCCCCTGCTCATACAGCTCCAAAGACACTTTGGCTCAGCTAGGACTTTTCTGCATCTTAGCATAGCGAGTCTGTTTCTCGAAGCAAGAAAGGTGCACGATTGGCTCAACCTTCAGACTGCCTTTTGCAGCAGACGTCCAGAAAATTCCCGCTACAGCTCATTGCAAACTTGTCAAATGAGCAGGGGCCTTTGCATTCAGCAGCTATCCTGAAGAACAAAAGGAGTGAATGGCCAGCAAAAGAACCTGATTTAAAATGAAAAAAGAAGGGGAAGAAAAGGCATTTCTTCTAACACAAATGCAGCAATCCAAAGGCATACTGGCAATTCAGCTGAGGAATGTGAAAGTGAGTTCATTACGAAAGGCTGAACCGGTGAAAAGAAGCTGAATGGCCCGTACGGGGATCGAACAAGCGACCTTGGCGTTATTAGCACCACGCTCTAACCAACTGAGCTAACCGGCCTGGACGCAGCAGGCAGCTAGCTTGTGGTAACGGCGGGAGACATTATTGTTGTTAAATCTGGCCTGATCATCGGCTTTTAGCTTGTAATTAGGCTTTTGTTTGCGTGCAGTATCGCATGATTGTGAATCTTTCGCAACCTGAGCAAAGACCGAGCTGCGCGTCCCCACCCTCCCAAGAATTAGTCTGGTCGTTATTTGCTGATTTGACGCCATGGTGCAACGTCTTGTGGTTACTAGGCGAAGCTCCAATCCAGGCCTAGATTTAGCAAAACGCCATACCGGATTTTCTAATGCTGCCTGAACAACAAAGTGAAGACGCTATTCTGACATTTTCATCTTTTTGTTTGCTGATTTCCCGCCATGCTGGACAGGTTTTAAGTGTAAAAGAAGCATTTTGCAACAGGACCCTACACTACAGCCCTCCAGGGTTAACTCTTTTTAAATGGGTGTGTTTTGCCATGACTTATAAACTGGTGTTTAGTGGGTTTAATAAATTAGGGGGTGTGGCTACAAAAATGGGCATGGTCAAAAAAAATATACCGCACTAAGTGCGGCAACTTTTTTGTCCCTCTTTTTATTTCCAAAATGTTGGGAGGTATGTGTTATGTTGAAATGGAAGTCAATATGTGGTAAATATTCTCAGAAATATATCCAGACAGAAAGTAACACATTTTACCGAAAGAGGAAATTCGTTTTTGGATGTAGTACAATTAAATTGTATTTTTTGCACATTATGTTTTACAGAGTGTTATGAAATGGATGAATCATACATGGATTTTTTAAGAATTGATGTTTAAAATGAGTGTTATGAGGACATCTACTGGTGACACTGTATACTGAGTTTTATATGTCGCATGTACCATTTGAAGTGAATTACATTGTAATCTAATGTGAAGAGATTTTATTGGACGAGATTTACTGGCATTATGGTGGCTTTTTGTACCTTATTTTAGCTATTTAAAGCCTGTTAGCACATTTATGTATTATCAATGTTGGACTGCCCCACCAGGATACCGGGAAATTTCCCAGTGAATCACAGTTCAGTGGACCATCCATTCTCTGAACTGTGATTATAACATTACATCCACCACTGATGTCTAGGGATGTAGCGAACTGCCGAGTATGTGTTCGCGAACGCCGTTCGCGAACACCGGCAAAAAATGCGAACAGTTCGCGAACTGTTCGCGAACTTCGAACATCCGAAAATCGTTCGATTCGAATGATCGAAGGATTTTAATCGTTCGATTGAACGATTTTCATCGAATCGAACGAAAATCGTTCGATTTTAGCGATCGAATGGTCGAACGATTTTGACGCGAACGCCTATTGGCGAACGTCGCGCGACGTTCGCGAACTTGCGGCAGACGCGAACAGTCGAAGTTCGCGCGAACTAGTTCGCCGGCGAACAGTTCGCTACATCCCTACTGATGTCATGGAGCCAGTGTTATTGTCAGTTTTGGCTAACAAAACCAGAGCAAAAGCAAGTAATTCGTAGCACTGCCAAGATGCAGTTTGTGATATTACAGAAGCTGTTGAGCAAATAGCTTAGATGTACAGGTATGGGATCCTTTATCCAGAAACCTGACATCCAGAAATCTCAAAATTATGGAAAGTTTGTCTCACATAGACTCTGTTTTATCTAAATATTAGATTAAAGATGAAATTATTCCCTATTGAATGCAAAACCAGTCTACTGGGTTTGTTTAATGTTTACATGATTTTCCAGTAAACTTAAAGGGATACTGTCATGGGAAAATTAAAAATGCATCAGTTAATAGTGCTGCTCTGGCAGAATTCTGCACTGAAATCCATTTCTCAAAAGATGTTTTTTATATTCAGTTTTGAAATCTGACATGGGGCTAGACATTTTGTCAATTTCCCAGCTGCCCCAAGTCATGTGACTTGTGCTCTGTACTGCTTTACTGCTGTACTGCAAGTTGGAGTGATATCACCCCTCCCTTTCCCCCCCCAGCAGCCAAAACAAAAGAACAATGGGAAGGTAACCAGATAGCAGCTCCCTAACACAAGATAACAGCTGCCTGGTAGATCTAAGAACAACAGTCCATAGTAAAAACCCATGTTTCACTGAGACACATTCAGTTACATTAAAGGGATACTGTCATGGGAAAAAAAAAATTTTTTCAAAATGAATCAGTTAATAGTGCTGCTCCAGCAGAATTCTGCACTGAAATCCATTTCTCAAAAGAGCAAACAGATTTTTTTATATTCAATTTTGAAATCTGACATGGGGCTAGACATATTGTCAATTTCCCAGCTGCCCCAAGTCATGTCCGATGACAGGATCCCTTTAAGGTATGAAGATCCAACTTATGGGAAGAGCCAGAAATCCCCGGGTCCCAAGCATTCTCATCACCTGATAATTCTCTCTTATTATAATAACATTGATAAGAATTAATCTAAATACCATTCCAGGAAATATTTTCTTGGAAAGACAGACAGCCATGTTTTCAGTTGACAATTACCCGATAAGCAAATGCACCAGCTCTTTCAGGCATTTGGCCATAGAAATTAAAAGGGGTGATTTTGAAAATCTAGAAACTTTTACGTTCTAACTTCCTGTCACTTCCTGGTTCAGGTGAGTAGAGGACACGCTTGTAAAACAAATGAGCAGTTCACAGAAACGTTCTCTGTATAATGAGCTGCTCCTTATCTGAAAGCCTAACAGAGGCTGAATATTACAGAAAGGAGGGCATGTTTATACAGAGCTCCTTATCTCCATTTGAAAAATTACACTGTTTGTAGGGGAGGGAGAAGGAGTAAGTTCAGAGAAAATCAAAACAATTATCCATTAGTGCTTAATAATTGCAATACAGGTATGGGGTCTGTTATCTAGAATGTTCAGGACCTTGGGTTTTCTTGATAACAGATCTTTCCATAATTTGGATCTTCATACCTTAAGGGTAAGGGCACACAGGTGACAAATCTCCTCTTCTTTGGGGTGACAATCTCCCCAAACTATTTTCCCTTACCTTCCCTACCTTGTTATGTAAAGGTGTTTATTGGTATATTCTTGCCCCTTTAAATCTGCTTTGTCCTGAGTAGGCTCTGCTAATATATGTATATCTTGAATCCAACACATAAAGTGAAGAAGTGTTCTGTTTTTTTCCAGAAAAATCATGGACTTTCCCAGCAGCAAAGTAAAAATGTTTTTCCAAAACTAGCAAACACCGTGTTCTGAGGACAGTTTAATCCCCCATTTAAGCCATTAACACATTCCTCCTCTGTAAAACAAATGGTATTCACTTCAGAACGGACAAGTTACTACAGAGAGGTGGTTAATGAGGCTAAGGCTCCTAGAATCCCTTCTGCATACATGCCATGATTTTCTTTTTAATCTGATTAGTGCATTACTAGTAATAATCCAAGAATTTGCAAGAATTTGGCACTAGCGTTTATATGATTCTGTATATATATATATATATATATATATATATATATATATATATATATATATATATATATATATATATATATATATATATATATATATATATATTGTTTTTTATCATCTCTCTCGCATGTTTCTGGTTAAGCACCCCTTGGAGGTCCAGATTTTGATCAGGCCTTCTTAAATTCATAACAAGGCTAAATATATAAGAAAAGGTCTATCAGTCATTTAATGATAGTTTGACATATATGACCTAATAAACTTGCAATATATTATGTAGGGATGTGTTAGGATCAGCTGCAATGTGAGCCAGGAACCCACAGGTTTCTGAACACTCTCCTTAACAACTAGGCAAACAGTGCAACCGGTGAGTCCTCTCATCCTCATTTATTCAGGTTGTCATCTTGTCCTTCCATAACCAAGCAGTGTCACTTTCTTGCCTAAGCTTTGGCCTTTGATTGCCTTTGTTTTGGAATGTTCTTGCTTAAGCATTGGCTTGAACACTGGAGCTTATCCATAGTTCTTGCTGCCTTTGCTCTTGCTCCAGTCTTGTTCCTGTTCCAGTCCTATTCCTGCACCTATGCTGCCTAATCATTTCCCTTTACCTGCCCTGTCTTGCCGCGGACTGTTTACAATAACTAGGCCCAAAGGGTTTTTTCCAGCTGGGCCAGTCCAAAACTGCATCCAGTCCCTTAAACCAAATGTTTAGAAGTGAAGTTAGATCATGTGTTCTATGAATGATATACATATAACACTTCCAGCAGACATATATCTGTTCTCAAATACTTCCAAGTTGGATTAAAACCCTCTGCAATGAGCTATCATTCTGGTAAAATCTGGGGAAGCAAATAAACACTTACCCAAAATCTCACCTTAACTGGACATCAGGCTTAGCCCCTTAACTTATAACAAGGTTTCAGTGTTATAACATTGGTGTAACAGCCACCTTGCTATAGTCCCAGGGGTACCCAATAAGCACTTATTGCCCTCAGTCCATAATACCACTGACAAAGAAAGCTCTAGCAACTCTATGAAATAGATGAGTGGTACTAAGGAAAGGTATTAAGGCACTGTCCTCTCTTCACCTCCATGTTTTCTCAGCCAAGATGAATTTATGTTAGATAGTATGAAAAACATGCAAAGGAGCCACTAGAGTCAAAATAATTCCTAAAATTGATTAATAACTATAAACATATTTATCTATAGTACTAAGGCCATAATAATAATAATAATACATTATATTAATAAATGTTGCATCTTATAGCAGCACATTCCCCAGCATTCAGAAAATCAGTTATAGGCCTTCACTTTTGTAGAAAATGACAACATGTACTATTTTACTAAAGCAAACATAAAAAAACAAAAAAAAACACATGAATATATTTTTTTTTTGCCCAAAGAGTATAATTAGTATTTGAGTGCAAATAACTGACTGTTATGCGTTTAAGCGCTAAAGGAACAGTAACAACTAAAATAAAAGCATTTTAAAGTAATTAAAATATATTGTACTGTTACCCTGTGTTGGTAAAAGTTATGTATTTGCTTTAGAAAGACAATGATAGTTTATGTAAATAGCCTGCTGTATAGCCATGGGGGCAGCCATTCAAGCTAAAAAAGGAGTACAGGCTACTTAGCAGTTAACAGATTTGCTCTTTAATAGCATACAACAGGATCCTGCAGAGTGTATCCCTTTTTCTGCTTTGTAACCTGTGCTTTGAATGGCTGCCCATGGCTACACAGCAGCTTGTTTATATAAACTATAGTAGAGTTTTTGAAAAAAACACACCAGTTGTACTAATGGATTTTGATCCATCTCAACAAAGGCGTAGGCATTATAATGGTGAAGCATACCACGACGATGATGATGACGACCACCCAAGAAGTGATGTTCAGTGCCAGACTTCCTAAATGAAGCAAATTAATTCTACATTCAGATTTTGAATGCAGGACAACATTCAGTGCAGGACAACACCATATTATATTTTAAATACTTTAGGGTAAGGCCACATGAGGAGATTTGGGGAGATTTTGTCGCCTGGCGACTAATCGCCTCGTCTTCTGAGCGACTATCTCCCCAAACTGCCTCTGAGTGTTTTCCCATAGGCTATAATGAAAAGTCACCTGCGCTAATGCACACACGGCGATGCGTTTTCTATAGTCGCCCAAAGTTGCCTCACTGAGGCAACTTTGGGCGACTATTGAAAACGCTTCGCCGCGCGTGAGTGTTACTGTTCCTTTATCTGACTGAGGGGGAGAAGTTAATCAGTTAAATTCTTACCAGGGTGTTCTCTGGTTTGATACCTCAATAAGTATCTGCACAGCAAGTGTGGGCTGCTAAGCAAGTGTTGCATGTGATCTAACTGTTGCATGTGCATTAAGTGTTTAGCAGCGTTAAAAACCTAAAGACGCTAAAATCGTAAAAGGGCTTTTTTGAGGAATTGCACTTGGGAGACTGTAAGTACCCTGTGTAAATATGAGTGCAAGTGGGGTTGCTGGTATCTTTTGTCTTGTCACATGTATGTGGTGTTGGAGCAGCAGTTCCATGCAGTTTTTAGGTGTGAGAGATACAGGTGGGTTATCATCATGGAATTTGAACTGTAGACTCTAAGGGGGGAACTTGCAGCACTGAGGGCAATGGTAAATGTGTGTGAGGTATGGAGGCTCACAGAGCAACCACTGGCAGTGGCAGGGGCCAGTGTAGTGAGGGGTGGAGATGGGGCAGTGGAGGCAAATGAGGGAGATAGGTTTGTGATAGGCTGTTCACAGCTCATCCAAAGCAACTGATTCTCCATTTTGGCTGAAGATATTGACGTGTATTGAGCAGGCTGACTTCGAGGTGATTTTCTCAGAGATATCACTTGTGCCACGAGCAACTGTTAAGAAGACAGCGGGAGTTTAGGAAGATTAAAGTGTGGCTGAGAAATTGGTGTAGGGATGAGGGATTTTGGTTTTTGGAGAATTGGGCTGATTTTTCAATTGGCTACAGTCTCTTTGCTAGGGATGGGCTGCACCTCAATGATGATGGTGCAGATGTTTTGGGGTAGAAGATGGCTAGAGGGTTGAAGAAGATTTTAAACTAGGTGTGGGGGGGGGGTTCAGTAAAGGATTCCATGGAAGATAGGTTAAATAAGTTAGGGTGCATAGGAAGGGAAAATGGGGAGGAGATTTTGTTGCGGGTACTGTTAAGGACAGGGAGGATGACATGTTTTATTTACAAAATTCTCACACTGGTTTCAGTATTAAGGGGTTATTTACTAAACCTCAAATTTATCTCGTCTGGCTTTTTGGGGCAAAAACTTAAATATTTTTGCTCCAAAAAGCTAAAATCTAATTCGCCATCTCAGTTTTGTCAAGGTCCTGTATAAGTCAATGGGAGAGGCATTCTATCTCAATTTGAAGATATTGTGGTCTAGCCAGATAATGTGAAAAATTCTGGGTTTTTGGGCAAAAAGTCCAAAAAAACGCACGTTTTGGGTTTTCGCTCGATTGTATTGGGTTAAATGTATGTTTTCAAATGCAAGGACGATTGCATATCATGATCATCCCCAGAGCTTCCGAACCAATGTGGGTGTGGTTGGGCTTCATGCTGCCCCCTAAAATCCTGCTGCCCTAGGCCCAGGCCTTGGTGGCCTTTCCACAAATCCGGGCCTTGCTATACTTTGTTTCGGAGGGAAAGAGGCAATAGGAGAGGGGGGTATGTCTGTTTGTTAGGCAGAATTTAAAACCTAATATAAATGAGGAGGTGATGTTAGAAAACAAGAGGGCTGCAGTTTTATGGATGGAGCTCTTCACTGATTGTAAAGAGTCCAGCAAATTAATTGTAGGAGTATCTTATAGACCCATTAATGTAAGTGAGGAGGAGGGGGAGGCTAAGCTCCTGATGCAAACAGAAATGGCTGATGGTTTGGGGAAAGTAATGATAATGGGGGATTTTAATTACCCAGACATTGACTGGAGCAACAGTACTGCCATGTCAGTTAATGGGAACAAGAATTTAATTTAGCATCACAATTAAATAATCATTTTATATTACAGGCCAACCTAATTTTCATCTTGATAATTTGTGACAACCGCTAAGCTTAGCTTCTCAACAGCTGCTCAGAGCCCACTGAGCATGTGAGTGTCACAGACACTTTCCAAGATGGTGGCCCCCTGTGACAAGTTTTAAGTTCTGGATTATTGCTGGTATTGAGAAGCTGAAACTTTACACTGGTGCAATAAGTTCAGAATATTTTGGAATTCAGGTCTAATTTTGGAATTTGGAATTTTAGCCATATTAATTTTTAGGGTTAGTTCTCCTAGAAGTAAATGTAGAAGCACCAAAAACCTCCCTGTTACCCTTTACAGAAGCTGCATTTAACTAATATAAATACTATAATGAATGTTGTAAAACAGCAAAGATTGGAAATGAGGATCTTATTGCAGCAGAGGCTTAGACTAACCCCAAAACTGTTTTTTAAGTATTTTAATAGTAAAAAGATGCAGATTGAGAGTGTGGCTCCTTTAAATAATGGTTCCAATATGGAAGTAACAGAAACAGTAAAGGCAAATGTGCTAAATCAGTACTTTTCTTCAGTGTATACAAAAGAGGAGTCAGAGTTCCCAGACCCACCTCATAGCTGTACTGTTGGCTCTGCTCAATTTAGTCAGTGGCTGATTTAGGATATGATTCATAAAGCTTTGCTTAAAAGTAATGTGAACAAGGCACCAGGGCCAGATGGAATATAACCTTGGGATCTAAGAGAGCTTAGTTCAATTTTAGACCTGCCCCTATTTCTGATTTTATCAGACTCACTTTCATCAGGTAAAGTACCTTTGGATTGGAGGAAAGCTAATGTAATTCTTTTGTTTTTTATTTAAAAAGGGATTATGATCTCAGTCATTTGCACATGAATAGGAAACTGGCTACAAGATTGGGTACAGACGTGGTTGTTAATGGTACATTAGCGGGGTCCTTTAGAGTTCAGTATTGGGTCCACTTTTACTTAACTTGTTCATTAATGACTTAGCGGAGGGTATTGCAAGTAATGTATCAGTGTTTGCAGACGACATAAAACTATACAGCTCAATTAATTCCAATAATTGAATTTACAATAAACTTTTGCAATAAACTTCATTCCACACTTCAATGCCACACAAGACTGCAAAAGTATGCATTTTTGGGACAAAATCTGCTTTGTGTACATGCACAAAGGATGATGCCGTGTCAGACTGGGGACTGGTAGGTCAACTCAAGGGCCATCCATTAAATAACCCACCACCCTCCCTTGTTCCGCTCTGCCTCCAGCCACTGCTGCACCCTGTATCAGTAATGTAACTAGAGGGGGGCGGGCCCTGGCGCGGGACGTGCCCCCCTTCATACGCCCGGAATCAGTCTGGATCTCCATCAGTGGCACGTGAGCTGCCGGGGGCCCTGAGGGGTTGTGGGAACCTGGCCCAATCGCACCCCCTGTTCCTCCGGTAGTTACGCCACTGCCCTGTACAGTGGCGGAACTACCGGGGGAGCAGAGGGTGCGAGTGGGCCAGGGCCTGCACCCCCTCAGGGCCCCCCGACAGCTCACGCGCCACTGACAAATGCGGCCGTACGGAGGGGGGCGGGCCCGGCTGCGTGTCATGCACATGGGCCCGCCCCCCTCTAGTGACGCTACTGGCCCTGTATGCTGTATGCTACTTACTTCACTGTTAAAAATGGCCATGCCTCCACAGTGGAATGCATGGCAGCAGAGCAAGAAGCAGAAGTGGCTGGGTGTGGGTGGTTTGCAGGCAGGGCCCAACAGGGTTGGGACCCACTGGGATTTTCCCAGTGCCTGTGGGCCAGTTTGACCCTGATGGAGCAGATGAGAGTGAAAAAGCTTTTTCTATACCTGAGTACAAACACAAACAGCCTGCTGTGGTATTAGCCTAAGCCTTTCCTGTTGGCAAGGAGGTTCAGTGCATGTTGTGTAATGTTGCTAGCATCCGATTAGTCCTTTCATTTCAGTTTTTGCTTACTTACATAATATACAAAACATAACACAGATATGGAATTATTTGTATATGTCTCAGTACATCTCTATGTATGAGGATCGAGGAGAGTACTCTATTGGGATGAAATCAGAAGAGGAAAAGGAAAAAGGGAATAGTGTAATCAACAATATCATGAGTATCATGAGTAAAGGTGCCCATACATGGAGAGATCCGCTCGTTTCGGATCGCGGGACCGCATCAATGAACAGATGCCGCCGCGATCCGACTGGATTTTTAGTCCCATCCGCTCGAGATCGATCGGAGAAGCTGCCGACTCGGTCTGTCGGCAGCTTCTATCGGCCCATGTATGGCCACCTTAATAGCATAGGAGAGAGGGAGGACATACATTTAGTGGGGAATAAAACTGGAGTGGAGGAATAGGATAGGTTAATATAACTATAACAGTCTGTTCTTGAAATCCATTTAGTAGTTAATAGGCTTTCATACTAGCTATTTCCTGAGTGTGATCTCTTTATCTGTGTACTTAGACCCTGTGTTTCATCTAGACTGGGATTGAAGTCTCATAATAGATTTCAATGAAGCCAATGTTTCCATATCTTAAAGGATAAGTAAACCATAAAAACTAATGTAAATAAAATTGACGAGGGTGCTATTGTAATCATTTTTGCAATGTACATTCATTATTGATTTATTTAATTTTTTAATTCCAAGAAATTAAAGGATACATGTACTGTTAACACGAATGAATTGTGTAACTATTGCGCCACTTGCTGGTCATTTTCTGACCAGTCTGACTACTAAGTAGTCAAGGAAATTGTCAGTAGAAAGAAAGAGTGCTGCTCTGATGCTCTTCTGGTTAGTAAAAAAATATACCTTTCTCAAATCTTTCCTAAGTAGAAGAATATCACAGCAACCCTCTTTCTTTCTCTTGACAACTTCCTTGACAACTTAGTGGTCAGACTGGTCACAAAATGACCAGCAGGCGGCACAATTGTAATAAAATGCATTCATGTTAACAGTACATGTATCCTTTAATATCTTGGAATTAAAAAGAAATAAATAATGAAGGTACATTGCAAAAGTGCTTAGAATAGCGCCCCATCAATTTTATATTCACTTATTTTTAAGGTTTACTTATCCTTTAAGGAATTTAGAATAATTAATTTGTAGTTCTTGCTATCCACTTTTCACATAGGAGGTCTTTTATTTTATTCTGTCACAACAAGGGTGTCAGTCACTTTTAAAAGATTTAATACAATTATAATTCATTGCCTTTTATTTAAACATTGGCTTCACCTAAATGGTTTCTATTTATTTTAGATTCATTCTTATCAGTTTAGCAAAAGAAACACATTTTATGTTGAGGAATAACTCCTTAGTGCTGCAGTGGAATGATCTTGATACAAGGAGTGTATGCCGCACAGTTCTAGATAAATAACAGTAACAATGAAATGCTGCAATGGAATAAGTAACCTTTGTGTATGATGTTTTAGTTATCTCAATCAACACTAGATGGCGCAAATGGTAATAATATGCAGCGGTTCCACATGCTTGACGAATAGTTACATTGCTCAAGTCATCTCAAGGTCCAAAACTTCCTTTTTAAAGCAAGATAGTGTTGTTTGTCTATTCTGTGGGCTGATGGTTACACAATTACATCAGTTAACATGTATGCTGATAACTTGGTTGGCTTTCATGCTATGCAGTATTCAGGTTTATCAGCCATTATACGTGTGTATTTTCAGATGCGTCTTGTTTTATAGATAACCTGCCCCTTTTAAACAGAACACCAATAATACCAACATTAAAAGTGAATTAATTAGCTCATATGTATAGAAACCACTGCAGTCTGCCATAACTATAGAGGAAGCAGACCCCATGGTTGTGGGGAACCTAGCCTACAGGGTCTGCTTCATGGGCATAACTACAGGGGAAGCATGGTGGCCTTGGAGTATAGATGGCCCAGTGAGGCCCTAATTAATATATCTTGGTAGAATAGGCTATCTTATCAATTTGGGGCCCTAACCTGAATTTTCTATGGGGCCCTGTAACATCTAGTTACATAACTGGTCTGCTTTCTCCAAAGTTGTGTAGAAATTCCCCCTCCCCAGCCTCTCTTCTATAAAAGAGCGCGGGTGGTTTGAACTCTCCGGGCCCCTCAAACGGTTTTGTTGTGGGGTGGACTGCTGCTGTCAAGTTACGCCACCACTGAATTAGACCTGAAAGCACGTCTGCAAACAGGTGGGGTGGTCAGGAAATCTTTATCAGGGTCCAAGTTCAAGCTGGAAGCCTTGGGCTTCCACAAAAGGGTGGGTCTCCCACTAAAGGGGCAGGCTTGACTAGGCAGGCATACTAACTACAACCCTGCAGAAAGGTAGCCAGGTAGCAAATGGGTTTTAAAAACCCATTGACTTATAAATAGATAAAAAATGTATCTCAGGCACAATTTATACCTTAGGAGGACTGTAGGTGCTTTAGGGGTTGTGGCCACAAAGGGACCATGTACCACATATGGTGGCAATGCCCAGTAGCTCAAAGGTATCAGAATCGACAATATGATTTACTCAGTCGTTTACATATCACTCCCTGCTTTTTTATTTTAAAAAACAGACACATTGGGGCTCATTTATCAACACTGGGCAAATTTGCCGATGGGCAGTTACCTATAGCAACCAATCAGATTGTTGCATTCACTGTTCTACCTGCAGCTGCCTCAAAAAAGCAATGTTGATAAATTAGCCCCATTATCTTCAACTCAATTTCAATTATTTATTGGGATAATGACAGCTTATTGGGATAATGACAGCTGCAAAGCAGCCTCTTGCAAGAGCATGGAAAACAAAACAAATCTCCATTGATGCCACCAAACACAAAGTAGATTGGATTATGGCCCAAGAGAAGATGTCAAGTGTCCTATTAGATTCTCCTCAAAAATTCCTATAAGTATGGACACTGTGGCTAGTATACAGATACGGTACCGGTAGCCCAACAGCTCTCCTAAACATTTAATTACCCAATTTACAAGTACCCCCCCCCTCGCATGAGGTAACTCTGTGTTAGGTTCTGCCTGTTAGTTAAGTTCAGTTTAGTTTAGTTAATATGGGAAAATGCATATGCAAGGTTGGAAATCAGATAAACTATATTTACAATAAAGACAGTGTTCTCTCTATGCTGTGCTCATGCAGCTTTGTTTGCTTTTTTTTAGTGTCATCCAGTGGTGTCATCCAACTACCTTTACAGCAGACCCTGCAGGGGGCCCAGATGTCGGGGGGGCAGACTGTGGGGTCTGCTGTATCATAGTCTCCCCCCAGCCGCTCTGCTACCCTTTAAAAGAATGGTGCGGTGCAGGGTTGGACTGGCCTGGCGGGACACTGGGAAAAAACCCGGTGGGCTCCGACCCTCTCCCGATATTCTAATTCTAGAAAAACACATTTTTTTGGTGCCGTTCGTGCATGTGTGCCGAGCTGCACCTTCATGAATGCACATCATAGTAGGGGGTGAGGGGGGCTGGAGAGGGGCCCTGGATAGCAGTCCCAGTGGGCCCCGTGCCCCCCAGTTCGACCCTGGTACAGTGTGAACCTGGATGTACTGAGCAGGTGGGCTGGAAGAAATCACCCAGAAATAAATGCTTCCAATGTTTACTTTTTAAATATAGCAACCTAATATTTGATAACTACTTTTCCAATATTAAACATTTTTCAACAATTACAACAATGTTTTGAATTTCAAAACAGTTTTTCTCTCAAAACCAGTGTTTGAGTCCTGAAATCCCAGGGGATAAGAGGAATGTAACTATATCTTATACACTGAGCCACGTGTTACTGCAGTTGAAAGTCTTACTTTTACTTGCTGCTGAAGTTGTGACAACAATATATTCTTGTTTGTGTAGCTTCTCTGAAATGTATTGATGAACTTTGCAACAAGAGGTGATAATGGTTCCATAAAAGGAAAATACCACTGTGCGTACAAAATAATAAAAGTTTATAACATCATTGAGATGGGATTGTAACCAAAACAAAGAAAAGCCTCTTTTTTCTGACCCAGGTTTTCCGTTTCCCACAAGGCAACTTCTGTGCACAACATTCCAAGCATACTTTTGCACTGCTTGTTTCTGTTTAAAAACATTACGTTCCCAACTGATTTCACTGCATATGTTTACATTTCACAGACAGTATTTTGTGATAGAACAACCCGCAAATGGCATATTTATACAGAACAAAATGACTTTTTATTGCATGCTGTGGTTACACAACAACCTCCAAATGTATAGACCATAGAATTTCTTTAGAATTGAAATCAATATGTGATGTAACAAACACAACACACTTATTAATTAATCTTGCACAAAATGTACACAGATATCTACTCTATAAATTGATACAGGATGTACTGATTATGATTTGTTATCATAGTCATGACTGGCACAGGGACAAAGTGCACTGTATATCAATTCTACACCTTGTTCTTTGTGTATGTGTAAGTGATCATGTGTGTAGGGTGTGAGCATATGAGGCAGGGTGCAAAGTGCAAAAAACAAACACAAGATGCAAAGTTTTTCATACTTCTGCCTGCTGTTGGAAGCTCTGGCTGCAGGTTCAGCATAATCCCCCTGAATATAGTGCTGCCGGTGTTCAGCAGTTGTGTATTCATAAGGGGTGAGTAGAAGGAGGCCCATAGATTCCATCCCTCCCTCTACCCATCAGACGGCACAAGTTAGGGAGCACTGGCAGGCACAGTCTGCAATAGACCTTTGTACCTAACCTTGTGATGAATCCAGGGCTACTTTGTGACCCACTGATGCTGCACTCTGCACCTAGTGTTTTTAAGGTGTAGAGCGCAGCAAGACCCTAGGTGCAAGTGTTTATCAAATGAACACTATCGCTAGTGCTGTAGTAGTAGCACCCAGGGTAACTTCAAATGACCCCTATTTACATTAGAGCTTTGTATTTATTGTTTTGTCGATTGGGCAGGTTTGAACGTTTTGGTCAATGTGATTCAAGCAGACCATAATATCTGATTGAAGCAAAGGGATGATGTTCACAATCTGGCATCATTACATGCATGGTAAGTCTGTGGTTCAGGGTTGGGGCGCCTGGGATTCATTCAGACCAGGTTCTTCATGGAGTTGGCAAAACTGTACATGCAAGTCTTCTGGCAAAAGAGACTGTAGGAAAAAGTCAAGGGAATTTAGAGTGTGAGCTCCACAGGGGGAAGAATTAATTATACCATTGACAAACAAGGTCAGCAAAACACTTTAGTATTACATATTATATTCTGTCAACTTGGGGGATAATATTTTTTTACGTTAAATGCTTTTGCCTCTTAGTCTCTGAAGCATCAATGTATTCGTATAATAGTTCCCTGTTATTTTGGTGACCTTTCTGTGTTTGGGAGATTGCTATGTTGATATGATGTACTGTGATCCAGGGCTTCTGCACCCAAGTGTGACTGATTCCTGAATAGTAGCTTACATTATTCTCTTCACTGAGTCTCTTCACTGAGTTATTTAAGTGTAGTGCACTATTTTGAAAACTATTATACCTATTCAATCTGCTTTAGAGAGTATATATGGCCAGTTAAACAAGGAGCCAGAGTTAATCATAGGCAAAATAGTTTGGTAACTTTTCTTTGTTTGTTAGCACATCAATCTTCTATATATCAAATGAATAGTCTTACAACCATTTAGGGCTGCATGACAATGCCTTGCTATCTATGGCCAGCTTAACTGCAATTTGTAGGGGTACCAGATATACCTTATAATAACTGTAATATGTCTCTCCAACAATATAGGGGCAATGTACACTATTACAGATGCAAAAAAGGGTAAGAACTGATTATTTCTGCTTCTTCAGGCATATTTAAAATACACAAAGCACTTTCCTCTGCCGTTTCCACCTTCAGATGTACTTGCTGCACTGCTGGCTCATGCTAATTTGTATGTGTGCCACATGTTACTTCTTCAAACTGATTCAGAGCTGTGAGAAATAATTCAAGACGATGCAGATAGTTCCCTGACTACAAAGAAGGGTGTATGCATTTGCAACTGTTCTGCCCTGGACAAAGAAGCTTTCCAACTGGTGCCTGTATGTACTTCTCTTTGCCTCCATTGCTTTCTGTTATAATTATGGTTGCCACCTTTTCTGGAAAAAATATACCTACTTTCTTATATTTGTATCTTTCTTCCCTGTTAATAACAATGGCATCAAGCATCCCTTTTACTGGCCAATAACATACAGGCTAGATGACATCCCTAATCATAATTAGAGTCACCATTTTACTGCAAAGCTACAAAAGCTACAAAATTAGCAGGACCGAATTTAAGGTGCGCCCCTAAACCTTCTGGCTCTGTTTCTCCCACCCAGTCCCCTGTGAAGATGCAGCATGCCGTCCCCCAAACTTTGCCACCCTAAGCTCAGGCCTTTGTGGCCTGCCCACAAATCCAGGCCTGCCATTCAGCACAACACTGCCCTGTACTGCTGATCATCATATAGAATGCCATGGGATGTGGGGATACGTTCCCCCTATATGGGAGATATAAACACAACAGGATCCAGATTGGGGTATTAAAGAGCTTATGGCCAACTTGCCAATGAGACAATGGCTGCTTGGGCTAAAATTAGTGACTGACGCAGCGATACAAACAGACGCTTGGGGAAATAAAATAGAATAAATATACATCAAGCTCTTCATTTTCAATTAACTGCATTCATATAAACAATGAGTATAGTAGGCCCCCTCCAAATGAACTCTTAAAGGGGAACTCTGCTCTAAAACAACTTATGCTTTTTGAAAAGCAAACATAATTTCAAGTAACTTGAGACTAGTAACAGTAGTTAGCTGTCCTCAGCCTGCCTTCAACCTGCAACCTCCAAATTCTACAAATCCCTGTACTGATGGTGATGTCAATAAGTAAAGGAACATCACAGTAATGTATTGTGGGTTATGTAGCAATGGGGGCAAATCCCCTAACTGGCGAAAATTCACCAGCGATGGCTTCACAGCCATTGCAGCACTTCACCAGGCGTAAATTCGCTAAGACAATGCTAATTCACTAAAATGCGAAGTTGCGTCCAGGTTGCCGAACGCTGGCAAATTTTCTTGCTCACTGAGTAGGGCCTAGTGGGGTCAGATAGTTTGGGGGGGAGCAGAACAGCAGCAGGATGTTGAGGCAGCTAGCTGGGTGACAGTTATAAAATTTAGTGTGGGCAAAAGGAAAATGGAGGCTGATCTGGGGTTTATACATCCCAACAGGTTCACCAGATGTGTGAAGAAGATGGGAATCTGAACTCTGGATTGGCAATTCTAGATGGGGCAGTTTCTCTAGTAGTGGTGGGGAGGAGAGCAGAGTAAGGCCTAAGCAGATTGTGGTTGTAGGGGATTCAATTATTAGGAAAGTGGATAGGTTCGGTTGTAATCACTACAACCGAACAGTTTGCTGTCACAACTGTCATAGTACTTTGACAAAAATAAATGGAAGATAGAGAACCTTTTTAGGGATCTAGGCTCTAAGATTAAGGGAAGGTCTTCCAATGAAATTTTTTCTGAAATTTTGCCCATGCCACCTGCAAGTTTAGGAAGACAGCAGGAGCTTAGGGAGCTAAATGTGTCTTGGTGTAGGAAGGAAGGGTTTGGGTTCATAGCGCACTGGGCTGATTTTTCCTTGGGGTACAACCTAATCAGTGGTGATGGATTGCACCTCAATGGAAGGGGTCCACTGTGCTAGGGGAAAGAATGGTTAAGAGGTTGGAGGAGTGTTTAAACTAGGCAAGGGGGGGGTGAGATAAAGAATTATGGGGAAGCTAGGGTAGACGGGGCAGTGGGATTAGTAAGGAGTCAAGGGGGAGGAATGATGGGGGCATACAGTTTAGCAGCTAAAGAGGTCCCTCTTTTACAAGGAAACAGACTAATACTAAAACATATAATTCTCCACCAGGCCCGGGCTGACAATCTGTGAGTTCTGGCAAATGCCAGATGGGCTGCTGTAAGTTGCCATAGACATGTATGTAAAGCCTGAATTAAAGCCATGCACTAAAGAAATAACCATAGCTGTCACTGGTGAGGGTGTAGAATCACTCTGGGTAGAGATTTTGACTGGGCAAAAGGTTACAAAGAGAATTATCATTGGTATATGCTATAAACCACCTCGTATAAGTGACGAGTATGAAGCCCAGCTACTCTTACAAATAGAAGCAGCTTCACAACTAGGTCAAGTTATTACTATGAGTGACTTCAATTATCCAGACATTGACTGGGGTAATGAGGTTGCTAAAACAGAAAAAAATAGTAGGTTTGTAAATATGCTGAATGAGAACTTTTTATTTCAGCTCATTCAAGAACCTACGTAGGAACCTAGGAATAACTCTTTTTTTGGGTCTTGTAATAATTAATAATACTGAACTCATCTCTAGCATTTGTGTGGGTGAACATTTAGGGAATAGTGATCATAACATGGTCTCCTTTGAGATTCTGTTGCAGAAGCAATTCTATAAGGGAGTAACTAAAATGCTTAATTTTTACAGTATAAGGGCATCTCTGCAACATATTAAGTGGGAAATGCTTTTCACAGGGTTAAATACAGAACAAAAATGGGAAGTCTTCAAACTGCTGCTTAATAAATATACATGTCAGTATATTCCACTTGTAAGCAAAGAACATTAGCTGGGACAGCCGAATCAAAAAAGGAAGCCAATAAAACATTTAAAAAAGCTATGAGGCCAGCTAAAATCGATATTGAAAAGGATATTGCATCAGTAAAAATAACCCAAAATTATTTTTTAAATATGTTAATAGTAAAAAAATGAGGGGGGTCAGCTGGTTGAACAAATAAAAGCTCAGATTCTGAACTCATATTTTTTGTCTGTCTACACAAATGAAGAACCAGTTAATGAAGGTTTCCTTATTAATAGTCCCAATTCTAGTAATACAACTAACTATGCATGGTTCACACATAAGGAAATTCAAAAGAGACTAGAACATGTTAAGATAAACAAAGGTCCGTCGCCAGATGGTATTCATCCCAGGGTACTTAGCCTTGTGATTGCCAAACCTCTTTACTTAATTTTTCAGGATTCATTGAGGTCTGGCATGGTGCTGAGAGACTGGCGAATTGCTAATGTGGTGCCGCTATTCAAAAAGGAATCCCATTCTCAGCCACAAAACTATAGGTCAGTCTATTAAAACTATTTTCTCTGCAGAAATGCAGTACGGGTCTCCCTAAATACTCCATAGCATATTTAATATATATATAGTAAAACCTCCAGCACTAGTGTAGATTAGCAATTTTAATTCCAACATGGGTGAAGGTGGGGTCTGTTTTAGCAAGTAGTTATTTTACACATATTTACATCTGAAATTTTGGTCTAGATTCTCTAGAAGGAACGTAAAAGATCTTTTTTGTGTTATGTTCACGGTACATTCAAGACCCTGCAGTGTTTGCTTTTCCATAACCCAATTTATGAGTGAATGAATAAAGTAAATAAACATTACCCAAGAAAAATATATGAAGTCCATAAAAAGGTCATGCTTGTGTCATACTCATGGTACATACTGAAGACCCTGCTGTGTTTACTTTTCCATAACGCAAATTCTGTGTAAATAAAAAAAATGTAAAAACAAATGAGGCTACTGAGTCCATGTTGCTATATGCTATATTGACTTTTTTTGCATTCTGTGAGAACTGTGCTGCTATGCAGTACTTACAAGCGCTACAAACTGTAAAAAACTCCCACACACACACGATTTTAAAAAACCCCATTGGCAGCCAGGATCCCACATAAAAGTTTTTAAGAAAACATTGGTGGTCAAGGCCCCCTATATGTTAAAAAAAAATTGCAACATGGCCCCCATACAAGTTAAAAAAAATCATTGGTGGCCAGGCCCCCCCCCCTATAAAGGTGGGGACAGCTCTTCTGCGGTTTGGCGCATGAATTTGGTGCTGTCAAGGGGGGCCCGGCTAATTCAAAAAGTGCATTACAGCCATACCCAGGTCTAGTACAACAGTACTCCTGTGCCCCCTGATTGTAGCCCTGATCATGGGTAAAAATTGTTTATATATATCATGAATTTTTTATTGAATAGTTTTAGACAAATAAGGAGTGGGTACAGGAATTAGAAATGGAAGGGAGTTGTAAGTACACACCACTGTTAGCACAGCAAGAATGCAGTTTCAAGAATTACAAATATGATATTGAATACAAGATAAAATAACACAAGGATAGTGCTATACAGCATTTGACCCATGTTGTCTGAGTAATAAGCTATGTCAGTCTGCGTGGTATGCTTACTCTGTATTGCCATTATGTTCCTATGAAGATAAAAAAGTTGTTAATGAATCGCAAATTATATTTGCAGCCTGAGGGACCTCTGATAGTTTTGAATCCTTAAAGAGGAACCACCTGAGGCAGGTATCTCTTAAATCTTTCTTCTGTCTATCTGTATAGACGGAAAGTTATGCCTCTCCAGGGCTCGTCCGGGTACCGTCTAAATCCTTTATATTTAGAAAATTAAGACCTGAGCTAGGGAATCTGTCCCAAAATCTGTCTACATAGCTGCAGGACTGTAGTCCAGTATGGCCAGAGCAAGGTACAGCCCTAGAACATATGTAATAGGGTGACTGTAGCTGTATGGAATCCTACACATATTGCTTGCTTGTAGAAAGATTTGTTTTAGGCAAAAATATTTTGACCTTTTGCTAGTCAATCCATGGGGGGAATTCACAAAACTGGTGTTACAACCCTTGCAGGCAGTGGAGAACAAAGACAAACATTCCTTCTAATCAGCAGTCGAAGACTGTCACAAAATAATAATGAATGGCTCTGAGGGCACATCGGGGAAGCAAGAGCAGCTTTAGCTGTTATTTCTTAAATATAACAACATTTTTAAAAATAAGCAAATTTCTTTAATGTCTATGTATGGGGACACACAAACTTTATTTTTGTTTTTAAACTATGGATAAAAGTTACAAGTCCCCATCCGTCATCCTTCACTGGCCCTATGCTTTCTCCAAGCATAGGATTCTACAAAAAAAAGTGTCCCTGGCAGCAACGCTGACCAATCAATGTAGAGAGGTCCAGAGGAGCTCATGGGCGCCATCTTCGTTAGCTTTGGATTTCATTGTGAAGTAACGCCGACACTTGAGCTTTTGGCACATGCGCAGATGCTTCTTATACGGACTGGCTCCAAATGCACATGTGCCAGAAGCAATATTTACTTAAATATATATTCCAGTTTGGTAAGATTCTTTAATATGCCACTTAACCTAATTTCATCTAAACTATCTGTTGATTAAGTATTCATTTTGGGGGTATCATTTTCCTTTTATTCTACTGCTCACTTATTCTAATTTTAGTGATATTCCTTTCTGATTCCTATCATTATGGTCATAAACTCTGTGTCCTTACATTTATATTTATTGTATTTATCTTGTTTCCTGTCCACCCTTTGCAAACTTTTATATATTGTAGTTATACTAGTTCTTACAGCACTTTATAAATAAAGTTATACATACATGATTTCCAAAATATTTTAAATAATTGGGGGGAAAACACCTCAATGTTTAAGCAATATATAAACGGTGTGTTTAGTTTTAGCCCTGACTGGTTCTTTAACATATAATAATAAAATAACTATATATATATATATATATATATATATAGTTATTATATATATATATATATATATATATATATATATATATATATATATATATATATATATATATATATATATATATATATATATAGAAGAGTTATATATATATAAGAGAGTTGGTTGGGTACAGATACAGCAAAAAGCAGAACTTTAGTTTAAGAGGGGCAGATATTGAAAGTAGTGAAGCAGTTAACAAAAGGAAATTATTGCCAGTTTATGAACACTTGAGTCATGCAAAAGGAAATGACTCATTTAGGTTTAATCCATATTTAATAGTTCATAAATCTAATTGATGTGCTATATTTAGTATTCAGGCACATTAACAAGATTTTATAATAATTAAATGTTAAATGATAATCTGCACAGTTTTATAAAGATGCAGACTTTTGCCAAATTATTTGGAGAGTCAGAACCAGATGCACAAAATGGGACAAACACATTGGACTTCCCCTTTAAGCCATACAGTAAAGCACTCTGGTGGAAGCTTTTAAAGAGGTTGTATTCGATATCTATAATTAAAATTACATTTTAGAATTACAATCTTATTATTTTTAAAATATAATTACAGATGCAACTATGAAGGGCAACAGTAACTGGTTCAGAAATAATCTGCATCTATTAGTGCCATTGTTCCTTTAAATCCAAATTAGAGCAGTTACTTTATCATTTAGTATTTTATTAACAATTAACATTAACATTCATTTTTTGCCAATATATGAATCACAACAGGCATTTTAATGTTTGTTTATCTCGTTGACTCAGGCTGTGTTAGTAAAAGTAAAGTTAATTATTGACTTGCTGACTTCAGGCCTGAGACTAAATGACAAATTCATTCACTGGTGTTGCCTCTGAGAGTTATGTCACATTGTTCATATCAGGAAGTAATCAGCAGCTGCACATGTCTTCATTCTAAGCCATAGAGAAGTCATTCATCAAAATGTGACCAGTTACACTGTAGCCCAGAACACAAATAAGTATCAGCAGCCATCTCAAGTCATTTTGCCTGGTCATGTGCTTTCAGAAAGAGCCATTGCTGCACTATGGAACTTGCTTTCAGGCAGGCTATTGTTTCTCCTACTCTGTGTAACTGAAGGAGTTGCAGTGGGACATGGATTTTTACTAAGTGCTGTTCTTATATCTATCAGGGAGTTGTTATCTGGTTACCTTCCCACAGTGTTGGACTGGGGGGCCCGGGGCCAACCGGGACTGCTGTTCAGGGCCCCCTGCCCCCCTTGCTGCTCCACACCGTGCTGTGCACTGCCTTCCTTGTGTTCCACGCCGGCGCACATGCGCAGACGGCGCGTTGCTCCGGCTTTCTTTTTTTTAAATACCACGATTGGTCTGGCCCAACGGGGCCCATGATGGGTCGAGGCCCACCGGGTTTTTTCCCCGTTTCCCGCCGGGCCAGTCCGACCCTGCCTTCCCACTGTTCTGTTGTTAAGCTGCTGGTTAGGGGGGATGATATCACTCCAACGTGCAGTACTAATAGAAGCACTGTTTTTTTTTTGTTTTTTTTTTAAACGTTTTACCATGACAGTTTCCCTTTAAGCTTACAGTTTCCCCAAGAGACCTGCTTTTCTTAAATAATTAGAATTTTTAATTTGCTTATCTTAAGTTGTTGCAAAAGTATCTAAATGCACCTGCCATGTATTCTGGTAAGCATGAGAACATTAGCAACCAAGAAAGGAAAGCTGATACTGGAAATAGTTTTTTGTGAATGGGCTCTTGCCCTCCACAAGTCCTTGTGAACTGCTCTTGAAGTGACACAGGAATCTGACCAATGTCACATACTGATTCGAGATGAACACACTGCCTGGAATTCTGACAGGAAAAAAACTGTGATTTCCATGTCAGCAATAAAGCAAACCCATGGTCCTGCTAAAACGTCATTTAATAATTGAAACTATCATTTTGCCAAAGAAAAACAAATATTTATCTGGCCAGGAAGTTCCGCACCACTTCCTGTATTTGAAAAGAGCTTCTGTTTTGTCAAGATTAAAACGAAAACACAAAATTAAGTATGTTTAAATATTTTGACAATCGTAATTTAACTTTGGGTTTATTATTTTATGGTGTATTATCAGATTAGTACACTGCAAAACTTGTGGGAACGTAGAGTTTCTAAATTAATGAAGAGATTGGGGATAATGTAATAAAAGGTGCAAAGTTTTGTAGTGGCCAAGTCACCCATATCAACCAATCAGCAGGAAGCATTTACTGGTCATAGTTACATAGTTACATAATTAAATTGGGTTGAAAAAAGACAAAGTCCATCAAGTTCAACCCCTCCAAATGAAAACCCAGCATCCATAACTAGGGATGTAGCGAACGTCGGAAAAAAAGTTCGCGAACATATTCGCGAACTTGCGCAAAAATGCGAGCGGTTCGCGAACGGTTCGCGAACCCCATAGACTTCAATGGGAAGGCGAACTTTAACATCTAAAAAAGACATTTCTGGCCAGAAAAATGATTTTAAAGTTGTTTAAAGGGTGCAACGACCTGGACAGTGGCATGCCAGAGGGGGATCAAGGGCAAAAATGTATCTGAAAAATCTGCCTGTGTGTGCTTGGAAGAGATAGTGTAGGGGGAGAGCTGTTAGTGATTTCAGGGACAGATGATAGTAAGTTTGCTGGCTAGTAATCTGCTTGATACTGCTCTGTATTGGAGGGACAGAAGTCTGCAGGGATTTGAGGGACATTTTAGCTTAGGTAGCTTTGCTGGCTAGTAATCTACTGTTCTCTTTAAACAACTGCCATACGTTGACCTTGTAGGCATTGTTTGCCCAGTTTTTTTGGACGCAGCCACTGAAGCACAGTTGCCAGAAAAAATATGCCATATAAATGCTGAAAATAGTAATTTTTCGCCATACGTTGACCTTGTAGACATTGTTTGCCCAGTTTTTTTGGTTGCAGCCACTGAAGCACAGTTGCCAGAAAAAATATGCCATATAAATGCTGAAAATAGTCATTTTTTGCCATACGTTGACCTTGTAGGCATTGTTTGCCCAGTTTTTTTGGTCGCAGCCACTGAAGCACAGTTGCCAGAAAAAATATGCCATATAAATGCTGAAAATAGTAATTTTTTGCCATATACGTTGAGTCAACGTATGGCAAAAAATGACTATTTTCAGCATTTATATGGCATATTTTTTCTGGCCTCTGTGCTTCAGTGGCTGCGGCCAAAAAAACTGGGCAAATAATGCCTAAAAGGTCAATTTATACACTAATACAGCGATGGATACGGATTACGTAAAATATATTATGGCTGCTTGAAAAAAGTCACTCCGGTGTTTTTTCTGGAGACGGTAATATTATGGATATTTAGACAGAATGTGAACAAGGTCACACAGCTAGATGGCAGTTGGTTGAATAACACACTGGGCAAAAAATGCCTACAGGGCAAATAATGCCTAAAAGGTCAACTTATACACTACTACAGCGATGGATACGGATTACGTAAAATATATTATGGCTGCTTGAAAAAAGTCACTCCGGTGTTTTTTCTGGAGACGGTAATATTATGGATATTTAGACAGAATGTGAACAAGGTCACACATCCCTCCAATAACAGAGCAGTATCAAAACGATTACTAGCCAGCAAACTTTCAACTGTCCCTGAAATCACTAACAGGCAGCAGCTCTCTCCCTACACTATCTCTTCAGCACACACAGGCAGAGTGAAAAAACGCTGCAGGGCTTCGGTTTTTATAGGGAAGGGGAGTGGTCCAGGGGAGAGCTTCCTGATTGGCTGCCATGTACCTGCTGGTCTGGGGTGAGAGGGCAAAAAAAAGCGCCAACAATGGCGAACCCAAAATGGCGAACGTCGCGCGACGTTCGCGAACTTCCGGCGAGCGCGAACACCCGATGTTCGCGCGAACAAGTTCGCCGGCGAACAGTTCGCGCCATCTCTATCCATAACACACCCCTCCCTACTTTCACATAAATTTTATATATCCATATCTATACTAACTAAAGAGCTTAGTATCACAATAGCCTTTGATATTATGTCTGTCCAAAAAATCATCCAAGCCATTCTTAAAGGCATTAACTGAATCAGCCATCACAACATCACCCGGCAGTGCATTCCACAACCTCCCTGTCCTGACTGTGAAGAACCCCCTACGTTGCTTCAAATGAAATTTCTTTTCTTCTAGGCCTCTGGTACGGTGATCCACTTTATGGGTAAAAAGGTCCCCTGCTATTTGTCTATAATGTCCTCTAATGTACTTGTACATAAAGTGTAATCATGTCCCCTCGCAAGCGCCTTTTTCCAGAGAAAACAACCCCAACCTTGACAGTCTACCCTCATAATTTAAGTCTTCTGTCCCTCTAACCAATTTAGTTGCACGTCTCTGCACTCTCTCCAGCTCATTTATATCCCTCTTAAGGACTGGAGTCCAAAACTGCACTGCATACTCCAGATGAGGCCTCACCAGGGACCTATAAAGAAGCATAATTATGTTTTCATCCTTAAGCCATTTTTTATGCGAGACAGAACTTTATTTGCTTTAGTAGCCACAGAATGACACTGCCCAGAATTAGACAACTTGTTATCTACAGACAACTTGTTATCTACATGGTCAGATGCTTAAAAAGTAACATCTGATGGACAACTGCATCTAGGTTAATGATTGCTGCATTAGCAATTTGGCCAAGGTCCACTTAAACCTGCCTCCTTACAATTCTTTGGACATTCTTTGCCACAGCCCAGCCGCCATCGCATCATAGGCCCACCGAATTCATGGACCTACATCCTTGGCCAGTGAAAAGCATATGAAAATGTATATAAATATGTAAATATACATATATATATATACACATACAATATATATATATATATATATATATATATATATATATATATATATATATATATATATATCATATATATATATATATATATATATATATATGACAACCTTTAAGCAGTCCCATGCAGATCATGTAAGAAAACTATATGCATTATGGTCCCTTAAAGAGGAACACAAGTATTTTAATGCTTAAAAGAAGCTCTAGCATGTGTTTGTGCAAAAGAAAAATGTAGAATGCACCTATGGGGGTCAAGAATTTACGCTGTGTACTGATCATAGCCCCTTAAGTACATTACTTATAATAATGGGACAAGGGAAAACAGGAATGCATATAGTTAAATGGTCAACAAGGCTTCTGAATTAATGCAAAACAACAGTCAAATGATTAGTCCAAAGCTTACCGGAATTCCCCTTTTTGCCGATTCTAAAAAACACTCGTTCTATTCCGAGTACACCAGACCTTTCCTTCAGATAAAGTTGAATCAGCACTAAAAAGCTTAAGGGGAGTAAGCAGTACAGCAGATAGTAGTATATAGTGTAGTATAGTTATACTCCTTTTTTATATACAAGCCAGCCCGCTTTCCAAAACTCTCAATTATACAGAGATAGCACGCAAAGCAGACTCAAGTGACTTGCATATCATCCAAATACCTCTTAAAGGTATTAACAGAATCAGCCCTCACGTCATCCGGGTGGGAATTCAACAACCTAGAGACCTGCACGCATCTGTTTTTTAAAACCCAACCCATACCCGATTTTCCCAAACCTAACCTGGACCCGCTGACCCACCTCCACGAATCTTCACCTGTCCTACTTCCCGCAGTGTACCTCGCGCCATCATCAGGGACATCACGTTGACCGGAAGTGGCGTCACAGCGAACATTTTTAGCCATTAGGACACTTGAAATTTTAGCTGTTTCCCCTGCATTGGCCACCTATAGCCCCCACCCAAATGCAGAGGATCGGGTACCAAAGGGGCATCTGCACACTGGGCAAATGAAGAATAATCCGCCCGAGTCACAATCATATTTTGAGTATTCTGCAGGTACCTGACCCGATACAGGACTCTACCACAACCTCACTGTCCTCACTGTGAAAACTCACCTATGTTGCTTCAAATGAAAGTGGCCTCTGGTGGGTTAACCCTTTTTATTGGTAAAAAGATCTGCCACCATCTGTCTATAATGCCCTTTAACGTACTTATAAAGAGTATTCATGTTCCCTTGCAAGTGTCTTTTCTCTAGAGAGAACAACGCTATCCCTGACAGTTTTAAATCTTCCATCCCCTTAACCTGTTTAGTTTCATGTTTCTGTACTCTCTCCAGCTCATTAATATCCCTCCAGAGCCCAAAACTGCACTGCATACCCAAAGTGAGGCCCTATTCATATAAGCCCTATTCATTGCACTCACCTGACCCGCCTCTGGTGGCAATTGGTCTGCCTGAACCTACCTGACCTGTAGGGTTCGGATGTCCGGCACATCTTTAGTCAGTAGCATAGATAACAATGTCAGTACTACTAAACATGGAGCCTTAAGGAACGGACTGATCTCTGCTGGTGAATGAGAATACGCCATTCTTATTGGTGGGTCCCCTGTAGTCACATTATGATATCTGAGGTTCTAAACTATAATCACAAGTAAATTAAATAAAAAGTGATAACTATTGTCTTCTATAAGGAACATGTATATTGATTGTGTTAAAGAATTCTGCCATTTCTGGGGATGCTTTAGTCAAATGTTATGGCAGATCCTTATTCATTGCGCTCATGTTGAACAAAGTGGTACACTGCCCTTTCAAGCACTTGTGGCCACGGCAGATGAACCCTTTCAATATGTTGATGTTTTGCTAACCAAACACAGGAAAATTGCAGAAAGTTTTATTGTCAGCAAGCAAACTGTTGTACAGCAAGCTGTAGAACGCATGCAGTGATGTACAATTAATAAAATATCCATACAATTCCCAGACTTTCTGTTTAATACATTAAGGGGCTGATATAGTAAGACTGGTGCTAAATTGCACCACTGCAGTTGCCCAAGCAGATCTTTACTTTCATTCTGTTACTAGTAGTAACCTGACCAAAACTTATTGCCCTTTGGTTGCTACGGTATGTATAACTAATTATGTGCTATTTAGCACCAATGTTTTTAACTGAGCCCATTGATTTAATGACTAGTTTTAGCTATGCACAGTCTGTATAGGTTTAACTACACTGAGGCTCATGGGGTTCTAATTACATTGCTGCACTGAGGGGGGTGTTGGTGCAGCTGTTCTTACACCTCAGTGATCATAAATATCTACCTAAAACTGATCTGTTTCAAAATGTATCTACTTGCAGACACTGTAATGAAAGACTGGGCTGCTTTATGGCTGAAAACACCTGTGGCATTTTCTCCAAAATCAGAAAAAACCCTAGAGGAGATACCACCAGTCCTCTACTTACGATTCCCTAGTCCAGTGATCCCCAACTAGTGGTTGGTGAGCGACATGATGCTCACCAACCCCTTGGATTTTCAGGCCTGGATTTTTGGCGAGGCCACAAAGGCCCAGGCCTAGGGCGGCATGATTCGAGGGGCGGTATGCCACCCAGCCACATCATTTTCCTAATGCAGTGAAAAAGACAGTGCCGGAAGTGTGTGCGCACTGAGTGTATGCGCACATATGCACCAGGGGGGCAGGGCAGCAGACAGTTTACGTAGGGCCTGGGGGCGCTGCTTATAGAAATCCGGCCCTGTGGATTTTGCTCCTAGTGGCCTCAAAGCAGGATCTTATTTTTGTTTTAGAAGAAAGTTTTGGTTGAATGAAAACCAGGTTTCTGGCCAAACATAGTATCCTGTAGAATGCCAATTCATATAAGGCTACCAGATAGCAAATTATATACTCTATTGGGCACCCTTCCTGTAACTTTTTTCATGCTTGCGTTGCTACACTTTTACATCTGAATGTTGCTCACAGGTAAAGTAGGCTGGGGACCCCCACTATAGTCAGTAGTAGAGATGTGCCGGTTAAATAATATTACACTTGCATTGGACCCTAACCCGCACCCAGCTCGTCAAGAAGCGACCAATTTATTTACCTGCCTGTCCATTCTCTGAAGTCATCAGAGGGGATAGTGGAGCTTAAGTATGAAAAAAATGTTGTCTCGTCATTAGAGAAGCTTGGTATGGTGCAGAGAGGTTGTGATAGTTGCTGGGTGGCAGCAATTAAGCTCACTACCTGCCATGACCCGCCTCTAGGGGCAACTGATGTGCCAAAACCTGCCTGACACACGAGTTTCTTTCAGATGCGCACATTATAACAATGTCAGTGTCATGATAACAATGTCAGTACGACTGAACCTAGAGTTTTAAAGAGGGGACTTGTGGCCTTTTTTGTGACTGAGAAAATTCCACATGTGCCATTAGACTAAGCTGCTAGTGGGCCAAGTGCAAAGATGTAGTTGGTGGCCCCCCTGTAGTCATATGAAGATATTAGAGGTACTAATCCACAATCACAGTCTTTTATTAAAAAAAAAACAAATAATACATGTTATTATTATTATTAATAATAATAATAATAATAATAATGGTTGTGTTATAGAATTCTGACACTTCTGGGGGATGCTTCAGTCAAATTTTATGGCAGATGAAAGGTCTGATGGTGAGCCCCCCGTCCTGGTGGGCAATAGGCGAAAGCCCCATTGGCCATTTATTAAAACAGCCCAGATTATAGAGATGGACGTGCTCATTTATTAGTCTTCTGATTTATTAGAATTTGCCACTTAACAGTGATAAATAGTAAGGAGTTAAATTTGAGATCACTGCAGAAAGTACTTTATGTGTCTTTTAGGAAACTTTGAAACATGAGTGATATATTGTAAGGACGTTTTTTTTCTTTTTACCTTTAGTGTATGCTGTAAATGTCTTGCAGCCCTTCAGTAAAGAAACCTGTTCCCAACAAAGAACGCTGGTAGGTTTCCATTAGCATGCTATCTTATCTTCACCGATAACACGTTTTTAAAAGTGACTTTTATCATGCAAGGAAAATTACAGAAATTTAACAGCCTTCAAATTGCTCCAAGCAGTTTCATTCATGGGTCACGTTAGTTTGTTTTAAAGGGCACCATTCCACTCACTGTTGTCACTTAACAGTGGGGGACTGTATGGACCTCTGCCCCCAATACCCCACAAAGTGCCAACATAAGGCCAGTTCAAACAGAATGTGCCTAGTGTACATGGACAGATACATATAACCTTTAAAATGTTTACTGTACTTCCTCTAAAGTATACAGAGTAAAACTATGAGTTTCGCTTAAACTGACCCATATCCCTACCATCTGCCTGGCACCTGTGTCTGAGTCAGTGATTTTAACACAGTATTGCTTAATGCTTGATAAGTACAATCTGAGCTGTAAGAAAGGCAACAGACAGTTGTATTGGTAATAATACAAACTATGTTATTAACACTGAATAAAACAGGAATTAAGCTATTGCCATACATTACCATAGTCATTTAACGTTTATGTATGTTTTTTGGGGTGTGGGAAGAATGTGGAGTACATGGATGAAACACTTGGGGAGAACATGCAAACACCTTGCAGTGGCCACGTAGTTACATAGTTACATAGTTACATAGTTAAATCGGGTTGAAAAACAGACAAAGTCCATCAAGTTCAACCGCTCCAAATGAAAACCCAGCATCCATACACACACCCCTCCATACTTTCACATAAATTCTATATACCCATATCTATACTAACTATAGAGTTTAGTATCACAATAGCCTTTGATATTATGTCTAACAATGGAATCGAACTCAGTGAGACACCATTCATGACACCATGGTCAAAAGTTATTATTGGAAGAGTAGAATATAACGTACATATTTTTTTATAACTCCCTTTATTGGTTTTGTTCAGTTAAACAGAATAAAATATTATTCAAACATTGCACCGTTCACACATCAGAAGCAAGGTCACTGTTGTAGCTATACATATTATTCTTTTTATCAACACAAAAGGAAAAATACAGACTAGCATTAGAACACAAATTAAATGGAAAAAAGAAAATAATAAGTAACCTTTTATCCAAAGTTGCTTTTTGTTAAGGTGATATTACCCGGGCCGTCATGTCATTTTAACTTTACTTGACCCATGTGGGGCATTGGCAGAGTTATTTGTATCCAGGTTGGTATTCTGCTTGTTTTTATATGTCAACATACATTTTTTAATTGTAATCTGGCCTCTGAGAACATTTATTCTTTTGATTTTTTTAGGGATGCACCGAATCTACTATTTGGGATTCGGCCAATCCCCGAATCCTTTGTAAAAAATTCTGAATACCGAACCAAATCTGAATCCTGATTTGCATATGCAAATAAGGTGCAGGAAAGGAAAAAGTGGAAAAAGTCAGATGATTTCACTTCCTGCCCCTAATTTACATATGTAAATTAGGATTCCTGGCCGAATCCTGAACCGAATCCTGGATTTGGTGCATTGCTAGATTTGTAACTAGTACGTAACTAGTATTGGAGCCCCCACTCTTATTACGAAAAGAACTCTATTTATGCAACATTTTATGAAGCTTGAGGAGGTCGTATCATAATATGAAGATAGATAGGCAGAAGCCGACTAGGGTAGACATACAGTAAGCTAACATACATAAAAAGATCTACTTATTTGTTCAGATTGTGTCAAATTAGCATATATTTGCCCAGTTTGGCTACAAATGGTGAGCCAAAGCAGCCATATAAGAATGCCCTGTCCTCAAGTCAATAACTTAATAAAATACCTAGATTCCCCACTTTTTATTTCAACAGAACAGCTGCAGTTGTCTAGATGTTGAGAATCACTGTGTTTGATATTATTCTTATGGTTTTTATCAAGTACATTATTATACAGTAATTGTTCATTTTAGGCTGAAAAATATGCACACAAATACCATTTTGTAGAATAACCTGGGGCAGTCATTTTATTGACAATCACAGAAAACTCAAGTAAGCTCTACATAGGACAATGACGCACAGGTAGCTTTGTTCCCAGGAAAAATTGCACTTCTAGCTGGCAACAAATCACTTAAAAATACAGAATGCAACAATGGAAATTGTTGTGGATAAAACACACAAGTGCATTTTCTAATTATGCAGTCTTCTGTAATTTCTTGTTTGAAATGTTTTTCCCACGTTGGCTCCTGTAAGCAGCAATGAAAAGGTATTTTCAGGCATTTTGTCACCTATGGGGAAGTGCAATTTCCTGCACCCTTTGTGACCTTTTGATATTCGAAGTCAAAGGATTTTAATTCCCCAGTTGAATATCAAGGGTTAATTAACCCTCGAATTTCGACCCTTGGCACATCTGCCCCCATGACATTTTGTTGACTGTGTTGTATCAAAACATCCAAAAACACCTTTGCATTAGGACAATCGTGAATTGCTGAAGTTGAAACATTTGAATTCTTTAATTCCGTGAACATGCAGAAGAAGGCTTTTTACAGAGATCATGTCTATCCTAATGAAAGAGCATTATATTATAAGACTTGCAGTTTTGTCCAATTCTGTGTTGTGGCCCGTAACAGGCATACAACAAGGTTAAAGGGCAGTTATCTTGTACATAGAACACATTATGAACTGACAGTTGGTCTCTGGAGTACAAGCCCAGCTCAGATTTCAAAAGTTTGCTGGCTAAATTATGCCATTGGTAAAGGAATCCAAGCAGTCAGCGCAAAATGAGAGGAGGAAACAAGAAGAAAGGCTAAAATGTGGTGATGTCATGATATGTGTGTATGAAACAAAATATCTAAGTCAGTGGGGAGACAAATAAAAGAGTAATGAGAGTACATATTAATATGTTCCCTGTTGTTTACATTTTATTTTCTTGTCTACAGTATGTAATGAATTAACACATATATTTGTGTAAACAAAGGCAAGAGGTCCACTGCACCCCTGTTTTGTTTAAAGAGGAGGCCATTTTTGGCAGCTTATGGCACAAATGTCTTAGCATACTGATTATGGGTGAGTGCAGAGGACTGTATGAATTGTTATAACAGCCTCATTGCACCCCCACCTAATGGTTTAAAATTTTATGGTGAGCACAACTTTGCTTTTTGCTATAGTATATAAAGGTGCAGTGACCAGTTTCAGTTTCAGACCATGTTGTAGCTCTCATTATTCCTAGCTACTAATCAGGTGTTCAATAAAAAAGGCAACTATTTAGGAATGTTAACCCTGGAAAGCAAGTTTAATCCTGGAAAGCTGTGTTAAATGTATAATGAAGCAATTTAATTCTCAATGAATCAGATGGAAAATGAGTGTAGGACTGGCCAGGGATGACCGGTGTAGTTGGCCAACTTGAATACATTGCAATATATGTGCTAACGTTTTCTTAATGCACAAAATGTCTTAGCATATTGATTATGCAAAGGAGTGCAAAGGATTGCAAAGATGCAAAGGACTTATTGTCTTTGTCTGTATGAATTTTATGGTCACAGCCTGATTGCACCCCTGCCTAATGGTTTAAAATTTAATGGTATATATATATATATATATATATATAAAATAGTATATAAATAATTGTAAAGTGGACCAGCAGTCCATTTACAAAACTCAATAATTTATTGTAATATCACAGTGTCTCCAAGACAATGTGTTATTACAATAAATGATTGAGTTTTGGAAACGGAGTGCTGGTCCTCTTTACAATTATTTATATATATATATATATATATATACAGTCCAAGAGTTCTTAACGCACACCGTAATACATTAATCTTGGTCGATACCTGGGTGCTATCTTTACTGGCAGAATTATCCAAATAACGAAAAAGAAAAAGGTCTTGATAAAGGTCTTAGGAGCAGACCGAAACGTTGCCCGAATTTTTTATGTAAATTAATAAATATGGAATTTAAATTTTTTGTATACAAATCCTGGTGTGTATCTTTTTCTTTTTCGTTATATATATATATATATATATATATATATATATATATATATATATATATATATATATATATATATATATATATATATATCTACCTTTTTAAACTATGGCATACGTAATATTTCCAACAAGTGAATGAATGAATTAATTATGCAGAATTATTTATCAACAACATATCAACAACATAATTTCTGTATATTGTGGCCCACCAGCATAAGATATTTTAAATGATCTGCACAAAACATGGAGAAAGTTAGACAGCACAGCTCCATCTGAAAGAAACAGGGTGTTACAGCACTTCAGATTCAATTTCCAGCGTGGCTATGACTGTACTCACATAAAATGCAATAATCCTATCTGTGGGCAACATGGCGGTAGAATAATGGTGCAATCCAAATACTGGGCTATAATTGCTGACCTATTAAAATAACTTTATCCCTGTGACATTTTATAAACCTTCAAAAGTTCTTGTGATCATGTGCAAGATGCCTTTACAATTAGTTAATAATTAAAGGTTTAGCTAGGTTTGCTAGGTTAGGAGACGGGTCATGCTTATGATAGTCCCAAATTCTTTATAGCAACTTTTTCCTTGCCAAATACAGCAGAATGAGAGGTAAAAACTTTTCTCACCTCCTGGCTGCCTGCCTGAGTCAGAAGTCTATGGGAATCCACAGCTCCCCTGAGTTCTAACACCTACGTATCTGCTTTTAAACCAAGCACTTGCTAAACATCGTATTATTTGTGTTTTTCATCCACAATGCTTTAGTTACCTTGTTACAACAGGTCTGAGGAAGAAGCCCAAATATTCTACAAGTGGTAATATATATTAAAATGTTAATTTTCAAGGCGTTTGACAGGGTAAATTGGGAATATATGAAAGCTACATTGGCCAAATTCCAGCTTGGACCAACTTTCTTAAAAGCTGTCTCTCCACTATACTCGTATCCCACAGCTAAAGTCTGTACCAAGGGAGCCCTGTCAGACGCCTTCGAGCTTACAAATGGGACAAGGCAAGGGTGCCCTTTGTCGCCTTTGATCTTTGCCTTAATGGTCGAACCTTTAGCCCACAGTATTAGGGACAATCAGGATATAAAGGGCATCCCCACACCTGCTGGACAACAGAAAATTGGTTTGTTCGCAGACGATATTCTCTTGGCTATTACGAATCCCTTAACCTCTCTACCTAATATTCTCAGGGAACTTGACAGGTTTCAAGTAGTATCGTGGTATAAAATCAACACTGCAAAAACGCAGGCTTTACCAATTAACATATATAGGCGGGTTCTGGAAGGAATTACACACTTTGAGTGGCGTGATTCCTATATCACCTATTTGGGAATCAAGCTACCCAGAGACCCGAACATGATATTTAAATTGAATCATTCCCCATTGATAAAACTCGTTGAATTAGAATGTAACAGATGGCGAAAAGAAACTATTTCTTGGTATTGGCGTGTAATGGCTATAAAAATGAACCTTTTACCACGAATTTTATATGTATTTAGAATGTTGCAGATCCCGCTCCCTACTAAATATTTGGCGACTATACAGAGAACTATGAATAGATTCTTATGGCAGCAAAAAACCCAGAGAATGGCCTTCTCGACTACTCAATATTCTAGATCTTCAGGAGAATTGGGAATACCCAATGTCAAAGCCTATTATATTGCCACTATTTTGGAATCAGTTGTCCGTTTGCATGCAGAAAGGGGCTGCAGAGCATGGGTGGATATGGAAGCTCAAATGATGGGGGATAAGTCTATAATTCACCTTTTCTGGATGCCCAAACATACCAGACCACCATTGGACAGTCTTTTACCCACCACTAAACTGTCCATAAATATCTGGGATACTGTGCAAACAAAGCTTAAGTTTGGTACCTTTCCTTCCCCTTTATTGCCTCTGAAAGCGCTGAAATATTTCATCCCACAGATAAACATTAACAGCTGGGCTACTGCTGGGATTTCCCGACTAGGACACCTCTACCAGCTCTCAAAACTACGTCGGTTTGAGGACCTGATGCAGACCTATGGTTTACAACCACATCAAGTCTATACTTATGGGCAAATCATGCATTTTCTGCGCACCGCTGCTGTGGATTACAAAACATTACGCACTCAGTCATTTATGGAGTGCCTCTGTGGTAAATTCTGGAACGGTAAATCGATATTGTCGGATTGCTATAAAATGCAAATATCACGTGAGGAATCTCAAAAACTTCCATACATGGATAAATGGGAACAAGAGCTTCAACTGCAGTTTTCCCCAGCTCAGTGGTCCGCATGTATTAGTAGTCCTAAAGGCGCTACCCACTGCACTAACCACCTGGAATCTCACATTAAAGTGGTTGGTAGATGGTACCTAACACCCTCCAGGATTGCAAAGATTTCTCCAAATTATCCAAACATGTGTTGGAGACAATGTGGACAGCCAGGTACAATGCTTCACATGTGGTGGCAGTGTGTAAAAGTTACAGTTTTCTGGACAGAGCTTTTCAATTTAATAAAGGAGATATTCCACAGGGAAATACCCCAACTGCCCCAGATAGCACTACTCCAAATCTACCCAGTACAAATTTCAAAAGCTGAGAGGCGCCTTCTGTTTCAGATACTCAATGCAGCACTAACTCTTATAGCGAGTACTTGGAAGACACCAACTACTCCTTCGTTACAGCAGTTGATCAAACGGATAGAATCTAGGAAATGTATGGAATTTTTGACGGAAACATACCCGGAAAAGAATCTTCGAATCATACAGACATGGGAACCGTGGACTCCCTACCAGCTTTCCATATCCACCTAGTCTGTTTAGCCCATTCTTATAGTCCAGAAGGCCAACTCGCATCCTCTGAGGGCCACGCATAAGTGTTAAGCTAGTCTTTTCTAATTGCTTGATCAATGTGTTCCTTAGATGTCAGGCGAATCAGGGTAGTGCTATCATTTTATATTGCTGCATAAGAACCATTATTGTGTACTTGCTCATTATACCTTGCACATGTCATTGTATGCCACTGCTTACTCTTTCTGTTTGTTTTTATGCCAATAAAAGCAGTATTGAATTTCAAATTTTTTTTTTAATTTTCTACAAAATGGACAATTTGGACAAAAGAGCAATACAATAAAAATGCCACTCTCTCTCTCTCTTCTATATAGGGAGTGAAGAAGAAATTAAATAGTTGCTGGCTGCTCCCACGGTAGTTCAAGTTTAGTATCTTTATAAAACAGAAAATAGCAGAAGCTCAAGGCCCTTACTACAATTCTATCCATAGATAAGAACATGGGTATGAGACTGACCTTGAGTCCTTCTTTTAATAATACTTCTTTCTGCCTATAAGAGGAGATAGGGCATGAATGAAGAAAAAAATATTATACTTCGCTTCTCATCAGAATTCTTTTTAAACACACAGGTGTTTTGTATCTCCGACTAAAAACGTGTTTGTTTTATTTTACTGTGCTGCAGAATATGTTGGCATTTTATAAATGTTTATTATTATTGTGAATTCTACTACTACTACTACTATTACTACTATATATATTAATAATATTATAATATATAGTGAATAAAGTACCCCCTTTTGTAAAATATAGGGATATTATAAGTTACCGAGGAGTTTCATGACCATATAAAAACACGAGGCCGAAGGCCGAGTGTTTTTATACAGGTCATGGAACTCCGAGGTAACTTATAATATCCTCATATTCTACAACTGGGGGTACTTTATTTATTATAATACACAAATTTCAATGAGTCATGTGACAGAAATGACATCAGAACTCACCGTTTATAACTGATGACATCAGAACTCACCGTTTATAAGGATATAATTTACAGGATATTCATGGCTTTTGTGTATTATAATAGTATAATTAATTTAAATAACTAATAAGGGCAGAGTCAGATGGAACATTTTGTTGCCCACACAAAATTGCCAGCATGCCCAAAAATACCTCAGTATTGTAGGGAGTGTGGGGATTGGTGAGTTCACAACATTTCATAATTAGGCAAAATTGATTCCTCCTGCATTTTCGTGCAATACACAAATTTGTACTGTTTTGAACACAGTGATTTTGGTACAGGTATGGGGCCTGTTGTTCAGAATGCTGAGGACTTGGGGGTTTTTAGATAAGGGATCTGTCTGTAATTTGGATCTCCGTACCTTAAAAAAAAATAATTTAAACCAAGTAGGATTGTTTTGCTTTCAATGAGGATTAATTATATCTTAGTTGGGATCAAGTACAAGTAGGGTTGTCACCTCACCACTTTAAAACCGAACACATATGGAATTCACCGCCTGCATGGCTAATTAGCAATTCATTTAGATGCATGCTGCAGACTGAATTGATTTTTCCCCGGTCACTGTGGCAGCCATCCCACTAAGGGTGTTTTCCCACCCCCACATGCTGATAGGACAGAACCTCCAAAATCATCCAATGAGCTACCTACCTCTCCCTTATCCACCCTTTCCGCTCCGCTCCTATTGTCTTTTTTTCTGTCCTCGCAAGGCTGATAGGATGGATAGCTTTTGGCTCGGTAACCTAGGAGTTATTATCAAGTTCCTAGAAGGGCTGAGTAATGCGTTTCTTCTTAGAAGACTCCTACCATCCAAAAATCTGCATCGGCAGTGCGCAGGTCTGTGTGTTACACCAGGAGATTGCGCGAGCAGGAGGGAGTGACGTGCGCATACCTTAGGCGCCATCTTTCTTGTGGGAAAACGGCCAATACGTCGGCGCACAATACACGCAGCTTCCTGTGCGCGCGAGCTTGTTTCGCATAGGGAGAATACACGCTCAGACGCTGCAGAAGTGTTGGAGTTTCTTTCTAACAGGGGACAAGTGCCAGAAGTCCACCATTCGTCTTCCAGGACGTAATATTACAGGTCAGCAATGGATTAATGAAGGTGCTTGGAACACATATATGTGAAAGAATTGTACAAATGTAATATCATTTGTTTTTAGCCTCAATCCAAGCATGGAATCCCAAATGCCTAGTTGCCCAGAAAATGCTGCCCATAGTATCAGGAGGTGAGCCATTTTGAGTAAAAGCTATTGCTATTTTTATTTTTATTGAAGAAAAAAAAAAAAATGGATTTTGTCTGTTTTTTTGTTTTTTTCTATATCTCAGTGTGTCTTCACCTAAGAAAAGGACTAGTAAGGAGAAGAATAAGATTTGTGTAGCATGTGAAAACCCAGCACAGAAACACTCAAAATTATGTGAGAGATGTTCTAGAAGATTAGCGGGTGATGCTGCAGCTGACACTTCAGAAGTTATGAAGTGGATCAAAGAAGCAGTAGCAGAAGGGGTTAGAGCTGCTTCAAAAAGATCTAGGACTGAGATGGAGCCGGAACCATTTGTGAACACTCAAAGTGAACATAGCCAAAGTCTTAGTGGAGTGATATCGGACGTTTCAGATGAAGAAGATTTCAGAGAGGAATCCGTAGGAGGTTCTTTTGATTTAAGTGGTGTGGAACCATTAATTAAAGCTGTTAGGGAACAGTTAAATTTACCTGAAACAGCAGAAGCACAAACTTCTACATTTAACCCGTTTAAGTCACTTAAAAGGGAGAGAACTACTTTTCCAATCCAAGAGATCATTAAGGATGTGGTGGTAAGAGAATGGGAAAAGACAGAAGGAAAGTATCCTGTTCCCACAAGGCTTCATAAATTGTATCCATTCCCAGGAGATGAAGAACAGGTTCTGGATAAACCACCGAAGGTGGATGCGGCTGTAGCTCGTCTATCTAGAAAAACAGCACTACCGGTGGATGATGTAGTATCCTTCATTAATCCGATGGATAGAAAGATGGAGGCATCGCTAAAAAAATCTCACATGGCAATTGGAGCCACAATAAAGCCAGCATTAGCTTTAACCTCAGTATCCAGAGCTCTACAGGGTTGGATACAAAATGTGGAATCAGCACTAAAAGGTGGGGTAAGCAGAACAAAGATTCTAGATTCTCTATCGGAAGTAAAATTAGCAGCGGATTTCATTACAGAATCCTCACTAGATTTAGTGAAATCTTCATCCAGGTCAATGGCCCTATCTGTAGCGGCAAGAAGAGCTCTATGGCTTAGGGCATGGAATGCGGACAAGGCTTCTAAAATGAGCCTTTGCAATCTGCCTTTCGAAGGTTCCATGTTGTTTGGAACAAAACTGGAAGAAATAATAAAAAGAGTCACAGGAGGTAAGAGCGTTTTCCTGCCACAGGAAAGGGCACCGGTAAGAAATTTTGAAGCAGGAATAGAAGGAAATTCCTTTCGAGACAGAAAATTCTTCAGAGACAGACGACAGTATAGAGACACAAGACAAAACACAAAGACCAATTATTGGAGAGGAGGTCAGAGTGCAAGTGTCAAGACACAAGGAAACAGGAGTAATCCTAAACAGTCCAAAAAGTGGTACTGGGATAGAGGCAGTCCAGTCCTCAACAATACCCAGAAGATAAGAAAGATTTTTAGGGGTCTGGACAAAGTCAGTGAAAGATCAATGGGTAATCCAAACGTTAAGAAGAGGATATCTTTTGGAACTCGAGACTTATCCAAAGGACAGTTTGTTCCAATTGTCGAAAATTCCTGGTCAAATAGACAAACGAAAACTGCTACTGAGTTACATTCGGCAAATGCTACAGGAGGGAGCCATTATTCCAGTACCAGAAGAATACAGAAGGAAAGGTGTTTATTCAAAACTATTTCTACTGAAAAAGAAGACTGGAGATTTTCGCCCAGTGTTGGATTTAAGACCAATAAATTCATATTTAAAGATACAAAGATTCAAGATGGAGTCGATTCAATCTATAATTACACAAATAGATCGAGGAGACTGGATGGTGTCATTAGACCTCAAGGATGCATATTTACACATACCATTGGCTCACAGACATCAAAAGTTTCTAAGATTTGCGATAGAACAAAACAAGCATTTCCAATTCACATGCTTACCGTTCGGTCTAGCAACATCACCCCGTGTGTTCACAAAGATTTTGCAAACGCTAATTGCAGAAATAAGAAAGACAGGATCCAAATTTATCACTATTTGGACGATATACTCTTAAAGGCCAGAGATCCAAAGACTTTACAACAACACAAAGAATTTGTAGTACAGTTTCTTCAAGAACATGGATGGGAAATAAATCAGCAGAAAAGTCAATTGATCCCAGCTCAAGATCTGATTTATTTAGGAGCAAGGTTTCTAACGAAACAGGCAGTAGTTACATTACCAGTACAAAAAAGGGAGAAGATAAAAACTACAGTAAATCAATTGCTGAAGAAATCTACGAGAACGGCCAGAGAGATGAACAGTGCAATTGGACTTCTAAATTCGACAATACCCTTGTTGAAATGGGCAAGATGGCACATAAGACCATTACAGCAGTGCTTCCTACGGCAGTGGAGGAGATCAGAAGCAGATTGGGAACAGAAAATAATCTTGACCCAAGAAGTAAAACAAGAATTGAGATGGTGGTTGTCAAACAAAAATTTAGACAGAGGGATATCTCTCAATCAGACACGTTGGAGAATGTTGACGACAGATTCCAGCCCTCATGGCTGGGGAGCCCATGTGAATCAATTAATTCTTCAGGGCACTTGGAGGAAGGAAGAACAAACCTTGACAGCCAATGTGCTAGAACTCAGGGCAGTGTGGAAAGCGATACAACAACTTGGTCGCCAATTAACAGGAACAGCCCTGTTAGTCAGATCCGACAATCTAGCAGCAGTAATGTACATAAAGAAACAAGGGGGAACTCAAAGTACAAATCTGTTAAGGGAATTACAGCCCATTATGAATTGGGCAGAGACTCATTTGCAGTATTTAACAGCACTGCACATACCTGGGAAATGCAATCAAGTAGCAGACTTTTTAAGTCGAAAGCTGGTGAACAAACACGAGTGGGAATTGAACCAGAAAGTGTTTCACCAGATAACGAGAGTATGGGGTCAACCAGAGAAAGATCTAATGGCAGTATGGGGGAATCAGAAAGTGAAAAACTTTTACTCCCGTTTTCAATGTCATCAAGCGGAAGCGATAGATGCTCTGGATCAGGACTGGAGTCAGGGACTTTTGTACATATTCCCACCATTCCCTCTGATACAGAGGGTTCTGAAGAAAATCCAGAGGGAGAAAGCCAATATAATAGCAATTATTCCAGATTGGCCAAAGAGGGTATGGTACCCATTGTTGAAAAACATGGAAACAAACAGATCATTACCTCTACCCAACAGATCAGATCTTCTGTTACAAGGTCCAATCAAACATCCATGTCCTCAAGAGCTATCCCTAAAGGCCTGGAAATTGAAAGGAACAGGTTAAGGGAAGAAGGGTTTTCAGTGGCAGTAATAGACACTATGATAGCGGCTAGAAAACCCACAACAAATAAAACCTATGAAAGGGTGTGGAAAACCTTTTTATCTTGGTTACTTAAAAAAGGAGTCACTCCTGAAGAAGTAACGGTTTTTCATATACTTGACTTCCTTCAGGATGGATTGGAGAGTAATTTAAGTGTTAGGACCCTAAAATTGCAAATTCAGCAATTTCGGCAGTAACAGGCGTTCAGTGGGCAAAGAACCCCAGAGTGATAAAATTTCTAACAGGAGCACTACATATTAAACCAACAGCGAGAGAGTTATCAGCAGTATGGAATCTACCACTTGTTTTGGAGAAATTAACAAAGGCCCCATTTGAACCAATAGAGACGGTGTCAGAAAGGATACTGACGTTAAAAACAGTCTTCTTGGTGGCAGTCACTTTGTCACGAAGAGTGAGTGACTTACAGGCACTTTCAGCAAAAGAGCCATATACAGTTATACAAGCAGATAAAATCTGTATGAGAACGGTACCAGAATTTTTACCAAAAGTGGTATCACAACAACACATGAATAAGGAAATTGTGTTGCCAGCTTTTTTTCAGAATCATAATTCACAACAAGAAAGAGTCTGGCATAATCAAGACATGGTCAGATGTTTAACGGTTTATTTAAAGAGAACCAAGGAGTGGAGAAAAACAGATAAATTATTCATTATCCCTACAGGAAGTAGGAAGGGACAAGCAGCTGCAACCTCGACAATAAGTAGATGGATTGTAAGCTGTATTAAAATGGCTTATGAAGAGAGCGGAAAATGCTTACCAAAAGGTGTAAAGGCACACTCTACAAGGGCAATCAGTGCTTCTTGGGCATTTCAGGCGGAAGTTCCAATGGGGGAAGTATGTCAAGCAGCAACTTGGAGTTCTGCAAATACCTTCCTTGAACATTATCATTTAGACGTTAAGTCTACTAATAAGGCAAATGTAGGCTTAAAAGTACTGGAGTCAGTTTGTAACTCAAAATAAAGCATTCTTCCAAGCAGGAAAAGATTGAAGTTGTTATTAAAACCCTCCCTATGATATTGCTCAAGTACATCACCCTTAGTGGGATAGCTGCCACAGTGACCGGGGGAAAAGGGAAAATTTAACTTCATACTTACCGAAATTTTCTTTTCCTGGTTACTGTGGGCAGCCATCACACTAAGCCCTCCCAAAGTACAGCTTGGACAAAAAAGACAATAGGAGGGGAGCAGAAAGGGTGGATAAGGGAGAGGTAGGTAGCTCATTGGATGATTTTGGAGGTTCTGTCCTATCAGCATGTGGGGGTGGGAAAACACCCTTAGTGTGATGGCTGCCCACAGTAACCAGGAAAAGAAAATTTCGGTAAGTATGAAGTTAAATTTTCCCTTATGTGCAGCCATGCATCTAAATTAATTGTTAATTAGCCATGCAGGCTGTGAATTCCATTTGTGTTCAGTTTTAAAGGGGTGAGGTGGCAACCCTAAGTACAAGGTACTGTTTTATTATAACAGAGACATTTTTAAAAAAATGTTAATTATTTAATTAAAATGGAGTCTATCGAAAAGGCCTTCGTGTAATTCTGAGCTTTCTGTATAACAAGTTTTCTGATAACAGATCATATATCTGTACTCTAAAATGTTGTGGTAAGTTAAGGCATTTTGTCATCCCCACAGGAGGCAATTTTGTGTGGGCCACAAATGGGCACCGATGGTCCCGTACCTGGAACTCTCTACCTTGCTCTGTAATGATAGAAGCCTCAAAGAGTGATGTTTTAAAACACAAGTAACAGAAAGTCTGGATTTTACACTTTTTCCAATTTTGAAATGATGCTTAGAAGTAAAATGGCAAACTTTTCTCATTATGTTTAGAGAATCTCTATAATGTGAAAATATATTTAAAATAAACTCAAGGCTCAGATTTTGTCTTGTACTTACAATTACCTCATAAAAAGTAAAAACACAAATGTCACAAATCCTAGACTAATTTAATTTATTTTATGAGAAGGTGAGCAGAGAACTCGATTCTGGGATGGCAGTGGATGTGATTTACTTAGACTTTGCTAAAGCATTTGATACAGTGCCACACAGAAGGTTACTGGTTAAATTAAGGAATGTTGGCCTGGAACATAGTATTTGTACCTGGATAGAGAACTGGCTAAAAGATAGACTACAAAGAGTGGTGGTAAATGGAACCAGTGTCGGACTGGCCCGGCGGGAAACCGGGAAAATACCCGGTGGGCCCCGACCCTCATGGGCCCCCGCCGGGCCAGAACCCCTCTCTAAATATTTATATTTAAAAAAAAAAAAAATTATCGGCGCTGAGCAGCGCCGCCTGCGCGCCAAGCGGCGCTGTTGCGCATGCGCACGGAGCGGCTTCCTTGCTGAGCCAGCGCGTCACAGAGGGGGGACGGGTGGCTGGAGGGGGGCCCTCGGCAACAGTCCCGGTGGGCCCCGGTCCCCCCAGTCCGACCCTGAATGGAACATTTTCTAATTGGACCAGTGTTGTTAGTGGAGTACCGCAGGGCTCTGTACTAGGTCCCTTGCTTTTCAACTTGTTTATTAATGACCTGGAGGTGGGCATTGAAAGTACTAATTCTATTTTTGCAGATGATACTAAATTGTGCAGAACTATAGGTTCCATGCAGGATGCTGCCACTTTGCAGAGTGATTTGTCTAAACTGGAAAACTGGGCAGAAAACTGGAAAATGAGGTTCAATGTTGATAAATGCAAGGTTATGCACTTTGGCAAAAATAATATAAATGCAAGTTATACACTAAGGGGCAGATTTACAAAGCTCGAGTGAAGGATTCGAATTAAAAAAACTTCGAATTTCGAAGTGTTTTTTTGGCTACTTCGACCATCGAATGGGCTAGTTCGACCTTCGACTACGACTTCGACTACGAATCGAACGATTCGAACTAAAAATCGTTCGACTATTCGACCATTCGATAATCGAAGTACTGTCTCTTTAAGAAAAACTTCGACCCCCTAGTTCGGCAGCTAAAAGCTACCGAACTCAATGTTAGCCTATGGGGAAGGTCCCCATAGGCTTGCCTGTGTTTTTTTGATCGAAGGATATTCCTTCGATCGTTGGATTAAAATCCTTCGAATCGTTCGATTCGAAGGATTAAATCGTTCGATCGAACGAATAATCCTTCGATCGTACGATTTGCGCTAAATCGTTCGACTTCGATATTCGAAGTCGAAAGCTTTTAGTTCCTAGTCGAATATCGAGGGTTAATTAACCCTCGATATTCGACCCTTAGTAAATCTGCCCCTAAATGTCAGTGTGTTGGGAGTTTCCTTAAATGAGAAGGATCTTGGGGTTTTGTAGATAACAAGTTGCCTAATTCCGGGCAGTGTCATTCTGTGGTTACTAAAGCAAATAAAGTCTTGCATAAAAAAGGGAATTAACTCACGGAATGAAAACATAATTTTGCCTCATTGTAGGTCCCCAGTAAGGCCTCACCTTGAGTATGCAGTGCAGTTTTGGACTCCAGGCATATAAATGAGCTGGAGAGTGTGTAGAGAGGTTCAACTAAACTAGTTAAAGGAAGACTTAAATTATGAGGGTAGACTGGGGTTGTTTTCCTGGTAAGTTGATTACACTTAGAAGTACATTAGAGCAACGGTTGCCAAACTTTTTTTACCCCAGGGACTGTTGTAAAGCTTTAATTTTTTTCAAGGACTGGGGGGGCGTGAACTGAGAGTGGCACTTAGCTTCAAATGTGAACGCGCATCAGCAAATTTCGTACACGCTGCATTAAATTCGGTCTCGCCGCGTCAAATTCAGACTCAGGCCAGGCCGCAGACATACTAGAACTGGGTCGCTGAGCCAAGTCTGAATTTGACGTGGTGTGCACGAAATTTGCCACTACAGGTCTATATCTATATCTTATGAATTGCCCATAGGGTATATCAGAGTATCAAAATACAACTATTTGCAAGAAGAACTGAATTTCCTGCAGCTGACTTTTTTTTGTGCAAGTTTTTCTTTGTTGTTTCAATTTTAAATGGAGAGAGAATGGAGGAGATATAAAGAGATCATATAAGAGAGATTGAGAAAATAGAAAGAAGTTGGGCATCCAAACTGAAAGATTTAACAAGTCTAAACCAATATTGTTCCCTGCAGTTGACTTTAGTGTGTTTTTTTCATGGAGTATAGTGATGAGCAGGTTGACCCGTCACCCATGGGGGTTTACCGCTGGTTGGGCCGGTTGGGGTTGTAATTTGGTAAATCATTGCAGTTTAGGGTTGGGTTAGGATCAGACTGAAGAAGTATACTCCTCTGCTTCCCTGTCTTGGGACCAAAGGCAAGCACAGAAGTAATGTATAGAGCGAGAAGATGTGGGTCCTATAGTGGCAGCATTTTGCAAGATAGGGTGCAGTTTTTTTCCCTCACCTATCAAAATTCAAGGAAAAATAGAATCATGGAGGGGGTTGCCAATTTGTAAGGCACACCAAGTGATGCTTGAGTCTTAAACTTTCACAACTTGCTGGCCCCTCTGCCACAATCTATTGCCGTCCAGGCATCAAAAAATTATTTGGCGTCTTTCTGGTAAGCAATACTGATTCACGTGGGTTTTTCCTTAGTTCAGTTATGGGCCCTGTTTTCCAGAATGCTCAGGACCTGGGGTTTTTCCAGATAACGGGTTGTTCTGTCATTTGGATCTTCATACCTTAAATCTACTAGGAAATCATTTAAACATTGAATAAACCCAATAGGCTGGTTTTGCTTTCAAAAAGGATTAATTATATCTTAGTTTGTATCAATTACAAGTTACTATTTTATTATTATTTTATTACTATTGTATTATATACAGAGAAAAAGGAAATCGTTTTAATAAATAAGAATTATATGATTAAAATGGAGTCTATCAGAGATGGCTTTGCCATAATTCGGAGCTTTCTGGATATCTGGTTGCTGGATATGGATCCCATACCTGTATACTCACATACAGTATATTATTGCTAGATTTGGAAGCTTTATACCAACTACTTGTGAGCTGTTTTCACTGTGCAGTTTCTGGCAAAGTGAGTGCTAAGAAGGTTGTTTTATTATCAACATACACATTATTAAAGGGGAAAAAAGCCTCTTCTTGCCACAGGACTGGAGACAAGAGGGGCTAAATAATAGTGAATGGGATGAACCTATTCATATTATTAGTTTTGGAAGTCTGTAAATATTTGTTGGGGTTCTGAAAGACCAGCAAAGTCTAGTTATAGGTGGTATGCATGACTCTAGAAGTCCATCCCAAAGTCCTGCGGGAAAAAGACCTTGAACATTTTCTATGGAAAGGAACAAAACTATGCAGGACAAGCAGGTCATTCAAGTGATCAAGTTGGAATTCAAATACAAGCATTTCAGAACATTGGGGCAAATTTACTAAAGGGCAAAGTGTCTGTATCTAATGAAAATACACCAGAAATACCATCTGCAGGGACATCGCCAATTTACTTACAGGTGTTATTTAACAGGACAATTTGCTAGCAAAAGACTACATCCATAAAAAAGTTTTGCTCCCTATCGCCAGTGAATTTTCGCTCAGGCAAGCGATCGCTATCCCTTTCACCAGAATTTTATTTGCCAGCTTAGACCTGGCAAACAGATAAGATGAAGCTACATCCTCCTCAATCTTATGTCAGTGACATCATATCCTGTATGCAAAAGTGTCATAAAAATGGAAAAAAAAACCAAAGTGCTGGCATTTCATATTTTAAAGTGGGAGTGATTTTAAAAGTTGTAACTATTTAATATTTTTGTTTTAACATTTCTTTTAACCATTTGAGGGGCATGCCACATTTGTTTTAGGGTGGGCTCATGTCTAGGGCAATAGAGGATCTCTTTTGTCTTTATTTTGCTTCCTTGGACATTTGTAATAATAAGTGGCCACTTCAAGCATTTGCACCAACTTCTCTAACAAAGACACATATATGACCTTTATGTACTCGCCCTATTCAAATTGACCTAAGAGTACTAACGAAGTTTCGCTAGGCAGAAATGAGCACTAACGAAAGTTTGATATGAAATGCACGCGCTGATGAATTTACACTAGCGAAACTTCGCCAGCGTTTGTCCAAGACACAACTTTGCATTTTAGTGAATTAGCGTAGTGGTAGCGAATTTTCACCTGAATAAGTTGCATGAAGTGTGGCAAGCCTTCCGAGGCAAAAATTTGCCCTTTAGTGAATTTGCCTAATTTCTGAAGACCTGTGGATCCTCAGTCAGGATGGGATCTCACAAAAATTTTAAGCAATTTATTGAATCAAAAGGTGATAAAGCAAGTTCATCAACAACAGAGGAGTGTATTTCCCTTAGTTTCTATCGAGAAAAAAAAACCAGGAGATTACAGAGCTATCGTATATTTGAGTTAAAATGGAAATTCAGAAATCCTTCAAGAAGTAGATCAAGGAAACTGGCTTGTCTCAACTGCTATAAAAGATGCCTGCACGTTCCAGTGGCCAACTCTCATCAAAGTTTGAGTTTTTTTGTCCTGGGAAGGCAATTCCTGTATCAAGTTCTGCCGTTGCTTTGCTGAGAAGTTACAAAAGTCTTGATCACATTGCTTGCAGCTCTCAGAGAAAAAAAGTATACAAATCTATGCCTATTTAGACAATATTATAGTCAAGGCCAAAACTTTTGATTTATCAGAAGAATTATGTACTAAAATTCCTTCCATATTATGGCTGGAAGATAAATTCCCACAAGTTTCATTTGAATCCTGTACACAGTCTAGTCTCCTGCACCTTGTATGTGCACCAATAGGAAAATTAACCCTCACCACTGAAAAAGGCCTAAAACAGTGTTTGACAGAGCTGGTTTTACAGTTGAGGCAAAATACAAAAGCGGTGGGTTGGCATCTCTATATTTGCTCATTATGAATAATGCCATGCACAACCATCATGATAAGGAATCTGTGCCACCACTGAAATATTTTTTATATTAATAACCATATAGTGCCTTAGTCTGGTCTTTGACAATAAGGGGGTTATTCATTAAAGGCCAAGTTGTATTTTTCCCAAAAAATTTGAGTAAGTTTCAACAAAAAAAACTTTGAATGTTTTCTATGGAATGGAAGAAAACTATCCAGGACAAGTGGGTCATTCAAGTGATTTCATTAGGTTAAAGTTGGAATTCAAACACAAACATTTCAGAACATTGGGGCAAATTCACTAAAGGGCAAAGTGGCCGTCACGAGCGAAAATTCGTCAGAAATACCATCCGCAGGGACATAGCCAATTTACTAACAGGAGTAGGACAATTTGCTAGCGAAAGAGTACATTGCAAAGTTTCGCGCCCTTTTGCCAGGCAGACAATCGTTGCGCCGCAAATTCACTAAAGTGAGAATTTTCCATTACCCCTTTTGCCAGTTTCAACTCCTCAATCTTATGTCAATGACATCATATCCTGTATACTGAAGATCTATAAACAAGATAAAAAAATCGCTGTTTTTTTTCATATTTTAAAGTGGGATTGTAAAGTGGGAAGTAGCAACTGTTAAAAAATTTTGTTTTAACTTTTTTTTAACCATTTGAGAGGCATGCCACATTTGTTTTAGGATGGGCTCATGTCTAGGGCATTAGAGGATCTCTAATTTTTTGAGATTTATTATGCCCAGTGGCGATCCTTGCCTTTTCGCCATCTGAGGTGGCCTTCCTTTGCCGGGGGGGGTCCAGTTTTTCCCCCGGATTGCATCGATTCAAGTTTTAAACATTCGGGTTTATTCCTAAATAAGCATACATTTGAGTTGTGAGTTTATTTGAGGTAGAAAAAAATACTCTCAAACTCGACCCTTGATAAATAACCTCATAAAATTCCAGATTAGTTTAATGTGGCAATTGATGCCCCCATAAAATCCATGTCACCTCCTTCATTAGAACATATATTTTAGGGCTATACACTTCTTAACCTTCTTAAAATAGTTCTAATAGCTAGTTTTTAGTACTCATATTTTCTATTTCCTATTCATACTCCAGTCTCTTATTCAAATCAATGCAGATTGCTGAAATAGCAAACTGGAGAGTTGCTGACTAAAAAGCTAAATAACTCAAAAACCACAAATAAAAATCATTTGCAAATAGTCAGAATATCACTCTCTGCGTCATACTAAAGCTTATCTCAAAGGTGAACAAACCCTTCAGGGTTTAAGCACAAGGGCATATCCATGCGTCGAATCGCCTCTTCTTCGGGCGACAATCTCCCCAAAATGCCTTCCCCCTGCTAAAATGAAAAAAATAGCCAGCGGCAATGCATTTGCGGCGTTTCGATTTCCGAAATTGCAGACGTTTCCTCGTGAGGCAACTTCGGGTGCGTTCGGAAATTGAATCTGCCCGTGTGCTAGCTCCCTCAATGTCAGAAGAGGGCTTAGCTAATAAAAAAGGCCTGATAGATAAGATAAGTAACTTTGGTCTATAGTTACAGCTGGCCTTATAGACCTTTTAAAAGATGATGCACAGTTGCAGTATTGATACATTAACTAGTTAGAGCTAGGTGATTTAAAAAAAAAAAAAAAATACCATATTCTCATATTGTCCAGTTTTCAAATGTCATACCAATGCCAACTGCTAGTCCAAGCTGAGATTCACAAGCAGAAATATCTCTGCTAACAAATAGACTAGGGATCCCAAACTTTTTTTTTTTTTTTTTTTATTACCCGTGAGCCACATTCAAATGCAGGAGAGCAACATAAGCATTCAAAAAAGTTCCTGGGGGTGCCAAATAAGGGATGTGATTGCCTATGGACAGCCCTTGTGTGGACTGGCAGCCTACAGGAGGCTCGGTTTGGCAGTACACAGTTTTTATGCAAGTAGAGCTAGCCTTCAAGCAAGGAATTCAAAAATAAGCATTGAGGCCACAAGGAACAACATCCAATGAATTGGTTAGCACAATCTACTGGTTGGGGATCACCAAAATAGAAAGGGTGTTTATGTTAAAGCTATCAGCAATCAAGTGTAAAGTAGAACCAGGCATATCACACATTAAAGAGTCTCCCTTTTAGATGACGCTTATACAGGTATGGGATCTGTTATCCAGAAAGCTCCGAATTATGGCAAGGCCATCTCTGATAGACTCCATTTTATTCAAATAATTAATTTAAAAAATGTTTTTTCCTGTTTTAATAAAACAGTACCTTGGACTTGACCTCAACAAAGATATAATTAATCCTTATTAAACCCTTTGTTTTCCTGGCAAATGGTCTTTTTAGTTGAACAATTCGTACGATCGTTTCGAGATAATCATGGTCTCACAATGACGATCGGATCTTTTAAGAATCTTTACATCTATGGCCAGCTTTAAAGGTATGAAGATTCAAATTATGGCAAGACCCCCTTATCTGGAAACCCCCCGTTCTTGAGCATTCTGGTTAACAGGTCTCGTGCATGTATAGTTGATGAAGTCACAATTAAGGCTACAAAAGTGTTACATGAGGTTTCTCTGTTGGCAAAATGTGCATGACCCACCATTTGTGGTTATAGTGGAATATACCCTAACATCTCTGCTGAGATACCAAACTTGATAAGAGGAAAAAAATGACAATTGAAAAAAAAGTTACACAACAGACGGTATGTACTTAATTTTATTTATTGTAAAAAAAACAAAAACAGTAATGTACAAGTTAAATAAAAAGCCCAAACTGCCTTTGCATACAAGGAAATGGTAAATGATAAATGGTATCAAGCATGCTATAATTCAAACATAACGATGTTTGCTTCTTATAAGTAAATATTAATGTTTTAAGCAAATATGTATAAAATCTACATATTCTAAATTAAAATAAAACATAAAAAGCATGTCATTTGGGGATTGTACAGTGCAGTGATTTTTTTTTGTTGAAAAAGCAGAAATATTGAGCTTTAAGAGGAAGTGTTAGGAAATACAGTTTTGGTCAAAAATACTGTAGCAATACCAACAAGCAAATCATCTGCAGCCAGTGGTCACATGTTGGCCATATTGCATGTGGCAGGATATCGCTCATTTCTGCAAAATTCTTTTAGCGTTGGCAAAATTTGCTTATAAGAGCAGTGTTCAAAGTCAGAACCGAAATGACTGCATTGGTTATTTGATATGGACAGTTTCCATTATAAGCTGGCAGACTAATTGACTCATAAGTCGCGTTACGCATAGAACATACAGTAAAAACATTCGGAACTTCTGGGAATAATATGTCATCACTTAAAAAATTCAAGTTCATTCATTGATTTCTGACAATACATGGTATTAAAGAGGATAGCCATTCTTTTTTTCAGTGTTGAACATTGAAAGAAAGAAAGAAAGAAAGAAAATAAAAGTTACATTCTTGTTTTAAATAACAGAAATTACAGAAGACCGTTACTACAATCCTGATACATTGTTCACAGTTAACAATTGTACTACTGAGAGGTTTAACAAAAGCAGAGTTATTTAAAAAAAAAAAAAACAAACAAAAAAAGAGCTTTTAAACTTCTATCCAATCATATTTCGAGGGGTTTAACCACATTTTTTAACCTCCTTTGTGGTAATTCTGGATTTACCTCTACCAGCAAAATGTAAACACTCCCCACTATACCGTTCACAGACATATAAAGTAAGTTTCACATTGTAATTCACCTGCATATCTAAGCAGAAAATACAAATCACAGATTGGATGTCACAATGAAAAGGGCATTGATATAGCCATCAAGAACAAAATCATTTACAAATTAATAAGAAGAAATAATGGTGTGGATACAGTAATAAAGGGAAGAACCCTATGGGCCTATCTTTTAATCCTCCAGAAGATTTTTCCATTTCTATTTTGTGCAAGTCTGCAACTGGAGACACATGCAGAAAAATAAAGATCTGCATGTAGATTTGCTTATTAGTATTTTATGGACGCCAATGAATAGGATATTAAAACTTTGAAAAAGGGGGGGGCGTTCATTATCTTACCTAGATGTGCGTAGGGCTGCACTCATAATACAATTAGGTTGAGCATTTTGGCCACCCACAACCACCAACTTGGAACAAGAGCAAGATTGAGTTTGGGAGCCTCAAAGCAGCCACAAGGGATACTTTTTCCAGCCACAAGGGATGCCTGGAAAAGTAAAGATAGCGGCACAGGGCTCACTAGAATAGTTCCAAGGGCCAGAGTGTTTTTAAGTGATGAGATGTTCTGGCCGGGCAGCTGAGGTAAGCAATTATGATCTTCCCAATGATTAACCCTTTCCTTCTCATTTATATCAGTGTTACACAAGAAATACTGTAGTTTAATGATACCAAGTACTCAACTTACTGCAATAAGCTTTTCTAAGTGGGAGTACCTGGGGGGGAATACCAGAGAAACACTATTTTTCATCAAACAAATCTGATGGATTTTATGAAGAACTGTGTTTGTGTATTATATACATTCAAAACTAAAATATAAAGTCACAGCCCTAGGCTGCAGAAAGGTGTTAAAACACCATTTTAAAATGGCAGAGACGGGAGCTTCATTTCACATTTTGGAAATTTTCAGCATATAAATATTACAGGATTTAAACATATACAATATGTACAATACAGACAAAAGGGTTTTGAACAACACAAAATAATGGTTCACAAGTTTCAACTCAACTTGAAACTTTTTTTTTTTTTTTCAAAAAAAAAAAAAAAAATCTAACTGATCTTCTTGCCCTTAGAGGGTAAATTCATTGAATAAAGTTGTGTTTTAACTTGGTTTCACAAAGATGCATATTGATATATTTTGTTGCTGTTTCTGTTCCGTTTCGCTGTTGGTTTAGTGCTTTAAATATTCTAGTTCTCATTGGCTACAGGGTGACTGAAGCCCCAACGATTCCAGAGTAGCTTACACAATTCGCAGCGTGTAAAAAATATCACATTTCATTGAGACACACCTAATGGTGTTGCAAGGCCATATCGTAAAGATGGATGCGTCTCCACTTGAACACATTACAGACCTAATTTTCTCTTCTGTTGGAAATAAGCATCAAATCTTGCCATTGCATACTCCTGGAAGGGACAAAAATAAGAACATATATATATTACAATTTAGCAGTGTTGTTAAGAAAGCTACAGCTGTAGCCTCTACCTGTACAAGGCAGAGGGAGTTGCTGCATAATCTGTTATAGCAGAAGGAAAGCTACCAAGGCAGTTTCTTGCCAATATAGTAGCCACAATAGTGCAAGCTAGAACACCATTTATTCTTTAGAATGCTTTACTATGCAGGAGTAAACAGCTCTAGAAGCTCTCTCTTGTTTGTTTAGGATAGTAGCTGCCATATTAGATTGGTGTGACATCACTTCCTTACTGAGTCTCTCCCTGATTGCTTACAACTCTGAGCTCAGATTACAGCAGGGAGGGGAGGAGCAAACTGAGCATGCTCAAGCCTGTGCCCTGTATGTTTAAGATGAAAGAAGGAAGTCTGATACAGAAGCACATGTGAACACAATAGAAGGAAAGGAATGCATTGTTTCTTCGGACAGAGTACTCGGCAGCATTACTTTGAGGGTTTACTGGTGTTTTTCTATAGATTTTTTTGATAAAGCTTACCTAGTTTTAACCTTTCATTCTCCTAGAGATGCAACACCTTGTACTACATTCCTTAAGATGAAGCATTAAAGACGGTCTAGTGACAAGCCAGAGTACTAAATTATTCTTGATTTGTAATCAAAAAGGAGAATAGAGACAAATAGAGGAAGCTAGGCTGGACACACAGGCTAGGATAGAGGCAGATGTTTTGCAAATATACAAAGCAGTGGAGTGAAACTAGCAGAAACAGCACTGAGATTGCTGATTAAGTGGGAGGGATCCTGTACTTTCTATAAAGACTATTACTGAAAAGCTTTAACAGGCAGTAACCTCAAATAAATTTATTTAGGGGCTACTGTGGTGTAGCGTGTTTTGCGGTGTATTTCTATAGTGAAAAAAAATCCACAATGCATGTAATTTCAGTAGGTCTCAGATGGGTGGAGCCATCCTTAAATTTAGGGGAGAGGGGGAGAGAGGGGGAGAGAGAGGGAGAGAGAGAGAGAGAGAGAGAGAGAGAGAGAGAGAGAGAGAGAGAGAGAGAGAGAGAGAGAGAGAGAGAGAGAGAGAGAGAGAGAGAGAGAGAGAGAGAGAGAGAGAGAGAGAGAGAGAGAGAGAGAGAGAGAGAGAGAGAGAGAGAGAGAGAGAGAGAGAGAGAGAGAGAGAGAGAGAGAGAGAGAGAGAGAGAGAGAGAGAGATTTTAATGTATGATTCACAAAAGGTATTTTTTACAGCTTGGTCACACATGGGTAGATCATGGGTAGATCTCAGTATGATTCACTTGAAGGCCAAAAGTGATTTTGGCAGACAAATAAATAACTAAACTGCACGGATCAGTTCATCCAAGAGCTGAACAAACAGATCTCAAAGGAAACATGAGGGTGGGGCAGCCCTACGCTCCCTTCAGCCACATCGGATTCACTCATTGGCCATCTGCAGAGAGAATATCCAGTGAAATCACATTCTAGTCTGATCCACACAAGCAATGATCAAAGGCTACAAATTAGAGGGCATCTTCTTCAGTGTATGCTTAGAACAAGCATTTTATGTATTATGTGTCTGAAAAAGTGGAATGTCATTTTCATCGCAAGCAACATTAGTATCCATTTAGTCACCTGCATTCTACAGATTGTTTTCTATAGCACTTCTGGTTTATAATGATCTAGTTCTCAAATGTGAATTGGCCCAAGAATGGAAAACCTTGGACAGTACAGCTTTAAATCATGACAGCCTCAACCCCTCCTTCCACTTCCTATGTGGGAGAAAGCCTTTATACCAGCAAAGAAGAGGAGTTACTGGAGGTCAGTTGTTTTGTATGGAGTGCTTGCCAAGGTTTCTCACAGTTACATGACTGTATTTTCAGTAGTTTTTTTTTTTGGGGGGGGGGGGGGGAAGCGGATTAGAGTGTGTGCTCCTAGATATTGGGGCTTGTGTTAAAGTGGGCAGTTATGTCAATGTAAAATATAATACACAGCGTATGGCCAAGTATGTCAGATCATGGATCACTTTTAACAGACTAGCCTACAATTGTGAAATTGATAGAATTGTATCTGCTTGTGTACCAGGGATGCAGACAAATGGGGCAAAGAGTGAAAATGAGTTGCAGTTCTTCCAGCAATTCTGATTGTTTTGGATTGTCAGCCCATATAATAATACAATGAAGCCATCCACATGTATGGGCAACTATGTGGCATCTGTCTGTTTGGCCCATGGATTCTGTGGAGGGTCAACCACTATATGGGCACCTGAATGCCTGACCCTGGCAAAAAGATTGCATGTTGTATTGTATCTATGAATACCCTTTCTATTTATCCTCTAGTCTGTCATTCCAACCACTACTTGCTTGGTTATATATGTGGGACCCTAGCAACCAAATATCAAGCAGCTATAGAATAAACCCCCCAAAACAAGATAGATAAAGAATGAAGACAATCTGTTTTTAACTATGAACTAAGGGTTAGCTAAGAGACAACAGTAATGAAAATGAATGGTAAAATATATAATCTTTATACTACCTCTTGAGAAGTTGGATATAAACACATAGAAAAGCTAACAAAGTACACACATTTCTTTTTACAACCGCAGCTTATATTGGACAATTTGTTTCTAAAACATGTCTACAGCCTGTGATAGAATAGGGGTAGGCAACCTGCAGGTCCGGAGCCACATGTGGCTCTTCATCCTGCAGCTTGGTATTACGGCTTTGCCGGACACGTCTGTACAGCCATCGCACTTGCCATCGGCTTCTTATGTGTGAGACTGCGGTAAGCCAACGGTTAGCTTACCACGGTGGCACACTCAGGAAGCCAAAGAATTAAAAAGGAAGAAAAAGCACCCCACTAGCTTCTAACTCGCTCAGCAGTCTCTGGTAGTTTGAAGCTACCTAATTATAATAATCTCAATTGCGTGCAAATTTACTAATTAGTTTTTTTAACTCAAAGCGATTGGAGGGGGTTACTATTAACCTTTAGACTAATACACCCTGTTGCAAAAGGATATACACTATTGCGAAATAGAATTGATTATAGCTAAGGGTATATCAGTACCAATTATTCTTAACCCCTGCATATATAATAGAATGAATTGTATCACATTTATTTAATTAATTCATAATCAATTGGGATTTTAACTGGTTAAATTATAGCACAAGCACTTTTTCGAATTTATAAGATTACTATAAAGTAATTAGTAAATTTGCACGCAATTGAGATTATTATAATTAGGTAGCTTCAAACTACCAGAGACTGCTGAGCGAGTTAGAAGCTAGTGGGGTGCTTTTTCTTCCTTTTTAATTCATTAACTTGTACTGACTAAGGTCAGACCTCCGCTTCTACCGCAGGATAAATCTATTTACTAAGGGATCACTTTCTTTGTTTGATTGGACACTCAGGAAGCCGCCAGCAGGTGCAAAGGCTGTATAGATGTCCCAGGAGTGACAGGCAAGACCAAGTCGAAGCAAGATGATTCATCATTGTCCTTACCGTGGTCACACACTCAAGACAAGAGAGGGAAGATCAGCATGGAGCTTCAGAAACAGAAGTCACATTAAACAGATGAGAACACTAGCATTTAATAGGGCTATTCAGTGTTTAATTTATTTCAAAGAAGGCCTACACATACACACTGCACTTCTGTTTGTTGTATTCTGTTGTTGTAAGTTAATATAAAAAAAAATAAAAAAAAGTTAAACTTTAAAAAGCTAGACTATTTTTCTTTAGTGGAAGAGGGGGCAAAATGGCTCTTTTGATAGTAAAGATTGCTGACCCCTGGACTAGATCTTCAAAACATGTCTTGCTTGCTTTTAAAAAATATTACTTATGAATAAAACCACCACAAATTATAGCAAATAATGTCATTCAAACATGTTTTTGCTACAGTTTATTTCTTTTTTAAAATATATATGTTTAGCACTTATTGTATGTTAACCTAAATTCATAAATCCAGGCAGAGTGATGGTAAATGACATGCAGAACATACTCACCATATATCCAAATTCAATTGAGGATATTTTAGCTTGAACAATGGACCAAAGACCCCAGAAAAAGTGAGATGCAAGAGCAAATCTAAAGAGAGGCAATAGTATATATTAATTGGTACGACTCCTTCAGTGATTGCACATAGAACATCACAGTGGCCAAAAATATTTATTAAAAAGAGCAATTGCCAAATGTGAAACATTTGAAATCGATTAATCACGATTATTATTAACAAATATTTAAAAAGCACCAGCTGTACCATAAAATTATTCTACATTTTTGGAATTTCCCAGCAGGTTACAAAGTGCTGCCTTGAGCCTGAATGGGTTACTTTATAGAAATGGATTCTGAAATGGATTTTGAAAGACAAATCTGCAACACTGTGTACTGATCTGAATTCCTTTAGTAATTTAAGTGCTGTAAAATCTATGGTGCTGGCATTAGGTCTCTCAGTGATGACTCCACTTTCTCCTTTGAGCTAGGTCAGAGAGCCCTGCATATCGTACAAACACATGACAAAGACAATGGAAGTGTTTAGTTAGGGAAGGTATTTTCTCCAAATGTGCCAATGATAATGACTCACCTGTTAATTTCGATTAACAATTCATTCTCCAATTTGCTCCGCTCTTCATTGCTAATGTTTTCAAACCCAGGGAGAAACTCTGTCAAGTAACTGTTAACAAAGTGAATCTAAATAGAGAACGACACAAAAAAAAATACACAAATAAATAAGAGGTGAATAGAATACACAAATAAATATTAACTACAAATGCATCTTTGAAGTAAATCAGCAGCATGTGCAGAAAGTACCTTTGGAAAGCTGGTTTATACAGCCTTCTACAATATAGTTTTAAATAAATGTTGTGCACACCTTATTGTTTAAAAAGAAAAAGATGGAATTCCCAAGTCAGATATGCTACAATGCACTGCTTTATTTAAATTAACTTTTAGTATGATGTTCAGTGATATTCTGATGCAATTTGCAATTGGCTTTAGTATTTTTAATCATCTGTGGATTTTGCATTATTTATCTTTTTATTCAGAAGCTCTTCAGATTGCAATTTGAAAATTACCCTAGCAAACATGCATTGATTTGAATAAAAGGCAAATAACACTATTAAAAAGAAAAAATTAAGGCCAATTGAAAAGTTAGAACTAGCTTAGAATGAGCAATTTAACAAAATCAGCAGCATGTGCAGAAAGTACCTTTGGAAAGCTGGTTTATACAGCCTTCTACAATATAGTTTTAAATAAATGTTGTGCATACCTTATTGTTTAAAAAGAAAAAGATGGAATTCCCAAGTCAGATATGCTACAATGCACTGCTTTATTTAAATTAACTTTTAGTATGATGTTCAGTGATATTCTGATGCAATTTGCAATTGGCTTTAGTATTTTTAATCATCTGTGGATTTTGCATTATTTATCTTTTTATTCAGAAGCTCTTCAGATTGCAATTTGAAAATTACCCTAGCAAACATGCATTGATTTGAATAAAAGGCAAATAACACTATTAAAAAGAAAAAATTAAGGCCAATTGAAAAGTTAGAACTAGCTTAGAATGAGCAATTTAACACCAAAAGTCAAAAAAAAAAATCCTTTAAAGGGGTGGTTTACTTTAAGTGTTTAATGAAAATATCATGTAGTGTTGCCCTGCACTGGTTAAACTGATAAGTTTGCTTCAGAAACACTACTATAGTTCATATAAACAAGCTGCTGTGTAGCAATGGCGGAAACTAAAAAAAAAAAAGCTATATGGCACAGGTTAAATAATGGATAACAGATAACACCATTATGTTCTACAGAGCTTAACTGCTATCTGCTGTGTAACCCGAGCCTTTTCTCCTTTGAATGGCTGCCCTCACTGCTACACAGCAGCTTATTTATATAAACAATAATAGTGTTTCTAAAGCAAACACATCAGTTTTACAAGTGCAGGGCAACACTGCATTATATTTGTATTACTTTAAAACACTTTCATATTTTGATGTCACTGGTCCTTTAACAGTTAGTGATGTAGAGAGATATTCTAAGACATTGCTGTCCAACTGGTGGCCCAGTATGAAATAGAGGTTTACACACTGCATTCAGCTTTAGACTTGCAAGCTTGGGACCTCCTGCTCAGAGCTCATTTCATATGTTTAACAATGTATTGCACACTGCAGGCCCCAGTATACACAGTGCTCTATATTGGAGAGAATAATACAACAGCATAAAGGAACATTACAAGTATGATTTTTTTCAGATCCAAGAAACATACCTGTTGTTTCCTTGTTGGATATCTGGAAAAGGTTGCTTTAAAGAAGGGAAACTTTTCATATGTATAATCATACATCCATTCACAGAAATGGTTCCCGATATCAAATCCCCTGGAGACAAAATCATACTTTTACTCATTCTTCATATGTTGCAGTTCTTATTACATTTTAAAGGGTGTTCCAAATTTCTGCAAACTTAGAGCCTGAGAGATTCTGCTTTTGTCTAACTATGAACCAACAGCACACCACACTTTCATACTGTACATTTGGAGAGATCTTTCAGCATAGGTTTTGGGCTGGGAGCATGGGATATGCCAGGATGAGGTTCATTAGATTCATATCTGGAGTGAACATTCATTTTCTAACATGGTAATGACTAGGTGACTGTAGGGAAGTAGTATATCATTTTTAAAATCAGCATAATGCTGAATCCTCCACATAACGGCCAAAAACGAAACAATGAACCCGATTTTGTATTTTTGCACAATTTACACAACTAAATCAATTAGCAACAAATAAGTCTTATATTCAGTTTCTTTAAAAATGACATAATATTTTGTTTTTAAATAATAACAATCTAAACCTGCATCAACAGGGAACAGGCATTTCTTATTTTCAGATCTCTAGTTCTATAAAACAGGATATTAAGACTTAATTACACAATGAACTGTATCCAAGGCAAGCACGCATAACCTACTTCAATAACAGATAATGATAGACAAACATTGATGCACATCCATTTTGTAAATGTCAAAGCACTTTATAGTGCATCACATTAGTATTTTAGGTCCATAATATGCCGAAGACTCCCAATCCAGTAGTAACAAAATCTCACTTTAGTTCAGTTGTATAATGTGGGATTTGGTCAGGAGCAGTTTATTAAGGATGGGGGTTGGGTAAAATGTGATATTTATAGGCAAGCACAGCATCCAATCTGACCATACCAGACATGCATATATTCATCTCTTAAATCTTTAATATAGTATAGATATTTTATTTCCATAATGTAGTATATGGTCTGTTTCCAAACATAAAGGTATACTAATCTAGTCCTGTCTATCTTGCCTAGTGAGCTTACTTATACCTTCCCTGTTCAGGTAAGAAATGTCTGCAGGTAGTAAGTCAGCTGAAAACAACACAAACCGATAATGCTAAGCATTTTTCCAGTGCGTTTATTTGAAATGTTTTACAACAAATCAAAACTTGTTTTTCCCATGTGATTTAAGAAATTCTAAAATGCTATTTGGTGAAGGAGCCAAATGCCTGAACTCACAAAGCCCTTCAGCAGGAAGAATTACGTAGTTCCCCTTTCTAGGCATTTAAAAAGGACAGTAAAGCTAAAACAAACATTGTTACTGCATGATTTCCTTAAACATGACTAATCTTTCATATCCAAGGGGCCTCATATTTTCCTATTGTTAAAGCGTGATGGACTCTTCCTGCCTTTTATACCGTAGAGCCTGTCCTACGTGCAACCGTTACAAGCTCACATTTGCAGTTGATTCCAAGTTGTAAATTCATGTATAATTCCATAACTTTTTAGAAATATTGCCCAAGTCAATCCCTTGTGCTCTAAATGACAAGGTACTGTGAAATGCATCTGTCTGAACTTTATGCACATGGATACCTGTAATTGTAGCTGCTGTATTCAAAGTCTATGAGCATGAGTTTCTGTTTTTCTGAATTCTCCCTTCCATCCAACAGAAGGATGTTACCTGTAAGGGTAAAATAAATCAAATGTTAGCACAGCAATACAATTCTTAGTATATTTTGGTGTGACTAGTCTAGAACTGTACACATACATTCAGATGTACGGATAAACAGAGCCACCAATAGGCTGACAATTCACCCAGAGGCTACTAATAGCCAATACAACACTGGCACCCCAGGACCTTATATTATGCTTGTGTTGCTTCCCAGCTCTTTTTACATTAGACTTTGGCTCATGAGTAAGAAAGGTTGGGGACCCCAGCTCTACAACTACCTTTACTAACTGGATGCTTCCAAATAGCAAGAGATAAGGCTACCAAAAAGGCAGGTTTATTTATATGACATTTGCTTTCACCCAATTCTTTTATTCCCTATGTAGCAAAATTTCCACGTTTATGAAAGTTTTCATCCATGCCATGATATGTAGCATCTACAAGTGATAAGTGTAAAACACCTGCATTATGTTGTGTTATTCAACCTTGGATCTCCCAAATAATAACAGAAATACAGAAGGATTTGTGGTATCTCTTCATTAAATTACCAGATGCCGTTTTTATCATTACCTTCTTGACAGTCATTGTGACAAAACACAACAGGTGAAGAAGTGGCTTCCAGCAGACATCTGTAAAAAGAAACTTTTTTAGCTTGCTGGACGAGGAGTAAACAATTATACAATAAGTGTTAATTTCTCTTCTCAGACTGAACTAAAAGCTTTGCTTGAACTGGATATGCAAATAGCTCTAGAGCACAACTTAAAAGTCCAGCATATGGACTAGACCAGGGGCCTCAAATGCTTTTCAACTCCAGTTTGCCATCTCAGACCAAAATTAACAAGTTAGTAGTCACAGACGTACCATTCTTTGTGTATCGGTCAGGCACCACACATACAATAATCATACAGTTTTAGTGGAACCTGTATGCCCAGCTTTAGGCTAAAAGCACATGTAGCTCTACTCCAGCACCAGAAGAATGTCCAATATGTGCCTACTGCTATAACTGAAAGCAACCCGTTACTGTAGTTTTGGGTCTGAAAATGCATATCTGGGCCAATAACCACCTGTCAAACAGGTGAAGAAGTGGCTTCCAGCAGACATCTGTAAAAAGAAACTTTTTTAGCTTGCTGGACGAGGAGTAAACAATTATACAATAAGTGTTAATTTCTCTTCTCAGACTGAACTAAAAGCTTTGCTTGAACTGGATATGCAAATAGCTCTAGAGCACAACTTAAAAGTCCAGCATATGGACTAGACCAGGGGCCTCAAATGCTTTTCAACTCCAGTTTGCCATCTCAGACCAAAATTAACAAGTTAGTAGTCACAGACGTACCATTCTTTGTGTATCGGTCAGGCACCACACATACAATAATCATACAGTTTTAGTGGAACCTGTATGCCCAGCTTTAGGCTAAAAGCACATGTAGCTCTACTCCAGCACCAGAAGAATGTCCAATATGTGCCTACTGCTATAACTGAAAGCAACCCGTTACTGTAGTTTTGGGTCTGAAAATGCATATCTGGGCCAATAACCACCTGTCAAAGAGGTTGTATTTATGTCAATGACAGGACCTACAGGCCTACCTTTATGGGCCATTGGCCTTATACTTTTTGTTGGCCTCAGCACCAATAATCACAATTGCACTGATCTGTTAGCGAAGCAACTTCTCAGCGGCTGAGGTGAGATAAAAGGTGATCATTTAGATTATGGGACAGTGTAGTACCACATATCACAAATTCATAGGAGGCAAATTCAGAATTACAGGTAAACAGTACAAGGTTTATTCCTATGTAACCAGTTAAAGGAACTAGAGATTGCAGCTGTCCTTTGAGCTCACTGAACTCTGTCTAATAATATGTGGAGGTCAGGTCAAGTCCATAAAGTATATAAACAGTTGCTTACACTAACCAGACAGTTGCATGATCATTTCCCATCCAAAAATGTCTATAAGGCGGCTAAATATACATGCAATCACTCCGATTGTATTGCTCCTGAAAGACTATAGGTTAGATTTTGCAGGTAAGTATAAAGGAAGAATAAAGAATAGTTTACCTCAGGTTCCTCATTTCCTTGGGCAGATCATAACCCAAAATTTTATTCAGTTTGCGGGCATGGGATTCCCTTGTGAATTTAATCTTCAGCACCTGCTGCAGATACCTTTGGAAAGAATAGTACAACACCACTTTAGAATCTGTACACAAGCAATTACATTGTATGGTCTAAATGAGAGGTAGCAAAGACAACAATTCTAAAACTATACTACAGAAATTGCAATGCCATACAGTAAGACCTCTATTTGACAACCCCGGATTTTACGCCACATTTTTGTGGTCCCATCTATATATTATGCATATTTCATGGGATTGATTTACTTTTTTTTTCTGGTCCCCTGAAAAACATAAAATGGGTACTGTATGTATGAACACTATTTGGTTGTGGGGATAGCTATAAATATGATTTTCAGATAAAAATGGCGTCCTGTCCGATCAGGATTGCAAAATTATATTGGAGATCAGAAGTCATATAACCATAAAATAACTGCATTTTTGTAATGTAATACTTACTGTAACATTTAGCTAAAACTCACTATTTAGGGAATCGGTCTCTACCTATCAGTTATTTGTAGACCTTGCTTATCATATACCCAAGAGACACACATTCTTATATATTACACCATTTTTTGGAGGACTGAGAGAAAAAAAAAAACAACACAACATACTTTTCCATTGTGCCGAAAAGCCACTTTGGTTCCTTGTTGAACGGCATGTTCATACCATGAAAACGAGCCATTTTTTCAGCTATTTCAGCAGATAAGTCAGGAAGGGTCAGTTCATTAGTTTCCAGCTTCCTACTCTGGAAAAAAAAAAAAAAAAAAAAAGTTAGGTTACTCCATTTTCATGTATGAATTTGCAGCATGGACTGTTATCCACTCACAACTTGCACAGCAAATCTTTGTCATTATAGGATCACATTGACAGTATGGTTAAATTATTGTTTAACTTCTTTTTCTTTCTTATTTTTCTATTCAGGCCTCTCCTATTTATCTTTGTCTGTCATTCAAACCACTACCTGGTTGTTATGGTAGCATGGACCTTAGCAACCAGGTAACTAGTGAAATACCAAACTGGAAAGCTGCTGAACAAAATGCAAAAAAAGATTAAAAAGTAAAAACAGATTACAGACTGAATTACACCATTAAGCCATCTATAGGCATAGCAAACAACAGAAGGAAATGTTTAGGAGCCATTCAGATAAAACATAGCTGAACTTGCTTAGTTGTCTTGACAGTATATCTAGAATACCTTTCATAAGACCCTGGCACGTAGGACTAGCTGGTTCCGAGATATTTGCTGCTTTTCTCTGCCTGAGGGCAGCTGCGGATATAACGTTCTGTGTGCCAGGGTCATTTGTTCCATGACACACTAGATATCAGCTCTATGAGTGGGTGTCATTCAGTGCAATGGCAGGCAGCCTGAGTGCCAAGTTCTCTGCCAGCAGTAATACAGCAGTGGAACAAACACCTGGTGTGACATGGGCCTTGAGCAAGACAGCAACATTTGTTTCCAAAACTAAACCAATTCAAAAAACAGTTCACATTTTTCTTGTTAAAAGTAAACACTTTGTGCTTTGACGATTAGAAATTCTAATGTGACCCTGAAAATAAGAAATCATTACTGGAAGGAAGAGAATCAGTCAGGACTCCCAGAAATAAAGTTCCCATGCAAGAAGTGTCTTGCAAATGCACTCAAAGGGATTTTTGTCAAAACGCATCAGTTAATAGTGCTGCTCCAACAGAATTCTGCACTCAATTTTTTTTATATTTAATTATGAAATCTGCCATGGGGATAGACAGTCAGTTTCCCAGCTGCCCCCAGTCATGTGCTCTGATAAACTTCAGTCACTCTTTACTGCAAGTTGGAGTGATATCACCCCCACCCCCAGCAGAACAATGGGAAGGTGACCAGATAGCAGCTCCCTGAACACAAGATAACAGCTGCCTGGTAGATCTAAGAACAGCACTCAGTAGTAAAATCCAGGTCCCACTGCAACACATTCAGTTACATTGAGTAGAAGAAACAACAGCCTAAAGGGCTGGCTCTTTCTGAAAGCACATGACCAGGCAAAATGACCTGAGATGGCTGCCTACAGGAATTACATTTTATATTGTAGAGTGAATTATTTGCAGAGTAAACAGTGTAATTTAGAAATAAAAACTACATCATAAAAATCATGACAGAATCCCTTTAAGTTACTACTTAGATTTTTTTTTAAATGCAGTTGGTGGTATAAAATAGTAAGCTATTAAATTCATAAAACGCGTTCATTGGACTTACTGGGATGAATTGCTCAAGGCGTCCTTGTGGAAAGATTCCATACAGCTTGGGACCAAGAGATCTCTCAGCCAAGATGGCAAACATTACACTCTCCATTACCATGGCCTCTGCACCCTAGAGGAAAAAATAAGTATATATGACAATATAATAATTTGCCAGGTACACCCATTAGCTTAGACACCTTTTGCAAGACAAGATTTTTTCAAGATAATGCCCCTATCTACAGGCAGATATGTGGAGTGCCAGCTTAAAGATGAACTACTGTTAAAATTAAAAATTTAGTAAAAGATTCAAGTCATAGTAATAAGAAATGCACTTTATATAAATCAGTTTAATGGTGTACAATTTCTGAAATATCGAGCTACTCTTCAATAGTATTCCCATCTTGGAAATCTCTCTCTCCATGCAGGAGTCAGTCAGATTTTGATTGTCAGGTCATATACATTGGTGTGTGGTCACTTTGCCTACACAAGGTAGCATTGAGAGGGTGATCGTGAAAAGTAACTTGATAATTTCAGAAAATCACAGAATTGAAAAAGAAACACTCTAAATATAATCTTATTTCTATGAGAACACTTTTAAAAAATAATTTCTTTTCACAAAATGTCCCCTCGGGAGCCACCCTGAGCTTATGAGTTATGGGGAATGCAGGTTGTATTACATTCAAAGGTGATTCAAAACAACACTAAAAATTTATTAATGGGCAAGTTGCAGGTATTTTCTGAACCAGTTTCCTAAGTATAGACAACATAATTACATAATGCTATGGTGCAACACATGTTCTTGAATACTTTGAACATTTATAACAGCCCTTAAATCATTTCCTACCATGAACTTTGTCACAATTTCAGGGATATATTCTTTAGCTGGCAGCTCAAAGGTCTGAACAAATCACCACATTTTTATTAGCTGTGTCATAGACCATGGAGTGTTGCACATGAAATTATCAACATCATCAACTTCCGGTCTAGAAATATATGCCCATTATTATTGAGGCACAGCACATGCTTAGTTTGCTCTAGGCAACTGTATATCAGAACAAAAGTCTCCTTCTGACCAACGTGTTATTTATTCCTTGTGAGTAAATGGTGAAAATGTCAACACTTTTCCTAATATCCTAATCACCCATACAGCATGTGGATTTGTGTTTGACAAATGCTTGAAAACACCAGTAGTGCTTTTGTTCATTGATCGAATGCAGCGTAATTTTATACTAATGTCAAATTTCTTCAGTAAAGGTTCTAAGAATAATGAAAACAATCTTAATTATTTATGTGCTAATAGAATCCCATATTCTTTTTTCCTTTGTCTGTCTGCTGCTCCAATCCTGTACCTCCCTTGCTACATCTCCCTAAGTGATCTAGCCTAGACTCTTCTATATTTCTGCTTCCCATCTCCTAATAATTTGTTGGAGGCAAATGCATCCTTGCAGCTTGGATACTATATTTCTTGCAGGGAGGTTCACAACACCATTCCAGGCCAGCAAAGTGTAAGGAGCCAGCAGTCAACAATGTACTCCAAGGCCATGGGCAGACGGAGCATGCCTGCATATTTTTTCAGGCTTAGAGAAGCGGATCCACTTCGTGCGCCAGCTACATTAATTTGAAACACTTCCACGCAGGCACATGCAGTAGAGAGATGGTCGGCATGAAAATGCCTGTTTTTTCATATTTGGGCTGACCTCTGCTGCAAGAGGGTCTAATTCAAATGAATATAGCGGAGGCAAAAAGCGGATCTGCTTCTCGCAGCCTGAAAAAACAATATGCAGGCTGAGAGCAGCATCTGACTATGGCCTAAGCCCTGAATGGGATAGAAAAAAAAATACATCAAGTATATCCACAGGTCACAGAAAGCAAGCTAAACAATCCAAATATCAATACTGACTAGTGTTTTCTAAAAGTCACTAAAAAAGATCAAAATGGATTTGCAGCCTTTAAATAAATAGCATACGACAATTTTAACTTCCCAGACATGAATTCACTTAAGACACAACTTAGGTAGGACAGCACATAATATTTAAAAATGTTACGTGCCTTCTCAATTACAATTCTGCTTGGCCCATTAAGAATGTCACCTATACTTAACCTAGGCATTTAACTCCTGCTTATCTCCGGTCTATGAACTTAAAAACATTGCATTCCACACAGTTGCACCCAATAGCAGTGCTTCTGGCACACATACACAGTATTTGCCGATACCAGTATATTATATATATATATATATATATATATATATATATATATATATATATATATATATATATATATATATATATATATATATATATATATATATATATATATATATATATATATATATATATATAAATGCATACAAAACCATTTCCTTTTTATAAGTGTAAAGGCAAAGTAAAGCCTAAAAAAAGAATGACTAAATGCTGTATTTTATATACTAAACTTACTGTAAAAGCCCAGGGGCTCAGCAGCCCTACAGTAGTAATGATTCCCCCTTTAAAAGGTTTCTACAGCAGTGACCATCTTTGATCTTGTTAGGCCAATAGCTCAGCACAGGCTCCTTGTTCTCTGAGCTGATGTTAAGAAGCTTGAGAAGTTTATTATCAAAAATAAACTAAATAATAATATTAGGGGAAAGTGAAGCTGATGCTACAGGGCTGATTATTATTCAAGCCTGATGCTAAATACACCGACTTCTATGCGGTCATGTCAATTTGAATTCAGTACTAATCAGTCTTAGATCTTGCATGTTACATTATATTTTTTGTATATCAAGTGTCTGTCCCTAAGCTCTTGCATGTTACATTATATATTTTATTGTTTATGGAGAGTCTGCCCCTAAACTCGAATAAATGAATTTAGCCCAGATTATGTTCTGGGAATTAGCAGAAAAGACGACTTTGGAGTAATGACTCTTCACTGCTAAAGGAATGTTGTAGCACCAGGCAGGTAAAGAAGCCCAAATATATGATGAAAAATATCTATGCAAATATTTTGTCGAGTTGTAGATTTTCACACAGTAATATTTTGGTCTTGTTTGTGTTGCTTTTTTAAGGCATTATAGTTTGGAATGCAAGTTTTAGCAGGTGACAAGATAAGAAAACAAACAAAAAACAAAAGTAGGGAAAACTGGCAAAACAAGCTTTTATATTACCCAACAACTGCAGTGTTTTTCCATTTTCAAATATTGCCCTTTTTTTAGATGAAGTTCCAGGAAAATGATGCGTGAACTTTGTACTTGCCAAGTTTATTTGTCACTTTGCTTTCAAATTGACGAATAATGAGCTAGGTTGTCATGATCAACTCATCAAGCTTTTGTTGTGATATCGATAAATATAGATCGCAAAGTTCTTTGACACCAGGGTAAAATGAAGTGCCAATGTCAACACTTCCTTTAGTTATTCAGTAGAAACAGAAGTAGTGTATCAGTAGTGTATGAAGCCAGTTATACAGCAGAAACACATTAAGGTAGACAATCCAGCAATAAATCAAATTGTTGAATTGTGCTAGTGCTGTTCTTGATGGCAGGTACTATAGCAAAACATACACCACAACTATTAGGGAGGATTCAAGTGTAAGGAGGAAGTCTGCTACATTACCCAAAATTACGTATTTCTCAAAAACGGGAAAGTTGTGCTCACCACAAAATTTTAAACGGGTTGTTCAGTTTCACTATTTTCGGTTCGTTTTCAAATTTTTCACCAGAAAATAAAATACTGGTTTTGTTTTTTGAGTAATTTAGCTTTTTATTCAGCAGCTCTCCAGTTTGTAATTTCAGCAATCAGTGCAGTCTGCATATTCAGTTTGTAAATCAGTCTTGCTGTATCCTCTTCTATGGCAGATATTATTTGACTCGTGCCGTTTTGAAAATTTATGACGACCCTAAGCTTAACTTCCCAACCGAAGCCCAGACCACACTGAGCATGTGCGTAGTCTTGGTTTTGCAGAGAGATGTATAACACAGTTACAAGATGATGACCCCATTTGGCCAACTTTGAAAGCATAAATCATTTGTTTAATTAGGCTTCTGGTGCAGTAAGTTCATGTTTAGTATACAAAATACAGCATTTCTAGCATTATTCTATTTTAGACTTCAGTTCCCCTTTAAGCCATTGGGGGAGGGTGCAATGAGGCTGTAACCACAAAATTCATACAAAAACAAGAGGTCATCTGCGCTAACCCATTATCAAATAAGTATAGGACATTTTATGCATTTACCCATTTATAAACAAAACAGGGATTGTTTGTCCATATATTGCACTATATTTAAGATGGCCAATTAGGTCAATCATCATTGGTCTGGCCAATCCTACACTAATTTAATCAGATTCATTAAGAATTCTACTTCATTATACATTTTACATAGGGATATAGTTTTACCTTCAAACAATCCCTGTTTTGTTTAAAGGGGAGAGCATTTTTTTAGGAATATGTATGTGGCTGTCAGAAAACACAGGTGCTCCGATCACCTTGGCTCTCCCTGAGAGGATTAATTCAATCTAAAATCTGGGTGCAACAAACATTATGCTGAGCAGATCAATAACTGCGTGTGTGGCAGCTCTATAAAAGCACCAGCTTTCTGTAGCTCAGATTGCCTGGGTGTTAAAATGCTCTCTCAATGACTAAACCCTGAGCAATAAAACAAACTGCATGACAGTACTATAATAAATCAAAGAAATAAAAGAGTGTGTGTAAAGAAATGTTTTTTGTATTATCAGAATCAGGCACAAGTTATATATGACCAGGCCCTGACGAAATATTGGTTTGCAAGACCCTTGTTTTTTGCCACATATAAGGCCAATAAGCTATTAAATATCATTTAAGAGTGGCAGAGTTGGCCAGAGTTGAACCTTCAAATGTATTTGTATCATTCTATCAAACTTCACAAATACACAAGTATAGCAAGGAGCTCATAAAGTTTTAATTGTTATATGTTACCCAGTCCTGAGCATTTTTTAGCTTATTTTCATACACATCCTTACCTGGAAAAAGTTCTGCCTCTGAGTCTCTTGACTGTCACCTTTGTTACAAGACATCTAGTAAGAACAAATTAGATGTTTTAAGTATATAACATTTGCAACAATATCTTAGAAGTTATATTAGAACATACAGACAGAAGAGCGGACTCACTTTGGCATGCTGATTATGTCCGATTTTTACAAATAAAGTTTGGATAACATATATATATATTACAGAGACGCTGTTTTTTTACAAAATTATTTGTACGTGCTGACTGCAAAATACTCCCTAGTGCACTCATTTGTTTAAACAGAAATATATACACACACACACACATTTCTCTTGCTTGTCTGTTAAAATCAGTTACTCTGTTGAGGACCCCTGACAAGAACTAAAAGGGAAACAGATTAATAAAATTTGTATATTGTGGCGATAATCCCAATGTAATACCTCTGGTTTCAGAATGGGAAATAATCCCAAGTATAGTATGACCGATTTATTTTTTAAATCATGCATTCAGTAAACCTCCATGTAGAATTTTTACGTAAATTACGTACATTTTTTACGTAAATGGCATAGACTATAAGCGACAGCAATGGAGACAAGGGGCGCTCTCTAATAATTACAATAAAACAGATAAAATGAGACGAGAAATATGCCAGCTTTTATTCATATGTATAGTTAATATTTTTATGGGGAAATAATTAAAGCTAAACCCAGTAACTAAACAAACAAACATTCAGTTGAAGTCAAGATGTTTTACTTAGCAAACATAAGCAGGTGCTTTGAAAGCAGCATTGTTTAACTCTAGAATATAATGGGCTATAGCAGCAGCCACCTTGTCAGCACAAAATACAGCAGCTGCTATATAATCTATGGAGAATTTGTCATCTTGAGAAGATTGCACACTATAAGCTCATGATCATATGATACAGATCAAGCGGACAGCTATTTCCTAATGGATTGTGCAGCAGCCACAGCCCTTTAAATAAATACATTACCTTCCACTCACACATTCTACTGTATAAATAAAAAACAGCTTCAAAGTCTTGTGTTATATTTTTCCAAAACAAAGTGCGTTTTATAGCAGGACACATACCTTTAGTACAATGAGTAAAAAAACTCCTGTATGGAAACATGAAGATCAGGATAGCAGGTAGAACAAAGCAAGACGTGTTCGCCCCAGAAAACTATACAAGTTGTTAAACCACCGTTACAGATATAAACTATCAGAAACCAGGTTTCTATCATAGAAAGTTTTTAAGTAAAATTAATATGAAGTATATATATGTATTAGATTTGTTTCCTTAAAGGAGAACTAAACCTTTGTACAAAAAAAGCCCCCCTTAACTGCCTGCCATTGTCCACCTGGCATTAGTCAAAATAACGCCCGTAAAAAATATTCGACCCTAAAATGCAAAGCAGCGCTCCAGGGCACCATCTTCTGCCGCTTCGTATTCTTTCAGGACTCAACGCCAATTTGCACATGCGTCAATTCCTGACTTGGTACAACTGCAAATGCTCACACAGGTTTCATGTTGGCATTGAGTCCCGAAAGAATACGATGCAGTGGAAGATGGTGCCCTGGACATCCGCTGCACTGCTCTGCATTTTAGGGTCAGATTTTTTTAAGGGAGTTTTTTGACTAATGCACAGTGCAAGAAGGGAGAGGGGGGCAATGCCAGGCAGTTAAGATGGCTTTTTTGGTATGTGTGGTTCAGTTCTCCTTTAAATTGGAAGAAAGATGCAAATAAAATTGGAAGAAAAATGCAAATAAAACTGGTAGAAATACATTCCATATAGCTTTTTCAATTTCATTGACACCAATACAAGGTACAGCATCAAGTTATAAATAATCACCAGATTATTAACGGTGATATTCTTACTTCAATTAAGAGAAAAAGGAAGAGATGAATACAAAAATTTTCAGAATAGGTAGCAGATACTTTGTATCAATGCTCTTATGTTATGAGAGAAAAAAAAACTGGTTTCTGAGCACAGCTGGCGCTGCCAGACACTCTTATGCCCCACGGGACCAAAATGAACTAATATCCTTGAACAAAATGTTATTTTTGGACGGTCTGCAATACTGTGTACATTTAGTGCAAAGTGTAAGCCAGAGCTTGAAACGTAAACTTGTTTTTGAGCCGTTAAATGTTTACAGTCTGTTCTTTCTACTACAGCGCATTCAACAGAACATACACACTCTAAAAAGTACATCAGTTATACTTGAACATACAGTATAACTATGCAAAGTCTGATGAGTGTTTAACTCAAATATCAGTCATACGTGTAACTTACACATCAATATGGACACAATGCAAATTCATCACAATTGTATTTGATGCTATTCGCACACTTTTCTCCATCCACAGATCAAACTTTGCTTTCATCGTCTCAAACTGTCCTTTCTTTCACTGCTGTGAGACTCAATGATAACTGTGAGCCCAGTAAATGTACTGTAATGTAGGTCCCTCTAACGAAGTCCCTCGCTCTTATTAGGGGAAAAGAATGGGGTTTATATAAAGTGCTCCTCCTATATGTCTCTCAGGTTCCCTCTTTACCCCACAGTGCCTACCTAATTGAGCAGAATTGAAGAGTAGCTGGATAGTTGTATGTTAAAAAAGCATTGAAATCATTTCTGGGATCGCGAAAACGGGCCCTGTACCCCCTCACCAGCTCCACCACCAGATTTAATTGGTAAATGTTCCGTGGCAGCTGGGGAAAAAGGGGATTTTGCCTTTATTTTGAATCTATAGAAATAAGTCAAATCAACTGGACTTGCTGTGTTTTTTTTCCCTTGAAGACATTTCACCAGTCGTCCAGCTGGCTTTCTCAATTCAGAATAACTTGTAAATCTTCCTTTGAGAATATAGATCCTCTAGAATGTTGCTCCAATCAGCATCATCTGTTTATCATAATCCAGAAGGATCACATTAAATTAGGTGTTGATTGTATTAGCAGGATTGGAGCTTTGATGTGTTATTAAACCCTTTTATTTTTCAGATCTAGAGACACCAGAGGGTTGTCCGTCAAAAGCTGCCGTCCGAAGCACAGGCCCTCGGGTGCCTAGATATAAATACGGCCCTGCATAAGGTGGTTGTTATATATAGCTGTGTTGTGCTCCACACATACTCACTGGGGCTCATTTACCAACACTGGGCAAATCTGCCCATGGGCAGTTACCTATAGCAACCAATCAGTGATTAGCTTTTTAAAGCCAGCTGCAAGTAGAACAATGAATGCTGCAATTTGATTGGTTGCCATGGGTAACTGCCCATGGCCAAATTTGCCCAGTGTTGATAAATGACCCCCACTATAACCTGTCATTTCAGCACCCACCTGACAGCAATGTCCATGCATATCCAGCAAGACTTCCATGTAACAAGGCAAGTGTGAGATCAGTATTATAGAAGGGCACCAGTTACATGAAAGGTGGAACTTTTCTACATCTTAATATGAAGAACTTAACATTTGGCAAAAAATGGACACAAAATTATTGCAGTACCAATATTTTCAAGACACAATTAGTTCATCTTGGTTCTAAGCAGGTCTGCCCCTCAATGAATCATTGCAAAAGGCTGTATAACATGCATAATAAACCATGGTTTAACATAAAAATACGTAAAGCTTTATTGAATGATCCAACTTCAGAGGTTGCATACTATACCGTGTATCGTGTCTGTCACCTGGAAAGGCACGATCGTATGGGTATGCCTGCAGCAAAGAACACATGCACATACAACTAAAGAGGTAAAACACCCACCCTAGCAAGATTGCATCTCCACCCACATAAAGCCCTTCCCATAGAGACCTGAGGAAGATGCAATTTTAAGCCTCTCAAAGTTCAGTTACGCTAGCTACAGAATCTTCCAATGTAAATATTTCAGCAATGGTTTTATACTATACAGAATAATTTTATTGATTAATAACAGTATTATAATTGCCGATATCAGTAACATTACAAGCATCATGCTAAAGACACTCCCACTTTGTTTATATATTTGGCACAGATAAATGTAACCAAAGGGAAATGGGAAATCACAGTGCTTACAATTTGAGGTTATCCAGACTGTGGTTGAAATGCCTCTTAAAAGGCACAATAAACCTAAAACACAAGTTACTTTTGAATGAACTGCCAATAACCAAAAATTATACATTATAATTATATGAATGATCTGCCAATAACCAAAAATTATATGTAAAGGCTTTAGTAACGTGAAGATATCTGACACCATACTGTGAAAAAACAAATATTAAAGACCCAATTTAAACCCAATTTAAAATGCCATATAGAATGAAAAACTTGCCCTCAGTTACAGAACAAGCATGTACATATATTAAAAATATGGAAAATTTGTCATGTTTGCTTTAAGGATACAATATTACCTGTCACATCAGTTAAGTATGTACTTTAGATTTAAAGTTCTTTCGAACAATGAGGCAATTGATGCCAGTTCAGATTTAGAGAGAGCAAAAGTAATTAGAACTTATTGTTCCATCAAGTTTAAGCTTCACTGTCACTGTAAATGTTGCTGCCAATGTGTTGCCACTGACATCTTTCAAATCCATAAAAAATTAAATAGCAGAAAGTTTTGATTCAGAAAGCATTTAAAAATTCTTTAGTAAAATATGCTTTAATTGTTTAATAGGACTTGTTTTGACTACAAACTTTGAGTTACATTAAAATGCCTGCCACACTGCACTCCTGCAGGTCTCTTGCCATAAAGGTCACAATGGTTGCCCACAGGGATACACGTGGCAACGGTTTATTCTAATGATGGCAATTGAATGAATGCATTAAGCCAATGCAGAACATTAAATTTGCATGTTTTAATTAAATACTATATTGTATCAACATTGTATTTATGTTTAGGTGGAAGGCTACCTTCCAAATAATAAAGTCAATAATAATGGCAAGTGCATTTCCCAGTGAAAAAACATGGTTTCACACTTACATTACTGAATGGCTAAAAAATGTATTGCAACTGTCTATTACAAATAACAATCACTTAAAAAACAATGTAAAATTACACTAAAAACTAAGATTCAATCACATTTAAAGGGAAACTTTTGTCATTTTCAATTTATAGAGCCTCAACACCAAGCGGCCTTTTTGAAGACCCTGGTTGAACTCAATGTACACTCTTTGCCATGCACACACATTTTTAGGGCAGAGCAATTTTATGAGAAAACTATTTTGTATTTAATGCACTATTTTTAAAAGTGCACACACAGTGTTAAGAAGTACTTGCGTACAATAATTTTTTGCATACACTCAAAAAATAAAAATGAAAATCATTGTCGAGAGGAGAAACCACATTTTTCGAGTTTATGTATACATCTTTTTATCGAATGGCAGTTAGTTTTAGAGACAAAAATGCAAGTGTGTTGGGTGGTATACTACAGGAATGCGATCAGTAAAAAGTAGGGGTAACTAGACATTGTACTCTTAATTTTGCTGTGCAATGTTACACAATGACCAGTCCAAGCTGAATGATTACTAAATGCTTTCACATGGCAGTCAGCTACTGGACACTTTAAAACATCAGTCAAAGTATTAAAGCCAATGAAAACACCAAAGCAAAATATAATGGAAGATTTCTTTAGAATATGAATGCAAGTTTTTTTTTAGTTTTTTACATATTGTTAAAAAGACGTGTGTTAGAAGTGACTCAAGGGGTCCCATTACAGGGCAAGAACTTTGCACAGGCACTCTCTCAATGATAATTAACCTAGGTACATATATTTATATAGTCTAGGGTATTAAACCCAGAGACAACTAAACAGAAGGTAAACACTATAAAAGCATTCCATTACTGCATTTCTTTGCCATATTTAGTTGGGATTTAAGTTCAAAGAACAAAGCCAAAATATGTGATTAGCCTCTAAGTATACAGTAAGCAAGGAAATCTCAACAATATCAGAGTCCATGCCACATTTCTCCAACAGCTTGTACTTTGGAACTGGCTACTTCAGTTTACTGTGTGCTACTTTCCCCAGTTAATCTTGGTTCAAATTCCCTTTGAGAATGTTGCTACACATTAGACAAAGCACTGAAGTGATAAAACTAAAAAATGTGACTGACACCATAACACATCAGTTAATTTAGATTCATCTCTGCCAATTACTGCTCCACACTTTAGTGCCAGCATTCCAACAGGAAAGTGCCCACAACCCCTCCTCTCTAGATGGCCACATGCCAGCGGAATTCAATTTAAGCCATGTTTTCATCTTTAGGGTGTGCAGTCAGCAATGCAGTGATAGACTAGAATGATGAGTGAGGCAGCAGCCAGAGGCGCAGAACACTGGGCAACCTTCATGCACATACATGGCATATAAAGTCTGGGGCCTAATATGTGTTTACTTGTGTGTGTTGATTTGTTTGAGGAGAGTTACCCTCAACATGGAGAGCTTGCCCAAATCTATTACTGCTGTTACTGTTTTTGTATTTCAAGCAACACAGAGGGGCCCGCTGATAGAAACCAGTAATGGGCCCAACAGTGTTTTAATCCTTGACTTATACATGGAATGTCATTTGTTCATTTATAAAGTGCCACCAATTTCTACAGTACCATACGTATAGTGACTAAAAAGGTAAATAAGGCAAATATGGTGCAAAATAGAGCACCAGATCAACAAGCAACTGTAGACTGCGTAGCATATTTGATGTAAATGTATAAGAAAAATCTCAATTTCTTTTTATTGGGAAACAAGCATATTTTTTTCAGCATGAGAAATAAACTATGTATTTTTGGTATAAATTTTGCTAATTTTTAATTGAATATATTAAAGGTTTTCTTTTTATTATAATGTAATAAAGCATTTTCTGCTTACACGTTCTACATCCCCTATAATAAGCTACGGACAGGGGGCTCTATATAATTTCTTCAACCCTTTGTCGTGACTGTTTCGACTAACAGGACGTTAGAAGTCATTATGCAGAACTTTCTCTGTGCACTGTCGATTTCTTAATATGGAGAAACAGGACCATAACCATTGAGTAGTTTAATTTTCACCAATTTTCATTTTTTTTAACAAATTACAAAAATCAAAAAAGAATATAATGGGAAATAAGGATGTTCAGCACAAGCCCTATTTATTAAACTTATGTTAACGTACTAGCCCTTTAAGTACACATCTGCTCTCCAATGGGTAAGCTGTATACACAGGTGCAAAAACCCGGCCAGTAGGAAACAACCATTTTCGGCTTTAAAATGTGATTGAATCTTTATACCAACAATTATTCAGAATTTGTACTGGTATATGCTAATAAACAAATCTACTGTACATGTATTGAACTGAATGCATCCTATTCCAGCAAACCAATACAAGCCATAGCAGGAATTGCTTACCAGGATGAATAATGGATATACGGAATGCATCTTTTGTTTCACCCACCTGTAGAATGGCGCCATATATCCTAAGCAGTACACTCCTTGGTTCATTGGACAAAGATTTTTCATCTTCAGGTAATGAGCAGAGATAAAGCATATTGCTAAGTCCGCCCCTGTGGAATATAAAACATCATCATTAATTCACTGGATATTAGTAAATACTCAAGACATCCATAGCTGGCTAGTACAATGTCCTTTTAAAGCTAGTCAATCACAATTTGCTTTGCCAGCCACCAGACATTTTTTCTCAGGTCTGAAAAAAAATTGGTGGCAGGGGCCTGTAGAGTATTAAAATACATTGGTGGCCAGGGGTTTTAAAAAAACAAAACAAAAAAACAACACATTGGTGTTTAGTAGAATTGAACTCGCTGTCAAAGGGGGCTCGGCTCTTTCGAAAAGTGCAGCACAGCTGGGCCCCTTAAGGCACAGTCAGCTTTTAGGATGTCACAGTGGGGCGGGGCAAGTATATAAAAAGGGGAGCCGCCAGGGTCAGATGTATGGTAGTTACACCACTGAACTGGAGTCTTGGCTGGCACAGAGCTGACTGCAATTAAAATGTTTTAAAGGGCCCCGTTATCCAGAATGCTCAAGATCTAGAGTTTTGTGGATAATGTATCTTTTATTTCTTTCCATAATTTGGATCTTCATACCTCAAGTCTACTAGAAAATCATGTAAACGTTAAATAAACCCAATAAGCTGATTTTGTTTCCAATAAGAATTATATCTTAGTCAGGATCAAGTACCAGCTAATGTTTTATTATTATAGAACAAAAGAAAATGAAAACTTTGGATTATTTGATTATTATGGAGTCTATGGGAGACGGCCTTTCGAGAATTCTGAGCTTTCTTGAAAATGGGTTTCCGGATAGAAGATCCTATACCTGTACAAGTATAAAAAAAAACAAAAAAAAAAACACCTTATTTACAACTAACTTTAAAATCACTGAACAATTAAATGTATAAAGAAAAGTTGCTTAGCATAACACTCTTGCCATTCAAAAAAAATTACATGGCCATCCCTTTTAAACTTCACTATATTTACCTTCAAAAAACAGGAAACCATCTCCTTTAAAGGAGATATTAAGTAAAAAAAAAAAACAAGAATGTGCAAGTGCATTATATTCTTTGAACAGGGGTTCACAACCTGTTTTACCTGTGAGTCACATTCAAATGTTAAAAGAGTTGAGGAGCAACACAAGCATGAAAAAGTCCATTGGGTGCCAAATAAGGGCTGTGATTGGCTATTTGGTAGTCCCTATGTGGCCAGGCAGCCTACAGGAGGCTCTACTTGGCACTATACTTCGTTAAAACTTGCTTCCAAGCCAGGAATTCAAAAATAAGCACCTGCTTTGAGGACAAAGAGCAATATCCAAGTGGTTGGTGAGCAACATGTTGCTCACGAGCTACTGGTTGGAAATCACTGCTTTAAAATATAGAAGAAAATCTCTTTAAAAAAAATTAGTGTTTCTGGTTGATATATTGAAAATGGCTGCAAAAAACCTACTAGTCCCCCTTATCTGTTTCACTTTGTGCTGCCACCTTTCCCAGGCTGTCCAGGGGAGCCGGTGGCACTCAGCACACTGCACTGTAGGATAGGAACCTATTAGCAACTAGGTGGACCTGATAGGGAACTGAAGTCTGTCTTTGCTTGTGTGACTGCATGGCTGTGTTTGGCTACCCCCCCCCCCTACTGTGCTTCTGGCAGTGACTGCTAGGACACGCCCACCCCTCAATTGAAACACAGACAGACCAAAGCAGACCTATAGGGAGCCTTTTTTAAAAATAATATTAATGGGGTTGTTTACTATAAATGTATCAACTACAATTTGAAGTTGATTTAAATTTGATATTATTTATTCGTGCAGATTTATTCGTGCAGATTTTCATCATCTGGACCGGAGCAATGGGGATTGTCGCACGGGAAATTTAAAAAATTATTGCATCTTCGGCGCATCCAATGTTTTTGAACCAATATGGGTATGGTTGGGCAGCATGCCGCCCCCCTAAAATCCTGCCGCCCTAGGCCCTGGCCTAGGTGGCCTTTCCACAAATCCGGGCCTGATTGCAGCACATCTTTTAATCACAAGGGCACCAACTGGCACCAATTCTGAATAAAAAAACCTTGATGGAGTTAGAATAACCTTTATTTCCCCTGAGCACACAACACCTGCAGGTCACCACATACTTAACCCTAAAACACACATAGCTTTTCAAAGTTTTTTGGCTTAAGAACCTCTTTAGCGGTCCAATATTTGCAAAGAGCAAATGGAGAGTTGACAGGGGTCAGACAGTCCCTGGTGGCAGAAAGAATTAACTAACGAAGGTGGGAAAGCTGTGGGTAGGATTGCCACCTTTTCTTAAAAAAAATACCCGCCTTCCTATATACTTAACTTATTTCCCTATTAATAACATTGGGATTGACCATCATTTTTACCAGCCAGGTGGCTGTGGGTTGTCAGTCTTAAAACTGGCCATAGATGTACAGATTTTGGTCTCATTTCGAGGAAACAATCTACCGACCTGCAACTAACCATTCAGATTAAATACAGTAATAAAAGAACAAATCAGACGATGTTCTGGCCATGACAGCAATGCTATTTAAGTTATGTCCGACAAATTCACAAAGTCACCCATTGATATCGTCAGATAGGCAATACAATCAGCGATATTATTAACTGACAAATCTTCTAACCTGTCCGATCAACTAAACCAGCGGTCCCAAACCTTTTTCCTACGGTGTAGAGCCAAAATTTTTTTGCAAGAACTGGGGGGGGTTGGGCTTTGGCATCAAATTCTGGCACGCCGGCGTCCAAATCAGGGCACCCCGCGTTAATTGATCGCTAGGCTCAGTGACCCCGTTTAAGACTAGGCCTGGCGGTTGGGGACCCCTGAACTAAACATCTGATTGCCATGGTACAAAAAAATGTCGGGACAATCCACACGCGGTCCGAAAATCGTACGAAACGAATTTCCGGGCGACTTTTTCTTTACGTCTATGGGCAGCTGTATAACAATGATCGGATATCCACTGAAACAACAACTGCAACAGTCATGATACATAGCAGCAATGATAGGAATCATCTCACACTATCAGTTCATCTGTAGCATGGGGGGGGGCTTTACCAGAATAGAAAATTAACAATACGGTTTTAAAGAAAGCCACCACAATAAGTGAAACATGATACTAAACAGTGACACGCAGTGAGCTCAGCGATTGCAAGTGCTGCACCCACCCCGGCAGAGCTACACCCACGCCTGCAGTGCCCCAATTCCCTCCATCCTTGCGGAATGTACATATAGTAATATCCCAGTAAGGACACTGCTTGTCCAGCTTTCCTCCATATCCCTGGCGCCTTCCAGCTGCCACTAAACTACAATTCCTAGCAGCACTTTTGGTATTTCCAGTAAATGTCATCTGATTCATGCCTTATTGATAACTGACAGTTTGAGCCCACACAGTACCGCAGTCACTGACCGTATAACAGAGATCTGGAAGCGCTCCTCCTCCAGAAGCCTCCACGCCCCGGGAAGGAATTCCTTACACCAGCGGAACGCTTTGCGCCTGGTTTTGGGCTCCGGTGCGTCCTCTTGTTTCTCAACTACACCGACCACTTCCGGCTCCACCACGCCCCGCTGCGCAGTCATGAGACCCCCGGCTGTACTAATGAGCAGTTCCAGGGAGCTGGGTTGCTCCTCGCCGCATGGGAACTTTGTCTTCATTTTATAACGGAATAAGGAGCCGGAGTCAATCTGTCTAATCTGTGTATTACTGAGACAAAGGGTCAGCGCTTTACCTTTGCTGTCAACGTTAATGAAATGGTCAATTTACGGCAAATTCACTCTCCAACAACTGAGCTGCGTTCCGCTTTACCTCCCTCCCTTATACAGCTTGTAGGGTTATACGTCACTGGACAGTTCCATTTTACTGGCTGCAGAGGTTTTCCTCCCTCGTTTGGCGGCTTGCAATTGGAGGAGACTTTTAGACTGGGAGATGCCTGGAGGCTGAAGCGGTGGAAGGTTGCCTTGGTGTCACTTGTGGTCGACGCTGGTATTACAGCTGCTGCTGCAGTTGCCTTGGTTACCGATTTACCTCTGCCAAGTTCCATGTCTGCTCATTTGTCTGGTAGCCAAGAAGATGCTGCTGTAAAAAATTGTTTTCCCTTCTTCACTGTAATGTCCCTAAGCCAGCAGCAGCCAGTATAGCTGTCAGCTGATACTTGTTGGCAGGGCCAATTCTTTATGTTTTGTTGTCTAATCTGACATGTTATGGTAAAGGGATGGCACGGTATGTATGACAGGGATCAAGTCCAAAATTCAAAATATGCCCTGGCAATTCCTTTAAACAGAGGCACAAACAGCCCCCCAACAGCCCAATAAATAGTGACTCTGTGGTGTCTTACAGTAGCGCCTCTGGAATTTGCCAAAATCCACAGATTGTCAGAATCCACAGATTCGACTGCTAGCAGAGTTGGCATAAAATGACCCAAGTCTAAAGGTGGCCATAGACGCAAAGATCCTATCGTACGAATCGAGGATTCGTACGATTTTCTGATCGTGTGTGGAGAGTCCTGACATTTTTCGTCCGGCGGAGATCGGTCGTTTGGTCGATTGGACAGGTTTGATTTTGTCCTGACCAATCCCCCCGGAGCCCATTGCGCTCTCATCGTAATCAGATTACCCGCGATATAGCCATGCCCGTTAGTGACATATCGGGGAAAGATCGGCTTGTTTGGCCAAACGAGCAGATCTTTTCGTCTATGGCCACCTTAAAGCAGCTTCATGTTACAGCAACATTGTCCCACTCCCTGGAACTTAAGGTGGCCATAGACGCACAGAAAACAAATTTTCGTCCGATATTCGTTGCGTGTATGGTGGAAAAAGAGCCGACCGATATCGTCAGAAGACTTGGATATCAGTCGGCTCGTCGATCGGGCTGGACGGAAAATTTTGATCTGGTGCCTTTGAAGGGACCCAAACAACGGCCATTGTTAGTGCTGATTCGTCAGATAAAGGTAGAATTTTATTGTTTCTTCCCGTATATCAACCTGTATATCTGACGATTCAGCTCTCCAGTCCATAATGAATGCAGGCTTATACACCTCAGCAACCGCTCCTCCTCTGCCATGCCACTCTTCCAATCCCTGCACTGGCTTCCACTACCTTTCAGAATAAAATTCAAATGAACGACCCTGACATTCAAAGAAATTCATAACTCTGTCCCACCTACACCGCTTTCTACACTTCTTTACTGACCTGCTCCTACACTCTTCTTTCATAACCTCTTCACATGATCGCATTCAAGACTTTGCAAGGGCTGCACCCCTCCTCTGGAATTCTCTCCCACAGTCTGTCCGACTTTCTCCCAACCTTTCTGCTTTCAAAAGATCTCTTAAAACACACTTATGTATAGAAACCTACTCTCACTCTGTTTAGCTAACAAATGCAATACCATATGCTACTTCTCTAATCTTGCTTATTTCTGATCCACACCTTGTGTCTCATTCTCTTCCTCTTTTAGATTGTAAGCTTTTTTACACAGAGCCTTCCTCACCTTTGTACCGGTACTGATCTTTATGTATGTAACTCTGTATGTTCTATGTATGTAATTTATGTGATTTGTATGTATAAACACATTTATTTTACAGTGCTGCGCAACATGTTGGTGCTCTAAAAATATATGTTAATAATAAATAATAACTTAGCACACAGGAGATTTAAGCAGCGAAATATCCTGCATGCCCAATTTTGCATACTGTAGAATCAGCTGGCTGGCCCCTTAATTTGGGCTACCCAAGGCCCGGGCCTTTGTGACCTTCAAACTAATCTGGGCTTGTCAGTGGTAACATAGCTAAGAACCCCTGTTAAGATGAAAAGCAATTCCTCATTTGGCACTAAGTACATTCTCCAGGTAATAAAGATATAGGAACAGGGATAATTTATTGGTGTACTTTAAAACTATGAGAAAACCAGTCAAATGCTTGGACCAGAAGATTCATGGTAGTGAGGCCCCAATGTTTTTTTTGTCCAAGGTAACTCTTTATTTGTACTTAAAAGTGCTTGGGCTTCAGGCAAAATTCAACAGCCAACCCTGTCTTGTTCTAGTGCTCCTCCACAGGTATATGTAATTATCATGGAGCAGCATCAACACCAATAAGTATCTGGCTTAATTTAGTGGCACCAAAAATTTCAACTCCATTGTGGGGTGTGTGAAGGTATACAGGTAGGAACATGAAATTTGTTTGTGGAAAACTATGAAGAACTGTTGGTAGCTCACAGACTCTGACCTTTGTAGAATTTCTGACCTTTTAATTCAAGTGCTGTCCAATTTTCTGCATGTAGGGGCATAACTACAGGGGTGAGCAATTGCACCTCGCCCGCAAGAGATGTGAAACTGTGAAGAAGTTTGTTTGCCCATGTGTCAAAAGAAGATTGGGGTGTACTTCTGCATGGGAGGGGACACAGGTGCACAACCTGCACCCAGGCCCACCCAATAGTAGTTACATCACTGACTATAAAGGTCTGTTAAGGGACTGCTGACTTCATTTTTATGACCAAGCTACTATATATGCCCTTACTGCTTTCGTTACTGTCTGACAGTTATGCCAAAGGTGGATGTTAAACTAAATAAGAACACCAGGCCAGAATCCTGGTACTATATTCTTTTCAACATAGGTGTTTTATCAGGATTCCTATAAGTCTGGCACAGACTATGGATTCACCCCACAGCCCCTTGTAAAATCTGCAGTCTATTGCACAAAGTATAATACATTGCTCCTAAAATGTAACTACTCCCTATAATCTAATGAGGCTCATCTGCAGATTGTAAATCCTTTGGGGGCAGGAACTAATGTGAACAATTTCAGCTAAGCACTTTGTTATGGTGTTGCTACATACAGTATAATGAAATTATTTGTTATTATTTGGATATCCCAATTATTATTTGGATTTGGATATCCCAACACATCAACGTTATTTCTGAAACATCTCCACAGGTCTAAAGTGCTAAAACATTGCATACAATTTGTTCTTGTTTGGGATTACATTACAGTAAATATTGTAGGCACATGTAACCCAAATTAAATGTAGGCAATGAGGATTTAAACAAGTGACCCCAGGATGGTGGATATGATAAGCAGGTAAGAAGTTAAACTACTGACCAAAACCTTTCTGACACTGTTACATTTTCTTTATGGAGTCTGTGGATAATAGGAATGTGGACAAAGTTTGCTCCTGGACTAATAAATCAGGTGAATGATGTGGCATTGCGTAGTTCAGACAAATATCTAATTTCAAGGACAGCGTGTGTTAGTGTCTTGTTTCTAGCACTCTTATTAAACTTGTGCTTTTTGTCAGGCAGACCAGCAGATTCAAACACAGAGTCTCACCTGTAATGTGGTTGCATAGCCTTTCAATACATTAAAGCAGGGGTGTCCAAACTCTTTGCAACGAGCACCAGATTTGGTGAGGTTAAAATGTGTGGAACCAACCATTCAACCTGACATCCATTCCGAGGTAGCTAGCTTGTGATTAGGATCATTCACTCCTGGAGATGGACGCGTACACGGTGTTTAGGAAGTGGAGTCTGTTTGGACTTATTCTCCAAGCCCACAAGAGCTCAGGGCCCACTGGGTTTTTTCCCGGGGGCCCCGCCGGCCCAGTCCGACCCTGTTTGCCACAACATCACTATGTGTGCCAAGATAAAGTCATGATTGAAGGTGGATGGTAGTCTGTGGATTTTCTCTGATGCGCTCAATGTCGGAGAGTTTTATGTGTGTGAGGGGTCTGTGACTCCCATTTGAAAGCTGGGAAGAGTGAGAAGAAGGCAAATAATGCAAAAAATGAAGGCCATCTGCCTTCTTTTTTATATCAGCCATTAGAAGTAGCCATTCTATAACATACTAAAAGTTAATTTAATGTTGAACCACCCCTTTAAACAAGGAAATAACAGGTGTGCAAGTCATTGTGCATAGCAGAATACTAGAGAAGAACGGACTACTGCATGTAACTGACTACGACATGTAATCCAGAGGCGCTGCTCCAATGAGGCGAGTTGAAAAACTTGCCTCGGGCAGAAGTGCCAAGTAAGTAACCAGGCGTGGCAAAAAACCTATCCTGGTAAGTTTAAAAGACAAATTTCCATTTTCGGAGCAGGAGCAGCCTCAGTCGACTCCTGCCTTAGAATCGGCGCTGATGTCTTTGGGACCAAACATGCAAGGAACAGCAAAAGGCAGACAGATACTGCTTTCAATATCTGTTATATTTTCAAAAAAAAATAATTACAAATAAAATCAAAGAAAATTTGTAATTAAATGTGTATTTGAAGGTTGCTTAGAATTACATTTTCTGTCATTATGCAAAATGTTATATTTGGTTTTACAATCGCTTTAAGCTAGCCATACATACAGCACTAATTGTGGGCCATATTTAGGGATGCACCGAATCCAGGATTCAGTTCGGGATTCAGCCAGGATCCAGAATCCTTCTGCCCGGCCGAACCGAATCCTAATTTGCATGTGCAAATTAGGTGCAGGGAGGGAAATCGCATGACTTTTTGTCATAAAACAAGGAAGTAAACAATGTTTTCTCCTTCCCACCCATAATTTGTATATGCAAATTAGGATTCGGACAAATCGTTTGCGAAGGATTCGGGGGTTCGGCCGAATCCAAAATAGTGGATTCTGTGCATCCCTAGCCATATTAGACTACTTTTTAGGGATGCACTGAATCCACTATTTTGGATTCGGCCGAACCCCCGAATCCATTGCAAAAGATTCGGCCAAATACCGAACCGAATCCTAATTTGCATATGCAAATTAGGGGTAGGAAGGGGAAAACATTTTTTACTTCCTTGTTTTGTGACAAAAAGTTACGCGATTCCACTCCCCGTCCCTAATTTGCATATGCAAATTAGGATTCGGTTCGGCCGGCAGAAGGATTCGTCCGATTCCTGCTGAAAAAGGCAGAATCCTGGCCGAATCCCCAACCGAATCCTGGATTCGGTGCATCCCTACTACTTTGATTGTCTACCCCCAAGACAATTATCAAAGTAAGGCAAAGGTAGCTGCCAAAAAGCTGGAGCACAAAAAATGTGGCTAATGGATTGATCTAGAAAGAATCTGAGTAGACCATTAACAACAGAAAATAACATAGGTGTCATACTGAGACATGATTTCATGACTGGCTAGAGATCAGAGCAGGCGACAAATAACAAGCCAACAAAACAGGCCAGAGGTCAGACCCAGGAGATCAAAAGATACAGGATAAGGACTGTAAAAGCTGCACAGCAGCACAGGTTACATGGAGAAAGGTAAAATTAACTCTAGAAGAGCTGGAACAAGGGCTAGATTACATAAAGTAGCCTGCAGTTGGACATAGTGTGTGGGTAAAGTGGCAGTTAGTGTCAGTCTGTGTATAGCTAACTTTAGCTCCTGGAGACTCTTGTTTGTATCCATTAGATATACAGTCACTGTACATTAGTATTCCACATGAAGAGGTTTGGCTGTTGAGTGGCAGGTGCCTGGATTATAAGAAGCACACATTCAGCCAGTTTGAATTGAGAAATTGTTTATGATTTTGCTGTCTGAGGAGGTGAGACATAATATTTTAATAAAGCATGGACAATCTCAACCTCAGTCTTAATGTTCCTGTGTCCACCATATGTCTATGTTATGAAGAAGACCCATCGTATCGTAGGCAATCTCCCTGGATGTTGACGCAAGAGAAAAATTGACCTAAGATTGCAGAAAAATAATTATTTTCATTGTGATGGAAGAACCTTGATCAACTACCAGACAGCTTCAAACTAACCTTCACACAGAGGTGAAAATGAAGGCAAACATAGATATATGGTTGCTGTCCAACCTCTGTGGTTTTCTGGCTTACATGGTGTAGGGCCAATAATGGAAGCCAGTGTTGACCACTCCCTGTTTAAACCACACCCACTTTATGGTGGTAGCTCATCAAAAACCCAAATTGTTTGTGCTTACTACAGGGATATCACTCATCACTCATATGTGAAACAAGTTTATTTAGTCATGTTAAAGCATACCCTTAAATCCATATGCCTCCTCCTCCCTTGTGGATAGCACAGCAACCCCAGCACATGATTAAACACCTTGGCAGGGGTGCTTCGCCAATGAGGCAAGTTGAGGCTATCGCCTCAGTCGGCAGCACCCCACTAGGTACCAGGGGCAGCAAAACTGCTGCTTCTGGTACTTTAAGAGCGAATTCCCGGGGGGAGGGGGGCAGCAGCAACTGCTGTTGCCTCAGGTGGCGGAGGGGCCAGTATCGCCCCTGCACCTTGGGGACCCCTAACAAGTATTTCCAAATGCTAACAAACCGCTGCTAGTTTCACCTCCCACAGGCAAAGCATAGCCCACACAGGCAGAGAATGGCACAAACAGGGAGCATGGGGCAAGCAGAGTATGGGACACACAGGGAGCATAGGGCAGGCAAAGTATGGCAGACACAGGGAGCATAGGGCAGGCAGAGTATGGAACACAGGGAGCAAAGGGCAGGCAGAGTATGGCACACAGGGAGCATAGGGCAGGCAGAGTATTGCACACACAGGGAGCATGTGGAAGGCAGAATACAGCAGACAGGGAAATTTATAAGGGCCACTCTAAGATAAACAGTTAACACTCTAAGGTGTTAACAGTTGAACAATGTGGGCCCTTTCAGTGTGGGTCTGAGGGGTGAACAGTACAGGACTTTGGGGGTGTGAACAATAGAGGTTTCACAGGTGTGAACAATGCAGGGAACCTTATTGTACATGTGTGAACCTTACTGTCTGAATTTGAGGTGTAAACAATGCAGGGACCAGTTAATCTCAATACTGATACCTTTTAAAGTTTATACAAAGGTAAGCAGGCAGACTTACATGTGAGGGCTACACAAGGGGAGTCGTGGACCGTCAGTTGGACAGCACTGCTGTAAAGGAATCTGAAGGGGATGTGTTAGTCCTTCAGGCAAAAAGTAGTTAATGGCCAGCAGGTACTGAAAATAGGCTGACGGTCAGGAACAAGAAAGATGTGATTGGGAAGAAGAGGGAGAAGAGTCAGAGACAGACAGGAGCAGGACGGAGCAAGTGTAGCAGAAGCGGGCGAAAGGTCGGGCAGGAGCATGACAAAGCAAGCAAAGGTGCAGGTAAGAGCAGGCCCGGATTTGTGGAGAGGCCACCAAGGCCCGGGCCTAGGGTGGCAGGATTTTATGGGCGGCATGTTGCCCAACCACACCCGCATTGGTTTAGAAACACTGGGGATGCGCAGGAGATACAATCGTTTTTTAAATTTCCCAATCCTCATTGCTCTGGTCCAGATGAAAATTTGAGCGAATAAAAAGGAGGGGACGGAGGTGACAAACGACAGAGGGCCAAGGGATGCCCGCTATCTAAATCCGGTCGGATCGAATATCTGAATTTGAATATGCCAATTAGGCTTCAGATTTTGTTCAGTATTCAGTCAAATTTTTTGTGGAGAATACAGTATTCACAAAAATTATGAATTTAATACATCCCTATAAACAGAACCAACTTGAAACTGTCCCTCATAGATTTGCAATTAAACCATCTGACAAGCGCTTACGCCAGCTCTTGTTAGGAGATATTTGCCCCAAAAAGCAGGTTTCAGGACATTGAATCAGAAACCAAAATAAAGGATTTTGGATTATCTCATGATTGCACAAGAGAATTATAAACCTATCATATAAACAGTGCTTAGTAATGTCTTCTAATACAAGCAGTTCTTAGTGAAGTCATATGTGTCACAAGTTTCACCCAGAGTTGTGTCATTTCATTCAAACTTGTAAGATATGTAATGACCTTTAGAAAAGCACTTGGGTCCTGACCTTGTGGTTCTATAACCATGTCAGATGCTGCACACACTCAATAGCCAGTCCTTTAGTTATAAATGCTTTCCACTTTTAATGTTTTTATCAAATGTAACCTTTAAAAATTCCTTAGTTCCCAGTTAATATCCCTGTGCTTGGAAATTTCAGCTACTTTATAAGGGTAATGATGGGGCGGTTTTTCACCCACGAGAAATCTGAAAAGTGCCTGAAAATACAATCCTATCAGGATCCATTGAAATTGTCATATGTAAAATGACTTTTCTGGGCCCAGCCCAGGCCCGGACTGGCAATCAGTGAGTTCTGGCAAATGCCAGAGGGGCTGCTCTGAGGTGCCATAGAAAGTCACATCTTATTGGGCTGGTGGATGGCTGTTTGGGTTTCTTTGTGGGCTGTTTGGGCCTCTGTGTACCTGGCAGAGCCTATTTTGATTCTCAGTCTAGACCTGGCCCAGCCGGTCCAGATCCACAGGCTTCTTCCTGCCGCGACCTCCCTTTTTGGGGCGGTTCTGGCAAAAACACAGTGAGTATGCGTGCATGCACATCGGCGCAGCAGGGGGGTCCCTGGGACAGCAGCCCCTGTGGGCCTCGCCCCCCAGTCCGACCCTGGATGACAGTGTCCTATCTGTCATCATCTCTGGGCAGAAATTTCTCAGCCGTTTGTCCTGCACAGTGTATAGCGCTCTGGTGCAAATCAGGTAAAAGGTGTCAGTTCCAGCACACAGAAGGCTCTGCTGTGAATGCAACTAATGCACTTGGAAAGGAGAGTGGCACTTTAAACATATTTTAAACGAGCAGGGCCGTGTGCATTCGTTTACAACTTCTCACGTCACTGCCACAGACTATAAAATCCAACTATTACAATACTGCCATCTACAGTCTAAATTGCATCCAAAATACACAAAAGCAAAATGTATAAGGAGTAAAGTTTGAGTGTATTATTAATATTATTATTAATAATATTACTAACACATGTTTAGAAAGCATCACCATATTCCACAGTGTTGTACAATGGAAGAGTGTAAACCTCAAACACAAAAACAGAACAATTATTTTATCATAGTATTAAAAAAATGATTTGTTTTAGCTGGTTTCTGTTTTTCCCATTTTTTTTAAACAAGGTTTAAAAATTAATTAGTTTCATCTCTCAATCTCTCTCATAATTGGGTCAGTAAGCTAGATGGCCAACCCTCTATATTATTAACATTTAATACTGTAATGGAAACTGAAGTTTCTCACCCTCGTGATGGCCATGGCGTCCAAGATGGCGACGGCGTCCAAGATGGCGACGGCGTCCAAGATGGCGACTCCTTCCTTCCCCATGTGGATCCTGCTGGTCCCTGTGTGATGACGTCGGCTGCCTCTCGCTCTCCGATTGGTCACCGGCGACGGAATGGTCGCCGGCGTCAGAACGTGCGTCGGCGTCACGACGTTAGCGTCTTGACGCCGTCGTCAGCGTCATGACGTCATCGCGTTCAAAATCTTGGCGCCAAAACTTGCCTATTTAAACCCCCTGGACATTGCAAACATTGCCCAAGTATAGGTTCATCTTCGTGATTCCTGGGTGTTAAATTATTGACTGATTTCTTGTGTACCAACCTTGCCTGTTATTCGGATTGACCCTTTGCTGCCTGGATTGAACCCTTTGCCTGTACCTCGACTATTCTTCTGCCTGATCCCTTTGTACCACGAACTCGCTGACTACCTGCCTCCTCCTTGGTCCGCACTCCAACTGCGCCTTCGGGCCCTTACATTATACTTGGGCCATGGACCCATCTGAGGAGGCTGCGGCTCAACCAGATTTCGTAAGAGCCTTTCGTGGGATTGCCTCACGCATGGAGGCCTATGAAGCTCAGCAGTCGCACTTTGGCCAAGCTCTTGAGGCCATTTTGGACAAATTGTCAGCTCTCACTCCTACGGCTCAGGTTCCTGCTTCAGCTCCGGCCACTATTCCAGTGGCGCCGTTCCATGTTTCCGAACCCCGGATTCCAGCACCTCCGCTCTTCAGTGGTGATTCTGAGGCTTGTAGAGGATTCATCAACCAGTGTGAGATCCAGTTCACTCTGCTACCTCATCAATACGTCTCAGAGCGTGCCAAGGTGGGATACATCATTACCCGCTTGACCGGGAAAGCCGTGGAATGGGCATCACCGTTGTGGGAGAAAGAGGACCCCCTGATAGATGATTCGAAGGCCTTTATTCGTGAGCTACGCACAGTGTTCGATGCTCCCGGCCGGTCTGCATCTGCCTCTTCTCGCTTGTTCCAGATCCGCCAAGGTACACGTTCAGTGCCAGAATATGCCATCGAATTCCGTACTCTGGTGGCCGATACCAGCTGGAACAACGACAGTTATCACGCTGCCTTCTACAACGGGTTGTCCATGCGCCTGAAGGACGATTTGGTTTCACGTGAGTTGCCTACTCTTTGGGAAGATTTAGTGGCCCTGGCAGTCAAAGTGGACACCCGCCAAAGAGAGCACCTTGCCGTAAAGGAACGGGTGAGGAAGTTTCAACCTCCCCTGGCTCCTCGTTTCCAGAGACCTGTCCTTCCCAGCACTACTTCTTCTTCTTCTACTCCGGCTTCTTCTCCCTCCACCTCAGAAGAGCCTATGCAGATTGGTCGTGCCCGTCTTTCCGAACAGGAAAAGTTAAGGAGAAGGGCTGCTGGACTCTGCTTATACTGTGGGGGCAAATCCCACTTTGCCCATGAATGCCCTGCGAAGTCGGGAAACGCCAGTGCCTAGGTAAGTTTGGGGAAACTTACCTGGGCGGAATTAATCAACTTCCCCAAACTTCTACTCATCGTTTCCTTCTCCCTGTACAGTTCCAGTTGGCTTCCAAGACCATCTCTACCCAAGCTTTCCTTGACTCCGGCGCAGCTGGGAACTTCTTGGATAAAGCCTTCGCAGAACAACATTCTATTCCCCTCCAAAGTCTGGCTGTTCCACTTCGTGTTCTTGCCATTGATGATCGGCCTCTTTCATCTGCCTTCATCTCCAAGTCTTCGCAAGAATTGTCTTTCAAAGTGGGCACCCTGCATACCGAAAGACTTTCATTCTTGATTATTGATTGCCCCTCGACTCCTGTAGTCCTTGGACTAACTTGGTTGCACACCCACAATCCAGTCATTGACTGGTCCGCAACTCAAATTTCTCGTTGGGGTTTCTTTTGTCAACAGAACTGTCTTCCAGCCCAGTCCTTGGTCAAGGTATCCTCTGTTGTTTCAAATTCTTCAATTCCTCCTGTTTATCAAGATTTCTCCGATGTGTTCAACAAGAAATCTGCTGAAGTCCTGCCTCCCCACCGGCCCTATGATTGTCCCATTGAGCTTCTTCCTGGAACCATGCCTCCAAGAGGACGTACTTACCCGCTCTCCCTCTCTGAAACTGCGGCGATGAAAGAGTACATGCAGGAAAATCTGCTTCATTCGTCCTTCTTCGTCTCCTGCAGGAGCAGGCTTCTTCTTCGTAGAAAATAAAGATGGCAGTCTACGTCCCTGCATTGATTATCGCGGATTGAACAAGATTACAGTAAAAAAACGCTATCCGCTCCCCCTTATTTCCGAGTTATTTGACCAGCTCAAAGGTGCCAGCATCTTTACCAAGCTTGATCTTCGTGGAGCCTACAATCTCATTCGGATCAGAGAAGGGGACGAATGGAAAACCGCATTTAATACTCGTGATGGGCACTACGAGTATCTCGTGATGCCCTTTGGACTTTGTAACGCCCCTGCGGTTTTCCAAGAGCTGGTAAACGATGTCTTCCGGGACTTACTTGGCATAAGTGTGGTCGTATACCTAGACGACATTCTAATTTTTTCTTCAAACCTTTCCGAGCATCGAATCCAGGTACGGGAAGTTTTATCTCGCTTAAGGAAAAATAATCTGTTTGCCAAGCTGGAAAAGTGTTCCTTCGAAGTTTCTTCTATTCCTTTTTTAGGGTACATTATTTCCCAACAAGGCTTCAAGATGGATCCGGCCAAAGTCTCAGCGATCCAGGATTGGCCCCTCCCCACCTGCACTAAAGCTATCCAGAGGTTTATTGGCTTTGCCAATTACTACAGACAGTTCATCAAAGGCTTCTCCTCCAAGATTTCCCCTATCCTGTCTCTCATTCGGAAGGGTGGGAAGCCCCAATGTTGGACACCTCAGGCTTTAGAAGCTTTCAAGAACCTCAAAGACTCTTTTTCATCTGCTCCAATTCTTAGGCACCCAGAACCTCTTCTACCATTCTTCATTGAGGTGGATGCCTCCGACGTAGGGGCTGGTGCGGTGTTGTCCCAAAGGTCTTCTAATGATGGCAAACTTCATCCTTGTGCTTTCTTTTCTAAAAAGTTTTCTTCTTCTGAGCAGAACTATGACGTGGGAAACCGTGAGCTACTGGCAGTTAAACTAGCTCTTGAAGAGTGGAGACATCTGTTGGAAAGTTCTTCGGTGCCAGTATCTATCTTTACGGATCACAAGAACCTTGAATTCATCCAGTCCCTTAAACGCCTCAATCCCAGGCAAGCTAGATGGGCACTTTTCTTCTCCAAATTCAATTTCGTGATCACATTCCGCCCGGGGTCCAGAAACAAGAAAGCTGACGCTCTTTCCAGAAGCTTCATTCCCGAGGATTCGTGTTCCGAAGACCCTGAACCCATTGTGCCTCCTGTTAAAATTATTGCTGCCTTATTCCCCACCATGGCCTCTCAGTTATTGTCCGCACAGTCCTCTGCTCCTGACAGTACTCCTTTGGGAGTTGCTTTTGTTCCTCCAGATCTCCGTCATTCTATCCTTGCTCAGTCTCATAATTCCAGACAAGCCGGCCATCCTGGTATCAAGAAAACTACTGAACTCCTGTCTCGCCTAGTGTGGTGGCCTTCTCTCCGAAAGGACGTCAAGGATTTTGTCTCCTCCTGTTCTGTTTGTGCAGCTTCCAAGTCTGGCCACTCTCCTCCCAAAGGATTACTTCTACCTTTACCCATTCCCTCTCGTCCATGGACTCACTTGGCGATGGATTTCATTGTGGATCTGCCTGTTTCCCTCGGTCATACTGTTATCTGGGTCGTGGTTGACCGATTCAGCAAGATGGCCCATTTCATTCCCCTGCGAAAGTTACCTTCTGCTCAGGAACTCTCCAAATTATTCATTCAGCATATCTTTCGCCTTCACGGATTCCCGGCTGAAGTGGTGTCGGACAGAGGTTCCCAATTCGTTTCCAAATTTTGGAGATCGTTATGCAAGGCACTTCATATCTCTCTCCAGTTTTCCACTGCCTATCACCCTCAATCTAATGGAGCTGCCGAGAGAGTCAACCAAGCATTGGAGCAATTTCTTCGTTGCCATGTCTCTTTGTGCCAAGACGACTGGGCAGACCTTCTTCCTTGGGCAGAATTTGCTCACAACAATGCTATGCACGCTTCTTCTGAAAAGTCTCCGTTCTTTTGTGTCTATGGTCAGAATCCTCTAGCTTTTCCGCAAGATCTTCTTCTCACAAATGTCCCTGCTGCCAATGATCAGGCCGCTCATATGCTTGCTATCTGGGTTGCCACTAAAGCTAATTTGGAGAAGAGTTCTCTGTCTCAGAAGAAATTCGCGGACAAGAGAAGAATTTCTTCCCCACAATATTGCCTCGGTGATAAGGTTTGGCTTTCTACACGGAACATTCATCTTAAAGTTCCTACTCCTAAACTCGGTCCCAAGTTCATCGGTCCTTTCCCCATTATAGAAATCATCAATCCCGTGGCAGTTCGTCTTCAGCTTTCCCCCGAGATGCGGATTCCCAATGTCTTCCATGTATCTCTTCTCAAACCGGCAAAAGATTCTTCTTCTTCTTCCTCGTCTTCTCCTACTCCTGTTCTTATTGATGGACACCAAGAATTTGAAGTCAAAAGAATTCTGAACTCTCGAATTTCCAGGGGTAGGTTACAGTATTTAATCAAATGGAAGGGGTTTGGTCCAGAGGAATGCTCCTGGGTGAAGGACTCTGACGTCCATGCTCCTCTTCTTATTCGAAGATTCCACAAGCAATTTCCTTCCAGTCCCGGTTTTGGTGGTCCTGAGGCCCCCCCCTAAGGAAGGGGGTACTGTAATGGAAACTGAAGTTTCTCACCCTCGTGATGGCCATGGCGTCCAAGATGGCGACGGCGTCCAAGATGGCGACGGCGTCCAAGATGGCGACTCCTTCCTTCCCCATGTGGATCCTGCTGGTCCCTGTGTGATGACGTCTGCTGCCTCTCGCTCTCCGATTGGTCGCCGGCGACGGAATGGTCGCCGGCGTCAGAACGTGCGTCGGCGTCACGACGTTAGCGTCTTGACGCCGGCGTCAGCGTCATGACGTCATCGCGTTCAAAATCTTGGCGCCAAAACTTGCCTATTTAAACCCCCTGGACATTGCAAACATTGCCCAAGTATAGGTTCATCTTCGTGATTCCTGGGTGTTATATTATTGACTGATTTCTTGTGTACGAACCTTGCCTGTTATTCGGATTGACCCTTTGCTGCCTGTATTGAACCCTTTGCTTGTACCTCGACTATTCTTCTGCCTGATCCCTTTGTACCACGAACTCGCTGACTACCTGCCTCCTCCTTGGTCCGCACTCCAACTGCGCCTTCGGGCCCTTACAAATACATTCTCAGTAGCATCAGATATATATCCGAGCTAATGCATCTTTTTTGGCAGTTTTTCTTTTACATACTCCAGAAAAGCTTGGGGAGCATGCTTATTACTAGTTGCTGCTAGAAGAATGTTTAAAAAAAATAGCTGATGTATGGTCTTGCTCAGCTGCCATGTTAGGAAGTGGTAATGAGAGAAGTAGTGTGTGTCAGATGTCACAGGAGAAAGAAGGAAGCAGTGGTTATGCTATGAAAACCAATGTGGATATACCACTGAAGGGGTTTTACTCAGCTGGATAGTGGTAGCCTGCTGCCTTATGAGCACCCGGCGTCACGGATGGCAAACAATTGGCGGGCCTGGTTGTTGTGAAGGTGCTGGGTGTGAAGGAATCCCCTGCATAGGTTCACTGAAGCCTCCTGACCTCTCCATGTGCATCTCCAAGTTGGCCGCTGCAACTGTGTTCTCAGCGATCCATAAGTGGTGCAACAAAAATGACATGTGTAGCTGATGCATTGGCACAAAATTAAAATTCATGGGAGAAAGGCCAGTTCTTTACTGTGTGGTTAGGTGTGCTCGGTGCCGGTGTAGAGATTGCTCTGACAGATTAATTGTGGGCACTAGCCTCATAATAGAAGTGCTGACAGCTCTGCAGATGCCCCCCCCCTGGGGAATTAGAAATGGTAGCTGAGTGTGGCAGCGCTGGTGCAAACCTTACACTGAATCACCACTCATGGGCCCAGACAGAGTTGGGGCGTGTCCATATAAGTCAGGTGATAACACCTCTTGGGTGTAAGGAGGAGAACCTAGCAGCGCAGAAGCATGCTTCTGATTCAACTTCAGGGGAAGCAGCGCCCCCAAATGCTGTAAGTCCCCAAACTGGCAGTGGATTTAGGTGTCCTTCTGATAAGGAGTAAAGTAGTGGTAAATCAAAGATGAATTAAATATATAAATTAGCAAAGGGAGCAGAGCTCCCCAGGTATCCTACCTCCTAGGAGAAGGATGGCAAAAAAACTGATAGAGGAGGGGTCATTCCAGGGAAGGGGAGGTTTAGGGGAATATCTTCTTCTCACGTTTTGAGCCATCTTGCCTCCTAAAGGGAACAACACATTGACTCTACTGTCCCTGTGGTGCCTATGAATGTTCCGAAAAAAATATGTGCCTAGTGAACTGCTCTGTTGAGCCCTAGGTATGTGCCTATTCTGCCTGCTCTTAGTTCTAGCCCTGGTACCTGATGTTTACTAATGTGCCCTCTTAATAGAAGAAGACACAATAATTTGTTGCATATCAAAACATGCAACAAAGCACACACCTTCTTTTTAGCAGGTTAAGAAAACATTGGTGTAGCAGTCAAAATATCTAGGGCAGTAAAACATATTCCCACCAAATTTAGGCAAATAAGCTTTCACCGCTAACTGGTCTTCAAAATGAGCCCCCCCCTGAGGTGTAGCCCCACAGTTTGGAATCCACTCTACATAAAAACTATATCTTCTTAATTATGCACAGCATGGGGTTGTCGTGTATGTAAGGGCAGCTTTCATGTAAAAAAATACAAAAGAATTGCAATGGATTGACAGTTTCTCTGTACATGAGAAAAACACCAGAGGGCATATTTACTAAAATGTTAAATTCTTCCTCCAAAGTTCACCTCCATTAGTCAGGTGTATTGCCACAACACAGCTCATGGTCATTAAAAATAGTACGTATACAGTTGTGAGAAAAATGTGGTGAATTTTCTTTAGTTGTATATTCTAAACCAGTAATTCTGCTGTATTATATATGCATTTCTCCACACAATTGCAGTGGGGAAAATTCTCTAGAGAATTTAAACCATATAGAAATGGAGTATAAGGGATTTTCACATTTCAGAAGTGACAAATGTAAAAGTGACCTCTCTAGCTTTACAATGGCAGTTTGCCAGCTTGAACCCGGCCAAATCTAAGTCAGGCTGCTGGCAACATAATTTCAGGATATATTCAGTCATATTGTTTTTAGGTAATAACATTTTCAAATAACTTAAAAACTATTAAAAGTATTGTACTGTATATTATTGGAAAGTTGCTTATAATTTTCTTTCCCCGTGCACAGAAAAAATGGTTTTCAGGGGAGGACCCCATTCAAATTCAAAGTAGGGTGAAAACGTTTTAGTAAGGATTTTTGCAGCAATTTGAAATACTTATGTCCAAAAAGTTTCAACTACAGGATATTGCCACCATACGAGTCTCCTGGCTTTGGCATTCATGAAAACATGCGGGTGAAGATGAAGGGATGATGGCACGTTTGCATAAAGCAGTGATATTCCATCTGTGTAAGACTTTATAGGCCATTTCCTTAGGGGTGGTTCATCTTTGAGATAACTTTTAGTATGATGTAGAGAGTAATATTCTGAGACATTTTATTATTGGTTAATTTTTTATTATTTGTGGTTTTTGAGTTATTTAACTTTTTAATCAGCATCTCAATTTGCATTTTAAGCAATCTGGTCGCTAGGGTGCAAATTCCCATAGTAACCATGCACTGATTTGAATAAGAGACTGGCAGGCCCAGACCAAGCGAGCCAGGCACCCAAGGCAACCCGGCCGGCTGCTTCGCCCCCTTACTGGCACGGCCTCGACTGCGCATGTGCATGCATCTGGAACTGCGCATGCGCAGGAATCAGAGCCAAGCCAAGCTGAGTTGATGTCAACGCATAATGCGCAAGTTGACGCCAGCATGCATGTGCAGAAGCGCCAATTGGTGTGCACACAGAATCAGAAGCGCAAGAAGACGGGTAGTGAAGGGACCGGACATGGGGTAGGCGACAGAGCAGGTACATGCCTGGCACCTCCCCAGCTGTGCGCCCTAGGCACCTGCCTACTCTGCCTATCCCTAGTTCCGGCCCTGGAGACTGTAATATGAATAGGAGAGGAGCTGAATAGAAAGATCAGGAATATTCTTATATTATTATATAATAAGTAGCAATAGCAATACATTTGTAGCCTTACAGAGCATTTGCTTTTTTGGAAGGGAGTCAGTGACATACATCTGAAAGCTGCAAAGAGTCAGAAGGAAAAAAACGATAAAAATAAATAAATAATGAAAATCAATTAAAAAGTTGCTTAGCATTGGCCATTCTATAACATACTAAAAGTTGCCTTAAAGGTGAACCACCCCTTTAACGCTGAATTGAAGTCAACATTTTAGACAACTTGTTATCTATTTCTTCGAGTTGTCCATGTAATCATATATGAGCATACAGAGTCATTGTGATTGTATTCATTAATTTTATATATATATATATATATATATATATATATATATATATATATATATATATATATACACATCACGAGGCCACTGCACACGCTTGCCAATAGGTTACACACCCTGGTGCTCCCAGAAATTCGAATATAGGTAAGTAGATGCCGGTGCACACAAGGAATTTTTTGAATAAATCCTTCTTTATTTTATCGACGTTTCGGTCCTCTGCTGGGACCTTTCTCAAGATGAGGACCAATTATTGCGGGGGTACGTATGGTTAAGGTTGTAGCGTTTGGGGGCAATAAGTGATGTATCAGGAAGCGTTTCAGTCAGGACTTTTAGACATCCTCAAAGAATGTTACATCAGTGACACTGGTAACAAAGTTATAAATTAGAGTATAAATAGTCAGCATATTGTTACAAAATAGTTACAAGGGAACAGTGTCCTGATACATTGGTTTTAAACTTGTTTTAACATTGTATCTAATTAAAATATACTGTTAGATTTAACTGTAATGCATAATGAAGTGCAATGAATCTGTGGTTTTCTATCATAAATGGAGTCGCTCTGTTTCTGACGAGTAGTAAACGTCAGAGCTACCATTGTTTCCCGCCAGATTGTGTGTATATAAGGAATGTTTTTTGCAGAATGAATACTTTGAGAAAGGCCTCGGAGAGGCCGAAACGTTAGTCATCTGTTCTAATAAATATTTTTAACTTTACTTAAGACCTTTGAGTGCGGATTCCTTTGGATTGTTGTGGATAAAATTTCTGCACCCAGGCTTACTAACATCGTCCTTCGTCAGTGCCGACACCATGGTGGTGTTGTCAGCTGTGCTCATAGTTTATATATATCTCCACTCAAACCATGCACCTTCTAGTGTAGCACAGTGAGGTGTTTAGAAATGATAGAAGGTTGAAATCTGATTATATTGCAAAATGTTGGAATAATTACCATTTCTTGCAGCAGTTGGAAAGATTTAAGTCCCCAGAAAGTAAGATAAATACATCATGCTTACCAATAAAAGTTGAATTTGATGTTTCTGTATGTTTACAGTTATAACCCACAATAAGAAACAGGAAAAAAAATGATCAAACTTTATTCCCTGGTCCCGTTCACAAATGAATTTAGTATCTAAGCTAATGCATGTATTAGGCAAAACAGGGATTTTAGTTACAAAATTATAGAACACAACAAGGCCACTATTTATAAATATATGTGTTTTCAAAGTCCGCCCACTGAACTGTTCCTGTAGAGGAGTGCCACTGAAATCAGTTAAATAGAAATTGCACTTTCAAGCCTCCTTCGACTTGTTAACCCTATGGATATAATGACTATTAGGGGGTTATTTACCAAAACTCGATTTTATCAATTTTTTTTATAAAAATAAAGATGACCCAAGTCAAGTCGAAAAAGTCGGTGTGGGAAAAGTCTAGATAAAATCGTATGAAAATTGAATAGTACGACTTTGTATGATTTTTTCAAGTTGTTGTCTGAAAACCTGTTAAAAATATCCAGAGCAGATCACTATGTCAAGAAACATCTTCAGGGGCGTGGCCATGAGCGCAAGCAGGACGGACGTGTTCTAAGACAGCTTTAGCACTGCTAAACTCAATGCAGGACTCTAGCTGGAGGTTAGAACCCGGAGTTCGCCACCTTGAATGCAAGTTCACCTGTTGGCAGAGACTTCACATGGGAATCCACGATCGGCAAAGGCCTTCAGTTTACAAGCATGGAACACTTGATTGATATCATGTAAAGTAAATTTTTGGTTTAATCTTATTGACACGTCTTGGTCCTGTTTGTTCTGAGGACCATTACCTAGAAGACTATAAAAATAGTTATGGGAGTAAATCCACTCAACATAACTAGAAATGTTGTTAATAATCTGCACAGTGTGGTCATAAGGGTAAATATTGTATATGTCTGTTTTAGGGGCACACAACCAGCCCAATATATTACACAAATACATAATGGATAGTCTAAAGGTTCTATCATGGAATGTGAGATGACAAGTGAGTGCAATAAAGAGAGGCCTGGTGTTCCAATTACTCAAGCTCCACAACCATCACATTGTTCTCCTACAGGAGACACATCTTGTAAATTTTTAGCCCTCAAAAATAGTTGGATGTCTGCAACATACCACGCCACATACCTATTCAAGAGGGATCATAGGGCAAGTAGAGTATGGTACACACAGGGAGCATAGGGCAGGCAGAGTATGGAACACAGGGAACATAGGGCAGGCAGAGTATGGAACACAGGGAGCATAGGGCAGGCAGAGTATAGAACACAGGGAACATAGGGCAGGCAGAGTATGACACACACAGGGAGCATGTGGAAGGCAGAATACAACAGGAGACAGGGAAATTTATAAGGACCACTCTAAAATAAACAGGTAAACACTCTAAGGTGTTAACAGGTGAACAATGCAGGCACTTTCAGTGTAGGTCTGAGGGGTGAATAGTACAGGATTTGAACACAGGGGTGTGAACAATAGAGGTTTCACAGGTGTGAACAATGCAGCGGGATTACATGTGTGAACCTTACTGTCTGAATTTGAGGTGTAAACAATGCAGGGACCAGTTAATCTCAATACTGATACCTTTTAAAGTTTATACAAACGTAAGAAGGCAGATTTACAAGGTGAGTCGTGGACCGTCAGTTGGACAGCACTGCTGTTAAGGAATCTGAAGGGGATGTGTGAGTCCTTCCGGCAAAAAGTAGTTAATGGCCGGCAGGTACTGAAAATAGGCTGAAGGTCAGAAACAAGAAAGACGTGATTGGGAAGAAGAGGCAGAAGAGTCAGAGACAGACAGGAGCAGGACGGAACGAGTGTAGCAGAAGCGGGCAAAAGGTCGGGCAGGAGCATGACAAAGCAAGCAAAGGTGCAGGTAAGAGCAGGCCCGGATTTGTGGAGAGGCCACCAAGGCCCGGGCCTAGGGTGGCAGGATTTTATGGGCGGCATGTTGCCCAACCACACCCGCATTGGTTTAGAAACACTGGGGATGCGCAGGAGATACAATCGTTTTTTAAATTTCCCAATCCTCATTGCTCTGGTCCAGATGAAAATTTGAGCGAATAAAAAGGAGGGGACGGAGGTGACAAACGACAGAGGGCCAAGGGATGCCCGCTATCTAAATCCGGTCGGATCGAATATCTGAATTTGAATATGCCAATTAGGCTTCAGATTTTGTTCAGTATTCAGTCAAATTTTTTGTGGAGAATACAGTATTCACTTGAACACAAAAATTATGAATTTTATACATCCCTATAAACAGAACCAGCTTGAAACTGTCCCTCATAGCTTTGCAATTAAACCATCTGACACGTGCTTACGCCAGCTCTTGTTAGGAGATATTTGCCCCAAAAAGCAGGTTTCAGGACATTGAATTAGAAACCAAAATAAAGGATTTTGGATTATCTCATGATTGCACAAGAGAATTATAAACCTATCATATAAACAGTGCTTAGTAATGTCTTCTAATACAAGCAGTTCTTAGTGAAGTCATATGTGTCACAAGTTTCACCCAGAGTTGTGTCATTTCATTCAAACTTGTAAGATATGTAATGACCTTTAGAAAAGCACTTGGGTCCTGACCTTGTGGTTCTATAACCATGTCAGATGCTGCACACACTCAATAGCCAGTCCTTTAGTTATAAATGCTTTCCACTTTTAATGTTTTTATCAAATGTAACCTTTAAAAATTCCTTAGTTCCCAGTTAATATCCCTGTGCTTGGAAATTTCAGCTACTTTATGAGGGTAATGATGGGGCGGTTTTTCACCCACGAGAAATCTGAAAAGTGCCTGAAAATACAATCCTATCAGGATCCATTGAAATCGTCATATGTAAAATGACTTTTGTGGGCCCAGCCCAGGCCCAGACTGGCAATCAGTGAGTTCTGGGTAATGCCAGAGGGGCTGCTCTGAGGTGCCATAGAAAGTCACATCTTATTGGGCTGGTGGATGGCTGTTTGGGTTTCTTTGTGGGCTGTTTGGGCCTCTGTGTACCTGGCAGAGCCTATTTTGATTCTCAGTCTAGACCTGGCCCAGCCGGTCCAGATCCGCAGGCTTCTTCCTGCCGCGACCTCCCTTTTTGGGGTGGTTCTGGCAAAAACACAGTGAGCATGCGTGCATGCACATCGGCGCAGCAGGGGGGTCCCTGGGACAGCAGCCCCTGTGGGCCTCGCCCCCCAGTCCGACCCTGGATGACAGTGTCCTATCTGTCATCATCTCTGGGCAGAAATTTCTCAGCTGTTTGTCCTGCACAGTGTATAGCGCTCTGGTGCAAATCAGGTAAAAGGTGTCAGTTCTAGCACACAGAAGGCTCTGCTGTGAATGCAACTAATGCACTTGGAAAGGGGAGTGGCACTTTAAACATATTTTAAATGAGCAGGGCCGTGTGCATTCGTTTACAACTTCTCACATCACTGCCACAGACTATAAAATCCAACTATTACAATACTGCCATCTACAGTCTAAATTGCATCCAAAATACACAAAACCAAAATGTATAAGGAGTAAAGTTTGAGTGTATTATTAATATTATTATTATTACTAATAATATTACTAACACATATTTAGAAAGCATCACCATATTCCACAGTGTTGTACAATGGAAGAGTGTAAACCTCAAACACAAAAACAGAACAATTATTTTATCATAGTATTAAAAAAAATTATTTGTTTTAGCTGGTTTCTGTTTTTCCCATTTTTTTAAACAAGGTTTTAAAATTAATTAGTTTCATCTCTCAATCTCTCTCATAATTGGGTCAGTAAGCTAGATGGCCAACCCCCTAAATTATTAACATTTAATACATTCTCAGTAGCATCAGATATATCTAATGCATCTTTTTTGGCAGTTTTTCTTTTACAGCTTGGGGAGCATGCTTATTACTAGTTGCTGCTAGAAGAATGTTCTTGCTCAGCTGCCATGTTAGGAAGTGGTAATGAGAGAAGTAGTGTGTGTCAGATGTCACAGGAGAAAGAAGGAAGCAGTGGTTATGCTATGAAAACCAATGTGGATATACCACTGAAGGGGTCTTACTCAGCTGGATAGTGGTAGCCTGCTGCCTTATGAGCACCCGGCGTCACGGATGGCAAACAATTGGCGGGCCTGGTTGTTGTGAAGGTGCTGGGTGTGAAGGAATCCCCTGCGTAGGTTGACTGAAGCCTCCTGACCTCTTCATGTGCATCTCCAAGTTGGCCGCTGCAACTGTGTTCTCAGCGATCCATAAGTGGTGCAACAAAAATGACATGTGTAGCTGATGCATTGGCACAAAATTAAAATTCATGGGAGAAAGGCCAGTTCTTTACTGTGTGGTTAGGTGTGCTCAGTGCCGGTGTAGAGATTGCTCTGACAGATTAATTGTGGGCACTAGCCTCATAATTGAAGTGCTGACAGCTCTGCAGATGCCCCCCTGGGGAATTAGAAATGGTAGCTGAGTGTGGCAGCGCTGGTGAATACCTTACACTGAATCACCACTCATGGGCCCAGACAGAGTTGGGGCGTGTCCATATAAGTCAGGTGATAACACCTCTTGGGTGTAAGGAGGAGAACCTAGCAGCGCTGAAGCATGCTTCTGATTCAACTTCAGGGGAAGCAGCGCCCCCAAATGCTGTAAGTCCCCAAACTGGCAGTGGATTTAGGTGTCCTTCTGATAAGGAGTAAAGTAGTGGTAAATCAAAGATGAATTAAAATAAAATAAATTAACAAAGGGAGCAGAGCTCCCCAGGTATCCTACCTCCTAGGAGAAGGATGGCAAAAACTGATAGAGGAGGGGTCATTCCAGGGAAGGGAAGGATCAGGGGAATATCTTCTTCTCACGTTTTGAGCCATCCTGCCTCCTAAAGGGAACAACACATTGACTCTACTGTCCCTGTGCTGCCTATGAATGTTCCGAAAAAAATATGTGCCTAGTGAACTGCTCTGTTGAGCCCTAGGTATGTGTCAAGTAGCCAGGAGCTCCCTCCAGGGAGGTAGTCTGGATCAAGGAGGAAGCCCTCTTGAGGGTGCAAGGTCGCGGTATCCAAAGGGTTAAGCAAAGCAGAAGGTCAAAGTCCCAGCGCCCACCTGGGCTGACTGGGCGCCGCCATTTTGGATTATTCGCCGCCGGGAGCAGGCGCGCCTCTTCGCACTCCCGGCGGCCTTGACAGTATGTGCCTATTCTGCCTGCTCTTAGTTCCAGCCCTGGTACCTGATGTTTACTAATGTGCCCTCTTAATAGAAGAAGACACAATAATTTGTTGCATATCAAAACATGCAACAAAGCACACACCTTCTTTTTAGCAGGTTAAGAAAACATTGGTGTAGCAGTCAAAATATCTAGGACAGTAAAACATATTCCCACCATATCAAAAGCAAATAATCTTTCACCGCTAACTGGTCTTCAAAATGAGCCCCCCCCCCTGAGGTGTAGCCCCACAGTTTGGAATCCACTCTACTTAAAAACTATATCTTCTTAATTATGCACAGCATGGGGTTGTCGTGTATGTAAGGGCAGCTTTCATGTAAAAATACAAAAGAATTGCAATGGATTGGCAGGTTCTCTGTACATTAGAAAAACACCAGAGGGCATATTTACTAAAATGTTAAATTCTTACTCCAAAGTTCACCTCCATTAGTCAGGTGTATTGCCACAACACAGCTCATGGTCATTAAAAATAGTACATATACAGTTGTGAGAAAAATGTGGTGAATTTTCTTTAGTTGTAAATTCTAAACCAGTAATTCTGCTTTATTATATATGCATTTCTCCATACAATTGCAGTGGGGAAAATTCTCTAGAGAATTTAAACCATATAGAAATGGAGTATAAGGGATTTTCACATTTCAGAAGTGACAAATGTAAAAGTGACCTCTCTAGCTTTACAATGGCAGTTTGCCAGCTTGAACCCGGCCAAATCTAAGTCAGGCTGCTGGCAACATAATTTCAGGATATATTCAGTCATATTGTTTTTAGGTAATAACATTTTCAAATAACTTAAAAACTATTAAAAGTATTGTACTGTATATTATTGGAAAGTTGCTTATAATTTTCTTTCCCCGTGCACAGAAAAAATGGTTTTCAGGGGAGGACCCCATTCAAATTCAAAGTAGGGTGAAAACGTTTTAGTAAGGATTTTTGCAGCAATTTGAAATACTTATGTCCAAATAGTACCTGCAACTTGCTAGCTGCTTTCAAAGTAAAACTCCCAAACTTGGCTGCCCTTTTATTAGACACCAGCAAGTTGCAGGTAAAACGTATTCGTCCCTTTTATAAAATGTATAATTAAACCATAGAATTCTTAATGAATCAGATGAAAATTGAGCATAGGACTGGCCAGATATGGGATGACTTTGACGTAGTTGGCCAGCTTAAATATATTGCAATATATGGACAAACAATCCCTGTTTTGTTTAAAGGGTAAGGCATTTTTCAGCAGCAGTATGCACAAAATGTCGCTGTCTTAAATATATTGATAATGGGTTGAGTGCAGAGGAATCTTGTATTTGTCTATATGTTTTTTGTGGTCACACCCTCATTGCACCCCCGCCTAATGATTTTAAAAACTAGTGGTGAGCACAACTTTCCCTTGTTTGTTATAGTTATACAGAAGCAGTGACCAGCTCCATGTTGTAGCTCCCACCCCCTCCAACTATAGTCAGGTGATCCCACTGGTGTCTATAATAAAAGGGCAGCCAAGTTTGGGAGTTTTACTTTGAAAGCAGCTAGAAAGTTGCAGGTAAAACGTATTCGTCCCTTTTATAAAATGTATAATTAAACCATAGAATTCTCAATGAATCAGATGAAAATTGAGCATAGGACTGGCCAGATATGGGATGACTTTGACGTAGTTGGCCAGCTTAAATATATTGCAAAATATGGACAAACAATCCCTGTTTTGTTTAAAGGGTAAGGCATTTTTCAGTAGCAGTATGCACAAAATGTCGCTATCTTAAATATATTGATAATGGGTTGAGTGCAGAGGACTCTTGTATTTGTCTATATGTTTTTTGTGGTCACACCCTCATTGCACCCCCGCCTAATGATTTTAAAAACTAGTGGTGAGCACAACTTTCCCTTGTTTGTTATATATATATATATATATATATACACACATCACGAGGCCACTGCACACGCTTGCCGATAGGTTACAAACCCTGGTGCTCCCAGAAATTCGAATATAGGTAAGTAGATGCCGGTGCACACAAGGAATTTTTTAAATAAATCCTTCTTTATTTTATCGACGTTTCGGTCCCCTGCTGGGACCTTTCTCAAGATGAGGACCAATTATTGCGGGGGTACGTATGGTTAAGGTTGTAGCGTTTGGGGGCAATAAGTGATGTATTAGGAAGCGTTTCAGTCAGGACTTTTAGACATCCTCAAAGAATGTTACATCAGTGACACCGGTAACAAAGTTATACATTAGAGTATAAATAGTCAGCATATTGTTACAAAATAGTTACAAGGGAACAGTGTCCTGATATATTGGTTTTAAACTTGTTTTAACATTGTATCTAATTAAAATATACTGTTAGATTTAACTGTAATGCATAATGAAGTGCAATGAATCTGTGGTTTTCTATCATAAATGGAGTCGCTCTGTTTCTGACGAGTAGTAAACGTCAGAGCTACTATTGTTTCCCGCCAGATTGTGTGTATATAAGGAATGTTTTTTGAAGAATGAATACTTTGAGAAAGGCCTCGGAGAGGCCGAAACGTTAGTCATCTGTTCTAATAAATATTTTTAACTTTACTTAAGACCTTTGAGTGCGGATTCCTTTGGATTGTTGTGGATAAAATTATTGTTTCTGCACCCAGGCTTTCTAACATCGTTTTTCGTCAGTGCCAACACCATGGTGGAATATATATATATATATATATATATATATATATATATATATATATATATATATATATATATATATATATATATATACAAGGTTGCCAGCTGTGCTCATAGTTTATATATATCTCCACTCAAACCATGCACCTTCCAGTGTAGCACAGTCAGGGGCGATCCTGGCCCCTCCGCCGCCTGAGGCAGCAGCAGTTGCTGCTGCCCCACCTCCCCCGGAAATTCGCTCTTAAAGTACCAGGAGCAGCATTTTTGCTGCCCCTAGTACCTAGTGGGGCTCTGCTGCCTGAGGCGACAGCCTCAACTTGCCTCATTGGCGAAGCACCCCTGAGCACAGTGAGGTGTTTAGAAATGATAGAAGGTTGAAATCTGATTATATTGCAAAATGTTGGAATAATTACCATTTCTATCAGCAGTTGGAAAGATTTAAGTCCCCAGAGAGTAAGATAAATAGGATTCCAGGAGTGAAATCATGCTTACCAATAAAAGTTTGCATATGTTGGATCAATTTATGTTGGATCAATTTAGATCTCATAGTCTGCCAGAATCACAGATGGAGTGCCAATACTAAATCTTGAATTTGATGTTTCTGTATGTTTACAGTTATAACCCACAATAAGAAAAAGGAAAAAAAATTATCAAACTATATTCCCTGGTCCCCTGTTTCACAAATTAATTTAGTATCTAAGCTAATGCATGTATTAGGCAAAACAGGGATTTTTAGTTACAAAATTATAGCCCACAACAAGGCCACTATTTATAAATATATGTGTTTTCAAAGTCCGCCCACTGAACTGTTCCTGTAGAGGAGTGCCACTGAAATCAGTTAAATAGAAATTGCACTTTCAAGCCTCCTTCAACTTGTTAACCCTATGGATATAATGACTATTAGGGGGTTATTTACCAAAACTCGATTTTATCAATTTTTTTTATAAAAATAAAGATGACCCAAGTCAAGTCGAAAAAGTCGGTGTGGGAAAAGTCTAGATAAAATCGTATGAAAATTGAATAGTACGACTTTGTACGATTTTTTCAAGTTGTTGTCTGAAAACCTGTTAAAAATATCCAGAGCAGATCACTATGTCAAGAAACATTTTCAGGGCGTGGCCATGAGCGCAAGCAGGACGGACGTGTTCTAAGACAGCTTTAGCACTGCTAAACTACAGGGACCGAGACAAAGTCTTGGCTGAGGCTTGCAAAAAGCAAGAAATAATGCATGAGGATGCAAATTTACCCTGATTTTTTAATAGAGGTCCGCAAACAACGTCAGAGATTCACAGAGGTCACAAAAAGACTGGGTCTGCAAACCCTACCATACGCCATGATGTTTCCAACTAAACACTTCCTGCGCGGGTCCATTTTTTGGAACCCGTTCCCGACCCGTACCCGACCCGTACCCGAAACCTGCAATCCGCAACCCTGACCCGCATTCTTTCCCGCTTGGACCCGCTACCCGACCTGCAAGTACCTTATCCGCAACCTGGACCCGCGACCCGCTGATCATCAAGAACCAGGAAGTGCTGTCATAGTAAACCAGAAGTGACATCCGTTTTTTTGCGGGTTTTTTGCGGGTAACCTGCGGGTACCCGACCCAATGCAGGACTCTAGCTGGAGGTTAGAACCCGGAGTTCGCCACCTTGAATGCAAGTTCACCTGTTGGCAGAGACTTCACATGGGAATCCACGATCGGCAAAGGCCTTCAGTTTACAAGCATGGAACACTTGATTGATATCATGTAAAGTAAATTTCCCAAGCCACCCATGGCAGCATATCACCAACATGAGTATTCCCCGCCCCTCAGGTCACTGGACAGGAAAGGGTTAACTCCCAACCCTATAACATCCGCTCTGCACCGCCCCCACCTTGTCTTTTTCCTGTCCAGGTCACATGTGTAGCTTACCGCTTCCAGGGTCTCTCTGCTCTCTCTCTGCCCTGATGCCTCCCATATGCTCCCCGGAGGGGATCGCGGTGGAGAAGGACCAATGGCTGGGTCAAATTCCACCTATCTGGCCCACAGTTAAATACTGGCCGTGTTGTTTGGTGGCGAAGTGCGGATCCTCTGAAAACCGCTTCTAACAGACGCAGGAAGTACGTCATTTTCCTCCCAGAGCCAGGCGTTCTTGCGTTCCACCGGCCGGATGTACGCGTCATTTCCGGTCGCGCGTCAGTTTGGTCGCGCGTCATTCCGGTCGCGCGTTATTTCTGGAGCGACGGACGCGTGTGCCGGCGTCTGACGTCACGACGCGCGACGGAATTGGAAGTGAAGCGTGGTGTGTTGGTGAGCATGGAGGAACTTAAATTCTCTATTTTTGGACGCAAGGGTGCTTACTATTGCCTGTCTCATAGGTTACAGACAACATGGATCAGTCTGGCTCTGGGAGAGGAGTGCAGCCAAAAGTTTCTAGGTAAGCAAACGATAACGGAGTTATTGTTGGGGAGAGAGTGGAGGCTAATGGTGCTTGTTTCTTTCCTATTAGCCTCTCTGCCTCTACTGAAGCACAGAAGGTGGAAAGTCAACAAGCAAGAAAGCAGTCGGTGGCGGAGCAACCCTTAACGACTGAGCCTCAAACTTCTACAGCACCCCAATTGGATGCCTTAGTGTCCCTAATTAAGCAAGCAGTGGTGCAGGGGGTGCAGGAAGCATCCTCTTCAAGCAGGAGGCCTAAGAGGTCTCGGGAAATGCTGTATGAGTCCCTTTCGGACATTTCAGAAGACGAATATTATGATCCGGCGGATGATCAGTCGGATTTATCAGAAGAAGGTGAAATTTTTTCTGAGGATGAGTCTGCCTTTGATGCCTCCACAGTAGAGAGTCTAGTAAAGGCAGTTAGGAAGTCATTAAGCTTAACGGAAGAGACACCAAAGAGTTCTTCTGCAGACAAGTTGTTTCCATCTGTGAAAAAGCGTTCCTCTACCTTTCCGGTTCATGGCTCAATTAAGGAGCTAATTAGCTCAGAGTGGAAGAAAACGGAAAAGAGAGTGGTTATTCAAGGTAAATTTGCAAAGAAATACCCTGTGGATGAGCCTAATGCAAAGTTGTGGGATAATCCACCTAAAGTTGATGCGGCAGTGGTTCGATTGGCTCGGAAAACTACCCTTCCGGTTGACGATGCGGGTGCGTTTAGAGATCCGATGGAAAAGCGGATGGAATTGGATCTGAAGAAGGCGTTTGTCTCTGCCGGGGCATCTTGCAGGCCTGCAGTTGCACTAACTTCAACCTCTAGGGCGATGAAGATCTGGGTAAACAATCTAGAAGATGCCATTTCTTCAAATGTCAAAAGATCAGTCTTGCGAGAGATGTTGTCTGATCTAAAAATAGCTACTGATTTCATGGCAGAAGCTTCCATCGATTTAGTCAGGTTGGCAGCGAGGTCAATGGCTCTTTCAGTAGCATCAAGGAGAGCACTATGGCTGAAGTCCTGGTCAGCAGACACTGCCTCTAAAGCCAATTTGTGTCAGTTGCCTTTCGAAGGAGACAGATTGTTCGGTGAGAGTCTGGATTCAATTATTAAAAAGGTGTCTGGTGGGAAAAGTGTTTTTCTTCCACAAGAGAGGAAATTCAGACGTCATGGGCCAAGAGCTGAATCACCTAAGAATAGGAATTTTCGTAACTCAAGGCAGTACAGACCGGGGAGGTCTCAAGGCAGACAGTCTCCATGGAGATCTTCTAGAGGGGAGCCACGACAACCGGCAAAAAAGGCAACTGGGTTCGGCTCCTCCTCACACAGAACACAATGAGATCAGGCCGGCTCGAACCTGTGCAGTAGGAGCGCGTTTAGCACTCTTCAAGGAGGTTTGGGCCGAGAATATTCGGGATCGTTGGGTTTTAGAGATTATAAGAGAAGGTTACCATCTCGAATTCTCCAGGATCCCAAGATACGATGTGTATCGAGTTTCTTTGGTGCCGAAGGTTCAAGGTGCAAAGGAAATAGTCCAAGAATATATGGATCAGTTGCTAGAAACCGGTGCTGTAGAACCAGTACCCCGGGAGCAACGAAGGAGAGGGTTTTACTCCAAACTCTTTCTAGTAAAAAAAATCCTCAGGGGCCTTCAGACCAGTTCTAGATCTTCGTCCACTAAATCAATTTATACGTTGCAGAAAATTCAAGATGGAGTCCCTGACATCCATAATTGCAGCAATTCCGCCTCGAGCATGGTTGGTAAATCTGGATCTCAAAGACGCGTACTTTCATGTTCCAGTGTATGGTCCACACAGAAGATACCTGCGGTTTGTGTTTCAGGAACAACACGTGCAGTTCACTTGCCTTCCGTTTGGCCTGTCCACGTCTCCAAGGACTTTTTCAAAGGTCTTAGTAACAGTAATAGCTTTCCTGAGAGTGAAGGGGGTCCCAGCCTTCCATTATCTGGACGATATACTTCTGGTGTCCAACTCAGAAGAAGAAGCTGTAAAAAACAGAGACAAAGCGATTGGAATTCTGCAACTCTTCGGCTGGGTGATAAACTGGCAGAAGAGTCATCTGGTGCCAACTCAGAAGATAATTTTCTTAGGAGCCAGCTTGGACACTCTTCAAGGGATAGTGTCTCTTCCAGATCAGAAGGTCTCATACATCATGGACCGAGTGAGATCCTTTCAACAGCTCACCAGAGTGTCAGTCAAGGATTGCATGTCAATTCTGGGTCTATTTTCCTCCACCATTCAGATGGTACGTTGGGCAAGATGGCACATGAGACCCCTTCAAATATTTTTTCTGGGTTCAGGGTCAACCAATCCCATAAATCTGAAGAGACTTCTTCATATTCCAAGTCAGGTGATGGCGAGCCTAGACTGGTGGTTGATCCCGAGAAATCTAACCAGAGGAATGCCGTTGACAGAACCAGACTACGTCACAATTACAACAGACGCCTCTCAAACAGGCTGGGGAGCCATGTTAGACGATCTGTCAGCTCAAGGGCAGTGGGAAGTCTCTCATCTTCCTTCCAATGTATTGGAGTTGAGGGCAATAAGGATGGCTCTATTGGCCTTCTCGGAGAGGATAACACACAGGTGGGTGAAAATCCGTTCAGACAATGCCACGGCGGTGGCATATGTACACAGACAAGGAGGCACCAAGAGTGCGCGGTTGATACAAGAGCTGTCACCTATCATGTCATGGGCAGAATCAAACCTAAGAGGTTTAGTAGCCTTTTTTGTACCAGGCAAAATGAATGTGCAGGCGGATTTCCTAAGCAGAAATTCCTTGGAGCCAGGAGAATGGTCCCTGAATCCCGTTGTGTTCCAGTCCATTACCAAGAGATTTGGCAATCCAGAGATAGACCTCATGGCCTCGGATCACAACCACAAGTGCAAGAGGTTCTTTTCAAGGTACCCCTCCCGGATATCCAGTGGGATAGATGCCCTAAATCAGAACTGGAGAGGGATGTTCGGGTATGTCTTTCCACCCTTTCCATTAATTTGGAGGGTATTGAAGAAAATAGACAAAGAGGAGACACAGGTGATTGCTGTAGTCCCATTCTGGCCCAGGCGTCCCTGGTTTCCACTTCTAAGACAGATGTCAGTGGAGCCTCCAATGAAACTTCCAGTTATGAAAGATCTGCTGATGCAGGGCCCAGTTCCATTTCAGGAGGTGTTCCAACTGTCTCTGAGGGCGTGGAAGTTGAAAGGCAGAGGTTATCAGGTATAGGCCTCAACAAAGATCTGATAGAATTGCTGTTGAAATCTAGAAAGCACTCTACGTCAAGTCAATACTATCGTGTCTGGTCTTGTTTTGTCAAATTTGCGGAAGATAAAGGATTTGATCCCAGATGTCCTGGGGCGTCAGAATTGGTGCAGTTTCTCTTTGCTGGGTACCAGAGAAGGCTTAGTGTCAGCACTTTGAGAGGACAAGTTTCGGCACTGTCGGCATTAACTGAAAAACCATGGGCTGAAGATCCGTTGGTCATTCGCCTGTTTAATGCACTTAAAAGAGTGTGTCCAATAAGACGACTAGGGGTGCCTCCATGGGATTTGCCTTTAGTCTTAAAGGTTTTGATGGCAGCTCCTTTTGAACCGTTGGAAAAGGCTTCGGATTGGCATGTTACTCTGAAAGCTTTATTTCTGGTGGCGATCACTTCAGCCTGCAGAGTAGGGGAAATTCATTCTCTTTCAGCGAAGGAACCTGATACGGTGGTGTTCCCTGATAAAGTGGTCTTGAGACCAGCGTTTGAATTTCTTCCGAAGGTTGTATCACAATTTCATATGAATTTGGAGATAACTTTGCCCTCCTTTTGTCCAGATCCCAAAACAGTGCGTGAACAACAGTGGCATACGTTGGACTTAGTTCGAATAATATCTCATTATCTGACCCGTACACAGGCGTGGAGGAAGTCAGAAAGACTGTTTGTCATTCCGAGGGGTCCTAGAAGAGGTTGTGCCCCGTCTAAAGCGACTATCAGTCGATGGATCGTTGAATGCATAGTGTTCGCCTATCACAAAACAGGCAGACAGGTACCTAGAGACTTGAAGGCTCACTCTACTCGAGCATTGGCTGCTTCCTGGGCGACGGAAGCCAGAGCGCCGCCAGACGTAATTTGCAAGGCTGCAAGATGGTCCTCCTTGCATACATTTATAAAGCATTATAAGTTAAATGTTTTTCTTTCCCAAGAGGCTAAATTTGGGAGAAAAGTTTTGCAAGCTGTATTGCATTCATAATAAATGTTAAGCATCAGTTGTTGTCCCTCCCTTCTTTTGGCTTTGGAAATTCTCATGTTGGTGATATGCTGCCATGGGTGGCTTGGGAAATAGAGAAATTTAATTACTTACCGTAATTTCTATTTCCAAGTCACCTACCATGGCAGCACTCACCAACTTCCCTCCCTTCTGAAGCTAAGAAACATAGACAAGGTGGGGGCGGTGCAGAGCGGATGTTATAGGGTTGGGAGTTAACCCTTTCCTGTCCAGTGACCTGAGGGGCGGGGAATACTCATGTTGGTGAGTGCTGCCATGGTAGGTGACTTGGAAATAGAAATTACGGTAAGTAATTAAATTTCTCTATTTTTGGTTTAATCTTATTGACACGTCTTGGTCCTGTTTGTTCTGAGGACCATTACCTAGAAGACTATAAAAATAGTTATGGGAGTAAATCCACTCAACATAACTAGAAATGTTGTTAATAATCAGCACAGTGTGGTCATAAGGGTAAATATTGTATATGTCTGTTTTAGGGGCACACAACCAGCCCAATATATTACACAAATACATAATGGATAGTCTAAAGGTTCTATCATGGAATGTGAGATGACAAGTGAGTGCAATAAAGAGAGGCCTGGTGTTCCAATTCCTCAAGCTCCACAACCATCACATTGTTCTCCTACAGGAGACACATCTTGATGGAAGTAAATTGTTAGCCCTCAAAAATAGGTGGATGTCTGCAACATACCACGCCACATACTCTACCTATTCAAGAGGCGTATCAATTTTGGTCAACAGAAACTATTCCTTTACCCTATGCATTGGGTAACAGACACAGAGGGAAGGTTTATAGTTATACAAGAACGGATAAAGGGGTCGTTCATTAACATTGTAAATATATACATACCTCCTCCATTTTCAGATAAAATACTGTACACGGTTATGAACAAAATTACTAACCTACCCCTCCTTATTATGGGCGATTTTAATGCAGTTTTAAATGAAAACAGAAATAGACTACCCACACCAGCTCGCTCTGATGGCTCCCTCTTTGGGTGGCTGGAAGCATTCAGTTTATCAGTCTTATGGCGTTCCAGATACCCCAATGCCATCCAATACACCTGCTACAATCAAGCACATATGACCCTCTCTTGTATTGATATGGCATTGGATTCCCCAGAGATAAAACGGGGGTGGGGGAAATACAACATCTAATGAGGGGTAGTCCAGATCACTCACCAATTCTGGTTAACATACACTTAAATGATAACCCCTCCAACAGAGTGTGGAGGTTAAGCCCATACTGGGTCAATCACACCGAACTGGTATAATAGACTTTCTCCACACCAATGATCATACAGCGGAAAGCCCTGTAGTTTGGGATGCTTTAAAGGCATATACAATGGGAGAGTATATCTCACATATAAAAGCCTCAACGCCCAATACTCAGCAGATATATCCATGCTTACCCAAATGGTATCTAACAATGAAAATCTATACATCACAAACCAGAATAAGAATACCCGTACGACCTGGTTAACATCTCAAACCAGGCTCCTGACAGCACAAACTGAACTAGTTAACAAATCTATCCTACATCTTGGAAACAGGAGACAAATCTGGCAAACTACTAGCCATGCTGGCCAGAGATCCCTCACAAAACATGATAATACCAGGTATTCAAGATGAGAATGGGCATACCCTAACACTCCCGAACTAAAATTAATGAAGCCTTTTATCATTTCTATTCCGAGCTGTACCATAAAAGAGGAGGTGCAAGCCTATGTTAGCAATATAAACATGCCTAGTCATGATGCCTCTGATAGAAAGGAACTGGACTCCCCCATATCCACACAAGAAGTGATCAACGCCATTTATTCCTGCCCATCAGGGAAAACCCCAGGGTTAAACGGACTACCAATGAAATGGTATAAAAAAAACACCCTCCTAACTCCATGGTTGTCCAAAATGTGAGCTAGAAAATAAAATTAAAGTCTGGGCCAGATTACCCCTTTCCATTAAGTGGACGTATTAACCCTTTTCAAAATGTCAATGCTCCCAAAATTTACATATATTTTTTGACAAATACCCATCAACATTTCTGCAAAATTCTTCTCCAAACTTAAAAGCCTAACCACACAACTATACTGGGGGCCTCCATTCTGAGGGTCAGTGCAGCTAAATTACAACTCCCCGCAGATAGTGGGGAATTAGCTGCCGCAAATATGTTCTTATACTATCTGGCTGCCAGACTCATCTCCATTCCAGGACATCCCGGCCACTACTGTGGAAGCCCGTATACTGGGTTCCAACGAGGAGTTAAAAAATATCTTATATAGAGGATGTAAAGACGCACTTAAAACAACTCACCTGATAAAGGAGGCGAGACAGCTCTCCAGCTATTTACTAGACCCACCAATCATCTATCTCCCTATGCCCCACCCTGGCACAACCCAAACAGACCACATTTGCAGAATGTTCCCGACTCCCAATATTCTGTAATGGCCGTCAGAGTTCCCAATTTGAATATCATGGAAAATCTATGGGATGATTTGAAGCAGGCTGTCCATGCTCGGCAGCCATCAAATTTAACTGAACTGGAGAGATTTTGCATGGACGAATGGTCAAAAATATCCAGAATCCAGACACTCATCAAAAGCTACAGGAGGTGTCTAGAGGCTGTTACATTTGCAAAAGGAGGCTCAACTAAATATTAATGTAATATCTCTGTTGGGGTGCCCAAATTTATGCACCTGTCTAATTTTGTTATTATGCATATTGCGTATTTTCTGTTAATCCAACAAACTTTATGTCACTGCTGAAATACTACTGTTTCCATAAGGCATGTTATATATTAAAATTGCTACTTTGAAAGCTCAGCCAATGATAAACAAAACTCCAAAGAATTAAGAGGGGTTCCCATAATTTTTCATATATATAAGATTAAGCACAGGATGACTTGCACTACGTCCATGGTCGTCTATATAGTGAAAGTGGCTTAATATATTGCGGAAAGACTGTTAGACAGCTAAAGGAACGAATGTGCATGCATAGGTCTAGCATCAGGGCTGCATTGAATCCCGATAAAAATGATAAGGCAACCAAAAAACAAGATATTTCACAGCAGTTAGTTGCGAAACATTGGGCTGAGGCAAGACATAGCCCAGCATCTTTTAGATGCCAATAGATCAGGTTCAAGTCGGACCACGAGGAGGGGACTATGCGCAAACCCTGCTGAAAAGAGAGGCCTACTGGATCCATGAGCTGGATACTGTTGCTCCAAAGGGATTAAATGGCCAACTAGTGCTAAATTGCTTTTTAAATTAAAAAGCTTTCCATATAGCTATTTACAGTTAAGACAGCAAATAAAAAAGCAAAGAGCTTGTAAAAAACGGAAAAACAAGGCTAAAACATTGACTCATTGTTCAAATTTGTTTTTAATGGATGTTTTTTGTTACATTGTTTCTGTTTTTAACTTTTAAAAAATAACACTGTCATTTCTGTAACTAAATAGACACTTTGTATAAACTTCACAGATTTCACGACAGAAAGGTTACTATGATGGCTCCTCATGTTTGCAGCACAACGGTGACACCCAGTGGTGAGATCAGATATCTTCTTTTGACTGTATATATTTTTTTCAATGGCCAATTAGTGACGTGAAGTTCAAACCTTTGATGACATCATACTTGGCGCCAAAATTTCAAACACAGGTGGGGGTATAAATACACAGTCACTACTGCATGTATGTATCCTTGATAAAGGCCCTGAAGAGGGCCGAAACGTTGGAAAACAAATCTATGCAAATAAATATCACTTGATTTACGAAGAAGAAAATGGTGTGTGGCTCTATGTGAAATTTGTACATAATATTTGAACCAGCACCCACATTCACAAAATCCGGATCCGAGTGCGGCTGCCTGCAGGAAATTATATATATATATATATATATATATATATATATATATATATATATATATATATATATATATATATATATATATATATATATATATATATATATATATATATATAAATAATATATATATGTGTGTATATATATATATATATATATATATATACATATATACCAATTATTTTCAGACCAGCACTCCCTGTTATAAAAATTCAATTATTTATTGTTGCATAGTTTCAATGCCCGACGTTTCGGTCCCCATTGGGACCTTTTTCAAGGATGATACAAAACATTAAAAAAGCTCACATTAAATAACAAAGTGCATAGTTCTAGACCAATCAGTGCCCTCTTGCAATTAACTGATCAATATAAATCATGTGTTAAATTAAATATCCATTAACAAATAGTGAATAATCATTTATATTGACAATATTTTATTTGCCATACATATATCAAACGTATATAAATGTGTGTCTATACATTTTTAATAAAAACATAAATACGTGAATAAATATCTAATACTCTCTTAAATACAATCGTGTCCATGTTGTGATTAAATAGATAAACTTGTAATGCATTAAAACATCCACAAGATGTCACCAGTGTGACTCTCAAAAAGGTTCAAGTTACAGTGTCCATAGAATCCAATTGTAACAAATCCTAAAAGAAAACAAAAAATAAGAAACAAAATTGTAACTGTTATATAAAATCCTGGCTAAAACACTGTAACAACTACTGAAGTATAAAATCAATTGTCTGCTAACTTTAATCTTCTTCTGAGAAATATTTAGTTCAAAAAACAGCTCAAGTTAACTTGTCCATTCATACCATAAGCGATCATACAATTTAGCTCATAAATCCAGAACGCTTCCCTTTTCAGCAGCATCTTTTCTGTATTCCCTCCCCTCGGGTGAGCTCTGACATGCTCGATAGACATGCACCTAAAAGAAGAGGCATCATGTTTAGCCTCAGCCCAATGCTATATATATATATATATATATATATATATATATATATATATATATATATATATATATATATATATATATATATATATATATATATATATACACACACACACATACAGGTGACGGCACTCCCAGAAAAAAACAAAAGTTGAAAAAGGCAATATTGCTAGTTAAATCAGGTTTATTATATCCGACGTTTCGGTTATTATACTAGAACCTTCCTCAGGGAACAAACACCAAACAGTGCACAAGATGGAGCTTTAAGCATTCAAAGTTGGCGCCAAAAGTTGTTGCTAGGGAATCCTAGCAACCAGTAAACATGGGAAAGTGTATAGTGCAGACACCCCAGTGTGTGAAAATTAGTTAAAACCAAAACCGCATAGCGCATACTAGCCAGAGTTATGAGTAGGGCAGAGGATTAGGCTCCTTGCGGAAGATTAGCGCAACCCGACCTTCTTCCATAGCGGTGGACCGGAACTGGCAGCAGCGCCGTACAGTACAGAGCACCGACGCTCAGAGTGTTGCTTAGCAATGCGTGCAGACGTATCTCGGTTTAAAAGCCAAAGGGAGCATGGAGCGAGAGTTGTAGGTGTGACAGGACGGGCTGTAATCTCTAGGGTACATCGCGAAGCTTGGAAGGGCCACGATGGGCTAGTTAAAGCCTACCGTGATCCATTCTCAGTGCTGCATTGACCCATTACACCGGAGCCTTCTGTCCACACCAGGCGTGCATTGCTTGTTAGGAGACTATAGCAGGGTATGGAGGGAACCTGGTCTGCTAGTTAAAGCAAGCCAAGAGCCCATCAACACACTACTTTTGCTCGTGCCCCTTTTGGGAGGAAGAAGCGTTTTTTCTCATTACTGTCGATAGTCCACATATGGAATAAGGGTATTCACGTATATACCGCAAAGGAGCCTCTTATGCACAGTTAGAAATACTGTAGTGCCCATACTGGGCATCAAAAGTGGGGCGAGCCCAAGCCCCTAACCAAAAGGTTTCTTATATAATACTGGCAAATCATATATAAATTTATATGACCTGTGATACCGCTATGGTGGTCTACATTGTAAAGTGTCCCTGTGGGCTCATTTACTGTGGTAAAACGATCAGACCATTCAAGGAGAGAATGTCGATGCACAGGTCCAGCATTAGAGCAGCCCTGGATCCTGAGAAAAGCAAGAGAGAAAAAGGCAGAAAACAAGACATTTCACAGCAGCCAGTAGCTAAACACTGGGCGGAGGCCAGGCATAGTCCAGCAGCATTTAGGTGCATGCCCATAGAGCAGATCCCCAAGAGAGCAAGAGGAGGGGACTATGATAATATGCTCTTAAAAAGGGAGGCATACTGGATTTATGAACTGGGCTGTGTAGCGCCAAGGGGATTAAATGGACAGCAGTCATTGGGTTGCTTTCTAACGTAGCAGCATATAAATTTCCCTTTTTATCAGTGCCTAGAGATCAGATTTAGAAGAGAGACCAGAACAAATGAACAAAGATTTGTTTCTATTGGAAGGATACATAGGAGTTGTTTCCTTCATAAACACATATGTTTCAACTGGTTGAGATAACGTTTATCTTAATTTGCAGGTGCTGTATCTGTGTGTTTGCCGTTTCTGGAGTTAAAGAAAATAACTTGTAACAATTTTAATTCACTTCAGTGGATCAAAGCACATATTCATTTTTCAGCACCATGGTGACATCTACTGGCAGTAATGTAAAGGTACACTTAATGTTTTATATTCACTTTTACACAAAGAGGTTTATTGCAAATAATGAGGACGCATTGCAATTAGAAATGAAAGATTTTATTTTTGAGAAATTGTGGCACTTATTAAATATATAACAGTTAGGTGGTAATTACAAGCACATTATAACTTGAAAAGATGTTTTTCCTGTGCGACATTTTTAACACATGTGTAATTGGAGTGTAAATTGAGCATTGTGATGAGGTCATCATGACATGACTAACGAGGGGGATTATGGGTATAAAAGGCTGATCACTATCACTGTCACTTTATCCTTGATAAAGGCCCGGATGCGGGCCGAAACGTTGGATGCACAGTGTGTATTGAATAAACACGTTTGATTGAAGAAAACGGTGTGCTGGTCCATTCTATGCATATATAAAGACTTTGACCGAGCACCCGGCTTGGAGAAAAAAGAGGACAGAGTGCAGGTGTTTGTACTATATTGTATATATGTATATATATATATATATATATATATATATATATATATGTATATATGTATATATATATATATATATATATATATATATGTATATATGTATATATATGTATATATGTATATATGTATATATATATACATATATACATATATATATATATGTATATATGTATATATGTATATATATGTATATATGTATATATGTATATATATATATATATATGTATATATGTATATATGTATATATGTATATATATATATATATATATGTATATATATATATATATATATATATATATGTATATATATATATATATATATATGTATATATGTATATATATATATATATATATATGTATATATGTATATATATATATATATATATATATATATGTATATATATATATGTATATATGTATATATATATATATATATATATGTATATATATGTATATATGTGTATATATGTATATATGTATATATATATGTATATATGTATATATGTGTATATATATATGTATATATATATATGTGTGTATATATATATATATGTGTATATGTGTATATATATATGTGTATATATGTATATATATATATATATATATATATATGTATATATGTATATATATGTGTATGTGTGTGTATATATATATATATATATGTATATATATATGTGTGTGTGTGTGTGTGTGTATGTGTGTATATATGTATGTATGTGTATATGTGTATATATATGTATGTATGTGTATATATATGTATGTGTATATATATATATATATATATATATAATGTCTGAGTAAACGGATTCTCGGGTATATCGAGGTTGTGGGAACTGATAGGCCTATGCCAATGAGGGATCTGCCATGGAGACTGGGTAAGCTCAGGTGAGGAATAATCAAGTTTTTACAGGTAGTTTCCTTGGAATAGACTGGAACGAGATTTGACAGCCGAATGTTATTTGCGAGAATGAAAGATGAGGGCCAGAATTATTGGCACATAGCGTCATGGGATGGAGGATAGGAAAAGGATTCATTAAATCCAGCGATCTTTGTTAAAGTTGACACCTGTGGTATAACCTGAAGTGATAAAGAGAGTATTTCAGAATATGCAGGAGTCAGCAGGCATAGATTCTTCAGAAGAAGCAGTGAGGTCTGAACCGACAGTAATCCCCAAGAAAAGCCCAGCAAAAAGAAGGAAAGCAGCAACTGCGACCGGTAAGACAGCTACTACCATAACCTGGAAGGCTATTAGGAAGACAGTGGCTGGACGGCGCAGAGCAATCATAGGAGACCCGGGAGCTAGTGATGTGCGGGCCAGCCCAGAAACCTGAGGGAACCGCGGTTCGGGCCTACTCCTGCACCAAATCTTTGGGTCGACATAGCACTTCCGGCTTCTGATACCTAAACTTATAGACTCAAGCTTTTGTAATGTCACTGTAGGGCTGGTTAGGGCATCTTGAAAAAGAGCCGTGCGAGGCTTGAAACATTGCTATGCTGCCCTGCTGTTGGTGATTAAAGGCAATTTTTTAACTTTATCCTGGAGTGCTGCCCATTTCGTCTCTGATTCCTGTATTCCAGTGGGGAAGGACACTGCGGGAGGTGCACCCAAACAATTGAGAAAATTAACCAGGTGTGTGCCCCTCAAATCCTCCTAAAGGACCTCCGGCAACCTCTGTTCTTCCTTCTCCCCCCTACTTTTCTCCGCAGGTACTCATAGCGTCGGGACTTATTTTATGTGGAGTGCTCAAAGCCTTATTTTCAAAACCGGTGTCAGGTGTCAGATGCTCAAACTGGATGATCTTGGCCTGCCCTTCAGGTCATGTATTCCATGTAATGTAAAACCAGTGGCACTCTGATGAAGGTGAAAAAATGAATCCATGGTTTATTTAGCCCATGTGCATACAAATTCGGGACAACGTTTACTGAGCCTGAAACGTTGCTCTGAATTTGTATGCACATGGGCTAAATAAAACACGGATTCATTTTTTCACCTTTATCAGAGTGCCAGTAGTTTTACTTCTCATAGCGTCGGGAAGCAGGGCACCAACCCGTGCATATGCAGCAAACCACCATGTTCAACATGCACAACCCCCAGCAAAAGCACAGACACAAGTGCAGCCTCTATGAGCAACCTGGGACCTCCAAAGATGCCAGCAACTGGAGGGTTTAAAAAGCCTTCTGTACAGAGCAACCTCAAATACTAAAAATGCCTCCCCTCTAATGAAAGCTACGGTGAAGGCATGGCAAGTGGTTCAAAAATTTTACCCCAAACCTCAATTCTGCTTGGAATTTTCTCTACTTTGGTACAACCCCAAATTACAGCATCTCAGCACCATCCCAGGCCCACACATATGGGCGCAACAATATAAAATACTTGGCTGACATTATGGTTGAGGGAAAGATAATGACATTCCAGTACCTGAAACAAAATTAAAACCTTCCCAACAATTTATTTTTTAGATACTTAAAGCTGAGACACGCGGTTGACACCCAATTTCAAAATGTATCAAAAGACACCTCTCCCAGAAGTTGAGTTGAGTTAAGCATTAGAAAGGCGACCCTCAGCGAACCTCTTTCATCCTTCTATGCCCAGTTGTCTCAGGCAGGGAGTGCCTCTCTTAACAAATTGTTAAATAAATGGCAAAGGGATATTCCTGGGATTACGGCAGAGGACTGGGAGGATATATTGGAAGCTGCTTTTGAAGGTATCATCTGCAGTAAAGATAAAATGACACAGCTGAATTACCTACATAGGGTATACTTTACCCCACATAGGCTCCACAAAATGAACCCAAATATAAAAGATGAATGTCCCAGATGCTCAGGTTCCTCGGCAGAGTTTATGCATATGGTTTGGGACTGCCAGATCATCCAGAGGGAGGTAACACAGCTGATCAGAATGAAAACTGATATCCCTTTACCAATGGACCCCAAAGTATTAATACTAAATCAGGTCACTGAAATATCCCCGAAAAGAGCACAGAGAACATTAATAACTTTTTAGTGCATGTGTGCAAAAAAGATGATTGCAGTGAAGTGAAGACATGGGCCGTCAGTGCAAGATTGGGAGCAGGCAATTGAGAAATCACTACCAATGTATAAAATAACATATATGAGAAGGGGCTGCCTGGAGAAGTTTAACAAGGTGTGGGCACCATGGACAGATGAGGACCCAGACTTAGCTGCACCCTGATGTCTGGAGCTTTCGGTGGGGCAGTGCTCCCCTGCAGGGTCCTGATCAGTTAAGGTACAATTGGGTTTCCATTCTTTAAAAAATCTAAATCTTTTCCTAAGAAACAAATGGTCATTTTAATATTCTCCAATGACACTGTATATGTAAATGACGACATTACTCAGGTTAATGATTGTTATGTTCAATTTATTTAAAAATGTACAACAAGAATGTAACTGCTACATATATGATTGTAATTCTTATCAGTTGTGCAATAAAAAAAGAAGTGTTAAAAAAAAGATACCAGCAACACACAGGGATTAGATTCCCAAATACTCAGAGAGCTGGGTAAATTGTGTCACTTATTACCCATCTTAGTTAGATTAATTAGTTAATAGAGGTGAATATGAGGATTTATTGTCACAGTTACCAGCAAGTAGGAATTTTTAAAAAGTGATAAGAAGGGAAATTCTGAAAAGGACAGGAGAAGACCTGTGGCGCACACATTTTTCAATTGGCTTCAAGCCCTTTGCATTTATAGTAATATCTTGATCAGTGAGCATCCACAAACATTTAGAAATTATTTTAGAAGCTTTGGTGGTATAGCATGGTATATATATATATATATATATAAACGATGACAAATAATGCCAAAAAATGGTCACGTAGTTGGGGTACAAAGGCCAGGGGCGTAACTACAGAGGAAGCAGACCCTGCGCTTGCAGGGGGGCCCAGTAGAATAGGGGGCCCAGTGAGGCCCTAATTAATAGCCAATTTTAATATGTCTGGGTAGAACAGGCCACCTTATCAATATTTGAATCTGCTGTGGAGCCCAGTGACATATAGTTACGCCACTGACAAAGGCTATAAATCTATTGATGGGAATGCTCATTCCCAAACCACAATATAATTGGACACCAAACACAGACCAAGTTGCTGATAGTCAGGGTAAGCCGACTTATTGCTGGGCATGCAATGAGAACATTTGTAGATTTCGTTACCACTGCAAATTCAAGCACAAATGTACACCCAGCATTTAGACGCGTTAAGAGATTCATGGCAGCAGCAGCAGCAAAAGCAGGCAGTAAAGAAAAATCTGGGAGAAGTGACAACGCTGGTGAGAGTGCAGAACATGGTACCATTTTTAAAAATATACCCAAACCAGAAAACAGCAAGGATGCTATTTGAAGGGTTTAAGGAGGGTTTTATGATTCGCTCCGTTGACAGACAGGAGGATAATGTGATTAGCAATAATTGTAGGTCAGTACACAAAAATTCAGCAATAGTAAGGGAAAAAATGAATAAAGAAATAAAATTTAATAGGGTTGCAGGAACATTTGATGAATCACCTTTTAACAATTTTAAAATCTCTCCATTAAGATTAGTGCCAAAGGAGGAATCCAATGCATTTAGATTAATTCATCACCTATTATATCCAAAGGGAAGTTCGGTTAACAATGGCATTGATCCAGAATTATTTGCAGTGTCATTCATACCTTTTGTTGCAGCTATAAGCCTAATAAGACAATGTGGCAAAGGAGTGCAGTTAGCCAAATCAGACATTCAGTCAGCATTCAGATTGCTTCCCACCCACAATGTTGTCACTTATTGGGCCAATATTAAGACAAATGTTTGCCCATGGGAAGTGCGATTTCATGTCGCTATTTTGAAACATTTTCCAATTTCATTGAATGGGTGATATTATATATCACTGGGTCAAATTTGATCTTACACTATTTAGACAATTTTTTATTCACTGGCCCTGATCGTACAGGAATATGTCAAATGCTACTGAATACATCATTGTGGTGGCAGAGAAGTTGGGAATCCCATTATCAAGGGAAAAAAACCTGTCCCTCCATCACAGAATATTAAATTCCTCAGAATTAAGATCGATACAGTGGACAGGCAATTTAAATTACCAGAGGACAGTTAAAATGCTTAATTCAGATAGCCAGAGCAGCAAAAAAAGCTAATACAGTCCTTAATAGGCCATTTAAATTTCGCCTCAAGAATTATACCAATGGGATGGGTCTTTAATAAATACCCCATAGCTTTGACTGCAGGAATCAAAAATTGCATAATAGAATAACACAGGAGGTAAAGGAGGATCTATTTATACGGGAACAATTTCTAGAAGAGTTTAATGGTAGAAACTGTGTTCAAGAGCAATTTCTGGATAATGAGGAACTTCAATTCTCAACTGATGCTGCTGCGTCAGTGGGTTTTTTAGCTTATTATACAGGACAATGGTGTATAGACAGTTGGCCCATGAGCTGGAAAGAAAACGGATTAACAAGAAATGTGGTACTATTGGTACAATTTCCCAGTATTAGTTGCACTAGAGATATGGGGCAGTCAGCTGTCTACCAAAAGAATATTGCTGCTTTGCGATAACATGGGCGTAGTTCTAGTAATAAATAAGCCGCATCACCACCAGTTATAACAGTCTTGAGACAAATTGTTTTAAGAGCATAAAATATATCATATGGTTAAGAGCAAGACATGTTCCAGGTCAGCAAAATGATATTGCAGATGCTCGTTCACGATTTCAGATTTCTATGTTTCAGACAGGGGGCACCTCAAGCGGCTTCACATCCGTGTCCAACTCACTTATGGTATTTTATTTAAGCATCATACTCACCTTAATAGCCGACTCAGTGGCATGCAACACCTGGGGTCAGTTACAGAAATGGCTGGGCTTTGTGGCAGGCTTTTCTACAAAAACATGAAAATTGGAAGTCAGAATTGGACAAATTAGTGCTGTTTATTTTGAATGGCATGGACTTAAATTGGTCCATTGAGAACATTAAAAACACATAGTGGGGATATCCTTTTTCAACTGATTGCTAAATAAATCTGACTGCACAAAATCAGCAGTAATAAGGCAGCTGTTCGTCCGTCTTTAATAGATGATATTTAAAGTGGACCTGACACCCAGACATAAAAAGCTGTTTAATAAAAGTCCTTTTCTTTTTTTTTGTAATCTCTTTTATTTGTCAAAAATAGATACATTGACAGAGAATAGCGTAAATATCTTTTCCAGTACAGAACATTGTAATTAGTTCACAACAGTACAACTCCAAGTAGTGAAACATACATTAAACGTATTGTTTTGCTCAAGGTTGTAGAAACATATTCCATGGGGCCCAAATTTGCATATGTCTCTCCACCTTATCTGCTAATAAAGCTGTTAAATATAACATATTCTGCGTTTGAGCAATTTTTGCAGTGACAGCATGAATATCAATAGCGTGTTGTAGCCAGTGTTTCGCTAAATTGGTTCGTGCAGCAGCTAAGATTTGATTCATCAAGGTATTCTGGAGTTTCGTAAGGGCTTTGGAAGGGCAGGCTAAAAGAGCCGTAGTGGCTTCAGGGACTATATGCTTTTGAAATACTCGCTCAAGTAAGCTATAAACCTCTGCCCAATATTGTTTTGCCACTGGACAAGTCCACCAGATATGTAGATAATCCCCAACTGCTGTACAACCCCTGAACCAAGAATCGGGAGTGGAAGGATCAAAGCGATGTTTCCTAGCGGGTGTGAGGTGCCAACGCATCAGCACTTTATATGTGGATTCTCTAATGGCAGTGTTAGGGGATATCCTGGAGACAGTATTCCATATTAGTGACCATTCTTGTTGAGATATAGAACGCCCCAAATCTTTCTCCCAGTCCAGCATGTATTTAAGGGGCTTTTCCACATCTATAGAGACTAAATATCTATATAGTAAAGAAATGGTACCTTGCAGTTTCCCAGCTCATTGAGAGCAGGTTTCCAACAGGGTTGGAGGTCTAGATTTAAAAGAGGGATCAACAGAACGAATAAAGTGTAGTAACTGTGAGTATCTATAAGTCTCGCTCTCTGGCATAGATTTTACAAATTGTAAATACTGAAATGATTTAATGCCCATAGTCAGTAACATATCTTGTATTCTATTGATGCCATTTGCTTTCCACCATTGAAACGCCGGAGTAGCATAGCCAGGGAGAAAGAGCGGGTTATTGTGTAATGGAGTGAGAATACTATGAGATCCGGCCGGTTGGAATTTCCCGCGGCTGTCATGCCATGTCCCAATGGTGTGTTTCAGCACAGAGCTAAGCATGGGGACAGATTTAACCTGTGTTCTATCTGCCCATAAATAAAAAGACAGGTCAGTGGGGTGTGCTAAAAGTGTCTCTAAATGGACCCATCTATTCTCATGAGGCGGTAGATGCCATTGGGTGGTCTGGGAGATCCTCGCAGCTTTATAGTACAATAACAAATTCGGTAAACCTAGACCACCTTGTAATGGAGGCCTGTACATAGTCCTCCTATTGATACGTGGTGGTTTATGGGCCCAAATGAATTTGTTAAGTTTAGTTTGAAGATAATTAATATCTCTTATCTTAATTGTTACCGGTAGTGTACGAAACCGATACAGAATTCTGGGTACTAAAGTCATTTTTACTGAGTGGATTCTCCCAAACCACGAGATAGCGTACCTGGACCACTCCTCAAGGACCTTTGCCAATTTTTTAAATAAAAGTCCTTTTCAAGTTAAACATGAAATCTTTTTTTTTTTTATTAAAGCATTCATAGCTGTTGTAAACTTATTTAAAAATCTCAGCTGTCAATCAAATATTGTCCGCCCCTCCTCTATGCCTTAGGCATAGAGGCGGGTCAGACAATTACTTTCACTTTCTATTCAGCACTTCCTACAAGTCACTTCTCTCCCCACATTCCCCCATTTCTCTTAACCGTTTAATTGTGTAATCAGCGCATGGGGGTGAATATCAGGTCCCCATTCTGGGGCACAAACAAGATTCTGAGATGATGCAAGGCTAGTCTGAATAAGTGTCCACAAAATGGCGCCTGTCTACTTGCTATAATTATGAATTTCCAGAGTGATGGAAACCAGATTCAAATAATTTATACAGTGTAATTGAAGTTCATTTTGCTTGACTAACGTGATAAAATAGAATTTGGATTAATTTTTTTGGTTGACGGGTCCCCTTTAACTCTTTGTTATTTGCTTCTAGGTAAATGTACAATCATCATTGTTGGTCACTCTTTTATTCATTGGGCGGCAAAGAGAGTGCAGAAAAGCCCTTATACTGAAAATTTAGAATTCAACCGAGAAAAAGTATTCATAAGATGGCTAGGCATAAGGGGTGCAAGATGGTCAGACCTGCACACCATGTTTTATAGGCAAGTAGCCAAGTTTGGAAGACCACAGATAGTAGTCATCCACCTAGGGGTTAATGACTTTGGAAAAATCAAAACAGTGCGGTTGATCTGTGACATTAGGAGGGATTTAGCACAAGTGAAGTTAATGTTCACGGACACTCTTCTGGTTTGGTCAGAAAACATATCAAGGCCCGTATGGGCAGAAACTGAGGAGTACAAACCTCTGGAAAAAGTTAGAAAGAAGGTGAATTAGCATTGCTTTCTTACAAGCACGTAGATCTGGAGCAAGGGGGTAAAGCCTTTTTTGATGCCGATATGGTACACTTATCCGAAATTGGTTACGACATTCTCAATATAGGATTACAAAATGCTGTAGAAACAGCTTTAGTAAAATGGAGGGTGGCCCAAGCCGGATCGGAAGATACCAGCTTTGGTGGTGGAAGAAATTAAAAGAAAAATTGGTTAGAGAAAAAAGGATAATTAGCAGAAGCAAGTACCAGTGCACACATTATTTGTATTTGGTATAACAAAATGTAATACTTAATGAAAGATTTAACTGATTGTATTAAAAAGAAATACAGTAAATTAAAAGGTGCGATCTTTACACCACCAGCTCCAGATGTGTCAGTGTGTTTATTTACAGTGTTTGTTGTTGTCATGTTATTATCCATCATTCCTATCCCATGTCAGGTGCAATGTGAGGAAGCATCTCTGGGTTTTCTTTTTCCTTTTCCCAAATTGGTCGATAAAGAGGGTAAATGACCTTTGTATCGACTGATGGAATACAAGTACACGTAGTCACTTTAGAGCTAAAACAAAATACTAAAGAATAAATGGGAATTCCTCTTCAAAATAATCTTGACTTTAATAACCTAGCTGGAACTGGACGATATGTCTGTGTGTAACTGCAGGGTAGGTGGTGCAACATCAGGATACAATTGTATGGGGTCACCCCCTAACGCCACTGCCTAGTGGGTTCTTGAAGATCGTATGAGATTTTCCTTTATTTCATAATAATTTAAGTGGGCTTCTTTAGAATGGGGTTTAGTGTAAAGGGCTCTATGGACTCTATTAGCGATATTCCAGAAGTATCTTAGAGAACAACAGTTCAAGCAATTTGTGGAGATCTGTGTATGATCAGAAGACACTGAATATCCCTATATTATTTCTATGGGATCTACCGTACTCAGGCTCTTCTGTATGTGTAGGGAAGGCATGTACTGACCTTTGCAAAGACTGAACCTGCAGCCTTGTGTTTTTCTTAAGTTGCATGCATATCTTCACTCTTTGTCTCTTGGATGTCAGTGTGTCAGGCTGTCAGCATGAAAGGAGTTTGTCAGTTAAATTAATAGGTTGTTGAGGCTAGCATCTAGATCTATATTATAGCATCAGAAAGTTTCCAAGACAGACTAGAAAAGTTTTGCAGGCTTGCATAAAATGTTGTGTTCTCACAACATGCTTATATTCAAGATCTGAACGGAGAGCTACCAAGCTAGTGTGTCCTCTCACAACATAGCACCTTAGGACAATTTTCTTTTTAAAAAATTACAGTAACTTGTGTAAGGGTGCAGGTTTGTTATTGCGTACTAATATAATACATTTTTAACAGGAATTTTCCACTGCTTAAAGGAACAGTTCAGTGTAAAAATAAAAACCTGGGTAAATAGATAGACTGTGCAAAATAAAAAATGGTTCTAATAGAGTTAGTTAGCCAAAAATGTCATGTATAAAGACTGGAGTGAGTGGATGTCTAACATAATAGCCAGAACACAACATGGGACATCGGGACTGTTCAAGGAGAAGGAAAGCTATGGAGGCATTTTATTGCCAATAGATTAGCTGCAATAGTGCAAGCTAGAATGCTATATTTATTCTGTAGAATGTTTTACCATACCTGAGTAAAAAGCTCTAGATACTCTCTGTTTGTTTAGGATAGGAGCTGCAGTTTTAATGTGGTGTGACATCACTTCCTGCCTGAGTTTCTCCCTGCTCTGGGCTCAGATTACAGTAGAGAAGGGAGGGGGCGGGGGAAAAGGAGCAAACTGAGCATGCTCTTGCCCAGGGCAATGAGGTTTAAGCTGAAGGCAGGAAGTCTGATACAGAAGCCCATGAGTACACAATAGAAGGAAAGAAATGCTGTGTTTCTTTTGGCAGGGGACTCAGAGCAACATTACTTTGGGGGTTTACTGGTATATTTAGATTGACCTTTCTTATAAGGCTTACTTAGTTTTAACCTTTCCTTCTCCTTTCAGTGAGTTTGCAATTGATCCTTATCATGTAGGTCAGATTCAAAAGCAACAGTTATGACCCATGTGGACTCCCCTCAAATCACTGATCACTGATCAGCAGAAACAAAGAGAGCTGCAAAGTAGTATTCTGGTTATTATGTTAGTCATCCAGTCATTCCATCCTTTAAAAATTACATTTTTGGCTAGCTAACTATATTGAAAACATTTTTTTATTTTGCACAGTCTATCTATTTACCCAGTTGTTTTATACTGAACAATTCCAATTGAAAAGTTGCTTAGAATTAGCCATTTTAGAACATACTTAAAGTGAACCACCTCTTTAAACTGCTTGGAAAATATTTTCTGCAGAAAATATTTTTTACATACTTGGTGTTATGTTGATTAAAGGCTGGCAGGTTCCTGCAATATTTTTTTATACTGTGCAAATTAAAGTTATTTGAAAGAGAAACAGCATTTAAAAAAATAGGGTTTACAATATCCTATTTTATTGGCATGAGTACTTAACTTAAAAACCTTTTCTCATATATGGTAAATCATTTCTGAATGGCAAAAAAAAAAAAAAAAAGGATCCTCACAACACATATATTTACATTAGTATACATTAGTATATACAGTTTTAGAACTATACATGGGAGGAAAAACTGAAAACCTTTCAGTTTACTAATTTTGTCTAAACTGTTAGCAGTCCATTCAAGCTATTCAGTCAGTTGTAGTCTTGTCAAAGTGCAAAATTAAACACAAATTAACAAAAAATACAAATGATTTTTGACAGCTGCAATTGAATGGGTACATTTCTTCCTTGTCACATTTTTTTTTTTATTTCACAGCATTTTTTCCATGAAAAAATGTAAGCACCAATTCTTGCAAAGAACAATTTTTATCTAAAAATGTTTGAAAAGTGTTAAATACAAGTTTTTTTTTTTTTTTGCCTTATTGTTATATAACAAGCAATAAATACACCATATCCAACTTTTAATTCTGCATATAGCTTGTTCCTGGTCTATACATAGGACTAAATGGATCAGCAAACCAAGTAGTTTAAAATGTTTTTTTTCTTTAGAAGAAATCATAGTTTAATGCTAATGAAGAATTGGCAAAGGCCACGGACAGTACTATCATTTTAGCATTTACAGTGTAATTACAGGACCTCTTGAAAGAAATTATAATAGACAAGACAACTGGCAAATAAGTCTGAAAGCTGTAAAATGTGCTGCTGGTGATAACATACTAGAAAACTGTAATATGCCACTATTGTGATATTTTTGTATAAGTATAATAAACAGGAGTTCCTATGAAATTAACAAGAAAAAAAAAAAAAGGTATGATAGAGTAGCCACATTATTTCTTTTTTGATTTTATCGTCCTGCATGGAAAGTTTATGATTTATATACAAATGCCTCCTGTAATGTGCAACAGGACCCACTTTTTCCAACTCAAAATTGCACATAAGAAGACTGTTAAAAAGTACAATAAAAATCAAAAAATTTAAGTTGGTTTGCTGTACACTTTCTACAATTTCAGTTCATAGCGGACTAACAATACAGAAGTGCCATCTAAAATGTACATATAGTTCTTCAATTTAGGAATAATTCAATGGAATTATTTTTAAACGTATGAAAAGAAATGAGTGTTCCAGTCAATCTAAAATGATTATGCATTTAGTCTTAAAGATTGATCTTCTCTCCTTCTGGAAGATATATCAATGTCTATTGAGTCCTTTCCAACAATAAGTCTCAAACGTTTTGCTGGAGGGAGGGGGATAAAATCGTCTTCAAATTCATCATCAAACTCATCTTCCTCCTCTTCTTCTTCTTCTGTTGAGGATTCTCCAACACTTTCCTCCTCGTAGTGATCATAACCATCGACTTCCATTCTTGTTCCCAACAGGGATAAGGTGTCGCTACAATACATTCCATTCTCATTAGGAAATGCCATTCTATTCTCCTCATCTCGCTTTAACTGTATCTTCAACTTTGTTGAAGTGCTCCCTGATCCTGAGTTAAAACCATTGTTGAGCTTTGCAACATACAAACTGTTTTTGTCCTTTTCATGATCCTTGCTTAATTTAATGCTTATTTTTGATGAACCCATCCCTTCATTCTCCTTTTCATTAGTCTTGCTACTGTTACTGTCATGTCGCCTTCGAAGGGTTAGCTTTGGAATTCCAGTGCTATTTTCAAGAATCAATTGTGCATCATATCTTGTTATTCGTCTCCTTTTTTTATTTTTCACAGTCCGAATATTTTTTTTTGACTTAGTAATTTCAGAAGTCACTAAAGGGTATTCATCTGTGGAGCTTTTTATATTCTTATAATCAGGAGAAGTGTGAATAAGGGCATTTCCTTCACCTAAATCACAATGGGAATTTCCTAAGTCTGGTAATGAATTGTCTATGCTGGATGAATTATAAATAGACACGGAATCTTCAACTTTGGAAGCTTGCGTGATATATCTATTTTGTCGAGAATTTCTTCTAGATGTGTTAAAGTTATTCCTCTGAAATCTCATACTTTGTCTTGAGGTTTCTTGAAGCAGTTCATTTTTACGAGTTGACTGAAAAAGTGGATCACCTGTATCTAACTGTATAACAGTTCCATGGCTGCTTCTATAACCATCGACTGAATTTGGTTGAAGCTTAGCCTCTGACATATCCTTTGAATTAAATCTGGTTCTCAAAGAACTCCGAGTGATGTAAGTACATGGTGAGGTATCACCATGCGCATAAGCACCTTTAAATGAATTTAGTTTATATTCTCTTGCAGCATGTCTAGTTAAACAACCAGTAGTTTCCGTAACTTGAACTGCACCCTGACTTTCTCTATCTTTTTTGATTGCTAAGTTTTTATACAGCACAACTTTAGGTTCTTTAAGAACCAGGTTGGAAACGTCAAGCTTTTTAGAGGTTTTCTTCTGCTCTACTTTTTTGCGGTGACATCTTATCTTTAATTTTGAATGTAAAGGCTTTGCAGTCTTTCTTAGTCTCTTTGGTACCCTGGAATTATTAATGTGAGGAAGCTTGGATGAGGTAGAAGATGATGAAATGGGAATTCTTGACATTGACTGTCTCCTCAGTGTTCTGCTTTTACTTTTCTTTCTCAATCCATTCGATTTTCTATTTGCTGCAGAAAGACACAAAAAATCCTTATTTAAAGCAGAACACAAAACTATACTTGCATTTTTCCAGTTCCTAAATGATAATCAGCTTCTTAGTGACCAAGTGTGTAAGAATTTTCTAGCCAGTGATAAATTCAGCCTTCACAATACTATATGCAGAGAGTAACCTCTCTAAACTATAGTAAACTTAGTAATGAGTCCATGTACTGAAAAGGAGGAAGGCTTTCTTTCTTTGCTAAACACCAGAGTTGTGCTTTAATTAAAAAAAGGACATATATGATTTTATTATATGTAGACAAAAAACTTTCTATAGGCTAGAATGTACAATATTGAGCTAAAAGGGACTGCTTTAGCTGTACTGAATAAACTCCATAAGCACTGAAGTATAAATGATAAAATTATTTTGCATATATAGTGCAGAGTAACTATAACATAATAATGCTATTGGAAGTGCAGGCTCTTGCTTATTTTATAATACAAGAACCTTTCTTGTGAAAACATCATGTGTATGTAAATAAGGTTTTCCCTTTTTTTTCCTTCACTGCAGGTAGCACCCTTACACTCGCATCACAAACTCTCAGCACTTTAATTCAGCAACTGTATTTACTGAACCTTATCAAATATTTTTCTTTCTTTCTTATTTGCTTGTAAAGTTCTGAAGAACTTTGAAGCTATAAAAATAAAACATTTGTATAAATGTTGTATTTGTATAAAATCAGTAAATGTGCAAACAAAGTTATAAACTACTGCAGAAAGTAATACAAGGCAAGCAAATATTTTAACTTGCTACTAGCAGCAATTATATTTGTTAACTAGCAATACACGCTCAAAGAAGAGAGGTAGAAAGTAACATAGAGAGGATAAATCAGTCAGACAACACAATTAGTATCCTTCCCATAAACTTACCAGTGTTTTTTTCCTGAGATGTGTCTGCATCTGTATTAGAGCTGACTGACTGGCTGTCGGAGTTTTTGCCGTTGTCTCCAAGTTTTTTTAGACGATTTAAGCGTTTGTCTGTTTCCCGAAGTCCATATTTGCTGTTTATCACAGGACCTGGTTCATTAAGTCCAACACGTGATTTAAAAGCACCAGTTGCACGCCTAGCAAGAGAAATATTATTTTCATTTTATTATTTTATAATTTACTTTCAAAATTAAGAGAATTACACTGGCAAATCACTGAACATTACAGCTGAGTGAGCAAACTATTAAAAGGGAGCACAGATATTGTGCTCCCATGTTACTGCTGGTAATATGTGTATCACACAGATTAGTTTCACGTATCCTTTAATTACTTAAACCATTCACAAGCCACAGCAATCCATGACTCTCCCAATTACTACTTCAGTGGTTGAACATGCTCTTTGCTGTTGTCCACTGCCTGAACAATTATTTTGATATACATTTTATAGGAATGGCTAAACCACTGGGGGAGGTAAAATGTTAGGCACCCTTACAGTGAATATAACAATATGTATATTTAACATAAATACTTTTCAACTGTATAGCACTGCAGAATATTTTGGTGCTTTGTACATTTGTGTTTATACTGTAGTAATAAGACTGCAGGACACACAACGTCTTATTCATTTCATTCAGTTATTGTTTTTTTTCTTCAATAATTGATGGCATTTCAGTAACAATCTGATAATCAATTACCTGTTTCAACTATACAAAGAAACAAAGATTTAAGTTAAAATACTTCTGCAGAAATCCTTCTTAATATGAGGGAAAGCTGTCTGCTTTTTTATTTCATAAATTCAGGGATTTTAAGATTACTTTCTCAATCCTCCTGCTCATCCAGGTTACTGGAGATTTTTACAACTTTGAAAAATGTCTGTACTGCATGTCTTTATAAATTAACATCTCTTTAAAATTTGGAGATTTACAATGTCCACTGAATATTGGTTTGCATTGTTGCAATATGTCAAGCGATGAACTCTGCTACACTCTCAACCTTTCTTAAAGGAATTCTTCAATATAAAAATAAAAACTGGGTAAATAGATAGCCCGTGGTAAATAAAAAATGTTAGTTAGTCATAGTATAGTTAGCCAAAAATATAATGTATAAAGGCTGGAGTGACTGGATGTCTAACATAACAGCCAGAACATTACTTCCTCCTTTGCAGCTCTCTTGCTTTCCACTACCAGGCAGTAACCAATCAGAGACTTAAGGGGGTCTCATGGGTCATAACTATTGCTTTTGAATCTGATCTGCATGCTAAGTATCATTTGAACAGTTTTGTCTCATGTGGCCCCCTTTCAAGTCACTGACTAACTCATAGTTATAAAGCTGAAAAGCAGGAATTAGTGCTCTGGCTATTATGTAGATATCCAGTCACTCCAGCTTTTATAGATTACTTTTTTGGCTAACTAACTATATTAGAAACATTTTTTTATTTTGAAGAGCCTATCTACTTACGTAACTAGTTTTTATTTTTACACTGAACTGTTCCTTTAAAGAGAATGTCATCTACTCAGATCAGATTAACTGGGCTTGTTTTCATAAAAACGATTACACCTTCCTTGACTTTTAATATAGTGCACAAGGTTCGTTTAAAAATTAAGTATCAGACAACAAAAGGTACACAAATACATCTTTTATGATCATGCCTGGTCCCATTGTATTGCCAACCAGGCACAGAAAAAGCTCTGTGAAGGAGTACAGTTATGAAAAATGGTTTAATGCCACAAACATTTAATCAAGTCAGGCACCATTCCTACCTCATTTGTCTAACCACACAAGGTGATTTGACTGGTTATACAATTAAGTGGCCATAAGGCCCTATGTACCGGTCACCTCTTCCCATAGTAATCTATACTGACAAAGTATCAGAACAAACCTTTCACATGTGTAACATTCACAAAACTCATTGTTTTCTCCAAAAAAGCCATCCCCATAATAACAAGAGATTTCTTCCCCAGGTTCAATATCTCGGAGAGCTTTTACGCATGCTGTGTCACGGCCAGTGGATACAAACTGCAACAAAAAACCCAAGGTCAGTACAGTCCTATAAAATACAACATTTTAGCACTTAGGAAAATGAAGCTATTTTTCTTACCTTACAGTTAGGTCGGCAGTCTAAGGAAAAATAAATAAATAAAATTAATGTGCTGACTGCCATATATTTACAAGAAAAAGGTCTTATGTTAACTTTTTTTTAAAGTAAGCTTTGCACTGAAAATGACAAAACTGGAAAAGAAAAATAGAAAAATCCACATTAAAATAATTATCTTTAAAAGTGGAACAATCATAGTTATTAGAATACTAAAACATATTTATTAAACAAAAGGATTAGGCATCCACTACAGTTTGGGTGTATGTTCAAAGAACAGACAATCCCCTTTTTTTTAAAATAATACATCCCTTAATAAACAGCAGCATTATAAAATGGGTCTCAGATTTAGCTTCTTCAATGGTGCTGGAGGATTAGCACATAACTCAATATCCTTCTCAGGTCTAGTCTGAATGATCATCTATGAATGTCAATCATTAAACTAAGCTCATGAACCACACTGATGGTAACAGTAGCAGCCAAATAGAAACAAAAGTTTTGAAGCAACTGTTTACTGAGGGCTTTAGTTGGCCTTTACAATCATACATATTAAAATAGCTCACTTTTACGTGAAAGAGGATCTATAGTCAATAAAGTTGCTTCTCTATTGGTTGCCTCTCTTAGAAGATCTGTCAGTGGAGCATGTAACCTAATTTAACAAGTGGAAAAGAACAAGCAGCTCTAAAAAATGGCAGAAAATAAAGAAATTAAAATATATTATAGGGATGCACCAAACCCTGAGAGAGAGAAGAGAGAGAGAAAGAGAGAGACCATTTAACAGTGAATTAAAAGATTCATTTCAGTTCAGTTCACTCAAAAGAACAGTACGATCCCTCAATAGTTAATCTTGCTTGTCACACTCTGTGGCTAAAAAATGGGGAAAGCAGTTCAGTCTCTATTTAATGTCAGAACGAAGAGGTGAAATACAGATTGGAACAGCAGTAAGGAATAAGTGGAAGTAGCCTAACCAGGAAAGTAAATGTTTTGTTAACTGCTAAAAATTCACGCAATGTTAAGCAGATAAAAAGGAATAATTTGGCAATGGTCTGAATGTTTGGTGTAAATTAGAAATAACGAATATGAAATAAGAGTCAAAAGTGTGTGTGTGTGTGTGTTTCACCTTTGAGTGAACTTAACTTTTACTGTGTTATAGAATGCCCAATTCTGAGCAACTTTTCAATTGAAATTCATTATTTATTTTCTGTAGTTTTGTCATTATTTGACATTTTCTTCTCACTTGTTCCAGCTTTCAAATAGGGGTCACTGACCCCATCTAAAAACCAAATGCTCTATAAGGCTACAAATGTATTGTTATTGCTACTTTTTATTACTGATCTTTCTATTCAGGCCTCTCCTATTCATATCCCGGTCTCTCAATTATATCAGTGTATGGTTGCTATGGTCATTTGGACCCGAGCAACCAGATTGCTGAAATGACAAACTGGAAAGCTGCCAAATAATAAGCCAAATAACTCAAAAACCACAAATAATAAAAAATGAAAATCAATGGCAATGGTCTCAAAATATCACTCTCTACATCATACTAAAAGTTATCTCAGAAGTGAACAACCCCTTTAAAGGGGAATAAAAAAACACTACCCCTATAGTCCCCCCTGCATGCCCCTAAGCCTGTAATTACCCCTCATTGCAGAGTCAGCGCAGCAAAGCTCACGGGGGCCATCTTCAGCACTTTGGTAATCTTCGGTAAGTAATCGATGTATCGGCGCATGCGCAGTTGGGTCAGTCTTCCTCTTCGTGATAACTGCGCATGTGCCGAAAATTATTGAATCACCCGAAGATTACCAAAGTGCTGGAAGATGGCGCCTGTGAGCACCGCTGCGCTTACTCTACAATGAGGGGTAACTACAGGATTGGGTGCATTTACAGGTGTTAACACCTGTGCAGGGGGGGAACTATGGAGGGTAGGAGGTAAGGGTTTTTATTAGCAAGGGGGTTTAGTTCTCCTTTAAGCACTGTATGTTTAAAGGACCAGTAACATCAAAAATTTTTACACAAAAATTCGTTAGAATACAACGAAATAAAACACCAAGACAAATTAAAATTTCAAATAGAAAAGCCTTTATTAAGAAATAACTTACAGAAACTTCACTTCCTGTCCTCTACAGAAAAGGCGACACAGCGACCATCCATCCTGCTGGGCTCGATTTCTCCTTCCTGGATATTCACTGACAGCGTGTAGATCTCCTCTTCTTCATCCCTCTCCCAGGATCAGCAGTAGGCGATGTTCGGCGGGCTCCCCCTCCCTCAGTGTGGGGAAGAAGCTTTCAGCAACTTCTTATTCTAGTACCGTCACCAGCACTGCTGCCTTTCAATCATCAATCGCTTCAGTTCTTGTTTGGCAAGGGGAGATCAGATGCGCAGAAACACTTGGCTGCACAATCCCTCTCATATCTTCGCTTGTGTAACGTCCTGCCGTGGGTCCCGTGCGCCAACCCCCAGACAGTCACGCTCCCCGCACGTAATGCATTCGCGTTATAGCGCAAGTGACTGCGCACTCTGAAACATATTCATAGATCTCTGCAGCCTTTTCCGTCTCCCCTTCTGCTCCATAACTTTGTTTGGAAAGTTAGAATGCCCCTATAATTTGACTGATGCTGATCCTCTTGGCCAGTTGTCAATCACAGGGACCTATTCACCCCGCCCCCAGCAGAGCCGTCCCTCCCTCCCTCCGCTACCTACTAGGCTGCCTGCAGTGGGGCCCTAACAAAGGGGCCTGGGGATGGGGCAACCATGGGATGTTTCCTGCTATCTTACAGTGGGGACACGGAGGGAGAGCCCGCCGAACATCGCCTACTGCTGATCCTGGGAGAGGGATGAAGAAGAGGAGATCTACACGCTGTCAGTGAATATCCAGGAAGGAGAAATCGAGCCCAGCAGGATGGATGTCGCCGTGTCGCCTTTTCTGTAGAGGACAGGAAGTGGAGTTTCTGTAAGTTATTTCTTAATAAAGGCTTTTTTATTTGAAATTTTAATTTGTCTTGGTGTTTTATTTCGTTGTATTCTAACGAATTTTTGTGTAAAAATTTTTGATGTTACTGGTCCTTTAAGCAGCAGTATGCATAAAAAGGTGGTAGATACAGATGCATTACTGTTGGCAATAGACATTTAGGTGCAGGCTTACCATGGTTGATGAAGGCAGCGGGCCCTAGCCACAGCTGAGCACAGTTTTTCCTTGTGGAATACATGACACTAAAGTCATTTTCCCCATGCCGTAAAAGCATGTTTTCCTCTGCTTCAGATAATTCAGCAATGCAGCCCACAAGAAGCTCAATTTTATCATTCCGTTTCCTGCCATAAAAATGTTTTAAATCCCTTATAGAGAGTCACAGATTCTATATAATTGCATACAATTAACCATACTACGACATGACGTTTGAAAAACGTGTATTAGACAAGCATTCCATAGTACAGAAAAACTGAGGTATACTGTGGTCTTGCAAAAAGCAAATATAAAATGCCCCCAAATGCCAATTTTTTTTACGCCCATAGACTTCAATGCTTTTTGGCAAATTTTCGATGCTTCACGAATTATTGGTGAAGTGAAACCAGATTCACCCATTGGTGTGACAAGACAAATGGGACTGAAAATTTCACCCTTTGTACTGGGGATTTTTTTTTATTTTTTTTTAAACATGTACAGACATAAATCTAAGCACAATTCTGCTGAAAATGTTGATGACATTAGTGGCCTTTTACTTTATAAAGTAATTACTGTATTTAACTCATTTTTGGAATATTTAACATATTTATTTACAAAATACTGTACTACAAGATCTGTTCATGGAGACTGCAACCTTTCTGAATCACAAGAAATACATAGTTTAGCCCCTCTATAGAACAAAATAATTTATGCCTCTTGGTCGTCAATTAATTGTCACAACTGAATTTTGATCTGCATTTCAAAATAATTTGAATAATTTTGAATTGTTACAAATCTGATCTGCTTTTTGAATCTTTAGTGCAAACTAACTTCAATTGATTCCAGAATTCTAAAGATGGGCATACATACCAATCTTTTGTTGCAACTATTTTGGCTCCATTTCGCTCTGAGGAATATCTACAGCAAGGCAAGATTTCAAACCCACTACTAGTAGCAAACATTCTCAAGTAGATAAAAACCTAGAAGAAAAATAAGCAAAAACATATAAGAGGAAAGCATAAAGGCTGATTATAAACATTCAAAGAGATCTAGATGCCACATTTACAAAAAGCTGGGCTGTGCAGGAAAAATAGTTGTAATGAATTATGAAGGTATTCTTATCGTATGGGTTGGGAACCCAAAGATGGACCTCCACTTTAATGAAATGCTATGATCATCAGCTACCAGCCCCAAGGACACTAGTCAATGCTGGGTTCATATGACTAACATCCATTACAATAGTAAGGTCAGTGTGCTCCTAAAGCTGGGGGATGTGTGCTTCAAATCACTCATTGTAGTTTAGTACTTGTTGCTACCTGTACACTCTATGAAAGCAACCATCTTGGCATGGCACATATGGAAGCATTACAAAATAATGAATAATCAATGCAACCCTTATAAGATGTGTCAATGTATATCCCATTTGCCTAATCTGACTGGAAGAATTAATAAAATGAATTCTTTGGTATACCCCCCCAAATAAATCTTCAGACCAGCACTCCCTTTAAAAACTTGGTAATTTTATTATTACGTAGTATCTAATACCCGACGTTTCGGTCCACATTTGGACTTTTCACATTAAATAACAAAGTGCTTCAACATAGACCAATCAGTGCCCTCATTCAATTAACATCTCAGTGTGAATCATGTGTTACAATCAAGTGTCTCTCACATGTAGCGAATGTGTATATATATATGTATTAAAACAAACAATTACGTGTCCATCATGTATATATCAACAGTGCATCAATATACATCCATGTATTTCCATGAGAAATATAAATACGTGAATAAATATTTATTCACGTATTTTCTCATGGAAATACATGGAAATACATGGATTCACGTATTTATATTTCTCATGGAAATATATGGATGTATATTGATGCACTGTTGATATATACACGATGGACACGTAATTGTTTGTTTTAATACATATATATATATATACACATTCGCTACATGTGAGAGACACTTGATTGTAACACATGTTTCACACTGAGTTGTTAATTGAATGAGGGCACTGATTGGTCTATGTTGATGCAAGGCGACAGCATTCCAAGGAATTCGTGACAAGGATTTATGTCAAACAAAAGGTAGGTTTATTATTTACGACGTTTCAGTTCCATACTGGACAATATACACACACACTTTTTTTTTTACACATATAATGTATACACACATTACATTTTATGTAAAAAAAAAGTTGTAACTAAAATCTAAAAGTAGCGGAATAATTGACATACATGCGCCTTGAAATGCGTTTCCTGCATTTTGTTCTTGTGGAGGAAATAGTGCCGAGCCCAGTCGCCTGCTACTAAATTTTTGAAGGTTTTTTCAAGTTGTTCATTTTTCTTAAAGTTTTCAATCACCTCCTTTAGCTCTTCCTGACGTCCTTTTATAGGGCGAAATCTAAAATAACCAAACAATGTTTGTCAGTTGGTAACCAACCACTCCTATTCAACTCATTAGTGAAAACTGATTCTGATTATAGCAAATAATAGGTCTTTGATTTAGGGCAAATCACTGTTTAGGTGTACCATAAGCAAAATGTTCCCCTAATGAAAAATGCTGTGCATTAAATTCAATTTTTTCCTTCAAAACACCCGTTGTGGAAGTGCGCTTCGTCCATACCTCTTATAAAGACAGCTTTCAACATTAGAACACAAATGTCTTGCTTCTGCAATCTGAGGGACTAAAAGTAGTCATAAGAAAAGATAACCAACTTTGCATTTCACACAGCTGCTTCTAAAGGACAAGAAAGCCCTGAATCCCTGGGAGAGGTGTCAATTTGTTAGGCAACCCCATTAAACCCAACTGCTGAGCTTTTCCCCTAGACCAGTGCTCCTGTTAAGAAAAACAACACTGGCACAGGATACAAAATAAATAAGCACCACCATTTTACTTACCTTTCCCAGGTGTCCCTCGAGCAGATTTTACTGCGCATGAGAGGGTCCGAATCTGAAAAGGGACACCTGGGAAAATTAAAATACATTGTTGGCGCAGCAGTGAGTTAACTTTTCCTCAGGAGATGTGAACATGTCTATGCTTTTATGAAAATGTGTAGTAAACCAGCTGGAAGCCTGCCCCGACATCGAAACTTATATGGCTCAATGAGAACAGTATGCAAAGAAGGGCTCCCTTTCATTTCTCATACCACAATACAAAAAAAAGGAGGAAAGGCACAACAGATGAATCCATTCTTAGTTAGGGTAATGGCAAATAAGATGTTTTGTCGCCCATGCTTAATCTGCTCCAGCGCAGGAGACAAAATGTCCATTCCTAGCAAAATGAATGCAAATTTCCTGTGGTAAAATATATGCACTTAAGTCTCCGCACAAGGTAACATTTCAACTATTCAATGCATATGTTTTACCATATGAATGCAATGATTTCAAGTTTCCCTTAAAATTAATGCAAAACTAATAACTTTTCTATAGTATAATCATCAATCAATTGTTTAATTGTACTTTCAGTGCAGGTCAATTGAGTATATGACAATACTTATAACTGTGCCTGTTACAGTTTAGTGAGTGTATGAAAAGATTACCATGTATCAGCCTTGCAAATTTGTAGAAAGTTTGTTCAAAATACAACACACCAATTTTCTGGCATGTCTAAGTTAGGGATGCACCGAATCCACTTTTTTGGATTCGGCCGAACCCCCGAATCCTTCACGAAGGATTCGGCTGAATACCGAACCAAATCCAAACCCTAATTTGCATATGCAAATTAGGGGTGAGAAGGGGAAAACATTTTTTACTTCCTTGTTTTCTGACAAAAAGTCACGCAATTTCCTTCCCTGCCCCTAATTTGCATATGCAAATTAGGATTCGGATTTCGTTCGGCCGGGCAGAAGGATTCGGCCGAATCCGAATCCTGCTGAAAAAGGCCGAATCCCGAACCGAATCCTGGATTCGGTGCATCCCTAGTCTAAGGGTCAGATTCATTAAGCGTCGAATTTCGAAGTTAAAAATACTTCGAAATTCGACCCTCGAATTGAAATCCTTCGACTTCGAATATCGAAGTCGAAGGATTTAGCACTAATCCTGCGAGCGATCGATCGAAGGATTTTTCGTTCGATCGAACGATTAAATCCTTCGAATCGAACGATTCGAACGATTTTAATCCAACGATCGAAGGAAAATCCTTCGATCAAAAAAAGTTTAGCAAACCTATGGGGACCTTCCCCATAGGCTAACATTGACTTCGGTAGGTTTTATCTGCCGAAGTAGGGGGTCGAAGTTTTTTTTAAAGGGAAAGTACTTCGACTATCGAATGGTCGAATAGTCGAACGATTTTTACTTCGATTCATTAGATTTCGTTCGAATTCGAACGAATTTAACCAATTCGATGGTCGAAGTACCCAAAAAATACTTCGAAATTCGAATTTTTTTCATTCGAATCCTTCACTCGAAGTTAGTGAATCTGCCCCTAAGCATTGAATGGAGAAGGTAGGGCTTCGAGTAGCTAAGACTAAACCACAATAATAGCCCTTTCCTTTCTGAACTAGTATTTTATTGCGCTCTCCACATTCAGTGATTGTTAGGGGAATGCCATACTCATGTATTGGTGGAACATCAGCCACGTTGGTCTGCATGAATGAATGTGACATTCTAAAACATTATGAGCGGAGGCTATGAACTTTAGGCTTCAATGCCCAGCCTGAATATTACTCTCATATTAAAACTAGAGTACCTGTTAAAATTATGATTTTATATGAATGGCACCTTAATTAATGCATCAATGCCAACATGTACTATTACTATTAAAGGAGAACTAAACCCTAAAAATTATTAGGGCTAAAAATGTTTTATATACTGCACTTATTGCACCAGCCTAAAGTTTCAGCTTTTCAATAGCAGCAATGATCCAGGACTTCAAGCTTGTCACAGGGGGTCACCATCTTGGAAAGTGTCTGCGACACTCACATGCTCAGTGGTCTCTTATCAGCTGTTGAGAAGCTAAGCTTAGGGGTTGTCACAAATTATCCAGCAGAAAATGAGGTTGGTCTGTAATATAAGCTGATGCTACAGGGCCGATTATTACATTCTGATGCTAATCGCACTGGTTTCTGTGCAGCCATGTAGTAATTATCCAAATTAATTACTAATCAGCCTTATACTGTGACATTTATATTCTATGTGTACTGTATATTTTGAGTCAGTCCCTAAGCTCAGTAACTGACAGCACCATGGAGCATGTGCAGTGAATCATTTCTAGCCTACTTCTTTAGTTTAACTTTCCTTGTCCTTTAAGGATTTTATCGCCCATTAAGTGGCCCACCAAGCTATATCACTTTGGCAGCTAGCAACTGTAGATATAAGATCTACAGACAAGTGTCTATGATAGCATGTAAACAATGCCCACGATCACAGAATTAAGAACAATTACCTGGTATTCATTTTGTGTGTCTGAAATCCTAAGTAGGGATCCAAGACCAGACTGGTAGCAAGGTCATCATTTTCACACAGCTCCTTGGCGGACATTCCAGATGAAGGTACATAGCGACTTTGTGTTTCAAAAGCTACATTACCAACTAATGTAAAAAAAAAAAAAAAGTTACTTTATAATGCTGTAAAGTATACAGAATAAAACAATGTATAGAAAAACATCTTGACTGACAAACGTATAAGTCAACGCTTGATTTTATATGGCATCTGTCTCTTTAAAGGAGAAGGAAAGCTACCGAAACAGTTTATTGCCAATAGATTAGCCACAATAGTGCAAGTTTAGTGCAATATTTATTCTGCAGAATGCTTTACTATACCTGAGTAAACAGCTCTAGAAGCTCTGTTTGTTTAGGATAGCAGCTGCCATATTAGCTTGATGTGACATCACTTCCTGCCTGAGTCTCTCCCTGCTCACTCATAGCTCTGAGCCCAGATTACAGCAGAGAGGGGGAAATGGGAGGAAGGAGAGGAGCAAACTGAGCATGCTCAAGCCCTAGCCCTGGAGGTTTACGCTGAAAACAGGAAGTCTGATACAGAAGTCCATGTGTAGAAGGAAAGATACTGGTGTATCTTTCCGATAAAGCTTACTTAGTTTTAACCTTTCCTTCTCCTTTAAAGGTCTGCTTCTTACTTCTAAAATGGTTTTTGGCTGAATAAGTGACAGGATTTTTGAGACTAAAGCATCTACAGAGTGGAGGCAATGTGCTATTATATGATCATAGAAGTCTCCATGACATATTACACTATAAAGAAATACGGATATTAATTTTATAATTTTATCTTTTTCAACTTGTCCTATATTAGACCTTTAAAGCCTAAAAATCCTAACCCAACCCAAAAACACGTTTGGTGATTCACAATAACATATCTGGAAGCAGTGAGGCTAAAGTCCGCAAAATATGCTTAACTGAATGAAGAGATGAGCATTCAGAGGACTGATAAATTGGTAGATACAAAATGTATACAAAAGATTACAAAAGAAACATGACAAAGCTGCTGCTGGAAATGTGGGTCAAATTAATGGGAAAATAGGTCAGACAGCTTTATATTTCCATGTTGCAGTCAACTTTGTATATGGTGCTTTGTATACCACTTGCATCTTAGAGGGAAAATAAAGCACATACCACGCTAGGTTCCAGTATAAATACCTGCATGTACATAAGTTATTCTACAGAATAAATAAATCACTTACACCTGGCTGATCTTCTGTCTGGAACATTTTTGCTATTTCTTAAATTCTCTCTTCCAGAGCTATGCAGTTTTGGCTGGTTCTGTCGATGCTCAGCAGACAATCGGTTTACATTTCTCCTTCCATTCACTACCATGTTCTTGGATTCGCCCAACCACTTCATTCCAACATACAATCTGACCTAGTTGCATTTAGTCACCCTCTGAATAGGACCTGAGAAACCAGTCAATAACTTTTGGTTTCACCTGCAGAAAAACAAAAATGTCAGAGATATAAAATGCTTAACTATTAACTAAAAACTAAAAGCATGATGACAATAAAAACTATATATTAGCACAATTATTTTATGTTGTCATTCAATGGAATATGAAGGGCTACGGGTATACAGTATATAGTGTTTAGATTTTCTTTTTAAGGATATTCATACCCATCATTGGAATGCACTTTGGTGGTGGGAGCCTTGGTAAAAACATGACACAAGGGTTGACATTCTGCAGCCAGTACCTTCCCCTCAGCTACAGTGCATGTATTCTAAATAACTGCACAGAAATACTGGTAGATCATGCTAACTGCCTTTTCTGTAAGACCAGTAAACCCCCGATTCTCTAAAGAATCGTTAATGAAAGAATGGTAACAACAGTGAGGCAGCAAAATGCGATGGGTGCTGATTCACTCGGCATCCCCAGGCAGCAACTGGCGACGCTAATTTGTGGGGATGTAGAGTGAATCTGTGCCTATTGCTTGTTATTACCTATCTGCTATTAGAATTCTTAAATTTTGAGTTTATTGGTAGTAAAGTGTTACTGAAAAATTTCTTTATAAACAACATTTTTTGTGAAAATGTTCTCCTGTCCTTGAATGAGTTCTCCCTGGTGAGCTGTACTTAAAATCTTGACTTTAACATCAGATGAACGCTGCACTCTTGAAAATGCAACATAAAGTTGACCATGACCAAACACAGGCTCAGATAGGTAAATGCCGACTTTATCCAATGTTTGTCCTTGTGATTTGTTGATTGTCATGGCAAATGCAGCCTTAATGGGGAATTGTCGTCGTTTAAGTTTAAAAGGTAATTCCTGGTCAGAACTGGTAAGGTCAATTCTGGGAATCAAAACAGTATCACCGCTATGGGATCCTGTAAGCACTTCTGCCTTGATAACATTTTGTCTCATGCTCTTCACAACCAACCGTGTACCGTTACATAAACCTTGCTTAGTGTTAGGGTAGGGGCACACGGCGCGATTTCGCCGCGATTCTGCGCTGGGCGAGTTGTCGCTGCGTTTTTTAAGCCGAAATAGCTTTGCTAACTTTGGCGCTGGCGTCAATGCAAATCGCGGCGAAATCGCTGCGCTAATTCACACGCGGCGATTCTTTTTCTACTGTCGCCCGGAAACGCTCAGCGAGGCAACTTCGGACGACAATAGAAAACGAATCGCCGCGTGTGAATTAGCGCAGCGATTTCGCCGCGATTTGCATTGACGCCAGCGCCAAAGTTAGCAAAGCTATTTCGGCTTAAAAAACGCAGCGACAACTCGCTTAGCGCAGAATCGCGGCGAAATCGCGCCGTGTGCCCCTACCCTTAAGGTTTCTTAACAGCATGACTATTGTTCCTACTTTGAGTATAAGATTGTGTTGTGGTAATCCAGCATTGTTGATAGTGTTTAAATATTCTAATGGGAAGTTAAGTTTCTCACTTTCGTCTTCAGAATCAATACAGTCAGTACTCAGAAAGACACAGCTTTGTCCAGGAAGTAATGCAATCACTTGGTTGTTTATCATGTCAACATCAATATTTTTTGGAGATAATATAGCCCGTTTTGCTAAAAATGGCCACCCACGCAGGTACGCAACCGGTTCCCCTCCTAGAGTGACGCTAGCGCCGCCATTAGACAAACTTGCAAAGGAGTAGCAAGATGGCCGACGCTTATACAGACTTTAGTGGGCGGATGACAAACTCGCAGAGGAGTAGCAAGATGGCCGACGCTTATACAGACTTTAGTGGGCGGATTTGGCAGTGGGCGGATGACAAAGTCGCAGAGGAGTAGCAAGATGGCCGACGCTTATACAGACTTTCGTGCAGGTACGCAACCGGTTCCCCTAGTGTGACGGTGAGCGCATCTGCCTCCCTAGATCCTAACCTTCCAGCGGTCGCCGCCTGAGTGAGCAGGAAAGAAGAGGCGGCGGGAGGCAGAAGGAGACGGTGAGCGCATCTGCCTCCCTAGATCCTAACCTTCCAGCGCATCTGCCTCCCCGATCCTAACCTGTTCTGATCCTAACCTTCCAGCACATCTGCTAATCGAAGGCCGCATCTATGTCTTTCGGCTGAAGTTGCGCGCGCATCTCATAGATCCTAACCGAAGTTGCGTGCGCATCTGCCTCCCCTCCACTCGGGACATAGATAGGCCTTCGGTTAGTATATAGGATAGTCAAACAGATATATCTATAAACCTTTTTTACTGTGTATGAGGCACTGTGAGATGATTAAGCAGATAAAAAGTAGAAGTATGTATCCTTTTATATAGTTCAACGAATAAGGATTGTGCCAAAAAAAAAAAAAAAAGCTTTCTGACTTTTGTTGTAATAGTAAATGTTTATGGTTTTTGTTATTTCTTGTACCAAACATGGTAAATGCTGAACTGAACGTAAAGGCACATTCGACTCCCAGTTCATAAGAACACAATCAAAACAAATTACCAGTCCACTGTGGAGCCTCTGTATAAACAAACTTCACCTTTACCCCAGATGCAAAGCAGCTCATTATACATAGGTTTTCTCATTGGCCTCCCTTGGAATCCATTTCACATCTACACAGATCTGCTTGGTTGGGCCATAAGCCTAAATGCAAGAACCAAAGCTATGCCATATATAGTGTAATACTTTGAAAAGAATGCTTTACTTTGGTTTGCTTAAAAAAAAAAGTAATGTTTTAATTATTGTCAACAGGAATCAAATTCCGGGTCATCATTTGACCATTTTAATTTAGTTTCCGGCACGCAGAAGTCCTATCGTGCTTCATGATAAGCAGTCTTGTCCCACAAGTAAGAGTAGCACCCTTGGCTCATACACATTTATTACATTACTGCTTAGAGATGCCTGCTGCTAACAATGAAAGGAATAGACAGTACAAGTAGCGTACACTGTGCTGGTATATTTCCACCAGTAAATCATAGCATGCATCCAATTTTACTGCCTGCCATTGGCTGGTAAGAGGCAATAACGATTTATTTTGAGGCAGGTAGAGTGAGCAGTGGCAGATGTTTCTCCAACAAATAGAAATATGTGTGCCATAAGCCTTAAAATATATAAATATATAAAACAGATTTAAATGCATTTATAATATATTGTATGTATGTAACTATGAACTTCACACAATTTCTGTATGGTTCTTCTGGGCGGACTACATCCACGAAGTTGTGGTCACTGTTTAGGCTACTTTTGGGGATTTGGGTCTTGCCCATGGGGTCCCTTCGCTCTGTCCCAGTTTAGATGCTTTTTCGAAAGGCAGCTTTTGTTTTGACAAAGCTGATTTGCTTATGCTCCAGTTGCTCCTACAAATTCTTGTTACTGCTATCCAGACCTAGACTCTTCCTCAGATGAATAGAATCAGGATGATTTCATCTAATCATGCCAAAATGCAAGACAAGATTGCTTGGCAAACAGAACAGGTATCCACTCCCCTTTTACAATCCACCAGATTTTGAACAGAGGTTGTTTCAGGTAAAAGGAAAGATCAAATATACCACAAAAAAGGCACGGACACAATTACAGTCTAGCCAATGTAGAGACTGATTTGAAATTCAATTCTTGGAACAACTTGAAAATAAACCACGCAATTTGCTGGTTACCCATAGGTAATGACTTAAATAATTGTTTTTACATGATCTGGTCACAGATGGACTCCACATTTATCACCTTTGTATTTTCTTTAGTCTTGATTGCTTCTCTTTGTTTTAATGACTGGTATATATTCGGTATCTCCTTTAGTAGCAGAACAGCAAGACCTTGGGATTTTACCACTCATATTGTGCTGGTCTCTGCTTTGTCCATGCATTAAAGGGTTGTTCACCATCCAACACTTTTTCTAATTACTTTCTATTTTCTATTTGTGACTGTTTTTTTAATATTGAAGTGTTAAGTGTCCGTTAAGTGTCCTTTTTTACCTTCTAAAGCAGCCGACCCTGTAAACTGTTCTAAATTGATACATTTAATTTATACATTTCTTATCTTTGGCCCTGCTGAGCAGAATCCCTGGGTTTCATTAAAGGCAGCTGTTAGAATTGATACAATAGTTACTAATACTCCAGAAATGCTGCTTAGAAATGTATCAACTAAATGTTGCAAAATTGTAACAGTTCCGAGTCTGCGCCTGAATTACTGAGCTGCCAGACTCAAACACCAGAGACAGGGACAATAAACTTTAAACGATAAAACATAAAAAATGGAAAGTAATTGAAAAAAAGTCTTTATTTCTGGGGAACAAACTGAAAAAAGTGTTTGGAAGGTGAACAACCCCTTTAAGCCTATCCAAGTCAGTTTATACTACCCTAGCTGCAAACAGGAGAACACCAGCATAGAGTGTGGTGTGCAACAGCAGAGAAGATCAGCGGTGTAAATCAACAGAAAAGAAGATGGAGTGCTACTTAGAGTATCTTTCGGAGCCTCAAATCTTTACTGTTAAAAGGTTGTGGTTGTCTTGGGCTGGTGCAGAAGCCCAACACCTAATATGTAGCATTTCTACCCGACTTCTACGTTGAGCTTCAGTTTTCCTTTAAAGGAGAACTGAACCCTAAAAATGAATGTGGCTAAAAATGTCATTTTTTTTTATATATACTGAACTTATTGCACCAGCCTAAAGTTTCAGCTTCTCAATAGCAGCAATGATCCAGGACTTCAAACTTATCACAGGGGGTCACCATCTTGGAAAGTGCCTGTGACACTTACATGCTCAGTGGGCTCTGATCAATCAGAAACTTAGGTTAGCCTGTGTAGCTGATGCTACAAAGCTGATTATTAAATTCTGATGCTAGCTGTACTGGTTTATGTGCTGCTATGTAGTAATTATCTGTATTAATTACTTATCAGCCTTATATTATGACATTTATATTCTATGTGTACTGTATTTTGTGAGTGGGTCCCTAAGCTCAGTAAGCGACAGCAGCACAGAGCATGTACAGTGAATCAGCAGAAAAGAAGATGTGGAGCTAATAGGGCATCTTTTGTGACAAAGATCTTTACTGCTAAAGGGCTGTGGTTGCCTTGGGCTGGTACAGAAACCCAAAACATAATGTACAACATTTCTAGGCTACTTCTTTAGTTAGGTTTTAGTTCTCCTTTAATAGCCTCATTACCCTTTAATGGTATGGTTGTGTGTTTAGTTAGTATTGCAAAAGGAGCATCTGGTGATTGTGACGGCAATTGCCGAACTGCACTTCTGAACACTTGTTTAATACTGACCAATGTCAGTGGACCACTGGGGCAGAGATTGGCAAAGATCTCTGTAAAACACTGTACTAATAATAATTGTATTTGGATGGCCCTGAATGTCTTGATTAGCTCGTTATGGCATGGGATGGGCAGCAGCAACGTTCTTAGTGGAGTATAACAATTTAACAACTGTAGATTTAGATTACACAAATAAAATAAAAACAGAAAGAAACTGCACAAAAGTAATTTTCTGTAGCAACTAAAAATATATATTTACCATATATGGCAAGAATACCAGAAATCAGTAACAATACAGTAATTAAAAGCCGTTTACCATTTTGATTAGAAAAAAGGATTTAAGACAAAAAACATTCATGGACACTATCATAACAAAATGGTTTTTTTTTAGAAAACAAATTTAGCAAGTGCCGGAAAGTTTTCGTAAAACTTAATACAGGGTTTGTTATGGATTGTCTTGCTAAGCTTTTTATCTCAATCACTTTGCTAATGTTAAATCCTCTAAGACCAGGAATAATTTAAAGCCCTATTATAGTGACAGCTAGAAGCTAAACCATAAAGCTAATTGCACACGTGATGTTTTTAGCACTGCTGGGCACTCAGGAGGCTGAGGCAGTATTGCTTGTTGGCAGGGTCAGACTGGGGGACCCAGGGCAGTTTTTTCCCGGTATCCCGCCGGGCCAGTCCGAAACTGCTTGTTGGCCAGTGTCAATAGGTATATAATAGTGATGTGCGGGTCAGGAATTCATAAAAACAACAGAAATAGCAACAAAATTGAAGTGGTAGATGTGTATTATGAACTCTTTGTTCATCAACAGGTGGACCTAAAAATCTATTGAAATGCTAAAAAAAAATGAATGATCCACCACCTGCATTTAAGGTGAGCATTTAAAAATACAGAGAAAACAGTACACAATAGTGTTACAAGATTTTTTTATACTGAGATACAGACTCACTTCAGTTATATTATTTGTGGTAAATATATTATTTAAGACAAATATATTTTAGAAATACACAGCTTAAATTATAGGGCCGTTAGTAACAATAATGGAAGTCATTTAAAACACTTCAAAATGGCCAGCATCCCTGCAGTAACATCGCAGCTTTATTTTCCAACCTGTCTCATGAGGAAGTTAAAGAGATATATCTAGCCAAGGCCAGCAAATGGGCAGCTGCCTCACTTTGCCTGCAGCCAATGAAATGGATTGTTACAGGCCATTTAAATTATCTGAACGGAAAGTAAACTATAGTCCTGGCTTACAGACTACTAGAAAAGAAAAAGTTGCTTATATCACGGCAGTGTTTCGAAATTTTGACCATCATAAAATCATTTTAAGAATTATTAACCTTATAAGTACCGGAATGAAGTCTAGGCTGTGCTTTCAATGATATGACAAGGAAGCTTTTCCATATTTGAACACTGACTAAGTAGAATACAATTACAGGTACAAAAATGCATTACTCAGCTGCCATCGCTTATGAACAGATGATTGTAGTCTACGTTTGTGTTATTATTCTTTAATATGGGCTCGGTTACATACTACAAACACAGGTATTTTCTAATAAACGCTATAATAATAAGTTACAGAGCATAACATGTTTCTCAAGTCAAAAGTGGCTCCATGAGTCTAAGGGGCAGATTCATCTAAGGTCGAAGTTCGAAGTTAAAAAAAAAACTTCGAACTTCGAATTCAAAAAGACCAACCGAATGGTGGTCGAAGTTTTTTGGGGTCGGAGTGGGCCTACTTCGAATTGTACGATTTGAAGTAGCGCTACTTTGATTCAAAGTTTTTTTTAACTTCGAGCTTCGATCTCCCAAACTCCCCCAATTGCCTCCATACAGGTTCTAGTAGGTCCCCCATAGGCTAAAACAGCACTTTGGCAGCTTTTAGGTGGCGAATGGTTGAAGTCGAAGTTTTAAAGAGACAGTACATGATGAATTTCGATATTCGAATTTCGACGTTTTTTTCAACTTCGAATCGAAGTTGGACTATTCGATGGTCAAAGTACCCAAAAATTACTTTGAAATTCAAAGTTTTTAACTTCAAACCTTCACTTCGACCTTTAATCAATCTGCCCCTAAAAGGATAAAGCCTGACTGATTAAGTGTCCCTGCGCGACACGAAACGCGTCAGGCTTTATCCTTTTAGAAGTAATGTAAAATAAAGAATTATACTTTTTTATATTCAATTTTCGGCTCTGATGTTCCGGATCGGTGCCTGCCAGTTACTAAATTGCCGTAAACTACTCCCCTATGCTGAAGGTCTGGGGCATGAGCACCCGGACCCAACGTGGAAAGCAGTAAGCTTATCCAAATGATTGGATGGATTTATGCTTTTCATGATTATTTGGTTTATTATATATGGTTATTTATCAAGGTCCGAATTTATCTCAATATTGGCTGCTACAAACTCCGATCTAAACCGTTCGGGTTTTTAACACTTATTTATTATATTTTCCCAAAAGTTACGTTTGGGGGAAAAGCTCAAGATTTTTTTGTGAATTTTCCCCGAATTTTCACCCAAAAGCTCCGAAAACATTGTGAAATTGCCCGAAACCCCCGACACAACCAAAAATCAATGACTGTTCCCATTGACTTTTATGCAGCCTCGACAGGTTTGAGATGCCGTGTTTTTATATTAGGGCTTTTTAGCCCTCGGGGTTTAAAAAATTAGTGGATTTTTTAAAAACACAAAACAAATCACGAATTTTTCGGATTCAGGGGGTTTTCAGGTATTCAAAGTTTAGTAAATGACCCCCTTAAAGTGCCAACATCATCGGTGAGACATAGGGCAGCACTAGTAACCAGGAAATAATAAAAACTCAGAACCACAGATTTCCACAATAATTTGGATCAAAGTGGTTTATTAAAGCCCTGCAGTGAATATGCTGCAGGCTGCAGCACAAAAACAAGATAAAGCCATAGGGTAAACACAAACACGAGTATCTTTATCCTTGATCTACAACTGGGCCTTTAAACTTGGGCTGCCTGATACCACTATATAAACAGGAAACCCGAATCGGAGTTTATCAGGCCTCGAATCTATTATCGAGATGGGGCGAGGCCATATGTTAAGATTTAGAAGCAGATGGAACACCCCCGTTTGCCAATTTGCCTCCATGAGTGATAAACCACTAACACGACAGTAATTACTCGACAAAGCGATTACTCGATCGCAATGAAATTTGGAAGCGCGTTTTTTCTTCAGATATTTATACGCGAGTGGGCGCATAGATACACAACAATGCGAACGAGAAATGATCTTAAAACAAGTACCTCGGGTTAAGGACGGTCGGTGCGAACCTTCTCACTTCATATACGTCCAGAAAGCGTCATAACACCCTAAAATTACACAAATAGTCATTTACATAGAACGGAGCGGGGGGAATAAGTCTTAACCCAACGCAAAAGAGATGGAAGTAGCGGGTTTATTGGTCAAAGCTGATATAAAGATAACAAAGGGCTGATAAAGAATTTAAGGGTATTTTTATATAAATATTTTTGTGCCGAAACATTAACATTCAAGATGGCGCCGAGGCCGCAGTACCGCTGCCATAGGAAATAGTTCCAAACTATTAGTGTCCTTCCGCCAAAAAAAAAAGATTCTAATCGAGGCGGATAACGGCAGAAACAAAAAGCATTGACAAAAGAGTGGGGCTAAAACGAATTCTAACTCCTTACCCTCCATCGCCGGTGGGTTCTTGTCTTTAATTAGTCGTCGTTATCTTAGGATCGTACTCCTCTTTGCTTTGAGTGCGACTGAAACACCGTGTCGGAGGCGGAGAAGGCGTAGGGATTTGTGATAGAGGCCCGGCCGGGAAGGAGAGTCAGGCTCCCACCCACAGCAGTTGACAATGTAAAAAGTACAGAGCATCTGCTAGTAGGGTTTCATGCGACTACCTGTAGTAAAATGCTCGTGACACACTGCAAGCTAGTGATTGTTCTAAATACTAGGTGTTTCCTGAAAAGAATCAGGTTGCTATTAATAAAACCTCAATGACTAAGACGTTTTAGAAAATACACGTTCATTGTTTGCCATTAAATATTATGAAAAACATTTTGTGTGCACCAGACTGTAAATTAAGTATAAATGGCTGGTACAGCCTAAATCAAATGTGGTGTATGGTGTGTTGAACTATATGAATATGCCAGTGGTGGTGATTAGGGTTGCCACCTTTTCTGGAAAAAAAATACCGGCCTTCTTATATATTTTATCTTTTTTTCCCTATTAATAACATTGAGATCAGCCATAATTTTTACCGTCCAGGCCGGTAAAATACTGGCCAGATGGCAACCCTAGTGGTGATTGTGGCCTTCAGCCCTTGCTGTTTTAGTAAAAGAAAGGTCATTTATATCTTTCTTTATAGGCAGGCCTCACAAAGAAGGACAATTTAATATCCTGCTTGGGCAGCTCAGTATGGAGTGCTTAAAGCACACCTCCCAACATTTTGGAAGTAAAAAGAGGGACAACATTTTTGTAGCGCAGCAATTTTTTTGACCACACCCCTTTCTGTGGCCACACCCCCTAATTACCATGTTTGTTTTACAAAATTTGGCAGGTTATGAAAGTTTCAAAATATTTCTCCTTATCTAAACTGTGTTTTTGTGTCTCAAAATTGTTACAAAGTCTCTTATTTGCACCTGTTAGCTGTTCTGGGCTCTCTGCTAAAAGCCAATTAAGTGAGAAACTTTGTTTCTTTTTCTGGCTGTTCAGTGCAGAGAAAAGAGGGACTTTCCAGTACAAATGAGGGACTGCGGGTTGAGCTGTCAAAAGAGGGACTGTCCCTCCAAAAAAGGGACAGTTGGAAGGTATGCTTAAAGGAGAATTCAACCCTTAACTAAAAAAAAACCCTACCCTATGTAGACCCCCCTCCCTCCTAGCGACCAGCCTAGCGGCAAGCCCGGGGAAGTGCCGCTAACTTTTTACTTACCCCTAAATGCAGATTCAGGGATCGCAGTTCACGACAGCCATCTTCCGGATCTTCTGAGTGGTTGCGCATGCGCAGTTGGAGCAATTTCCCGACTAGCGACAACTGTGCATGCGCCGAAATAGATGGAAATTGCCGAAGCGCCATAAGAAGACACGGAAGATTGCTGCCGTGAACTGCGATCCCTGAATCTTCACAAGGGGTAAGTAAAGTGTTTGGGGCATTTCCCAAGGTAAGCAGCTATGTTGGGGGGGGAGGAGGTCTTTGTCGGTTTAACGAAGGTGCGCGGGGCCCGGGGGAAATTATTCACTGTGCAGCACCTCCTTCATATGGGCACATTCCTATGATTTTGATAGGAATGTGTCGGTTGCCACCTGGCCAGTAAAAATGATGCTTAATGCCAATGTTATTAATAGTAAAAAACGGCAAAACTATAGGAAGGCTGGTATTTTTTTCCAGAAAAGGTGGCACCCTACCTGGTGGCCACGCTAGAAGCTAAACACGTGTTAGGATGACACACCAGGGAAACGGAAAAACCTACATGAAGGTGGGTTGCCTGAACTTTTTTGCATGTGCCTGGTCTCAGTGTGTTGGGAACGAAACACATTTGGGTAATAAAGCCATTGTTGGGGTAATAAAGCCATTTTTTTAAAAAACCACCGTCTGCTGATATGTGAGCTTGAGTGCAACACTGGAAATTATTGATTGTCACCAATGTTCCGTCTAATTCCTTCTCAGTTGTGTGCACTCAAAAATTATCTTGTGCGCATATTTTAAACTTGTGTGCACATTTTTTTAAAACTGCGTGCTCAGGTCAGAATAAATGCAGAATGTTGTGTTTTCACACAAATGTCTTTGTGCACACCACAATTTGTTGTGTGTACTGCCTCAAAATTTGTTTGCGCATGCATTAGTGCACAGCTTAGAGGGAACATTGGTTGCCACCTGTCCAACAAAAATGATTCTTTGTGCCAATGCTAATAGGAAAGACATACTTGTATTATTTTCCAAAAAAATGTCACAGCCAGTGTAGCTGATGAAAGGTAAGACAGGCGGTAGGAAGGCTTTTGATTTCTAAAAAAATATAATTTTTATCACTGTATTTTATAAGTGTGTGTAGTTATATACACTCTCTGTATGGTAACAGGTATACTTCCAATTAGTGGAAGTGCCTATTTAAGTCACATCCCTTGCTCACACTGGTATATTATTAAGCACATAGTCATGTAATCTCTAGGAACAAACAGTAGCAGTGGGATGGGTTAGATGAAAGAGCTCAGTGGCTTTTAACATGACACCATTGTAGAATGTCTCTTTTAAAAAAAATCAGTTTGTTGCATATCTGACCTGCTGGAGATGCTCCAATTAACTATAAATGAAATGACTTGTAATCTAGGAGCAACAACAGGCCAGTCACTAAGTGGTAGACCACAATAACTCACAAAAAGGTACTGCCAAAATTTCAGCACAAGAAGTATTCCTCAGGATACAATGTTGGTTTCCAAGTACACACGGAGTCTGTCATCAAGGTGGCCGATAAAAGCTGCTGACAGACCGAGTCAGCAGTTTATTGGCCCGTGTATGTGGCCGAAAGTCAGGTTAAAAATCCCATCGGATCACAGCCGCATCTGTTCATCTGTGTCATAACTTTAGCCCCTATATGCAGACAGTCTAGAAAAAAACAGGTTGCTTTTGGTTAATGACTTTGCCCCTACCCTGGAAAATTTTTACTGAAGCCCATGAAACTAAATGTTACTATGTCATCTAGTCACTAGTCCCCCTAGTCCCCCTCTGAGGCAAATTGGAGAGACTTCAGATGGGGTTTTTTGCCTTCCTCTGGGTCAACTGGCAGATAGGCAGGTTAAAAAAAGTAAAGAGGTTGAAATTGATGGACGTGTAGGTTAACCTAACTTACTATGTTACTAGCAACGGGGAGCATGTTTTTTTTTATACAACTTGGGGTGGTTGTATATTTGTTCTATTTGGGACAAAGGTAAAAAAAACATTGTTGCGTAAATGTGAATCCAAAATAATTCCCAGCTTCCTAAAATGTAACTTTAAGAGACTGAAAAGAATAAGAAGAGTGTGAACAAACCTTTGGACACTAAGATCTGGGGTGCACTATATACTATCTATTGTTCAGATTATTGACTCTTGGTCAGTTTCTGACTATTCTAATTGCCTCCTGTCTCGTCCTGTGCTTGAACTTAAACAGTGCTACGCAATATGTTGGCGCTATATAAATACATGTTAATAATAATAATATGATATTGCTTGATCCATCTGATAACATACTGTCAAATTCAGCACAACTCTGTCTTTTCCTAAGTACCAGTTTCCTCCTTGCTACATGGTATTGGGTGTGGTTGGCAAGAAAAGGGTTAATCAGGTATATATTGCTGCTACTCAGCATTATATAGGACGTATAATAGGCCTTTATTCCTATATGACAATAGTGATCCTGGCCCCTCCGCCGCCTGAAGCAGCTTGGTGTTGGGGGTCCACGAGGGCAGTGGAGAGAGCCAGGATGCTGGCGCAGAGAGCATAATTGTGCTCTCTGCGCTAGAAGAGCCGAATTTCCGGTTTGAACCGGAAATTCTGCTCTTAAAGTACCAGGAGTGGCATTTTTGCTGCCCTTGATACTTAGCGGGGCGCTGCTGTCTGAGGCGAGTTACTCAACTTGCCTCATTGGCGGAGTGCCCCATATGTTACATTTTATAATGTTTCTATGTATATTATTTGTACTGCTAATAACGCCTTGGGCTGGATACTCTAGGAACCCACTGTTCTTATCCAGGAGACTCCCCCAGAATGAACAATATAGAATATTACAGCACAGTGATATGAATAAACAAGCTGGTGGGTAAACTCAATATAACTAACATGTGACTATTAACCCCCACTAGTTTAGTATTTCTAAGAAGCAATTGTGTGTTATTAGCTACGCAATAACTGTTACTCACATTATCTTTCTTTATTCTTATTTTATTCATTTTTCAAAGTTTTTAAAAAGGAGAGCAAAACAGAGCAGAGAATAAAAGCAGGAGGAGAAAGACATTTCTGCCTGTGGTATTAGGAAGGTTAGGAGATTTTTTTTTTTGGTATTCTTAAAATTTTTCTAGAACAAACGCAGGTGCAAAATCAAAAGTTCTCTTAAATAAAACAATACTTTTTGTTTTTTAGAAGTGCTATCCTTGCTTTACCATATGCTGAATTGTGGACCCAGTTCCTCTAAGAATTCCGAGGTTTGCTGTTAAAGGAAAGAAAAACAGATTCTCTGATTTTTTACAAAATCCCAAAGACAAGTAACAAAACTCACTGAATATTTATCTGCAACTATACAACAGCTGCACCACATTTATGAAGATATTTGCCCCCACATTTTTATAAAATCAAAAAACAGGTCAAAAGCACTGAAAGTTGAGCTTTTTTTGATGTGCCAGGAACAATAAAGCTTGTGGCATCAGCAGGAGACACAAAATCATCCCATAGATTCATCACGCACCAAAAGTTTCTTGCGCCCTGTTAGTCACCTGGCACCTCAGTGAGCTCTGCCTCCAGCACAATGCTAAGTGCTACCCACAATTAGAGATGGAGGGCCGGATGGTAGAGGCACGAGGTGGGTATGGTCGATGGTGGGGGCCTGAGGTGGGTAGGGCCGATGGCTAGGGTCCAGGGTGGGGAGGGCCAATGGTGGGTAGGGCTGATGGCGAAGGCCAATGGTGGGTAGGGCCGATAGTGGGGGCCCATGGTGGGTAGGGCCAATAGCGGGGGCCCAAGATGGGGAGGGCCAATAGCGGGGGCCAATCGTGGGTAGAGCCAATGGTGGGGGCCCAAAATGGGGTGGGCCAATGCTCAATGGTGGGTAGGGCCGATGGCGGGGGCCCATGGTGGGTAGGGCCAATGGCAGGGGCCCAAGATGGGGGGTAGCTGATAGCAGGGGCCAATGGTGGGTAGGGCCAACGGCAGGGGCCCAAGATGGGGAGGGCCAATGGTGGTTAGGGCCAAAGGTGAGGGCCCATGTGGGTAGGGCCGATGGTGGGGCCCATGGTGGGTAGGGCCCATAGTGGGTCGGCCAATGGCGGGGGTCCAAGATGGGGAGGGCCAATGCTCAATGGTGGGTAGGGCCGATGGCGGGGGCCTGTGGTGGGGAGGGCCTATGGCAGATAGGACTGATGGCTAGGGCCCAAGATGGGGGGGGGCTGATAGCAGGGGCGAATAGTGGGTAGTGCCGATGGCAGGGGCCCAAGATAGGGGAGGGCCGATACAATGGGCATGAGCAGGGAAGGGCTAATGTTGGGGGCCTGGGAAGGGCTGGATGGTGGGCTGGGGAACAAGGAAGCTAGGGACAATAGTAGGTGGCTGAAGTGGGAAGGGGCAAAGGCCTGGTGGCAGGTCCCTGAGGTGGGAAGGAACAATGGCAGGGGCACAAGAAGGGGAGGGCCAATAGCAGGGGCACATTGACAGTAGAGCTGATGGCAGGGCCCCAAGATGGGACGAGACCATGGGTGGGTGATGGCCGAAGGTGGTGGGGCCAATATTGGGGGCCCAAAGACAGGAGGGGCACTCACAAGGGTCTGATGGTGCAGGCCCAATGTTCTGCGCAACACGCGTCTGCGCCCCAGCATCAACTCGCTCTTGCGCGCGCTCAGGGCACCTGGCCCGTGTGGCCCTAGTCTGGTGGAGCGAGAGGGCTAATCGCTTGAATGGTATAGATAATTTTTTTTATAAATGTATATTAGAAATTATTTTCTTTTTTAATGGAGAACCTGGGATCATTAGGGCTCTTAGTGTTTAATGGGGAACTAAAGTCTAAAATAGAATAATGCTAGAAATGCTGTATTTTGTATACTAAACATAAACTTACTGCACCAGAAGCCTAATTAAATAAATGATTTATGTTTTTTAAAGTGTCATCTTGTAACTTTGTTAAACATCTTTGCAAGACCAAGCCCACGCAAATGCTCAGTGTGGTCTGAGCTTCAGTTGGGAGGTTAAGCTTAGGGATCGACATAAATGATCAAAACAGTCAAATAATATCTGCCATAGAAGCCGATACAGCAAGACTGGTTAATAATCAGAATATGTAGAATGCCCTGGGTCTGCGGACACAAATTCTACACAGTCGCCGGCTGCTATACTGTTTATAGGGAAACAAACAAAGTTGCTCAAGGTCAGGAAAGTGAGGTGGGGGCTCCCCCCTGCAGTTTGAAGGTATGATTGTTTCCCTGCAGAGCAGTAAATGACCGTCTGAATCTGCAGCTGTCAGAGTAAGTAAAACGAAGGGGTAGTTTCACTGCATACAGTCAGGTTTATTATAAAAACGGTTTACATTTTTTAATTAAAGTATATTTGAGATAGATTTCTTTAAAGAAAGTAAACATTTTGCCTTTACATCCCCTTTAACTTTTCGCTTTTACAACTTTTTCTCTACATTGCCTTTTAAAAAAAGTGCAGTGTTACACTTACTTGATTGTCGCCACCCTGCTGTCAGTGATTTTTTTCAGGGGAGGGCAAATAAAAATGTCTCTACAGTGTTGGACTGGGACACCAGGGACCCACCCAAAAACCTTTGACCAGGGGCCCACCAATTAATCTTAGACCAGGGGCCCACTCTTTTGTTTACGTACTATACTCTATTTTTCCATCTATTTAGCCTCTTTATTCTCATAGAAATAGGGAATGGACATGAAATAGGCCAAATATTTAGCAGCATGAGGGCCCACTGACACCTGGGCCCACCGGGACTTTTCCTGGTATCCTGGTGGGCCAGTCCGACACTGTGTCTCTATATTGGAAATTGGAAATTGGAGACAATACCTTTTAACCACAAGGGTTTCTCTATTAAGAGAATACTGGACTTATAATACAGGAACCTGGGGAAATACAGTATGAGAAGTGGGCAGAAGGTAAAATAATACATTGAGGCTAAGTTGGTTAAAATACCTTTTACATATTCAGTGGTAGATTAATGGCAGCCACTCTAGATCCTGGTTTGTTAAAGTAGTATGCCTACCATGCCCAGGTGACAACCCACCAGAGTGAGTCTGATACTTGGGGTGCAGAATATGATGTTTCCTCCTGAGAGGGCTAATGCAGTGATGTACTTACAGATCTTGGCTGGAAAGGAGGTGGAATCTTCATGCTCTCCAATGCTGTCCAATCAACTGGTCTATAAAATGGGTGTTTTCTTATATCCCCCCCATCATGCCCATGCGCATATCAGGATTCTTTTGGAGGAGCTAAAGGGGAAACCTCATTTAGGGTCAGGGTTTAGGGACTAATCTCCCCGAATCTGTTTGTGTGGCCAGACCCTAACAGAGATTCAAATGGATGAGTGGCTACACAATTACTGGGGTGTAATAGTACCTGGGTTGCGGCGGCGTGGACGGCCGCCACGCCGCCGCGCTCCTTCTCCGTAGGCTTCCGGGTCCTAGTGCGCGCGCGGCGCGCATGCGCATTATTTAAAGGCGCAGGCGCGCTGGCGTAATTACGCCAGCGCGCAATGGCGCGAAATTCAAACAGTATTTAAACCCTTTCATTGTTACTGCTGGTTGCCCATGATAGGATTTATCCTGTGGTTTTGCCTGAAGCCTTGTGCTGTTTGTCCGTGTATATTCTGCTTGTTATCCGGTTTTGACCCCAGCCTGTTTCCTGACTACGCTCCCATCTGAATCCTGACCTGTGCCTGTTACCCGACTACTCTATTGCCTGTACCCCTTCTGCTTGATACCCGGTTTTGACCCTTGCCTGCCTGACGATCCTTGCTATCTGCCTGCCTCGACCCAGCCTGTCTGACGATCCTCTCTGCCTCATCCTTGCCTGTAACCGTGATCCTCGGCCCATAAGACTCTAGATCCTTGCCGTGCCCCATTGCCTGCCAGAACTCTAGCCTTGCCCACTCATAAGTCCATGTGGCACCCGAGTAGGCGGAGGGCCTTCCCGAAGCCCAAAAGTGGTCACACATACTGGTGAAGAGAGCTCTGACCACGGTGCTTGGCTCTAGTTCTGGTATTGGGTGCCGGCCGTGACATTATCACGGGCCATGGAGGACGACGATCACATTGAAGCTGCTGCTGCTGCTGCTCCTCTCCCAACATCCACTGATCTGTTGCTTACTATTTTGCTGCAACGAATGGAGGACCAGGAGCAAAAGCAAAATTATCTGCTCCAGGGGTTCCATAATCTAACCCGCCAGCTGGGATCCTCGCAGCAGTCAGCTAGTTCTGTTCCTACACTCTCTGTGGGTTCCCCGCCAGATAGGGGTTCTACATCCAGACCCCAGGAACCCAAGATCGCATTTCCTGCCAAGTTTGGTGGGGACAGAACCCAGTTTTTTGTTTTTCAAGAAGCCTGTAAGCTGTACCTCAGCTTTTTCCCCCACTCTTTTCCCTCTGATGAGGAAAAGGTCAGATTCGTTATAACCCTATTAGTGGGTGACCCCCAAATCTGGGCACTTAGACTGCCAGCCACCGATCCTGCCCGTTCTTCTTTAGACCATTTCTTCCGTTCTATGGCTATTCTATACGATGACCCGGATCGCGTCTCTTCGGCCGACTCCGCGATACGTAAATTACGCCAAGATAAACGGGAGGTGGAAACTTATTGTACTGAGTTTCGTAGGTGGGCGGTGGAAACTGGGTGGAATGATACGGCTCTACGGAGTCAGTTTCGCATTGGTCTGGCCAAATCTGTCAAAGACAGCCTTGTTAACTATCCCCTATCTTCCAGTCTGGATGACCTTATGTCTTTGGCCATCCAGATAGATAGGAGACAAAGGGAAAATAGGGATGAACAGGATACTTCAGTTGGGTATAAACATGTTCATAGTGCTAAGTTGTCAAACCCCTCTGTGTCTCAACCTCAGGAGGAGCCTATGCAGCTAGGCATCTCACACCTTACTCCTGAGGAAAAGGCACGCAGGCGGTCCCTTGGGCTATGTATTTACTGTGGGGAGAAGGGTCACTTTCTCAATCAATGCACCAAGAGGCCGGGAAATGCCCAAGCCTAAATGGAGAAGGGGAACTCCATTTGGGTGCAGGCGTTTCCTCTCCCCAATCTACCTCCAAGGTTCTATTACCAGTTAACTGACCTGGCCTACGGGCACTATCGAGGTGGCAGCTTTCATTGATTCTGGGGCGGAGGGTAATTTCTTGGACGCGGCTTTTGCTGCAAAATTCAAAATTCCACTGGTTGCCCTTAATCCGCCCATGAGAATTCTTGCTGTAGACAAAAGACCCTTGGGGTCTGGGGTGGTTTCCCAAAAGACCATCAACCTGTCCTTGTGTATAAGTAATCTGCATTCTGAAGAAATTGCTCTGTACCTCATTGAGGGAGCTTCCTGTCCTCTCATTCTGGGTTTACCCTGGCTCCAGAGGCATAACCCTCTGATAGATTGGGTTTCTAGGGAGGTTATTCAGTGGGGTTCTGGTTGTAGTGGGGTGTGTACTCCTTCTGTAGTGGGTAATACCATCCTTGAGGGGTTACCATCTGCCTACACTGCCTATTCTGATGTATTTTCCAAAAAGGCAGCTGAGACACTACCCCCACATCGGCAGTATTGTCAAGGAGCCGGGAGCTCCCTCCAGGGAGGTTGTCAGGATCAAGGAGGAAGCCCTCTTGAGGGAACAAGGTCACGGTGTCCAAAGGGTTAAACGAAGAATAGTCAGGATCAGGCAAGAGTTCACAGGCAGGCAGAATACAACAAGGTCCAAAGTCCAGGCAAAGGGGTCAGGAAACAGATCAGGAACAAGGTTTGGCAATAAGGTACACAGGAAACCCAGGATACACTTTAGGGAAGGTAATCCTATACTTGGGCGCCATTCTGGCGTCTAAACAGGCTTTTTATTTGAATTTGGCGCCTTAGTGACGTCATTGACGTCCTTGCGCCGACGTCGGCGCACTGACGTCATCGCGCCGGCGCCGCTTACCCACGTGGCGGCCATGGGCGCCGCCATCTTGGGAGCGACGCCGGCAGGAGAGGACGCGCCGCCCGGAGCTCTTGGACCTGCTCCGGGCGGCGCTCGTGACAGTACCCCCCCCCTCACGGGGGGCCTCCGGACCACCAGGATTTGGCTTCTGGGGAAATTTGGAGTGGAACTCCCTCACCAGACGAGGAGCGTGAACATCACGGTGACCTTCCCAGGAGCATTCTTCAGGGCCAAAGCCCCTCCACTGAATGAGGTACTGAAGAGACCCTCTGGAGATCCTGGAGTCTAGGATTCTCTCCACCTCGTACTCGAGTTGACCCTCCACAGAGATGGCAGGAGGAGGAGATTGACCGCCAGAGAACCGGTTGGTGATGGCGGGTTTCACCAGAGACACGTGGAACACGTTGGGGATTCTCATCTCTGGTGGCAGTTGGAGTCTGACAGCCACAGGGTTGATTATCTCCAAGATTGGAAATGGACCCAAGAATTTTGGACCCAACTTGGGAGATGGTATCTTCAACCGGATATTCCTGGAAGAGAGCCAGACATTATCACCCACCTTGTAGGGAGGAGAGGATCTTCGACGACGATCCGCGAAAGTCTTATGAACAAGAGCGCTCTTCTCTAGGTTCAACTTGGTAGCAGCCCAAATAGCAGACATATGGGCTGCGGAGTCGTCAGCAGCCGGGACATCAGATAGCACAAAGTCTTGGGGAAAAGCTTGAGGATGCAGACCATACACCGACATGAACGGAGACCTCCCTGTAGAGGAATGACAAGCATTATTATGAGCGAATTCCGCCCATGGGAGGAGATCAGACCAGTCATCCTGGCAGAGGGATACGTGGTTCCTCAGGAACTGTTCCAGGGCTTGGTTGACACGTTCAGCTGCCCCATTCGTCTGCGGATGGTATGCAGATGAAAACTGAAGAACAATTCCCAGGTCTTTGCATAGGGAACGCCAGAATTTGGCAGTAAACTGGGTGCCTCTATCGGAGACGATCTCCACCGGGAAACCATGCAGGCGGAAGATGTACTGGATAAATAGCTGGGACAACTCCACCGCAGAGGGCAACTTCTTCAGAGGGATGAAATGGGCCATTTTGGAGAAGCGGTCAATAACAACCCAGATCACAGTATTCCCACCGGAGGGAGGAAGTTCGACAATAAAGTCCATAGAGAGGTGTGTCCATGGACGAGAGGGTACCGGCAAAGGCTGTAACAACCCACTGGGGCGGGAATGGCTAGGCTTAGAAGTGGCGCAGACATTACAAGCAGCCACAAAGTCCTTTACATCCTTGCGGATATCAGGCCACCAGACTAGGCGCCTCAAAAGTTCAAGGGTCTTGGCCGGACCAGGATGTCCAGCTTGCCTGGAGCAGTGGGTTTGTTGCAGGATGGCCAGGCGAAGTTCTGGAGGACGAAGGCCATGCCAATCGGAGTATCTTGAGGAGCCGAGGACTGCCCAGCCAGAATCTGGTCGGCAAATTGGGGATACAGAGAGGCAATGATCTTGACTGGTGGAATGATTGGTTCCTGTCTCTCAGGGTCACGGTCCACCGGAGTGAAGCTACGAGACAAGGCGTCGGCCTTCAGATTTTTGGAACCTGGGCGATAAGTCAAAACAAAGTTAAATCGGGAAAAGAAAAGGGCCCACCTGGCTTGTCTGGGATTTAGCCTCTTGAGGGACTGTATGAACTCCAGATTTTTGTGATCAGTGAAAATCTGGACAGGAATTTCAGAACCCTCCAGGAGGTGACGCCATTCTTCAAGGGCAAGCTTGACTGCCAGGAGTTCTCGATTTCCGACATCATAGTTCTGCTCTGCGGATGAGAACTTCTTGGAGAAAAACGCACAGGGGTGCAATTTTCCATCAGAGGAGTGTCTCTGAGACAGGATAGCTCCGGCTCCGACTTCAGAAGCATCAACTTCGATGCAGAAGGGTAGTGCAGGATTGGGATGTCGAAGAACAGGAGCAGACGTGAAGGCCTCTTTCAAGGACTGAAAGGCTTCTATGGCAGATGGAGGCCACAGGCTGGGTTTACCCCCTTTTCGGATGAGGGCCAGGATAGGTGCAATGCGGGAAGAGAACCCCCGGATGAACTGTCGATAATAATTAGCAAATCCGATGAATCTCTGGATTGCTTTGGTACTCAGTGGGAGAGGCCACTCCTGGATGGCCGACACTTTCACGGGGTCCATCTCAAATCCCTCTGGAGAGATAATGTATCCTAGGAAGGGGATCTTGGATACCTCGAAAACACACTTCTCCAACTTGGCGAAGAGAGAGTTCTTCCTCAGACGAGAGAGTACCTCCTTCACCTGGGAGCGATGACTTTCAAGGTCCTTGGAAAAGATCAGGATGTCGTCCAAGTATACGACTACGAACCTTCCTAGGAGATCTCGGAACACATCATTCACAAACTCCTGGAAGACGGCAGGGGCATTGCATAGGCCGAAGGGCATAACGAGATATTCATAGTGCCCATCCCGAGTGTTGAATGCCGTCTTCCATTCGTCACCCTCCCGGATGCGAATGAGGTTGTAGGCCCCCCGGAGATCCAACTTGGAGAAAATCTTTGCCCCTTTCAGCTGGTCAAAGAGCTCGGAAATCAGGGGCAGAGGGTATCTGTTTTTCACGGTGATCTTATTCAGACCCCGATAGTCTATACAAGGCCGAAGGCCTCCGTCCTTCTTCTCCACGAAGAAGAACCCAGCCCCTGCAGGAGAGGTAGAAGGGCGGATAAACCCCCGCTGGAGATTTTCTTGGATGTACTCCTTCATAGCGGTAGTCTCTGCAGGAGAGAGAGGGTAGGTGCGCCCTCTGGGGGGCATAGCTCCAGGCAGGAGTTCAACCGGACAGTCGTAGGAGCGATGTGGGGGAAGGAACTCTGCAGACTTTTTACAAAATACATCGGAAAATCCCTTGTAAGTGGAGGGCAAAGTCTTTAATTCCGCAGAGGAGACATTCACCTTCTCGAGGGGTTTTGGCGGAAGGCAATGTTGCAGGCAAAATGAACTCCAACGAGAGATCTGCCCAGTGGACCAGTCTATGGTGGGGTTATGCAGACGTAACCATGGAAGACCCAATATCACTGGAGTAGAAGGACAGGGGATGATGAAGAATGAAAGTTTTTCTTGATGCAGCGCCCCAACTTGTACAGATAGTTCCGCCGTGAACTTTGTGACGAATTCAAACTCCAGGGGTTTGTCATCTATGGCAGTAATTCGCAGGGGAGAAGACAATGGAAGCAGAGGAATCTTCATGCGTTCGGCAAAAAAGGCATCCATGAAATTGCCATCCGCTCCGGAGTCGAGGAAGGCCCTTTCGAAGATAGACTTACTTGCCAGGTGAATCTGCAAAGGAAGAAGAAGCCTGCGTGAATTTTCTTGATACTTCTCCAGAGAACCTCGAGTGATGCCCCCTACATGAGAAACCTGAGACATACCTCGGGGTACAAAACTCTTGGCTTTGGCAGGACAGGCGTTGGCAAAATGGGAATGCCCACCACAGTATAAACAGAGACCTGCCATACGTCTTCGGAGTCTTTCCTGCTCGGAGAGGCGAGTCTTTCCTACTTGCATGGGTTCCTCCAAGGGAGACGTCGACACATGGGTCACAGGAACAGCGGGTGTTTGCAGAATCGGCCTTTGAAAGCGAGGGGCCAACATGGGAGAAAATCGTCTACTGCGCTCTCTCTCCACCTGGTGCTCTCTGAGACGAGTGTCCGCCTTAATGGATAGAGCGATCAACCCTTCCAGGGTGTCAGGAGTCTCTCTGGAGACGAGATCATCTTTGATGCGGATGGATAGGCCTTGGTAGTATACGGCCTTGTAAGCGTCATCACACCAGGAAGTCTCCGCCATCAGTGTTCGGAAGTCTATAGCATACTCATTGACACTGCGGCTTCCTTGCCGGAGCTGCAAGAGACGGGCAGGGGCGTTCGTAACCCGACCTGGAGCATCAAAAACTATACGAAAAGCCTGGAGAAAGTCTTTAACATCAAAAGTCAGCGGGGAATTCTTCTCCCAAAGAGACGTGGCCCACTCTAGTGGCTTGCCTTCCAATCGAGACATCACATACCCCACCTTGGAACGCTCGCTAGGAAACTGTGTGGGTTGGAACTCAAATTGAATTTGGCATTGCGTGGCAAATCCCCTGCAGGCTTGTGGGTCCCCACTGAAACGAGGGGGAGGTGGAATGCGAGGCTCACCTGTCGGGTAGCTTGTGTTCGTGGGGGCTGCCGCCATGGGGGGGTCCCCAGTAGGTGGAGCAGTGGAGGACGCAGAAGGCACTTGAGCCAGCAGGACATCGAGTGCTTGCCCAATGCGAACCTGCTGGTTTTCGTAGTCCTCCATGCGGGATGCCAGTCCGCGGAGCGCTCGTCCGACATGAGGTGTGGCTTCCTCAGAAGGATCCATGGCCCAAGTATAATGTCAAGGAGCCGGGAGCTCCCTCCAGGGAGGTTGTCAGGATCAAGGAGGAAGCCCTCTTGAGGGAACAAGGTCACGGTGTCCAAAGGGTTAAACGAAGAATAGTCAGGATCAGGCAAGAGTTCACAGGCAGGCAGAATACAACAAGGTCCAAAGTCCAGGCAAAGGGGTCAGGAAACAGATCAGGAACAAGGTTTGGCAATAAGGTACACAGGAAACCCAGGATACACTTTAGGGAAGGTAATCCTATACTTGGGCGCCATTCTGGCGTCTAAACAGGCTTTTTATTTGAATTTGGCGCCTTAGTGACGTCATTGACGTCCTTGCGCCGACGTCGGCGCACTGACGTCATCGCGCCGGCGCCGCTTACCCACGTGGCGGCCATGGGCGCCGCCATCTTGGGAGCGACGCCGGCAGGAGAGGACGCGCCGCCCGGAGCTCTTGGACCTGCTCCGGGCGGCGCTCGTGACAAGTATGACTGCCCTATTGATCTGCTTCCTGGATCATCTCCCCCTCGAGGCAGAACCTTTCCCCTTTCATTGCCTGAGGCCCAGGCAATGAGAGAGTATATTCAAGAGAACCTTGCTAGAGGGTTTATTAGGCCTTCCAGTTCCCCTGCGGGGGCGGGGTTTTTCTTTGTAGGCAAGAAAGACGGTGGTTTACGCCCCTGTATTGATTATAGGGGCTTGAACAAGATCACTGTGAAAAACCGCTATCCCTTACCCCTTATCTCTGAATTGTTTGACCAGGTCAAGGATGCTAAAATTTTCTCCAAATTAGACCTGAGGGGAGCTTACAATCTCATACGGATCAGGGAGGGGGATGAGTGGAAAACTGCTTTCAATACCAGGGATGGCCACTATGAGTACCTCGTAATGCCCTTTGGTCTATGTAACGCCCCAGCAGTGTTTCAGGAATTTGTCAATGACATCTTCCGGGACCTGTTGGGGGTATATGTTGTGGTTTACCTTGACGACATACTTATTTTTTCTGCAAACCTTTGCGAACATCGCATTCATGTCTGTGAGGTATTACGTAGGTTAAGGGTGAATTGTCTGTATGCTAAGTTAGAGAAATGCACATTCGAGGTAACCTCTGTCCAATTTCTGGGGTTCAACATTTCTTTTAAGGGTCTTGAGATGGATCCGGGCAAGGTGAGAGCTGTCCTGGATTGGACTCAACCCCTTTTACTGCGTGCAACCCAGAGATTCTTGGGGTTTGCAAATTATTACAGGCAATTCATCAAAAACTTTTCTGTCATAGTGGCGCCCATCACTAATTTAACCAAAAAAGGTGCTGATCCCAGCATGTGGCCCCCTGAAGCTATTCAAGCTTTTGAAACCCTCAAGAGGGAATTCAGTTCCGCCCCAATTCTACGCCATCCTGATACTGCTTTACCTTTCATTGTGGAGGTAGATGCTTCTGAGGTAGGAGCAGGGGCGGTTCTTTCCCAAAGGCACCCGACTACTGCATCCCTGTGCGTTCTTCTCTAGAAAAGTTCCTGCCCGCTGAGATAAACTATGATATAGGGAATCGTGAATTGTTGGCAGTCAAGTGGGCCTTTGAGGAATGGCGGCACCTACTGGAAGGGGCTAAACACCAGATTACGGTCTATACTGACCATAAGAATTTGCTCTATATTGAGTCAGCTAAGAGACTAAACCCTAGACAGGCTAGGTGGGCTCTGTTCTTCACCAGGTTTAATTTTTTCTTGACCTTTAGACCTGGTACAAAGAACATCAAGGCAGATGCTCTCTCTAGGAGCTTCGACTCAATCTGTTCTGACTCAGATGTTAATCCTTCTATAATCCCAGGTGAATGTATTGTAGCCACATTGGAATCTGACCTCTCTTCCTTATTGTCCTCTGTTCAAACTGATGCTCCTTCCAACACTCCTGAGGGGAGGCTTTTTGTTCCTGAAAATCTCAGAGAACAGGTGTTAAGAGAGGTTCATGATTCCAAAATGGCAGGACACCCCGGTGTAAGTAAAACTACATCTTTGTTGTCCAGAAGTGTGTGGTGGCCAACTTTCAAGCAAGATGTAAAATCGTTTGTAGACTCTTGCCCTGTTTGCCAACGCTCTAAATCTTCTAAAAAATTGTCCCAGGGATTACTCATTCCCCTGCCTATTCCTGAGAGACCGTGGACCCATCTTTCGATGGATTTTATAGTGGACTTACCATCGTCCCAGGGGAAAACAGTAATTTGGGTGGTCGTGGACAGATTTAGCAAAATGGGTCATTTTGTCGCACTTCCACATCTTCCTTCCGCTAAAACTTTATCTGAGCTTTTTATTCAGCACATATTCAAGTTACATGGTTTTCCTGTTAATATCGTTTCTGACAGAGGGGTTCAGTTTGTCTCCAAGTTTTGGCGAGCATTTTGTTCTTTAGTGGGGATTAATCTTTCTTTTTCTACTGCTTATCACCCACAAACCAACGGGCAAACTGAAAGGGTAAATCAGACTCTAGAACAATTCCTAAGGTGTTATGCGTCTGAGAATCAGTCTTCTTGGGCAGAATTGTTACCCTGGGCAGAATTTGCCTACAATAATGCTTCTCACTCCTCCACTGGGGAGTCTCCGTTTTTTGTTGTTAATGGGTTGCACCCCAAGGCATTTTCTTTTTCAGGGTCTGGTTCCTCTGTTCCATCTGCCAACTCCTCTGTCGAACAGTTTTCTAAAGTTTGGTTACAAGTTCACAACTCTCTTAAGACGGCTACATCCTCTGAGAAGAGGGCTGCCGATAGGAAACGCAGGGAGGCACCCCAATATAAGGTGGGAGACTTGGTGTGGCTCTCCACCAAGAACATTAAATTGAAAGTTCCTTCCCTAAAATTGGGTCCCCGTTTCATTGGTCCATATCCCATCACTTCTGTTATCAACCCTTCTTCTGTTCGTCTTAAGTTACCTGTTAATTTCAAAATTTCTGATTCCTTTCATGTTTCGCTACTAAACCTGCTTCTAACACCCGCCTTGGTTCTGTTCCCCCTCCAGTGCAAGTTTACGGTCAGCCTGAATTTGAGATCCAGGAGTTCCTTGTTTCCCGTTTGGTACGTAACAAACTCCAGTACCTCACTAGATGGAAGGGATTCGGTCCTGAGGAGAACTCCTGGGTCTCAGTTGATGACATCAAGGCTGACCGCCTCAGGAAGCAATTTCACATTAAGTTTCCTGGGAAGCCTGGGGGTCCAGTGGCCCCCCCTAGAGAGGGGGGTAATGTAATAGTACCTGGGTTGCGGCGGCGTGGACGGCCGCCACGCCGCCGCGCTCCTTCTCCGTCGGCTTCCGGGTCCTAGTGCGCGCGCGGCGCGCATGCGCATTATTTAAAGGCGCGAAATTCAAACAGTATTTAAACCCTTTCATTGTTACTGCTGGTTGCCCGTGATAGGATTTATCCTGTGGTTTTGCCTGAAGCCTTGTGCTGTTTGTCCGTGTATATTCTGCTTGTTATCCGGTTTTGACCCCAGCTTGTTTCCTGACTACGCTCCCATCTGAATCCTGACCTGTGCCTGTTACCCGACTACTCTATTGCCTGTACCCCTTCTGCTTGATACCCGATTTTGACCCTTGCCTGCCTGACGATCCTTGCTATCTGCCTGCCTCGACCCAGCCTGTCTGACGATCCTCTCTGCCTCATCCTTGCCTGTAACCGTGATCCTCGGCCCAAAAGACTCTAGATCCTTGCCGTGCCCCATTGCCTGCCAGAACTCTAGCCTTGCCCACTCATAAGTCCAGGTGGCACCCGAGTAGGCGGAGGGCCTTCCCGAAGCCCAAAAGTGGTCACACATACTGGTGAAGAGAGCTCTGACCACGGTGCTTGGCTCTAGTTCTGGTATTGGGTGCCGGCCGTGACATGGGGTGGGGAGTTAATGATTCAAATAATTTAAATCTAGGTGGCTTTTATACAGTAAAGAATAGGAAAACTGTTGCTTTGTATGTCAGCAATGAGAACTTCTGTATGTGGAGGATAGTATAGCTCAGATTATGGGCCTGAACCCCATTGCCTGTTGGCAAACAAGGCTCATTCATTTTTTATATGTTAGATTCTGTCCTCTTTTTAGAGACTGTGCTTTTTGTGTTACTGTATCTGTTAATTTCCTGTACATGCTGATACTCATCTCCTGTAGCAGATTTTTCAGATCGCGCTGATATCCTCAGGAATGGAAGGCTGCTGAAAGATCACTGATCGGAAGTATGTCAGTGGCAAGTCTTCATTGAATGGAGCTCTTCCGGTGGCCATTTCGAATAGAATAATGGCAAAAGCCCACCAATCCACTTCTGCACCATATCCTCTCATCAGATGAATCTAGAAAATTAAAAACATCTTTTGTTAGATAATTAAATTTCTTAAAGAAGCATTCCTGGAATAAGTTTGTACACCATTCTTTCATAATTCTTAATAACAGAGGCTTGCAACATTAGAACTTGTGTTAGACTAGGCTAACTATATATAAATAGACTAAGGGGCCGATTCATGAAGCTCGAGTGAAGGATTCGAAGTAAAAAAACTTCGAATTTCGAAGTGTTTTTTGGGCTACTTTGACCATCGAATGGGCTACTTCGACCTTCGACTACGACTACGAATCGAAGGATTCGAACTAAAAATCGTTCGACTATTCGACCATTCGATAGTCGAAGTACTGCCTCTTTAAAAAAAACTTCGACCCCCTACTTCGGCAGCTAAAAGCTACCGAAGTCAATGTTAGCCTTTGGGGAAGGTCCCCATAGGCTTGCCTACGTTTTTTTGATCGAAGGATATTCCTTCGATCGTTGTATTAAAATCCTTCGAATCGTTCGATCGCAGCATTTGCGCTAAATCCTTCGACTTCGATTTCGAAGTCGAAGGATTTTAGTTCCTAGTCGAATATCGAGGGTTAATTAACCCTCGATATTCGACTCTTGATGAATCGGCCCCTATATGTACATGAAACAATAAAAAAATCCTTATTTAGAAATGTAAATGTTTCTCACCTCTGAGGTCCGTGCTATTTCATAGATCTTATTGTTGCTGAACATCCCTTCTGCAACTAGGACAAAATCTGCAATTTTTATATGTCCTTCGAAGTTAAGCAAGATATTAGGTGGTTTTAGATCACTGTAATAAAAGGAAGAGTAAGAAAAGTCAAGACATGGGTCAAAGCTATAATAATTATAATAATAAAAGTAATGGAAAAATAGTGAGGGATTAGGGCTGAAAATGAAACTATTGTAATTACCAGTGAACAATACCACATGAATGCAGATACTGTAGACCGATGATCATTTTTGCAGAATAGAATCTTTTGAAAAAAAGAATAATAATACTAATCTCCTTAGCTAGGAACCTCCCGTTATATTGTCTTTAGATTTTAAAACCTAGGGAAAGGTATGATAAAACCACTAACAGAAAATCCCGTCACAAAAGACCACCCTTGGTTTTATAAACGCCCCATTGTACATGCATTTGTTATCTTACTATCATGGATTCTAGAACAATGTATGAATAAATAGTTAACATTCATGTCACGTCACCAAGATCAACTTATTTGCGTGTATATATATATATATATATATATATATATATAATATATATATATATATATATATATATATATATACAGTATATAAAAAGGAATAAAATGAAATTCCATATAGCTCTTGAGATGTTACTTACTTTATGCGATCCATGTCCAAGCAACCTTTCTCATCCATAAGCTGTTCCAAGGTTCCTCCTCTTATGAATTCCATTATAAGCAGGGGCGATCCGTGGGCTGCTGCCACCTGAGGCAGCAACCCCGATGCCGCCCCCTCTCCTGCTCCACGCTTAAAAGTTTATCGTTGTAGCAGGTCAAAAGGGGCTGCATTGCTAGCGCAAGAGCGCGTACTGCGCTTTCTGCACTAGCAGAGCCAAATTTCCGGTTTAAAAAACGGAAATTCGGCTCTTAAAGTTATGGCTTTTTGCTGCCCCTTGTAACTGGCCGTTCACTGCTGCCTGTAGTCTTGAAGTTGTGCCTTCTTTTCCTACCCTTTGCATATGCACACAAGGAATGAGTCATCTGAGCAACTCCCATTATGTATTTCCCAAGGATCTCCTACACCCCTGAGGGTTGGTGTGAAAGACATAGGGGTTTATGTGTGTGTGTGTGTGTGGGGGGTTAATTACAACCTTCAGTTAGCAAATGGGATAAAGGGCCAGATAAGACACTATCATGTGGCACTTAAAAAGTTTTAGGGCAATGGCACACAGTACATTTTTCACCCAAGCTTAATCTGCTCCAATGCAGGCAATAAAACTTAACTTAGAAAATACCTTTGGAGTAGTGTCAGTGTGACTCATCAGTAGTAAAACATTTTAATTGGGTATATGCTAAAAATGCAGAAGATCTGCTTTCTACTACAGCTGGAATTAATGACACTTGTGGAGTTCCAAAATGGTGACACAGTGTTCAGCAGACACTACCCTAGGCTGCGTTTTTAAAGAAGAGGAGCAGATTGTACCTCGGGTGAGTTTTTATGGTAGAGGAGAACCAGACCTGGCTAAGGTGTAAGAGACTTCAATCATCGGGGTGCCCAACAACCAGGCACATCAGTGATTTAAACTATTCTTCTCCCTATGTGGAGCACAGCAGTGGGAAAAGATTCCCTCCTTAGAATCACTAAAATTCACAAATGCAAAATCTATAATCAGTCAACACTATTTTGTCGCCTTCCACTGTGAGTTCCTAGCCATATATAGGTGATTTCAATTTCGCATATACTTTTAAGAAAAAAGAATAATATTCTTTCTTATGTAAAGTAAGTAGCAGCTTCTAAAGTAAAGCCAACAGTAAAAGATACTATATAGCATTATTGGCTCTTTATTGTACCTGGGTTTGGAAAGCTCCATATCCATGGCAGAGAAAGGGACAATCTTCGGTGATCCTGAGAGTGTGTGCCTCTGCCATGTTGTTGTCTCTATTCCTCGCCTTCTGAATCACTTTGATTGCCACTTGATCGCTGCATTTGTTAAGTGATGCCAGCATCACCCATAAAATAAACAACAGCAGCATTTTCGTTAAATATACACTGACCAAATATTCTAATACAACTACACATTAATTACACATTACATTGAATTTAAAGTTATAAGTAATTGCTGTTAAAGAGGTTGTTCACCTTTGCGTTAACTTTTAATATGATATATTTTCGGAGAAAACTTGCAATTGGTTTTCCTTTTATATTATTTGTGGTATGCAGTGAAATTCTGACAGCTGCAGATAGGAAACTTTAGACGGTCCCTAACTGCTCTGCAGGGAAATGATCATACTTTCAAACAGCAGAGGGAGGCCCCACCACCATACTTCCCTAACCTCAAGCACCTTTGTTTGTTTCCCTATAAAGCAGCCAGCGACTTTGTAGAGATTTGTATCCGCAGACCCAGTGCAGTCTGCATATTCTGATTATTAATCCGTCTTGCTGTATTTGCTTCTATGGCTGATATTATTTGACTTGTGCTGTTTTGATAATTTATGACGATCCCTAAGCTTAACCTCCCAACTGAAGCCCAGACCACACTAAGCATGTGCGTGGTCCTGCAAAGATGTTTAACAAAATTACAAGATGACAGCCCCATGCGGCCAACTTTAAAAACACAAATCATTTTTTAATTAGGCTTCTGGTTCAGTAAGTATGTTTAGTATACAAAATACAGCAGTTTTAGCATTATTCTATTTTAGACTTTAGTTCCCCTTTAAAGTAAAAAGGAGATTTTATTTTATTTGAACACAAATTTCTGGGCCAGCTCCAAATCCTTCTTGAAAGTGTTATTAATGAAGATTTCACTCATTCATTCCTCTTGACTACTTTGCTTCTCAAGCAGTGAATAGCAAGCCTGTAAATCCTGGAATTAATTTGAATTTTACTCGTCCTTTGCTATTAAAGGTAGTCTCTAAACTACAGTGGCTTCATAATACTGTTTCTCCGGCCACTTCTTGAAGTCACTTCTGTCTTCACAATTGTATAGAGCAGCATAGTGCCTCCGTAGGTAGCACTTCTGCCTTGCGGCATGGTGTCCTGAGTTTGAATGCCGCTTGGGCACTGTCTGCAAGGAGTTTGTATGTTCTTTCCATGTGTTTGTGGGTCTCCTCACACCACAACCGATAAACAGAAACATATCCCTTTTTGCATGGCTGAAATGATTGACAGATTATGCCCCCTCCCAAACATTTCATGACAGTCACAGTGGTGCCCCCCAAGGAATAATTTCATAACAGACACAGCTGCACCCCTATATCACTTCTTGGCCTTTCTTCTAGTTATGTGTGGGTCGACAAAAATTCAACCTGCACCTAACCGAAAGTCAGCCAGCAGGGCAGGTGTCTGGCCTGGGCCCCCCATTACTACTTTCTTCTCCTGTTGGGCACCCCTAGGCCCACCGCTGCTCGACGCTCCCCCCCCCCTTCATTTGTGCAATTGTGCAAATTTTCATCATCAGGTCCAGAGCACTGGGAATTGGTGTGTGGGAAATTTAAAAAGTAATCATGTCTCCTGCCCCTCCCCAGTGCTTCAGAACCAATGTGGATGAAGCTGGGTGGCACGTTGCTGCTAAAATCCTGATGCTCTAGGCCCGGGCCTTTGTGGCCTTCCCACAAATCCAGGTCTGACTGTGACAGGTCTTTACTAGTTTACCCCATTTTCAACATGAGTTGTGCCCAACAAACATTTTGCCTGTTACAGTTAAAAAATATCTTTAGCAGAGCTGTCAACTTTTAAAATCTGGTCATAGGGGAACCTACGGCTCACAACCTCTCTTGAAGCCAGATATCGCTCTGCTGACATCACTGAAATGTTCTGAGCATGCAGGCCCGGATTTGTGGCGAGGCCACAAAGGCCCGGGCCTAGGGCGGCACATTTGTAGGGGCAGCATGCCGCCCAGCTGCATTGATGCACCTCACTGGGAGAAGCAGAGCTGGGAGCGGAAGAGATGGAAGGGGTGCAAGACGCAGCTGGCCTCGGGGCGCAGAGTTTAGAAATCCGGCGATGTGAGCATGCGCACCTCAGATTTTTGCCGCAAATTTTCCAAAATCATGAAAAACTGGCAGAAATCTGCTAATGCCTAAGAGACGGGAGATCAGGGGACTGAAACCTGGGGGATGAAGTACAAAATCTGGTAACTCAGAAAAAATAGGGGCGCTGACAGCTCTGCTATGGTTTTTGTTATTTCTTGATCTTAGCAGGGCAAACAGGGAAACTGAAGCTTCTCCATGTTTGGTTCTTGTGAAGTAGATAAGTAAACTTTATAATGGACTCCAGCTAACTAACTATTCACAACAAAGCGGGAAGAGAGAGGGTTACATACTGGTAGTCTGCTTATCTACCTAAAGGACCCAAAATGGGGGCAGATTTACTAAATCGCTGTCGAAAATTTGCCAGAAATCCAATCTGCAGGGACCTAGCCAATTTACTAACAGGCGTATTGGACAATTTGCTAGAGAAAGACACCGTCACTAGCTCAGTTTCGCAACCTTTCGCCAGGCGCATTTTTCTCAGACAAGCAATCACAAATTCACTAAAATGCGAATTTTACAGAACATTACCTCTTTCGCCAGAGTTCCTTCACCACCTTAGATCTGGTGAACTGATAAGATGAAGCTACATCCTCCTCAATCTTATGTTAGTGACATTATATTCTGTATGCCAAAGTGTAATAAACATTATAAAAAACGCTGGCGTTTTTTCATATTTTAAAGCGGGATTGTCCTTTTAACCCTTGGAGGGGCATGCCACATTTGTTTTAGGATGGGCTCGTGTCTAAGGCATTAGAGGATCTCTTTTGTCTTTATTTTGCTTCCTTGTACCCACCCTATTCAAATTGACCTGTGTACTAAATTGTGCAAGTGTAATAACGAAATTTGCTTGGCAGAAAAGAATATTATTGAAAGTTCGCTATGAAATGCTTGCACAAATTAACGCTAGCGAAACTGCCGAGATGCAACTTTGCATTTAATGAATTAGAGTAGTGGTAGCAAATTTGCGTGTGGCGCGAAGACGGGCGAAGCCTTTGCTGGCAAAAATTTAGTGATTTTGATCCATGGAGCAGTTTCAGTTTTCCCTACTGTCCCGTTTATATCAAAATATAACAAAAACCATATATTGTTCTTGATTAGAACATAAAGCAAAAGATATGTTTAGCACAAGCCCTATTTATTAAACTCATGTTGACTAAAGCTGGCCATAGACGCAAAGATCTGATCGTACGAATCGAGGATTCGTTCGATTTTTGGGCCGTGTGGAGAGTCCCGACATTTTTCGTCCGGCGGAGATCGGTCATTTGGTCGATCGGACAGGTTAAAAGATTTCTGTCGGCTGCGGTGATATCTCTGCGTGTATTGCCGATCGTACGATTTTCAGAGGGAGACTGTTACTAGCTTTGGTCGGACATAACTTTTGTACGATTGCTGTCAGGGGCAGAACATCGGCTGATCTGTTCTTTTGTACTTTATTTGATCTGAATGGTTAGTGGCAGGTCGGGAGATGGGAAAGTCCGATCGTACGATGATTCATACGATCGGATCTTTTCGTCTATGGCCAGCTTAAGGCAGGTATACTGCCCCTTTAATAAAGACTCTGGACAGAGACCGTCTGCTGACTGAGGAACATTGATTTACAGGTTATCTCAGCATGCACACCAAAAGAGCTGCTTATAAATCTAAGGGCAGGGACACACAGGCAGATTCTGGGAGATTTAGTCGCCTGGCGACTAATCGTTTCTTCTGCGGGGCGACAATCTGCCCGAACTGCCTTCCCCCTGCTATAATGAGAAAACGCCAGCACCAATGCACTCACATCGATTTGATTTCCGAAGTCGCCCGAAGTTGCCTCACCAGGAAACTTCATGCGACTTTGGAAATCGAAGTGCCGCGAGTGCATTGGCGCTGGCGTTTTCTCATGTATTTTCGGTAAATCCTCGTTTACATTTTCATCACCGGCCCTACGCAATTATAATAAAAAAATCCCTTTTAATCTGTACACCCCAGAGCTAAAGAGGATAAACTCTATTCTATTTACAATTGCCCCCCTTCGTACAACGTCACGTCCTTTGAACCGCCCCCGTAACATCATGTAACTTCACTGAAGGAATGGGGAAGTAGGCGTGGCTTTCAGAGCGTAGGCGGCCTTTGGAATCACAGCCTTTCTCCCACTGTTGAAGCATGTGCCAATGGAATAGTACACATCAGTGAATGTTTGTGCTGAGGTTTGGCTTTGCCACACAGCATTGCTTAGACTCTGAGGAGGGAGGGAGGGAGGACTGAGACATGAGGGGGGAGTTCTGAACATGATATGTGGCCAGAGCTGGTGTGTGAGTGAAATAACAGGCACGTCTGCATTCCCCTTCCTTAGGGAGAGCACATACAGGAGAGAGATTTCTCCTGAGGATGTCCTAAAATGCTTCCCGTAGATCCTTGCTTCTTACCATGTGACTTGTAGACTCTTTATGCACCTGGCTGGTCAGGGTTTCCAGCTCTCTCCTGATCGTGGCAGCGCAGGGTGAGTCTGCCTTTCATTGCAATACATTATGTTGCTGTCAGGTAAGCTGTAACTGTGTGTGGCTTTACTTCCTGTCAGTTTTGCTTGTAACTTGTCATTAATGTAGTGTGTTTTATTCATTGTCATTCTGCTATGGATACACATTGCTGAGTTTATAGTCTAACTGCTGGCTGCATAGGAATAATCATGAGTACGTCTGGGATGTAGTAGTATAAATCCCTTTCGGGTAGGTGCCCTCATGTAGTTTCCTTAAATTCTCTTGTCTTATCCAAAAGAGCTGCTTATAAAGCCAACACTCAAATAATGTATTTTCCTTAAAATCCTCGTTTACATTTGCATCACCTACGCAATTATAATAAAGAATCCTTTTCAACCCGTACGCCCCCGAGCCAACGAGGAAAACCTCTATTCTATTTACAAATTGCCGCCGCAGACTCTGTCCGAGCCCTTCGTACAACATCACATCCTTCGCACCGCCCCTCTCGTAACATCATGTAACTTGACTGAAGGAATGGGGAAGTAGGCGTGGCTTTCAGAGAGTAGGCGTCCATTGGAATCACAGCCCTTCTCCCACCGTGGAAGCGTGTGGTGACGTTGCATGTGCCAATGGAAAGGTACACAGTATCAGTAAGTGAGCGTTTGTGCTGAGGTTTGGCTTTGCCACACAGCATTGCTTAGACTCTGATCCTTGCTTCTTACCATGTGACTAGTTGACACTTTATGTACTGTGCTGTTCAGGGTTTCCTGCTTTCTCCTAAACGTGGCGGCACAGGGTGAGTCTGCCTTTCATTGCAATGCATTATGTTACTGTCACTTAGGTGGGATGTAACTGTGTGTGGTTTTACTTCCTGAAGCAGATTCTGATTGTAAATTGTCCTATCATAATCTAGTATGTTTTATTCATTGTCGTTCTGCTATACATTGGTGAGTTTATATTCAAATTGCTGGCTAGATAGGAATAATCATGTGTACTTCTGGGATGTAGTTCAGCCAGTATAAATCCTTGTCAGGTAGGTGCCCTCATGTAGTTTCCTGGAACCCTCTTATGTGTTTATATTGTAGGGTGCAGTTCATTTTCAGACAGCATATGTGGCTCCAGGAACACTTACCTCCCTCTGGCTCAGTTGGTACTATGTTCCATTTTATAGCCAGACCTTTATTGCCCTAGAGACATGGCAGTGTGTGAAAGTATTCAGCTGCCTTATTTTGTCTTCTTAGTCAGCATTCAGCCATCCATCATGTGAATTTCAGTTGCTTTCCATTTTCTTTGGGATTATTGTAATCTGATCAATTGCTGTGCGGCTTTCTTTGTAAAGTGGGATACAAAATGAAAAACAAACTAGCAAAAATAAAACCACTATTACATTTTGAGTTTTACATGCGCTGATAATATTTCTAGTCTTTTTTTTTTTTTTCCACTGGCAGATGGGGAGTCATTAAATACTTTGTGAGTTACGAGTTATATGCAATTTGAGCAAAGCAATACGTTTTGTGTATTTTTCTGTTACTTGCATTTATTACCTGACCTATGCAATCTTGGGCCCTAGTCACAGCCCTACTCGTTTCTCTTTTCCCCATGTCCAACAATTGAATCCCACATGTTCCAGGGAATATTTTAGGCTAGGGCCAGACGACTGCAGATCATGTCCTGCTTTTCTCCACAGGCCCCCAACTTCTCGTCCACTCTTGCTCTACCTGCACCCAGAAGCATTGTTTATGCTCAGGTGCAGGCTGACACAATGGATTTCGGCACCGATAAGCAACATTTTGCATTTTGTGCCGTAATTCGCCCACAGTTAGAAAGACAAGGGGATCAGCAGAGCAGTGAATTCTCCACCTGTGGAAAATCTGCAATGTTATCTTCCCATACAAGGTGCAAGTGTGCCCCTAGGTGCAGGTCTGGACTGCGATTGAAAATAAGCCTGGACATTTCACACTGTGCCTCCACAAGCCCATTAAGTATGACTGTCTATGACATCATGCAGTAAAAATCCTTCCAAGTGTGCAGAACAGGCAAGTGAGGGACATGCAGGGTCAGACTGCACTGGTGGGACATTGGGGAAAAAACCTGGTGAGCCACAGCGGCCCAGACCTTCTTCCTGCATAAAGCCATTGGCACAAAATTCCTCCCTCCCTCCCTGGCCCCCTGTGTGGCCACAAGAGGAAGAAGGTATGTGCTGGGGGCCAGAGGGGGTTGCGGCTTAGGCAGGGGGTCCCAGGCCCCCCAGTCCAACACTGGGAACATGTGAGTTTAGAAAAGGCACCATCGCCAACATAGACATTTTCATTAAACTATTTATTTTCTATTAATGTGCCCAATGCTTCTGCCTAGCCCTAGTTGTTGCGCATGATTACATTCCCCCTAATTACTTATTTCTTAAGAAATATTCCCTTGATATAGAAATCAGTGCAAATAATATATTGACTTGAAACTTGAATATTCAATATTTATTAAGCACACAAAAAATCTGAATTGAAAACTTCCAAAACATCTAAAAGTTTGTGAGTTAATTTACAAGTTAATAGGAGTTGACCTAGCCAAAATTGAAGCAGTTTTTAAATGAGGTTTTGAAATTTTGAAAATAATGAGCAGAATATGAATTTGATGTACAGGTATGGGATCTGTTATCCGGAAACCCATTATCCAGAAAACTCAGAATTACGGAAAGGCTCTCTCCCATAGACTCCATTTTATTCAAATAATCAAATTTCTAAAAACAATTTCCTTTTTCTGTGTAATAATAAAACAGTAGCTTGTACTTGGTCCCAACTAAGATATAATTAATCCTTAATAGAAGCTAAACCAGCCTATTGGGTTTATTTAATGTTTACATGATTTTCTAGCAGACTTAAGGTATGAAGATCCAAATTACATAAAGATCCATTATCCGGAAAGCCCCAGGTCCCGAGCATTCTGGGTAACAGGTCCCATACCTGTATTTGATTATTTTTTTATTCAATCATGTTTTTTAGATTTTTTTTTTATATATAAGCCAGTATTTGAGTTTAGCCATATTATGTGTTTCTTCAAATGAATAAAAACCCTCAAATCGACAAATTTATATTTTTAATGAATAGTTCTCTATTTGTGGGCTTCTAGCTGCTAGCATTTCAGAGGTTGAAAATTCAATTCACATGAGTTTTTAAGGTTAAGGGCAGAGACAGACGAGAAGATTCGGGGAGATTAGTTGCCCGTCTTCTTCTGGGAAACTAATCTCCCAGAATTGCCTCCCCACTGGCTAAAATCTAAATCGCCGGTGGGATGGCACTCAAAGCGATTCGTTTTCCGAAGTTGCCTCACGAGGAAACTTCGGGTGACTTCGGTAAAAGAAACGCTCCGAGTGCCATATGGTTGACGATTTTAGCGGTTGGGGAGGCAGTTCGGGGAGATTAGTTGCCGAAGAAGAGGTGATTTGTTGCCGGGCAATTAAATCTCCCCAAATCTTCTCGTCTGTCTCTGCCCATAAACAGAAAACCTTGTTGAAAACTCCCATCAGAGAGTTTATAGAAACATTGAATTGGCCTCAAGACTTAATTGTTGTTGGCTTTTTTAAAGTCCCATGTCCTGTGTGAAGTCCTGTTAATATACAGTAGCTTATTGAGAACTTCCCCCCATATGTTAAAGCTAGTTTGTTACTGGCTTTTTACCACCGGTTATTTACATTATCGGTGATGAGAAAGCATTTGGAGGAGATTAGTCACTTGCAGAATTTTTATTGTGGCCGACTAATCTCCTCATGGGCCATTGCACTTTGTGACTCTCATTTGTCACTATTATTCACTTGCGCAATGCCTTTGCTTGTTATAATCAAGGAATTAAGAGCAAGACATGTTTTAAAGTAATGATAACAAGAAGTGCATACAAACCTAAAGGTTTAGATCTGCAAATTAATTGTTCAAGTCAACAGAGGGTCAGCCAAACATGGAGATATCTGTGAAAGGAATGCTGTAGAGGTGGCAAAACTATGCAGCATACCAACAGGGCTGTGGTCGATGGGAAAGGCAGGGGCCAGTGCAATAAAAGAATTGACAGTAAGAACAGGCACATCAGGTATGAGAAAGTGCCATGGAGAGTGATAAGCAAACAACAAAGTCAATACTGTATAGTTAAAATCAAAACTGCAGTGAGTTTCTCATGTATGACGAGAGTTCCCTAATAGTTATGTCAAGTGTATTCATTGGCCTTTGGATCCTTGCCATTTTTAGTTGTGGAGAGCTTCATTATTATATCCTTTGAGGTCATTATCGGGGATGTAGGTATGTAGAAGATGATTCAGCAACCTTAAAGGGATACTGTCATGGGAAAAACATTTTTTTTCAAAATGAATCAGTTAATAGTGCTGCTCCAGCAGAATTCTGCACTGAAATCCATTTCTCAAAAGAACAAACAGATTTTTTTATATTCAATTTTGAAATCTGACATGGGGCTAGACATTTTGTCAATTTCCCAGCTGTCCCAAGTCATGTGACTTGTGCTCTGATAAACTTCAATCACTCTTTACTGCTGTACTGCAAGTTGGAGTGATATCACCCCCCTCCCTTTTTCCCCCCAGCAGCCAAACAAAAGAACAATGGGAAGGGAACCAGATAGCAGCTCCCTAACACAAGATAACAGCTGCCTAGTAGATATAAGAACAACACTCAATAGTAAAAACCCATGTCCCACTGAGACACATTCAGTTACATTGAGAATAAAAAACGTCAGCCTGCCAGAAAGCATTTCTCTCCTAAAGTGCAGGCACAAGTCACATGACCAGGGGTAGCTGGGAAATTGACAAAATGTCTAGCCCCATGTCAGATTTCAAAATTGAATATAAAAAAATCTGTTTGCTATTTTGAGAAATGGATTTCAGTGCAGAATTCTGCTGGAGTAACACTATTAACTGATGCGTTTTGAAAAAAACATGTTTTCCGATGACAGGATCCCTTTAACATTCACACAAACAGCAATAGCTAAGTCTGCATGGGGCCCAGGTCAAAGTAGGCAGCACAGAGCAAAGTCCAGATAATAAGGAGAAGGACAGGAGTCATGCCACAGTTGCCAGCCTCTGTTTATAGGTCAAAAAATAAACAAACTGCGAAGAGACTTATGGCAATCCCTGCTGTTTTATGCCAGGAATGCCCTCCGCATCAAATGGATGTCCAATACAAATTTTCCGGCCAGCCTGACTGACAAGCCGACCAATATCCAGATCTTTTGCCGATATCAGCTTGTCTCCACCATACATGCGCTGAATATTGTATGAAAATTTACTCCGTTTGATATTATCGGTGAGTCTATGGCCACCTTTAGTCAGCAAAAGCCTGTCTGTTAATACAGCTGACATACCTGTCCCTATAAATATGACAACATTTGTTAGGAATGGACATAGGCCATTTCGTTATAGGCTGTGAAAGTACCATGGGTTCAATTATACCTCTGTCCTCAGGCTTTTATTTCTAATGGTATTATGTAGACTTGGTCTGTAACTGCAATTGCCTTGCGATAACAGTTGACTGCACTTACATTGTGTAGATGCTGTTCTCCCTCCCTCCCCCTTTTTTCTTTTGTACCCCCTCCAACCTAAGTTGAAAGTAAAATAAATACTGTTAAAAAAACAGCAAGTGTCTGGCAAACATTTTGGACCACGAAGATTGCATAAGTACACAGTGTGCACCAATCTGGCTGAAGTGTAGGGTATCCTCGTCCGAGAATTATCCAAAAGTACCGTAAACATAACACCCTCACCCTCATTTGCATCAAATAACCATTAAAGGAGAAGGAAAGGGTAAATCACTGGGGGTGCCAAATGTTATTACATCCCTCCCCACCCCTCCATGAGTATAATCACTTCCCTGAAACTCCAGGCTGCCTCCTGTTAGCAGTAAACTGTACTGGTATTTCTGATTGAGCACCATGGAGCAATTGTCTTCATCTGCTTCTTTCTGCACATGTGTAGGCCCTGGCTGATGGTGACTTCACCTTTTTTCTCCTTTAATGCAGGGCAACAACACTGCACAAGTGCCAGCGTGCTCTCAAACTTTTTTAATAACCACTTAATAGCTAGTAAGATTACATGCATTTTTTGTGACACTCATTGATGATAAAGAGTACAGACATAACCATGGAGACTGACCAATTACAATGATAAAGTGACGATCATAGTGACATGCTACGTTACGTGATCACACTGCAATTAGTTTTCATAGCACTCCCCATTCCCCAAAACATCATGATCTCTTGTAGTAGCATATTTGCATTGCTAATGGCACACTCAGTGATTCTGCTAGGGCTGCCACTTCACCCCTTTTAAACCGAACTCATATGGAATACACAGCCTGCATGGCTAATTAGCAATTCATTTAGATGCAAGGCTGCACATAAATCGGTTCAGTCTGCATCATGCATCTAAATGAATTGCTAATTAGCAATGCAGACTGAGTATTCCGTATTTGTTCGGTTTTAAAGGGGTGAGGTGGCAACCCTAGATTCTCCACTAGTGTTTTTTTGCTAGTGGGGAAACAGATCGGCAACCTAGCATAACGTATCCATCCCATGAGTGTAGTGACCCCAATTAAACCTGTCACTGCACTCACGATGTGGATTTCATTCTGGGGTGTTCTTGGGCCAGCACAAATACTTTTCTAGCAGGTCTTTGTCTGGTGGCAGACATGACTCTCCATACAGTGCTTCCTTAATGCAAGGCCAGTGCTCCTCAGTCCTCTGAATGTCTACTCTCTTCCCATTTATATACTTCTAACCAGGTCTGGACTGGGAGTTAAAATAGGCCCTGGCATTTCATTTACACAGAGGCCCAATCAGCTCCCCAGCAGCCCACTAAATAGTGAGTGTCTATGGCATCTTACAGCAGTCTGGGCCTGTTCTACCTGCCCCCCACTTTCTTGATGTCTGCAATGGGTTGTGTAAATTTATATAAGGAGGTTCTGAGAGGGATGGTTAGGGTCAGTCGACCTGCACCCACTACACTGGACCCCTCAGCAAACATGGGATCTGCTTCCTCTGTGGTTCTGCCCCTGTTAGTGGGGACAAAGGAAGTCTCACATACCTCCCTACTGTCCCATTTTTAGAGGGACAGTCCCTCTTTTGACAGCTCAACCTGCAGTCCCTCATTTGTACTGGAAAGTCGCGTTTTTCTCTGCACTGAACAGCCAGAAAAAGAAACAAAGTTTCCAACTTAGTTGGCTTTTGGCAGAGAGCCCAGAACAGCCACAACAGAAGATAAGATACATTTGTAACAATTCAAATGTATCTAGATAAGCAAATAAGTAATTGTAACAATATAAGATAACAGGTCCCTTGGAAAAAGTTAGACTCACAGCTTAAAGGGCAATTCACGTTCATTAGCAAACCTGTAATAACTGAAAAAAACACAAAATATGTTCAAACTTTTAATTTCTTGCGAAATTTTGTAAAATGAACATGGTAATTAGGGGGTGTGACCACAAAATGGGCGGGGTCAAAAATGTGCAACACTACACGCGGCAACTTTTTTGTCCCTCTTTTTATTTCCAAAATGTTGGGAGGTGTGGGCTCATGTTACACCAGGCATTTTCTCCTATGGCGGACATGATCAGTGCTCATTCCATTGACCCACCTTTTAGTAGTGATTTATAAATGTCCCATAGACTCCATTTTATACAAATTATCCAAATTTTTTTTAAATGATTCCCTTTTTCTCTGTAATAATTAAACATGAAATGAATTGAACTTCCACTTCCCCCACTGTCTCCCTCCCCTGCCATTCCTACCATCTACCATCATCTGCCCATCCTTCCCACATATTCTCTCCCCCCTTCGTCCTCTGTTACTCCCTCTAGCTACCCCCTTTCTCACACATTGTGATACTTTGTTGATATTACATAATAAATGCCTATGTTTTTCTTTATTACTGACTTTCTGCTGATATTTTGACTAGGGATGCACCGAATTCAGGATTTTTTTCAGGATTTCTGCAGAATTTGGCTGAATATCCAAATGCCTGACCGAACTGAATCCGAATCCAAAAAATCACATTACTTTTCGTCACACAAACATGAAAGGGAAATATGTTTTACCCACACGCTATTCACGTGGTTCTGTAACCCCCGCTCGTTTCCCTTATTTACATATGCAAATTAGGGTTTCGATTTGGTTTGGTATTCTGCCAAATCTTTCACGAAGGATTCGGCCGAATTTTAAAATAGTGTATTTGGTGCATCTCTAATTGTGACTCTTGAGGTTTGTTTTGTTTTTTTGTTTTTTTTTTTAATCAAAGTTATGATTAATAGCTGTTTTACCATTTACCTTTTTAATAAAAATATATTAAAAATATGGAATGTCAAGTAAACCACATTTGGTGGTCTTCTCTGTTGTTCTTTGTTTTCCAGAGCTAGCACCCATGGTTTAAAATGCACTAGTTTTAAAGGCTGACGTTATTTTATGGCATCTCTGAACAGATTGTGTAAATATTGTAAATTGTCCTTCCCCATTCCTGGCTTTTTTATTTTGTGCAGCTATTGACTTAGCAAGCCTCCAGCTGCCCTAAAGGATGTAAGTACATGTCTTACCCAGTGTACTGTGGATTAAACCTTTTATTCTGGTTATCAACAAGAACATTGCCTTTTGCTATTGTCATGTCAGTCATAGCCATGCATGATAATGTTTTTAAAGGGGATCCGTCACTATTATAGAAAAAGAGTAAACTGCATTGGCCATTTCTTAAAAAGTAGGTGTTATTTTTCCTTATCATTTTTAAATATTTAAATTTATTAGTGTGCCTCCTCAACCTAACATTCTTATCCTACTGCAAACAACAGTCGTGGAACTTGTCAGTAGTGCATAGCAAATTGGTGATTCATGCTGGAATTAGCCAGTTAGACCGCACAGACACTTTCAGTGATTCATAGCATAAGTGTGATGGTGGCAGCAAGGAAAAACGTAGGATTGAATTGCTCAATGAATGAATAAATGTAAGAAAAAATAAAAACTTTAGTGAAACTGATTTAGCATCCACTATAGATTAGTGAATTTTTATAATAATGATGGTTGACTTTAAGCTATTAGACTGAGGGACGAAGCCTAGGGCATTTGATTTTATGCCTTGGGGGATGTGGGTTAGGATTGCTATGTATTTTACCTGCCTGAACATTAAAAATTGTTTGGTGCCAATTTTATTACTAAGGAACAAAGCTAAAAATATACAAAGGCTGGTATTTTTATTCAGGAAAGGTTGCAACTCTATTGGTCTACAAATTGGCCCTGCAAATTTCATGTTACTTTAGAACATTAGACAAATAAAGACAGAAATTTGTTTAGAGCAACAGCTTTACCTTTAAATTTGCAACTTTGCAAATACATTTTTGTAATTTTTGAAGAAAGGTTTATCTGAATCTAAGATTTATGGATTTCTGATTATTGTTTAGCAGCATATTAAGTTATGGGGGATTTCTAAACTATGACTTGGTGCCTTTTTGATTTTTTAGAGTGTACAGCCTAGAACTGCATAATCTGTTATCCACATTAATCCCCCTAGTCATCCTTAATTAAGGCGCACAACTCATTTCCAGTATAGTTGATTATTAGCTTGTTAATTTTTCCCAGTTGCCCAACTTTGCTTTTATAGAGATGTTGAACCACATTTGCTTCTATGATGACCATTTATCCAATGTTATCAAATTAATCTGCAAAATGGAATCTTCCTGCATGGAACGTTTGCACAAATTATTGTCTTCAGCAAAAATTTAGACAGTCCTTACAATGCAAGCTTTGTGATCCTTTATGAACATATTAGAAAGCGAAGGAACAAACTCTTCTAGTATTACTGGTACCACTAAAAAAGGTTCCATTTATTATCATTCTTTGTAATCTATCTTTCAACCAGTTCTATCCATGTACAAATAATTTGTTGAAGGCCAACATTCCTTAAGTTAAAGATCAGTGGTGGTGATGAACTTCAATAAAGCTCAATGAATTGCTGCAAAATTTGTGCTGTTTAAGAAACAGCACAAATTTTGCAGCAACTCATTGCGCTTTATTGAAGTTCATCACCACCACTGATCTTTAATACTTGGCTTCATTGGACGGAAGCATTCGTGATTGAACTGACTGAATCCTTCTTCCTCTTGTATTGGAATTCCTTAAGTTAACATCCACTGCTACCCAACGTCCAGGTCTGTTAATAAATGTTAAATGAAAGCCTTTGATTAGGTCTTTGGGCCACTTACAAATCCTGCTTCAGGGGCAGCAATGAATTGTTTGTCAGAAATCTGTGACCCTCACCATAAGTCTTTTGCACCTTGGAGGGTGTGTGTGGTCATATCCGTTGCCCTCACTTGTTTCTTCTGGAGTGAAGGTGCAAAATCAATTCAAAAACAATCCTTGAATCACAAAGTGACTTCTATGCATAATCTGAACTTCCAGGTTTAAAGCTTAAGAACCTCCTACCCAATGTTATCACAGCCATATTAAATATCAAATTCCTTTTTCCCAATTTCACTCCTACATGAAAGGGCAGTAATATCTCATTTTAACTCTTTGGTGTAGCCTAACTACTTTGTCCAACAGAGCATTAAGTGACTGATCGAAAACAAATATGCTTCCACGAAGTAGTGATGTAAATATTAACTTTTCCCACAAAGGCCTTGTTTTTCAAATGAACATAGTTGGAATCCATGGTTATCACTTTTTCTAAGACTAGTGCCACACAGGGGCTGAAATACGCAGGACAAAAATCAACCCTAAGCAGGCATTACCCTCCTCTTCTGCCTGCACCAGGAACCGTTGTGTCTGCTAGGGGTTTGGCTTGAGAATGCAAAATCAGCTGCATGTGCTCATACCCGAGCCGACACAAGGGTTCCTGATGCATGCAGGAGAGGAGGGTAATATCCACGTAGGGGCTGATTGTTGCCATGCGTATTTCAGCAGGCCTATTTCAGTTCCCGTGTGGCACTAGCTTAAAGGTAAAGAGAGGATATTTAAGGATATTCATTTCATTTCAGAAATAAACAGACAAATACCGATTTCCATTCCTGTTAAATTTTAAAAAGTACATTCTAGAAAGTTGCTTATGAATTATTTTTTTTTTCATTCCATTATATTTTCGGGGTTAAAATGATCAAGCGTTTTTTAGCTGGAGTGCCAAAATGTACAGACAAAACTTATTTCCAATATGCAGCATGTCACAATTCTAGGGCATCTACACTTTGAGATTGGGGACAGCTGTTTTTACAAGAAGCTTATACAGAACAGGTTAGACCAGAGCAGATAATGTCAAGCTCAGGGCCACTCCTGCCATGAGTCAAGTTGAGAGCTTTGCCTTAGGCGGCAGTGTGTAGCAAGTTACCAGCGGTGGCAAAATAACAAAATTTTATGAGAATGCAACTGTACTAATGCTGGCAGTGAGTTTTGGCTCTATGTACTAGTGATGCAGCCTGCCTCTCCCCATCAGAAAGTGGCAAAAAAAGCAAGAGACATGCAGATGCTATTAGTAGAAATTAAATTTACTAATAACATTAAAGGAGAACTCAACCCTATACATGAATATGGCTAAAATGCCATATTCTACATACTGAATTTATGGCACCAGCTTTAAGTTTCAGCTTCTCAATAGTAGCAATGATCCAGGACTTGACACTCACATGCTCAGTGGCCTTTGAGCAGCTGTTGAGAAGCTAAGCTTAGGGGTCATTGCAAAATATAAAGCAGAAAGTGAGGTTGGCCTGTAATGTAAGCTTAAGCTACAAGGCTGATTATTAAATTTTGATGCTAGTTGCACTGGTTTCTGTGCTGCAATGTATTAATTACTAATATAGTAATTGCTAATTGCCTTATATTGTGACATTTGTATTCTATATGTACTGTATATTGTGAGTGGGTCCCTAAGCTTACTAAGTTACAGCAGCACAGAGCATGTGAGTGAATCAGCAGAAAAGAAGATGGGGAGCTACTTGGATATATTCAAAGGCACATATTGTTACTTCTAAAGGGATGTGGTTGCCTTGGGCTGGTACAGAAGCTCAGAACATAATGTACAACATTTCTTCTCTACTTCTTTAATTAAGCTTAAGTTCTCCTTTAAACCTTTCGCTGATATCCACAAAAGCTTTTTACAAATACATTCAATTTAGGGTCTTACAAAGATGTACATATAAATTATATTAAGGATCTTCTGAATAATTTCATTCCCAATATGCATAAGACTATGCAGCATTTGGAGACCCCAAAATGTAAATAATGTATACAAGTGTTTATGAATGATACTTTGGTGCCTGCAAACACAACTACACTGCTCTTATTTATAGCTTTGCCTTAACAGTAAGGTGCCCCACAGGTATCAATGACCGATATCCTACAGAATTATAAATTATGCTTTTGTAGACAGTGCTAGGAAGCACTCTCAGAATTACCCGCAGTGCTAGGAAGCAGCAAGCTTTGAAGAAACCAGGTAGATTTTGGTATTTTTTGTCCCATATTATACACTGTTCTGTGGCATAGAATACTTGGGGCCATATTTATGTATAGACACCCATGGGTCTGTGTCAAGGACAGTAGCTTTAGATAGCTTCGGGTGCCTATATATTAGATTGTGGTTTTTTTATGTATAAGAAAAAGAAAAACTCTCCCCAGCCACTGCTGGCGTCTTCCATTGTAAATCTGGTGGCGGAACTAGGGAAGTGACAGCATTTCCACAATTTGGGGGCACACCTAGGGTAGCACCAGACCTAAATACAGAGCTGAGAATACTATACCTGATTCACTAAACAAGCTGTGCAATAAACTGCAAAGATGGCATTGTACATATTTGACATCTCCATGCAGATTGTTTTTAATAATAACCGTTCTCACTGTTCTGTTTTGAATGTACTTTTATTAAATTGGCTGGCACAAAAAATGTAACAACAAAACATATAGGCGATTTACAGAGAACTGATTTATATTTTCTGGTGTCAGCGGCATCATAACTTGGCTGGTATGTTACATTTCTGCCTCAAGCCACTCCTTGTCCTCATCCCTTGCTACAGTTTTTTGTGTTGTTTAAAGGGATAATTCTCCTTCCAAACACAATATATTTTTCATTTCATATGTTTTCAAAGAGCATGCCAGAAATAATGAGTTTTTTTCTAACATTTAAGTTTACAGTTTTCTTTTCCATCATCGTGTATTTTCCAGTAGCAGTTCAGTAAGCCAAGCGTTTAGTTTACATCCGTTGATACATTTCTCAGCAGCACGAAAGGGGTGGTTCACCTTTAAATTAACTTTTAACATATTATAGAATGGCTAATTCTAAGCATCTTTTTATTTGGTCTTCATTATTTATTTTGTGTAGTTTTTTTTTAATTATTTGTCTTCATCTTCTGACTCTTTCCAGCTTTCAAATGGTGGTCACTGACCCAATCTAAAAAAACAAATGCTCTGTAAGGCTACACATTTATTTTTATTGCTACTTTCTATTACTCTTCTTTCTATTCAGGCCATCTCCTTTAAATATCACAGTCTCTTATTCATATCACTGCATGGTTGCTAGGGTAATTTGTACCCCAGCAACCAGATTTCTGAAATTGCAACCTGGAGAGCTGCTGAATAAAAATTTAAATAACTCAAAACCCACAAATAATAAAAAATAAAAACAAATTGTTAATATCACTCTCTACATTATACTAAAAGTTAACTGAAAGGCAAACAACTCCTTTAAAGAATGTCAGCAACTATTGTATCAATTGTAGCAGTTGATTCTAACAGTTTTATTAGAGCAAAGTACATGGAGAATTCTCAGTAGAGCCTGAAGCATCTGTATTGTCTTAAAGGACAAGTAAAGGGATAATTCTCCTTCCAAACACAATATATTTTTCATTTCATATGTTTTCAAAGAGCATGCCAGAAATAATGAGTGTTTTTCCAACATTTAAGTATACAGTTTTCTTTTCCATCATCATGTATTTTCCAGTAGCAGTTCAGTAAGCCAAGCGTTTAGTTTACATCCGTTGATACATTTGTCAGCAGCACAAAAGGGGTGGTTCACCTTTAAATTAACTTTTAGCATATTATAGAATGGCTTATTCTAAGCATCTTTTCATTTGGTCTTCATTATTTATTTTGTGTAGTTTTTTTTTAATTACTTCTTCATCTTCATCTTCTGACTCTTTCCAGCTTTCAAATGGGGGTTTGGACCCAATCTAAAAAACAAATGCTCTGTAAGGCTACACATTTATTTTTATTGCTACTTTCTATTACTCTTCTTTCTACAGTATTGAGGCCATTAAATATCACAGTCTCTTATTCATATCACTGCATGGTTGCTAGGGTAATTTGTACCCCAGCAACCGGATTGCTGAAATTGCAACCTGGAGAGCTGCTGAATAAAAATTTAAATAACTCAAAACCCACAAATATTAAAAAATAAAAACAAATTGTTAATATCACTCTCTACATTATACTAAAAGTTAACTGAAAGGCAAAAAACTCCTTTAAAGAATGTCAGCAACTATTGTATCAATTGTAGCAGTTGATTCTAACAGTTTTATTAGTAAAGTACATGGAGAATTCTCAGTAGAGCCTGAAGCATATGTATTGTCTTAAAGGACAAGTACAGTTAAATTACAATCACCCTATACATAACGGGTTTCTATGCATGCTCCAATAATAACACTGCAAAGTACAACTTCATCTTTATTTCTCTGTTCGGCATTCTCCTTGATTGATTGTGTATGGAGTAAGGTGACGGTACTCTACTTCCTTCCACCAACCTTGGGCAATGAATGTGTGCAATTCTTCCAGCCCAGCAGTTACATGTACAGTGTCCTTTGCTGAGAATTCCATATCTACTAGGAAACAATTAGGGGTCTATTTACCATGCAAATCAATGTAAAAAGTGGAGTGAAACATTATCGGTGTGTTACTCACAGCAATCAAATCTTTGCTTTTGTTTTCTAACTGTTGAAATCTAATTGCTGATTGGTTGCTCTTGGCAACATCATCAGTTCACCAGAGTCCTGCAGCTGGTCGGGTACCCGCGGGTTACCCACAAAAACCTGTGCTACCCTGCGGGTTGCGGGTAGAAGTTCCGGGTGTGGGTATAGACACGGGTTGGCGGTTCTGCGGGTCGCAGGTCGGGCAGCGGATCTTCTCAATAGTGATTTTTACTCTTTTTTTTTTTTTCTGATCACGCCTACTTCTGATGATATCACTTCCAGTTTACAATGACAGCACTTCCTGATTCTTGATGGTCAGCGGGTCACGGATGCGGATAAGGTACTTGCGGGTCGGGTAGCGGGTCCAAGTGGGTAAGAATGCGGGTCCGGGCTGCAGGTTGCGGGTACGGGTCGGGTACGGATTTTGCCTCAGATGGGGAAAAATTCCTTCCTGACTCCAAAATGGCAATCGGACTAGTCCCTGGATCAACTTGTACTATGAGCTATCTCCCATAACCCTGTATTCCCTCACTTGCTAACAAGCAATCCAACCCCTTCTTAAAGCTATCTAATGTATCAGCCTGTACAACTGATTCAGGGAGAGAATTCCACATCTTCACAGCTCTCACTGTAAAAAACCCCTTCCGAATATTTAGGCGGAACCTCTTTTCTTCTAATCGGAATGGGTGCCCTTGTGTCAGCTGGAAAGAGCTACTGATAAATAAAGCATTAGATCCCCTTATATATTTATACATAGTTATCATATCACCCCTTAAGCGCCTCTTCTCCAGCATGAACATCCCCAATTGGGCCAGTCTTTCCTCATAGCTAAGATTTTTACAATCTTAGTTGCCCTTCTCTGTACCCTCTCTAATACAATAATATCCTGTTTGAGTGATGAAGACCAAAACTGTACGGCATATTCTAGATGGGGCCTTTAAAGTGGAAGAATGACCCCCTCCTCCCGTGACTCTATGCCCCTTTTAATATAGCTCAGGACTTTATTTGCCCTTGATGCTGCTGACTGGCATTGCTTGCTATAGCCAAGTTTATCATCTACAAGGACTCCAAGGTCCTTTTCCATAATGGATTTGCCTAGTGCAGTCCCATTAAGGGTATAAGTGGCTTGGATATTCTTACATCCCAGGTGCATGACTTTACATTTATCAACATTGAATCTCATTTGCCACTTAGCTGCCCAGATTGACAGTTTGTCAATATCGTGTTGCAAGGATGCCACATCCTGGATGGAATTAATTGGGCTGGATAGTTTTGTGTCATCTGCAAACACTGATACATTACTTACAATACCCTCCCCTAAGTCATTAATGAACAAGTTAAATAAAAGCCCTGAGGGACCCCACTAAGAACCTTACTCCAAATAGAGAATGTACCATTAACAACCACCCTCTGTACCCAATCCTGTAGCCAGTTTCCTATCCATGTGCAAATGACTTCATTAAGCCCAACAGACCTTAGTTTAGAAAACAGTCGTTTGTGGGGCACAGTATCAAACGCTTTGGCAAAATCCAAATAGTTCACATCTACTCCCCCCCCACTGTCCAGCATCTTACTTACCTCATCATAAAAAGCAATCAGATTTGCCTGACATGATCTATCCTTCATAAAGCCATGCTGATTGCTGCTCATAATGCCATTGACAAGGATAACATTTTGAATGGGATCCCTTAACAAGCCTTCAAATAATTTGCCCACCATAGATGTCAAATTTACTGGCCTATAATTGCCAGGCTGAGATCGTAATCCCTTTTTAAATATTGGAATAACATCATCTTTTCTCCCATCCATAGGCACCATACCAGATGAAAGTGAATCTGAGAAAATCAGAAATAGGGGCTGGTCTAAAACTGTTACTCTATTTAAAAGGAGTGTTCTCTCCTAGCAACTGGTAATTTTCCTATAAACTTTTATTCTTCTAATACTACAGGCATTGGTATACTTATAAAACCATAATGCTTGTATAGTGACATGGTTCTCCACGGTTAGACATTTTTCTCTTTGTGACAAGACAAACACACGGATAATTCCATGTCCCAACTACACGTTGCATTTTTCCATTCCCTGCCACCCCATTTCTTTAGTTTCTGTGCAAAAGGCAGGTAATCCATTTTAACACTAAAGTTTAACAGTTTCTTGAGAATGTTTGGTGCCACAGCAGTCATGCATTTCTCTACAAATGGACGTTACTTTTCTAGCAATATATCATATATGGGATCATTGCGAGAATCAACTCATAATTGGGCAAGTTGCTTCAAAAAAGAAACATGGTAGGACTTCTCAGACCCTTGTATTATTATATAACTTGCAGTGGCATAACTAATAGGCTTTAATTCCTCTGCAAAAAATATCTATGGAGGTACCCAACACCGCGATTCCTACGTGAACATTTTTTATATTGCACAGCCTATCTATTTACCCAGTTTATATTTTTTCCAATGAACAATTCCTTTAACAAATAGAGGAAGCAGACCCCCGCGGTCCGGGCCCCTATATGATCAATCCTCACATCAGTGGTACAGTAATAGGTGTCATTTTATGACCCACATACCTACACCCAATGCATTGAGTGATGAAATTGGAAACAATTATAGGACTAGACTAATGGGCAGATTTACTAAAGGGCGAAGTGACACTGGCGAAGATTCATCAGCGTTACCGTTTTCATGGACTTCGCCGATTTACTAACGGGCGCTAGCGTCCCTTCGCTAGCGAAGGAGATAGATAATAGCGGGGATTCGAACTCTATCGAATTTTCACTCTGGCAAATGGACGTTACTCCGCTAATTCACTAAGATGTGGATTTTACTGAACGTTTCCTCTTTCGCCAGACTTGCCTTCGCTAGCTCAGACCAGTCGAAGTGCACTGGAGTGCATAGATCTTCCTCATTCTTCTGTTACTTACATCATATTTCTGTGGAAAAAGTTTGTAAGTCCAAAAAACTCTGGCGTCTATTCTTTTTTTCAGGGTGATAGGCTGCAAAAGTCCTTAATTTTTTTTTGGGGTAACTGGGTTCCCCCATAACATATGGAATATTAACTATACAGTGGGCTCATGTGTAGGGCATTATAACAACTTTATTTTCTTTATTAAGGTTCCCTGGACTTGTGTAATGTAATGTATTTGCTGCAACATATACGTCCATTCAACTTTAAATTTCCTGCCATATGCAAATTCGCCAGAGCGGAGACCACTAACGAAGTTGCGATAGGCAGAATTGAACGCTAGCGCATCTTCGCTTTGATATACTCGCATTGCCAAAGTAACGCTAGCGAAAATTTGCCAGCGTTCATCGCCCTGGACGCAACTTAGCATTTTAGTAAATTAGCGTTGTCTGATCGAATTTTCGCCTGGCGAAGTGTTGCGATGGGTGCGAAGCCGTCGCTGGCGAATTTTCGATCATTAGTAAATTTACCCCCATGTGCAGTTGAATAAAAACTGTCAATATTCAGCTCCACAATTAATGGTATTTTAGCCCTGTCCATTATAACAGGTTAATTGTGTATCTCAATTATTTCAGTTAGAGTTACAGGCCCTTGTGCAAAATGCGTTGGAGCCTCCTAACGTGTGCAGGTTTAAAAACTTCTGTTCTTTCAAGGTAAGTGACAACAAAGGCATATTACATGCATCCTCCCCAGTTTCTGATTTGGATCACCATACCATGGGGTATATTTATCAAATTCAAAATTCAAATTCAAATTTATTTGTCACATACACAACATACAAAGTACGACATGTAGTGAAATGCTTGTTGCTGTGCAAAGTCAAATGGCGTGAAGTTAGAGGTTGCCACAGTCCTCTAGAGTGAAATTCCGCCACTCTCCATTCATTTCTGTCGGATTTTTAAGAAGGTATTTATTAATGGGTAAAACTGAAAGTGAAAGTTCATCCTTTGATAAATACGCCTTTCTAAAGCCCATAGAAATGAATGGAGAATGGCGGAATTTCACTCTAGAGGACTGTGGCAACCTCTAACTTCACTCTTTGATAAATATACCCCCTTAAATCTGCCAAATCATTTAAACATTAAAACAATCCAATAGGATTGATTTGCGACCAGTATGGATTCATGCAGCTTAGTTAAGATTAGGTAGGCACAAGGTACAACATTTTTTTTTAAATTTATATTGTTTGCTTAACAGGGCCCATGGGCATGGCCTTGCCATAATTCGGAACTTTTTGGGTAACAGGTTTCTATAAAATTATCCCATACCTGCCATACATACGGTCATGGCTGTTTATGTCCTCATGCAATGTTAAAGACTGAACAAAGCTACAGGTTGAAAGCAAACTAAGCAGACATTTCATGCTTTTGATCTGTTACACGAGTCTGTCATTTCAGTTTAGTTTCATTTACAGGTGTTTGTGTGATACATAATGACAACAGGTATGGGATCTGTTATCTGGAAACCTGTTATTCCTAAAGCTCCGAATTATGGAAAGGCCATCTCCCATAGACTCCATGTTATCCAAATAACCCAAATTTTAAAAAATTATTTCCTTCTTCTCTGTAATAATAAAACAGTAGCTTGTACTTGATCCAAACTAAGATAAAATTAATCCTTATTGGAAGCAAAACCAGCCTATTGGGTTTATTTAATGTTTACACGATTTTCTATTAGACTTGAGGTATGAAGATCCAAATTATAGGAAAACTATTATCTGGAAAACCCCAGGTCCCGGGCATTCTGGATAACCGGTTCCATACCTGTATTACATTTGCTGGGTTTTATTAAAGATATTATTCTACCATACTCCTGAATTAAACTGTTGTGTAGCAGTAATATTCCCTGTGTATACCCTTCTCTTCTAAAATCGAATCTGTCCTATTCCAATAAGAACTCATAAAAAAGATCACTAGAGATTTTGCTCAAGACAAAATTGAAAGTGTACCATGAAGCTTGAAAAATATATAAAGGGGAAGTTTACCTTTTAGTTTTTAAGTGTAAAATCTACAAAATATGGTTAATGAAGTGTTGGACAGGATTTTTTTTTTTTTTAAATGGATAATTTCAATAAAATGGAGTTTATGGGAGACAGACTTTGCATAATTCTGAGCTTTCTGAATAAGGGGATTCCGAGTAACAGATCCCATACATGTATGAACATTTTATACGTAAAAAGCATAAGGGAGAATTGCTGTGGGAATTACAGCGGGGAATTGAAAGAGCATTTTAGTAGTTAGTTGTTACTTTTTAGTGGAAGACCCAAAACAACTTTTGCATTACCTTCAGTAAATTACAGCTACAAGCAGTGACTATTTGGCAGCAGTCATCCATACAGTATATATGTGCATCCAAAGTAGAAAAGACATTTTTGCTTTGGCTGTTTTAAGTAAAATAATCCACAAGGTGTCACTGTGTAAAAAAAAAAAACTGAGTGTGGGCTAAGTAAAAGGTGCAAGCAAGATTTGCAATGTGCCACAGTGGTGGGCAGTGCCCAAAAAGTGCAGCTTACCACACAAGTGTGATTATCTTCTCAACAAAGCTACTGTTAAGCATGATGGGTAAATGGTCTGCTGCAGTCTGGACAATAAATGGAGATTGTACTAGTTTTAATGAATACAGGCCTTTGCACTTTGTTTTCAAGTGTCATATTTACAAGAAAAATATTTTAATATACTGTGGCAATGGGGTTCCAGGACAGGTGTCCTGTGGCTTGATGTGACTACCTGGAGTTTAGTGTCAGGGTCAGCTTAGAGTAGACACAATTGGATTGGCACTAAAATGAGAAGAAAAGGAGGATGTGCATGAGGGTCTGGGTCAAGGTAGGAAAAGCCAAAAGTTGTTCCACTGGTTGGTTAAAAGGGTAGTTCACCTTGTAAGTTATGTATACTACATTATACATATTACATGTATATATTACATATATTCGTATGGCATAGAATGTCCTGTTCTTATCTTACCTTTTCATTTTGTCTCAATTTTTGAATTATTTGCCTTCCTCTTCTAGGTCACTGACCCCAGCAGCCAAAATAACAGCTCTGTAAGGTTACATTTTTTTGTTATTGCCACATTTTATAACTGATCTTACGGTTCAGGCCCTCTCCCATACATTTTCCAATCAAACCACTGCCACTGAAATTCCAAACTGGAAAGCTGCTGATCAAAAAGTTGAATAATTCAAATTGCATTACATCAGTGACCCCCAACCTGTGGCTTTTGAGCAGCATGTTGCTTGACTGTTGCTCCCAGTGGCTTTAAAGCTTATTTTTGAATTCCTGGTTTGGAGGCAAGTTTTGGTTGTATAAAACCAGATTTACTGCCATACAGAACCTCCTGTTGGCTTCCACTCCACATAGGGGCTACCTTGGGTCCAAGATTCTCATCACCTACCAGTGATCCCCAAACAGTAGCTTGTAAGCAACATGTTGCTCTACGACCCCTTGGAAGTTGCTCCCTCAAAGCAGGTGCTTCCCTTTTTGAATGCAGGCTTGGAAGCAAGTTTTAGGCAGCGCCAATTCTGGGGCTGCTGCCGCCCCCTCTCCCGGTCGGCAGCATCGCTAGTGCAATTGGAGCCGAATTTGGCTCTTAAAGTTACAAGAGGAGGCTTTGCCGCCCCTTCCAACTGGGCGCTCGCTGCCGCCTGAGGCAAGAATCTCACCTTGCCTCATGACAGGAGCCTGTAGGCTACCAGTCCACATAGGATCTACCATCAGCCCTCATTTGGCACACCAGGACTTGTGCAATACTTGTGTTGCTATCTAACTCTTTTTACAATTGAATGTAGCTCATGGGTAAAAAAGGTTGGGGAGCCCTGCTCTACATCATACTACAAGTTCATTTAAAGGTAAATTACCCTGTATGGGCAGACAGCTAGAAAATGTTAGGAATCTTAAATTAGGTATAAAACTACCTAAAGACTTAGATTAGCAGAGGCCATTGAGTTAGACAAAGGGGTTGCAAAGGGCCATCTTTCTTTCTCCGCAAAACACTTTGCACCCCTGGGATTTGCATATACAGTAGTATAGTTAGGCACAACTATTTCCTCCTCCAGTATGGAGTGCCAAGTTGTACCTGGCGAAGATTTTTGTACTCACTGGTGCTACTTGGGCCTGCAGGTGCTACTGCATTGTAGGCACACGTGTTTAGTGCCTTCAGTGCCTAGTCATGTACCCATTGCTAGCACCTAGCCTTAAATGAATGGCTAGGGATACAAATTTAATGTTTTATCTGCATTCTTCATATATGCCAGAGGAGGGCAGCATATGCAATAAATAATTCAGTCAAGACCTGGCATAAGATTCAAGAATCTACAGGAATCCTGCTGCAGAATGCTGGGTTTGCCGTTAAAAACTTAGATACATGGGTTAATATCTCCAGAAAGAAAGGATGCCGTAATAGTTACCTAGTCACCTTGATTTCTTCATATCAGTAACTACTGCCTATCTTTCCTGCTATGCATCGTTAAAGGGGTACGGCACCCCTCTAACTGTGTACATTACTCAATTAACATCTACTTTAATGTAGACAGTAGTCTTCGTTATTTATTTTATGTGCATTTTGAATTGTTTTTTGCTCTCCACCATTCTTGCATCAATATCAGACTGCTGTCTAGTTGCTATTGATTGCCTGAAAACAGTCTATTGGAACCAATTTGGGGTGGAGCAGGGCAGATCTCTGGATGCCACCTGACCAGTATTTTGCTGCCCTTGGCTGTAAAAATGATGATTGATGCCAATGGTAATAATAGGGCAGAAGAAAGATCTAATTAGAGAAAGGTCTATATTTTTTATCAAGAAAAGGTGGCAGCCCTAATAGATCGGAGGACAGGTTTTTTTTTTTAACATCTATTGAAAATCTACAAATATAATTTAATTTGGAAACAAATTTATACAAGAGAGACATAAATAGCTATGAATGACACGTTTATTTTTCTGTGTAAGAACTAAAGTCCATTGTATTCTAAAGAGCTAATATGTTACCTGCTATGTAACCTGCACTTTTTTTGTCCTGTTTAGCTGGAATAGCTGCCAAAATGACTGCCAAAATGGCTACATAGTAGTTGGTTTATATATGATTTATTGGTGTTTCCAAAGCAAATTTCAATGTTTACCAGTGCAGGCTAGCAGCACATTATATTATATATTACATTATATTTTTGATGTTACTTGTCCTCTAAATATATATCTTTCTATTCACCCAGGGTAGATTACTTTTCTGGTCATTATGGAGCACATTAATATCACTAAATTCTAAGGTTATTATTTTTCTGATCAAGGTTTTTTTGGGCAAAAAAGCTTGAATTTTTAGACTGAAAAATAACTCTAATTGTTTGAGATTTATTATACCCGTGGCTGCTATAAAAAGTACAAATCCGCCATTTAAAACCTGTCGAGGTCATGTAGAAGTCAATTACGAATGTCCCTTTTATAATTTGAAGATATCCTGATCTGCGCTGGCTTTCGTCCTATAATCCTAAAAAATTAGCTTTTCGGGCGATAACCCGTGTTTTGAGTGTTTTGACTTGATTTTCGAGTTATTTTATTGATAGATACAATAAAATCGTGGATGGGAATTTGGTTGAGCTTGGTTTAATAAAAAAAAAAAAAAATGAGAAAAATTTGAGTTTTCATAAATAACCCCCTAAGAGTGATCTGGTAGTGTTCTGAACCATGTTACCTCACAAAAATCAAACTTTAATTAAAATGTGCTCTTAAATCCTATTTCTCAGTTCTAAGAGCTGAATCTTTGTTATTGTTCAACGCTGACAGCAATGGTAATTCAAAGGTTCAATGTGCATGTATTCAGTAATATATTATTAAATGTAATCACTGGAACTAGTTATTTACTAGTGCAGATTTTTCACTTATATAATGTAATTGCTAGCCTGCTCTGTGATTATATATTTACCTTTGCAGTCTTAGAGGGAACAACAAAAGTCAAACTGTTAATGACTCGCATTTGTGCATAAAGACTATTTAAGGAAAATAAGCTTGAAAAGAATCTTTTACCATTTGCCCTACTTTACGTTTTGGCAGCTCTTGAGCGAATCACTCTAGGGGCTATTAAACTTTGGATGACTGGCAGCTTTGACTCTGTGTTCAATTATATATTATTTTGTAATAATATAATAATATATTAGCCCCCTCATGTTTTCCAGTAGCAGCAAAACATTCTCTTTTTAATACTTTATACACTGACCAGCAGCTTTAGCCGATACATCTTCTCTTCTACTGATTTATAGCACATGCTCTGGGCTGCTGTCAGTGACCTGAGCTTAGGGACTGACTAACATAAATGCCATTATACAATGCTGATTAGTTATTAATTCAGATTCTCATTACATGGCAGATTGGGAACCAGTGCTCCAGAATATAATAATAATTTCTAGCCACATTAGGATTTTTTTCTCTTCTAATTACTTTGTGGGACGACGACAAAATGCTCCCTACGGGTTTTACTAAACTACTCACTGCTCAGGGACAATCTGGATTTTTTTTGTATTATTTTATTGGCTGAATTTGATACTTTTACAGGTATTTAATCTAGGGTCAGACGGGCCAGAAATCAGCTTGCTGAAAACCGCAGGCTGAATCTTTTTGTCTGCTTCCATCTGGAAGCCTTGTGTGAACCTGGGGTTTTCTGGTTAAGGGGTCTTTTCATAATTTGGATCTTCATACTTTATGGGGCAGATTTATCAAGGGTCAAATAGTCAATTCGAATTTTCAAGTTTAAAAATTCACACATTCTAATTTTAATCCCCCTATTCAAATGTAAATTGAATGTGAGATTTATCACACCTCAACTATGTACACAGTCCTAATTAGAATATCCGCCACCTAAAACCTGCCGAGTTCTTGTACAAGTCAATGGCAGAGGTCAGTTGATCTGTTGGGAGATGTTAATAGCCTTCCTAACATTAAATTTTTTTGGGGGAGAAAAATTTGATTCAAAATGAATCGAATATGATTCTGATTTTTCGGGCCGGAACCATTCAAACAAATTAGTCATTCTAATTTTTTCTTAAATAACCTCCATGAATTAGAAATTTGACAAATTTGATAAATGGGCCTCTGTCTGCTAAAAAAATCATTTAAGCATTAAATAAACCAAATAGAATTGTTTTGCCTCCAGTAATTAATAAGTACAGTATAGCTTAGCTGGGATCAAGTACAAGGTACTGTTTTATTATTTCAGAGAAAAAGGAAATTGTAAAAATTTGAATTATTTGAATAAAATGGAGTCAAAGGTAGAAGTTCTTCCCATAATTCCGAGCTTTCTAGATAACTAGTTACTGGATAATGGATCCCATACCTGTAGTTGCCACAAAAAAAAAAACCTTAAGGGCATAGACACACGTGGAGATTCGAGGAGATTAGTCACCTGGCCGCAACAAATCTCCCTGAACTGACTTCCCACCGGCTACATGAGAAACTTCGGGCAGCTTCGGAAAACTAAGCGCTCCGAGTGCCCTCCTGCCGGCGATTTCGATTCTAGCCAGCAGGAAGGCAGTTTGGGGAGATTAGTCGCCCGAAAAAGAGCTAATTTGTCGTTGGGTGATTAAATCTCCCCGAATCTCCACGTGTGTCTCTGCCCTAACAGTAATGCCAAAGTGTGTGTTGTGTCAGCAGTAACTAGTATGTTCTAGTAAAATAGTACCAACTGCTGGTTTCTCTGCTATTAAAATACAACCTTCTTCTGTTTTTATAGGAACAACATGCTTTAGTTGGGTTGATCACAAAAGAGAAGAAATTGTCTTGAACCACACAAAGCCAAAATCTGCCCCAAAATGGGGAGGACTGGTTTATTGATATGGTCAGTAATACTATGCATATCTGTGGAAAAAATAGAGGCTTCAACAGAAAATGGCTTCTCGTTTTTAAAGGTTGGTGCAATCAGTAACGAGTCACAATGCAGGAGGGAGTGCAAACTTGCCAAGCTCTCAGGTAAGCATGCAACGTACCAGATCTGATGCGTGGAGTTTTCACTTGATGGCTCTCAAAGGGGTTATACAATTTCCAACAACTTTTTTTTCCAATTCAGTTGTTTTAGGGATAAACCGAATCCAGGATTAGGTTTGGGATTCGGCCGAATCCTTCTGCCCGGCAAATGCAAATTAGGGGCGGGGAGGGAGATCGCCTTACTTTTTGTCATAAAACAAAGAAGTAAAAAATTATTTCCCCTTCCCACCCATACTTTGCATATGCAAATTAGGATTTGGTTCGGTATTCGGCCAAACCTTTTTGGGTTCGGCCAAATCCAAAATAGTGGATTCAGTGCATCCCTAGTTGTTTTCATACTGTTCACCAGAAATAAAGACTTTTTCCAATTACTTTCTATTATCTACTGTATTTGTGACAGTGTTTCCAATATTGAAGATTAAAGTTTAATTTTTCATCTTCATATGTTTCTGATGCAGCTCAGGAAGGGGGGTCACCAACTCTATAAAGGAACAGTTCAGTGTGAAAATAAAAACTGGGTAAATAGGCTGTGCAATATAAAAAAAAATTCTAATATAGTTAGTTAGCCAAAAATGTAATGTATAAAGGCTGGAGTGACTGGATGTGTAACATAATAGCCAGAACACTACTTCCTGCTTTTCAGCTCTATAACTCTGAGTTAGTCAGTGACTTGAAGGGGGGCCACATGGTACATTTCTGTTCAGTGAGTTTGCAATTGATCCTCAGCATTCAGCTCCGATTCAAAAGCAACAGATATGACCCATGTGCCCCCCCCCCACCTCAAATCTCTGATTGGTTACTGCCTGGAAACCAGGGTAACCTTTTAGTGTAAACCAAGGGAGCTGAAAAGCAGGAAGTAGTGTTCTGGCTATTATGTTACACATCTAGTCACTCCAGCCTTTATACATTACATTTTTGCTTAACTAACTATATTACAATTTTTTTTATTTTGCACAGCCTATCTAATTATCCAGTTTTTATTTTTACACTGAACAATTCCTTTAAATGATATATTAGTTGATACATTTCTTATCTTTGTTCCTGCTGAGCAGAATCCCTGAGTTTCATTACGGACTTGAAGTTATAATTGATATTAGTGATGTGCGGGACTCGTGGGTCGGGTGGTTCGGGCCGGCTCCTGCACAAAATCTTCTTACACTGCCGGGTTCCGGACCCTAAATTTGTAGACTTGCCCATTCCGTGACGTTGGGGTGGGCGCAGGTCTTTAAATAGAGGGGGAGCTGCAGGGCGGTTTAGGGTCCGGTGCGGGTCGAGAATTTTTCTACCCGCACACCACTAATAGATTATAGTTGTTAATATTCCAGAGATGCTCCTAAGAAATGTATCAACTAAAATAGCAAATTGTAACAGTTCAGAATCTGCACCTGAATTACTGAGCTGCCAGACTGAAACACCAGAGACAGGAACTTTAAACATTAAAAAAATGTGAAGCAATTGAGTCTTTATTCCTGGTGTTTGGATGGTGAACAACCCCTTTAATAGCGTTATATGTATACAGAGTTAGATAACAATGTGTCAGCCATGTAGATATGACACAAAAGTACTTTTATTATAGGGATGAGCAAAGCTTTTACGAATCTGAATCCTTTTTGCATATTCACATTTTTTATTATCTTTGAACAGGAGCTAAACACATTTTCCAGAGCTATAAAGTCACATGACTTTAAGGATTCAAATTCTGCTAATTGCCTTGCACTCAGACCCAGGTTTTTGCAAAGGCCACAAAAGCCTGGGCCTAGGGCGGCAGAATTTTAGGGGGCTGCATGCAGGGCCGCCATCAGGGGGGGACAGGGGGGACAAGCGTACCGGGCCCGGGCATGAAGGGGGGCCCGGCAGCGCTGCATTTTTTTGAAGATCCGGGCCCCCCTTACGAGCGCCCGAGCCGTACGTCTTGCCTCTTCAGTGCCGAATGCGGAAGTGCCGAAAAGCCGAAGCCAATGCGACGAAAAGACCCGAAGTCACGGAAAAAGCCGAAGTCCCGAAGTCACGAAAACAGCCGAAGCCGAAGTCCTGAAGCAGCGCAAAGACCCGAAGTCACGAAAACAGCCGAAGTCCTGAAGCGGTGAAAAGACCCGAAGTCACGAAAGGAGGCGAAGTTGAAGTACTGAAGCCATGAGTTCAATTCTACTGAACACCAATTTGTGTTTTTTTTTTTTTTTAATCCCCTGGCCACCAATGTATTATTTTAATATTCTATAGGCCCCTGCCACCAATCTTTTTTTTAAAACTTTTGTTTTGGGGCCCCAATTTTTTTTTAACTCGTAAGGGGCCCCTTGCCACCATTGTTTTTTTTTTGGGTTTTTTTTTTTTTAAAAAAAATTAATTTTCTTTTTGGTGGCCCCAAATTTTTTTAACTTGTAAGGGGGCCCCTGCCACCAGTTTTTTTTTTTTTTTTTCAAAAAAAAATTATTTTTTTTTTAAAAAATTTTTTGGGGCCCCAATTTGTTTTTAACTTGTAAGGGGGCCCCTGCCACCATTTTTTTTTTTTTCTCCAAATTTTTTTTTTGGGGCCCCAATTTGTTTTTAACTTATAAGGGGGCCCCTGCCGCCAATGTTTTTTTTTTTTTTCAAAAAAAAATTAATTTTTTTTCAAATTTTTTTTTTGGGGCCCCAATTTGTTTTTAACTTAGAAGGGGGCCCCTGCCACCAATGTTTGTTTATTTTTTAGTTTTTTTTACATTTTTTTTTGTTGGGGCCCCAAGTTTTTTTTAACAGGGGGCCCCTGCCACCAATGTTTTTAAAAAAAAAAAATTTTAATTTTTTTTTTTTGGGGCCCCAATTTTTTTATAAGGGGGCCCTGACCATCAATAGCTTTTTACAACTTGTGTGGGGGGGGGGTTACTTTTTTAGCGCTGATGTCTGTGTGGTCTTTTAACTGCGATGTGGGCGGGATATGGGGCGGAGCTTGGTCGTCAGTGTGGGCGGGGCCCAGGGGGCCCCAAAAATTTTGTTGTACGGGGCCCCGTGATTTCTAATGGCGGCCCTGGCTGCATGGTTCCGCATTGGTTCATAAGCACTGGGGATTTGCCGGAGATACAGTAGTTTTTAAAATTTCCTGTTCACCAATCCCCAGTACTCCAGACCCAATGCTGAAAATTTGCGCATGTACACAAAGGAAGAGGAGGGGAAGGGGGCAATGAACGGCAGAGGGCCTAGGGGCGCCTGCTATGTAAATTGACTCCCAGGTCAAGTGACCATTGCTCAAAAACAGTGGCTGATACATTTTTCAGCTACATTTGAAAGTAAAAGTTTGGGCACGCTTTGCCATGTTTGGTTCATTTTGTAGGTGAAAAGTAGGAAACAACTACTGCACAGATCATTGTGTTGAAATCAACATATTTGCAAATGCTTTTTATTTTGCAAACAAAGAAAATAGTAATTGTGATGTGCAAAAAGTATGTAATTTGGTTAGGGTGCCCAAACTGTATAGTTGCCTAACCCATGAGAGCATCTGGGGTGCAAGCAGGTCCCATAAGTATGTATAGTGAGTGTTTTCTCTTTAGAAAAACTCTTAGGCTCCCAGTGTGCCCTTTCCCTAAGGATCTACCTGAATCCTGCAAAACTGCCATGATCCTAAGCCAAATTCTGAATTTCATGAAACCCTATAATTTACCCACATATTAATATTAGTATTATATTAATATTACTGTCTTCATGCTACTGCCCCTATATACTAATAAATGATTACAGTCTTTATGCTACTGCCCCTTTTAAGGAATGTGTACAGCACACATCATGTTTGTTTATTTTTAATTATTTTATCTCACTACTGTATGTACATTTGCCCAGTGTCTTGTTCCCACGCTCCTAAGTCCTCAGAACTGTTTTTTTTTCTCTTGAGGATCTGTGTGTTTTATGTAAATTTGTTGGCAACTGGTGTTTTAAACTTTACTGATTTAAGATGGCCATAGACATGCGGATTTTAGCCTTATATCCAGCGAACGATCATATGGCAAAGCTTCTGATCTGCAACTAAACATTCAGATTAAATAAAGTAGTAAAACAACAAGTCAGGCGATGTTCTGGCCATGAATTGCCAGACAGTAATGATATGAAAGTTATGTCCAACAAATACTAGTGACAGTCACCTACTGATATCATGCAGAGATATTATCGTTAGACGTCAGAAATCTTCTAAACTGTCCAATCGATTAAATGACCAATGTGGGTACAATCAACACATGGTCTGAAATCGCACAAAACAAATTTCCCAAGTCACCCATGGCAGACAATTCACCAACATGGGTTAATCCCGCCTATCAGGTCACTGGACAGGAAAGTGTTAACGATCGGTTTAAATACCTTGCTCCTCCCAGCAATACTCGTCTTTTTTTCCTGTCCAGGTCACGACAGGCTGCTACAAGCTGTTACAGGCTGCTACAGATTGCTAAAGGCTGCTAAAAGCTTACCATACCAGGGTGGGTCTCTCTCTCTCTCCCCTCTGATGCCTCCAAGTGCACCCTATATGGGTTGTGGTGAGAAGAACCCGTTGGGCAGGGTTGGGTGCTGGAGCTGCTGTAGGAATTCCCTCCTAGGGTAGAGAGGAGGATGAAGCAGTCCAGAGGATCAGCCGTTTCATGTGGATTCGAGGCTGTGTAAATTGTTTGTTCCATGTGGAGAGCACACGCGCCAATACTGACGCGGACGCGCGTCGAGTGCGGACGCGGAAGCGCGTGGAAGACGCGCGCCTGAGTTGACGAACGGAGTGACGTGCGCCGGAAGTGACGCACGCGGAAGACGCGCGCCCGGAAGTGGACGCGCGCCGGGATTGGCGCACACGAAGGACGCGCGACCGGTCTGACGCGCGGGAAAACGGCGTCAGGAAGTGACGCAATAAGAAGACGCTGGCAGTATGTGCAAGGCTGGCGTTTTGGCTGGATGTGATAGTACACTTCGCTGGAAGTTGGGGAGCGTTTGTTCACTCGGCTACAGATTGTTACTATGGATCAGCCTGGCTCTGGAAAAGGATCTCAGCCCAAAGGTCCTAGGTAAGCTGGCTGTGGTTATATGGATGTAATGAGAGAGAACGATAACTAGTGGCTGATGGTTGTCTTTTCCATTTTCAGCCTACATGTGTCAACTGAATTGCAGAAAGGGGAGCCTACTCTTTCAAGGAAAGCGGCTTCAGCTACGGACCCAGTAGCGTCTGCAGACCCTCAGCCTTCAGGAGCCCCACAATTGGATGCTCTGGTCTCCATCATCAAGCAAGCTGTGGTACAAGGCATGCAAGAGGCTACTGCTTCTACCTCTGGGGTACAGAGGAAAGCTAAGAGGGTCAGAGATTTGCCATATGGGTCTCTATCGGATGTGTCAGATGAAGAATTGTATTCTCCTGGGGAGGCACATTCTGAACTCTCAGAGGAAGGAGAAGTGTTTTCTGAGGAAGAGATTGCATTTGATCCTACAGCGATAGAGAATCTGGTAAAGGCAGTAAGGAAGACGCTATGTCTTTCGGAAGAGCTACCTAAGTCTAGTTCAGCAGATAAGTTCTTCCCATCGGTCAGGAAAAGACAGGTGACTTTCCCGGTGCATGATTCAATTAAGGAAATCATCAGCTCTGAATGGAAGAGAACAGAGAAAAAGTTTGTTATCCAGGGGAAGTTTGCAAAAAAGTATCCGGTGGAGGAGTTTTTCCTCTAAGTTGTGGGACAATCCGCCTAAAGTCGATGCTGCAGTGGTAAGGTTGGCAAGAAAGACGACGCTGCCAGTGGATGATGCAGCAGCTTTCCGTGATCCAATGGAGAAACGGATCGAAACTAATCTCAAGAAGACGTTTATAGCGGCAGGAGCAACTTGTAGACCGGCAGTAGCTATGACCTCCACATCAAGAGCTATGAAGGTGTGGTTAAATAACCTGGAAGATGCTATTTCTTCTAATGTCAAAAGATCAGGGTTACGTGAAATGTTGTCTGAATTGAAGCTAGCGGTGGATTTCATGACAGATACCTCTCTAGATCTGGTACATCTAGCTTCAAGAACTATGGCACTTTCGGTGTCCTCAAGAAGAGCTTTGTGGCTGAAGCCGTGGCTGGCGGATTCAGCCTCTAAGGTGAACTTATGTCAGTTGCCATTTGAGGGGGAGATGCTCTTCGGTGAGAAACTCGATTCCATCATTAAGAAGGCTTCCGGGGGCAAGAGTGTATTTTTGCCGCAGGAAAAGAGATTCAGCTCAAGCCATACAGAGAAGAAGCAATGAGATCAGGCCGGCTCAGACCAGCAGAGTGGGGGCACGTCTAACATCCTTTTATGCGGTCTGGGCCTCAAAAATCAGAGACCAATGGGTCCTGAGGGTGATTCAGGAAGGATATCGGTTGGAATTCCACAGGGTGCCGTCTTGCAATGTGTTCAAGATGTCTTCAGTCCCGCAGGTACCAGGTTCGGACCAAGTGTTACAGGATCAACTCCTGAACTCAGGGGCAGTGGAATGGGTTCCGAAGTCCCAACAGGGCTTAGGTTTCTATTCGAAGCTCTTTCTAGTCCGGAAGGCCTCGGGGGCATTCAGACCGGTACTGGATTTACGCCCTCTGAATCAGTTTGTCAACTGCAGGCGCTTCAAAATGGAATCACTGACGTCCATCCTACAAGCAGTTCCGCCACAGTCATGGCTAATAAATCTGGACTTGAAGGACGCATATTTCCATGTACCAGTGCACAAGACACACTGGAAGTATCTTCGGTTTGCCTTCAAAGGTCAACATGTCCAGTTTACCTGCCTTCCCTTTGGCCTCTCAACGTCCCCAAGAACATTCACGAAGGTCCTGGTCACGGTCGTGGCTTTTCTGAGAGTAGAAGGTGTGCCTATATTTCATTACCTGGACGACATTCTGTTGGTGGCTTCATCAAGAGAAGAAGCTCTGAAATTCAGGGACAGAACAATCCTGGTACTCCAACAGTTCGGTTGGGTAATAAATTGGGAGAAGAGCAACCTACTCCCGTCACAAAGGATGGTCTTCTTGGGTGCACACCTGGATACGCAGGAAGGAATAGTTTCACTTCCTCAAGAAAAGATACAGCATATATTGAGACAAATAAGACAGTTCAAAGAACAACAAAGAGTCTCAGTAAGGTCATGCATGTCGGTCCTAGGTCTCATGGCATCTACGATCCAGATGGTGAAGTGGGCCAGGTGGCACATGAGGCCTCTCCAACGATTCTTCCTGAGGGAAAATGCTTCAAGACAGTTGAAACTAAATTCACGGATTGTAGTTTCAGAGGACGCCAAAGACAGTTTAAATTGGTGGCTGGTTGTAGGAAACTTGACTCAGGGGATGGTTCTTGCAAAACCCCCGTATGTGGTAATCACGACAGACGCTTCAGAGAGAGGCTGGGGTGCAGTACTGGAAGGCTGCAGTGTTCAAGGTCATTGGAACATGCAGGGTGTCTCCTCAAACATTCTGGAACTACGGGCCGTGAAAGAGGCGTTGCTGGCCTTTTCAGGAAAAATTCTACATGCCTGGGTAAAGATTCAGTCGGACAATGTTACAACGGTATCTTATGTGCAGAAGCAAGGTGGCACCAGAAGCGCCCGACTGCTAAAAGAACTGGCCCCAATAATGACGTGGGCAGAGGAAAATCTAGAAGGGCTGACAGCCTTACATATTCCAGGCAGTCAGAATACGGAGGCAGACTTTCTCAGTCGCAACACCTTGCAACCAGGAGAATGGAGTTTATGTCTGCTAACCTTTCAAGGCGTAGTACAAAGGTTCGGAAGGCCAGAATTCGATCTTATGGCCACAGACAAAAACCACAAGTGCAGCAGGTTCTTCTCCAGGGCACCATGTCCTCTGGCAGAAGCAGTGGATGCACTTCTCCAGGATTGGAGCAGGATATTTGATTGTCTTTCCGCCCTTTCCAATGATTTGGAGGGTGTTGAAAAAGGTGGATGTCGAAAAAGCCTTAGTCATAGCCATAATTCCGTATTGGCCGAGACGCCCTTGGTTTCCGCTCCTGCAGAGTTTGGCAGTAGAGCCACCTCTGAGACTGCCTCTTCAGCCGGATTTGTTATCCCAGGGCCCAGTGGTCTACGAGGGAGTGGATTCCCTGTCACTGACGGCATGGAAATTGAAAGGCAGAGGCTAGCAGAATATGGTTTCCAGGACGATCTGGTGAATTTCTTATTGAAGGCTCGGAGGGCTTCTACCTCGGCTCAGTATTACAGGGTCTGGAAGTGCTTCGCAGAATTTGCAGTACAACACAAGTTTGACCCAAAAGATCCTACTGTCCAACAGGTGGTTCAGTTCCTGTTTGTGGGTTTCCAGAGAAAACTTAGCACAAGCACTCTGCAAGGTCAAGTCTCCGCATTATCTGCGTTGTGTGGCCATTCCTGGGCAGAGGAGCCTCTGGTTAACCGGTTCTTCAACGCAATGAGAAGAGTGTGCCCTTACAAGAAATCCAGAGTTCCACCTTGGGACCTTACGATTGTCTTACGAGCCTTAATGTCTTCGCCTTTTGAGCCTTTGAGGGAGGCCTCGGACTGGCATGCGACGTTGAAAGTCCTGTTCCTGGTCGCTATTACCTCAGCTTGCAGGGTTGGAGAGATTTCTGCTTTGTCAGCAAAAGAGCCAGACACAGTTGTCTATCCGGACAAAGTGATTATGAGACCATCTTTCGAGTTTCTTCCAAAAGTAATCTCCCAATTTCATGCCGATTTGGAAGTTACACTACCTTCCTTCTGCCCTTCTCCAAAGTCTGACAAGGAGCGAGAATGGCATACTTTGGACCTGGTGAGGACCGTTTCGCATTATCTGACGCGAACGAAGGATTGGCGAAAATCTGACAGGTTATTCCTGATTCCGAGGGGCCCTAGAAAGGGTTTGGCGCCAGCTAAGTCTACGATTGGCCGCTGGATTGTCTCCTGCATTGCTCTAGCTTATCGGTTGACAGGCAATGAGATTCCTAAGGACCTGAGGGCTCATTCTACAAGAGCCATGGCTACTTCCTGGGCGGCGGAAGCCAGGGCCCCGCCAGACCTCATCTGTAAGGCTGCTAGGTGGACGTCTTCCTGTACCTTCATTCGTCATTATAGACTGAATGTGATGTTGTCTCAAGATGCAAAGTTTGGAAGAAAGATTTTGCAATCTGTTGTTCATGCTAAATAAAAGTTTTTTTTTTTGTTGATCAATAGTGGTCCCTCCCTTCTTAAAGCTTGGGGAAATCCCATGTTGGTGAATTGTCTGCCATGGGTGACTTGGGAAATATAGAAATTTTTTCATACTCACCGTAATTTCTATTTCCAAGTCACTTCCATGGCAGCATTCACCAACTTCCCTCCCTTCTTCTGGAGCTTGTTACTAGACGAGTATTGCTGGGAGGAGCAAGGTATTTAAACCGATCGTTAACACTTTCCTGTCCAGTGACCTGATAGGCGGGATTAACCCATGTTGGTGAATGCTGCCATGGAAGTGACTTGGAAATAGAAATTACGGTGAGTATGAAAAAATTTCTATATTTTCATGCAACTTTATCTTTGCGGATATGGCCAGCCCTATTGTTTTAACCCACTTGTATTTTAATATAATATCTGCTTTTCTTATAGGGCACCTATCAGACCTAAGTAGGGGCTAATAGGACCTCCACTCCAGTTTCTGAAATCAATAGTATTTTGTCAAGAACCCCCCCCCCCTCACAAGCACTATGCGACTCCTGCCAAGTTTGGGCACATACAGACCAAATATGAATAATTTAATCAGAATATTTATTGACTCATCTATGAAACATAGTGGTACTTCTTGAGTGTATTCCCTAGCAATAGACAAAGCTAGATTTTTCAAAAAAAATGGTTATAATGAGAACTGAGGCTCTTACTCGTTATGCGTATGCCCCTACAAGGTGCGGGCGGGCATGATTGGGCACACATGTCATAATGGGTGAGTGCCCCTGCTCACTCATGTGCATGCATGTTTTGTAGATCAGTCGGCATACCCCAATTGATATACATAACTGATCTAGAGTAGTGTTGTGTGATCTGCAAGTCACTTCTCTACACCATCATCTGTCTCCTGATGTTTTTATCATCTATGTTTTTCAGTGTTCTGTGTATAATATGTGCCCTTTAAATTCTCTGTTTTAAAGTTCATGTTTCTTTGTGTGTTTATTTATAATAATAGCTAACTTTTTTTTTTCTTTTTATTTAAGGAGAACTTCCCTGTAACTGGTCTGTACTGGTACACAACCAATGTGTCTTTCTGCATTGCTATAATCTGAAGCTTTGTCGTAAGGCTGGATCAAGCCAAATATTACAGAGGTTGTTCGGTAAGCATCACATTATAATTAAAGGTGGCTATTACCCAGAATTAAAAAAAAAACAACAACTCTTGTTGTTACTTGTTTTGTTTATATTGTCCAGGACACTTGATCTACCTTATTATGTGGCTTTTCCGGTACTTGCAATCTATGGACTATACTCTGTTTCCTTTATATTAAAAGTAGAAGTATAAATACAATTTAAAAAACACTGAGAAACATTAGGTAACCTTTGTTATCATAAAACTTGATATACTTTTGCTGTGCCCTAAACAACTAAACGTGCTTAGCCCACACGATGTGCTGTGTCCCTGCCTATATCATTACAGAGGAGAAATTGCTGAGGAGTTACCTGCTGGTTGCAGTGGAGGCTGTTAGTCTCGTCTCTGCTCCTCTAAATGAATAGATGTGGCGCGTGGCAACTAATTATTCTTTCAGTACTTCAAGTTGAAGCCAACTAGTAATTTTTTTTTTTTTCGTTTTGGAAATGTAATTGCACCATCCAATTCTTGTTTATGAAAACCAGTTGTGTATAGCCTATCTGTTTAATTAGAGGGATTGTATGTATATATTTATTTATATAGCACTACTTATGTACGCAGTGCTGTATAGCAGAACCCTAATGAGTAGAACAACTAGTGGTTATTACAATAATAATAATAATAATAATAACAAATACAAAGTACACTTACATTAAAGATTGAGCTAAGTGTCAGACAAGAAGAAGGATATCCCTGTTCCATAGGGCTTACAATCTAAGTGAGTTGGTAGCTCACAGACACAAATAGGAGGATATTAAGTCCTACAGGTTTCAGTAGTTGACACTTCAATGTAAGTGCCAGTTCAGATGTTATGTGAGTGATATAAGAGGTAGTGTTTAAGCTTATATCTGAAGAGAATGAGACCGGATTCTCTCTGGGGAAATTCAGGGATGGAATTTTTAATGTAAATCACAGCAAGACCAAAAACTTAGGGTGGGAAACAGAAGTAATGGTGGAGGGGTGTGACCAATTGGTTTTTGTGAGAGGCATGAAGTAGTCGGCCAGGAAAGTATGGAGACCTGAGAAGAGATCAGTGGCATAACTACTACTGACCAAGCCGGGTGCAGAATGTGTACTCAGGCCCCCTCCAGAAGGGTGGGCAATCTTCTTTTGACGCACAGTCCTCACACATTACCCCTTGATGAGATGCCATTGTGTCTCCTGTGGGCTCCAAGAGGGTGTGGGCTAGGGTGCAGTCACACCACCCCACACCGCTGGTTTTTGTGCCACTGGATGAAGTGAGGTGCAGATGAATGAATGGCTTTAGAGGCTATGAGGAGAAATTTGTAAATTATTCTGTTATATGGGAAGCCATGATAAGGACTTCAGCAGTGAAGGGGCCTGTACTCTTATGGATGAGAGAAGGAGAATTCAACAGCTGTCCCTCTCTCTCACACAAGAAACAGCTAAGATGCTCATGCATGCTCTCATTCTAACCAGTCTGGACTGCTGTAACCTTCTACTATCAGCCTCCCCCCCCCCAACTCACAACTATCCACACTACAGTTTGTATCAAATACTGGTGGCAGAATTCACCAGTATTTGAAAATGTAAATAATTTGCATATATCGTAGGAGACTGGTGTCAGTACTCGCATAACATCCAATGAAAAAATCCCAGCTTGCAGGCAAGGGTCTTCCGGTCTAGCACCTGTACCTGCACAGGTGAATACAAGAGGGTAGAGCACTCCTAACTATTTGCTATTAAGTACTCGCATAACAGGCTTCACACATTCTTTGCTTGATAAGAGGGTTTAAAATTGATTATAAAATAAATTATAACAGCCTATCTGGGAAACCAGGGACTAGGCAGAATCACTTTGCATAACCCACCAATTATCTTTTGTTAAAGGGATTATATTCACGGTTCACCCAACTCACCATGTGTCCATGGCAAAACTATAAAATACAATAAAAAAAACACTCTCCAACTGTATGACATTGTATGTGTCAACGGATCTTGGGTTATTCCGGTGCTGTACCTACAGGAATGATAAATACAATAGAAATAAATCTTGCTCAAGTCTTGCATTCTTCAGCATTTATTTCTATACTTTGGAGTAGAGACAGTGTTGTAATCGGGGCCCAGCAGAGAACCTCGCCCAAACACATAAGCGCACTTGTTGTGTGACCACCACCCACCCCCTGCTTTCTACAGATCTGCAAGGCTGTCTCAAAAAATGCAATGCTCTTTCTGCAACTGGTTTAGATCCTTTGACACATCCTTTAACCATAACTAACCAGACATACTAGTAATATCACGGCAGAAGATGAATATATTAGCGCTAGACATGCCACACATATTACTGCTTGGGATCTTGAGTTACTCCAGTGCTGTACCTACAGGAATGATAAATACAATAGAAATGAATCTTGCTCAAGTCTTGCATTCTTCAGCATTTATTTCTATACTTTAGAGTACAGACTTGCACCATAAATACTCCCCTATAATTTATGTTTATGAATATTTCTCTTTGGGAGGAACCTGGAGGAAAGGAAGCGCTCTTAACAAAGTGTGGACAAAATGTTGGACCATAAAGGGAGCTTAAACCCAAGATGTCTGAATACCAGACTTCTAATCTGTACAGAGTAAGAAAGTAGATAATGTGCAAAATGGACCATAGCAAAAAAAACAAACTTTTCTTTAATAAGTAGGTGTATGGGTGGCAATTGCACATTTAAAGGGGCAATATACCTCCTTGTTCAACATGAGTTCAATATGTGGTGCTTGTGCTGAACTTGCTTTTTTGGTAATTACAAAGAATCTATGGTGTTATTTTTTGAGCCATACATGGTAAACAGTTAAATTGGAAACTACCTTGTGTTGGATCCTTGTGAGGTAGATAATTTGATCACTAGTGTTCAACATTTTCCATTCTCCCTATCTGTGACTGTTTTATAAGAAGGAAGAATAATTTTGCGTACCAGTGATGTGTACAAAAAAACATGGATTTTTATGATTAAAACGGTATTCAGAAACTGTTATTTTTATCTTAGTTGGGCTCAAGTACAAGGTAATGTTTTATTATCACAGAGAAAAAGGAAATCATTTTTAAATATCTGAATTATTTTGTTAAAGTGGAGTCTATAGTTGATAGCCAGCTTTCTGGACAATGGGTTTCCATACCTGTGCATTCATTTACTTTTCATGTAATTAAATACATGACCATAACCATTCAGTCAAAGTTGATTGTATTTTCTGTTGACCTTTTGTTAGACAAAAAACCCCATATGGAAAGAAGAAAAAGAAATGATCGAAAATCTGTTGCCTATAGGAACACTGCATATAAATTAAAACGATCCCTAGCAAGGAGATTTGTTAAACAGAGTCGGGCTGTCAAAAGGCAATCAGTTTCAGATGAAACCGTTGACACACACAATACAACTTCTACCAGCACAGAGGGTTCTCTGACCGCTACAGCAACTGGCCTTACAACAACTGCAAAGCCATCAACTACCACATCCATTTTAATAACAACTGCTATAAAGCCATCAACTTCCACATCCATTTTGACAACTGCTACAAAGCCATCAACTTCCACATCCATTTTGACAACTACTACAAAGCCATCAGCCACCACAACTACAAAGGCTTCGACCACCAAATCGGCTGAGACAACAACAACGTTGTCAACCAGCACTTCTGCTATTACAGCAACCACCAGCGAACCAGCCACTCCAACAACAATACTTAACCCTACATTCAACACAAAACGTCATGTAGACATAGTAACAAACACAACAGCTGTTTCAAAAACCCAAGTTGCAACTGAAATGGCAGAACAATTACATCCATTATCCACCATAAAGCAAATAGGAACAGTAAGCACTATGTCAAAAACATTTCCAACAAATGTAATAAGCTTAACTACCAAAACGTTATCATTTGAACAGGAAACTTCTAAGCAAACAATCAATTTTACCTTAACCACCAAATCTACAACCACAAAAGCCACAACCTTGCAGCCAACCTTAGAAATAGACTTGTTGACTACCACAATGTCCGAGGTTGCACCAACTACCTCCTTTCAAGCTACAACCATGATAACCACTGCAATAACCACATTATCAACCACCGCAGTGCCAACTTCATTGTCTGCCACAGTGCCAACACCATCCACTGAAGTGCCAACAGCAGCATTGACCACCGCTGTGCCAACAACCGCATCAACCACCACAGTGCCAACAACATCATTGACCACCATAATGTCAACAAATGTAGTTCCTGATATTTTGTCATTAATGACAAGTGCCACACAGTCCCCAGACAAGATAACTATGCCAACACCCAAGCAAACTGCATTTCCCTCTACTGTTTCCAACATTGGTTCAACTGTTGGATTATCAGCAGAAGTTACAAGCCAAAATAAAGATGATGGGGGTGTATATGATGTCTCGGAGGAGGTAACAAAGCAAGTCCAGAATACTAGTTTTTTGTTAGCAGTGCTTTTGTTGGGGAACTTATTGTTCGTAGCTATTATAGTTGTGTTTTCTCTTCAGGCTTATGAGAGCTATAAAAAGAAAGACTATACTCAAGTAGATTACTTAATTAACGGAATGTATGCAGATTCAGAAATATGAAGCCAATATGCGAACTTATTTTCATCATTTCATGGGCATAAGCAATTTATTTACTGTTTACTTTATTTACTACTAGCAAAGCTACATCAAGTCTTAACATCCAAAGTGAACAAACTACAACTCTAATTGAATTCTTGGCTGCTAAATGGTAAGAACTAAATGGTTTCATAGGGTGGATAGAAGTAGTGTGTACCTGAGCTGCCTAAATGTGCTAAATTCTGAAAGTAAACAGTAACTTTCTGAGGTTTTCATTGCAGAATTTATATTAAAACACATTCCATGGCAATGAAAAGTGTGACTCTTCTAACAAAAACTTACAGTTTGTACAGATCTAAGCAGACCTTAACTGACTTGTGGTGCTCCTCAACAGAGTTCATCCTGGGCTTGCATTTCATGGACCTCTATACATTGAATAACATTCAATAAACTTGCACATCAAAGCCTTCTAGTTTCACAGATCATATGGTACATGTGTGCAATCACGAGCCTGATCTATTGTTATAGTCTCCACCCTTTGTTTTTCCAGTGTATTTCAAAATGGTTGTAAAACTTATAAGCTTCCATCTTGGATGGGAACCTTTTGTTTGATTTTGCAATCAGTCATTATAAGGAAGAGCATACTTAACCCATATATGCTTTGCTTATGGGGAAACCCCAGCACATAATTTTGGGAAGAGGTTTTACATTTTGTGTAATGTTCTTTTGATGAATTACAGGTTTTATACATATGAAGTGCTTCCAAATTGCGTGTTGTGCAGCCGAGATAGTTGTGCACACTGCGATTTTCCCTTCAGCAAGATGAGTGAATAACATGTTATCCTAATTATACGTAAATATAAATATATTTTGTTACACATCAAGTTTACGTTTGTTCTTTTTTATGTGTATGTACTTAATAATGCTAAAATCTGTTCTCCTTGTTCCCCTGTTTCAGCTGCTAGCGACAATCATTAGCTAAAGCTTGTTTAAATAGACTGGAGTCTGGAGGAATAAGGGTGATGACAGCCTCAATGGATAGACACCACAAATGGAGTCTGACTTGAAGGTTTCACTTATTTACAGTGGAAATATAAAGCAAACACAAAACTAGAATTGGACACTTTACCCCTGTTCTCCATTTTTTATGGTCAGGTCAACTGCTGAAATGGAGATTTTTTTTTAAAGAGGAAGTTGAAAGAAAATTATATATTGATTTAATTTAAAAAGAAATTTCCTGGTGTGCATCAGCATTTTGCTATATAGTGTATTTCTCCTGCTTTGCACCCAGGTGTATGTCTACATAAGTTTCTGCCTAAGCCATTTGATACAGATAGATAGATAGAGACAGAGAGACAGATATAGGTACAGGACAGGTTATTTTCTGGCATTTTTAAGCCATGACAAGTAGCTGCTACTAGTAGCCCTGTGTGTCTTCACCCTCAAGGTGGCCATACAGTGGCAGATTTGGTCACTTTATACCAAGTAGGTAGCACATCTGCAAGTGTGTTGGGCACTCCCGACGGGCCTACCTGACTAATATCTGCCCAAAAATCTGCCAAATATGGTATGATAATCAGCCTGATATTGTACACCTTAAGGTGGGCTTATCAGTGAAAGATTTGATCATTTGGCAACATCACCAATTGAGTGGATCTTTACATGTATGACCAGTTTAACCATTTAGGTGTTTTACCAGCAGCCTGCTACAATAAAGCCTTTTCCAGAAGTGACATCCAATATTCCAAGTTTGTTGCCAGTTTAACCATATACTGACATATTTAAGCTGAAGAAGATCAGTTTTGAAGAATACCATTGTATACTTCAGAGATTATCTGTTATCTGTGGTGTATCATGTGCCTTTTTACCTTTTCACCAGCTTTGAATTTTTATTCAATCAAAAAAAACTTAGAAAAGTGCTGGGGAAGGTCCCCATAGGCTAACATTGCAGCTCGGTAGGTTTAAAGTGGCGAAGTATGAAGTCGAAGTATTTCGATTATCGAATGGTCGAATAGTCAAAGATTTTTACTTCGAATAGTTCAAATCATTAGATTCGATCGAATTCGACCAATTCGATGGTCGAAGTACCCAAAAAAAATACTTCGAAATTCTAATTTTTTTCATTCGAATTTTTCACTCGAACATAGTAAATCTGCCCCTAAGTGTTAATTGTGGTATATATACTCGATACAGAGTTTTGTGTGAGCAGGGAGAGTAAAGGGGAAGATAAAAGAAAAGAGGATATCCGAATGTTGATGAGGGGAACAACATTAAAAAAAGTGTAGGTAAGTGTTGTAAGAGAGCTTAGTTCAGTTTTAGACTGGCCTCTATTTCTGACTTTTTTTTTCAGACTCGCTTTTATCTGGTATGGTACCTCTGGATTGGAGGAAAGCTGATGTAATTCCTATATTTAAAAATCGATTATGATCTCAGCCTGGCAATTATAGGCCAGTAAGTTTGATATCACTGGTGGGCAAATATTTGAAGACTTGTTGAGGGATCACATTCACTTGTCCTAGTGAATGACATTATGAGCAGCAATCAGCATGGCTTAATGAAGGATAGGTCATGTCAGGCAAATTTGATCTATCCTTGCAGCAGTATCTTGACAAACTGGCAATCTGGGCAGCTAAGTGGCAGATGAGATTCAATGCTGATAAATGTAAAGTCATGCACCTGGGATGTAAAAATATCCAAGCCACTTATACCCTTAATGGGACTGCACTAGGCAAATTTATAATGGAAAAGGACCTTGGAGTCTTGTAGATAATAAACTTGGCTGTAGCAAACAATGCCAGGCAGCAAACAAGGCATTGAGCTGGATTAAAAGGGGGTATATTTTTCCACTGTACAGAGAGCTGGTAAGGCCTCATCTAGAATATATAATACAGTTTTGGTCTCCAGTGCTCAAACAGGACATTATTGAGAGGATCCAGAGAAAGGCAACTAAGCTGGTAAAAGGTACGTAAATTTTCAGTTATAAGGAAAGACTGGCCAAGCTGGGGTTGTTCATGCTGGAGAAGAGGTGCTTAAAGGTGTTGTTCACCTTTGAGAGAAATGTATTTATAATGTAGAGAGTAATATTCTGAGCCAATTTGCAGTTGGTTTCATTTATTCATTCATTATTATTATTATTGGTTTTTGAGTTAATTCACTTTTTATTCAGCAGCTCTCCAGTTTGCAATTTTAGCAATCTGGTTGCTAGGGTCCAAATTACACTAGCAAGCATGCATTAATTGGATTATGAATGGTAGAGGATTTGAATAGAAAGAGGAGTAATACAAAGTAGCAATAACAGTAAATGTGTAGCCTTACAGAGCATTTGTTTTTTAGATGGGGTCAGTGAACCCCATTTGAAAGCTGGAAAGAGTAAAAAAAAAAGGCAAATAATTAAAAACCTATAAAACCTATAAAAAAAGAAATAATGAAGACCAATTGTAAAAATTTCTTAGTCTTGCCCATTCTATAACATACTAAAAGTTAACTCAAAGGTGAACCACCCCTTTAAGGGGAACTATGTATAAATATATAAGGGGATTGTACAATATTGTAATTGTAATGCTTTATTTACCAGTAGGTCCTTCCAGCTGACAAGATGGCACCCATTCCGACTAGAAGAAAGGAGGTTCTGGCTAAATATTTGGAAGGGTTTTTTTTTTTTTATAATGAGAGCTGTGAAGATGTGGAATGCTCTCCCTGAATCAGTTGTACTGGCTGATACATTAAATAGCTTTAAAAAAGGGATGGATGCCTTTTTAGCTAATGAGGGAATACAGGGTTATAGAAGATAACTCATAGTACTAGTTAATCCAGGGACTAGTCCAATTGAAATTTTGAAGTCAGGAAGGATTTTTTTTCCCCCTATGAGGCAAATTGGAGAGGCTTCATGGGGTTTTTGCCTTTTTCTGGATCAATTAGCAGTTAGGCAGGTTTTATATAGACTTAAAAGGTTGAACTTGACGGACATGTGTCTTTTTTCAACTTAACTTACTATGTATGTTGCAATGTATGAGTTAAGGTTAATATAGGGCTGTCACTAACCTCTGCTTTATTCATGTAATAAACTGTACATACCATTTTATTTTCATCTTAAAAACAGGATGCAGGATTATCTTTGTGTATGAATAAACACAACTTCCTTTCAGATAATTCTCATAAAACAAATGTAATTACATAGTTCACACGGCAGTGAATGGGGGCTCTCCTGGAGGAACGGGCATTGCTTTCAAGATCTAAATTGCTTGTATGGTCTGGGTGTGCCTCGGATATATAAAACATAGATCTATCAGTAAGAGTGAGTTAAGCAAATCCAGTTTATGTTACACTAAAAAAATAGAGCTCAAGGCCTTAAAAAAAAGTACCTTTTAACCCTTTCCTTGTCAAAGCCAAAAAAAATTAATGGGACAAAATAAACTTTCAACTTTTTTCACTTGTAACATATTCTTGACTGATTTATGCCAAGTGACATTTGGGACCATCATTTTGGCCCCATACACAGACCAAGATGCCAACATGTATTATACAGCCTAACAATGAATACTTCTTTGTACAAAGGCTGGCATCTTGAAGGAAGAGAGTTACAAGGGGCCTTCAATGTGTATTGCATTATGTATGCATTGAAAGCCTGTAATTAAATGTTCACAGCTTTTCCCTAATGCCTGGCTAAAATTGTTAAAATGTCTTGGGTCACTGCAGCGTAGCCAGAGCAGGACATTTCAGATGCATTTGTATCACCATGTGCCATACACACATTTTGAGGTCAGTAATAACACAACTTAATAAAGCAGAACAAATTTCTGCAGTAATGTTTGCAACCATCTTTAAATATACAGATACGTTTTCTGGAATTCCGTTATTGCTAAAAATGATTTACTTTTTCTTTGTAATAATAAAACAGTACTTGTACTTGATCCAAACTAAGATATAATTAATCCTTATTGGAAGCAAAACCAGCCTATTGGGTTTATTTAGGAGCATATTTATCAAGGGTCGAATTTTGAATTTGAAAAACTTCGAAATTCGAATTCAAAAAGACCAATCGAAATAAAATAAATACATTTTTTTATAGGGCGAATAGGTCCATATTTGGCCGAATTAGAATCATACGAATCAAAGTAATATCGCATTTGATCGAATTTGAATCAAAGTTTTTCCCAAAAAAAACTTTGAAGTCCACCAATTGACTCCAAATATGTTTTATAAGGTCCCCCCCATAGGCTAAAACAGCAATTCTGCAGATTTTAGATAGCGAATGGTCAAAGTCAAATTTTTAAAGAGACAATACATGATAAATTTCGATACTCAAATTCTGGATAACAGATTGGGGCTGGGGTCCGTTCTACATTTTCAGCCCAGGTAGGTTTAGTTTTGTGTAGTGATGGGCGAATTCTCGCGATTCGTGAAACTGCTGCGAAAATTCGCAGTCCTAAAAAAAACAATGGACGCTGGCGTCCATTTTTGGACGCGGGCATCCGTTTTTTGGACGCCGTCGCATTTTTCCCGGCGAATGTGCGCCGACATCCAAAAACGGACGCTGTAAAAAACGACATGCCAGCCCCATTTTGTGAATTTTTCACCATTTCGCGAATTTCGCTGCAAATTTGCCCATCACTTGTTTTGTGTGATGAATTCAAATACAAACTAAAAGCCATTTCAGTTTATTCTCTTGCACTTTTATAGTCTTTCTACTATGCATAGCTCTTTTGCATGGGGTAACATATCCTCCTGGGGCTAATATGCACAAAGCCCATTGTATTGTATTGGTGGTTCAAATAAGGTAATCTACACAAAGTTTATCGCACTGCATTGGTGGTCTGTGTCGGGCTAATATACATTGTATTGCTTTGTTTGGAGTTAAATTACTTACCTGTTTCTTGTGCTGCATTGTATAGGAGTATACTGTAATTAGTTCAAATCACAACTAATGCCCTCAGTCAACGCTGTCCAACTTCTGTGGTACCTAGGGCGAAATTTTTCTGGCCTACAAGGTGGATGGCCGATAATGAAAGCCAGTGTTAGCCACTCCCTGTTTTTAAACCACACCCATGTTACTATAATTACTTTTAAGACCATATCCACATTAATGGTAGTAGCACACCATCAAATCAAATGGTTGGTGCTAACTGCAGGGATATCACTCTTCACTCATATGTGAAACAATATTGTCATATTAAGACATACCCTTAAATCCATATGCCTCCTCCTCCCATGTGGATAAGACAGTACCCCCCCCCCCCCCCCGCACATGATTAAACACATCGGGGACCCTAACAATTATTTCCAAATGCTAACAACCAAGTTCACCTTTCCCATGCATTGGATGGCACACACAGGGAGCATAGGGCAGGTAGAGTATGGCACACACAAGGAGCATAGGGCAGGTAGAGTATGGTACACACACGGAGCATAGGGCAGGCAGTGTATGGCACACACAGGGAGCATAGGGCAGGCAGAGTATGGCAAACACACGGAGCATAGGGCAGGCAGAGTACGGCACACACAGGGAGCATAGGACAGGCATAATATGGAACGCCCAAAGAGCATAGGGCAGGCAGAGTATGGCACAGAAAGGCAGAGTAGGACAGAGTAAGACACACACAGGGAGCATAGGGCAGGCAGAGTATGGCACACACAGGGAGCATAGGGCAGGCAGAGTATGGCACACACAAGGAACATAGGGCAGGCAGAATAGAGCTCGATGAATCGTTAATACTGTGCTACATACAGTAGTCTGTATGAGGTGTGAACACGTAAACAATGTGTGCAGTTTCAGTCTGGCTTTGAGGTGTTTACACTCCAGGGCTTTAGGGGTGTGAACAATAGAGGTGTTACAAGTGTGAACAATGCAGGGGGGATTACAAGTGTGAACAATGCAAGATCTTATTCTCTGAATTTGAGGGGCTAGTTAATCTTAGTAGTGATACATTTTATTTCTTACACAAGGTAAGCAGGCAGGCTTTCATGTGGGGGCCACACAAGTGAGGGACATGGCCAGATGTGGCCTAGTTGGACAGCACTGCCCCCAGTAACTCCTCCTCCAGCCCCTAAACAGTATATTTAAATAGCTGGTACCACAACAAGCAGAGCCACAGCAGAGGGTCCTGGTATCTGTCTGCATGCTGCTTAAATAATTTGGGTTTATAATACCAAAATAACCCAAATTATAAGATGCCTGCTCTAACACTGCTACCATGGAAGATCTATTACATTGGAGATTAAAATGTGCCTTTTTCAAAACAGCAAACTATGCCCAAATTACTCATGCAAAAGCTTCCTAAGGTTGTCTCTTCCTTTTACTGTCCCTCATATGTTCATTCCTGTGCCTAACTACATATTCTACTTATACATTGTGCAACTTCATTCAACACTTTTCTTCTCTAGTTTCAATACATGGAAGCACAGCCATGTGAAATTCTCTCTTCACATTCTCTCTCCCTCTTTAACTGGTCCCTGCCCCATACATACTTGCTTTATGTACTTGCTTTCACTCTCATTATTCTAACTGTTTCTTCAGACCCTTTCTCTCCTTAGCCCTTCTATATTTATTCCGATTCTCACTCTTCCCTCTCCCTATCTTCCCATCCTTTGCCCTTATTAGCATCTGCTTTCTGACTTTATTCGCTTTCTGAAGTTCACACAATCCCATGTGTACTCCTCTGATCTTGGTCAGTGACTTCAACTTTAAAATTCCACTAATACCACTAACAAAATGCACCCTTACAATTTCAATGTGCTGGCAATCAAAACTCCCTGCGCTGGCTGGACTCACAAATAAATCCCATACAACTAAGTTCATCCACTATTAATTTCTGCTTATGTCTTCCCACTCAAAGGTCAAGGAAGATTACTGCAGTGTTCTCATAAACACTAATAAGCAATAATGGTCTGATCCATGATGCCTGTTCTCTGTTCATTCAACTTTCTACATTCTCTATAGATCTTTGTACACTTCTATAAGCAAATGAATCCTCACCCTACAAATAGAAACAATGTGATCCTTCCTTTCTGCCTTGATTCTTTTGATCCTGTGTGGCTGCTCTTGTCACCTCCAAAGACAATCTGATACCCCTACGCCTTTACCCTCTTTTTTAATTGAACACTGTGCTGCTAAACTTACTTCAGCACTTACCAAAATATTTACTCCTTCCTGGTCTAGGGAATGCCCCCCTTTCATTCCAAAAAGGCCTTTTCAATCTTATTTTTCAAAATACTGTCTCTCCAAGAACAGTCCCATCTCCCTTCTACCATTAGCCTCTAAAATTGTAAATTGTGTGCGCTCTCATATCCCGTATCTTCTTCACATTGATATTCTATTGGACCATATGCAATCTGGCTTATGACCTGCAAATTCTAGTGACACAACCTTGTTTGTTACACATGATCTTCAGTTCAAGTTCATGTTATTTTTTCTAATCCTCCTAGACCTATTATCTGTTTAATACCATTGGCCACTCACTTGTCATTACCTTGGTCACCATATTCAAGTCAAATCCTGTTTTTGTCTGTACTTGGTCACCTGTTTATCTCGCCAATACAGAGCTCATTTACCAAACCAGGGCAAGAGCACATCAATTTGTTGTTATTTCTGACAGTACTACTTGTCCCAGCATGGAGTGGTTTTTCTTTTGCTGCTGCTGCTCCCTGCCATACAAGGAAGGCAATGTGCAGAAAGGGTGCACATTTTAATTTATTTTCAATGGTGTATCTACTTGGGAAGCAGTGTCTATGACTGCACCCGGGTCTGCCCCCTCAGTAGGTCACGTCAACTGCACCCACCCATCAGAGTAATCGCTTGTGCAGGAAGGCCTGAAGGTAAGTGTAAGTGAGTGACACATCTTCTGGCGGGGAGTCAGACTGTGGGGGACCCAGATCCAGTTCTTGAATCAGGCCCCATGGTCCCCTAGTTACGCCACTGGTTATACTGAACCCCAGCCTCCACCTAATAGTACCAGTATTCTTTCTCTTTCCCCTAGATTTTATTTCCTCCCCACTCATCACGTCTCTCCCTCATCTGTGCTCTTCTTTTGTTTGGGAGGTGTTTTATTGCAGAATGGCTAGAGGTGTATAATTAAGTGCATGTAGCATAGAGGAGCCAGGGTTTTTGATAATGAGCAGTCTCACGTTTATGAGCATGTTTGGTGCACTCAGTGATTTATATCAATTTTTTTGCATTCCATAATTAATCCCAAACAAGGTGGCCATGTGCCATGATAAAAGGAAATGTTGGCACCACAAAATAGTCCCCGGAGGAAATGACTAATTGAATAACTACACGATTAATAGTCAGTGTTTTTATTAAAATTAGTGTGTAGATGGCCACCCAGTTGTATCAAAAGATTTTCATACTTGTTCCCATCCCTATGTTATATCCACAGGTTTCGAATGTCTGTGATTGGATTTGAGGTTACAATGATTTCTTTCAAAAATTCTGTTTTTCCCAGTCACAGTCTTTATGTGTCACACTTATAAAAATTCACCTCGTGTTTGCAGATCCCCACATGTCCCCCTGAACTTAATCTTTTGCATTTTCAATACTCATTCCAACAAGCAGATCTCAGCCACATGAGCGTGCGTAGCCCTAATGGTGATATCTTCATCCACTGTCTGCAAGAAAGCGATCTGTCAATTTATTAGAGCTCGTTTGTGATATGCAGCACCCTGCGCTACAATGAGAATGATATGGACCATGCTTCCACTTTAAGCCATTAACAATACATATCTTGGGGTTCAATGGGCCTCCTAACTCTTCTGTTCCAGTACCACTTCACTGACCAAGTCATGATGGGTTCCACCACAGGTGGTATGACTTAGTGTTGCATAGACAAACAGACAGATAGATGGATTGTTTTGTTACTTTTTACAGTTCTTACAAGCAGGCATCAAACACAGACTGGCTGTAGATTCTGGCAAATACCAGAGGGGCTGCTGTAAGATGCCATAGACAGTCTCTATTTAGTGGTCTGATGGGGGGCTTTTTGGGTTACTTGTACTTGAATTCCAGTCTGGACCTGGCAGGCAGTAGCATATGCTATTTACCCAGGTTTACATGTGTGCAGTGGTTCAGCGTTGGCACATGCATGCGGGGGTGGGGCGCAGAGGTGTTGAAATCGGGAGGGTGCCCCCGGGGACTGCTAGGAAGGTCTGTAGTGTTGCACCCCCAAATGCTCCAGTCCGACCCTGTGTGTCTGTCCTATCTCCGATGACTTCATACATGGGGGGTTCAGGCTATGCTATATAAGAGATCACAGCATGACAATTTGGGGCAGCTCTGAGTTGTGAGAGGGTGAGTTAGGGTTGGGGTGTGCATGTGTGCACATAGGTGGTCTGTCTATCGGCCATTGGCTGCAGTCCCAGAGTGACCCATAATACTGAACAATTCCCAGAGATGCAATTGCCCATTCATCAGTTCTGGATACTATAGGTCAGTGATCCCCAACCAGTAGCTCACAAGCAACATGTTGCTCTCCAACCCCTTGGATGTTACTCCCAGTGGCCTCAAAGCAGGTGATTATTTTTGAATTCCTGGCTTGGAGGCAAGTTTTCAGTGTCGGACTGGCCCACAGGAATACCAGGAAAACTGTCAGTGGGCCCTCCTGCTTCAAAACATTTGGCCTATTTCATGGCCATTCCTTATTTCTATGAGAAAGAGACTAAATAGATTGAATAATAGATTATAATATGTAATGAAAAGAGACTAACAGAATAGAGGTTGAGTGAGATATTAGTACTGAGAGTGGGCACCTGATCTAAGATTTTTGGGTGGGCCCCTGGTGTCCCAGTCCGACACTGCAAGTTTTATTGCATTAAAACTAGGTGTACTGCCAAACAGAGTCTCAATGTAGGTTGACAATCCACATAGGGGCTACTAAATGGCCAATCACAGCCCTTATTTAGCACTCCAGGAACATTTGTCATGCTTGTGTTACTCCCCAAATCATTTTACTTCTGAATGCTGCTCACGGGTTGTAAAGGTTGGGGATCCCTGCTATAGGTAATGCAGTGGTACCTATTTGACCAGTGTTCTACCCTGTCTTTATTTACCAAAATTATTAGATATAAACAAATAAAAATAATGTTTCCTTCTGTTTAAAAAGTTACTAATTTTTAGATATCAAAAATTCCCTGGCCTCCCCCCTTGCCATCCTAAGTATAACCTGTTACACCAAATTAGTCTGCCTCCCTTTTCTACCCTGCACCTAATCCTATATATCAAATGTAAAGATAGGCCAAGGCCAGTCTCTGATAAATGGCCCAATGGCACGAAACATGTTAGGAGGGAGGAATCATAAACCATTAATTTTATGGTTTACTTTTTATTAAATGACTGTTTACATTGCAAGTAATTAACTCTCCCATTTAAAATTTTATTCTTGAACCAACAAATGTATTTTTTTAGATGTAATATTGGTGTGGAGGCAGCCATTTCAGTGCATATTCACAGCCCCCTCCCACCGCATGGTCCTAGCGATAAGTGATTACTGTGCACAATACCTCCTCCTCGCGAATGCGCTCTCGAGCTCCAAAGCACTGGGGAGCTTTGAGTCCCCAGTGCTCCTCAGGATGTGGCTGGATGGCATGCTGTCCCTAAAATTTTGCTGTCCTAAGCCCAGGCCTCTGTGGCCTCGCCACAAATTCGGGCCTGGAGATAGGGGGTGATATCAATCCAACTTGCAGTGTAGCAGTAAAGAGTGACTGAAGTTTAATAGAACTAAAGTCACATGGTTTGGGAGCACTTGGGAAATGGATATCATGTCTATCCCCGTGCCAAATGTAAAAATTAAATACAAAAAATCAGTTTTCTCTTTTAAAAAATGGATTTCAGTGCAAAATTCTGCTGGAGCAGCACTATTAAAAGGGCTGTTCACCTTCCAAACACTTTTTTCAGTTCAGTTATTTTCAGATTGTTCCCCAGAAATAAAGACTCAATTACTTTCCATAACTAATTTTTAACTGTTTTTCCAAAATCTAAGTTTAAAGTTGAATGTCCCTGTCTGTGGTGTTTCAGTCTGGCAGCTCAGTAATTCAGGTGCAGATTCTAAACTGTTACAATTTTGCAACATTTAGTTGATCCATTTCTCAGCAGCGTCTCTGGTGTATTGGCAACTTTGTTGTATCAATTCTATCAAATCAATTGTTGTATCAATTCTATCAAATCAATGATATCAAGTCTATCAGCTGCCTGTAATGAAACCCAGAGATTCTGCTCAGCAGGGACAAAGATAAGAAATGCATCAACTAAATTTATCAATTTAGAACCGTTTACAGGGTCGGCGACCCCCCTCCCAGAGCTGCTGTAGAAGGTGATAAATGACACTCTATACTTTACTATTTGGAAAAACGGTGACACATAGAATATAGAAAGTCATTGGAAAAAGTCATTATTTCTGGTGATCTATCTGAAAACAACTAGTTGTTTGAAGGTGAACAACCTCTTTAACTGATGCATTTTGAAAAAAATATGTTTTCCCATGACAGGATCCCTTTAAGTATTTTTAAGTATTTCTTATTAAAGAATTAGTAACCTCATAAAATTAAAGTATTTTGAAGTAGTGAAAATAAAATGTACTGTTTTCCGATCTGTACTGGTAAAACTGATCTGTTTGCTTCAGTAACACTACTATAGTATATATAAATATTATATTTTAATTACTTTAAACACAAAATTTTTTGTGTTACTGTTCCATAAAGCATTGTGTATTTTCATATTTCCACCTTACAAATAAACACGAGATTTATTAACCAGGGTCAGAACTAGGGGTCTGCTATAGAGGGACGTGCCTAGGGCACAATAGTGTTGGGGCACTTGGCATGTACCACTTCTGCCTGCGCTCCCCTAGTTCAGGATCACAAATGGCGCCAGTTTTAATAGCTCCCCGGGCCCTCTGAGTCTTCCAACTGGCTCTCCTCGCACACGGGAGGGCGAGCGCACCTGCTGCCTGGGGCACCAAGTTAACTTTGCCTGGCACTGTTATTACCAGACCAGGAGGACTAGGAGATAATGAACAGAAAAGGTACTTACTCCAGTCCCAGTGTCAGACTGGGAGCTGCCACCTCATAGGTCCACCACCCCAGTCAGGTCAGGGCCAGGGATGATATTACAAATTTATCAGCAATGTAGCTTCTGTTAAATTTGTAATGTCCGATTGTTCAGACACTGAAGCCAAGAAGAAAGGTTGACCACCATCGTGTGGAGCCCCACCCATTTCATATGACATACCCATCATGGTCTTGACCCTACTTTCCTATGTCATTGGACTTTGAGGCGTGACTCCTGCTGCACCCTCCTACCCTATGTGTATCTCCTCCCACCACTCTACCTTTACCCTGCAACTGCCTACCTGAGGCCGCCGCAGCCTAATCACCAGGCAGGGCAGGCAGTGGGTCTGGAGCAGAGGAACCCACGAGGGATGGGGCACACAGGGTCTTTAAAGATAAAGGTTAGAGTAAAATTTACTAACTTTATACGTAAATACTGTATGTATATCAGCGGGGGGGTAATTTAAAACTGTACTTTAAAAATGCATACCAGAACTGTTCCAGACCCAATTGGGGCTACATTTGCAGCACACACAAATAACAGAGGAATTCATAATAGTTTTTTTTCAGTTGCTTACTGGTGTTAAGCCAAGTTATAGTGGCACTCAAGGCATCGTGTACAACCATCCTGCCTCCGTACCCTGTATTTTATTATTAACATGTATTTATAGAGCCAGGGGCATAACTACAGAGGAAGCCGACCCTAATTGATATACAATTTCAATATGTCTTGGTAAAATAGGTCAACTTACCAATGGTTTGGGGCCCTAAATTAAATTTGCTGTGGGGCCTGGTAACATCTCATTACGCCACTGTATAGAGCGCCAACATATTGAGCAGCACTTACTTGTACACCCACTGGTCGCTCAATGGCACACACCTTGACTCTCTTGCCTAGTACCCTTCCGGATTCTACCTCACTGTCCCCAACCCATTCTGGCTGACGTAAAGCCTGCAGGACAGGCAGGTTCAGACCAACTTCCGCACAATGTTTGTGGGCCGCAGAAGGGTACAGTGCCCCGTATCCGATTCCATACTATTAAACGAACACAGTGTGCCATGCCCCTTCTGTGACATCAGAACAGGCCGGGGCAGGTCTATATCTATAGGGAAATGCACTGGGTAAGGGTCAGGTACGGGTGCTCCAGAGTAGAGTTAGGGTCAGGTGTGGGTCTTGCACAACATTCTATTCACATACGCTGATTGGTTTAGAGAGGGGTACCACCACCCACCCAGTAGGACAGAGGGTTTCTTTAAGTCCTTTGTAGGAAGGCCTAATAAAGCTAAGCTGTTACCTTTCTGTATGGGTTTATCAAATATCCTATGCATCATCTTAAAAACATATTCCCAATATGCAATTGCCACTGGACATGTCCACGAGGTGAGTAGGAAGTCTCCAACCTCTACACAGCCCCAGAAGCAAGGGATGGAAGGGTATATTTTATGCTTCCTTTCTGGAGTGATATACCATCTTGTTATCAGTGGCATGGGGTGCAATCACACCCGGGGCCCGCTCCCTGCCTGTTATCACTTTTTATAAGTTGAATTTTTGATAGCCATGTTAGGTGATATCCTTAATATAGGCCATTTAACAAAGGTCGAGTTTGTGAGGATTTTTCTACCTCGAATAAACTCATAACTCGAATGTTTACTTATTTATGAAAAACCTGAATGTAAAAATCACTGTAAAAAAAACCGAAAATCATGAAGGCAAAAAACATCTTCAAATGGATAAAGGGACCTCTGCCATTAACTTCTACATGACCTTGACAGGTTTTAGCTGGAGTATTTTCGGATTCTGGCTTTTAGCATCTTCGGGGCATAATAAAGCTCTAAAAATTCAAGTTTTTTTTAGTGAAACCACCCTAAAAAAACGTAAGATTTCCTCGTCTGGCATATTCCAAGCAAATTCCATGATTTGCCTTCTTTTTCTTATGCTTTTCAGCAATGATCATCACTGACCCCAACAAAAAACAAATTTATTGTCATTCTTACTTTTTATTAATCATCTTTCCATTCAGGCCCTCTCCTATTCATATTCCTGTCTTTTATTCAAATCAGTGTATAGTTGCTAGGGCAACTTGGACCCAAACAACTAGCTTGCTAAAACTGCAAACCAGAGAGCTGCTGCATAAAAAACGAAATAGTTAAAAAACCACAAATAATTTGGCCCACCCTAGGCCACAGGGACCTGGCGCCTGCCCATCCACCGTCGCAAGTGCGCCACAGCTCCCCTTTCCCCCACCCCTGCACACAAGAGCATGTGCCAGGACCTGCCGAAGCATTGGGGATGGTGCATGCCCCTAAAGTCTTGTCGCCCTAGGCCTAGGCTTTTGAGGCCGGCAAATATTAAAAAAATATCAGTCTCTACATCATACTTAAAATCAACTCAAAGGTGAACTTTAATGTTTAAATTAATTTTAAGTAGACTTAGGGGTTGATTTACTAAAACCCAAATGTATCTTTATTTATATTATTTATATTTTTTTCTGAAAACAAAGTGAACCTAACTCCCTTCCACGAATTTAACTAATTTTTCAATAATTTTACTCAAAAAAATTGAAGCAACAAAAGTCACTACTAAATCAAATGTCACTTTATATCGTACAATTGACGCTCCCAGGCCTGGATTTGTATAAAAGCCTCATCACAATTGCTTCAGAAGCACTGGGGACATGCGGGAGATTTGCATGCTCTTGAAATATCCTGGGCACCGATCCCCATGCTCCAGACACAATGAGATAAGACTTGCGCATGTGCGTGCACAAATGAAATGGGCAGACGGGATGGGGAAAATTGGGTAGTGAGTGGTCCTGGCCTAGGGGTGCCCTATGTATAAATCCAGCCCTGGTCTTTCTGAAAATTAGATTTTATCGAATTCTGAAAATAACTCAACTTTTCCAGATTATCGGACGAAACCCCAGAGTTTTTAGGATTATTCAGAGCACATCACGTTGTCAGGAAACAACTTCAGGTACATCTGCCATTGACTTCTACATAACCTCAACATGTTTGAGATGGAGTATGTTAGATTTGGATTTTTAGCAGCTTTGGGTTATGATAAATTTGAGTTAATACATTTACAGAAAGCTGCTGTGTAGCCATGGGGGCAGCCATTCAAAGGAGAAAGGTTCAGGTTACATAGCAGATAGCATATTAGCTATCGGGGAGCAGAGAGAAGCAGGCAAGACTGGACTAGCTTGAGGGCCAGGACTCCGGGTATGCAGGTGAGAGGGTAAGTGCCCATCGTCTCCCCCCCCAGCTTTGCCCCTAGGTATGTGTCTCTTCTGCTTACCCCTAGTTCTGGCCCTGATTTTAATTACTTTAAAATACTTAATTTTTTTGGATTTGCTGTTACTTTAAACCTATTGTGTTGCTAGCAGTCTGTGAATAGACTTGACAACCCTTGATTATCTCCTTAATTAGAAATATGTGTTTTCCAGAAAATGCATTATCACCGCACTGGACAATTCCCATTTCTTTTGCATGGCTTCTCGAAGTAATCAAAGCAGATCAAAAGAAATCACGTGTTAGCTCTGCTTAGTTCTTGCTGTAATAATTGCCACCTAAAGAATAGTGATCCTAAACGGACTGAATGGGTATACTGTATTCTAGTTATTAGAAATATTCAGCTTTAATTCATAAACAAAGCAGTCGTCTTTGAAACAAAGGGAAACTATGCGACTTGTACCCTGCAGTTCTGATAGAAAGCCATGTAACATTGTCAGGAGTGTCTCACAGCCCCTGGCTTCTAGTGCTAACAGAACGTACCATTCTACAAATGTATCTCAAGCTCATTTTATCTGTATGAAGCTTTGCATCCATTCCAGACTCCCTCTGGCTTGTGACTTTCTTAGAATTACCTTTTCTACAAAGAATGCATGCCAGGAAACTTTAGGTGACCATACCTGGGCCATTAAAAGCTGCTGCATCAGTAGCTTATTGACCTGTGTATGGGGCCCACACTTGGGCCTATCCGTCTGATATCTGGCCAGAAATTGGACAAGTACAGTATCTCTCTGACAGATTTTATTTAACCATCTGACAAGGGCCGCAATGTCATTTTGGTCTGTAGGCCCCTCCATATCATATGATCGTTGAGCGCCGAGATCAATGATTTGATCAGCCAGATTTGGTCCAGTGTGTGGGTGGCCAAACTGGATCCAGGTCTGCTTGGAAAACTTGCCAAACAAACAGACCTTCCAGTGTATGGCCAGCTTTATAGCTTTATGCATCAGGGGTTAATGGGGTAACTATATAAATATATATGTTATAATTGGATCTATCATCCATAAGGTGGCAAGAATCCTATTAAAATAAACACATTGAGGCTTGTTTACTTCTGCAAGCGCAGTTGCATTTGCGCAAATTTCCCTGCAATCAGTTGAATGTAAAAAAACATTACAGGTACTTGCTCAAAATGTACTCCTTGCACTTCCATAATGCTGCACTTGCAGCTGCCTTCCTTCCGAATCAAGCATTGCTTTGCCTACTGACGCAGAGAAATCTTGGAGTTACTCCAGGGCAGGCCGGTCAGGTGCCCTAGGCAAGAACGCGCGCATGAGAAGCAGAAGCGCAATTACGCTAAAAATCGCAACAGCAGTCGGGGAGAGAGGGGATCTGACATGGGGTAGGACAGAGAAGGTACGTGCCTGGCACCCCCCCAGCTCTGCACCTAGGGACGTGCCTACTCTGCCTACCCCTTGTTCCGGCCTTGCTCCAGGGTATACTGTATATACAAACACACACACCCTTGCATGTACTAAACTGGATATTAATATCACAATAGCCTTGGATATTATACCTGTCCAAAAAGTCATCCAAGCCACAAATACAGGCATTAGTACAATCTGCTGTCACAACATCACCCAACAGGGTATTCCACACCCCCACTACCCTCATTGTTATGAACCATTTTTACAGCTTGAAGTGAAAGTTTTGCTCCTCAGGTATAAAGGGGTGTTCTCTGGTTCTTTGATCTTTTTATATGTGAAAAAAGATCTGTCTACAATGTTCTTTAATATACTTGAAAAGAGTAATCATGCCCACATTTATGGAAAGTACACCAAGACCCAGGTCTAGGGGGGGCAGGATTTTAGGGGGTGGCATGCTGCCCAACCACACCCACATTGGTTCAAAAACACTGGAGATGAGCCAGAGATACAATAGTTTTTTTAGTGTCTGTTTTAATTTCCAGTGCTCCGGTCCAGCTATGTTAATCCGGCCCGGATCATGTCCCATTGCAAGTGTTTTTTTTCCAGAGAAAAAAACCCCTACATGGACCGTCTACCCTCATAGCCTAATTGTTCCATCCCCCTTACCAGTTTAGAAGCATGTCTCTGCATTGTTTAAGGTTCATTAAAGGGGACCCATCACCCAAAAAAAATATTCAAAATCCAATGTTATCACATTAGTCAAGTAAAATGAACTTTAATTACACTATATAAATTATTTTAATCTTGTTTCCTTCAGTCCTGGAATTCATAATTACAGCAAGTAGGTAGGAGACATTTTGTGGAGACTGTTATTAAGTCAAGTCTTGTATCATCTCAGAATCTTGTTTGTGCACCAGAATGGGGGACCTGATGTCCATTTCCATGCCCTGGCTACACAATTAAAGGGTTAACAGAACAGGGGAATGTGGGGAGTGCTGAATGGAAAGTGAAAGTAATTGTCTGCCCCACCTCTATGGCTAAGGCATACAGGGACAGACAATATTTGATTGACAGCTGAGATTTTTTAACGAGCTTACAACAGCTATGAATGCTTTAATAAAAAATAGAAATTGGATTTCATGTTTAATTTGAAAAGGACTTTTATTATACAGATTTTTGTGTCTGGGTGTCAGGTCCACTTTAATATCCTTCTTAAAGACTGGTGCCCATAACAGCACGGCAAACTCAAGGGGAGGCCTTACCAGGGACCTATAAAGAGGTATAATTAAGTTTCATCCCTCAAGGTAATGTCCTTTTTCATGCAAGATAGCACTTTATTTGCTTTAGACACAGTTTGTTATCCACAAAAATCCCCAAATCCTTCTCAATTACTTAACTTTGTTAACATGCCAAGCCATCCAAAGCTGTATAATAAATACAGAGTAATAAGCATTCAATGCTTTTCACAGAATCAGTCAAGTGAAACTACATATTTCAGTACCTTCATGGTTGCATCACGATACATCCAATGATGTGGCACTAGTAATTAGTACTAGTTGTTAAGTGTTAAATGAACAAATTTAATGAAGACTCGGGAAGAAAAAAAATGCATTCCTTACACTAGTGCTACTTTAAAGAGCATTGAATACACAACATTATGTGTTCTCTTTCTGGGTTAGTCATATGAGCACCTGAAATAACACACAGGACTGTAAAGATCAAGGGACGTGTATGCAATGGTACTGCCAGGCGCCACCGGATATGAACAGTTTTAAAATGCACTACTCCAAGTTTCTGTAGAGCCCACAGAGACTAATAAGTCTATTTTTATTATATCTTTGCATTTCAGTTGCTATGATTAGCATTAGCTATAGAACCCAGCAGTAGTAGAACCCAATTGTGCTAAACATCTAAGTATCCAACTGGCTGTGATGTGGGGGCTCATATGTAATCCAAATACTGGTCCTGTGGAGTAATATGTCTCAAATGGAACAGTGAACTGTATAATGGTCCTTAAAGTGCCAATATTAGGGTTGATTCTTTGGTGTGAACTGATGATTAGTGCTACTATATAAGATAATCAGGCTTCCCATGAGATAAGGCATTGAGCCAGGAGCAACCTTTACAACTGTAATATTTCTGGGGCCAGGGTTGGACTGGACCAGTGGGACAGCGGTGGGCCCCCGGTCTGGGGCTTTAGAAAAGACTAGAGTGCTGTCCTCTTTATAGTTTTCTCTCTTGCTAAAATAACGTTTCAGCAACTGCAGTCCCAATGGCAGCCATCACTTTTCTTTGATGTAGCAATATTGTAAGCAGGAAAGAACCATACAGCCAAAACAGAATAAGATGACATACACTAGCATACACTGAATGGACCCAATTTTAAAAAGTAAACATGTCATTGACTTGTTTCAAGTGTCCAGCAATTTGTATGGAGGGGTAACAAATGGGAAATAAAATGGCAAAAGATGAAAAGAATCATCTTATCAGAGGGATCATATAATAAACTCTAATGTTTTGTTTAGCAGTAGGTCCTTCCAGCTGACACATGGGCACCCATTCTGATTAGAAGAAGTAAGGTTCCGTTGAAATATTTGCAAAGGATGTTTTACAGCGAGAACTGTGAAGTTGTGAAATATTCTGTTCTGTCTTGCATAAAAAAGGGCATTAACTCAAGGGATGAAAACATAATTATGCCTCTTTATAGGTCCCTGGTAAGGCCTCATCTGGAGTATGCAGTGCAGTTTTGGACTCCAGTCCTTAAGAGGGATATAAATGAGCTGGAGAGAGTGCAGAGACTATGTGCAACTAAACTGGTTAGAGGGATGGAAGACTTAAATTATGAGGGTAGACTGTCAAGGTTGAGGTTGTTTTCTCTGGAAAAAAGGCACTTGCGAGGGGACATGATTACACTTTACAAGTACATTAGAGAACATTATAGACAAATATCAGGGGACCTTTTTACCCATAAAGAGGATCACCGTACCAGAGGCCACCCCTTTAGACTAGAAGAAAAGAACTTTCATTTGAAGCAACGTAGGGGGTTCTTCACAGTCAGGACAGTGAGGTTGTGGAATGCACTGCCAGGTGATGTTGTGATGGCTGATTCAGTTAATGCCTTTAAGAGTGGCTTGGATGATTTTTTGGACAGACATAATATCAAAGGCTATTGTGATACTAAACTCTATAGTTAGTATAGGTATGGGTATATAGAATTTATGTGAAAGTATGGAGGGGTGTGTATGGATGCTGGGTTTTTATTTGGAGGGGTTGAACTTGATGGACTTTGTCTTTTTTCAACCCGATTTAACTATGTAACTCTCCCTGAATCAGTCATATGGGCTGATACACGAGATAGCTTTAAGAGGTGTTGGACTGGTTTTTAGCAAGTGAGGGAATACAGGGTTATGGAAGATAGCTCATAATACAAGTTGATCCAGGGACTAGTCCAATTGCCATCTTGGAGTCAGGAAGGATTTTTTTCCCCCTCTGAGGCAAATTGGAGAGGCTTCAAATGTTTTTTGTTTTTGCCTTCCTCTGGATGAACTAGCAGTAAAGCTTCCCATAGACGCAACGATTCTTCTTGCCGAACAACTGATTTTAGCGAAGTCCGACCAATCCTTGAAATTATCGTGCGGTTAGTGGGATTCGAACGATCGAACATCTTACGATTTTTCGGCCGACATCTGTCAGGACATTGATCGGCCAGGTCAAAAAATCTTTGTCAGTCCCAGTGCAATCTATTTATGTTAGCAGGGCCAAGCAGGCAGCTCCCCTTTGTTTTCGTGGCAAATTGGTCTTTTTAGTTGATGGACAATTCATACGATCGTTCCGAGAAAATCGTGGTCTCACGATGAGGATCGGATCTTTTAAAAATCTCAACATCTATGGCAAGCTTTAGGCAGGAGATAAAAGGTTGAACTTAATGGACATGTGTCTTTATTTTACCTAACTTACTATGTTACTTACTATGTTACTATGGTATCTCTATTTGCCTTTTAAATGCTACTCCGGTTGTTGCACCTATAGGGCAATGGGACATTGGAAAGTTTGTTGCCTAAGGAGGCATTTTCGCATGATAATGGTAGTCAACAGTTTTACAGGTGGCAATTTTGGTTAACAGTTGACACCAATACAAAGGTATTTTTAGATGTTTTGTTACCCATGCTGGAGACACTTTTGCAACATTATAAAATGAGTGCCTCTCTGCTGATTTTTCATCAGTGGCACTAAATAAAAAAATATCCTATACATTCAAATTTTCTGGGTTTTTTAATGTTTTTATCTGATCCTTAGCTCTATTTAAAAGTATTTTTCAATGAATGCATTATACTGTATATATAATGAAACACACACGTTTAGGTTAAGTGTTTGTTAAATTAACATTTGCAGAGTATGATCATTAAACTCTCCAAATACCTGCCTTTGTATTTCTCCCCAGGAGCAATTATTTTATTATTAACCTAGCTGTCGGCATCAACTATGATCCTCTGCAAATGTTTGCTAAAGGAGTTAATGCAAAGTCTCTTCATGATTTGTGAAGATAATACACAAAACTCGTGATATATCTGACAGTTACCTAAGTGACTTAACCATGTGATGCCTTCTGAGGGTGAAGATTATTTTTAATTACTAGATCTGCCTGTACAGTGCAACATGGTTTAAATGGGACAGTGCCTTCAGGAGGTTCCTATTTACAAAATTTCACAGTAATGTATCTTAAAATCCATTGGGATTCTCCTCCATATGTTAGGGCCTTGGTCAAACATTTTGAAGGACTAACATTTAAATGTGTCTTATGTGGAAGGTCATTAGTTGACAGGACACACAAAACACATTCTATACCATTTTTTCCATTACTCATACATCAGTCCCGGCCATGCCTCAGAGATGTCAAATCCTCACTCCCAATGTCATGATGCACCCCTCCAAGAGTCTCCTGCATCTGGCCAGAGGAACAGACAACTTTAGAAAAGAAGATTTTGACTGAAATTCATGGTTGAGTAGAGATAGGACATGGTATGTATATTATATAGTTAATAAAGCACAACCTATTGTATAAGGATATTATAAGTCACCATGAGTTCCATGACCATATAAAAGCATGAAGCTAAAGGCCAAGTGATTTTATAAAGGTCATGGAACTCCAAGTTGACATCTGTTTTATAACAGGGGGTACTTTATTTATTTTTATATACAAGTAACAGAAAGGACATCACTAAGCGCTTATTACAACTGATGATATCACTAAGCACAATTTATAAGGATATTATTTAAAGGATATTCATGGCTCTTGAGTATTATATTGATTCTAATCTCTTATGTGATACCCAGTGCACTTTTTCACTGAAAACTGCATCGATCTGCTTCTTTGATCTTCCCTTTGTCCCTGGACCAATGCACATGTGCAGTAGAATGAAATGCAGGGTTTTTGCTTCTATGTTTGGCTTTTTACTCTACTGCTTATGTTCACCTGGGCAGTGTCAAAATGGGGTGCCTGGGGCCCACCAGGAAACCTCATCTCAAGGGGCCCCTGGTACAAAATAGCACCCACAAATAAATATCCAAACAAAAACAAATTCCAAACTGGAGAGTTGAAAAAGCTAAATAATAGAAAAAAAAATTGAAGACCAATTGCAAAATGTTTCAGAATATAATTTCTACATCATTGTAGTTAATCTTAAAATGAACAATCTTTAATGTGTATCAGCCATCACAACATTACCTGGCAGGGAATTCCACAGCTTCAACTTTTTGTTATTGAAGTGAAATGGGTCAGATTCAATTATCACAACAGTGAAACTTAATTTTAAGAGGTAAAAAAATCTTTCAGCAAATGTTGAGTGATATGTTAGAAAAGCCTGCTGTAATAATTTATTGTCTATGTATCTCCACACTAGTAACATATTGGACACTGTATTTTTTTTTTTTAATATAAAAATACATATAAAAAAATAAGACAAGGTCCATTTTCTTTTTAGAATAAAACAAAAACTTGACGGATTCAATTAGTGTCAGTACCTGATGCTGCAGCAGTGGAGGATTCAGCACAGCCAGTAATTGCCAACACAAGCTTCTATGCTCTGTAGTAACTACTAGCAGTAGCAGGCCCAGACTGGCAATCTCTAGCAAATGCCAGAAGGACTGCTATAAGGTGCCATAGAAACTTAGTATTAAGTGGGCTGGTGGGGCTGTTTGGGCCTCTGTGTGGGCTGAAATGCCAGGGCCTATTTTCATTCTCAGTCCAGACCTGAGCAGTAGTTAAATTGGTTTCTTCTCACAGTCCCTTGTTACCACTTTCCAAAGCCGCTGAGTTACTGCTGCCTGCACATTCACATTAATTGTTCTTTGGTAGGCTGAGAGGACATCGCGTCACGCAGGGAGGGGTTACGTGTAGACAGCTGACGCAGTACACGCTGGCACCGCACACCATAGGGTTGCCACTTGGCCGGTATTTTACCGGCCTAGCCTGTAAAAATGATAGTTGATCCCAACGTTATAAATAGGAAAAAAAGATAAATATATAGGAAGGCCGTAGTGATGTGCGGGTCATCGTTTTCCTGACCCGCACCCGACCATAACCCGCCTGCTCCAACCCACACCCACGCCTCCGGGGTCCTTTTATAGACCCGTGCCGTCCCGCCCCACTGATGACATCACAATAACGTCACAAAAGGGGCAGGGTGAGCAGACGCAAGACTATAAAACTGGAACCCCCAACATTTGCCGACATTTGAAGGTGGCGCTTGCACCCGCCCACCACCCGCGAGGAGCAGTGCGAGGTCGACCCGAACCCGCCCGACTTGCTGGTTTGTGCCCAAAAGAATATAATTATATTACAAACATGCTATCAACAAAATGAAAACTCAGTTTCACAAAACTGACAAAATATCAATTCTCTGAATGAATACTGTTAGTCCCATTACTGAACCAATAAGAACAAAGCTTATTAACCTATAAGAAACAAAATGAAAAGTTGCCTAAGGCATTAGATACTATGTGACCTGCTATACTATGTAACTTTACACATAACTTGCTTTTGTTACATGGATGTTATACATTTGTGAGACAGATCTGCTTGTTAAGATTTAAAGAATGAAATTTGTAATGTAATGACATCCTTTTGTGCACAAACCAGATTTTGTTCTCATTCTTTAATAGAAACATGTATATATTTTTTATCAGTGTATATGGTCACAATACTTATGTACCTTAAATGACATTCATTCTGTTTATGATGCTCTATAGACTAGCTAGTTCCTCATGTGAGTAAGCTACATAAGATATAGCCACAGCATCATCAAGCAAAAAGTATAGCACTTACATATTTTTTACATATTTAGACCTATCAATATTTGATCTTCATTTAAAAAGTATATCAAAATAAAGGTATTTAAACAAAAATACAAGGAAAAACATAATTGTAATCATTTATTCCATTATTCATTCTTTATGTGGAAAAGGTAAGTGCACACTTGAATTGAATCCCTAGTATTATCCCTTTAACAGAAACAACCTCAAAAAAGGCAATTTTTAATGAATCACTTATCAGTCTCTGAAATTGACTGGGAGACATTTTTTCCCCACTCCTTTGTGCAGAGTTTCATCAGCTGTATAATGAGGGGTATTTTACATGCGAAGCTCTTTCAAATCCCCTTACATCGTCCTCAATGAGATTTAGATCTGGGCCTTCCAGAATCCTCCATAGATTTTTCCAATCATTCCTTAGTGGATTTACTGAAATGTTTAGAATTCATGTTGCAGGGTCCATTTTTGATTGCACTTGAGTCTTCTGACAGATGGTCTCACATTTAACTCAATGAAGAGTTTATAGTGGATTCATTGTTAACTGTCGGGCCCTGATTCGGCACAGCCAAACCATACAATTTCCACCACAATGCTTTACAGTTGGCATTATGTTCATCTGGTAAAAATTTGTTTTTGGTTTTTACCAATCATGTCTGGTTCTGTCACAATATAAATCTTTGCCTTGTCTGTCCAGAGCACCTTTTTACAGACGTCCTGATTTTTGCCTAGGTGTTCATAGGTTTTGCCCTCATGCTCTTTGTAGACAGGAAAAGGTTTCCTCCTGGCACACCTGTAGATCTATATTGTGCTGCCTTTTTCTAATGGAAGCTCTTTGACATCAATAGTGGACTTACCTGTAGGTCTCATGATGGAATTCTGGTACTTCTTTTAGCACTTTGAGATCTGCTCTTGGGTTGAATGTACTAGGAGGGTCTGTCTGGGCACTTGCAGGTGATTTTTGAACATTTTCATGCTGTAGAATCTTTTGAAATTCGTTCCCAAACTCAAAACATCTACAGCCTTCTTTCAAAATGCCTAGACCTAGGCTATCTAGGTATGGTGATACCCCATACTTCATCAACAAAGAGCAAACTACATGCCACAATGTCACAATCGGTGAGCCAAAACCTAGAACAATTGCCAATATCCCGGTCGCAGCTCATACTCAGGGCCGCCATTAGAAATCACGGGGCCCCGTACAACAAAATTTTTGGGGCCCCCTGGGCCCCGCCCACACTGACGACCAAGCTCCGCCCCATATCCCGCCCACATCGCAGTTAAAAGACCACACAGACATCAGCGCTAAACAAGTTACCCCCCCCCCACACAAGTTGTAAAAAGCTATTGATGGTCAGGGCCCCCTTATAAAAAAAATTGGGGCCCCAAAAAAAAAAATTTAAATTTTTTTTTTTTAAAAACATTGGTGGCAGGGGCCCCCTGTTAAAAAAAACTTGGGGCCCCAACAAAAAAATGTAAAAAAAACTAAAAAATAAACAAACATTGGTGGCAGGGGCCCCCTTCTAAGTTAAAAACAAATTGGGGCCCCAAAAAAAAATTTGAAAAAAAATTAAATTTTTTTGAAAAAAAAAAAAACATTGGCGGCAGGGGCCCCCTTATAAGTTAAAAACAAATTGGGGCCCCAAAAAAAAATTTGGAGAAAAAAAATTTTTTTGAAAAAAAAAAAATGGTGGCAGGGGCCCCCTTACAAGTTAAAAACAAATTGGGGCCCCAAAAAAAATAAAAAAAAAAAAAAAATTTTTTTTGAAAAAAAAAAAAAACTGGTGGCAGGGGCCCCCTTACAAGTTAAAAAAATTTGGGGCCACCAAAAAGAAAATTAATTTTTTTTTAAAAAAAAAAAACCCAAAAAAAAACAATGGTGGCAAGGGGCCCCTTACGAGTTAAAAAAAAAATTGGGGCCCCAAAAACAAAAGTTTTAAAAAAAAGATTGGTGGCAGGGGCCTATAGAATATTAAAATAATACATTGGTGGCCAGGGGATTAAAAAAAAACAAAACACAAACTGGTGTTCAGTAGAATTGAACTCATGGCTTCAGTACTTCAACTTCGCCTCCTTTCGTGACTTCGGGTCTTTTCACCGCTTCAGGACTTCGGCTTCGGCTGTTTTCGTGACTTCGGGTCTTTGCGCTGCTTCAGGACTTCGGCTGTTTTCGTGACTTCGGGTCTTTTCGGCGCTTCGTGACTTCGGGACTTCGGCTTTTTCCGTGACTTCGGGTCTTTTCGTCGCATCGGCTTCGGCTTTTCGGCACTTCCGCATTCGGCACTGAAGAGGCAAGACGTACGGCTCGGGCGCTCGTAAGGGGGGCCCGGATCTTCAAAAAAATGCAGCGCTGCCGGGCCCCCCTTCATGCCCGGGCCCGGTACGCTTGTCCCCCCTGTCCCCCCCTGATGGCGGCCCTGCTCATACTTCTACCTATAAAAGCCACCTTTGGGTTTAGGTAGAGCCCTCTGCTACTCGGGTGCTTAAAGTGAGAGGATCAAGGCAAAGGTTCTGAGTAAGCAAGCAAGGGAACCAGATCCTATAATGAGGACTGAGGTAGCTTATAAGAGTCAGAGTCAGGCAGGCCAGGTCGAAACCAATCAGTAACACGGTACACAGATGAAAAGTCAAGCAGGAAAAGAAAGTCGGTCCAGGAGTTTAAAGGATACAGGCAGGGGTCAGAATCAGTTTAGCAGAATAGAAGCACTCCCAGGAACTATACTAGATAGACCTATAAAAGGCGTAGAAGGAACTGAGAGGAAGGAATTTATAGGCTGCAATATTAGAAATATAGAACAGGTGTGGGTTAATAGAAACCACCTATAGCCATGATTCCTGCCTGAAAAACTAAGGATATTACTGAAGTGAACCAGAAGCCTAACAGACTGCTCAAGTAGGTGACTGCACAGAAAGCATTGAGTTCTCAGTTCTAATCCAGACAGGATGTTACGTTACAATTCTGAGATTTGTATAAAACAGGTTGCATTAAGATTCTAGTGTGCTTTCTATTATTAGGTATTTGAACTAGTTATAATGTAGGGGAGTACTGACTTTTTCCCACATGGAAAAGTTGCATTAATGTTTATTTAAATTAAATAATGCAGTACAAAATGTAAATGGCTCATGATTTTTGTTATATTGCATTATTACTTTATCAATATTGCCATGGGGTTCACTAATATTTTTACACTACTGTAACTACTAAATAATGGATACTTACTCCATAATGGAGTTAAGAGTGAGTATTAAGCACTTCCCATGCTGTGTTCCCTGTTCATGTTGTGCTACTTATAAATATTATGCTATAAATGCTGCTGCCAATCCAAATAACATAAAAGATCAAAGCAAAATAAAATTAATTTATAAGGTTTTCAAAGTCACCAAAGATTTGCCACACAAAAAAGCCATTCTATAAGTACACAAACATCAATACCTATTTAATCTGGCAGCACATGTTGCTTTGTTGGCTTTACTGCCAGAGGTAATTAAGTCACTCTTTGGAAGTGGCCCGAAAGGCTAATGCTCTCAGTATACTGGTATTTTGCTTTCCTGATGGGAATCAGTGAAGGGCATGTGAATAAATAAATGATTACTTAAAGAAGAGCATGCCTATTTATAAGAACTTTTGGTTTTAACTATATAAATATATTGTAGTTTTCAATTTTGGGGTTATTGTTTCATTGCATAAAGTGCAAATATTTGTTTATTCGTCGTGGATACAAATAATTTTCTTAGTTAGTGATTTGGGTTGTTGAAAGAAGGAGAGGCATCATCACTGCGGTGCACCAGTTTGTTAGGTACCCACCATTGATGATTAAGCTCAGACCCCAGGCTGGTGCTCCTGTTTGCAGAAAACTGGACTAGACTTGGGGTACTACTGTACAGCTCCACAATGCTCTCTATGGACCTGGGCCATGTGCACTTGTGTAGCTGCTTTTAAATTCTATGTTTTTCACTCTTCTGCACATGGACATAGCTTACATACAGTAGACCAATGGATAAAACCCCAGGCCAGTGCACTTTTCAGCAAGCAGGAGCACTGGCCTGGGGTCTCAGGTTCAGGGCTTCCATCAGGGGGGCACACGGAGTACAGCTGTACCAGGCTCGGTGGTTTTTAAGCATAAAGGGGGGCCCGGCCATGGAAGCAGCACCAAAATCCTCTGAATGCATTTGGAAGTCGATGAATGTTGCCGAAAGTCGACCAAAGAAGCTGAACACCAATGTTGTTTTTAAACCTCAGGCCACCAATATTTTTTTAAACTTTTATGGGGTGACATTGGCCACCAATGTTTTTAAAGAACTTTTATAGGGGACCCTGGCCACCAATGTTTTTCTTTAACATTTGGAGGGGCCCTGGGGCCCTGGCCACAAATAATTTTTTATAACTTGTGGGGGTTATTTTTACTTTTTTAGTGCTAATGTCTGCGTTGCCTTTTTACTGTTATGTGCAGTGGTGTAACTAGATGATAATGGGCCCCACAGCCCCCAACATATCCAGAGGTTGACCTGTTCTATGAATATATATTGAAATTGCTCATTAACTATGGCCTCACGGGACCCCTGTGCCTTCTGGCCCCCCTTGAAACTGCAGGGTCTGCTTCCTCTGTAGTTACACCCTGGTGGTGTGGGCAGGACCTGGGATGAGGCTTGTGGCTGGGGCAAGTGGGGACCAGGGGGTCCTGAAAATTTTGACGTAAGGGGCCTCGTTATTTCTGATGGTGGCCCTGCTCAGGTTAGTGATTATAAGCATTAGGGAGTGTCTAACAAATATGCACCCCTAATGATTATGACTTTAACCCTGCACACAAAAATGAAATGTATTGTGGAGTGTGCTTTGTGTATCCAGTTACAGTGATACGTGTAAGAGTAAGATAATGGCTAAAAGCTTTGTTGTGACAACTATGCAGTCTCATTCCATTCTCAAGAAGACGCACTTTTATCATTTTTTACATAACTGGCCCCTAAGAACTTGCCCTGAAGAATCCTGTACAAATGAATAAACAATTGTGAAATTTCCCTCTGGGGAATAGCATTGTATTTCTATTTAGGCCCCTCCGACCTGTGCCTAAGACAGCAACTTCAGGGGTTTTGGCCCTCGGGTGCCTATATAGGAAAAAAATGCTGAGTGGGGTAAAATTCTCTTTTCCAGTTGACTTTCTGCTCATGCGTTGATCAGAATATGCCCCTGCTGGGAAACATTGGCAAACCTTATATTCACTAGTTTGATAAATATAACTCAGAGTGGGAATGAGCGAACTTGTGCCGTTTCACTTTGTGAAAAATATGCGCAACTGCAAAAATTCACAAAATGCATTAATCAATGGACATTTTTTCGCTGTGACCACATTGGAGTCTATAAGCATTTTTTCGAGGCGACAGCCGGAGAAACATTTCACTCCTCATACAGGCAATAAATTGCTGACAATATGTTCTCAAAAACTGAAAGTATCACAAATGTTTTGTACTGTGTTCAAGGCTACAGTATATTCTGCCTAATAAAGTTCATTTTCAAGCAATGACTTAAAGGATACGCAGCAGACAGGTAGGTGTGAGCCAGGAAAGGAGACATAGGAAGTTAGTGATTTCAGTTGCATTACAAACTGTGCATTGGCCCAGAAGTTATCTGCCAAGTTAATACTTATAGCATCATGTCATGTAATGTGTATGACCAGCGGTGTTTTCAAGTGCTTCATTGTTATGGCTATTTCTGCACCATACAGACTGCTGGTTCCTGGGGCTTCCTGACAAAAAAGTTAAGCAATAACAATAAATAATTAAATAATATGTATGTGCTCTTTCTTTATATATTTGTATTGCCAGGTTATTTGGGAAATACGATGGTGTGCACTAGCTTAACCTATTCAGTCATACAAATATAATTAAAAGTTAACATAACAGGAAAAAAATCAAGTAAAAAAAGTTAGAACTGCACTAATATTTTGAACTTTTATTTAATAAAGGACATCCTGACAGCCTCCCTACAAGTTGCTATCAGAATGTTCTAGTCATATAAATTCCTCCTGCCCTTAAACTTGAGCATCATTTAGACACGCAAGTTAGGGAGCCATCCACATCCAGGCCCCTTTACTTACTGCCTGCCCTAAATCAGGGTTGACTTGGGCAAAAAGCTAGACTACCCCTGCTGCAAGGGCAAAGTGAATGAGCATGAAGTGCTGCACTTTTGCGCCTCTTAGTGTTCCTACACTTATGTCAACAGCAGTAATAAGTGATCCCCCAGTGACTTCATAGAATCTGGACTAATCAATTATAAATGCACAAGAGCTCAACCAGTAATAGATCACAGAAGTAGAACACCTGCACATATATGTATTTGTGGCGTTGTATGCTGGTGATGTAACGTAACCCTCTTCCAGGCATGGGTGCAGGATGTGTACTGTGCACCCCTCTCCAGACACGAGGTTTCCTTATCGCGTTTGCTGTGGAGCGGTCTCCGGTGGATTTACACCACTGGTAATTCCATTGTGTATTGACGATCAGTCCAGCTACATTTTAAATTGCTTTTCTGATTGGCCTTTTTTCCACAAAAGTTTACTAAAAAAACGAGAAAAAACAAAAATGCAAAAACAGCACATGTACAGACCTACGCAAGGGATCCATGGGAACTAAAATGTAAGGTGGCAACACAGTGTTCCTGGCAAAGAACCCCAAGCCCAGGGGGGAAAAAAATTGGGGATTTGGGAACCCCATCAATAAATTAGCCTTTCCTTGTCCTTTGAAATATAATCCATTTAATACTTTCTATGTACCTTAATTTCCATTTGATACCTTGAATACTAGGAACTCAAGTTATCCAAATATGAAAATCTCCTGTGTGCCCAGTCTGCAGTGTTTGGGTGTCTGTAGGAATGAATGTAAGAGATAGTACAGATGTGGCTGGGCAGCATGCCACCCCCTGGGCCACCATCAGTGGTAGTTGTGCCAGGCCCAGGCCAAAAGGGGGGGCTGGTGGTGCTGCCCTATTTGAATTAGCTGCCCCCCCTTGACAGTGCTGAAGTGAAGTGCCGAAGTCCCAAACTGCCCAAGAGCCGAAGTGCTGAAGTCCAGAAGCGCTGACGTTTGGGCTGGCCACCAGTGAAGTTTTTTTTAACCTTTGTGGGGGGGCCCCTGACCACCAATTGTTTTTTTACTTGTATGTGGGGCTTTTCTGTGTGTGGGGTCTCTAGGGTGGGGGCCTGTGGTGGTGGTCGGGCCCAGAAATATTTTTTTCGTACAGGGCCCGTGATTTCTGGCCACCCATCGATGTGCCATGGACCTTTGTGGACTTTCCACAAATCTGGGTCTGTTTAGAAGTATGCCTTACTCTAGAAACATGATAACAGTTGTGCAGAGGCAGAAATAAACAAAAAATAAAGATAAACTGCAATGGTGTCCTTACTGCACTGAATTTAATCAAGACAGCTTTCCACGTGTTGGCAAGGCAAGCATTTGATTTTATTTAAACATTTAACATGCTATCTATGGAATTATTCTTTCAGTTGGTCTCTTTTATTTTCTAAGGTTTTCCAATTATTAGCTTTCCTCTTCTTTTCATATTGTTGCCTATTTGCTGGGGTAATTAAGCCTGTGGACAAAACTGTAAATTGGGTAGCAGGTCACAGTTTGACAGACCTGGGATAGGTGTTGGTCTACCCAGGACATGCCTGTCTCTATTTTGGAGTTCCAGTTTACATCCAAAGTTGACTATATTTGCATGGCATGGAGGGAATCTGGTAAAAGCATTCCCTTGCTGCAAGTTCTAAATGCTGAAACAGGGCACCAAAAGCAGCAAACTGCTTCAGGTAAATTTAAGAGCTGAATTTGCATTTTTCAACCTGGAAATTTTTCTCTGCACTAGCGACGGGACCCCTCATATCTGCACTTGCTTTCGGTATCTTCATCATTTACTTTATTGTTTCCTTTATTTTGGTAGATACCAGCATCATAATAACTTTAGATGCACTGTGGGAATATATGTTGCTTTGGAACTGTCGGCTGAGTTACTTTCTTAGGAAATCGCTTTAGATTGTAAAAAATAATTAAGGCTGCCCGAAGCTGTAATATTTGCATCAACTTTCACTGATCTCGAAAAAACAGGTCTGTGAGAATTATAACTACACAGAAATGTACTTGCTTAAATGTTCTCTTTCTCTATGCACAATGCTTGGCAAGAAGAAGCTTTCCTGAGGCATTCAGTTAAACCTGGCACAAGGAAATGCATTCAGTTTATTTAGAAATGCATGTCTGGGATATCAAACTGGTAGAACCGGTGTCTGTACTATGTAGGCAATAGATCTCATATATGAAAAGATGCCTTTGAGTCTTAAAAACCTGTAATTTCACTGAAATGCAGCATTAGCAAAGTAGAAAAAGGTTGCCTTAAAGAAAAGTGTTTTGTTACATTACAGGTAAATTACCTGCTTATTATTTCTGCATGGATGAGCTTCTTGGCTGTCATTCATGAGAATTATAACTTTAAGTCTATCTTGGCCTTCTGATAGTATATTATTGTAAGGCTCAGGAGCTTCGGCATGCGCTAGGGGGGTGATAACGGATCACTAGTACATAGAGCACAATTGCACTCTCTGCATTAGAAGAGCTGAAATTCCAATGTAAAAATCGGAATTTGGGCTCTTCATTTAACCACTATCACCCTATGCAGTGGCATAACTATAGAGAAAGCAGACCCGCGTTCACGGGAGCCTGGGGAGCAGAGGGGCTCTTCCTCTAGAGCAGTGATCCCCCAACCAGTAGCTTGCTCACAAACCCCTTGGATGTTATATTTCTGGATTGAATACAAGCTTTAATTGCATAAAAACCACATGAACTGCCAAACAGAGCCTCCTGTAGGTTGTCAGTCCACATAGGGGCTGCCAAATAGCCAATTACAGCACTTATTTTGCACCACCCAGGAACATTTTTCATGCTTTTGTTGCTTCCCAAATCTTTTTACATCTCAAAAAAAAGGTTGGGGCCCCCTGCATTATATATTAAAATCCCCCCCTACTTTTTCTTTAAATTGTACACTGGCCCGGTGCAAGAATGCGGTGGGTTGTGGCAAGGGAGGGAGGATTGTAGCAAGAGAGGGGTTGCAGACAGGAGCATTTATGCACTCTGGCCCATCCAAAGATTACTTTTTGGCGGGCGGGCCCGGTGCGCTCTTGTTACGCCACTGACCCTATTTTGCCTAATTCGAATGAAGAAGAAAGCATTTAAAAACTATAATTCAGACTAAGTGGAAACATTCTCATAATGCCCTGTCTGGTATGATACCAGTAATTAGAGGAAAGCTGATATAATTCCAATTCTTTAGTTCAGTTTTAACTAATCTGCTTATTCTAATTTTCAAAGACTTGCTTTTATTTGGTTTGTTCCAATATAAAGGAGGCAAACTGATTCCATTGCTTTAAAGTCATTACAATCTGAAACTGGCTGTAATAAACTGTCAATTTAACAATACTGTTTTCATATTAAAATGCTCTTATGCATTATTCTGTCCACACCTGAGGGATAAATCCTCCAGTTTATACTTCTGGGTGATCAAAGGGCATTCCTTGATATTAGAAGAAAGAAACTTTCATTTCAAGGTGCAAACGGTGTGTATTTTACAGTGAATGATATGGAATTCCTTTCATACACAGCATTTTTCTATAAGGCTAAATAGGTCTTAATCATACTTACTGCATTCAATTTTGTCAAACTGATGAAGTGCCTTACCCCAGAGCAGGACCGGACTGGGATTCAAAATAGGCCTTGGCATTCCTAGTACAAAGAGGCCCAAACATCCCCCACCAGCCCACTTAATAGTCACTTTCTATGGCATCTTACAGCAGCCCCTCTGGCATTTGCCAGAACCCACAGATTGCCAGTCTGGGCCTGCCCCAGAGACAGAATATAACTGGAGACACGAAGAGGCCATTGATTAAGCTTAAAGGTGGGATGCTCAAGAATTATGTTAAAAAGTGCTGCCTTCCTGAAGCTGACTGGATAATTCTGTCTGCCTCTTGAGAATCACTCAGTATCTCTCTTGGTATAGGCAGGGCCGCCACTGGTATATGGTCTCTCTTGGTATAGGCAGGGCCACCATGGCCCGGATATGAAGGGGGGCCCAGCAGTGATGCAGTTTTGAGAGAGCTAGGTCCCCCTTGAGAGCGCCCGAGCAGTGGGGCCATTTTTCAAGTCCCGAACAGCGAAATGCATAAGTGCCGAAAAGCCGAACAGCCGAAGGACCCAAAGTCACAAAAACAGCCGAAGCCGAAGTCTCAAAGCGGTGAGAAGACCCGAAGTCAAGAAAACAGCCGAAATGTAAGTCCTGAAGCGGCGAAAAGACCCGAAGTCACGAAAGGAGGCGAAGCTGAAGTTGAGTTGAGTTCAATTCTACTGAACACCGAATTGTGTTTTTTGTTTTTTAATCCCCTGGCCACCAATGTATTATTTTAATATTCTATAGGCCCCTGCCACCAATGTATTATTTTAATATTCTATAGGCCCCTGCCACCAATGTTTTTTTAAAAATTATTTTTTGGGGCCCCAATTTTTTTTAACTTGTAAGGGGGCCCCTGCCACCAATGTTTTTTTTGAAAAAAACTTTTTTGGGGCCCCAATTTTTTTAACTTGTAAGGGGGACCCTGGCGCCAATGTTTTTTTTTAAAAAAAAATTTTTTTGTTGTACGAGGCCCCGTGTTTTCTAATGGCGTCCCTGGGTATAGGTATGGGGTTAAAGCTTAGGGACAAATATATGCCTCGGAAGTCTTTTTCACACTTCACGCAACTTCATCAGAAGTTAATTCGCAGCAAATACGCATATTTATCAAAATGTGAAATTTTGTCTCAGCAGATGGAATTGCTGTAAGTGGCCACTTAATATTAAAAATGTCCAAGGAAGCAAAATCATCATCATCATCATTTATTTATATAGCGCCGACAAGATACAGTGCTTTGATAAAGACAAAAGAGAATGTCATAGACATGAGCATACCCTAAAACAAATGTGGCATGAGCTTCAAATGGTAAAAAAAAGTTTAAAAAACATATATGTAACAACATAAAAACTTTTAAAACATAATCCCACATTAAAATGTGAAAAAATCCAGTGGTTTGCATTTTTTAATGACTTTGTGGCATACAGTGATATCATACAGGATATGATGTCACTGACATAAACATAATATTGTTGTTGTAGCTTCATCTTAACAGCCAGGCAAAAAGGCTAACATCTTGGAAAGTTTGCACTTTGATAACGATCGTTCGTCTGAGTGAAAATTTGCCTGGCAAAATGGCGCAAAACTCCTCTATCCCTGAGCATTTTTTTTTTTCATTAGAAAAGCCCACCTCTCCCTTTGTAAATTTGCCCTTTAGTCTATGTTGGACCCAAACAGTGGGATAATATTTTAAAAAATAGCTGGGTGTACTTGGTTTTCTATCAAAAGCTTTAAGGAATTGTTCAGTATAAAAAAAAAATATTTTGCACAGCCTATCTATTCATCCAGTTTTTATTTTTACACTGAATCGTTCCTTAAATTAAATAATAATGAGTTTGCCGAACAACAGGACAACAGATCTACAATTAACAGTATTGCCCCTGTACACATAATGCATAATATATAAAAAGTGTATCTTACCACTGTGATTTAGACAGACTGTCCCTTATTTACCATGCACGGACAAGACTTATTGCTTCAAATTCATTAAAGGGATACTGTCATGGGAAAACGTTTTTTTTTACAAAATGCATCTGTTAATAGTGCTGCTCCAAAAGAACTTTACATTGAAATACATTTTTCAAAAGAGCAAACAGATTTTTTGTTTATTTAATTTTGAAATCTGACATGGGGCTAGATATTTTGTTAGCATCCTAGGTGCCCCCAGTCATGTGACTTGTGCTCTAATAAACTTCAGTCACTCCTTACTGCTGTACTGCAAGTTAGAGTGACATCATCCCCTCTCTCCCCCTCCCAGCAGTCCGGCTAATCTGAGTCGCAACTCCTTCAGTTACACTGAGTAGGAGAAACAATAGCCTACCTGAATGTAGTTCCAGAGTGAAGTGTTGGCTCTTTCTGAAAGCATATGAGCAGACAAAATGACCTGAGATGGCTGCCTACACACCTGCAACTAAAAAAATACAATTATTGGTTCAAGAACAATAATTTTAAATAGCAAATGAATTCCATGCAAATTCATAGTGTAATTTAGTAATAAAAACGATACCATAAAAATCCCTTTAATATTGCACAGTAAAGCAGGAGGGAGGGGCAACCTCTGTAACACATCACTCTGTGTGTATTGAAAGTTTTACTTTTAATAAATATACTTAACTTGTCTTTCATGTGATAACAATGCTTGATTATGTCATTATTCCTTATCATGTGTTTCCCATTCTATTCAGTTCAGTTTCTTGACTGTCACTGAGATTGTTTGAACAAACAACATAATAAAATTAAGTTGATAATTATATTATACAATTAAAGGAGATGGAAATGTTTAAACCAAGTAAGCTTTATCAGAAAGGTCTATATGAATACACCAGTAAACCCTCAAAGTAATGCTACTCAGATTCCTCTGTCAAAAGAAACACAGCATTTCTTTCCTTCTATTGTGTACACATGGGCTTCTGTATCAGACTTCCTTCATTCAGCTTAAACCTCCAGGGCACGGGCTTGAGCATGCTCAGTTTACTCCTCTCTCCCTTCCTCCTCCCCTCCCTGCTGTTATCTGAGCCCAGAGCTATGAATGAGCAGGGAGAGACTCAAGCAGGAAGTGATATCACACCAAGCTAATATGGCAGCTGCTGTCCATACCATAGAATGGTATGGTAAAGCATTCTACAGAATAAACATACTGTTCTAGCTTGCACTATTGTAGCTAATCTTCCGGCAATAATCTGCCTCTGTAGTTTTCCTTCTTCTTTAAAGACACACAAAAACAGAGCTGGCACTTTATCCATACCGTCAAGTATTACACACTATTTCAGACAAATTATATTGTGATTCTATAATGACATTAAAAAGAGCACAGTTGTATGTCTTTAGGTATTTTATATTTCTCTCTGATGACTCTATAGGGCAGGAGACAATGTATGCTTATTGCTACCTGTACAGAGACATATATATATATATATATATATATATATATATATATATATATATATATATATATATATATATATATATATATATATATATATATATATATATATATATATATATATATATTCTCAGCCTGCAGAAAAGCATCTGGAACCACTACATTGGCCAAGGTAGAAGGGCGATGAGAATCAGCCTCATTCAGTGTCGGACTGGGACACCAGGGGCCCACCCAAAAACCTCAGACCAGTGGCCCACCAAAAAACCTTAGACCAGGGGCCACTTTTAGTACTATTATTCTTCATCTCCTCAATCAACCTCTATTCTCCTAGTCTGTTTTCTTTACATACTATAATCAATTATTCCATCTATTTAGCCTCTTTGTTCTCATAGAAATAGGGAATGGCCATGAAATAGGCCAAAAATTTAACAGCATGAGGGCCCACTGACACCTGGGCCCACCGTGAGTTTTCCTGGTATCCCGGTGGGCCACTCCGACACTGGCCTCATTTATTGTTAGCCTTAAATATGAGAGATAGAAACTCATTATCCAGAAGAACCCATCTATGAAAAACATATCTTAAAAGGGTTGTAAGGAAAGTAAAATTGCAATTTACTTGAATTTCTATTCCTAACTGTCTAGATAAAATGTAATATAATTTTTATCTTTATTTTTCAGCCATACTGACAGCAGGAGGGAAGGTGCAGCTTCCTAAGACTCCCTCTTACTTGCAGTTGGGTCCTGGCAATGTGAGAGAAGAGCACTCTTAGCCCTTAAACTTCAGTTGTGCTGACAACCCTTTTCATTTATATACCCTCCCAAACAGGTGTATAAAGTTCACAAAAATATCATGTACTGTTGCTCTGCACTGGTAAAACGAGCCTATAGTATCCTCCTTCATAGATGCATTTGATTATTTTCAGTGCTTGTATTTTTAGGAGTCGGTACATTTTTTGCGATTCCAAAATTGCCTTTGACTCAGACTCCACAGCTCTGATTTGAACAGTGTATCCAAAACATTTTGGTGCACGTTGATACTGCAAATAAAATACAGCTTCACCCTACTTCGTTCTGACAGTTTCAATTAAATGCTGACGAGAAAAGGTAAAGAACAAGCTGTTTTGTGATGATGACAAAGGAACACTTGGGGACATTTGGAATGGCAAGTGACTGTGCTCAGCAGGCAAACATTTATCACATGTATTAAAATTGATATCTTGGAACTGCTACTACTGAGAACAGAGAACATTGTCCGAGGAACAAGGGGAGGGTGTCACTTGGCACCACTGTTGCAAATGAAAGCTTGTTGATTTTAGCCTTTATTTGTAAAATATTATGTTGTTTTTTTGTTTTCACTTTCTTAGTAAACACAATTGGATAAATGCTTTTAATCCAGCATTACAAAAGGTAATAGACTGAGGTACAGGTATGGAACCTGTTATCCAGAATGCTCAATTCCTGGGGTTCTCTGGATAAGGGAGTCGTTCCATAATTTGTATCTCCATTCCTTAAGTATATTAAAAAGTAAACTACACATTAAATAAAACCAATGAGATGGTTTTACCTCCAGTAAGAATTAATTATATCTTATTTGGGATCAAGCTCATTTATTATTACAGAGAAAAAGGAAATCATTTTGAAAAATACAAATTGTTTGTTTAAAATTGAGTCTATTGGAGCTGACCTTCCCGTAATTCAGATCTTTGTGCATAATGGGTTTCCAGATAACAGATCCCATATATGTTTTACATATAAGAGATATTTATTAGATCATGTTTGACCACTTGTTTGTTGTATAATGAATATTGATATAATGAGATTTCTATATTTTACAATGGGTTCTTATATCATTTAGCCTAGCCTGTTCTATAGATATAAAGCATAATAAATAAATAGGTTAAAAGTGATGGGGAGAGTTTGTTAATGACAAACCGTGTGGCTGTATATGTTTAATTCTACACTTCAGATTTGGAGGTGATTGGGAGCATGCCTTTTTCTATCGCCAATGATGCCAAAGGACATCAGCAAATGCAAATTGCATATGCATGTAGAGTAGTAACAAAGAAGAAACTGTCTAACCGCTACTTTAAAAAAAATAATAAAAAAGATTTTAACTTGTTTAAAATGGATTACACTGAAATAATCAGAAAGTGCTGGACTTCTGTAAACTGTGTAAATAAATATTATTGGTCCTGTGTTTATAGGGGAAAGGGATTACGTATTGGGTAAGTGAAACACAATTAATGGATTTTGGTACAAGTCAGGAGAAACTTTAATTTTAACTTTAACTTTAAATAGGTAGGCTTAATTAATCCAAACGTCACACACACACATATATATATATATATATATATAAATATATATATATATATATATATATATATATATATATATATATATATATATATATATATATAGTCAACTACAAGAGGTCCTCTGCACTCAACCCATTATCAATATATTTAAGACAGAGACATTTTGTGCATACTGCTACTAAAAAATGCCTTACCCTTTAAACAACACAGGGATTGTTTGTCCATATATTGCAATATATTTAAGCTGGCCAACTACGTCAAAGTCATCCCATATCTGGCCAGTCCTACGCTTAATTTTCATCTGATTCATTAAGAATTCAATTGCTTATACATTTTACAAAGGGACTAAGTTTTACCTGCAACTTACTAGCTGCTTTCAAAGTAAAACTCCCAAACTTGGCTGCCCTTTTATTAGACACCAGTGGGATCACCTGACTATAGCTGGGAGGGGTGGGAGCTACAACATAGAGCTGGTCACTGCTCCTGTATAACTATAACAAACAAGGGAAAGTTGTGCTCACCACTATTTTTTAAAACCATTAGGCGGGGGTGCAATGAGGGTGTGACCACAAAATACATATAGTCAACTACAAGAGGTCCTCTGCACTCAACCCATTATCAATATATTTAAGACAGAGACATTTTGTGCATACTGCTACTAAAAAATGCCTTACCCTTTAAACAACACAGGGATTGTTTGTCCATATATTGCAATATATTTAAGCTGGCCAACTACGTCAAAGTCATCCCATATCTGGCCAGTCCTACGCTTAATTTTCATCTGATTCATTAAGAATTCAATTGCTTATACATTTTACAAAGGGACTAAGTTTTACCTGCAACTTACTAGCTGCTTTCAAAGTAAAACTCCCAAACTTGGCTGCCCTTTTATTAGACACCAGTGGGATCACCTGACTATAGCTGGGAGGGGTGGGAGCTACAACATAGAGCTGGTCACTGCTCCTGTATAACTATAACAAACAAGGGAAAGTTGTGCTCACCACTATTTTTTAAAACCATTAGGCGGGGGTGCAATGAGGGTGTGACCACAAAATACATATAGTCAACTACAAGAGGTCCTCTGCACTCAACCCATTATCAATATATTTAAGACAGAGACATATGGACAAACAATCCCTGTGTTGTTTAAAGGGTAAGGCATTTTTTAGTAGCAGTATGCACAAAATGTCTCTGTCTTAAATATATTGATAATGGGTTGAGTGCAGAGGACCTCTTGTAGTTGACTATATGTATTTTGTGGTCACACCCTCATTGCACCCCCGCCTAATGGTTTTAAAAAATAGTGGTGAGCACAACTTTCCCTTGTTTGTTATAGTTATACAGGAGCAGTGACCAGCTCTATGTTGTAGCTCCCACCCCTCCCAGCTATAGTCAGGTGATCCCACTGGTGTCTAATAAAAGGGCAGCCAAGTTTGGGAGTTTTACTTTGAAAGCAGCTAGTAAGTTGCAGGTAAAACTTAGTCCCTTTGTAAAATGTATAAGCAATTGAATTCTTAATGAATCAGATGAAAATTAAGCGTAGGACTGGCCAGATATGGGATGACTTTGACGTAGTTGGCCAGCTTAAATATATTGCAATATATGGACAAACAATCCCTGTGTTGTTTAAAGGGTAAGGCATTTTTTAGTAGCAGTATGCACAAAATGTCTCTGTCTTAAATATATTGATAATGGGTTGAGTGCAGAGGACCTATTGTAGTTGACTATATGTATTTTGTGGTCACACCCTCATTGCACCCCCGCCTAATGGTTTTAAAAAATAGTGGTGAGCACAACTTTCCCTTGTTTGTTATAGTTATACAGGAGCAGTGACCAGCTCTATGTTGTAGCTCCCACCCCTCCCAGCTATAGTCAGGTGATCCCACTGGTGTCTAATAAAAGGGCAGCCAAGTTTGGGAGTTTTACTTTGAAAGCAGCTAGTAAGTTGCAGGTAAAACTTAGTCCCTTTGTAAAATGTATAAGCAATTGAATTCTTAATGAATCAGATGAAAATTAAGCGTAGGACTGGCCAGATATGGGATGACTTTGACGTAGTTGGCCATCTTAAATATATTGCAATATATGGACAAACAATCCCTGTGTTGTTTAAAGGGTAAGGCATTTTTTAGTAGCAGTATGCACAAAATGTCTCTGTCTTAAATATATTGATAATGGGTTGAGTGCAGAGGACCTCTTGTAGTTGACTATATGTATTTTGTGGTCACACCCTCATTGCACCCCCGCCTAATGGTTTTAAAAAATAGTGGTGAGCACAACTTTCCCTTGTTTGTTATAGTTATACAGGAGCAGTGACCAGCTCTATGTTGTAGCTCCCACCCCTCCCAGCTATAGTCAGGTGATCCCACTGGTGTCTAATAAAAGGGCAGCCAAGTTTGGGAGTTTTACTTTGAAAGCAGCTAGTAAGTTGCAGGTAAAACTTAGTCCCTTTGTAAAATGTATAAGCAATTGAATTCTTAATGAATCAGATGAAAATTAAGCGTAGGACTGGCCAGATATGGGATGACTTTGACGTAGTTGGCCAGCTTAAATATATTGCAATATATGGACAAACAATCCCTGTGTTGTTTAAAGGGTAAGGCATTTTTTAGTAGCAGTATGCACAAAATGTCTCTGTCTTAAATATATTGATAATGGGTTGAGTGCAGAGGACCTCTTGTAGTTGACTATATGTATTTTGTGGTCACACCCTCATTGCACCCCCGCCTAATGGTTTTAAAAAATAGTGGTGAGCACAACTTTCCCTTGTTTGTTATAGTTATACAGGAGCAGTGACCAGCTCTATGTTGTAGCTCCCACCCCTCCCAGCTATAGTCAGGTGATCCCACTGGTGTCTAATAAAAGGGCAGCCAAGTTTGGGAGTTTTACTTTGAAAGCAGCTAGTAAGTTGCAGGTAAAACTTAGTCCCTTTGTAAAATGTATAAGCAATTGAATTCTTAATGAATCAGATGAAAATTAAGCGTAGGACTGGCCAGATATGGGATGACTTTGACGTAGTTGGCCAGCTTAAATATATTGCAATATATGGACAAACAATCCCTGTGTTGTTTAAAGGGTAAGGCATTTTTTAGTAGCAGTATGCACAAAATGTCTCTGTCTTAAATATATTGATAATGGGTTGAGTGCAGAGGACCTCTTGTAGTTGACTATATGTATTTTGTGGTCACACCCTCATTGCACCCCCGCCTAATGGTTTTAAAAAATAGTGGTGAGCACAACTTTCCCTTGTTTGTTATATATATATATATATATATATATATATATATATATATATATATACACACACAGTATATATAGTTGTCTGAAGAAGCCACACTCAGGTCTTAGCATGAATAAAGAGAAATGTTATTGTGGACATATTGATTATATGTTTTAAAAGGGCAATAAAGGGAATTTGATATTATATATATATATATATATATATATATATATATATATATATATATATATATATATATATATATATATATATATATATATATATATATAAAGCAAAAAATATATACACAATTCAAGCAAAAATGTGTTTATTGAGTCATCACTCGTGAAACCAACGTTTCGGCATGCATTGGAGTGCTGGTCCATATTTGAATTGTGTATATATATATATAGATAGATAGATAGATAGATATAGATATATATATATATTTGCAAGAAGAGCGACACTCACAGGATTTTCTTTGCAGGCAAAAATGTTTTTATTCCACTCAACGTTTCGATCCCCCACAGGGATCTTCATCAGGAGATTACAAACAAACAACCAGAGACCCATTCCCATCCCAGAATTTAAACCCACTGGCCGTTTTTTGGCGCCCAAATTTGTTGCTAAGCAACCATCGTATACAGTGACAAAGTGTAGGGATCAGTGTTATAAAGTGTTGGAAGAGGGAAAGTGTCAGGACTCACCAGTATAATCCAGTCGTAGAAGGAGCTGGAGCAGAAGATAATGAACCCACAAGCGCCTCACACAACCGCTACCCACCTGGAGTGGAACAGGGAGCAGGGTTGTGGAGAGTAGCCAGTGAGACGATAAGCGAAGTACAAGGGATTAGGCAAAGTCGTAGTCAGGAGGTCCGAGGTCAAAAGGCAGGCAGCAAGATTCGTAAACGATGAGACAGGCAAGAAGGTCGAGACAGGCGGCAGTAAGTCGATAATCAGGAATCCAAAAGTTCAAGACGCTAGGGTTTCAGTTCGAACAACCTAATAACCAGGCAATGCATCTTAGTCTGGTTTGGGTTTAAATACAGATACTTTGGCGCCAAACTGGCGTCCCTACGCTGAAGTCGCGGAACTGACGCCAGCACGTCCATCACAGGCGTTTCCGCCTAAGTCCTTGCGCCCGCGACCGTCGCCGGCGCCTCCGCGACCGTCGCCGGCGCCTCCGCGACCGTCGCCGGCGCCTCCGCGCCCGCGACAGTCGCCAGCGTCCCGCGTCAGGCGCCGACGCGCATTAACGCGCCTGCGCCGAACAGGACGCATTCGTACGTTCTCACATTGCCCCCCCATCAAGGAGCGGCCTCAGGACGCGACCACCAGAAGGCTTACCAGGGTAAGTTCCATGGAATTTCTCCAGCAACTCCGGAGCGTGGATGTTAGACGCTGGTTCCCAGGAATTCTCTTCCGGACCGTAACCCTTCCATCTTACCAGGTACAGGAGCCGTTTGCCTCTTAACCTGGAATCCAGGATCTCTTCAACCTCAAATTCCTCTTGACCGTCGACCACCACAGGTAGCGGAGGAGGAGCCGAACGCCCAGGAAATCGGAACGTTGAGGCCGGTTTCAGAAGAGCAGCATGAAACACTGGATGGATGTGCCAGGACGCTGGAAGTTTAAGCTGGAAAGCCACAGGATTGACTTGACGAATAATAGGAAAGGGACCCAAAAAACGTTGACCCAACTTCCTACTGGGACAAGAAAGCTTAAGGTTAACAGTTGACAACCAAACACAGTCACCCACCTTAAACTCTGGGTCACCTCTCCGTCTCCGATCGGCATAAATCTTGAAATTTTGTTGGGCCCTCTTCATGTTTTCCTGAAGTTTTTGAAAATTATTGGATAAGAAAGTTAATCGGTCCTTGACAGCAGGAACTAAAATGTCAGAAACAATGGCAGAGGGAAAAGTTACTGGATGAAGACCATAGTTTGCAAAGAAAGGGGACTGATTGATTAAGGAATGGTGGGAATTATTATAAGCAAACTCTGCTAGAGGAAGAAGATTCACCCAGTCATCTTGGAGGTATGAAGAATAACATCTCAGATATTGCTCGAGAGTCTGGTTAGTTCATTCGGTCTGGCCATTGGACTGAGGGTGAAAGGCAGAAGAAAGGGACACCGAAATCTTGAGTGCTCGACACAACGATCTCCAAAACTGTGATGTGAATTGCGGCCCCCGATCCGACACCACCTCATCCGGAAGACCATGAAGTCTTACTACTTCCTTAATGAAGGTATCAGCAGTCTCAGAGGCAGAAGGGAGTCTAGGTAAAGACTTAAAATGAGCCATCTTGGTTAAACGGTCCACAAAAACAACAATGGTGGAACAATCACAGGACAATGGCAAATCGGAAATAAAGTCCATAGAAACTGATCCCCAAGGACGGGAAGGCACAGGCAGAGGTTGCAAAAGACCAATAGGCCGAGAATGAGAGTCCTTGGATCTAGAGCAAATTTCACAAGATGCAACAAATTTAAAACAATCTTTAGTCATCCCAGGCCACCAAAATAATCTCTTAGCCAAGATAATGGTTTTCTTGATACCTGGATGACCCGCCAATTTGGAATCATGTACACTCTTAAGGACCTCTAAACGCATTTGTTCAGGAACAAAAATTTTACCTTGATGAAGAAGAAGACCCTCCTTGAAGACTAATGATGGTTCAGAGATATTTATGGAAGCGTCTTTAATTCCATCTACCAGGGTAGACTGTAGCAGGAGGAAATTATTAGAGTTTAAAATCGTCTCAGGAGCCAAAGGAATCTCGTCTTCAGAAGAAATCATTCGGGATAAAGCATCTGCTTTAACATTCTTAGACCCAGGTCGATATGTGAGATGAAAATTGAATCTCATGAAAAATAAAGCCCACCTTGCTTGTCTAGGTCTCAACCTCTTGGCCGAACGTAAATACTCCAGATTCCTATGATCCGTGAAGATGAGAATAGTATGTTTAGACCCTTCAAGGAGATACCTCCACTCTTCAAGTGCTAACTTAATAGCAAGTAATTCGCGGTCGGCAACATCATAATTACATTCGCTCTTGGCCAACTTACAAGAAAAAAAAGCAACAGGATGAAGATCCTCCTGAATTCCATTTCTTTGCGACAACACAGCACCCACCGCAAGTTCTGAAGCGTCAACCTCCAAGATGAAAGGAAGGGAAACGTCTGGATGGTGAAGAATTGGGCCTGAAGTGAAGAGTGCCTTCAGTTTCTCAAAATCCACCTGAGCCTGTGGTGACCAGCAAAACTTTTGATTATTGCGAGTCAACTCAGTAATCGGAAGAATGACTTGGGAAAAATTCTTTATAAATTTTCTATAAAAATTTGCAAAACCAATAAAACGTTGAACCGCTTTTTTGGAAGATGGAATTGGCCAATCAAGAATTGCAGAGATCTTCTTGGAGTCCATCTGAAATCCCTGAGGAGAAATGGAAAAACCTAAAAAGTCCACAGATGTTTGTTCAAAGACACATTTCTCGACCTTAGTATAAAGCTGATGAATGCGCAGACGAGCCAAAACCCTCTTTAAATGTGATCTGTGTTCTTCCAAAGAATTAGAAAAAACAAGGATATCATCCAAATAAATGATGACGAATATATCAAGAAAGTCTCTGAATACATCATTAACGAAATGTTGAAACGTTGCAGGGGCGTTGCAGAGACCAAAGGGCATGACCAGGTATTCAAAATGCCCGTAACGAGTACGAAAAGCCGTCTTCCATTCATCGCCTTCTCTTATTCTGACGAGATTGTATGCGCCGCGGAGATCCAGTTTAGAAAAGATCTTAGCTTCCGCCAAGCGTTGAAAAAGTTCAGGAATAAGAGGAAGTGGGTAACGATTTTTGACAGTAATCTTGTTCAGGTCCCGGTAGTCAATGCACGGCCTTAATGAATGATCCTTCTTTTCGACAAAGAAGATCCCGGCTCCTGCTGGAGAAGAAGACTGTCTAATGAACCCTTTGGCCAGATTCTCATCTAAATAAGAACGAAGTTCCGACAGTTCAGACTCGGATAAAGGATAAACTCGTCCAAAAGGAATCTGAGCCCCTGGAAGAAGGTTAATAGGGCAGTCGTAAATACGATGAGGAGGTAACTTGTCCGCCCCTTTTTTATTGAAAACGTCCGTAAATTCCCAGTAAGCTTGAGGAAGAAGATTATGAATTTCAGAGGCAGGAGATAACGAACAAACTCTATTTGAAGAAGAAATACATTGAGAGGAACAAAAATTTGAAAGAAAGTTCACTTCACCGGTAGCCCAGTTGATGGATGGGTTGTGTTTCTGCAACCATGGTAACCCCAGGATGACGGGAAATAAAGGAGAGGAAACCACATCGAAGTTCATGACTTCAGCATGCCCTTTATTTAATACAACAAAAAGTGAGACAGTCTCTTGCACCACAGGGCCTGAGGTAATCAGAGAACCATCTGCCACACGGAGGGCTATGGGGTTCTTCTTAGACTGGAGTGGAATCTGGAACTGCAGTGCCACTTTATTATCCAAGAAACACCCGCTGGCCCCAGAATCAAGAATTGCTTGAAGCTCTACCCGCTTGTCTCCCCACTGCAAAGATAAAGAGACAGTCAGAAGAGGCACGGGAACATGGCAACCGGAAAAGTCTCTTTCTAACAACCTCTTACCCGTTGGACGGATCGGACAACCCCGAAGCAAATGGCCACAATAAAGGCAGAGGTTGAGTCTGCGACGTCTGATCCGTTCCTCTGGAGTTAATGCAGATCTAATGGCTCCAATCTGCATAGGCTCTGGAGCTGCGCTGAAGACGGGCGGAGGGACAGCTGGAGGAAAAGTGGAAGGCATTCGAATAGGAGGTGGAGCGGTTGGTAACATCCACGACTGAGGTGGAAGGCCTGCTCTCTCTGCCTGTTCTTCCTCTCTGCGTTCTCTGAGTCTCCGATCCAGCTGGATGGAAAGAGAGATGAGATCCTCCAAACTGTCAGGAATGCCAGTACGGGCTAATTCATTCTTTAATTCAGAAGAAAGTCCGAAACGATATTGATTTTTAAGTGCTGCCGGGTTCCATTCCGTGTCATCTGCCCATTGCCGGAATTCCAGGGTGTAGTCTTCCGCTGGGCGGCTACCTTGCTTCAGGGCACGCAGGGAGGCTTCAGCAGTAGTGGCTCTGTGAGGATCGTCAAAAAGAACTGCCATAGCATCGAAGAAGGAGTCCACTGTGGCCAATACAGGACTGTGACGATCCATAAGACGAAAGGCCCACGTCTGTGGCTCTCCTGTAAGAAACGAGATGATCACCCCGACCCGGGTCTGCTCATTAGGATAGGTGTGCGGTTTGAGCGAAAACAGCAGTTTGCAATTGCTCCTGAAGTTCCAAAACATCTTTCGGTCGCCAGCAAATTTTTCCGGAAAGGCCACCTTAGGTTCCGAAATTTCAGAAGTGATCACCTGAACTTCCGTTGGAGCAGGAGGAGTTGCAGCGGCCGTGGAAGGGAGAACAGCTGGTGGATGGGTCCTAATGTGCTCCTGTAGCTGAGTATAACCACTTTGCAGCTCCCGGACAGCTTGCGTTAGGGATGACAGCTGTTGAGTCAGGACAGCAAACGGGGACGCCCCTTCAGCTGGATCCATCTGGCCTGGTTATACTGTCAGGACTCACCAGTATAATCCAGTCGTAGAAGGAGCTGGAGCAGAAGATAATGAACCCACAAGCGCCTCACACAACCGCTACCCACCTGGAGTGGAACAGGGAGCAGGGTTGTGGAGAGTAGCCAGTGAGACGATAAGCGAAGTACAAGGGATTAGGCAAAGTCGTAGTCAGGAGGTCCGAGGTCAAAAGGCAGGCAGCAAGATTCGTAAACGATGAGACAGGCAAGAAGGTCGAGACAGGCGGCAGTAATCAAATCCGGGTACAGGCAAGGGTCGATAATCAGGAATCCAAAAGTTCAAGACGCTGGGGTTTCAGTTCAAACAACCTAATAACCAGGCAATGCATCTTAGTCTGGTTTGGGTTTAAATACAGATACTTTGGCGCCAAACTGGCGTCCCTACGCTGACGTCGCGGAACTGACGCCAGCACGTCCATCACAGGCGTTTCCGCCTACGTCCTTGCGCCCACGACCGTCGCCGGCGCCTCCGCGCCTGCGACCGCCGCCTCCGCGCCCGCGACCGCCGCCGGCGTCTGGCGCTGACGCGCATTAACGCGCCCGCGCCTGCGCCGAACAGGACGCATGCGTACGTTCTCACAGGAAAGTAGTGTGGAGCATCGAGTGTGCTGATGTAGTACAGCAGTGCAGATGGAGAAAGTAGGAAACGGCTTAAGAAAGTAGCGAAAAAGAAAGTTGCCTCCGTGTCAGAATAAAGCTATTATCCTGGATCTAAGCCGCAAGCCAATCGGAGTCACCGCAGAAGCTGCAATGTCGAATCGGAGGACAGTCTAGAGGTACGCCAATCGAATAGCAAGTAAGGGTTACCGGGGCAACCAAGTAACGTTGTCGCAGGCTGACTTGACAAGTAAATCCATGTCGGCTGAGAGCATTTGATCAGCGCATAGTCAGAGTGTGGCGCTAAGATCTCCCAGCTTCTGGGGTTGCCGCAGCAGCATCGACGGGGGCCTTAAGACTGCCATATTTATGGCTAGTCGGTAACCCCTGCGCACTCAAAGGCATTTCATGTAATACTTATAGGCGGGCAAAGTCAGCCTGTCCGACCTTAAATGAACAAAGGGTACTTCCGCCACTACCCACATAGCACTGTATTATGGACATACGAACCGCAACAGGCATCTATCCAATAGCTCATGACATGTGCGGGGCAGAGTGTGAAAAGAGAAAAAAGAGGAGGAGAGGAGGTTAAAAACAATAAGAATCTCACAGAAGCAGCATGAAAGATATGGGGATCAAGGACACTAATATTATAATTATATATAATATGGCAAAATCTACTAAGTGGCCATAGGTCCCCTAAACGCCACCATCCACGGTTTTAAAAGTAAAATCATGACATTAGATATTTGTAGCCAAAACACAAAAAAGCAAAAACAAACACAAACAAGCATCAAGAATCTAGGGGTCTTGGTGCAATTAATAATTATATTGAAAAAGAAAAAGACATAGTCCATGTGGTGCTTAAATGAAGCACCCAGAGGTAGTGTTTCATTAAGTCCTCGAGGGGTGACAGTATCCAGTCGGTGTATCCATCTTGCTTCCCTCCTAAGGAGAACCTGGTCTCTGTTGCCACCACGTGACAAAGGTGGCTGAAAGTCTATTGCCATACAGCGGAAGGTAGGCAAACTATGTCCCATTTGGAGAAAATGTCTTGCCACCGGTTGTTTGGCAGAATTTTCTTTAATGGCTTTACTAATAGCCTTACAGAGCATTTGTGCTTAGATGGGGTCAGTGACCCTCATTTGAAAATTGGAAAGAGTCAGAAAAAAAGGCAATGAAAAATATACTATAAATAATGAAGACCAATTGTAAAGTTGCCTAGAACTGGCCACTCTATAAAATACTAAAAGTTAACTTAAGGGTGAACCACCCCTTCAATGCTCCATAAATAGCTAAAGAAGAACAAAATAACAAAATACTGATTGACATATGAATACCAACACTAATATGACTTTCAGGCAGCAGCACTCGAGTCGGGGTTAAACGCTTAACACTACGGTTTCCTTTTAAAATCCACAGGCGACTTTTACGGAAAGGGATGAAACGAGATGCTTAATTTTAACCGCCAAATTGTGAGTGCGATATTTTACTGAGTTTTTTAAAATTATTAAAAGGTTTTACACTATATTGTGTTCCACATTAATCTGCAGCAAGGATTCCGGAGGTGGAGTCAAATTGGATTTATATTTCATTGTTACATGCTGATTACCATTTGAAATGTTTGTAAGTACCCACCTACCACCAGCACGGGGTGTATGATTATAAGTTAGAAACACGGCATTGTGCAGTATATAAGTGGGTGAAGGTGTTGGACTACAACTCTAAGAATTACTACAGTATAAGTTTTTCCTCTGCTACATTACAAATTCTCCCTAGCTTTTTAGCGCTGACCTCTACAGTATGTTGATATTTGGTTGAACATTATGCTCGAGGAGAAGGAGTATTCTGGTAGGATTAACCCTTTCCCTGCCGTTTTGTCCTAGATGTGAACATCTACTGCCAAGCAGTTTTTAGACATTTTGTACTCTTTCACTTTAAGGGCCTTTCCTGGGGCGGTCTTTTAGATTACCCAGGAAAACAATATATTGTTTTTTTCAGGACAACCTGAACTTTCAAAATATGCAAGAATTTTGGTGTAATTTTACTTCTGTAGAAAAAAATATAGGCTTCTAAATGTCTAATAAAATGAAAAAAATCATGTTTCACAAAGAACAATCACATATATCAGAAACATCATTTATTTTATGTACGAAAACACAGCTTATTTGGAAAGGTCTATGGGGTAAATTTATCAAAGAGTGAAGTTCCGCCACTAGAGTGAAATTCCGCAGCTCTCAATTAATTTCTATGGGATTTTGAAAGGCGTATTTATCAATGGGTGAAAGTCAAAGTCCACCCTTTGATAAATATGCCTATAAAAATCCCATAGAAATGAATGGAGAGTGGCGGAATTTCACTCTAGTGGCGGAACTTCACTCTAGTGGCGGAACTTCACTATTAACGTCACTCTTTGATAAATATACCCCTATGTCTCCTTAATGCGGCAATACCAAATATATATAGTTTTATGGAGATTTCTCACTTGTATAGATCAAAATCTACAAGCAGTACACTAACAAATTTCCAAAGTACCGCTCGCCAACAGCATACTTCACATTTCAAGGCCAAAAATTCCACTAACAGTAGGTTTACCCTAGAAAACTACCCATTATTAGAAAGAACAGATTCTGGTGAATCAAAAATGGGTAAATATATCTATGTACTCCAAACTACCAAGTTTCAATTGTTTCCTAAAGTTATAATGTTTTAAAGAAATTGGTGAATTTTTTGAAAAATGACCTCAAAGCTTCCACTCTACAGCATCATATCTCCCATACATCATTGGGTATCAATATAAATCACCCCAAATATTAAAAGCCTTGGGTCCCCTGAACAGTTTGATGCCCAATATGTATAGGTTTACCCAAGCACATGGCATATAGGGGGCCCCAAATGGAAGACCCCATATGGTCTGTCATTTCAGGTGCTGCAAAATCAACACATTTACATCTTTTGAGGGGGGGCGGGGGCAAAGGTAGAAAAAGTATGTTTACCCCAGAAAACATATTTTCGAAAAGTACACATTCCCCTGAATCCAAATTGGGTATGCATGTCTTTCTACTCCAAAGCACCAAGCCACAAACCTTTCCTAAATTTGGCAATTTTGGCGACATTTCCAAAAATCACCTCAAAACTTCCAACCTGCAGCATCGTATGTCCCACATACATTTAGGTATCAAGATAAATCACCCCAAATATGAAAGCCTGGGATCCTCTGAACAGGTTGATGCCCAATATGTATAGGTGTACCTAATCACGTGGCATATAGGGGCCCCAAAATAAAGACCCCCATATGGTCTGTCATTTCAGGTGCTGCAAAATCAACACATTTACATCATTTTGGGGGACGGCAAAGATAGAAAAAAGTATGTTCACCCCAGGAAACCATATATTTTCAGAAAGTACACATTCCCTCGAATCCAAATTCGTTATGCATGTCTTTCTACTCCAAAGCACCAAGCTACAAAACTTTCTAAGTTTCGCAATTTTAGGGACATTTTCAAAAATCACCTCAAAACTTCCACCCTGCTGCATCGTATGTCCCACGTACCATTGAGAATAAAAATAAATCACCCCAAATATGAAAGCCTTGCGTCCTCTGAACAGTTATGTATAGGTGTACCTAAGCACGTGGCATATAAGGACCCTAAAATGAAGACCCCCCCCATATGGTCTGTCATTTCAACCTGCAGCATCGTATTTCCCACATACTTTTAGGTATCAAGAGAAATCACCCCAAATATGAAATCCAAGGGTCCTCTGAACAGTTTGATGCCAATTATGTATCGGTGTACCCAAGCACGTGGTATATAGGGGCCCCAAAAGGAAGACCCCCATATGGTCTGTCATTTCAGATACTGCAGATACTATTTTCAGAAAGTACACATTCCTGTGAATCTAAATTGGGTATGCATGTCTTTCTACTCCAAAGTACCAAGCATCAAACCATTCCTAAATTTGGCAATAAAAGCAACCATTTTTACATTTCTGAAAATCGCCTAAAAATTGGCAATTGGCCGCATTTATCTCACCCAATTTCTTACATACAATTGTAAAACACCATAAATACTGATGCCAAGGGTCTACTGAACAGTTTGATGCCCAATATGCATTGATATACGAAGGCAGCTGGCATGTGCGGACCCCAAATGTAAATAGTGCATATGAGTTTTCTCTGCTGCCAATTCGCCTTCTGTGAACATAGACCCTTGACTTCATATTATGTGCCAAAGACCCCCCAGAACCATATATTTTTGGAAAGTACACATTCTGACGAATCCAACAAAGATAAAGACGTCTTTCTACACCAAACTACCAAACTGCAAAGCTTTTCTTTTTTACAACATTTCTGAAAATCGCCTAAAAATGTTGCAGTTTGCCGCATTTATCTCACACAATGTTTTACATACGTAAGAAAAATCACCCTAAATATGGACGTCAGAGGTCTACTAAATAGTTTGATGCCCAATATGCATAGATTTACCAAAGTATGTGGTATGTACGGACCCCAAATGAAAAACGTGCATATGAATTTTCATGCCGACCAACTCAGCTGCTGAAAAGAGAGCCCTGACTGTGCGCTATGTGTGGTAAGACCCCCAAACTGTAAAAAAATCTATATTTTTGGAAAGTACATATTCTGACGGATCAAACAAAGTAAAATATATCTTTCTATACCAAAGCACCAAACAGCAAAACTATACTAAAGATACATAAGCAGAACAGAATATTCAATAAAAAAATCACAGAAAATGCGACAGCAGCAAATAAATATAATTACGCAGGTGTATAAACTTGCAAAGGTGTGTGTATATATGTTAATATTGGTGTGGGTATATTGGTGTACAAATATACAAATATAGTGGGGGAAAGAAGTGAGAAATTGAAAAAAGTAAAAAAAGACAAGTTTGATAAAAACAAAGTGCCTTAAAGTAAATTTTGTACCTGGGGATAGGAATAGGAGCAAATTCACTAAGATTCGTAGTTGCGCCAGCGTCCGCTTCGATTTTCCGCACTTCGCCAGGCGTATTTTCACCAGCGCTACGCAAATTCACTAAAATCCGAAGTTGCACTCAGGGGAAGCGTAAGGTTTGCACTAGCGTTAATTCGCCAAGCAAAGCAAAGTTACGCTAGCGATGCTTAATTTGCATACGGCGCCAAATTGAAGTTACAATGGAGGTATATGTAGCAGCACTACACAAGCCTGGGAAACCTTCAAAACAGCAAATAAAACTTTTATTTTGCCCTACACATGTGCCCACTGTATAGTTAAGGTGCCATGAGTTAGGAAAAGTATGGGGGAAGGATGGTAGCCCCAAAATTTTTTCGATCTTTTTCAGCCTATCATCCATAAAAAAAGAAAAAACGCCAGCGTTTAACATTTTAAACTTTTTTTGAAGCAATCCCTATCTACTCTATTGCACTTCGCCTGGTCTGAGGTGGCGAAGGAAGTCTGGCGTAAAAGGTAGCGTTCAGAATAATTTGTGCGTCAGTGAATTTGCGTAGTTACATCCATTGCGCAAATTCGCCAGGCGTAAGGGTGCGAAGTAACACTAGCGAATTTACACCAGCCTCCGTTAGTGAATCAGCAAATTAACGAAAATGCGCTACGCTAGCGCATTCACCCTAGCGTTAGGCGCTTCGTCGTTTAGTGAATTTGCCCCAAAGTCTCTCCCTCTCGAACACAACTGGAGGTCCGCAGCAGGAAGGCTCCCAGGCAGATCAGCACCAGCAGAGAAGAAGGGGGGCAATGCTGGGAGGCAGGATATTTTACCCCAGAAGCAGCCACATGTCAGCTGATGTTGGCGCTGCTTGGGGTTACGTGTGGGAGTGATCGTGTAGCCAGCAGGCAACTGAGGAACTGAGGACCCGGAGCTCGTTGCCTAAGGGGTTGGCAAGTGATCTGCGGCAGCGCAAGCCGCAGATCACAGAAGAAATGCAAATTGGCCTGAAACCCGACACGGTAAGTGTGTGGGCAGTCGGCGCATCTTGGGGACGGGTGGGGGGTCGATCGGTGGGGCCAGCAGGGGATCGAGGACCCGGTGCTCGTTGCCTAGGGGGTTGCCAAGTGATCTGCGGCTGTTTCCCTGCATTGCGAGCTACAGATCACACAAGAAACCAGGAAATGTCAAACAACGTACAAGATACGTTTGCCAGTCTGAGCCCTTGCCTGCCAGAACGTACAGCGGACGTGCTTGGCAGGCAAAGGGTTAAAGGGAAAACTCCTGAGACTTTGGACATTATTGCTATTTAGCATTTCTTTGTCTACTCTATGGCACGGTCACACAGGCTTCTTTCATTGGACCCACCAGGCCTGGACTGTTCTGGCAAATGCCAGAGGTGCTGCTATAAGGTCCCATAGAAAGTCAGTATTTAGGGCTGCTGGGGGCTGTTTGTGCCTCTGTGTGGACTGATTGGGCCTCTGTGTACCTGAAATGCCAGGGCCTATTTTAATTCTCAGTCCGGACCTGGTACCCGCTACCAGAACATTGGCAGTTCCACTTGTGCCACTGGATCACTAACAAAGGCCTCAGCCAATAGCAACAACGTGACACAGTTACAATCACTGACTCTCATTCAGGAATCAGTACCCGCATAGGGTTGGGCAGGGAGGAGCTTGACGTCACATACTTCGCCATCCCGGGCTCTACTTTCCCAAAGAGTTTGAGCGGGGGGAGGGGCTACGACGAGACGGGGCGGGTCAGTAGTGTCGGTCTTGGGCTGAGCAGTGGAATGTGGGAGGAGTGAGAAAGGAAAAAAGGCAGCCGCCAGCAGGGGGCATGGCTTGGCGGAAAGACAGACAAGTTTTGCTATTTTAAGGCAATACGGGGCGTGGCTAGGATGATGAAGTGGGCGTGATTATGGAGGGTAAGGGGTAAGGTGTGCGAAGGGAGGGGCGTGCCATTTATGTGTTGGTGGAGTTGTTGGAGTAGGAGGAGAGGGAGAAGGCGGGACGAAAGAGGAGAGGGGTACGAGGCCATGGGAGCAGCCTGAAAGAGTCCTGGTTGCGGACGAAGGGGTCGGTAGGGGAAAGCGCAGCCTGGAGTAAGATGGGGATTCTCCCGAAAGTCGCGCTGTTGTTTTGCTACTGTTTGGTGTCTGCTTGGGGTGAGTGACCGCTACTGAGCTGTGCATGTGTCCTGGGCTGGGGGAGTTCGGCAGCTGCTCTGCATGAGCGGAGGGGGAGGTCAGTAATACAGGGCCATAAAAAGTAAACTATTTCTGTGCAGAGCCCGTGGCTGCAAACACGCATTTCCCTACCACTCTAGTGGGCACTTCTACTGAACCATTATCTCCCCCCCCCCCAATTTATGTAACATACAGGCTTCCAAAGTAACCCCTGCAGCTCTGACCCCACAACAACACAGACTACCATCAGTGGATCTGTCTGCAGAGCTGTCACTTTGTCTGTCCTACACGCCCTCAGCCTCTTGCACTTTCCCTGTTTTAAAAAGTTTAAAAGTCTTTTTTCTTTATTGTTTTGGAGCCCTGTCTTTATATTGAGGTGAACACATATTTGATGTCCTTCAATCTGTCTGGTACAACAATTGTATACTTGTTATATGTTCAGGGGGGTCCTGATCAAATGATTCAACTTAAAGGGGAATTTACACGATCCGATGATTAAAGGGACCCCCTTACATTTGATGCATATTCACAATGATTGCTGCCTTCATTATTGTTTCTGCTGAGAGGGATGGCTTGTTTTTGTTTAGGGAAATTAAACAGGTTTGGCTGTTAGAGGTTTGTTATGGTTTGGTCTCCAGATGCCTTTGCTAAATTGTGCCTTTAGGTGTCTGTTGCACCTTCAGTGATTGCAGGGAATGGAGCATTCTATACAGAATTCCCAGTTATGAATATTGTATTTTCTAGATTTGTCTTTTTTTAGTGCCATTATGGCATGTTCAACTATATGCAGAGCTGGAGATGCAGAACTGAGACCAACTGCTAGATATTCTTGAATAGTATCCTCCCTGAACATAAGTCACCCCTTTCCCCTGACTATGTACTCATGAAGATGTCTCTGTTTATATATGTCAAGTCCAAAAAATATATATTCCAAAACATTCTATTTAAAGTTAAAAAATCAGCCTTAATTTAACATAAATATTATTAAAAAGAGTAGGCATACAGACCAATTGATGTTCAGCCTTACGCGTTTCGTACCCACCGGTACTTATTCATAGGCACGTATTCATAGTGCCTATGAATAAGTACCGGTGGTTGCGTATGGCAGAACATCAATTAGTCTGTATGCCTACTCTTTTTAATACTTATGTTCAATAAAGGCTGATTTTTTAACTTTATATAGAATGTTTTGGAATATTTTTCCATATATGTGATATATGTGCCTTTTGAACTGGGGGCTATATTTGGACAGGCCTTATAGACTGCAGCAGTTGGTCAGCATTATCAATTTTGGTCTATATATATATATATATATATATATATATATATATATATATATATATATATATATATATATATATATATATATATATATATATATATATATACTGGAGTTCGCTCCCTGGCAGGTTATAGGCATGGGTTCATCTTCATTACTGTGTTTGTATGCAGCAAGGAAAAGTGACGGCACACACAAACGCTTGTGAAGCTATCACTTTTTCTGGTCGTATATATCATGTGCTTCAATTTGAAGAGGTTGTTCACCTTCCAACACTTTTTTCAGTTCAGTAAACTGTCCTAAATCGATACATTTAGTTGTGCTGGTTCCCTGAGTTTCATTGCAAACTGCTGTTAGAATTGATACAATAGTTGCTTATACTCCAAAGAAGCTGAGAAATGTATCAGCTTAGGGTAGAACTACAAGGTCGATTTCCATGCGTTTTCATTGGATCTGACGCAATGCGACAAAACGCAGGCGTCAAGTCGGATGCAACGGAAAATAAGATAAGAAATACTGCGACAAGATCCGACATTTGTATTTCTTACCTTATTTTACGCCACATTCGATTGACGAATGCTTTTTGGCGCAGCACGTCGGATCTGCCGAAACGCACCAAGGTCGCCCATGTTGTTCTACCTGTAATGTTGCAAAATTGTAGCAGTTTAGAGTCCGCACCTGAATTACTGAGCTGCCAGACTCAAACGCCAGAGACAGGGACTTTAAACGTAGATTTTGAAAAAATGGTAGAAATTAAAAAATGGAAAGTCATTGAAAAAAATCTTTATTTCTGGTGAACAATCTCAAAACAATTGAACTGGAAAAAGTGTTTGAAAGGTGAACAACCCATTTAAGCACACTTTAGCTAACATCATGTAATGTTTATCTAATTTAACATTTAAATCATGTAGATCTTGCTTTACCTGGCTTCCTAAAATACAAAGTGTACTGTGGGCTCTGAAAAACTGTCCCATTATCTTGGAATAATAAATTATGATTATATTTATAGCAATAAATCTGCTTTGGAAATAAAAGAACACACACACTTCTGCATGTGTATTTGCTATTTAAGCATTATTAGAGTAATAGAAAGGATGCTAAAAAACCATGCCAGAAGTTGTATGCTTCAGTCAATAATCATGTGAATATGCAAATAATATTGTATACTTGGGTATAGGTTTGTGCCTTTCCATCTACAAATATAGAGATCCTCTCGGTGCCAGTGAAAAACACTGATTTTAAAAGTTTATATATTGTGATGAACAGCTGGATCTACTGTACTATCCAAGCATGTTAGTTATTAAGGTATGGTGCAAAACATGGGGGTCCCTGGCAATGCAATGAATCGGAGGCCCCTGAAGGGTGGGAAAATAGCGCAAGTCAGGAATGTCCAGCTTGTGGCTCTTCAGCTGTTGTCCGTCTGCAGCTCCCCAACAGCTTTTTGGGTTTTGGAGGGATGGTGAGAGTTTTACAGATTAATAACATCTGGAAAGCTGCAGGTTGAACACCCTTTATGTATCAAATGAACATATTTCATAGTTCTTACAAAATATTATATGTTTTTTTATATGTTTATGTACTTTAGAATACCCCAAGATAAAACACTTAACGCTGTTCTACTTTTTGAGCTCACTCAAGCCGTTGGAATAAAAGAGAGCTACCAGCAAAAATATTTTCATATATCTTGATATGTATAGTCTTTAAAAAATCCTAAATATTAGCAAAAGTGTAACTTTTTGCTCTAGTGGAGTTCGTAGTGCAGTTATTAACCTATAGGTACGTGTTATAAGGAAACTGCATAATATTTTGCTTAGGAATGTATCTGGGAAAGTTCATCCTTATAAACTTTATTTTTGTCAAAAATAAACCAGAAGTAATTATTATTTTAACAACTTTCTTTTTTTTAATAATTTTATTTTCTAAAATATACATTTAAAATGAATTTTTAGTTCCTTTATCCTGTAGTGACTTAGTTAGCCTGAACAATTTAATACAATAGTTGATGCATTTCTCAGCCGTACCTTTAGCTACTACTGAACATGCTCTGTGAGTTTTACTAAACATTTGTTTCTGGGTGATTTCTGATATGATGACACATGTATGAATATTTGTAGTAATTATCAAAACTATGTCACCATATAATGAAATGTATAAAAGCAAACTTCCCCCCCCCCCCCAACTATTTGCTGGTAGAAATCATTGCTTCAGGCCTGGGGCTCCAACTGCAGCATAGGAAGAAGCATACTAGCATCTGGGAAACTTGGTTAGCTTCAGAAATTGACAGATTGATTAAAACTCCTTGCTTCCTGTTTGGGGGGAAAAATCCTTAAAACATGATAAAATCCTTAAAAGCTCATTCACGGACTAAAGGATTATGTGCCATAATCTATATCTGTCACAGTAGTTGCTGTGTGTATGCATGTGTGTTTATGCAGAATCAGTTTGAAATATTCCAGGAGCGTATACAGTTTATAAGAATTGGTACGTTTCCTATATGAAGTATGTTAAAATCCTTATATATAACAATGTAAAAACAAAAAGTATACAAATTTTATAAATAAATGTGTAGACATGGTACTCATTCTGTTCTGAATGCTTGACTATGCTCTGGGATGTACTGAAGTACAGTGCAAAAGCTAAGGCCATATCAAATGTTCAAATCAAATGTTAAGGCCATATCAAATCTGCTATACACTCCCCACAGTCAATAGGTACAGAAAATATTTTTTTAGGGTTACAAAGTAACATAAGGCATTCCAGTTCAGTATACATACACAAGCAGATTTAGGGTCAGGGCACATGCTCAGATTCGGGGAGATTAATCTGAGCGACCAAGCTCCCCAAAATGCCTCGCCGGTGGGATGGCACTCGGAGCGCTTCGTTTTCCAAAGTTGCATCAGGAGGAAACTTCGGGCCACTTCGGAAAATGAAGCGCTCCGAGTGCCATCCTACCGGGCGACTAATCTCCCCGAATCTGAGCATGTGCCCTGACCCTTAAGATGCAGATTTGACTCCTTTAGACCAAGTCAGCAGCTTATCTGCTGCTACCTGACCGATATCTGGCCAAAAATCAGCCAGAAATCAATCAGGCAGGTTTTACTCTGGTCACATGGCATGCTTGACCTAGTTTCAAGCCCCGCTCCAAGTTGATTTTGTTTGGAATAAAGGTGGCTATTTATTACAAGAACCGTTTGAATGGCAAGACTGCCAAATGAGCGGATCTTTCCCCCCCTGATATGCCCACCAAAGGCCCTAGTACTGTCAGATCAAGGACCACATTAGCTCGTAGATGCGGTCCTTGCTCGGACAACCTATCAGACCACAGGGAGGACGAATTACGAATCGTATTTAATGCATGGCAATTACATTCGACTTGTAGGATGCTTCCAATACCATTCTAAAAAATCACCTGTGTAGTTTAGCACTAAAGGAAGCCCGTTTATTTCCATTTATGCAAATGCTAAAGGAGAGGGGAAAGTCTCAACGATTTGGCACCCTCTAGTGATTGTAATTACTTACCTGATACTGCACCAACCTAGGCTTCTTTTTAGCGACCACCACTGAGCAAGCTTCTTCTCTACACATGCGCAATTCAGTGAAAAAGACTTCCTTTTTGTTAAGGGTGGTGGCAGACCAGAGATTAGTTGGCCCATCGTCAAATTTTCTCTACTGTGGGCGACTAATCTCCCTAAAATGCCTTCTCGCCTTCGGAAAATGACGTGCTACGTATGCCATCCAGCCATCGATTTGCATTCTTGGTGAGAAGGCATTGGGGTAAATTAGTCGCCCGCAGTAGAGTACATTTGTCGCTGGGCAACTAATCTCCCTTTCTGCCACCACTCTTAAGGTCGGCTTTCACTATACTGCTCGTGTGCACCTACACAAAGGAAGAAGAAGCAGGAAGATGTACCTCTCATAGTTGTATATATTCTGCAGCACATCCATTATTTGTCACACAATTTTGTGATGTGGCATTTAGAAAACTTTTGACCTTGACCTACGCAAACCGAAATTATTGGACCTGAATCCACTATGTCGTTATATGGGTAGAGTTGGAGGTGACTGATATCATCAGGGGGTAGGAAGTCACAACAAGAAAGTTGAGGAGCAGTTGCAGAGGCTAAAGGTGGCCATACACGGATAGATCCGCTCGTTTGGCGATGTCGCCAAACGAGCGGATCTCCCTCCGATATGCCCACCTTGAGGTGGGCAATATCGGGCTGATCCGAACGTGGGCCCTAGGGCCCAACGATCGGATCCTAGCGTTCGCCAAACGGGCGGTCGGATCGCGGGACCGCATCAACTAACAGATGCGGCCGCGATCCGACGGGATTTTTAATCCCATCCGATCGAGATCTGGCCGACTTTCGGCCAGATCTCGATCGGGGAAGCCCGTCGGGGGCCCCCATACACGGGCCAATAAGCTGCCGACACGGTCTGTCGGCAGCTTTTATCGGCCCGTGTATGGCCACCTTAAGGGGACAGGTCCAGTAGTACCACTGTGCGTACCCACCGGAAGTGATATGTACAAAATCTTCTGGTCACAGGCAGGTCCAAGTTGAGCTCTTCTCCTGCGCTCCCCACCCGCGACCTAGCACTGCCGGCTTCCGACCCCTAATTGTATAGACTTGTGCCCACCCCTTTCCTGATGTCACTGCAGGGTGGCGCGTGTCTATAAATAGAGGGGAAATGGAGGGCGGGGGTGGGTTGGGAGAGGGCGGGGGTGGGTTGGGAGAGGGCGGGTTAGGGTCAGGTGTGGCTTGAGAATTTCACGACCCACACACCACTACCCACTGGGCTTTCAGTTTTAAAATTTCCCGGTTCAGGGAAGCTCTATTCATTTAACTTATGTTCAAAAAGGGGGGGGTGCACAAATCCTTTACATCTGTAACAAGATATTTTAAAAAAATTGTCACCATTTCTGCATCCCTGATTTTCATTGTCTCACATGTAAACATTCTGCAGACACATAGGCTATATTTTCCAAATCAGGGAAATATAATAATAATATAATAATAATCATGGAAAATTAAAATGGCAACTTTCCAGTATACCTTAAATATTTCCAGTAGCTTTTTAAAAAAAAAAAAAAAAGTCATTTGTAAACATAATTGCAAATAAATAAAGTATTGTGTTCACCTTTTCTGTTCCCTGACTCTTGAGACAACGTCTCTCTTCAGGTCTGTTAATCAACTGCCCTTGCTACCTTGTTTCAGGAGTCAGAGGCAGGAGTGCAGATAAATATAAACAGTCGGTAAAAATTGCATCTAAAAATAATTGTAATATCCATTGACAGTGTAATGTATATTGAAACATTGCGTAGAATTGCATTTTCTTTCATTATGCAAAAAAAAAAAAACCTGTTTTGAATAGAGGACCACTTTTTAACAGAGATAATAAACTTTGTATATATAAGACTTTCCCTTCACACAGCTACGTCTGTGTTTTTAAGTAAGAAAGAGTTTGTTATACAGGGGTTTAACTGGAAAGAGTACATTTGATTAACTACTTTTTCCTCCTATAATTGCTTTGAAGTTTCATGAAGCTGAAAAATGAAAGCTTCATTTACACTTCTTGTTCAATAAAAGAAACAACAAAAATAGATTTCATAGGGCCAATTGAGCTTGAACTGAACATATTTTCTGCCTATTCCATGTTGACCAAGGGAGTCTCACAAACATAGCAGATAATGATTTTATATTTTGGTGCAGGGGGTAGTTTTTGCGCTGTGCAAAACCTTTTCATTCCCCATCTCGCCCACCCACATTGGGAGAGGGGGCTTAGCCCCCGAGTCCTGACGTGTCTGAATTATGAAACCTCTTTAATATTTCTGATGAATGCCATTTGTAAGAACAGTATGTGTAAATGGCAGTAGAGATCAGAAAGAAGGGCTTAAAAACTGCAACCAACCATTCCAACTCCAACCTTCAGATGACCATTAACTTGATCAACCATTAAAGGTTGATCCCTGATCACTCATAGCTCTGGGCTCAGATTACAGCAGGGAGGGGAGGAGTCAGGGGGAGTGGAGAAACTGAGCATGCTCAAGCCTGTGCTCTGGTGGTTTAAGATGAAAGAAGGAAGTCTGATACAGAAGTCCATGTGTACACAATAGAAGAAAAGAAATGTGGTGTTTCTCTGGACAGAGGACTCAGAACAGCAATACTTTGAGGGTTTACTGGTGTGTATATATAGACCTTTCTGTTAAAGCTTACTTTGGTTTAGCCTTTCCTTCTCCTTTGATGAATAATAAAACGTGAAAATTTTATAATGCACAAGTCTGAAGGATTAATTGATCATCCTAAAAATGTATATATCTCCATGTAAACACTTTTGATAAGTGCCCAGTGATTTTTTGTATACATTTGGCTTTTCCTCGATTAAAGGGGAATAAGTTATGCTCCAGAGAAGTTCACACAAAATCATCATAACTGCCTTATAACCGCACGTTATGGAAGACCTTTATGTTTATTTTTACAATAATTATTTATCATGCATAATTAGGTTCTACTTTCCCTTAAAATGCTTCTGTTTTAGCTGAAGGGTTAAGTGAGGATGGCTTGGCATTACCCATGGGAATCTGTTGTCAGAAAGACAAGGAGATTCCCTTTCTTAAAAATTAAGTTCAGTTTAGATGACAAACAATAGCTGTCTACATCAGCTCCCTAGCCATGTGAGAAGAGCAGGCCAAAATAAACTCTAAAGCAGACTTAGTGGGGGAGGGAAGTCAGTTTCTTAATTCCTTTTGGAGGCAGTGAATATAAAGCAAAGCGAGTATATTAAATATGAGCCATGAACAAAGACAAATCATTGGAATTTTTTTTTAATCTTTTTGGAATTGATGTACTTTTTCCTTATTTTGGGTTAGGAAACGTATTGTTTTGGAATAAAAGCAAGTTTTTGTATTTGGCTCGTTATACTGCATCTTTCTGCTTGTGCCTTGAATTGGAAACTGTCTCTCAATGTCTGATTCCTTACTTGCACTTTTTACTTGTGTTGAAGGTGGTATTTGTGAGTTACTTGCTCAGCTTCCTTCCATCGGTATTTTGCTAAATATGTAAGCAATGCATTGCAAAAAAAAAAAAAAAAAAAAAAAAAAAACAATCCTTTTCCATAGAATTAATAAGGTCCATATTATTGCAAAAGACAGATACAACAAAGAGGGCAACTCTTTGTTGTATCTGTCTTTTGCTTGCGGCTTGTAGGAGTCCATTGTAGAGGGTGTTTATTTGTGCACTGGTAATCTATTAGCTACCTTCTCCTCCTCACTTAATTGCACACAAGAACAACAAGGTTGGGAAATATCTGTCCTATTTAGCTCATGAAATAACACAAAAGCATAGATTTTTCTCAATTAAAACAATAGCAAAAAAAAAATCGGCACAACTCCTTTTGAAATAAAGCGTACTTTCAACAATTTTGTTGCCTTTGGGCCTTGTATAAACTACAGGTTTTTGTACCTATATATCTGGAATAGACTTTAAAGTCTATTATTTTACAGAAGTTTTCTTTGGAACTCCTCTGTCCAAACATCCAGATACACTTTATGGCCAGAGGTATCCAATAATCTGGTGTTACCTTCCTGAAAATGCAAATACTGCCATGCGTGACGTATGTTGGCTTGCAAGCGCCCCATGGAAATTGCGATACTACGTATTCCATTATTTTCAGTTGGGCTTAATTTTTGCTTATTTGCTCTTTACTACATGGTTTAAAAACGCCCCATATGAGCTCGCCCTTAATGGAACTCCGGGAATCTGTTCTGCAGGGCTGAAATGTACAATGTATCAATTTAGAATAGTTTACAGAGTCTGCGACCCCGTCCCAGAGCTGTTTAGAATGACATAAGGTGAAAAATGAAAACTTAAATATTAGTAAACGGTCACAAATAGAAAATAGAAAGCAATTGAACTACCTGAAACCAACTGAACTGAAAAAAATGTGTTGGATGGTGAACAACCCCTTTAAACATACAGCACATCTCCACTTAACTTTTGTATTTATTGTGTGGCAAATAAGTTGATTCATTCTATGCTGCCTTGAACTGAATATTTAAATTATATGTACTGTCTCCAGGTGCTAATTTTAATTAGAACTTGCTGTGAAATGGATTATATAAGCAGTCATTTAGTAAATGAAAGGGTTTAGTGTAGGTAGTGCCTTGATTTACAAAGTGATTAGCATTTTCTTTTTCATTTTTATTACACATGCTCTCTCTTTGTGAATGGAGTCAAAGGTATATGTATTTCCAAATAAAAATATAAAGAATTTTAGGGCATATTTCTTTTGTTTTGGGCAGTCATTCAAGTTCTAGGCAGGAGACCCTTGCCCCCCCCCCCGCATCGCTAGTACAAAAAGAGGAATTGTGATCATTTCGCTCATAGTCCCTGAATTCAATTATTGAAAGGTGCTAAGATAGACCATAACATTAATCTAAAATTCGTTTAGATATGCTGGCTTTTTTAGTTGCGTTACAGCCTTTTGGTTCCTCAGGAGCTGCATTTCATGATTTTTAGGTTTTGTTTTAAGTGTGTACTTTACTAGCCAATAAAAAGTTTAGGGTAATATTACACTGGCAGATACTGTTGGGCCAAAGTTACACCTTGCCGTGGCATTTGCTGCTCCAGTGAGGAGTGCTTTTACTATTGCAGGGGGAATGACAGAACAAGAATCACAGAAAACTGTTAACTCTGAATTCTTGGGTAATTCGGTGGAGCATAACCCTTAAAATGTATTTATTTCAATCAACCCTATGTGTGGTAACTAGGTGATTTGGTGGAAGCAAGTAATCTGCACAACAATTGGTTCACGTTCTCCAATGGAGACTTTTCACTGGTACACCAATAAAGGAGCAAACTGGAACAACACCACAAAATGATTCCAATTAAAATGCCTTTATGGCAAACTTAGTGCATTACAGCAGTGTTTCAGGCCATAAGGCCCTTTATTAAGCTTGATAAAGGCCTGCGTGGCATGAAACTTTGTTGTAATGCCCTAAGTGTGATTTCTTATATACTTATATTTTTTAATATATGTATTTCTCTTTTGGATACATCTTCTTCAAGTTATTTGGCTGAGGACCCCCATGAAAACAGGTGCATAGCGCCTAAATCTTTGGCCACACCCCCTGTAAAAGATCATTTAGCAGTTGGATAGGTTTTGCTAGAAGAAAACGTTGAACATGATGGATTTTGCTAAATAGCAGGGATGTAACTATAGAGGAAACAATCCCTGCAACTTCTGGAAGGCCAGGAATTATATGGGGCCCAATGAAACGTTGATAAGCTGCAGTAATATATGTTTATGGAAAATGTCTTGTTCCACCTTTTTGAAGAGGACTCTGTGATCTTGCTGGGGGCCCCAGCCCTAGTCATTCCACTGCTGTTCATGGTGATGGCTGATATAATGCGATACATAGATCTCAATATAAACAGTTGATGTTAACTCTGTAATAAGTAGTTTATATAAATAGTTTAATCAATTTGCTTACCAATATGTTATGCAGATCATTAGGATTCATTGGAAATTTTCCTATGTTTAAACCCTGCCCCTGTGAAGCTGCTAAGCTTTTCTGTTGTTTCATACACAATGTTTCTATGTCTGTTACATAAGTTTATGCTTTTGTAAGTTCGTGCTACACAGACAACAGTCCCTCCTGTACTCCACTAATAGGTGCCCCTTTTCATATCTATGGGTTAGTGATGTGTGGGTTTTTTCTAGACCCAACCCTAACCCGCCCACCCGCATCAGACTTCTGGATTCCTTTTATAGGCCCACGTCGACCCACCGATGATGTCAAGGGGCGGGTCGAGCAGGCACGCAGCTATAAAGCTGGAAATCAGGAGTCGGCATTTGAAGGTGGCCACCTGCAAAGAGGAGTGTGAGGTTGACCCGAACCCGCCCAACCCGCGGCAATCGGGCTGGGCCGCACATCACTACTAGGGGTGTTCAATAGGTCTGGGTACCTCAGCTATTATATATAAATGTTAATTTTTTTTCATGTACTCAACCCTGCTCAGTAGCATATTAAGTCGTTTGAAAGGATGTTGGCCTGTTCAGAAACAAGTATTCCTTAAAAAATATATGACTAAAGCCTGTTTGTACTCACGGATCTGCCAAACAGACTATAGTGTTTTGTCATATTTCCTAATGTCTGCTTAGAATTTCTGAAGAAGGCTACCTTTTCAATTGTGCAGTTTACTTTATGGTACAAGTTCAGGCAGAAAAACCTTTACCGGGGATGCTGATTGCATGTCTTGTACAATTACACTGAAGCATGTCAAGGACTGATTTCAATGAAAGGCCTATTTGTCTGCTGGTTTTATACACTGATTTCATATGCAATGATGTGTACGATTTGCTGTGTATGGGTAGCTGATGGTATAGTAATTGAATTATCTCCTGTATATCACGTGACTTTTTGTTAAAAAAAACCCCAAAAACATATAATCATCTCACATTAGGGCTTTCAACTCCATTCAATGGGTGCCAGGAATGAAGGAAAAGCCACAAATATTACTAGTCGCATGGAAATCGATTTCAAATTGCATTCCCTGTAACATTTATATCATCTGGGATATGATTTCTTGCCTAACTAGTCTGATCCGACTAAAATATTTACAGGTGTTCATGGAACCAGGTGATTGCATATGAAATGCATTCAGGAGGATGCACTGAATAGCACTAGGAATGTCAATGTGCTGAACACTATAAAGAGCAAAGCAGAATCTGGAGATTTCTGCTTTGATTTATTTTTCCAGACTGCCTGACTTAGACTCTGCTTAGGTCTCTGCCATGTATTTTAAAACTCCTAGACTTCATGCAAGAGACCAGCCTAACAGTTGGAACTTACCCCACATTTCCTGTGTTATGATTGCTAAATCTTTGGCAGTTTAGTAGCAACCAAATGCTTTAATCTAACGCTAATGAAGATTGCAATGGTATAAATCAAACCCTTTAATAACAAGAACATGTAGGTATGTATTCAAGATATCTGAGAAGTTTACAGAAACCTTACAAGGACGCTAAAATGTACACATTTGTAAACACATTGCCATGCAAACATATAACATCTGTATACCCAATGACCTCATGGAAAAAGTAGAGTATTGTATTTTGAAGACTATTTTTTTTTTACTTTAACCCTTTGGTAAGTTTGTTGTGTGCCCGCAGAGACACACTCACATCTGAAAAACTGTTAAATCCATGTAAAGTGCATAGAGGATCACCCTCAATTAGTTTACATCAATAATAATTAGGGGGTTTAAACAAGCTGAGGGCAGAGATTTGCAGAGATTTATTCGCCCAGCCACAAATCGCCTCTTCTTCGGGGCGACTAATCTCCCTGAACTACCTCCCGCTGGCTAGAATCGAAATCGCCGGCTGGATGGCACTTGGAGCGCTTTGTTTTCCGAAGTCGCCCAAAAGATTCCTTGTGAGGCAACTTCGGAAAACAAATTGCACCGATTGCCATCCCGCCGTCGATTTACATACTAGCTGGCAGGAGGTAGTTCGGGGAGATCAGTCACCCCGAATCTGAGCGTTTGTCTCTGCCCTCAGCTTGTTCAAATCCCATAATTATTATTGATGTAAACTAATTGAGGGTGATCCTCTATGCACTTTTGCAATTTACATGGATCTAACTGTTTTTGAGATGTTAGCACTTTTAGACTGCTGATTCCATGTTTTCAGCTAAACTGATCTCAGCAACCCTATTCCTGACTATACAGGAAGTGTCTAGAAAAGGGAAACACATTTAGGGTTGCTGACAATGACCTTGAAAAAGATTGCTTTTTCCCCCCACTATTGAGCAATTCATTATGTAGAAATCAGTGGTTGCATTTTCTCTTACGAAATCACATTTTTCCTGATAATTTGTCCACTTGTTTATTTGTTGAAGAGTGCATGACTTCTTCCACCCATGTGCAACTAAATGTATCTTTTTCTTAAGAATGAAGATGTTTGAATCATCAAAATTGTATATCCCTTACTTTCCCTTCTGCTGCAATTAGCCTAATATCTACACAGTCCTATGCACAAAGCTGTTTTAGGGGCAATTTTAATCTTTTCGTTGAACTGCCTGACCATTTCCCTGTTTATGTGGATGCTCAGGGCACATCTGATGTTATTGCATTTGAACTGATTTCACAGTGAAGGCATTTTATGTCAGCAGAGTTGTCCAGTGCTTCTACATAATACACCAAATGAGTGCAGGTTGGCTGTTTTCATTTGGCCACATATCTATTCGGCAGGTTTGCAAGGACACATTGGGGAGCATTGACACGGTCTTCTCCATATGAATACTGGGACAAATGATTGGATATAGCTGGCCATAGATGTTTTTAAAGATCCGATCCTCATCGTGAGACCACGATTTTCTCAGAACAATTTACCATCAACTAAAAGACCAATTTGCCAGGAAAACAAAGGGGAGCTGCCTGCTTGGCCCTGCAAACATAGATTGCACTGGGACCGACAAAGATTTTTTAACCTGGCCGATCAATTTCCTGACAGATGTCGGCCGAAAACCGTAAGATGTACGATCGTTCGAATCCCACTAACCACACGATAATTTTAAAGGATTGGTCGGACTTCCTTAAAATTGGTCGTTTCGCAAGAAGAATCATCGCGTCTATGGGGAGCTTTAGTCTGATTAAGTCCTAGGCGGCCAAATCTGGCAAAAGATCCAACCTCCCAAATGGAAGGTAAAGAATCCCAATAAGATCCATTCAACACATTATTTTAGTTTTGATGTTTTCAGATAGTTCTCCAGAAATAAAGACTTTTCAAAATTCTATTTTTCTAATATTGAAGTATAAACTTAAAAATGTTAACCCATTTTAAGTAATTTTAAAACAACTCTGTGAGGGGAGGGGGTCGTCGACTCAGTAAATGTTCTAATTGATACATTAGTTGATACATTTCTTATCTTTGTCCCTGCTGAGAATCCCTGAGAGTGAGAGGCGGCTGTTAGAATTGAGACAATTGTTGCTAATATTCCACAGATGCTGCTCAGAAATGTATCCATTCATGAAGCAAATTGTAACAGTTCAGAATCTGCGCCTAGATGACTGAGCTGCCAGACTGAAACACCAGAGACATGAACATTATAGGTCAAACTTCAATTTTGTAAAAAATAAAAGATGGAAAGCAATTGATAATTGGTGAACAATCTGAAAATGACTGAACTAAAAAAAAAAAAAGTGTTTGGAAAGTAAACAACCTATTTAATGACCAGTATGGGCAGCTTCATTTAATTCCCATGCAAATGAAAAGTTGCCTAAAACATTAAACTTTATTATTGCCTAGACAATTGTTTTTCCAACTGTGAGGCCAGAGTCACTTTTGACACTTTCTTGCACATATGGAGAGGTATGACTTGAACTCAGGCTCCAATGTTATGACAGCAGTCCATGTTATGTATAAAGTGCCAAAAAACTGCATTTAGGCTATTCTGCTATTTTTTATGCATGTGGAAGCAGTTTTAAAATATTTATTGTATTATTCATTGTCAAATCAGTAGTAATTTTTCATTTGGGTGAATTTTGCTTATGATAAGCAAATAGTGAGGTTTTGCTGGAGAACCAGTATAATTTGTTGTATGTTTATTTTTACAAAACCTGAGAGCTTAACCTGAACGATGTTCCCAGTAACGGATATACTGATACTTGCCATTTGCTGCAGATTTACAGAACGGTCAATGTGGCTCGCAGAACTGTTAATGAGCCATCTGGTTGTGCCCTGCAGGCCTCCCACACCAGCAGAAAGTAGTATTTTCCTGGGCCGAGTGGCCACTGACTCGACGGAGAGCAAAGTTGCTTATTTGAAGACAATTTGAATTTTGTGTGTGGTTAAAAAGATGTAATATTACATACAGTGGAATTTTACATACCCTGATTTTAAGTTTCCCCTCGTTGTACACCGTTTTTTGTGGTCCCACTAATATATATATATATATATATATATATATATATATATAAAGATAATCAGGAAGCCGGCACAGCACGTCAAAAAGTCATCGCTGCCTGGGTGCAATATGCCCAAAAAATTAAGTAGAGAAGTGAAGAAGCTCGCACTCACAGGACTTATCAAAATCAAAAATGGTGTTTATTTCGATATAAGTAACTAACGTTTCGGCTTGCACTCAAGCCTTTCTCTATATATATATATATATATATATATATATATATATATATATATATATATATATATATATATATATATATATATATATATATATATATATATATAATGCATTCCCTCATTTTACAGTTATCTCGATTATATACCCTTTTTTCCTGGTCCCCTGAAAAACATAAAACGTGGGTTCTACTGTACAATATTCGTCCTTTTGAAATCCTTCCTTGTTTTAGGCTCTTGTGTTGCACTGGTTAACAATTAAAGAGGGTAAAATTCTCCCGCTCGCTTATGACGCATGTTCTAAAACAAAAAAAAAATACCGCAGGGAAGGTTTTTTTTTGTAAGATTTTTGTGATGGGCAGTTTGTTGCCACACCATGCCTGTCTCCATTTAATGTTACAAACTAATAAACATAGTGGCACCACTGATTCCTGCTGTATTTTTAGACAATGTGGTATCCTGTTTTACTCTCTGACATACAGACTTTGCACAGATGTTTTCTTTTAATAGATCTACTTGTTAATGGAACGCAGATATTATAGTTAGGCCCCTACAGGCACAATTTCTTGCAAATGTTCGTGTGTAGCAGAAGTTGGAAAGTTAATATGTGACCTTTATGTGGCTAGTACTGGCTAATTTCACTTTGTTTAATCTTCTGCTCCTCTTGTTGTATACAGTGTAGCAGTTGTGTGTATTTTTTATGTGTAGAAGTCATCTGTATTTCTAAACATGCAGATTTTATGTGTTATTATTTATGTGATGTTGTTTGTGTTGAGCGGATATATTAACAACTTTGCTATGAAATACTTTCCTTATGTGCTGTGCCCATGCCTTGCCCAAGCTCTCGTGAGCTTTACTTTCCCAGAACTACAGCAGGACTGAACTTTACTTCCATTATTCTTCCAGTAACACTCTTGTTGCCTATCTATTACGGTAACATGCTTATTTGTTATCCTATGATTAGGAAATGGGTGTTCATGGCATTTTAGAGTTGGGCTCCATGACCTCTGCCGAATGCAGTAAAACTTTTTCTTTCAATAGAAATTATTATTAAAGTATTGGTTTTTCAATGCCATACTGCAGTCATGGAAAGCAACTGGATGCAGTATGCAAATTCCAATGCCCAGAATTTCTCAGAGAAATGGGTGAAGGCAACGGGAAGGTGTCATGACCCTCTCAGATATATTAAAGGAGAATTAAACCCTAAAAAATATGACTAGAAATGCCACATTTTATATACTAAACTTAATGCACCAGCCAGTGTCAGACTGGACCCACTGGAAAACCCGAGATAATGGCCCACCCACCATCTAAGGGCCCCCTGCAACACCACCCAATGCCAACTACCCTCAAGTGCTGATGGTTTTCGCTGCATAATATCGCTCACGGAATTCCGCCCCTGCATTCTTCCAGTGATTTAAATAGCTTGCACATGTGCCCTGAACATGGGGCCCAACAGGACTTTGGGCCACCAGGTTTTCTCCAGGGTTCCTGGCAGGTCAGTCTGAGCTGGCACCATCTTTAGGTTCAGGGCACACGCTCAGATTCGAGGAGATTAGTCGCCCAGCGACAAATCTCCTGTTTTTCCAGGCGACTAATCTCCCCGAACTGCCTCCCGCCGGTTAGAATGTAAATCGTTGGAGGGATGGCACTCTGAGCACTTTGTTTTCCAAAGCCGCCAGTTCGGACAAATGGGCGACTAAGAATCTCCCCGAATGTCTTGACCCTAAAGCTTCAGCATCTCTATAACAGTAACAATCCAGGCTTCAGAGGAGCTCACCACCTTGGATTTTGTTAGGAGTGTCAGTGACACTGCACATGCTTTGGGCAGCTGCTGAAAAGCTAAGCTTAGGAGTAGGGATGAGCGAATTTTTTTGCCTTGTTTCGCCGAAAAAATTACGCCCATAGACTTGTATGGCATTGTGCGTCAAAATAAAAAGCCACGCGTCAAAAAAATTTTTGACGCCCATAGACTTTAATGGGCGTCGGCGACATTTCGCAGGCGGCGAATTTTTGGCGAAACGAACCGGGTCAAATTCGCCCATTCCTACTTAGGAGTCATAGTAAAGCATCAAGCAAAGCACAGAAGCTGATAACTACAGGGCTGATTATTAAGTTCTGATACAAATTGCACTGGTTTCAGGGGTGCTATGTAATAATAATGTGCATTCATTTCTAATCAGCCTTGTATTGTAATGCATATTCTATATATGCAGTATATTGTGACAAATGAGCAGCACAGAGCATGGGATGTGAATCAGCAGAAAATATGTTCAGCTTTTGTCTCCCTTAAAATTGAAATAATCTGATAATTTTCTGCTAGTGCCACCGGTGATGCTGCTTTCACTAAAACCAAAAGTTTTTTTAATCATTATGATTATAAGCATTCGTGCAGATATGGCACACAGGCCTGATTATTTGCAGAAATGGTGGCCATCTATGATTCAAGCAGGAATTGTGCCAGTTTGGCCTCACTGTTGACCGCAAACTGCAGCTATTCCCAGTGTGCCGCTATCTTACTAAAAGCAGGTTACTTCCAGAATAAGAAACACTTGAGAAAATTAGGGATTTAAAACATGGTAAATTCAGGTGCATTAACACAGATGTGATTCATGAGATTATAATGCAGTTAACATTCCATTGGCATTATGGTTAAATATGCGAATCCTGAGAGCTATGCAACTGTGCCTGGAAATAGTTGTGATTTTTGAGAGGCATTAATATGTAAATAGTGGTAAAGATCTGCTAAATATTCTAGTCTTTCATTAGGGATAGCGGTAAGGGTGATGTGCAACCATGGTCCTGAAAATGTACTGTACGCCCATATTTTGTAAAAGCTCACACTCTTGCTCACAAGCAGGTGTTATCTGTTCAGAATATCAGAGTTGAACGATGTTTTGGTTACAGGAATAAACCTCTCATTGTGTAATAAATGCAGTTTGTGAAGTGGAGCTAAGAAAACACGGCGGTTCCCTGAACTGTGGGAAACAATCGTAACCCTGTATTCAGCAAGATGATGGGCATATAATGTGTGGTGCGTGGCAAAACAAAATAAAAAAAATAAATAAATAAAAAAAACTGTAAAAAAGAATAAAGAAGTGAATAAATGTTCTAAATGACCCTTCAGGCATTTCAGGGCAGGAGGGCAAGTTTTCAAGTCAAACCTTCATTTGATACATAAGCATTTTTTGTGGCCACTTCTATGTACTGTACATTCCTATTTGGATTTAAATTAATCTTTACAGTAATATTCCAAGTATATGCTCCAAACTGGAATTCACATGTTCATTAGTGATAAAGTAATGAGCAGATGATTCAGTGAAATGTGCACGCCTGTGTGCCGAAACACTCTTATCCAGTATTTATTTTTCCATATCCTAGCCATAGGTAAGAAAAGAGACCACTGGAAAACAGCAGCTGTGAACATTTACACCTCCCCTACCCCCCAAACTCTAAGTTGATCATAAAATCATGTTGCATAAAAAAAAACAGACAAACTCACTAATTGCATAATAGCCTCAGAAATGTGGCAGGAAATATACTGTTAGTGGTATTCTGATTAGTTTGGAATTTGAGCAGTTCAGTACTGCAAGATAGGCACTTGTCCCAGGCACCACTGCAGGGGATACTCTGTTTAGAACATACCTCCCAACTGTCCCGTTTTCTGCAGGACAGTTCTGTTTTGACAGCTTAACCCACAGTCCCAGGGTTTCTTACTGAAATGTCCCAGCTTTCTCTTTGATCTTCTGCACTGACCCGACAAAAACTTAATTAAAATAAGAAGCTTTTCGGCAGAGAGCTCAGAATAGTCAGCAGCTGCACTTGGATACTTTTGTAACAATTTAAGATAAGCAAAGAAACCATTGTAACGATTTTAGATAAGCAGGTCCCTTTGGGAGAACTGCAACTAGCAGCTTAAAGGGAATTCCCTTAGCAAAACTGTTAACAGATAGAAAATTGCACTAAAACTCCCAGAAATGTGTTCAAACTTTCATAACTTGTCAAATTTTGTAAAATGGACATGGTAATTAGAGGTTACGGGCAGAAAATGGGCGTGGCCAAAATAAATTGACACACCCCACGCGACATATTGTTTTGTCCCTTTTTTTCTAGTAGAAGGAACAGAGAGAAGAGCAGATGCTCTCCTAAAAGAGAAGTTTACCTTCACTTAAGTACAGATACAGTATGGGACCTGTTAACCAGAATGCTTGGGACCTGGCGTTTTCTGGATAATGGATCTTTTCGTAATTAGGATCTTGACACCTTAAGTCTTCTAGAAAATCATGTAAACATTAAATAAACCCAATAGTCTAGATTTGCTTCTAATAAGGATTAATTCTATCTTAGTTTGGATCAAGTACAAGGTACAAGTATGGGACCTATTATCCAGAATGCTCCAGACCTGGGGTTTTCTGGATAACAGATCTTTCCATAATTTGGATCTTCATACATTGTCTGCAAAAAAATAATGAAAACATAAAATTAACCCAATAGGCTTGTTTAGCCTCCAATAAGGATCAACTATATTGTATGGATTATATTAACAAAATGCTGATTTGTATTGCATTGATTCTATTTTCTGCCAAATCAATTTTGCAGATGAGCAAGAAAGATGCAACTTATAACTTATTATAAAAACCGATCCACATTGCAAAAATACTTATTTTGGAAAGTACCATATACAGTATCTATAAAAGATCATAATTTAGATTTTTTTTTTACCAGCAATACAATGGTATCCACAGCGTAACAGCAGGCTAACAATTTTGTAAAAGGGAACAGTGTCTCTGCTGGCACCAATGTGCCATTAATGTTGCAAGTAGGGATGCACCGATTTGATTCGGGCTTTTTCAGCAGGATTCGGCCGAATCCTTCTGCCTGGCCAAACCGAAATCCTAATTTGTATATGCAAATTAGGGCCGGGGAGGGAAAAATGCTTTCCCCTTCCCACCCCTAATTTGTATATGCAAATTAGGATTCGGTTCGGTATTCGGCCGAATTTTTCTTGAAGGATTCGGGTGTTCGGCCGAAACCAAAATAGTGGATTTGGCACATCTCTAGTTGCAAGTCTGTTTCAGTTATTGGTGCAAACTGCTATGGGAACCCCGGATCTAATGGCATTCTGAGAGTGGCAGTGATTGCGTTTGTTGCCTAGTGTCCTTGCATGAATTTCATCACAGGCTTATTGGTACTTGTCACCATTGAGGTGCTTAAACAGCAGTAAGGATCGTTGTGCACTCAGCTTCCGTTCTATTATTTTGAACTTCCATTCATAAAGAAGCAAACTTATTGTTATGATCGTTCCCTTTTATAGTTGAAAGGAGTATGTGAGGAAGAATGTTAAAACTGTGACTTTACTACATGCCTTTTCATATAAAAAGTAGACCTTTCAGTGGATAATATGTTGCTTAGTAAGAAATAAAACTATGTTGAAAGGAGTGGTTCTATAACTTTTAGTTATAGACTGGTCAATTCTAAGCAACTTTTCAGATTGGCTTTCATTATTCCTTTTTTTTTTATAGTTTTTGAATTATTTGCCTTCTTCTTCTGGCTTCTTTTCAACATTCAAATGGGGGTCACTGACCCCATTTAAAAAACAAATGCTCTTTAAGGGTGGTGACATACGCTAAGTTTCTGGGGAGAATTGTCGCCCAGCATCAAATCAGCCCTTCCTAGGGCGACTAATCTGCAATAAATGCCTTTCTGCCGGCTAGAATGTAAATCACCGGCGAGATGGCACTTGACGTGCTTCGTTTTCCGAAGTCACCCAAAGTTTCCTTGTAAGGCATTTAGAGGAGATTAGTCGCCCGAAGAAGAGGTGATTTGTCGCTGGGCAACTAATCTCCCCAGAATCTTAGCCTGTGTCACCACCCTTAGGCTACAAATGTATTGTTATTGCTACTTTTCATTACTTCGCTTTCTATTCAGGTCCCTATTTATAGTTCAGTCTCTTATTGAAATCAATACATGGTTGCTAGGGTACTTTGGACCCTAGTAACCAGATTGCTGAAATTGCAAACTGGAGTGCTGCTAAATAAAAATGTAACTAAAAAAATAAGACCCAATTACAAATGGTCTCAGAATATCACTCTCTGCATCATCATTATATTTTATTGTATTTTAAAATATTTAAGTTTCAACAATATATTTCTTGTTTAAAAGAAAACACACAAGTTAAAGGGGTTGTTCACCTTTATCTCCAGTTTGCAACTTCATCAATCTGGTTGCTGGGGTCCAAATTACCCTAACAACCATCCATTGATTTCAATGAGAGACTGGAATATGAATAGGAGAGGGCCTAAATAGAAAGATCAATAATCAAAAGTAACTAATAATAAATGTGTAGCCTACAGAGAATTTTTTTTAAGATGGATCAGTGACCCTCATCTGAAACCTGGAGAGAGTCAGAAGAAGATGGCAAATAATTCAAAAACTATAATAAAATAAAAAATGAAGGCCAGTTGAAAAGTTACTAAGAATTTGCCATTCTATAACATACTAAAAGTTAACTGAAGGGTGAAATAATGGCAAATAAATTCCTGTTTCAAGGAATAAAACACAACACCTTTTTATACATGTGTATTAAAGGGGATTTTCAACACTTTGATTCAGTTTGTGTTTTCAGATTCAGTTCACCAGCGGACCACTCTAATTGGGGAATGTAATAAAGTCGCAAAGAGCAAAACAATTTGCACCAATAAGAATAAAAATCCACATCTTGCAATATAGTATTGTTCCTTAAACTGTTATTACATTGCGAATTTTAATTGCGCACTCTTAAGAAGTGCTCAAAGGTGTCGTAATCTTTTGGAGCAAACATAACGACTTTTTCAGTAAGAAGTTTTATTTCATTGGCTGCGCATTGGCGCAAACTATAGAATTGTAGCGGAAGTGGTCGCTAAGCAGTTTCCGGGTTTGCAAAAGCTAAGAGTTTTTAATTGTTTTTAAAGGGATCCTGTCATTGGAAAACATGTTTTTTTCAAAACACATCAGTTAATAGTGCTACTCCAGCAGAATTATGCACTGAAATCCATTTCTCAAAAGAGCAAACAGATTTTTTTATATTCAATTTTATTTTGAAATCTGACATTTTGTCAATTTCCTAGCTGCCCCCAGTCATGTGACTTGTGCCTGCAGAGAAATTCTTTCTGGCAGGCTGCTGTTTTTCCTTCTCAATGTAACTGAATGTGTTACATGGGTTTTTACTATTGAGTGTTGTTCTACCAGGCAGCTGTTATCTCGTTTTAGGGAGCTGTTATCTGGTTACCTTCCCATTGTTATTTTGTTTGGCTGCTGTGGGGGAAAAGGGAGGGGGTGATATCACTCTAAAGCTGGCCATAGATGCAAAGATCCGATCGTACTTTCCCATCTCCCGACCCGCCACTAACCATTCAGATCAAAGTCTTACCAGTCAGATTAGTTAAAGAACAGATCAGCAATGTTCTGCCCCTGACAGCAATCGTACGATATCTATGTCCAACCAAAGCTATTGACAGTCTCCCACTGAAAATCATACGATCGGCAATACACGCAGAGATATTATCGGCAGCCGACAGAAATTTTCTAACCTGTCCGATCGACCAAACGACCGATCTCCACCGGACGAAAAATGTCAGGACTCTCCACACACGGTTCGAAAATCGAGGATTCGTACGATCAGATCTTTGCGTCTATGGCCAGCTTAACTTGCAGTAAAGAGTGACTGAAGTTTATCAGAGCACAAGTCACATGACTTGGGGCAGCTGGGAAATTCACAATATGTCTAGCCCCATGTCAGATTTCAAAATTGAATGTAACAAAATCTGTTTTGCTCTTTTGAGAAATGGATTTCAGTGCAGAATTCTGTTGGAGCAGCACTATTAACTGATTAATTTTGAAAAAAAATTTTTTTCCCATGACGGTATCCTTTTAAGGACATTACCCTTGCGCCATTCCAAATGTTATTAGATGGTGGTGATAGATTAAGAAGTGGTTGAAAGGGTTATAATTTGATAAGGTTATCACTTGGTGATAGGACAATAATTCTCGATAACTGACACTTTACCACCTGAACTGGTCCACTGGATTTGGGGGGGGGGAGAATCCAATCTCGTCAGCTATTATAGGCTAGAATCTCAAAATAAATTGATTCTTTTATACAAGGAAGTCAGTGGAGTACTTACTCTGGCTGGGGTCAATAGAAAAAATCTTTTAGGGTCTCGTATTGCCCACAGGCTTCTCTGTATGGTCAGCTCTGTCTAGAGTATTCAAAAACATTGAAATACAGTATACTGTAATTCCTGTAGCAAAATGTTATTATTCCTTTTCTTTTATAACGAACCACATGGTGAACCAGATAAATAGCTACTATATTTGTACAGCATTGAAACCGATATGCTGAGTGGCCCCTGAGTTATGAGATATTAAGCATTCAGCAGTTATAGGCTTGGGACCTACCATGGACTCTAAAATATTTACTCAAGTAAGTCTTTCATTTGAAACACTTAAAAAATAACAGCTGGGCCCCAATTTTGTATCTTAATGTGGTAATTCTGTCTCTTTCATAATCTTTCTCCGTAATCCAAGAAGCTGGACATTACTACATTCAGATATGCAGCTGAGAGAAAGGGGCGAGGAAAGACTGCCACAGAAAGACTGATTCCTTATGCTTGCTTTATGAATTATTTTTTGACTTGCAGAATGAATTAAAAATGGATCGATAGCTTCAAATGTAAATCGTATGCTAATTTAGAGGGCAGTCGCATTTTTCATCTACAAGCAGGAATGTAGTGAAGGAAAGTGAAGCTCCGTTTTGAAATAAAGTCCATATACAGTTGTGTGTTGTAATATATAAGCTTCACTTAACTATATAGCTTTATGTGCAGTTTCTGTTCGTTTGCTGCAGCAATGTTAAACATGAATACAATAAAGAGGGTTGTGCTAAACATATTTTTTTCCCCTGTTGTCTTAATCAAGAAAATGTATGTTTTTTGTTCTTTCATGAGCTAACTGGGCAAATTAAAATTGAAGCTACCGCAGGGGCCCTTGCACACCCCATCTAGGGCCCCTGCCCGATCACCCACCGCCAGCTCCTCCTCCCACGCGCACACAGTCCTTATTCTTACTTTTGCATAATGGGGTAGGGCTGGATCGCATCTGCATCAGGGTAGGCAGGACAGCAGGTGACAGACAGGGAAGGGCAGAATTGGTCTGGGTCTGCAGGGCCCATGAAAGCCAGAACCCACCGTTTCTCCCCCCCCCCCAGTATCCCACCAGCCCAGTCTGACCCTGGTTCTGATGAGCTGTAAAATATACAAAGCTCAGTAACTCTAGTTAAACTCTGCTTATTAAGAAATGTATAAAACTCGTAGGGTTAATGCTGAGAATTATTTCTGATAAAAATGTCTTGATATTTTTATGGCTTTGACATGCATAATGGTGTTTACGTATATATAATATTTTTCAGTGATAACCCCAATTGTTGTTCAATAAATGTTAATGTGTTGGTATAATGATAATATTTAGGGATGACTTTATTATTCTTTATAAATGAAAGTTTTTTTCATAGCTTCTGTAAACAAGTAACTGGCCAACCCTTGAACATAAGCTTCCCTATCACCAGTGTTGGACTGGGATGCCAGGGGCCCACATAAAACCTTAGGCTGAGGGCCCACTTTCCAAACTATTATTCCTCCTCTCCTCACTCAACCTCTTTATTCTCCTAGTAGTCTTTAATCTCTACATACTATACTCAATTTTTATCATTATTAAGACCCATAAAGAAATAGGGAATGACTATGAAATAGGCCAAATGATTAGAAGCAAGGGGCCCACAGGGAGTTTTCCTGGTATCCTGATGGGCCAGTCCGACACTGCCTATCTCCTTCCAAAGCCCTTGGTTTCTCTTACTTACCCCTGTGCCATGAAAACCTTGTCTCAGATGAAGGTTCCCCACCTCTCTGTGCTAGCTATGCGCCCCCAGACCCCCTTCTGCTAGGTAATTGCACTAGAATAGGGAGCACATCGTGAAAGCTGCCTAAAACAATTTGTAAAAAAGTGTGGCCCAAAGTGTCATTGTAGGAGTGGCCAGCAGAACAGGCTGTACGTTAATAGTTAATAAATGGCCCAATCCATAGCAAGGAAACACTACATTATACACAATGTACCATAAAACTAAGGGTATAGTTTTTTTAGATTCAGTTATAAAGTTACTATGTTTAGGTAGCAGTGTACTACTCGCGTCTTCTTCCTTTCACTCCACTGTAAACCATTTCTTTTGTATATATCACATACAGTAAGGTGGCTTGCCTGGCCTGACGTATTTATTTTTGCTAAAGTATCTTAGTGAGTCTGGTAAATCCATGCGTTGCATTAAAATGTACTAGGGCTTACTGTAAAGTAGGCAGACACAGGACTGTACTGCTCATAAATCCCATAAATGGGGAAACTAGACTGGACCCTCTTAACCAGCCACTCACAATTTACGGCAGTCTCTGAAACTACAGACAGTCTCTTTATACACAGTCCCTGTACATATGGCTGGAAAAGCACTGCTTCTTAGCTGCTCAGATATACTTTTATCCCCAGTAATGTCTTTAATAGTTTCAATATACAATAACCACAAAGCACAGTGATTATTTTGGCTAAAATGGTCCTCTTATAACGTTGGGTCTGTACTAATTTGCCCCAGAAGCTGTGCACCTCCATGACCACTCCGGCTGTCAAAACAGAATGTTCTCAGCTATGTAGTAGAACAAGAGAAGTTAGGGTGAGGCTGGAGCTGAAAAGCCTGATCGTGAAAGCCTTTTAAAACAAATGGTATTCACTGCTATTAAAACCAGTGGTTCTGTATGCATTGCTAGCTACAGGGCGGAAGGGGCAGGTGGGTTGCTAAGTGTTAAGGATAGTGAGGACAAATTAGGGTTGCCAAATGTACTCGTTACATTTATCTGTGTGCTGTGGGGGCTGTAAAGTGGTCAGGGGCAAGTGGGGAGCTGAATGTTAAAGGAATTGTTCAGTGTAAAAATAAAAACTGGGTAAATTGGCTGTGCAAAATAATAATAAAAATAATAAAAAATGTTTCTTATTTAGTTAGCCAAAAATGTAATGTATAAAGGCTGGAGTGACTCGATGTGTAACATAACAGCCAGAACACTACTTCCTGCTTTTCAGCTCTCTTGGTTTCCACTGATTACCAGGCAGTAACCAATCAGTGACTGGGGGGGGGGGGAAGTACATGGATCATAACTGTTAACATAAGCACATACCTCCCCAACTGTCCCCCGTTTTTCACTGGGCAATCCCGATATTAACAGTTCATCCGCAGTCCTGGGTTTGTTCCTGAAATGTCCCGACTTTCTCTTTGATCTCCTGCACAGAGCAGCCAATAAAAGATACAATGTTTCAACATAATTGACTTTTGACAGAGAGACGGAATACATGGCAGGTGCAATTAGATACCTTTTTACAATTTAAGATATGCAAACAAACAGCAATTTAAGATAAGCAAGTCTCTTGGGAAACTGTGACTTGCAGCTTAAAGGGCAAAACTGTAAAAACCACAGAAATAAGTTCAAACTTTCATAACCTTGTAAAATGAACACGGTAATTAGTGGGTCACAAAAATGGGCATGTTAAAATAAAATTTCGCTGTACTCGGAGTGGCAAATCTTTCTGTCCCTCTTTTTATTTCCAAAGTGTTGGGAGGTATGAAAGCATCAATTGCAAACTCACTGAACAGTTATGTCCTATGTGGCCCCCCCTTAAAGTCCCTGACTAACTCAGAGTTAGAGAGCTGAAAAGCAGGAAGTAGTGTTCTGACTATTATGTTAGACATCCATTCACTCCAGCCTTTATACATTAAATTTTTGCCTAACTAACTATTTATTTTTTATTTTGCATAGCCTGTCTATTTACAGAGTTTTTATTTGTACACTGAACTGTTCCTTCTTGAAGAGTGGGTACAGGCTAGAGTTGCCACCATTTTTGGCAAAACCGTGGTGGGGTGGAAGTGGAGGAATCTGAGGCAGAAGTTGGAATAGTTCAGAGAAGGATGCGGAATTACAACGTACATTGCCATTAAATTAGGAAGACTCTCCACAGCTGGTAATATAGCAACTAGGTTAGTCATATAGTGACCAGGCATGACTAACGTAAATTTTTCCAGTAAACTTATGGACATTCACGAGAATTGCAGGAAAATCCAGGACCCTTGGTGTTTATTGTTTATACACTTTCCCAACCGCAGAAACCCCTCTCTACACTTTTGCTATAGATCCAGTTCAGGTACAAAGGCTGACACACCATATAGAGTTAACTGTGCTAATGATTTCACCATTTCCATTTATTTATTTCTTTTTGGTTTGTTTTAATTCTCTTTGAAAGCTGAGTCTTTTCACATCCGCTAGCCAATAACATAACCTTTTTAGCCTTATTAAAGGGACCACTTCAGAATCGTCAGATTAAACTCGTATAGATTTATATTGCTACTACTCTGTGATTTGTTGATTGAACCCTTTGTTTTTGTTATACTATTCTCTTCTTTTGGCCCCACAATTTGGTTAGAAACAGGCCATACTTTCTCTTTCCTTTCTTTTCCTTTGTACATCAGATACTTACAAAGCTACTGTCATCGTTTGATGTCTATCCTATACATGTTGAAAAAATAAATAAAAATCATTGAAAATAAATAATGGCCAGGTAGCACCCCTGATTTACTGTTAGGAGTTTGAGCAACAAATGAACTCCGTTAATCTATATTCATGTTTTGTTGGTCTCTACCTGCTAGGTAGTTATAGTTACATGGAATTATAGATCCTGGAAAGAATGTGACTTTGCATACTTTCTTTTTAATTAAAATGCACAAATATGCGCAGAATTCAGCTTGAAACTATGTTTATTATTGTTTATGTCACTACTCAAAGCTGATCGGGATAAAGAAAATGATTTAATGCTTCCAGAGTTGTCAAAGGCTGCTGGTTGTCGTTTGTATTTTAGCAATAGTCCTGGAAATACATGAAAAATATGTATATATGCTCATCTTGAACAGTGTTGCTCATAAGCGACTGCTTTGGGAAGGAGTGGTGTTAGCTGGGACAGCCCTGTTCTGTGGCTTTGAAGAATATCATATACCCCAGCAGAATAACAGGCAAGCATTCAAGTGCAATGTGCTGTTAACGTCTTTGTGTGATGTTCATGGCAAGGTGAATGGCAATATAAAAAGCCACCTGATCTCACAGGAAGCTGCTGAACAATAAATGAAGTATGCCAAACATTCCCTGTATCCCTTCGACTCCTTGAAACCTTTCCTTGTGATCCCATTTAATCTTCGGGTAACAGAGATCATTGTTTTGAAAGTGTGTTAAGAATTTTCTCGTGCAAGTATAGATTAATGATGCGGTATGTTTGCTAAGGTAGACCTATACAGGAGTGGATTGTTGCTACAAGGAATGTAAAGAAACTATGACATGCTCTCATGCATGATGGATCCAGATGTTTGGACTGCTTAGTAAGAAACATTTTGCAACTACCTTCCTGGTGTGTGACTGTTTGCTTTGATCAGCCTTTGTTTTCTTGGCATTGTGGATCAAGAAGGCTCTGCCAATGGCTTCTGATCAAAGGATGGTTATTGGCTTTTCAATCTGTATTCTCACCAATTACGCTTAGGCTATTGTTGTGTTAATGCCGCTACATATTGTAAGGGATTTTGCTGGCGGTGGGTGAAACGTTCTGCTGGACAACTGCTGCATCTGATAAACCATGTGATTCCTCCTTTTTGTCCAGCTTTTGTATCGTCTATGTTTTCCTGGGCAAAATGTTGTCTAGTACTCCAATTAGGAAGTATAGAGCAAACCTGCTTTTGATATCACACTTTGTACCATCCAACAACAGTTGTTTTCATGGAAAAAAAAGTATGAGAATGATCAGGACACCTGAGCCAAAAATCGGTAACTAACAGACATGTCCATTGAAAAGTTTGCATTACAGACAATTACAGAACTACAGAAATTGAAGGGATCTGGAATGACCCTAGATTGTTTTACCTTTAACCCTTTCAACACTAGTCTCTTTGATCTTGCTATGTTATATTTTGCCAGACAAAAATATATTGCAGCATAGATCAAAGGGGAACCTGAAACAAGGGGTCCTGCTGGCCTGGTGACTGAGGATGGTGCAGTAGATTTTAGTCTTTTTCTGACAAGTTTGAGTATAAGGGGCAGTTTACTTTGAAATCAGCTTTTCACAGGGGGTTATTTATTAAAACCTGAATGTTAAAACCTTGAAAATTTTAGGTTTTTTTCACTAGAGAACTGATTTTTAGAGGAAAAAAACCTAAAATTTTTCGAGATTCAGTATACTAAAGAAATACTGCAAAAAGGCCTGAATCCGTAAATCCGCCATCTCAGACCTGTCGAGATCCTGTATAAGTCAATGGGAGATGCACCTATCTCGATTTTTGAAGTTTTCGCGGTCTTTACTAGGTTTAGACATAAAAAAATCTGACACTTTTTCGGGTTTACGCTCGATTTTATTGATTAAATTTTGATTTTTTATTAATAAATAAGCCAAATTCAGGCATGAGAGTTTGGTTGTGGTTTGCTTTTTAATAAAATATAAGATAAATTAAAATTTTAGAAAATAACCCCCATAAGGGGCAGTTTATCAAACTGTGAGTTTAGAACTTAAATAAAAACTCACCCATGTTCTATTGATTCCTTTAGGGTTTTTAGAACCGTTTTTATCAAATGGCGAGTTCTGACTTTCATCATTTGATGAATACAATTCTAAAATCCCTCAGGAATGAATAGAACATGGGTGAGTTTTTATTTATTAAGCTCTAAACTCGCATTTTGATAAATGTATCTTAAATATTCTCAAGTTTATGACTTAAAGGGCAAGCCAACCCCAAAATAAAAATTTGCCTTACAGAAAGTCTGCCTTGTCTTACATTGTATCAACAGTCTTAAGCCCTGACACACATGCGTTTTTTCTGGCGTGGTTCGTGCTGCGGGTTTAAAATTTTTTTTAAAAAAAATTACTCTCTAATTATGCACACGCGTTTGGCCCAGCATGGCCATCTACACACACAGCTAAGGCCTATTTCAGGAAAAAAAACTTGTTTCCGTCATCAAGTGTGCAGGCTCTGCTGGTGGGAAACACATTTTCTGTGAACCGTACCCTTTAATACATAATAACTAAAAAAATGTACTGATGTGTGAAACTGCCCCATTTATCTTCATTGAAAAATTTGCAACATTGTGACATTTTTCTGAAATTGAGACAAATGCAGTCCATAGGAGATTCTAATAATGTTGTTGGCATTTTCTTCTGCCATTTTTATCAGGCACAGAAACTAAGAAGCCTTTTTTAGTGAAACAAAATGCACAGCAAAAATTCCACTGTTTAAACAAAGTGCACACCACTTACAAAACACAAATTTTACAAATCTGTTTCAGGCAAAAATATTTGGTCACCCCCTAAAAATATACAAATAACTTTAATATAAGTATAATTTTTAATTATAGAAAATATGAGTAGAATGATGTTTCGTTTCATTATGAATAGAAGTTTTGGGTTTTGATTCATTTAACCTGCTTGTATGGTTTTGGAGTGCGGTGGTAACCAGAGCACCCAGAGGAATCCCAAGCAAGCCCAGGAAGAACATACAGACTCCGCTTTAGCAGAAGTCACAGCAACAGATTGTACATTTAAATTTGGGTTGCACTGATTTATTACTGTATTATTTTATTGATTACTGCTTATTTATACTGATGTGAAGAATAAGTAGAAGTAAGTTGAGCAGTTTGTCCTTTAATACTACTGTAGGTGCAAGTGAATTTCATTTTTTTGTATGCTTTTATTAACAGGTGTATATGATTATATTCTATATTTTTGTATGACCTGTGAAAAAGGAGCCACTGCTATTAGGGTCTGGTCACACGGGCAGATTCAGGGAGATTAGTCGCCAGGCGACAAATCTCCTCTTCTTCGTGGCGATTTATCTCCCCGATCTGCCTTCCCCTGCCTTCCACCGGCTAAAATGTAAATCGCCTGGGGGCAGGCACACGGAGCGCTTTGTTTCCAAAATCGCCCGAAATCAGAAACCGAAGCGTTCCGTGTGTCTTCCCTAGGGGATTTACATTTCAGCCGGGGAAGGTAGATCGGGGAGATTAGTTGCTGTGAAGAAGAGGTTTGTCATCTGGTGATTTATCTCCCCTAATCTGCACGTGTTGCCAGACCCTTAGGGTAAGGGCACTCGTGAGGAAACTTCAGGCGACTTCAGAAATCGAAGCGTTCCGTGTGCCTGCCCCCAGACGATTTACATTTTAACCGGCGGAAGGCAGGAGAAGGCAGATCAGGGAGATTAGTCGCCGCAAAGATAAGGAGATTTTTCGCCTGGATCTCCCCGATTCTGCCTTTGTGGCCAGACCCTTAAAGTGAGGCAGGGAAGGTCTTGCAATTAACATGACATTTCCTGACAACTTAATAAAATGTAAAACACCTCTGACTTGTTTGATGGCTTGAGGCACTGTCTCTTCTATTACAAAGACTACGCAGATGATCTTCCTAAAGTAGGTTATCATTGTTGACGGAGGAGTATCATGCACACGTTTATGAGGAAAAAATTCTTATATGAATGCTGTGGTATTTTTTTAGCCTTTGGTTAAAATGCCCAAACATCACATGCTTAAAACACTGTTTAGTTCATATAGGCTACATGATGGCTAAATGGGTAATTAACACCCGTGTTTAATGTAAATGAAATGGACTAATAACATCACTACAATTCACCCTTCAGCTGATGTCCGTCCAATGTACTGGGCTCAGAAAAAAAAGAGGACAGCGGATATGGCTGGTAACATCACTGAAGTAGAGTTGCAATATGTGTGGTGACACCACACAAGGGTGAAAAATATGCTATTCAAGCTGCTGCATTATTTTTGTGCTTTCAAAATCCATATGCATGAGTTAAGTGGGTTATTTATTAAGGTTTGTGTTGTGTTTTCCACAAAATTCAAGTTTTCAAGTAGTTTTTTATCAATATTTATTATACCCCGACCCTGGAAATAGCTTGAATCCAAAAATACACCATCTAAAACCTGTCCAGGACTAGAAGGGGGTAGAGCAGACGCACACCCATGGCAACCCCTAGAGATAACAGCCTGGTGCTCAGTAGTAGAGGATACGGCAACCTCAGGATTAGGCAATGGAACAAAGATAGCGGCACACATTCTTAAATAAGATACCATTCGAGTTGTGAGTTCATTCTAGGTATAAAAAAAACTCTTACATAAAACCTTTGATAAATAACCCCCTAAATTTATAGGTGAAGCATGAGACTCAATAAGCCTGTCTTCTCCCACTGTGAGACCTACAATGTCCACACTATAGAAAAGGGTTAAAAGCATTAATTTCTTATTGGGGAAAAACAGATTGTTCTAAATGTATTTTTTTTCTGCAGGGTCTCCTTTATTGCTTTTTGCCAACCGAAGGGATGTCCGATTGGTTGATGCTGGTGCAGCAAAACTAGAGTCTGTTGTTGTGGTGAGCAGCTTGGAAGATGCAGCTGCTGTTGACTTTCTCTATTCACAAGGTGTTATTTATTGGACGGATGTAAGCGAAGAGTCCATTAAACAAACATTGTTTAACCAGAGTTCTAACTCACAAACTGTAGTAATCCCGGGCTTGGTCTCCCCTGATGGCCTCGCTGTTGACTGGGTTGGCAAGAAACTTTATTGGACAGACTCCGAAACCAACCGGATAGAAGTTGCAAACCTCAATGGAACATACAGAAAAGTCCTCTTCTGGCAAGATCTGGATCAGCCGAGGGCGATCGCTCTCGATCCTGCTCATGGGTACATTTTGGTTTAATTTCTATATTTCATTTTGAGTTTATCTAAAATCTTCTTCACTAAAATGCTTTTGTTCTTTGTATTTATCATAAGAGATCACAGCTATTCCACCACTATAGCATTATGGCGCATTTGATGTTGCACATAAATTGACAGATATGCCAGGACAAGTGCAGTATGTATATTCTGTTGGTAATGTGTGGACATCTGTGAATTTATTTTCTATTTTCATTTGAATTATTTTAGTTTGCTGTCTAGTCATTGCCTAGACCCCTACACATACCTGGGTACTTAAAATACTTAGATCAGTGATCAGTTTAAAGGAACATTAAAAAATAAGTGTTTTAAAGTAATACAAATATAATGAAGTGTTGCCCTGCACTGGTAAAACTGCTGTGCTTGCTTTAGAAACACTACTATTGTTTAAATAAATAAGATGCTGTGTATCAATGGAGGCCGCAATTCAAAGGAAAAAGGGCTCAGGTTACACAGCAAATAGCAAATAAGAGAGAGAGAGAGAGAAAAGAAGAAAAAAAAAAGTAATAAAAGTCGATAATGGAAACACTATTTGCAATGGCTTATGCCTTTGCTCGAAATTTAATATTGCTTTTGCTAACCCGGAAACTGTTTAGTGACCTCTTCCTACTGTGGAAGGAAGTTTACAAATTTTATAGTTTGCACCAATGCGCAGTGAAATAAAACTTCTTACTGAAAATGTTATGTTTTTCCAAAAGATTACAACACCTTCAAGCTCTTCTTTTAAAATTTGTTTTGTTTGCGGGAAGATTATTACATTGCGAAATGCAAATTGTTTTTCTATTTGCGACTTTATTACATTCCCCCTCAAAAAATTTTAAGTAGGGGACACCTGCGACCTACCTGTTGTGTTGCCCATTGTCCCCCTGTCCCCAATATTGGTAACCTTTCCACAAGTCCAGGTCTTTCTTTAGATGCCACTGTATTTTAAATTTCTCTGGTTTGCCATATGAACACTAGTGATTTGCAGGCCGGCCCGATACCTGCGGGATCCGTGGGTTCGAGCCAACCTTAGCACTCCATTGGCAGGTTTGGGTCGAGCTCTTTTGCCTGCTCTCCTCGCCCACAACATTACACTGCTGGCTTCTTGCTTCTGGTTTTATAGACGCGTGCTCACCCACCCCTATTGTGATGTCATTGATAGGGTGGGTCGTTGATGGCCTATGAATCGTGGGGAGGAGGCAGGTGTGGCGGGCTCGGGTTGGGTGCTGGTCGAGAAAATACATTACTAGAACATTGTGCTATGAAATGCCTATCTCGTCTAAATTCCAACCGGTATTGGTGACTTGTAATTCACCCCTTTCTGCTTTATTTTTTACAGATACATGTACTGGACAGATTGGGGTGAAACCCCCCGGATAGAAAGAGCTGGAATGGATGGCAGCACACGCAAAGTCATAGTTGACACCGATATTTATTGGCCCAATGGACTGACAATTGATTTAGACGAGCAAAAGCTTTACTGGGCAGATGCAAAGCTTAGTTTTATTCACAAAGCTAATTTGGATGGCTCATTTAGGTAATTTATTCATTATTTATTGCTGTGTCTTTTATGAAATTTTTCACAAATTGTTGTTTCCTATTTTATATTTGTTATTGATCCCTATGTGGCCATAGCCCTCCAAAAAGGTCTTATTTCTTTTATAAGAGAACAAAGTTTTGCAACCTTATGTGTAATCTTATATTTAAGCAATCAATTAAGCAAACAGCAGATTTCTAGGTTTTCCTAGCGTGACCTACATCCCCATCCCTGAAAGTACTTAGCCAAAAACACGATTTATACGAAATGCATCAGTTAATAGTGCTCCTTCAGCACAATTCTGCCCTTGACTTAAAATGCATTTTTCAAAAGAGCAAACAGATTTTGTTATATTTAATTCTGAAATCTGTGATTGGGCTAGACATGTTGTAAGTTTTGTAGGTGCCCTCAGCCTTGTGACTTGTCCTCTGATAAACTTCAGTCACACTTTACTGGCTGCATTGCAAGTTGAATAACCCCCTTGAATTGGTAACAGCTCCCTGACACCTGCATTGCAAAAATGCTCTCATGCAGATATGAGAATAGCACTCAATAGAAAAACCCAAACCCGACTGCAGCTCCTTACTTTGAGTAGTAAAAACAGTAGCTGAAAGCATTTCCATTGTCTCTTTCTGAAAGCACAGGATCAGACACAATGAACTAAAATAGGACAATACGAGAACTAAAAAAAAAGAAATTGATATCCGCATACCTCCCAACATTTTGGAAATAAAAAGAGGGACAAAAAAGATGGCGTGCGTAGCGCAGAATTTTTTTTAGACCATGCCCATTTTTGTGGCCATACCCCCTAATTACATTTTCATTTTCCTAAATTTGGCAGGTTACGAAACAAACATATATCTGTGTTTTTTTTTTCAGTTATTAGTTTTGCTAATGAAGGTGAATTGCCCTTTAAGCTGTGAGTCTAACTTTACCCAATGGACCGTTATCTTATAATGTTACAATTACTTATTTGCTTATCTCGAAATTGTAACAAAAGTATCTTATCTGCAGCTGTAGCTATTCTGTGCTCGCTGACAAAAGCTAATTAAGTTAGAAACTTTGTTTCTTTTTCTGGCAGTTCAGTGCAGAGAAAAATGAGGGACTGCAGGTTGAGCTGTCAAAAGAGGGACTGTCCCTCTAAAAATGGGGCCAGTTGGGAGGTATGGATATAGTACATTTATTGGTTCAAGAATAAAATTTTAAATGGCAGAATGAATTATTTACAATTTACACAATGTAATTAAGTAACAAAAACGATACCATAAAAATAACATAAGAATCCCTTTCAATTGCAGATAATACCATGAGATTATATTGCTTTATTGGTTTAGAATTACATACAGGGTTGGACTGGGCTGGCAGGACACGGAGGAAAAAACCCAGCTGGCCCTGGCCCAGTCAGACCTGCTCCTTGCTGGCCCCTAGCACGGCCGCAGGAAGAAAAAGTTCCATGCGGGGGCAGGAAGTGGCAAAAGTCAGGGGCGTAACTATAGAGGAAGCAGACCCTGCGGCTGCAGGGGGGCCCAGGAGGTATAGGGGCCCCACGAGGCCCTAATTCATATACAATTTCAATAAATATTGGAGAAACAAGTCAACCTCTAAACATTTTGGGGGCCTGAAAAATAATTTGCTGTGGGGCCCAGTAATATCTAGTTACGCCACTGGCAAAAGTGGCTTGCGGCGCTGAGGGTTGCTGTATTGAGTCCAACAGAAAACAGTACTCTGCACAAGACAGCTTTATTATAAACCAGATCGACAGGTTAAACAACTGTAAGATGAGTTCTAAGCATCCTCCGCATTTACAATATTTATTATAATACACAAGTGTCCATATTAATTGTGATTTAAGTGATATCTCTAAGCACCATTCATAATTGATAACATCAATAACCACCATTTATGCATAATATATTTGCAGATTATTCATGTCTCATTTTAAAAGACTATATTTCATGGCAAATGTAAGGCTTGTGTTTGATATGTACTGTATAATATATATATATGTGTGTGTGCTTGTTTATGTAGTCTATTACACCCTTGCTCTTATGGTTAAAAAAGCAAACTGTTCTGTATTAGCCAAGTTCTGACTTTTTCCCAGGGATCCTCATAGGAATGTTTAGATTGCTAATGTGTGGAATTTCACAGAACCCTTTTTTTCTGGTAATTTCTGAAAGCATTGCTTAGCTATCAGTAAACACAGTCAAAACACACTTCTATATAGGAAGAACCTTCTGGTGTTTAAAAAATTCTAGACAGTATTCAAATCCATGGTTGAAATAATCATTCATTGTTATGCCTTGCCTTCTAATTAACGGAGAACAAAAGATTCATAAAGACATGGCGGTGCAGTTTGCATCACAATTTAATAAGCAGGCCTGCTTGATGATTTTCAACGCCCCCTAAGCTTAGCTTCCCTACAGCTGTTATATAATAAACAATGTTTATTATAAAAAATATAAATTTTATATTCATTTCTAGGTTTTAGATCACCTTTAAAGCCAAATCCAAATCCTGCAAAAAAAAGACAGAATCCCGAACCGAATTCTGGATTCGGTGCATTCCTAAAAAAGACAAACTGGTTTTATGATTTCTGGTAAATAACTGAAAATTGAAGTATAACCAAAGAATCCACAGTGACCGCTTGTGTCATTTAGTCTTTTTAACCCTATCCCCACTTTAGACACCATGTATTGCACCATCAATACAAGGTGAACATTTTCTTATGGTGCTTCCCATTGTGATAATGAGGGGATCTGCACCAATGCTCAGCAAATAGAATGCTTTTACTAGTAGTGGTAATGGAAAAAAAAAATCTTTATATGACTTTACCTTAGGGCAGTGGCACATGGGAGTGATTTGAAGTGTTTTGCCCCCTACAGTGCAATCACCACTTGCTTGCTTTTAATGCAATTGCCTGGAAGCAACAGTTACCTGACACGCCATTGAACTTAAACAAATCGGTGGTATTTTGTTTATGCAAGTCAAGATGTTTACAGACATTAGAGCTGATAAGCACATTAAAAACAGGATTTAGGCTTAGGCTAGGGATTTAGCATTTATTCGCCTAACTATGCGTATTTGCGGCAGATCCAACACATGGGTTCTGGGTGCGAATGAAGGAAGAGGATACTGGTCTTGTTACAGGCTGAAATCAGCCTGTGGATTTCAGATGCTGTTTTTGCCCCGTCTAGCCCTAGCCTCATGGTATACTTGTATTCCCAGCAGTCTGAGAGTTTTAGACTAAGGCCACACAGGACTGAAAAATTCCCGCTGAAAATATGCAGACTGAGAATCAGCCCCTACTCTGGCATTAGCCTCCTGTCCTGCCTGCACTCAGAATAATTGTGCCAGCCTAGGTGCAGGCACATGAGGTAGAATTTGGCAAAGAAACGCAGGACGTATTCGAAATCTGCTGCGTGTATATCTGCAGGCCATCTGCCCAGGCGCATTCCCTGTGTGAAGCCTTTTCTGTGGCTCCTGACCTCTCATCGGTGGCCGGAATAAATAAATCTGATCTTTTATTTTAGTGTGTGTAGCATTATTGGAATTTGAAATTCAAGTGTGGACACAGATTTCTATTGGGACTGTGACCTGTCATTTGCTGCTTGTCAGGGGCCTAATTTGCTGTTATTGTACATACTGGCCTTTAACATTTTCGTCTTTATTTGCAATCTGTAGGCAAAAGGTAGTTGAAGGAAGCCTTACACATCCATTTGCTCTGACGCTGACAGGAGAAACCTTGTATTGGACGGACTGGCAGACAAGATCAATTCATGCCTGCAACAAACGCACAGGGGAGAAAAGGCGAGAAATTCTTAGTTCCCTCTACTCTCCTATGGACATTCAAGTGTATAGTAAAGAGAGGCAGCCATCGTGTAAGTATTTGTATCAATCCTTTTAATTATCACCGTTATCAGTTAACTTATGAGTACATCGTTATTATCTAGAATTATATACATTTACAGCAGACCCTATCTGTTAATTGTGGAACAAAGTCAATGCAGCAGTTAAACAGAATGACTGACTGTCTTGAGCAGAACTGTCCTGCTCAAGTCCCTCCAAGGGATTTTTTCCCTTCTTTGTGCCCAAGGGATCCATAGATGTCTGTTTCAGAATATAATTTTAATATAATTCATCCATGACATTAGTCTGAATTGTTCTGGTAAGTAAAGGAGAACTGTTGTTACCATAAAAAACCTCCATAAACTGCAGTGGTTTCTAGTTATTCTTTTTCACAAATATATATTTTTTTCTTAGATTTTATATAAAGATAAATGGTGAATTAGCCAGTAATTCATTGCAAATTGGTGTTTCTTGCTACAATTAGCCTATGAGAGGAGAAGAAATTTGTCAGTGACTGACAACATTGGCGTATTGGTTGCAGCCGGGGAGAAAAAAAAAAAGTTAGGTCGTGGAACTAACATCTAAAACTTTAAATATATAAACCGCTATAATAGAACACTGTGAAATGCATTTATTAAACTACTGGGTTTTTTTATAATCGTGATGCAGAAGACACCATATTTGGTTGAGGCTTGTAAATAATAGGTTGAATAAATTAAAATTAAATTCCAGTCAGCTTTTATAATATTTAGCAAATAATCTTCCATAAATCAGAGAAGACAATGAAGGTTAATGAAAAGATTTAAAGATGACATTCCAAGACCATTTTTTGTTGTCTACTATTCTATGTTATGTTTTTTTAATCCTTTTAATGTCTATTTCTGGAGCTTTCCAAGTTGATAAATAAACTACTACTTGCATTATTGATCAACTAAAGAAGGAGGATTGCTGGCTCCAGTGTGTCCTGGTCATTAAATGGTACTGCTGTAGATTCCCTGGAGTCTGTGTCACACTCCCGAAGTACATATATCATAGAGAAGAAAGGAATAAACAGCTTCAGGCAGTACTTAATAAACTGCAAGTGTTCATTTATTAGCAGTGTGCAACACTACATGTTTCGGGTACAAACCCTTTTTCAAGTGTGCACTTGAAAAAGGGTTTGTACCCGAAACATGTAGTGTTGCACACTGCTAATAAATGAACACTTGCAGTTTATTAAGTACTGCCTGAAGCTGTTTATTCCTTTCTTCTCTATTATTGATCAACTATTCCAGTGGTCTTCAGTTGAATTGTTGTTTTGGGGTGTTTGGAAGCCTGTATGAAAGGTGATTTTATGAGGCTACATAATGCCCCCATGTGCGAAAATGTAGTTCATGGACAGTGAACTTCCTTGGAGTGAAGACTGCTTAATATGTATGTGCTCCAGTACTTTGCATTTGGGGGGCACATATGCATTGCACTCCAAATTTGAAAGTTGACGCTATTGGAATCAGGAAGGGAAGTCAATCTTGTGGGGAGTACCTTAAATTATAACCCTATAATCCCACCTGTGAAATAAAACATATTACATATATAACATAACATTTTGATTGTTAGTTATTCTTTAAAAGCTCTACAATTAAATTCATATATATACCATTAATCCACTAATTCAAATTCTTTCTTTCAGACCCTACACCATGTGATGAATCTAATGGTGGTTGTTCTCACCTTTGTCTTTTGTCCCCAAGAGAGCCCTTTTATAGCTGTACATGTCCTACAGGAGTTCAACTGACAGAGGATGGCAAAACTTGCAAAACAGGTACTAACAATTTGTTTTTAAGATGATATATCTTCTTGCTCCTGCTTGCTAGTGAAAGGCTTGATTTACTCTTTGGTGCCAGACTCATTAGGCCTTGCACTGTACAGGCAAAAAACATTTCTACTCTTCCTTCTACTATTGAAAGCTCTATTTTCTCCTGGCCCCACACTTTTAACATTTTTCACAGAGTTTCATCAGTGTACTGTATATGAACTCCAGTGAGTGTTTGGGTACACCTACATAACATATTTGCTGATCAACCACTTGTGCAATTTGTATGACTTAGTACTGGCTGTACTGAAGAATCTAATAGCAGGCTTATTGTCTTCCCACGTGTTTCCTTGTTATAAGCTAAGGAGTCCAACAGTCCATTGCAAATCTTGACCCCAAATACTTTAAAACTTTATATCAAGGAGATTTTCACACACCAGGAAGGTTGTAGGAGCATTTCTGTAAGTTGTGGGTAGAATTCAGGGAACAGTAAGCATTTTATTGAAGGTAAATTCTGTAAGCAAAGTTTGTAAGCAACGTCAGACACAGGAAAATTAACTGTGCGTTAAATACTATTTTTCTATTTCCACTAAAAAAATAAAATAGAATACCATTTTAAGATTTTATCCCATCAAATCTTGCTCAAGTACAGCTGTTACTATGTAAAATGCTACATTAACAGGAGTTTTTATTTCTCATGATATAGTCTCCCAGAACTCTGTATACTATGTTAAAATTGCCTGCTTACTGCATTTACTTTGAAAACACAATCCTCTTTACTTATTTAACAAAGGAGTTAATGATCTTTTACAAAAGCAGGCAGCAATAAAGGACCCTAAAGAACCTTCCTTTCCACAGAAGGCTTTTAAGGTCATAGGAAGGCGAAAACCCCATTAATAAGCTGTCTGCGAGTTGTAAACATTTGCTTTAGAAACCATCCTGCTAGTTTCCATGCCTGCCCCATCAGAACTCTTTCATTATGGGCATGGGCAACTCATTTACAAATGAACGAGCCTATTGTGGGACGGGAAAGGTTTTCAACCATTTGTCAGTCTGTATAATTGCTCTGCTTTTAACTTTCTCCCTTGTCTGTGACTGCCCTCTTAGAATTTATGGGCACAGAAGAGCTTGTCAGAGTGGCAATGGTCTTTGTGTCTTGTACAATTTATGCATACCTTTGTGGTTTTGCCTTCTTTGCTTCCAACTTCTAAAATGGTAAAAGGAATGACATTTTGAAATTAGCCTTTCTGTAATGTTCAGCATGTGCTTTTTTTCATGGCCTGATATTATTTTTTGATTAGCCCTGCAGAACATTATAGGTCTCTCTGTATTAATATATTCAGCCAAACACTTGTATAAACACATTCCCTTATATAAGGGTATTAAAGCCCTTTCTTATATACTGTATATTTATTGTACTAGATAACAAGTAGCTTGAACAACAACTTCTGACAAGCTGAAGCAGGCAGAGGTCTAGGCAGAAAGTAGACAGCAGTGGGGTCAGGCTTAGAGATGATTTTGAGTGCACACTTAAGATTTATTTATCTTAGTTATTGTATAAAGCTTTTCCCTCTTGTATTGCTTGTTGTACCCATAGAATAGGTGAACATGCAGATTGTCTCTGTTTAAAAAATGGGGTTTATCACACTAGTGTGGTAAAGTTACCTCCCTTGCTCTGTTTACATGTCCTAAGGGTTACACATGTGTCTCTGCCATGTTATCCCTGCTCTTGACAAGTTTCCTAGCCCATTGGCTGCCTTAACCATATGTAGTTCCAGTATGGGGTGCTGTAGGTAGGAAGGATAGGATCCAGGAAGCAAGTAAGTGTGTCAAGCTGTAGGTTGTGGGTGCAGACAGCAATTTAGGCCAGGTCTGGGTGCTGTCCGTGTCTGACATTTTAAAATCTGCCTGATAGTTGACCCTTGGGAAGGTATGCCACATATCTGAGTCTGGATGGACTGAGTATGAGCCTGTGTATGGCCTCTAAAACTGTTAATTAAACTGATCCTCTGCAAATGTGTGAGCCCATTGAATAAGACTTCAACTCTCCTCACCACATTTCACTTGCCAAAGAAAAAAAGATCAGGCCATTAAAGACACAATTCACTGCATGTAACTGGCTTCTCTGTGAAATATAGGTATGGTAACTTTTATATGGCATGCTTGAGACCTTGTGTCCTTCTGTAAATTGGATCACCATATGCTATAGCTTGGGGCCAGAACTAGAGGTAGACAGAAGAGGCACCTGCCTAGGATAGGGGGCAATGGCCAGGTACCTGTTAAAGGGTCCTCAGCCTACACCTAGTTTGTGTCCGCTTGACCCTTCCCTCTCCTCTGCTGCTCTGCTCTCCCCTTCCCTCCGACGCTCACCCCTGTGTCACCATGGCCCCCCGTGTGTGGCACATGCATGCACACACCTGCACACACACGGGTGGGGAGAGGTGGCTGGCCTAAAGCACTCTGTCAGCACTCTTGGCCCTACTATAGATGCAATAAAAGATCTAGACCCCCCCCCCCCCAAAAAAATCAAGAGGAATAGCAAACCAGTGAAATGAAAAATTGCTTGTTTAACTATGACTCTATGAAAAATGATTGCCGTATTTTGTAGGTTTCTGGAAAATAGATCCCATACCTAAATTATCCTAACTGCACGGTCTGCAATTCCATGTATCCAATCCTGTTATTCAGAAATTTACTGTTCTGCAATCTATGTACATGGAATCTTATTTTACATGTCCTGAAAATTGGATAATAAAAAAACAAAAAAATCTTTGGAATTAATTCATATACACTGTAAACATTCCCAGTTTAGCTATATTTTTTCTTTTTCCAGACATACAGAATCTCACCAAAACATGCCACTTCCAAAAGTAACATTTAAAATCAAGCTTTCCTTAACCCAGTCAACCACAAAAATGCAGATAGACTGACATTATTTAACAATTCTTAACAGTTGCAATTTCCTTCTCAGTGGTCTTCCTACTACCAGGCTCTCCTTTTTATATAGCCCATAACATCTTAAAAAGTAATCCCTTTGACCAAACAAAAGTCAACTATTCTCATTTCATATTTATTTGCTGTCATAAATATTCCTCGAACTAGGCTGAATACAGATATACAAAGACACTGGGGCTCATTTATAACATTTGAGCAGAATGATTTGCACAGTGAACATATTTGTCCTGTGCGCGTTTGGATTTATAAAGCTGGGCACCATTGGTGTATTTAATGCACAAACATTAATTGCACATTTTTATTTGTGGTGTGATTGTCCTTGAGCTTTTTAAATAAGGCATAATCACAAATTGCAAATGTATATGTGCACACTGCGTTTGAGTTATGCCACAACCTTGGTGATGGAAAAACAACAACCATGTACAGTTGCCGCACTCATGCATCTTATCTGCAAGCTAGTTGCGAATAATTATGTGCAATTTGCATTTCACTGTGGTTCACAAAAAAAGGAAAGGGGAAAAACATAGGCAAACCGACTATATGATAAATATGCTGTAGAAACTTTATAAACTAACCTCACTATTCTAACTAGGTGAATGCAAGATGTCAGACATGTCTGATTGTAGAGATTAAAAGAGTTGCAGTGGGCTGTCTATGGTACTTGTGATGTGCAGGTCAGCCCAGGTGCAGGGTTATATTTAGGTCCAATGACACTTTAGGCCTTACAGCGCTCCACAATTTACAGAATGACATCATGAACACGCTGCGAGTGATGTAATCTCCACAAAAATGTCACTTCCGGTGTTTACCACAATGGGCCTTGTATCCCTCACCCCCTGTCGCCAGATTTAAGTGGTAAGTCTATGCAACATCTGGGATGGGGGTTGTTATTTTATTTTGAAAAAATATTTCAGATATATAGGCACCTGATGACTCCCCCCAAAAGCTGCTGCCCTTGGGATGCCTATGTCCAGAACCCGCAAAACCAATTTGCATGGGCCAAATCCCCCCACCACCTTGCAGCTCCCATGATCTCATTTTGCCATGCCAAGTCCTACAAGGTATGGGACACTGCTTGTTTATATACTAGCTCTCACCCCACACCACTTCTTTTCAATAAACTCCAAAAGGGGTGGAGTAGACGCGAGTGTATAAATACGCAGTCCTGGACGAGCGCAGGTTGAATTGTAGCATGTTATGGTCCGATGCAGGTCAAATATTTTTCCACCAGCACATCACTATATGGCACACAAGGTACAGCACCCTTATAAGGTGCACCCTTTTAGCTTCAACATACACACCCATTACTTTATAAGTTATCCCTGAGGAGCAAGAATAAGGTGCCTGTGGGTGCAGGGCATAATGGGAGCCTTTTTTTTTTCCTTACCACCTGTTCAAGACAGGCATTAATAGCAAAAAATCTTATTGGATCTTATGGGTTATTGCATCTGGGCAAACTCTGTGCCATTTAGTAAATACAGGGTATCTCTTTGTAGTACACTGAAAAATACTTGACTTGTTTTTTGGTTTTTGGTATAATTATTTTTGAGGGATGATTATGCTGTTTTATATGGCCATTTAATGACAATTTTGTACTTTAAAATGCATTGTATTTTCATTTTGTTTTTAGAATGTGGTTTTCATTTCAGCAGAGAGTGCAAATGTTTTACACAAAGAATGCAGGGAGTGCTTGTTCCTTTAGTTGAAATAATATACTGTTTTAATGTACTGCACTTGGAAAAATAAGTCCAATCTGCACTGCAGGTGTGTGTATGTTTGTACTGTGTGTGAGGGGAATGATAATCGTGAAATACTTTGCCTTGGTTTGAATAACCCCATCATTTGAGTAATTATACTGACTGGCCTAAGCTCGCTGTCACCAGGGATTCCTACAAATTTCCATCACAAATATTCTTCTACAACTAAATTAAATACAGGTATGGGACCGGTTATCCAGAATGCTCGGGACCTGGAGTTTTCCAGATTATGGATCTTTCCATAATTTAGATTTTTATACCTTATACTAGAAAATCATGTAAACATTAAATATGTTTACATAAAAGGTTTTGCTTCCAATAAGGATTAATTTTATCTTAGTTTGGGTCAAGTACAATGTACTGTTTTATTATTACTGAGAAAAAGGAAATTATTTTTTAAAATGTGGATTATTATTATTATTATTATTATTATTATTATTATTATAAAATGGAGTTTATGGTCATTTATAGGCATTTATAGGCATACAGTTATATAAAATGAACAGGCTATACCATTTAATCCTTCATTTGTATAAGGCGAAAAAGGGCTGAAACTAGGAATAGACAGAAAACATGCCTAGAGCCCAACAGTTAAGAATGTACCTCTTCTGCCTGCCTACCCTGATTTCTTTGATCGGCTCCTCCCCAGCCCGGCATTTCGCTGCCGCCTCTCGCTCCTCAGAGGCTAATCAAAAACATTTACTGTGGTGTGGGGTAAGGGTGAGGAGCAGGAGGAAGGGGTGACAAGTTGGCCCGGGGAGAGGGGGGGTGGTGGTGGTGGTGATGAACACTGGGTCCTGCCTTTGGAGCAGTCGACTTTTGACCTATTTTTTTGACTAGAAAACATGAAAGGGTTGCCTTTTTAATAAGTTATTGACAATAGAATTCTAAAGCAATTTGCAATTGGTCTTTATTTTGTATTTGTGACGTTTTTTTTTTTTGTTTGTTTGTTTTGTTGTATGGCTTTCAGGCTTAAAATTAAAAGTTTTGCTATGAGTCTGTTGGCCTAGAAACTGTAAATAAATTCTAAAATCAAAATTTATATGTAGCAGAGAGTCTGAAAAACAGCTAAATTAGATAAGAATGAATAACTGGTTGTCTGGGACACTGACACTCACAACCACACAGACAACATTTTCAGTTTCAGTCTAGAAAGCAGCAGAATAGGAAGGCCAATATGTGAAAAGTTGCATAGAATAAGTTTGTGGATAACATTAAAATTCATGTCAAGGTGACCTCTCCCCTTAATATTTCTGTTGTCAAGTTCATGGTACAGAGAAATCATTGCAGGATTACACAATCTCTGTGCCAGTGGTGTGGGATATAAAGGAAGGGCTGCCCTTCTCATTGGACATTGGGGGTGGGCAAGCTAAATCGTAACACCTGCTGTCTGCACAGAGGGGTGCATTGTGTTCTATTCTTCTTTTAAGTCATGAATTGAGGGGATTTAATTTCACTGCCAGTGCTTAATTTGCCTTTTTCATTTTAAGGGCATTGCCTGGGGTGAACTTTCCATTACTGTGTGTGTGTATAAGAGAGAGATAGAAAAGCAGGTACAGTATTTAAACATAGATACGATAGCTGCTAGCTAAATAAATAAAAACTAGTATAAATAGGTAGACCGGTAGATAGTTGGGAAGACTCTAAGAGCAGAGACACGCTGGTGGGATGGCACTTGGATTGCTACAGGTTTCCGAAGTTGCCCAGAGTTTCCTTGTGAGGCAACTTCTGACGACTTCGGAAAACGAAGTGTTCCGAGTGCCATCCCGCCGGTGATTTACCTTCAAGCCGGTGGGAAGGCGGTTCGGGGAGATTAGTTGCCCGAAGAAGAAGCGATTTGTTGTTGGGCGACTAATCTCCCGAAATAGCAGCGTGTGTCTCTGCCCTAAAGAGTATAATAAATCTCTAAATGCTCTGAGACAAAGCAAAGTTAGACAATAACTGGGGCTGCTGGGGAGTTAGCTTTTTGGCCGGGATGTAGGAAGTAAGCTTGTAGAGTTTAAGGAGGTTATATATCAAAGCTAAAAAGCTCAAATAGCTCGAATTGATCAAGAAAAAAAACAAAAATCATGAAGGCTAAAAACATCTTCAGATGGTTCAAAGGACCTCTGCCATTGACTTCTACATGACCTTGACAAGTTGTACCTGGAGTATTTGCGGATTCGAGCTAATTCGAGTTTTCTTTTAACCTTGAAAAAATTGGAGTTTTTACTAGGGATGCATCGAATCCACTATTTTAAATTAAACCGAATCCTTTGCGAAAGATTCAGCCAATAACTGAACCGAAATTAGGGATGGGAAGGGGAATACATTTTTTACTTCCTTGTTTTGTAACAAAAAGTCACGCAATTTCCCTCATCGTCCCTAATTTGCATATGCAGATTCGGTTGGGCCAGGCAGAAGGATTCGGCTGAATCCGAATCTTGCTGAAAAAGGCAGAATCCTGGCCGAATTCTGAACCCAATCCTAAATTAGGTGCCTCCCTAGTTTTTACTGAAACTACCCTTGGCACTTCAACGCAGGCACAGTTGGATCATTCTTCCAGTTCATAGCAATTGCACATGTGCTGAAAGTGCCATGAATTGCCAAAGGGAAGGAAGCCAACCCGAAGAAGACTGAAGATCCGGAAGATGGTGCCCATGAGCTCTGCTACGATATGTGAGCAATGTATTCAGGACACTTTCAAGGGTAACAAACTATGTGGGGGAAACTATCTAGGGTAGTAGTTGGGGGCTTTTCATATTGGGGGGTGGGATTAGTTCTCCTTTAAATTCCTACCACTTCAGTTGAACTAAAGAAGCAGCTCAGATGAGTGGTGAGTTGTGTTTTTTGGTTAAAAAAAAGACTCAAATTTTTTGAGATTTAGTATACCTGACCCTGGAAATAGCTCAAATCTGAAAATACATGATTTAAAACCTGTCAGGATCATGTTGGAGTCATCGCAAAGGTCTCTTGAACCATTTGTTAATAGCCTGCATGATTTTCGAGTATTTTTCCATGGGTTTTGCCTGATAACTCAAATGATTTGAGCTCTTCCAGTTTTTTTCCACCGATAACTTGATCAATTCAGTTTTCGGGTTTTCCATTCAAGTCTTTTCTTAAATAAGAAACCATTTAAGTTGTGAGTTAATTTGAGGTATAAAAAAAACTCTAACATTCAACCTTTGAGCCCCCTTAATTTCCAGTTGCCTTTGACTTAATTCTACTAGGTACTGTATATATCATGACCTGGATAAATGAGAATCTTCACAGACACTTGACTAACATCATAAAAAATGATTTGGAAATATTTCTTAAGGTGACAGGTCACCTTTTATGAATGCAACTTTAGAAATTGGCCCTGAATATTTTGTGTGCCTTTTGTTTTTTTCCCCTTTTGTTCTTTTCTTTGATATTTTGCCGAATAAAGCAATTGTAATCATCTGCCAATGTATTTAAAACCAAGGAGTATTTTCCCATTACTCTCTCTTTTTCTAGAAGCAGGGAAAGCATTTTTGTAAATGTTGCCTTTGATCGACCGTTTGCTGCTTGACAAACAATTAATCCTCACACTTCCCCCATTATGTTTGATGTCTTGTATCATAAATACTGCTTCAATAAGTTCTATATATTCAATTTATTCTTTCCTTAGATTTGACAATTTAATCAAACAAATTCCTTTTTTTAAAAAAATAAATAAAATATTTTACCGTAAAACATAAATGTAGGCCAGAAATTCTTCACATTATGTTTTGGTGTTCCTATATTATCACAATGAAACCATAGTCTTTTAGCAGTGAATATCTCTGCCCCCAGTAGATCCCAATCTTCTTTTCTGCTGATGATGCACATGCTCTGTGTTGCTGTCACTTAACTGAGTGTATGGATAAACTCACATTGTACTGTACAGGTATAGGACCTGTTATCCAGAAAACTTGGGACAGGGGGTTTTCTGAATAAAGATTCCGTAATTTGGAGCGCCATTCCTTGGGTTGTTCGTCTTTGAATAAAATTTTAATGTGATCTAGAGAGTGAGAGTCTGAGACGATTTGCTATCTGTTTTTTTTTTTTTTTTTTTTTTTTAATTATCTTTTTATTCAGCACCTCTCTAGTTTGCAATTTGACCCCCATTTGAAAGCTGGGAAGAGTCAGAAGAAGACTTAAAACAAACTATAAAAAAAGAAAAGGCCAATTGAAAAGTTGCTTGGAATTAGCCATTTTATAACCTACCGAGAGTTAAATCAAAGGAGAGCCACCCCTTTAAGTCTGCTAAAAAATAATTTAAGGATTAATTAAACCCAATAGGATTGTTTTGCTCCCAATAAGGATTAATTATATTTTAGTTGGGATAAAGTAGAAGGTATTGATTTCTCATTACAGAGAAAAAAATGGAGTCTTTAGGAGATGGCCTTCCCATAATCTGAGATTTCTGGATAACGGGTTACCAAACAACAGATCCCATACATATATAAAATGGAAATTTACTCCGGAACCAATGCATTCTGGCATGGGCATTTAATAATTGGTCCTATAACAGCCTCTATGATAGATTAAACTAGATTAATCTTATTTTCTGGTATTTGTTTTAGGGTTTCACTTCTTTAAAGCATATTATACTGTGACTAGCGGGGGCTATTTATATCTCCATGGTGGGTATCATCCATTCCTAAGGGCATTTTAACCTTACTATTTCTTGTATCCTTGACTTTTGTTGGGAGAGAAAGAGAAGTGCTTGAAAGTATTGGGATTTCAAGGCAGTCCTAGACCAAACTGTTATTGAATTTATTGGCCCTTTGCAGGGAGGCTCGACAGAACTGAGTTACAGGGAACCCCCTTATTCCTACTTTTTTCCTGTTATGCCAATTCTGATATATGATATTTAATCTGCGGGCAGCAGGTAATTTATATAAGGGGCAACATTACACTGTGGCTGCTTAGCTGGAAAGCTCACACCAACTCCAGTCTTTTTAAAACATTGCTATTATTCTTCAGATGCATTCCACTAGTGCTCTCCAATGCAGAATATGTCATTTGTTGATCAATATCCACCTCGGGGGGGGGGAATAAAATTCACTTTTCTTTTTGCTTATGAAATATCTAAAGCCACTATATGACTTTCCAAATGCCATTGTGTCCACTAAGAGTTTTAACATATTTTCCTTGTACAGTGATATAATGTCTAGACACAACCTCCCCCTCTCCTGAGATATGGAAGTGGCAAGAGTATTATTTTCATTATGTTGCTTAAATACGACAAGTTGTTGAAAGAGAGAGATTTTTTTTTCTAGTTAAATAATTTTCTTACATAGCTGTATCGGCTGTAACTTGTAATGCTATTAATGAATAAGCTCTGTATTGTTTTAAGTAATGAGAACAGGAGTACAGCCCCTTTATTATGTCATTAATGTTGGCATGAGACCATAATATTTCATCATTGCTTTAAATAGTTTTGTGCGCCTACTGTAAATGTGTATATTAACATTAGCATTGCATCACCAACAAGACATTACCCTCACCTAAAAGTCCAGAAACATCAGGAAATGAGAGTAAATTTTCTTATAAATTTGGCTCAGTTCCTAGACAACATATTTAAAAAGAAAATACTTCTTCTGGTAGGACTTTTGGGGGAAGTTAATGAATATGTATTATCTGAATCTGTTCTAAACATAATTGCAAACACACTGCAACAATTACTCACATACAACGTAGTTAGGTAATTCTTCAAGTATCTGAACTTGGCCTGCTATCGGTTCTTCTGCTGTTTGTCACCTGCCCTGGGCCTGACTTCTGACTGGACCTGATTTTACACTCCTTTGCCTTCCCTAGTCTGTTCCCTGATGTAGGGTTAGACCTCGAAATGTGCTGACACTGAAAGCCTGGGCCCTAAAATGATATCGGTGAACTAGTGATGTCCAGGTTGACCTGAAATCCGTAGTGACCCATGGGTCAGACTGGGGAAGTACAATTCTCCACCTCTCCTGAAGATTCCCTGTCTTGGAAACAGAGCCACACACAGATGTAGCATATGGAGGGAGAAGACGTGGCTACTTTTTGGGCGAGGGTCCTACAATGGCAACATTTGCGGGTTAAGGTTGGCTGCAGATTAGGGTCCGGTGCAGGTTGATTTTTATTCTGACCCTATCACCGTTAGGGACAGATTTATTAAAATATAAGATTAAAGTGCTTTACAAAAAAACTCACACTCTTTCTATGCATTCCGATGGTATTTTTAGAAGTGTATTTATCAAATGGTAAACTCAAACTTTCACCCATTGATAACCATTTCTAAAAATCCCATAGGTGGCTGAGTTCTGTTGTAAACCCTAATCTTACATTTTGATAAATTTCCCCTGTAATATCTGTGCCTATTGCTAAAGGAAGTATTTGGACAATTGGGGTTTTCTCTTATGGTTCTACTGGACTGCCATTACAATTAGCTTGGGCCAGAATGGCTCAGTTTCAAGTAAACACAATATTAAAAGACTTTTTTCCAGTAGGGAAGTTAATACATACAGTATGTATTATCTGAAGCTCCACTGACCACAATAGACCATATAAGGATCATATTAGATAACATATAAACGATGACTCAACACTGTAAAGAATAAATATAAATATTGCCAGATGGATAATCACAATAATAATAAGATGGATACATTTTCATTTCCGCGATAGTTCCCCTTTAATTCTTTCTGTGTTTAGTCCTTTAGGGAATTTGTGGGGCAAGACAGGTGGATTACTCATTGGTATTGTTATTATAGTAATTACAACCTATTTAAGAAATGTCACCTTGGCTAACTATACATACTACAACTATCAAACATTGATCAGAAAATCTCAATCACTGTAGTACCATTTATACATTAATAGTATGTTGGTTACATTTGCTAGTGCTTATGCCATGCGAGAAGTTAACAGAAGAAAGCAAAAGATTTAGGTGAACTAGGTTAAAGTAGCCAAAATTCTCTCTGCTGTAAGCAAGCCTATTTATTTGCAATCTTCTCTGTCTTAGGTGCTGATGATGTCTTGCTGCTTGCACGGAGAACTGACCTTCGAAGGATCTCACTAGACATGCCAGATTTTACAGACATTGTCCTGCAAATTGATGACATCAGGCACGCGATTGCCATTGATTATGACCCAGTTGAAGGATATATCTATTGGACTGATGATGAAGTTAAGGCTATCCGCCGTGCATATCTGGATGGATCAGGAGTCGAAACCCTGGTTACAACTGAAATACAGCACCCTGACGGCATAGCGGTTGACTGGGTGGCTCGTAACCTTTATTGGACTGACACCGGGACAGATCGTATAGAGGTTACTCTGCTGAATGGCACTTCAAGGAAAATTTTAATATCTGAAAACCTGGATGAACCGAGAGCTATTGTTTTAAACCCATTAACTGGGTATGTATAATAGTTTTAGTTTGAGCCACTATAATGTTTCTTACATTTCAAGCAGACAGACTTTTCCAAAGTCGCCTAAAGTTGCTGACTTCGAGTGCCATCCCGCCGGTGAAATTACTTTGTTTTTATTGTGATTAAGATACTAATATCAAATTTGTTTATCAAGCCATTTGAATAGTGAATTAAGGCCATACACAAAAATCAGCTTGTTTGGTGAAGTTGCCTGAACTTTTGGCCAGATATCTTTGGGTGAGGCAGTCATGAAGGGCAATACACGGGCAGATAAGTTGCTGGTTCAGTCTGAAGGGGCCAAATTGTCAGGTTAAAGCAGGGCTGCAACTAGGAGTAGAGAGGAGACATGTGCCTAGGGTGGAAAGTTGAGGGGGCACCAGGCACATACCTCTTTTATCTGGCTGCCCCTAGTCCGTAGCCCTCCTGGAGAGGATTTTCTAACATCTAGTTCACTGTCACGTCGCCCCCCCCCCCCCACCTGATGTCACTGTGGGAACGTGTCGGGATTATGAGTGGGAATTGCCTTGGGCATGCTGGCCATGGGTTAAAGGTAGATGTTCACTTTTTGCAAATCAATTTCCATTCTAAAGTAAATGGAAACTATACCTTTTTTCCTACCAGATTATATATAGAAAGGTGTTTGCAAAAGGTGAACATACCCTATAAATTTGCCTGTGTATGTCCAGCTTTACAGAACACTTCATTGCATGAAAATATTGGGCATCAAAAGAAGTGATGTCAGTACAGTCACATCAGATGTATCAGTGCAATAGAATTCATCCTAAATTTCAGTACCAGTAGTGGTATGAAGAGGATTTATTCTCCTTATCCTACTACTTGAATGACTACTAAAGCAGATATCCAACTTTAAGAACAGAGTTTTTTTGCACGTTCGTTGCATAAGCAGCACAATCCCTTATGTAAAAGTATGGTGTGCTGGGTATTATGCAATTAATTTTTTACATATGTTTTTATATATAAACTTTATGCACAACTGTTTCTGCAGATTATATTTCCCCCACTCTTGTATGAGTGCTCCATGGCATTTTTTTTACTAGTCCAGTATCATTGTGTATTTTTTTAGGTCTTAGGGTCCTTCACTATTTGTGTTTTTGGCGGCAAGGCGGTGGACCAGGCAGCGTGTGTAAAGGCTTTAATATCATCATCATTTATTTATTTAGATAGTTATGTAGTGCTTTACATTAGATATCCTGGAAGCCCAACCTGAAAGTCATTTATAGTGATATATGGGGTAAAATAGCTACCAAAAATTATAACCAATGGATAAATACACGTATAGGATCTGCTATCAGGGAAACCTGTTATTGAAAAAGCTCAGAACTACAGGAAGGCAGTCTCTCATAGACTCCATTTTTTCCAAATAATTAACATTTCTAAAAATGATTTCCTTTTTCCTCTATAATAATAATAAACCAGTACCTTATACTTGATCCCAACTAAGATATAATTAATCCTTACTGGAGGCAAATCAGTCCTATTGGGTTTATTGTTAATTTTAAATTTTGACTTACGGTATCAAGTTACAAATCTGGAAAACCCCAGATCCTGAGCATTCTGGTTAACAGGTCTCATACCTGTAGTTTCTGTTGCCCTACATATTCTTGAAACCATTGCAGAGTTTGTCATTGTTTTGGGCAGGACCAAATGATGGACCATAAGATGAGGGGGGTGGAAGAGACTTAAATCTTAAAATAGTAAGTCTAGAATTTTACAATTAAACATATGTTTATAATGGCTCAGGCCCCTGTTTATTACAGAGATTTGGACAATGTTTTGGGACTGTACCCAAAAATTATTGATTAAGAAAGCCAAATGAATTCCACAGTAGTTCTTTACTCTAGCTTTCTCTAAGAATTCTTTAAGGCCCCGGACACACATGCAGATCTTTACTGCGTTTTCGGCACATTCCGCTACGTGGTTTTTAAAAAAGAGCCGACCGCCGTGTAAAAATGCTTAGCAGTTTCAAGCTCAGACAATGGTATATGATGCTAGCGTATTCACGCAGCGGTCAGCTTTTTTTCAAAACCGCAGCGAAAATCCGCATGTGTGTCTGGGGCATTAAGTTGATATTGAGCTCCGTGGGCATCAATAAAATTCTCAGCATTGCCCTTTGATCCCAGAGACCTGGGGAGATAAGTACATTTTCACTCAAAAACACGGATTACTGCATCTTTGAATAACCTGCTGGTCCAGATGTTTCCATTTTCAGTTAATTTGGGGCTTTTCCAAGCAAATTTGACACCCACTGAACTAGCTATATATCAAAAAACCTAATTCCATGTGCCATTGTTTTAACAGTTCCTAGTGCAAGATGTCAGTTTATATCTAATTAGAGCTTGTTTAATGGAAATGGGAGCATTTTAAATTGGTGTTTATTCTGTGATTATGTTTATTTATTCTTGAACATACTTCCTGGCATGATTCATCAGTGTTGCATGCTTTGCTGCACCACTTGATTTACTGGATTTCTAGCAACTTTGTGTGTTGAAAGTTCATGGTCCATAAACCGCAGCGGTTACGTTTTTTTAGTTTTTGTCTCATGTGGCTGCAAATCTGCATAACAGATCATGCAACCAGTGATGGACTGGGGTACCTGGGGCTCACTACAGAACTGGACCCCAAGTTCCCCCCCCCCACAAATACACACACCAGGTGCCCATAAATGAAAACTATTTTCATATAATCAGCTCAGTGCCTGGAACAGGGCCCTCAATATACCCATGGACCAGTCTGACCCTGTATGCAACATGACATCTTTCTCAATTGGAGTCTATTTTTAAAAATTTGAGATTTAAGTGTAAAAACCACTAATACAAAACTTTGCCAGGCAAAGTTGTCAAGGTCTTATAGAAGTTGGTTGGATATGCGCTGATCAATTCGGAGGTTTTCAGATTTTTTTTTGCTAGGAATTTTCTGAATAACTCGAATTTTTAGAGGAAAAGTGAAAGATACAACAATTAGTTGCCAAATGCAATACATCAGCATGTGAGTGGTAGCAACATCTTAAATGGGGCTTGCTTTCAATTTCAGTTTTTGCCCCATAGAGAGAGATAGATAGATTTATCCAGTGCAGATCATGATGTCAAGAAACAACTTCAAGGACATCTGCCATTGACTTCGACATGACTTTGACAGGTTTGAGATGGAGTATTCTCGGATTTGGATTTTTAGCAGCTTTGGGGTATAATAAATCTCTATAAATCTCTAAAAAAAAAATCCAGGATTTTTTTTCCTTGGAAAAATTCAAGTTTTCTCCTTTAAAAAATCAACCAGATGAATTTGAGGTTTAATAAATGGGCCCCTTAGTTTATGAGTTTATTTGTGGTTTTAAAATCCTCTAAAACCACCAAAATCCAACCTTTGATAAATAGGGTTCCATTTTAATTTTCTGTATGTTATAGTAGAATGCCCTATGCTTTTGACATTTAGATTTTTTGTTTGTTTTGTGCCTTTATTATGCATCAGATATCGGCTATCCTCCAGCCAAAACTCCAGTTCCCACAATGCCTTTCATGCTTCTTTTTTACCTCCTTCTCAGTAGGCTTGGGCGAATTTCACCCATTTCATTTTGCCAAAAATTCGCCGCCGGCAAAATGTCGCCGACACCCATTAAACTCTATGGGCGTCAAAAAAAATTTGAAGCGTGGTGAATTTATGCCATATAAGTGTATGGGCATCATTTCCGTGGCGAAACAAGCCAAAAAAAATTGTCCATCCCTAATTCTCAGGTCTATTAGTTACACAGGCAGTAATTGGAGTGTTGGAGGAGAGCTAAATAATAATATCATATTTGCAGGTTTTTCATTTAAAATGTGTATTAAAGCTGAAGAGCATGTCCCTAAAACATGTATGTGTTTTTCTTGTGGGTAAAGTGTGCTGCCGTTAAGCATTGCTCCTGATGAGTTTTATGTGGTGTATTGTTCTAAATCAGAGTGTTTTTGTATTTTTTCATAGGTATATGTATTGGACAGATTGGGGAGAAAATCCAAAAATTGAGTCTGCTTATCTGGATGGGTCAGAACGGCTGGTTCTTGTTAATTCATCATTGGGATGGCCCAATGGATTAGCACTGGATCTTCAAGATGGCAAACTTTACTGGGGAGATGCTAAGACAGACAAAATAGAGGTAAGTGAAATTGCTTGTATTAATATCCCACTGGGGCAGAGATTGATATTAATGAAGAGCACTCTAACATATCAATATGCTATAAATACATAACAATAATATTTTGGGACAAGATGTAAACACCAACAAGACAACCAGAGAAACCATTTAGCAGCCATAGGTTTTGAAAAATAGAAAAGGTATTGTATTGAAATACATTAAAATGTAGCAGCATATAAAGTGAAAGTAACCCCTCCCCCCCCCCCCCCCCCCCCGTTCAGCAAGTTCAATGACTAGCGCTAAAGCCAAACACACTTTTTACAGCAGGGATGTTCTTGTCGCTTAAATTTTTCCCATTGACTTCAATGGGTTACACCTTAAATATAAACGTATACAATCAGGCAGAGTAAAAGAAAATACACGTCTTTATAAATTTGCCATTCATTTACACCACTTTCTGGTGTAAATAATTTGACACACTTAAATAGACCCATTCAAATGAAGCTACTCCATATTTAATCCCTGAGAGGTAGATACAGTGAAGTGTTAAATTACATACCCTGATTTTAAAGGAGAACCAAACCCTTGCTTATAAAAACCCCTACCCTACATAGACCCCCCCTTCCTGCTCCCCACAGCCGAGGTGGTACCTTTGGTAAATGCCCCTAAATCTTTACTTACCCCTCAATGCAGATTCAGGGCATAGGAGTTCACTTAAAGAGGCATATTGCACCCTAGAGGGCTCATTTAAGAAGCAGGGGCAATGTGCAAAATGTCCATACAATCTGCCATGTAGTTACCCACAATGCAATGTTGTTTTCCAGAATTCCAGAGTAACTGCATATACCTGCAGAATAGCACACAGGAGGTGTAGGTTTTGTCCTGAGCTAATATATAAGGCTTCGGTCATTTGGGTTTATCAAGTGTTCCGTGAAGTCTTGGTAATTGTGTATAATCAACATTAATAATCAACATTAATTACTATTAATTATAATTACTAATTCCTATGTAACAACCAATTTCTCAATTGCCCTCTTTGTATTAGAGTATTGACCTTATCTGCTGCATGTGTGGGTCCTACAAAAGTAATAATTCTTTTCTCTGTGGGGCCCCCTTGAAATCCTGGTGCCTGAGTGCAGTCACAGTCCTTGTTCATCCTGTAGCTGCAACCCTTATATTGATACAACTCACCTGGTCTGCGCAGTTAAGCATGGCTATGGTCCTGGCATTTCATGGTGTATGAACAAAAAATATTTATTAAATTAAATGTTATTTTAATAACCTTTTAATAACAATTTTAAACAATATTGCAATATTACATTTTTAACAGTATTGATGCTTTCACCAAGCCATTTCCTTTGATGCTAGCGAACCAGGGCAAATACCCTTTCTGCCCTTCCCTAAAATGGTTCTTCTTGTTTGTTAGCATTGTTCTATCACACGTCCATTTCCATCGCTCGTGATTGATGGAGCATTTAAGGATACATTTAAAGGAGGCATCTCTTTGTAGCTGTAATCTCTCTCGTTTCTTTTCCTCTGCCTGATACAACCCACGTGTTTTATTATGGAATCTATAATCTATAACTATATTTCAGTCTGCATTTCTGTGTTTCCCTTCATTTCTCGACTTGCTGTTTATTAAAACGTTATTAGCCAAGTAAATAAACCAGGAGACCATAACAGTAATTAAATATATTTGAGTAGAAGTGGAAGTCAGTGTATATGTGTGGAAGACTTCGTGTGGAGAAACCAGCGGTTATTCTTACTCCCAGACAGAAAACCTTCCCATCTGCAGTGTTAAACTGGAACACAAAGGGCCCAGTCACTGCATATGCCGTCTATGGGCCATTTGGCAAAACTTGTCAAACGTTTGCGTGACAGAAGCCTATAGGGCTTTCTTCTGCAAATTTGGCACCCTGTGGCAACATTGTTCCCTGCTTCTAAATGCTTGTTTGTCTCTTTGGCAGGCAGTTGGAAAAATGAGCCCATTTCTTCAACATATGGTTTTACACTTTGTGAGGGAAGATTTATAGACCCATACCTTAACTGGCAGAGATTCATATGCACTCGAGCTCCATGTGTGAGAAATACGGAGGAAAATCAGACATAGGATCAAGTTTACGCTGTGAGACACTTTCATAGGCAAACTGTAGATTAGTGAGGATTACATGAATCCAGCTGAGAGAGAAGCAAAAGAAGTAGCGATACCCACGTGCAGAATGCCCTTACCCCTGCTGGATTTGGTCTTTTGTGCTTACAGTATTCTCTTTTGTGCCTACCTTCCAATGTGAATATGTTTAACATATTTTTTACATTTGTCATCTATTTGACTCATTTTTATTTATAAACCACATTTCCTACAAATATTTATAGATCATAACTAAAACAGAGACTACAGAAATGACCGATCATTACAATTTACGATTACCTGTCTTTATTTTTCAAACACTACATTATTTAATTTATAGTATATCCGGGAAAGAAAGGTGTGATGTGTTTTCTGGCTTTTTCATAAATATACTGTATATATAAATAGGGAAACATTGGATTCATGTAGCCATTATTACAATAATATCTACGGCAGAAAATGTGTTTTCACGCCACAGCTTACCATGATTGACCTAGTTGTATCTAGGAGTGCAGTTTGGCTTTCTCTGCAGATGTTACTCTAACTGACCTTAATACTCACTGCCATACCCTATAACCAGCGCCAGAACTAGGGGTAGGCAGAAGAGGCACCTGCCTAGGGCGCAACGATGTGGGGGCACTGAGATGGTACCAGTTCCCCTCCCCTATGCTGCTCTGCTCTCCCCTCCTCCACTCACCCCTGTGTCACTGTGCCCCCCATGTGATATCATGGTGTATGCACGTGAACACATACACGGGGTGGGGGGGGGACTGAAGTTCCCAGCGCTTTGCATAGGGCACCCGGTCAGCTTGGCCTGGTCCTGCTTATAACAAGGATTAGACTGGGCCGGCAGGGCACCATGAAAAAAGGCCATCAATGGAATAAAAAATGTTCCATATATGCCCTGCTAAAAATTGTGTCCAAAAGTTTGAGTAGGAGAGTGCAGTTGTGCCAAAGTTCCCTTGATAAAGGAATATTCAATATGTGTCACCATTTAACGCAGATAGTTTGAGTTTGTGCTCATAGGCCAATACGGGACCATTTTGCAACTGTAATATGTTCCTGGGTAGGTTGTTTTGCTGTACTCTGCTGTATTGTGTTCAGCGTTTAATCAGATTTGATGGATAATTAACAATTTAATAGTTGAAAGTTTGCTGTAAACTTTCAATAGACATGAGTTCTATACTATAAGCAGCCAACAATACTGCCATGTGTTTCGTACACTTTCCCGAGCTGGCAGAAAATCACATTCAGTGCAGGAATCTTGTGTACGTCTCGCAGACTTCCTCTGCAAACAGTGCCAAATTCAAAGTAAATAATTCCCTAATTTCATTATGAGGTTCCCTACTGTGGGAAAATCGAGCTTATTGCAGTCTTGAATCAGCCCCTGCCTTTTACTTTACAAAAAAAAAAAGCATAATGGAGACCCAACAAGAATTCATTAACACCCCCTCTCTGCTGCCATCTGTACACTTCACTAGCAAAAATCCAGCTTGGGTTTGACAAGCACTTTCTTTTGCTATTCAAAACAACTCTTCAAAGCCCTATCCCTTAAATAGCTTTCAGCCTTATTCCTCCCTTTTTTTAAAGTTGCCCTACTTTAGAGCTTGTGCTATCTGGTTAAAACAGGGTTAAATTACGCCCACCTTTCCTACGCCCCCATACTCCACTGAGCTAATAACAGTGGCACCCTTAATCCCTTTTGGAGCAGCACTTTGGAGAGAAAAGCAATTGAATAAATGGTTTACACTAACAAAGCAACCATTAGAGAAAGGAACAAGAAATGGTTTACTTTTTTTGATCACCTATTGTTACCCCCTTGTACATCAAAAATAATTCAGTTTCTAGATATTGATTTAGAATATAGATATGATTAACGTTAAGCTTTTTATAAACTGATTTGTGACTAGTTTTATATAGGTTAATAGTCTGTACTAAGTTATGTAATGTGCATGGGTATAGTTTCCCTTTAACTGAAGGCTCTCCTGCTGTAATTGTGTGATTTTCCAAAGCTCTGGATGCTAGTCCATTTGGGAACCAAAACAAAAGTAATCATGAGCCTGATACATTTTAATTGATGATGGTCTGTGTATTTTCAATAGGAAATTAAAATTACCAGTTATTATTAATTTAACCTGATCTTTTACCTGGTATATATAAGTACAGCTATAGGATCTTTTATTCGGAATGCTCGGGACCTGTGGTTTTCCATATTCTTCCATATGGGGATCACCATACCTTTAAACAGAAATTCCTCCACCCAGTGGCGGAACTACCGGGGGAGCAGGGGTGCGAGCGGGCCAGGGCCCGCATCCCCTCCGGGCCCCCCCCCTGGCAGTCCGTTCGCCGCTGTGAATGCTGGCATATGTGGCTGTACAGAGGGGGGCGGGGCCCAGCTGCGCGTCATGCACCAGGGCCCGCCCCCCTCTTGGATCGCCACTGCCTCCACCCTTTTTGACATAAGTTCATTCAATTGGGCTTATGTAGAAAAGGTGCATAAACACAACCCCTTAAGCTTACACTGTAATGTAACCCCCCTCCCTCACTTTGTTCCACTGTGAAATGATGGATTCTGAGTTTTGATGTCTCTCTCTGCTTTCCATAGTTGATGGTGCACAAATTCTCTGCAAAGCAGAAGGACTTCAAGTCCCAGAATCCATCATTTTACAATGGAACAATGTAAGGGTATTGCAAAAGGATTGTGTGTCTACTTTTGGGAAATTTCTCCTATGAGTATCAGTCTTTTCTTTCAATTTGCCTGGAATCCGGAATGTTTGTGTAGAAAAATAAAAACACATTTGCATTTATTGGCGCAAGTTCAGCTTCATGCAGATTAGTTGCGATCAAGTACAAGGTACTGTTTTTTTTTTTTTATTAAAGAGAAAAAGGAAATCATTTTTATAAATTGAATTATTTGCTTAAAAGGGTGTTTCAAACACTTTTTTCCCCCCAGTTTTGTTATTTTGTTCCCCAGAAGTAAAGACTTTTTTCAGTTGCTTTCCATGTTTTATCAATGGCAGTTCAGTGATCCAGGTGCAGAACTGTTACAATTTGCTACATTAGTTGATTCATTGCTTGGCTGCATCTCTGGAGTATTAGCAACTATTGTATCAATTATAACAGCTACTTTTATTGTTATTGCTACTTTTTATTACTTCCATTCAGACTCCTCACCTATTCATATTTCAGTCTCGTATTCAAATCAATACATGGTTGCTAGGGTAATTTGGACCCTAGCAACCAGTTTGCTGAAACTGCAAACTGGAGAGCTGCTGAATAAAAAGCTTAATAACTCAAACCACAAATAATAATAAATATTAATATACATTTATAATATATAAGAGAAATAAACAGCTGTTTTAACATGTAGTGTCCAGTGAATACTTATACTTGCATTGTTTGCTCCCATACACCTGTTGACAGCAGTATTTATTGGGGGGGGCAATGCACACAGGGTACCAGACTGTGGCATAAAATGCTGGGGACACACTGTATCTGTCATGAAATGCAGGTGCCGAAATGTGTTATAAATAGATATAACATGGGCCAGGATCGGTACTTGAAGGGAGCAGAGCCATGACATAATGGATAGGGCTATAAAGCAAACAGGGCAGGGTCCTGACAGCAGTGCCAAATTGAAAAGAAAATTTAGTGAGTATGGTAGATGGTTATGGGATAGTTGGATAGCTGGAATAGGGAGCCAGAGGTGTGCTAGGGAAAGACTTGGGGTGGAGGACTAGTCAATTCATATATGACTAAATAAATGTAAATTTGTGATACTGGCCTTGGCCGGTATTTTACCAGCTTGGCCAGTATAAGATCTTCCAGGCGGCAACTCTAGGCGTGAAATGAGTGGGGCACAGTGTGTCTGTCATTCAATTCAGGGGCAACTAGTGCTTTTTTCCCCATGTTATCATTCCAACTGTGAATAAAGAGCAGGTTTATGTTAAATGGGTTTGATATTTGGGGTGTGGCTGGAAAGTGTGTGTGGTCAAAACTTGTGCAGTGAGCTATTGTGTCCCTCTTTGCATTTTTAACATGTTGGGCAGTATGCCTTAGTATTCTATAGGAATGAGCCCTCTATTGACAAGCCACATGTAGACTTAAAAACACCATATTTTCCAGTCGCCAGTGTGCTATTGCAACCTTATTGCTACCAATGACTAAATGGGCAACTATATTAACTATATTAACTATATAAGGAATTTGGATTCTTCTGATTGGGTGTGTATGCTAGCAGGCTGGATACCATCATGCTCTTGTGTGACTTGTTTAATTAATGTTGTGCTGCTGCTACATAACCTTGGTCACAGGTAGTAAGGAACATAAGGACAATGGGAATATGAGAAACTTTCCACCTGTGCGAATTCAACTCGGTTGCTTATTTTCATATGAACTTGCGCAGAGATGTAGTCTCCAAGCTACAACTTCACTTATGTTTGGGGGCTGGAATGGCGAAGGAAAAACAAATTAATATCCCCATTTATATGATGAAATTCTGCCTTTTAACTTGGGGGGGGGGGTGGCCACAAATGTTTTTTTTGTTTTTTTAACTGGGGGAGGCCCTGGCCATCAAGGGTTTTTTTTTCTACTTGTACCGGTTCCTAGCCACCAATGTGGTTTTTTTTTTGGGGAGTTTTTTAACTTGTAGGTGGTTCATGCCACCAATGTGGTTTTTTTCTGTTTTTTGGGAAAACAGGAAAATTTTGGGGAAAATGTTTTGGGAAAATGTTGTTGTATGGGGCTCCACAAATTCTGATGGTGTCCCTGAATACACCCCATAAGTTCCCTTCTGCAAAGAGCAATATTAACCTAGTCTCACTTATTCTTTTTATATATTTTTTTCAGGATTATTTTTCATCTTTTTTTAGCCCCTTTCTTTTAAGGACGAATTTCTTAGTCCTGATACATATTATTTTCATTAGAGAATTTTGTTTGCTCAAGTTCTTTAGGATTCCAAAGAAGTTCTACAGATGTCCAGGTTGATCAACTAAAAATTGCTTGTGTTTCAAAAAGGTTTCATCCCCAGGAAATCAGATACTGACCTGGAGAACATTAGCGCCATGGTTCCTTTTACAGAAATGGAATCATAAATTGAAATCATAGGCAGAACTATGGGGGGGCCAGGGCCCCCCTCAAAACATAACCATGAGTAAAATGACACTGATATTCAGGTACAGTCAGAAAACTGAACAGACTGTCCTGAACAGAATGTATAGATTTCCTAGGTCAATGAAAGACCCTCAGGATCCTCGGGAACAAGAGCACAAAATGTGGAAAAACAGGCTTAGCATTTCGTGCACAGATTTTGTGGAAAAATTTGTCTGGCAGTGAAAGGATTAAGACAAGATGGTGCTTTAAAATGTTGTTGACTTCCTCTTGCGTTCAAAGCATGTTTAACTATTTCCATTCATGGGTTTTAATCAGTTTCAGCGCTGTGCTGCTAGAGTACACATATTAAATATCCAATAGTGGAATCTGGCGGCTCTCTGACTGTCAGTCTCTGCACTGCAGTTTTTGGTGCTTACACGCAAGCATGCCTCCTGACGGCAGCTTTTCCAGGGGTGGGTGGGTGGGTAAGGGAGAACTAAACAATACCAGCTGCTTTTATTCAAAACCTCTTGCGCCATATTAGCATCAAAGGGTATTACTCAATCTTTAGTCAAAGCACATTTCAAACAGTAAATGCCCTGTTGTTAATAGCTCTCACTTTGCTCTTGCTAAAGCCAGTTTTAAACATGAAAACAAAACCTCTCATAAAAGGAGTTTGACTGCATATTTTAGCTACCTCCTGCCTGCATTCTGAGCTGAAGCCACCCTTTCAGTAGCAATCATGTTATGGGAACCTTGCTGAAAATCCTTACTCTGTTTTTGATGGATAAATATGAATTATAACCAACCTCACAAAGGAGGTTTGTAGGTTTGCCAACTGATAGATACTGGTTTGTGTAGGCAGAAGGGCATTTTCCCATTCAGTGCTACATTAGCAGGGTCATTCTGGGAAGTTCATCTTTAAATGATCGATTAGTAAAATGCAGGCAGTGACATAGTTGTACAATGTGCAATTGGTCTATGTTTTTTTGTTTATTGTGTTTTTTTTTTTAATTAAGTCATGGACTTGTTAGTCAGAATGCTCAGGACCTGGCGTTTTTACAATGTACTGTTTTATTACAGAGAAAAAGGAAATCATCTTTAAAAATGCAAAGTATTTTGATAAATGGAGTCTATGGGACACAACCTTCCTGGAATTCTGAGCTTTCTGGATAATGGGCTTCTTATCTTATTCTTCTAAACCTTTTATTGTCATATATACCCCCTAGTGATAGATGGAAACTGTAGCCTGTTGTTTCCCAGTAGTAGGAACAGTGAGGCATTGGCTGCTCATAGCCAAGTAATTAACTTACCTTCTACTCTAGGATTACTGATTTAGGATTAATTAGTGGTAAGCCTAGCTAGATTCATAGCAGCAAAACATAGGTAATGAGTAGCCATGGTACTACCAAGGACTACAGTGGAGCTACTAGTACCTAATGTAGTGGTGACCACATGCAAGGATCTTTAGCCTCAGGAGTTTTGCTGGAAAAACAGAAGATGGTTCCCCCATGTTAGCACAAACCTAACCCTAACTCCTGACCATTTAAAACCAGCTCAACACAGTTATTATATTATAAATATAATATTGCCTCTGTCTCCTTTAGATTTGATGGGAAACACTTGTACTTGGGCGTTCTGAGTTGTGGTTTATTCCACTTGCGTTTTATTGCGTTTAGTTAGACGCAGCATGCTGCATTTCCTAGCTCCTGACTCGCGTTCAGCTATAACAGAGGAATATGTTTGGAACAAAAAGAATGGCACTTAGTTGCGTCAAAAAGTGTTTAAAGGCAACATATGCATTCTTTCGTGCTCAGCATGTGTTTAAAAAACGCCAATGTGTAAGATCCCTAAAAGTGTCTCTGATATCACTCAACAATGTGGTTGCAGGCAAGTACCTACCAAAAGTGGTATATTTAACTACATTCACTTGCATGCTTATTCCAGCCTAAGATGATTGGACTTTTAAAATGTTGCAGCTATTACACATTATATTTTCTGTTCGCATTGAACATGTTGTTTATGGTGAGCCGAGTGCTTGAATATTGAATAGGCCTATGCTGCTATCGCATGCTTAATTAAGAAGACTTTAGGCATACATGAGCTTTAAGAAGCTCATGTATTAAAGAAGTCAAGAATCAACCCAGTCTTGTAGGCAATAATAAACAATATATGTGTGTTCGCTTTCACTCTGGGTTAAAAAATGACCATTATCTTTACAAATGGCCCCTTTATTGGAGCTCCCCATGAATCTGCAATGATCCTTGTCTCAAATGAGAGGTGTGCGTGTGATAGCCAATCACAGCCCTGCAGTCACACACCTAAAGACAGACTTCAAGGGATACTGTCATGGAAAAACATGTTTTTTTTTCCCCAAAACGCATCAGTTAATAGTGCTGCTCCAGCAGAATTCTGCTCTGAAATCCAATTATCAAAAGAGCAAACAGATTTTTTTATATTCAATTTTGAAATCTGACATGGGGCAAGACATTTTCTCAGTTGGCCAGCTGCCCCAGTCATGTGACTTGTGCCTGCACTTTAGGATGGAACTACTTTCCGGCAGGCTGTTATTTCTCCTTCTTTACTTAATGTAACTGATCAGTCTCAGTGGGACTTGGCTTTTACTATTAATTGCTGTTCTTAGAGCTTCCAAGCAGCTGTTATCTTGTGTTAGGGAGCTTCTATCTCTTTACCTTCCCATTGTTCTGTTGTTAGGCTGCTGGGGGGGGGGGTAGATATCACTCCAATTTGCAGTACAGCAGTAAAGAGTGATTGAAGTTTATCACATGATTGGGGGCAGCTGGGAAATTGACAATATGTCTAGCCCCATGTCAGATTTCAAAATTGAATATAACAAAATCACTTTGCTCTTTTGAAAAAAAAACATGTTTTCCCATGACAGTATCCCTTTAAGTTCCCTATTGGGTCCACCTCGCTGCTGATTGGTTCCTATCCTACAGTGCAGTGTGCTAAGTGCTGCCAGCTTCCCTGCACAACCTGGGAAAGGAGGGAGCAGAAAGTGGAACAGATGGGCAGGACTAGTAGGGTTCTGGGAGAAACTTTCAAGAAATCTTATATTAGCAGAATATCATTGTTGCAAATAATTTTTTTCCCCTCCCAAATATTACAGATCCAAATGTATTCAGAGTATTTCTGAGCTATTTTATCGCTGTGTTGTGCCATCCACTTTGCTTTCTCACATATGGAAAGCATTGTATACCAGATTTTCCAGCAGCTGTGTCAGCTGCCATGAACCACAGCGTTACTGTACGGCAGGAAAAAATATCTAATACTGGTTTTGCTGCAATTATGTAAATTAAACCACAAACATAACCACCCTCTCAGTGAGGGAGATATCTGTAGAAGATTCCCTAATTCTCACATTTTGTATAAGCAGTTAGTTTTGCAGTTTCCAAGTCCCTGCCACAGCACATCTGATTGGCCACCTTACTTGTTAGTTATTTGGCCAATAGCGAGGGAGGGTCTTGAAAACTGAATTGAATTGCACAGCCCTCCTTATCACTGTGTGTAGGGTTGCCACCTTTTCTGGAAAAAAATACCGGCCTGTGTGCTATAGGATAATAAAAAAAGTATCTCTGCTAAATCATGATAACCCTGGGAATAGCTGCTTTAGTTTAGGCTCGGGCCAGATGTTAGCTGAATCCTAATCCATGTTTGTGTCCGAAAGCCTTATGTTTGCTCCGGTGCGAACACACTCTTTGGATATTCTGTAGCGAAATGCAAGAATTAGCATTTTGCACCAAAATGCTCCATGCCTGCAGAAGGGGAGCAATCCGGCAGTGGATTCTCTGCCTGTGCAGACTGAATGCTGTTAGAGGCTCTCTAATGTCTTTTTCCAGCAAGTCCCTAAAAAATTAGTTGCCAGCCAACTAGTCAGTCAGCACTTAACAGTAAAAATGTAATTTCCTCCTGTGAAAATATAGAAATATATAGATTTAGAAATGGTTCTGTGCTGTTGGTGAGTTTTAAAAACTATGACCTCCCCTGGTGCGAGGTGCCATGCATTCGCTATGCCTCTCTAAGTATGGACTGCATTGCACTGTTATTAAATGCAAGGTACCGGTATATCCACTTTGTTACATTTAAAAGGTATTGCAGTCACCCTTGCCTGTTTATGAAAGCATTACTTCACACGGCTGCTTTTCTCTAGGGCAGCCGCATTGACTTTTAGGAAACTAAGCCAGCCCAAAACAGTCAGACCTCAATTAAAATAATTCTGTCTTAGGTCACTATATTTCTATTTAATTAAAAACAATTTAGATACTTAAATTAATAGGAAATGCGTGTGTGTGTTTTCCACACCAAAACCTTCTTTGTTAATGTGCCCCTTTAATTTCTTTATTGGGACAGTTATGGATTCTGTACAAGAAGTTACCAGACTAATAAACAGCCCAAGTCTTCAGCAGGGAAATATAAAAGAGACACGCAATGCTTCAATTAGACCTAGAGAAAAAAAAACATTTGGTGCAAAGCTTGGCATGTTTGCAGCTGCTAAGAATTTGAAATACCAATTATGGTTCATATAATAACAATACAATTTATCAGGACAGTTAGGAATGGCGCTCGCATGTGACTTTTGAATATCAAAATATCTTCTGATGAAAACAGAATAAATGAAAGCAAACATCTGGCTGGTTGCTGCGAGTTACAGACCTGGACTAAGCTTTGCACCTGTTCATAAATAACCCCCTTAAGGAGGTTTCTGTAAGCTGCCCACAGGCATTTGGGCTGTGGTATGTCGCTGCTCTCTATGACAGTGGGGAAGTACAAATTACACTTTACATTGCACTATATTCAGTGTCGGACTGGGACACCAGGGGCCCACCCAAAAACCTCAGACCAGGGGCCCACCATAAAACCTTAGACCAGGGGCCACTATTAGTACTATTATTCTTCATCTCCTCAATCAACCTCTATTCTCCTAGTCTGTTTTCTTTACATACTATAATCAGTTATTCCATCTATTTAGCCTCTTTGTTCTCATAGAAAAAGGGAATGGCCATGAAATAGCCCAACAATTTAGCAGCATGAGGGCCCACTGACACCTTGGCCCACCAGGAATTTTCCTGGTATCCTGGTGGGCCACTCCGACACTGACTATATTTGATCTATTCATATTATCTATATTTTTATTATCCTACTTGTTGCTCATTTTCTGCTGTTTACAAGACAAATTGGTAAATGGGATCTCCACTCAAATAAGGACATGATTTTTATTGAGAGCTGAATGTATCTTTCCTTTACTGTTTTCATTGTTTCTTGCACAAGCAATGCAGAGTGAATCGGCTCTCCTTGATCTGCAGTAACCGTGATATCCGCAAGATATTCCCCTTCTTCCTAGGTGTGTTTTCATAGAAAATGCAATGCACTGTGCGAATTGTAGACTTCTCTGGAGGACAGCTGACTACCAATACAATGATATGAGTAATCAGGGAAAGAAGAGGAGAGAGACAGACATTGCTTTCAATTCCAATTACATTTAGGGTTAAAATTGTTTTAAATATGTAGTTAATGAAAAGTGGCAGGTTCTTAAGCTCTATGAAAATGTTTGTGGCTGTAACTTTTAGGCTAGTTGTCACATTGAGCTCAGCATCTGTGTCTGAAACTACTTTACAGATTTCGGGGTTTCTCTGATCTACCCAAGAAGGACCAATGTTTTTTCCTTTTTGTCCCCTGTATTGGCATGTGTTTTAAGGGTTTCTCTGTGTAAAGTGTAAATTTAAGGGGTACCGTAGTACACTTGTAAATGACCTTTTAGTATGATGTAGACAATTTGCAATTGTTCTTTCATATTATATATATTTTTATATTATTTAGCTGTTTATTCATGAGCTCTCCAATTTAAATATACAGCGGCTATCTGCAAGGTTAACGTTCCCCTTTAACCACATATCGGAGCTCACTATTTTCAGATGTCTTTAACTTGGCTATTTGCATGAGACGGACGAGATCAAGATTAAATGTTGTTTTTCATTGAGTAAAGAGTGAATTATTTTTCATGTGCACAAACATCTAACCGGCTAAAACTTCTTATTCTGAAATGTTATATTTTCCATTTCATCATTAGATGTATTTTTCTCTTTACTGAAGGTTATCAGTGTTGATGGAAGCAATCGGAAAACTCTCTTGGAAGACAAACTTCCACATATATTTGGCTTTACGTTGCTGGGAGATTACATCTACTGGACAGACTGGCAAAGGCGAAGCATTGAAAGAGTTCACAAAGTCAGAGCAAGTCGAGAAATTATTATAGACCAGCTCCCAGATCTAATGGGTCTGAAAGCTGCAAGTGTCTCTAATACATTTGGTATGTATTGTTAGCTATAAACTATGGATGCTTATCGTGTACAAGTAGTGCATAATGTAAGATGAACAGTATAAGACTTTAAATAGAAAGAGAAGCAGTAGAAAATAAACAAGTATTGCAATTATACTAAAGCCGCCCAATCAGTTGTATTTTAATTTCTGGGTGTCGGTCACAACCAGCATTTTTCAGTTGCAGGCTCGAAAGAGGCCCAGTAGGAAAACAATTAAAAAGAGACCAAGTTAGAACACTGTTAGAAAAAGGCCCGACGGGAAGCCTGTTAGAAAGAGGCCCGACGGGAAGCCTGTTAGAAAGAGGCCCGACGGAAACCCTGTTAGAAAGCGGCCCGACGGAAACCCTGTTAGAAAGAGGCCAGATGGGAAGCCTGTTAGAAAGAGGTCCAACGGGAATCCTGTTAGAAAGAGGCCCGACGGGAATCCTGTTAGAAAGAGGCCCGACGGGAAGCCTGTTAGAAAGAGGCCCAACGGGAAGCCTGTTAGAAAGAGGCCCGACGGAAACCCTGTTAGAAAGAGGCCCGACGGGAAGCCTGTTAGAAAGAGGCCCGACGGGAATCCTGTTAGAAAGAGGCCCGACGGGAAGCCTGTTAGAAAGAGGCCCAACGGGAAGCCTGTTAGAAAGAGGCCCGACGGAAACCCTGTTAGAAAGAGGCCCGACGGGAAGCCTGTTAGAAAGAGGCCCGACGGGAAGCCTGTTAGAAAGAGGCCCGACGGAAACCCTGTTAGAAAGCGGCCCGACGGAAACCCTGTTAGAAAGAGGCCAGATGGGAAGCCTGTTAGAAAGAGGCTGACGCGAAGCCTGTTAGAAAGAGGCCCGACGCGAAGCCTGTTAGAAAGAGGCCCGACGCGAAGCCTGTTAGAAAGAGGCCCGACGCGAAGCCTGTTAGAAAGAGGCCCGACGCGAAGCCTGTTAGAAAGAGGCCCGACGCGAAGCCTGTTAGAAAGAGGCCCGACGCGAAGCCTGTTAGAAAGAGGCCCGACGGGAAGCCTGTTAGAAAGAGGCCCGACGGGAAGCCTGTTAGAAAGAGGCCCGACGGGAAGCCTGTTAGAAAGAGGCCCGACGGGAAGCCTGTTAGAAAGAGGCCCGACGGGAAGCCTGTTAGAAAGAGGCCCGACGGGAAGCCTGTTAGAAAGAGGCCCGACGGGAAGCCTGTTAGAAAGCGGCCCGACGGGAAGCCTGTTAGAAAGAGGCCCGACGGGAAGCCTGTTAGAAAGAGGCCCGACGGGAAGCCTGTTAGAAAGAGGCCCGACGGGAAGCCTGTTAGAAAGAGGCCCGACGGGAAGCCTGTTAGAAAGAGGCCCGACGGGAAAACTATTGATTACAGTAAGTCCATTTATAACATACCAAAAGTGAAAGTTGAACTTCCCATTCAAACAAATGGCTTTGTACATTATTCAGTGACATGAAGTAATGGTATGAATATTTGTCCAATTCCCACCATTCTTACACACTAATGCGACTCATAAAGGCTAATTAAGCAGACATAATTGCAGATACCAGAGCTATGACATTGTATGTTGTTTGATGCTGCCTTTGAAACCAATTCTTTTGTCTTCTGGCCCAAAATTCTCTCTCCCTCGACTGTTTGTGTAACATTTTCTTGTTTATTTATAGGTACCAATCCATGCGCTGACAATAATGGAGGCTGCAGCCACTTATGCTTCTTTTCTCCCCGGGGAGTCCGATGTTCCTGCCCCATAGGACTGGAGTTACTTAGTGACATGAGGACTTGCATTATTCCTGAAGCCTTCTTAGTTTTTACCAGTAGAGCAACTATCCATAGGATTTCCTTAGAAACAAACAACAATGATGTGGCAATTCCTCTCACTGGAGTCAAAGAGGCATCTGCTCTCGATTTTGACGTATCTGATAACAGACTTTACTGGACTGATATCACCTTGAAGGTACAACTGCAATTTTGCTTAATTGGCCTTATAATAAAATATATATTAAACTGTTATATCCAAGGTTGAGAGCGGAGCTTATCTTTTCATCTCTGCACTGTGGATGAACTCCAGAAAGATAGCCTCATCTTGGTTTTTGGAACCTTCCTCCTTCTGACATTGTCTCTGACATCAGCTAAGGGAGCTGGCAGGCATCTTCAAGTCTTAAGTTTTATACAGTAAATGCTGCAGGAAAGTCTCTAGTGTGCATGATGCCTTGTGAATGCCAGGATTCATGAGCTGTGTGTACAATACTAATTAAACTAATTATAATTATTTAATTAATATACTAATTAAAAATATCTATTTAAAGGGGACCTGTATGTTTCCCAGAAAGTGGGCTTTAATTATATGGCTGCTGTACCAGCCTTGAAAGTCTCATGAGAGTGCAGAAAACCTTCTCCAGACTGGTCTTCGAAAGCTCCATATGTAGGTGTGATTTTGGCCAAGCCCTTTGTAGTGACAGACGGGTCTCATTTAACAGAGAAAAAAAAGTCACATCTGAAGGTCTAGGAACTAATGTGGGGCACATGTATTCACTTTCACTGGGTTGATGTGCCTTCGTGCTAATACAGCTGTCATAGGACAATGGCTCACATTTTCTAGTACTTATAATTCTTTTCATCCTTCTGAATAGATTTGCTATTTTCCTCTCTTTTAGATAATATTGATTTATTATTCAGCAAATTCTTTGGGAATCTGAAGCAATGAATCAGCTTCAGGTCTTGTTTTTCACTCCTTAGTTTCCAGACTACCTTCTGGATGAACGTGTTATAAGGAAACTTTAGAATTTCCAGAACAGGGCATAGAGCTTTTCAAGTCAATGGATAAAAAGACCAGTCTTACTGCCAACTAAAGACTGAAAATCCAGTGATAACACTGACCTCTTTTTTTCCCCCATCCCTCCCTTATTAGTCTAAACCAGGGGTCCTCAGCCATTATTTTCCATGATACACATTGAAATGTAAAAAAAAAGTTGGAGACCAACACAGGCTTGCAAAAAGTTCCTGGGGGAGTTGGCTATGAGTAGCACCTATGTGGACTGGCTGCCTACAGGAGCAGTATATGTAGTTTTCATGCAACTAAAGCTTGCCTTCAAGCCAGGAATTCAAAAATAAGCACCTGCTTTGAGGCCAGTGGGAACAACATCCAAGGGGTTCGGAGAGCAGCATGTTTATGTCATGAGCCACGGGTTGGGGATCACCGATCTAAATGATAGACACTGAGGATTCAGACTGCAGCTTGGTATCTCATCCTTTCCATCCATGTAGATTTTAAAACCTTTAAGCAATGCTGGTCATGGGTGTGTTGAATGGTTTTGTGTTTACAGCCTACAGGTGTAGGAATGTATAACCTTAACAAAATACTAGACATGATGAGAGGTAAATTAAAACAATCTTCTCTTGGTGCACAGTTGCTTCTTATTGTGTGAACCACAAATACATACAACTTGCATGCACAAAACACAAATACTTTCATAGCAATCAACTGTTTGTTCTGCAACTCTGGGATAACTCCCATCAACTCCCATGAACTCCAAATTCAACCAATCGAGAAAAAAAAAAATCAAACTTCCGAAAACTCAAATTGAATCTGATTCGATTTTTTGGTCGGAAAAACTCCAAATTGATCCCAGGACGTCTCCCATTGACTAAAACAGCAATTTGGCAGGTTTTAGGTGGCAAATAGTTGAATTAGAGTTCTTAAAGGGTCAGTGTATGATAAATTTTAAAAATTTAATTAAAAAAAAAAATTTTGAACAATTCCCTAGTCGAATCTGACCATTTTGGTCATAAAAAATGAAAGAATTCAGATTCGAAATTCGAATTTTCAATTCAACCCTTTATAAATCTGCCTCTTAGATTTAGGCCTAAGGAGTCATGGATGAAGAATGGATGAAGAAAGTAAAGGGCATAGACAAAACATAAGAATTAAAGCTGTGAATAACAATGAAATTAAATCCATAATAAAGGATAAAGACCGACTGGAAAGTTGTTTAGAATAGGTTCATCTAAAAGGTAATGTGAACGTCCCCTTAAACCATAATAATATTGTTTCACTTCTGACATCTGAGCTAGTTTTAAAGCTCTAAACTTGTGGTCTGGGAGACTTCCAAAGACATTCCTAAAATCTAGATAACCTACATCCATCCTGAACAATAAATATATAGTGTCATTAAACTCAACTAAACTAGTCTGGCAATAAATCAATTCTGTTTGGAACCATTCTATTTTTCCGATAATTTTTCAAAGGGGGAACGTTTGGCGCAGGAATCCTTATCAAATCAAAATATATCCAATAACAAAATATCTGTGTGTTCATATTTCTGGTATTGACATATTTATTCCTTTGGATGAAATGTAAAATAAAACAATATCCAGTTGGCTTAAAGGGCAAAAAAATTGCCTAATAAAAGAAAACACAATTCTAAGCAACTTTACAATATGCATTGATTACAAACTTATTATGGATTTTAAGTTAATTGTATATGTATTGCTACCGGAAACCATGTTTGTCTGTCCTTGTCTGTTCTCTGTCCTGGTGACTGAGACTGTGGAAACAATGTAAGACAAGGCAGCTGATGAGCAGACCTGTCTTTGCTGACTTTTGCAACATTGTTTAAAAAGTAACCAGAAGTTAAGCAAATGCTGCTTTCAATAGCAATAGTTTTTACAGATAACGTTAAAACTGAACAGTTTTAATTAATTTATAGTGGAAAGTTGCCTAGAATTATGTTTTCTTTTAGTAGGCAGATTTTTATTTTGTGGTTGACTTTCCCTTTAATTATGAAAAACCGTAGAATTTTGTTGCATGTACAGACTATAGTTGGTCAAAATAATGTCTGTTTTGTAGCTATAATTTCCACTTTCTAATAATCATATCCATTTTGGTTTTGCAGACAATTAGTAGGGCATTTATGAATGGAAGCTCCGTAGAACATGTTATTGAGTTTGGCCTGGATTACCCAGAAGGTATGGCAGTTGATTGGATGGGCAAGAACCTTTATTGGTCAGATACTGGAACAAATCGTATTGAAGTTTCACGACTGGATGGACTGTATCGTCAAGTTTTGGTTTGGAAAGATTTGGATAACCCTAGATCCCTGGCTTTGGATCCAGCAAAGGGGTAAGCAAACAAAAACAAAATCCTGCCTCCAAAAACTCTACTTGACTGTATATTTAATATAGGTTTGCAGACTATAAAACACCAGATGATCTCACACATGGTACTGCTATAAAGCACACAATATATTCGTGGTCTCTAATCTGTGCGGCTGACCTTCTCAAGTAATTGGATGCAAGTACAGGTATTGAACCTGTTATCCAGAAAGCTCTGGACCTAGGGCTTTCCGTATAAGGGGGATTTTCTATAATTTGGATCACCATACCATAAGTCTTCAAAAAATAATGTAAATCTTAAAGCCAATAGGAGTGTTTTGCCACATAATTGGGATCATGTATTGGTATGGGATCTAATATCTAGAAACCCATTATCCAGAAAGCTATGAATTACAGAAAGGCCATCGCCCATAGACTCCATTTATCCAAATTATCCACATTTTTAAAATTGATTTTCTTTTTCTTTGTAATACTAAAGCCGTACCTTGTGCTTGAGCCAAACTAAGATATAATTAATCCTTATTAGAAACAAAACCAGCCTATTTGATTTATTTAATGTTTACATGAGAGATCTGTTGTCTGGAAAGCAGGGGCCTCTAACCTTTTTTTTTTTTTTTACCTATGAGCCACATTCAAAAAAAAAAAAAAAAAAGTTGGCACTTGATATATATCTTGGGTCAAGGTGGTGGTAAATGTAAGATTTTCTCATTTGGGTCTGGACCAACATTAACCACATGGAATTGTATGTCATCAGTCTCTGACAGCTTAATGAGTTTTAAACTAGGCACAGGAGGAGGTATATTATGCTGCATTGCTTGCAGTGCAGGTAAAGGATCCGTATAGAACGTTATCCGGAAAGCTCCGAATTACAGAAAGGCCATCTCCCATAGAATTATTCCCTTTTTCTCTTTTTATAATAAAACAGTACCTTGTACTTGATACAAACTAAGATATAATTCATCCTTCCTTGGAAGCCTATTGGGTTTATTCAATGTTTACATGATTTTCTAGTAGACTTATGAAAGATCTGTTAGCCGGAAGACTCCAGGTCCCATACCTGTACCTTGAGAAACTGGTCATCTCTCCTTGCTCTCTCAGCTTCCTGATGCTTAAATTGATCCTTATGTTGCTGCTTCTCTTTCCCATTCAATCACTTTCTTGCTCGCAATAAAATCTCTCCTCCTCCAGTCTGTGCTGGTCACTTAGATCTTGGCACTTTACCAACCAGACTAAAAGATCCTCAATATTTTTAGAAGTGGTCTCCATCTCCATTGAAATGTTATCACCTTCATCATATATGGCGCCCTACTCTGGAGGCTCCTCTCGGATCAAAGGTTCACGCTGCTTTGGCCTGGCTACTGCTATCTTGGCTAATCATATAATCCAAGTTTTCAGCTATAGGCTGGCTTTTAATTTGAGACCTTGTTAATACAGCAGAAACGTTACTCTCCCTGCCCAGTATATCACTGAACCAAATGTATCTTGCCCCAAAATAACAGGGTATGGTAAGTTAGGTACTATGCCCATTTCAAATGGCTCTTGGCGCCAAGTTAAAGTACAATAGACGTAGCACCAAATACATTACACTACACAAGCCTGGGAAAGCTTTATAAAATAAAATAGAGTTGTTATTTTGCCCTACACATGTGCCTAGTGTATAGTTTAGGTGCCATATGTTAGGAAATGTAAGGGGGAAGGACGGTGCCCCCCAAAAAATGTACGATATTTGTCAGCCTATCACCTTTAAAAAAGTAAAAGATGCCAGCGTTTTTTGGGTCTTCGAAAAAATTTCAACTTTTTTTTAAGCAAGCCCTATCTACTCTATTGCACTTCGCCTGGTCTGAGGTGGTGAAGGAAAGTCTGGTGCAAGAGGTATTGTTCAGTAAAATGCGCAAGTGAGGGAATTATCGTAGTTACGTCCCTTCGCCTTAGCGCAACTTTGCCTGGCGTATGGGTGCGAAGTAGCGCTGGATAAGGTCCACTTCACTAGCGAATTTACGCCAGCACCCGTTAGTAAATCAGCAAAGTAATGAAATGAGGTCACACTGGCGAATTTGCGTGTATGGGAGATGGTCATTGTGTGATTCTGAGCTTTTGGGATTACTGGTTTCCAGGTAACTGTAATAGATGCCCTTGAAAGTAGTTGCTTTACCTGAACTCACAGAATATTCAGATCTGCAGCTAGCACACAAAGAGCTAAATTACATGTAAAGCTTTTTTACGTTTTTGACAAAACTCATGCCATCATCGAGAGGCACGGCAGGGAGATTCTTAGAATTTTCTTTCAGCATCACGCAACCATGATTTGCTGTCAATGCCGTGTGAATATCAGATTCTGAGCTGCTAGAAGTTAAATTGTACCTGTCGCCTAGTTAAATATCTTGTTGATAAATTACCAACATAAGGGCTAAATTAACAGCAGTGGTTTTTCTTCCAATAAGGATTAATTATATCTTACTTTGGATCAAGTACAAGGTTCTGTTTTATTATTACAGAGATAAAGAAAATCATTTTTATAAATTTGAAATATTTGAATAAAATGATTCAAAGGGAGGCAGCCTTTCTGTAATTCTGAGCTTTCCAGATAATAGGTCACATACCTGTATAAGGGTAATCCAACAATCTTGCACATTTTACAATAATGAAGATCTGCTATTTTTTCTCAACAAACCTGAATCCCCACTATTTTGGTTCCCTATGTTAGGACCTTTGGCATGTTTCATTATCATTTCTTTCTTTATGAATAATGTTTTAATATGCATGTGGATTTGGGGCATTTATCTTTTCTAGATACATGTACTGGACAGAATGGGGAGGAAAACCAAGAATAGTAAGAGCCTACATGGATGGGACCAACAACATCATTTTGGTTGATAAAGTGGGTCGAGCCAATGACTTAACCATTGACTATGCTGATCAAAGGCTGTATTGGACTGACCTGGATACAAATATGATTGAATCTTCAAACATGCTAGGTAAGCTTTGCAAGCTGTTGACATAAACAGCTACAACAGAGAAGCCGAAAACAGATATGAAGGCTGTATTTTTATATATAAATTTTCTCCCACGTACATAACAGGATTTCAAGAATGCCGCCAAGCAACTTTCAGTGATAATTTAAGTTTAAACTGTCACAAAAATGAACTTGAAACAATGAAGTTTTTTGGCATAACATTTAGCTGCGGTTGAGATGCTCCTTCGTGCTAGTAGCCATGTGACTTTCAAGAAGAGGGAATACATGTGTTTTTTGCATATCCATCCCCATCCACAATAAATAGTTGCAATAAAGAAAACTACAGAAGGAAAGAAAGTAAATCTTGAAAAGCTGTAAAGCACATACACAATAAATAGTTGCAATAAAGAATCCTACAGAAGGAAACAGAATCTTGAAAAAAACTGTAAAGCAGACTGGGGGTGGTGGGTCGGAGTGGAATACCAGCTGTTGTCTTGTAGAGTTTTCTAATTCCAGGTTTCAACGGCTGCCTGAGAATATTATGACTTCATACATCTTAAATTCATTCTTTAAAAATAACTGCGTTTGTAACCCTTCCCCTGCCAGTGGGACCTACAGTGTGTTTTATATAGCGAGGATCCCAGTAAAATCTGTGTTTAATTTGTGTATTTTTGTGGAATAAAGTGCCTGCTCTACATTGTGAGATCCTTTGCACGATCTACCAACCAGCAGTGTTCATGGATTAGGTTATGAACTAAATGTGGCCGGATTTTAATTTAAATGTAATTGCAGCCTTTTGGCCAGTTTAGTTTGCATTGGACATGACTTGTGTTGTACTTGTACTAATCATTTAAGTTGAATTTAAAAAAAAAAACAAACCCTGGTCAAATGTCAAAGACAACTGATAGGCTGGAAATGCTGAGCCTAAATGGTCATAAACCAAACTTGGGTCCCTGTGTGACTTGAGGTGGGTGAAATGTTTTCCTGCAGCTCAATTTAATATTAAATGGCATAAATTATAGTAAACAAGATCTTGGGCCACAAAGCTGATTCTGAGATTTATTCTAGATTCTTAATTACTATTGCCAATGTTGTCTTCCAGACAAAAGGTGAAATTCACTTGGGAATTCTCAGCCTCCCCATTTGGTCCTTGGCCAAATGGATCTGTTTCGAGAGGATGTATGTGGAATAAAAACACTCTGCTGCAGCCTACAGTTACAAACATCCCCAAACACCATCCACAGGCTTTCCTTCCAAAACATACTTAAGGCAACCCATCCTAATAGTGTATTGCTGTGGCAGTTGTTGCGTCTCCTCACCAGGCTGCTCTTTTTCTTTAAAGCTCCTGTGTATCCATGGGGGCAGCCATTCAAGCTGAATATGGCAAGAAGGGAAAAATATATTAAAAAAAGTAGGGAAAAGAGACACAACAGACACGCTGTATACATTACAATGTGTTTAATTCTTACACAGGAAGATAAGCAGGAGGCAAATGCGATTCATGGCTCCAGAATTAAGACTGAAAACGTTTATCATATAAAATTCATATAAAAGTAACTAAAAAAAAGTTAATAATCCTTAAACCCTCAAGTGAAAAGTAAATGGTTATAAAGCTGATTACAATATGTAATTTTTGAAATATTTCAGATAAGACTTGGGGCGATCCCTCTTTTTTGCAACCATCAAAAATATGCTATTTGCCCATTTATTAAAGCTGCTTTTGTTTCAGAGGCGATTCTAGGACATAAGCCGCCCTGAGGTTGCTCCTGTGATGCTACCCCCCCCTCCAGCGCTTACCTTTCTTTTTTTTTTTCAACTGTGTTTTTATTTAAGTTCACAGAATCAGAAACCAATAAATCGGTACATAACCAGTTTCAGAAAAATACAGTGTGGTCATACATTATGTATATGGTTATGCATCGACAATATCCACAATAAACAAAGATTAAACAGAAAAAAACAACTTAAGAAAGAAAACGCAAATTACGTGGTACTGAGCAGTGCACCTCGTCTGAGGGTAATAGGCTAATTTTTTCTCATAGTATTATAACCATAGGAAGATCCTTATTGCGTTCCAGTGTTAAGATTCTATCCGTTCCTTCACTCTCATGAGAGGGAGAGGTGCCCAATAGCCCCAACACCTAGAGGGGGGGGGGGATTATGGGAAGATTGTAGTGTCTAAACACTCAATGTCCATCTTGGTTTCTATACTTCCCGGTACAATAAGAGTTCCACATAAACCAGTCTTCTTCTGTAGCTAATGGAGTGTGGGCTTACCTTTCTTGTGCCGGAGTGGGGTCCACGGATTGTTATCACTAGCAGTGATGTGCGGCTCAGGTAAAACTGCTAGTGATGCCAATCCGTGGACCCCACTCCGGCACAAGAAAGGTAAGCGCTGGGGGCAGTATCGCAGGAGCAACCTCAGGGCGGCTTATGTCCTAGAATCACATCTGAAACTAAATCTGCTTTAATAAAAGGGCAAATAGCGTATTTTTTATAACCGGAAATTTGGCTTTTAAAGTTCCCAAGAGTTGCTTTTTGCTGACCGTGGTAACTACTGAGGCATGTTTTTCAACTCACCTCATTGCAGCAGCACGCCCTTCTTGACTTTATTATGGTACGCAAGTTGTTGTTAGGATAGAAAATGGTTATAAAAACAAAATGCATAACTAGTTGTAAGGAACGTTTTTTTCACAGAGCTGATTTTCAGATTTAATTCAGACCTGCTGTTAAGAAGGTTTAAATCCTGAACACCCCAAAAGCAAGTCCTACTACTCTTAAAGCAAAAAGATCAACACAATTATTGGTGTGGCACCATGATATAAAAAAACACTTCAGATACTTAGCTCTGTGTTGCTTTAGAAACAGATAATTACCTGCCTTTACATAAGCAACTTTAACAACAATCTATACACATTTATAACCTTAATGACTCATTTTATATTGTTTCTGTTTGATGCTTATCATTTGTTTACCTGTCAATGTTTTGTTTCCCAGGAGCGGAAAGAGAGATCATTGCAGATGACCTGCCTCATCCCTTTGGACTAACTCAGTACAGTGACTATATCTACTGGACAGACTGGAACCTCCACAGCATAGAAAGAGCAGACAAATTAAATGGCAATAACCGCACTTTAATACAAGACCACCTAGATTTTGTGATGGATATCTTGGTCTTTCACTCTTCCAGGCAGGATGGTTTAAATGACTGCATGCAGAATAGCGGACACTGCAGTCAGCTCTGCTTGGCTGTGCCAAAGGGATCCAAATGTAGTTGCTCCTCTCATTATACACTAGCCTCAAACAACCGGGATTGCAGCCGTAAGTTCAAACTGCACATTAATTTCACTTGCAGGTTAAAAGAGCATTTGCTGATGTTGCACTGAAAGTAGCCTACAAGTTTAGATGATGTTTTAGGAATTATTGTATGTTTGTGCAGTATAGGAGCTACAATCTGCCAACCCTTTTAATGGTTGCCCAGTGCCTTGCAAATGTATTTTCACCTCAATCATTTCTCTTATTTTACTGAATAAATAAGCTGTTACAAAATTATTGTTCTTTTTTCAAGACAGTGAAACCTCAAATAATTTTTTTTATTTGACATTGTTTTCAGGAGTTCAGGTCAATTTTTCTAGACTAAGTTAGCTTGTACACGTTTTCAAATAGTGCCACTTATTCTCAGTTGGATATACCAAGAAGCCCAATTACTGCTAATGAAAATGCTTTTATATGTTCTTTTTGAATGACAACTTTGATGAGGGTTGAGGACTTTTGACAATAGTATTGGCCAGTGATCTGGTTAACCCAGAACTACAGTGAATTATAGTGGTGAGGCTGCTTTTCAACGGCATGGTCTGGGCATCTTGTTAAATATAAGAAAGGTTGTACAAAATACATGTAAGTACTACAAATGAACCTGTTTTAGTATGCTAGGCTTATCTTTCAGCAGGATAATGATCCCAAGCACAAGACCAGTGTAATAATGAAATGACTCAAAAAGAGCAAAAAGAACAAAAATGGCCCAGTAAAACCCCTGATCTCACAAAAAATACCCAAAAAATCTATTCACACTAATACTAGTTAATGATCAAAATGAAATGAATTATACTGTACATATACGTACAAAAACTGCAGGGCTAGATATAGAACTTTTAAAAATTGCCCATGCCCAAAAAGCAAGAAATGTGCTTCTACCCATCCTACGTTAAAGAACCCAGAGCGATCAATTGTGAAATAGCAAGCAGGTAACATGAATGTTATGGGGCAACCTAAAATTGCCCTCAGCAGTATCAAGATTGCCACTATACAATATAAAAGGTGTGGCTGTATAGTATGTACCATAACTATATGGCCAAGCAGGACATGGATCCAGTATGTAGTCTTACTGCGTGCCCTCTAAATCCCAGCTGAGAATCTGTGGCATTGTTTGAAAACAGTGGAGCACAAACATCATCTGAATAATATGAACACCTTGGAGCAAATCTGTCAGGAAGAATGGGCTAAAAATAGTTTTTGTGCAGGAGCATTTCATCTGGTTAACTTTGCAAAGTTGGGAAAGTTGCAAAAAGTTAATAAAGGCAATGTAAAAAAAAAAATCAGAACCGTATTTAAAATCTAAATCTGCACATCATTTTCCCAAGTGAAAGAAAAATAATAGCGAGAACATGTCTTTAAGTTTTTTATGTGCTTGAATCTCCCTCTGCTTAGCTTGCCCCTTGCTTCTGCCTCAATATTAGATAAGGTTGAATATAATGTCTAACAGTTTTAATCAAATGTGTTCTCTAATGTTGTGCTGTAGCTGGAATGATGGGTTTTTGTATTTCTTTTCATTCAGCACCTTCCAACTTTCTGCTGTTCAGTCAGAAAACTGCCATTAATCGAATGCTATTAGATGAGCAGCAGAGTCCAGATATAACTCTTCCAATCCATGGGCTGAGAAATGTCAAGGCAATTAGCTATGACCCTGCGGATGGGCTTATCTACTGGGTGGATGGAAGGCAGAACAACATCAAGAGATCAAAGGATGATGGGACACAGGCAAGCTTTTTATCTCTATGTGTACTGAGAACAACTACTACAAGTAGTATTGGAAATTAACTTTTGAACACTAAAGCAGGTGTTGGCATGGCCATTTAATTGTGGCTCTGCAGTGCTGCCCAAAAACCCAAAGGTTGGGATACAAAATGCATTATTCTACTATTTTCTCCATGATAGTGCAGTGGTCTGGCCGATAAAAGCTGTCGGCAGATTATTGGCCCATGTGTGTAGCCACCTGACCGCCATCCCTGATCGATATCTGGCTGAAAGTCAGCAGATGCCGATCGGGCAGGGTAGGGTCGTGCATCTGTTCGTTGATGCGGTCCCGCGATCCAACTGCCCGTCTTGCCTTCATTCTGTTCCGATCGTTGGGTCCTAGGCCCTCAATGTGGGCATATCGGGGAGCCAAAGAGTGGATCTCACTTTGTATGGCCACCTTTACTCACTGTTTGGTGTAGCAGGAATACAGACCATAATTTCAACAGTTAATACAGTTCTAATATAGATCTGTTGTTTATAGTAAAGAACGGTAATTATGAGGTGAGTAAAATAAAATGCGTTTTAGTTGCAACCAGTATAATGCTTGGGACCAGGGGTTTTCCAGATAATGGATCTTTCCATAATTTAGATCTTAATACCTCAAGTCGACTACAAAATCTGGTTTTGCTTCCAATAAGGATTCATTGTATCTTGGTTTGGATCAAGTAGAAGGTACTGTTTTATTATTACAGACAAAAAGAAAGTAATTTTGAAAAAAATGGAGTCTATGGGAGACGGCCTTTCTGTAATTCGGAACTTTCTGGATATGGGTTTCTGGATAACGGATCCCATACCTGTGTGTATTAGCATGAGTTTACTGGCATAGGGTCTGTGCTACAGTTGTTGGCAACCTAGTATTATCCTGGTCACAAGTGGACAAAATGAGAGATGAATGAGCTGCATGAACATGGCAGTAGCATTTTTATTCTATGTCAGAGGTATACACTTGTGTTCTGTGTTTATGCCCGTTTATTGTACAGCCCTGCCAAATATGCTGGCGTAATATTATTATCATCATATTTGTAGTCAAGTTGTATCCTAGGTAGATACATAACATAAATATCTGGTGACATCATACGCAAAGCATAGAAAATGGGTGTTCTGGCGGTTGGAAACATAGATAGAGATTGTTTGGAAGGGTAGTGTAGTATATTTTTACTTTTGTGGTTCCAGTAAACAAGTACTGTAAAACTGGAGGCCTGTGGGTTAGATTATTATGCTTTTAGCATGCCCAAGGTCCCCACAGATCTCTTTTTATGACATGATCGTGTTATAATAATCCAGTCCCAAAACATATGAATAGAGGATAAATGGGCCACGGCATAGGAAACATTGGACAGCAATTATTCATGTAGAAATAGCAGAGAAGCAAATGTGAAATATCAGAGAAGTGGTATAAAAGATACAAGTACAACAGGAAGATGTTTTTTTTTGCCAAGTACCGAGCTTTTGTTTGTACTACATAAACGCTGCTCTGGAAATTGATCCACTTGTGTGTATTAAGCCATGCACCCCCTTTCCAATCTATCACAGATTTTTCTTAATCCCTTCTCTTTACTAAGCATGAGATGTCTGCAATGTAAGGGGCATTTTGACTTGCTTATACTAATGGTGCTGATCAGAGTGTAAACTGATCCAAATGAAACCATCATTTTGGTTTTTTTTTTTGCTTGGAGGCCAATGGGAGCAATAGCCAAGGGGTTGGTGAGCAACATGTTGTTCATGAGCCACTGGTTGGGGCCACTACTTTAAACAATGATCTGAACACAGAGTAATATTGGAATGAAAAAAAAGGTGCTGTAACAGTGATACTTTTATTTCCTAAGCAAATGGTAACCATTGTAAATTTTAGAATGTTACACTACTTATTCAAGCTTGTTGTAAAACAAAATAACTGCAGTGTCCTGAAAAATCCTCTTTGTTATCCAATAAGGGTATCACTCTTTCGTCATATTTATTTTATATTTTAAAAAGGGTTATTTTAGAACATTTTGCCTAGTTAAAGAGGTGGTTCACCTTTAGGTCAACTTTTAGTATGTTCTAGACTGGCTAATTCTAAGTAACATTTCCATTGGTCTTTTTTTATTATAGTTTTTTTTTAATTATTTGCCCACTTCCTCTGATTGTTTCCAGCTTTCAAATGGGGGGGTCACTGACCCCGTATAAAAACAAATGCTCTGTACAGGTATGTCCAGAAACCTGCAATACAGAAGTGCAGAATGAAAGTGAAAGTAACTGCCTGCCCTGCCTCTATGCCTCAGACATAGAGACGGGACATTTGATTGACATCTGAGCTTTTTAAATTTGTTCATAACAGGTATGGATGTTTTAATAAAAGAAAGAATTTGGCTTTCATGTTTAACTTAACAATGACTTTTATTATACAGCTTTTCATGTCTGGGTTAAAGGTCCCCTTTAAATGATTTTTAGCAGACTTTAAGGCATGGAGATCCATATTACGGAAAGATACATTATCCAGAAAACCACAGGTCCCAAGCATTCTGGATAACCGGTCCCATACCTGTTTAGTTATTGCTACTTTTTATTACTCGTCTTTCTATTCAGGCAACCAAATTGCTGAAATAGCAAACTGGAGAGCTGCTGAATAAAAAGCCAAAATACTCAAAAACGACAAATAATGAAAAATGAAAACCAATTACAAATAGTCTCATAATATAACACTCTACGTATTAAACTCAGTTTGAAGGCGAACATCATATAATTCCTGTACTTAAGTAAACCGATGAGGTGAGAGTCTAAATATCACATCCATTTTCAAGCAAGGAAGCTCTAAAATCTAGACCTTCTAGTTGTACAGGTATGGGACCTGTTATCCAGAATGCTCGGGACCTGGGGGTTTCCGGATAACGGATCTTTCCGTAATTTGGGTCTTCATGCCTTAAGTCTACTAGAAATTAATTTAAACATTAAATAAACCCAATAGGCTGGTTTTGCTTAAAATAAGGATTAATTATATCTTAGTTTGGATCAAATACAAGCTACTGTTTTATTATTACAGAGAAAAAGGAAATAATTTTTAAAAATTTGGATTATTTGGATAAAATGGAGTCTATGGGAGACATCCATTCCGTAATTCGGAGCTTTCTGGATATGGGGTTTACGGATAAGGGATCCTTTACTGTATTCGCATACCTCCCAACTGCTCACTTTTGGCAGCTCAACCCGCAGTCCTTCGTACTGGAAAGTGCCGATTTTCTCTGCACTGAAGAGCTGAAAAAAGATACGTGTTTCTAACTTAATTGGCTTTTGGCAGAGAGCCCAGAATAGCTACAAGGTGCAGATAAGATACTTTTGTAACAATTTTGAGATAAGCAAATAAGTAATTGTAACAATATAAGGTAACAGTTCCCTTGGGAGACATTAGACTCACAGCTTAAAGGGCAGTTCACCTTCATTAGCAAAACTGTAATAACTGGAAAAAAAACCGCAGAAATATGTTTAAACTTTCATAACCTGAAAATTTTTGTAAGATGAACATAGTAATTAGGGGGTGTGGTCACAAAATGGGCATGGGCAAAAATTCCCCGCGCTAGGCGCCGCAACTTTTTTGCCCCTCTTTTTATTTCCAAAATGTTGATAGGGTATGTTGTTGATAGGGTATGCATATGCCTGCAAGCAAGTGGAAGCTGCAGTTTGCAATGCAGATCAATGGATAGGATCTGCTTCTCTCAGCCTGCCCCAGCCTACATTACACACTGATTTAATAATCACTCTCAAAACCAGTTTATTTTGTTGACATTAAAGGAACAGTAACATCAAAAAATGAAAGTGTTTTAAAGTACTAAAAATATAATGCAATGTTGCCCTGCACTGGTAAAACTGATGTGTTTGCTTCAGAAACACTACTATTTTATATATAAATAATCTGCTGTGTAGCAATGGGGGCAGCTATTCAAAGAAGAAAAGGTTTAAATTACACAGCAAATAAACTCTGTAGAACATAATGGTGTTATCCACTATTTAACCTGTGCCATATAGCCTTTTTTCAATTTCCACCATTGCTACTCAGCAGCTTGTTTATATGAACTATAGTAGTGTTTCTGAAGCAAACGCATCCGTTTTACCAGTGCAGTAGTGATGTGTGGGCCAAGCCGATACCCGCGGGTTTACCGACCTCACATTGCTCCTCGCGGGTGGCAAATGCCGACTTCCGGTTTTATAGTGTCCCATCTGCTCGCCCCTTTTGTGACATCATTGTGACATCATTGTGACGTCATCGGCGAGGCAGGTCAGCGCGGGTCTATAAAAGGAACCCAGGAAGTGCGGGCGGAGCGGGTTGGAGCAGGGCGGATTGGAGCAGGGTCGGGTGCGGGTCAGGAAAACCCTGACCCGCACATCACTACAGTGCAGGGCAACAGTACATGATATTTTCATTACTTTAAAACACTTTCATTTCTTTGCTCCTTTAACCGGAAGTCTGTCAAACAACTGTTATGGGTAGAGTTTTTAAACTTTGTAGGCAGCCTTTGAAATGTTTGCATTCCTGAATCTTTTATATTGAGTTGAGTTCATAGGTGAGACAGTAGCCATATTTTATTATCTTGACCCTTTGGTTCCGTATATTGCCAGAGTGTTTTCTAGCTTTCTTTATTTTGATTTTCCACCCTTGAAAGGTATAGCCATACGCTAGCCATACCACTGGGGGAATATCAAAGGCTACTCCCATGTGGAGGTATTTTGGCGAGTATTGAAGCTATTAGCTTTGCATGCTTGATGTTTCACACGCTCTAAAAACGAACATGCCATCATTAGAATAGTATTGCAATTGAAATGAATCTGGCTTGAAAGGATGCCAGATTTTATATGTATAAGCCAGAGAACAGATGGGTCTCTTGAGATGGATTGAGGAGAGATAGGAGGTAACCTGTATTCTGTAACACCAGCTATAACTTCCTCATTCTTTTTCATCTCTCTGGGCAACCGCATACAAAGAGTATAATAATACAGACTCACAGCTGTCAGTAACTTATTTAGGAAGATATACAGACCTCTAGTTAGAATTCTAAGCAAAGCTTAAGAAGAAATACTTAGCAATATCTACAAATAATTTTTTTTGTTTATGTAGCCCTTACTGAATCCAGGCAATTACCATACAACACTAGTCAGTAATCAATTCAAATCTCTTTATATACAGAATATTAATAATTTGTTTGGGGTGGTTCACCTTTAAAGTGATCCTGATACCAGAAAATAGTCCTTTTTTATATACATCATAATATTATCCTTGAATGATATTTATAATTTTGCCATAAAAGTATTTGCCTGATGCTTTTACATACCTTTCTTACCCCCATGTTCCTCTATGAGGGGGCTGCCATATTTGTGCAGCATTAGTCGGTTAGCATTAGAAACTCTGACAGACTGAGATGGGACAGTCAGGTTTAGGAACTTCAAGTAATAATTACTTACAAAAGCAGAACAATCGGCAAAAAACGATAGACGTGACCTATATGTAACTTTTAATGTAGATTAATATTTTGAAAAGAACATTTTTAGTGTCAGTATCACTTTAAGTTAACTTTTAGAGCCATATTTATCAAAGTTTGGATTTGTGTAATTTTAGAGTTTTTTCAAGAGGTTTTGTACAAATTTTCTGCAAATTGTCTTAGAATATTATTCTCTATACTATACTCAGGGGCTGATTTATCAAAAATCGAGTTGGATTTTCTCATGATTTGAGAAAAAACAGTGAAAAAACACATTTACTTGAGAATATTCTTTGTAACCTGAATAGTCGTCATTTATTAAAGAATAAAACCACGAAAAGTAGCCAGGAAAAACTTGGCAAATAAAAGTTGGAGAGGTTGTATAGAAGTCAATGGGAATATTATCTGACAACTTTATTTTCCCAGTTTATTAAAAAAAATTTACATTTTCAGCCTCATTGAAAATAAATGGGACAATGAGATTCTCATGGACATGCAGATTTTTTTGCATGAAATATTTTGTTGCATTTTTTTCTTAAATAAGCTAGCATTCGAGAAAAAAATGCACACGATTTGTCTGTTTTTTTTCACGAACTCGGATTTTGATAAATCTGCCCCTAAAGGTTAACTCAAAAGTGAACAACCCCTTTAAACCTTTATTATGCCCTGAAGCTGCAAAAAGCTCAAATCTGAAAATACTCCAGCTAAAACCTGTCGAGGTCAATGGCAGAGGACCCTTGAACCATTTAAAGATGTTTTTAGCCTTCATAATATTGCGTTTTTTTCCAGTGGTTGGCGCTCGAAAACTCTATAAATTGGAGCTATTCAAGCTTTTCAAAGTGGAAGAATTTGAGTATGAGTTTTTTTTTCCCCGATTGCATTCATTCAAGTTTTTTTACATTCAAGTTTTTTCATAAATAAGCAAACATTTGAGTTGTGAGTTTATTGGTGGTATAAAAATCCTCTCAAACTTGACCTTTGAGAAATAATAAGACCCTAAGAGGTTGATTTGTTAAAGTGGACCTGTCACCCAGACACAAAAAATCTGTATAATAAAAGTCCTTTTCAAATTAAACATGAAATCTAATTTCTATTTTTTATTAAAGTATTTATAGCTGTTGGAAGCTCATATAAAAATCTCAGCTGTCAATCAAAAATTGTCTGCCCCTCGAGACGGGCAGACAATTACTTTCACTTTCCATTCAGCACTTCCTAGATGTCACTGCTCTCCACACATTCCCCCGTTCTCTTCAACGTTTAATTGTGTAGCCAGGGCATGGGGATGGACATCAGGTCCCCCATTCTGGTGCACAAACAAGATTCTGAGATGATGCAAGGCTTGTCTTAATAACAGTGTCCACAAAATGGCTCCTGCCTCCTTGCTATAATTATGAATTCCCAGATTGAAGGAAACACGATTCAAATAATTTATATTGTGTAATTAAAGTTCATTTTGCTTGACTAATGTGATAAAATAGGACTTTGAATAATTTTTGGAGTTGGATTGCAGGGCAAATTTTGCTGCAAGATCTAGATAGGAGGTAGGCTTTAATTATAGTCTCACAGCCTACTGGTGAATGATATGTCATGCTTAATACATTTTGGGGTTGATATTAGTTTTCTTTCCCTCAGAGGTAAGGAGTACTAACTTCCAGCCGCCCGTACAAGCAATAAAGCAGAGCTTGCAGAGACACTGTTGTTAAAGTGCTCAGGATAAATTAAGCATGTCTTGTTGCTTATCATCCCATTTATTTGCCATAATATTTATCATGTCATGGTCTATTCCAGGATTAAATTCACTCTACTATTTTAACATCCACCATCCAAATGAATGCAAAAAGTAGAAAAAATAGTATTATAGTAAGATCTTTATCCTTTAAAAAAAAAATTTTAATCTGCTTTAACAATTCTTGCCCTTAAATGTGTTTATTTTTCCCTCCCAACCAGTCGTTTGTGGTGGTCTCTACTCCAAATCAAAGCCAAACTCAAGAAAAGCAGCCTCATGACTTGAGTATTGATATCTACAGCCGCACATTGTACTGGACTTGTGAAGGCACAAACACCATCAACGCAAATAAACTTAATGGAGAGTCTTTAGGAGTTGTTCTTCGAGGAGAAAATGACAAGCCTAGAGCCATAGCTGTGAATGCAGAACGAGGGTAAGTTATACCATTTACAGTTGCATAAATGAAATACTTATTACCATTAAGTATAGTTTAGAAATGAAAAATCATTTCCAACATCATTCAGAATGTAGTCATGGATGGCCATATTGCAGTCACATACCAAGGAAAGATTTCATATGTGTACTGCATAATACCAGAAGTATTCTGATCAGTATTTAATATCGGTCAAATTGGCTGGCAATATCTGCCTGAATGTACACAGTTTAAAGCTAGTCATGCAGTCATACCCAGGCCCGGATTTGTGGAAAGGCCACCTAAGGGTGGCAGGATTGTAGGGGGGCGGCATGCTGCCCAACCACACCCACATTGGTCCAAAAACACTGGAATGTGCTGGATTTTTAGACTCATTTTTAACCTTCCCATGCACCAATCCCCATTGATGAAAATTTGCACGAATAAAGGGAAGGCGACAGGGGCGACGAACGGCAGTGGGCCATTATGTAAATCTGGCCCTGGTCATACCAGCATGTTGGTAGCTTGTAATAGGCCAAAATGGTAGCTTAGCTAATGAATATCAGATTGATAAACTGGCAATTATTTCCATACATGGCAGCTTAAAGTTTTTTTCCAGATATTTCACAAGAAATAAAGACTTTTATTACGTCCACATTTCTATGTGTGACTGGTTTTCTAACATTGAAATTGAAAGTTTCATTTTTCACCTTAAAATTAAAGTTTCTCTCCGAAGGAGCAAGGGGGGGGGGGTTACCAAATCTGTAAACTATTCTAATTTCCTACATTAGTTGATACATTTCTTATATTTAGACATACTAAGCCCAATCCCTGCATTTCATTAAAAACAGTTCCTATAATTAAACGGGAAACCAGTTTTTTTCAAAATACATCAGTTAATAGTACTACTTCTGCAGAATTCTACACTGAAATCCATTTTTCAGAAGAGCATTTTTTATATTTAATTTTAAAATCTGACACGGGGCTAGACATGTTGTTAGTTTCCCTGGTGCCATCGGTTATCTGACTTGTGTTCTGATAAACTTCAGTCACTCTTTACTGCTGCACTGCAAGTTAGAGTGATATCACCTTTCACTTTCCCCAGTAGCCCTTTAGTAGGACAATGAGACAGTGACCAAATAACCGTTCCCTGGTAGATATGAGTATAGCACTTGCCCTTTTGGCCAGATGGGGCTGAAATCAGCCTGCGCGAACAGTGCCGGAGCTGACTCAAGGCTTCCGGACATAAGCATACAAGATTCGAATAGAGGTCGGGGACTGAAATGATTTCTGCCCCGTCTGACCCTAGCCTAAAAGTAAAAATCCCTCTGCAACTCCTCCAGTTACATTGAGTAGGAGACACAATAGCTTATCTGAAAGCAGTTCCATTGTGCAGCGCTGACTCTTTCTGAAAGCACAAGATCAGGCAAAATTACCTGAGATGGCTGCCTACACACTAATATTACAACTAAAAAAAATACACTTGTTGGGTCAGGAAAAAAAATTCCTATGGTAGAGTGAATTATTTGTAAACAGTTATTTAGCAATAAAAATGACACCATCAAATCATGACAGAATCCCTTTAATACAATAGTTGCTAATACTCTACAGCTGCTGCTGAGAAATGTACCAATAAATGTAGCAAATTGTAACAGTTCAGAATCTGCACCTGGATTACTGAGCTGCCAGAAACACCAGAGACAGGAACTCTAATAAACTTCATTTTTGGAAAAATAAAACATGGAAGGCAATTGATAAAAGACGTTTTAATCCTATTGAACAACCTGAAAACTACTAAACTGAAAAAAGTGTTTTGAGGGTGAACAACCCCTATAAGAGTTTCTCTCTCAAAAAATACAATGATAGCAAGGTGGCTGATGGAGTTTAGCAAATGGGGAAGATAATTTGTATTATTATTATTGTAAACAGTCGGTTAAACATTTTTGTGCCATAGATAATTAAATGAATCAAATAAAATGAAAACATCATGCTGCCTGGCTTCCTTACTTTCTTTCATCTAACATCCCATCCATCATATTAGGCGACTTTAATATACCCTTTAACAACATTAACAACTCTTCTGTCTCTAAACTTCTTTCACTAACCTCCTCCCTAGGCTTATCTTTGTGCTCAGACTCCCCCTCTCACTCCAATGGTAATGCTCTGGATCTCATATTTACCAGACTCTGTTCAACCACCAATTTTACTAACTCACCATTTTCCCTCTCTGATCACAATATGCTCACATTTCAACTCTCACTAACTCCCACCTCACCACCTGCTATTCCCCAAACACATACCGTGACTTGTAAGCTGTAGATGTGTCACATCTCTCTTCTTCGTTTGACTCTCTTCACTCTAATATCTCAGCCATCTCATGTCCTAATGTGGCTACCTCTGTCTACTATAGTACTCTCACCACTGCCCTAAATGAGCTTGCTCCTATAAAAACTAAACGTTCTAAACCCAAACCACTTCAACCTTGGCATACTGCTCATACAAAAGCGCTCCAAAGACATTCACGTGCACTTGAGTGTCGCTGGCACAAATCCCGTTCAGAATCAGACTTTTGGAGCTACAAATCTGCCCTGCGCTCCTATAACACCAGCCTCTTCCAAGCCAAACAAACATACTTTACTTCACTCATTAACTCCCTTTCTAAAAAACCAGCACAACTTTTCTCCACCTTTAACTCTCCTTTCCCCTTCTCCACCCCCTCCATGCACATCTGTCTCTGCTCAAGATATTGCTGAGCACTTCAAAAACAAAATTGACACTATCAGAAGGGACATTACACTACTCAACCCCCCTAGACTTCCACCACAATCCATCCACACTCCCCAGTCTCTCCTGTGCTCCTTCACCCCTCTTCTCACCTTACCACCTGCCCGCTTGATCCAATTCCCTCAAAACTTCTCTGCAATACCAATCCTTGTCTAATCAAAGCCTTAACTCACCTATTTAATCTTTCACTCTCAACTGGACTGTTTCCTTCTCAACTAAAACATGCTCGTCACCCCCATTCTAAAAAAACCCTCTCTTGATCCCTCCAATCTTGACAACCTCCATCCTATCTCTCTGCTACCTTTTATCTCTAAACTACTTGAGCGCCTATTCTACAACCGACTAACCTCATTCCTCTCTGGCAATAACCTGCTGGACCCCCTACAATCTGGTTTTAAGCCACAACACTCCACAGAAACTGCCCTGACTCGACTACTGTAACTAATGACCTTTTAACCGCTAAAGCCAACAAACCTATCTCACTTCTAATACTGCTTGATCTCTCAGCCGCATTTGACACTGTAGATCACCCTCTCCTCCTCCAGTCCCTCCATTCGCTTGGCCTTCGTGACACAGCCCTGTCCTGGTTCTCTTCTTACATCACCAATCGTTCCTTCAGTGTCTCCTACAATGGAGTAGCATCTTTTCCTCTACCTCTTTCTGTTGGAGTTCCTCAAGGCTCTGTCCTGGGACCATTACTATTCTCCCTCTATACTTCCTCCCTCTGCAAATTAATCAACTCGTATGGTTTCCACTACCACCTCTATGCTGATAATACTCAGATCTATCTCTCATCTCCTGATCTCAACCCAGAACTCCTAACTCGCGTCTCCTCCTGCCTGTCCGCTATCTCTACCTGGATGTCGCAACGCTACCTTAAATTAAACCTCTCTAAAACTGAAATGGTTCTCTTTCCTCCAACTAACACCAGCAACATCCCGGAAGTATCCATCATAGTTAACAATTCCACTATCACCCCCTCTCCCCTCCACTATCACCCCCTCTCCCCAGGCCCGGTGCCTTGGGGTTATGCTAGATTCTGCCCTGTCATTCACTCCTCATATCCAGTCACTTTTGAAATCATGTCCCTTCCACCTAAGGAACATATCCAAAATACGATCATTTATCACCAAAGATGCTGCCAAAATTCTTATTCACTCTCTCATCATATCGCGTCTAGACAACTGTAACTCTCTTTTAATTGGCCTTCCCCTCCAGAGACTGTCACCTCTCCAGTCCATAATGAACACTGCTGTGAGGCTCATATACCTCAGCAACCGCTCCTCCTCTGCCACGCCATTTTGTCAATCCCTGCACTTGAAAGGGATATTACCTTTCAGAATCAAATTCAAATTAATGACACGGACTTTCAAAGCACTTCATAACTCTGCCCCACCCTACATCTCTGAACTCATCTCTATATACTCATTCAACTGCTTACTACGCTCCTCTACTGACCTACTACTCAACTCTTTTCTCATTACCTCTTCACATGCTCGCATTCAAGACTTTGCAAGGGCTGCACCCCTCCTCTGGAACTCTCTCCCACGGTCTGTCCGACTTTCTCCCCACCTTTCTGCTTTCAAGAAATCTCTGAAAACGCACTTCTTTCGAGAAGCCTACCCTCACTCTGCTTAACTACCAAACGCAACACCACATACAATACCACATTTCTCACCCACTTAATTCAATCTTGCCCACTCCCACACCTTGTGTATTACTCCCTTCCCTTTAGACTGTATGCCTATGCATAGGGCCTTCCTCACCTTTTTGTACCTGTATTGATTGTGATATAATATAATTATAAGCATTTAGTGCCCTGTAGCTTCAAAACAAAAATACAAATTCTTTCCCCACCTATATGTAGACAGACCTTGAGTGTTCCTGCCCATGTGACCATTCATAGAATGTCATTTATGTGGGTTTTTTCCCCACTCTGCCTGTCAAGGTTTGGATGAAAGTATGGAATTTTCATTAATTCCCTGAACAGAAATAAACATGCAGACAAAATGAAAACCATGTGTTGGCCAGCTGGTTAGGGGCTTGAGATGGGCTACATTTTTCTGGCCATATGTAAAACAAATGATGATGTTTGCTATTTTAACTGGATTTATCGCTTTGACACAAAAAAAAAATTCTAAAAGCAAATATAAATTGTGAGCTAATTATTTCACTTAATAGAATATAATTATACACAATGTGTGTATTAAAGCTTTTAGTAAAATATTGTTATAGTTAACTGGGAACAGCCTTGGAGAAAAAAAAAAGTTCTTGCACATTTCGCCTAGGGTTCCTATGCCCATGGCTCAGCAGACTGTATCAATAATGATAACCATACTGTCCCTCAGACTGATCTGGGGACAGTATGAAGCAGTTCAAAAATCTAAACCTATTAATTGACAGGAATATCGCTATCAAATTAGTGAAGCATTAAAAAAAACTACTGCTAGGTGTATGCAGTTGACAGTTAAATGGGGACTTTGTCCATAGGGGATACAAATCTTCAGAAAAGATTTAAGTAAATCTTGAATCGGCAAAATGCTCTCCTGAAATTTTTAAAGGGATTTTATCACAAGAAAACATGTTTTTTCAAAAGGCATCTGTTAATGCTGCTGGAACAGAATTCTACACTGAAATCTGTTTTTGAAAAGAGAAAACAGGTTTTTTTTTATATTTAACTTTGAAATTTGACAAGAGAATTAGACATGTTCTTATTCTTCCTATGCTCTGATACTTCGGTCACTCTTTATTGCTACATAGTTGGAATTATATCACCCCCTCTCACTCCAGCAGCCGAACAACTAGGGATGGGCAAATTTTTTCGCCTTGTCTCGCCTCGAAAATGACGCCAATAGACTTGTATAGCGTTGTGCGTCAAAAAAAACGCTTGTCAAAAACATTTCGCCGCACAACAAAAAAATTTTTGTCGCCCATAGACTTTAATGTCGACAAATTTTATACCGAAACATCACTACACATCCCTACTAACAACAGAACAGTGGGAAGGTAACAGGATAACAACTCTTGACACCTGCATTGCTAGGTGTAGGAAAAAAAGTAAAAATCCAAGTCCCACTGTGACTCCTTCAGTTACATTGAGTAGGAGAAATAATAGCTTATTTGGAAGTTCATAGGCAGCTTTCTATGCAAGCTGGCCTGGGCTGAGCTTCCCTCAACACAGCTAGAGTGATTTACAAAGGCAACCTCATACTATTATAATACCTTGGGGGGAAAGCATTTAAATTGTTTTATAAATATACATGAATGAAAGTCATCATGTTGATTTGACTAGTATTTTGAATATTTACAGGTACATGTATTTTACAAACATGCAAGAGCGATCCCCAAAGATTGAGAGGGCAGCATTCGATGGGACAGAGCGTGAAGTACTGTTTTCTACAGGTCTGATACGACCGGTTGCTTTGGTTGTTGACAACAAACTAGGCAAACTTTTCTGGGTTGATGCCGACTTAAAAAGAATTGAAAGCAGCGATCTGTCTGGTAAGTGAAACGTTTACTTGGGAAGTCTTGCCCTGAGCCAGATACCATCCACAAAGCAGTACAGATGGAGCAGGCTTAAACAAAAAACTGAGGTTTCTTTGTCAATATATGTTTTGTTTTTCAACATCAAGCACATTACAGCCACTACTTTGCCTTGATGCTATAAGTGATCTTCTAAAGCTCCCTGAATTTACCCAACACTGTATGCAGTTCAAAACTGTTAGTAACATTTTTAAGGAGACACCTACAGCAGTCATGGTGGTTCATCTTCCCTCATCTTCCCTCATACCATCAATGAGATTATTCTTGTAACTGTAATATTCTTGTAACTGATTTTTAACTTACTGTAAATAATCTCTGGTTCTGGCTGGTTGAAGTTACCATACTTTGAGATTACCTGGCAGCACCAACAGGGAGAGGTATGCTGAGCATTGCTTTTAATGAATCCATTTCAGTAAGATTGCACACTGCAAAGGAGCAAGGAAGGCCTGATTATGTTTTTAGGGTATTTTTATTTATTTATTTACAGTTTATAACATATGTATGTAATTTTAGGAAATATGTGGACAATTTTAAACAGTGAAAAAACAAACCTATTCTGCAATACATTGTAGACTTGTGCGTTTACATCCTTTTGTGGAGCCAAGTAACCCTAGATCCAACACATATATTATTTGGGTGCATTAGTGGGGCAAAGTGGCTGTGTGCACTTCTGGATATACTGATGATCTTATATGCCAGCCTTGGCTTTCATTTTCACACACACATTTTGCCCAGGCAGCCACAAAAAAGTGGGAAGAACACTGAACAAATTATATATTTTTTAAAAATCAATTTTTAATGGCAGCCCAACTGATGAATAGTCACTATTGAAGGAGCAAGGGAAAAGATCTGTGCTGACCATAAATAGCTAGTTGTATTCCAGGGACACACCACAGGCTGTTGAGATGAGGATCTAAGAATATAATTATTCATGTTGCTTTTTCTGAGTCAAGATCAGAAAATTAAAACAAATTTAGTGACAGAAATGCAGTTTCTCATATTACTTACAGCACAATAGACCACATAACAAATGAATACAACCCAATTGCAGCAAGGCAGTTTATTTTTTCTGCTCTTAACTATTATGTCTAATGCAATAAATCAGGGGACATAGTCAAATACCATTTGTATCCATCTTGTTCAGGGACAGGATTGAAATCATCATAGCATCCAAGCCCAGCATCTAGCCCATGGTTCCCCAGTTGCCCAGCCTTCTGAATATGAATCCAAATGAGCCTGAATATCATATACTTCATGCCCTTGTAGCTTCAGCCTTTGACAATGTTCTAAGATCCAGCCCTTCCTCACTAAGCACCTGCCTTAATTTATTGTGTGCATGGACCATCCACTATTTAAATAAGTGGAAACATTCTCTTAGCAATGCTGGCCAGTCCCATATTTTACATAGAACTAAGACCAGCAACCTTCTGTGCTATGTTATTGTAAACTGGAGCTGCCAAATAGTCCGTAAATTAGTTGTGGTGTTTGAACAGCTTTAAAGCTCAGTCCAATCAATATGTTAGAGTAGGCTTGGTGATTGTTATAGTTCCTTACATAAATACAAATACGCAGTCAGTAGTCTTGACCACAAATTGACAATTAACATCAGTATGATACACAAGAAATACCTTGAGTTGCAGTAAGTGCCTGATATTGTTCTACATCTGTCCGTTAAATACAAATATATAAACAATCATGTATTTGTGTTTTTTAATGCCATCTGCTGGAAAGAATTGTAAAAACAGACACCTTTATTGCTTAGCTCACTGTGATGCATGACAATCCGGATTATTATTGTTTACAGCCAGCACACACACTAATGGGACTTTATAAAAGAACATCAAACAACACAGACCTGGTCTCAATGTAAAGGCTTTAACCAGACCACAAATTATGCAAGGATGAACTGGTCTATCAAGGCCTGGTATTTATAAACCTTTTAAATTGCTGCTGAAATTCACTTTAAGTGCTGCCAATGCAAATATTTAATATGGCAATAGACATGCCTTGTGACACAGGCTGTGCAAGTACCCTACAGCGCATTAAATGTTATCACTAGGATCCTTCTGTTACTATTTTGCTTGTACCACAGGTTTAAAACAGGTTTTAGTGTTAAGGTCCCTTTTAGAAGACCTAAAGCCTAATACATAAACCAATAATATGCTTTAAAATGCTGTACAAGCCAATAGGGGCAGCGGTCCTATAACCTGTGCAAGGCAAATGAGCTCTTTGCCCTGGACCTCCTGCTACCATAAAGTGGCCCTACCATTATTGGCAAAATCCAGCTACACTGCACATGCTCAGTCTGCTCTGTTAAGGGTTATCAAAATGTTAGCGGAAAGGCATAGTGGAATTCCTTGTACTCATGGTCCATTTTCTAGCTTCTACAAATCTGCGAAGACATTAGTAAAGCGTTTTAGAAGTAAAATTCATGCTGCTATTATGCCTTGTTGCTGAGATACAGGCTCGCTTTTGACTTTTCTATAGCTTTGGACCAGGCCCAGTGCTTTAATTGGTGTGAAAAAAGTGGTTGGATGCTATGTACACCGTGCATAGCATAGCATGCCAACAAGAAGCCACACCTACATACACAAAGCCATTTTTCTATTTCCATTTTGGCCATTTCCATCTTTTGAACAGTTTGATGCCCAGTATGCATAGATTTAGCAAAATTGTGGCCTATTGGGTCCCTAAAATGGAACAATGCTTCTGCAAACAAGCCCCCTGCCTGCATATTTTGTTTCATAACCCAGCCTATCCTATCTCTGTGTGGTTGCACCTCGACACATAACTTGAGAAAAAGTTAAGCTGTAGGAAATTAGAAAATGCCAGGGATGCAGGTTATTTATTTTAAAGCATGCATAAGTGAAGAGGAGCAAAAAAGAAACAGAAAAGTGGAGGCAATGACCAGACCAAAAGAGAAATGTATTATCCAGCGTTTTCCATTGATGGAAATTGGAACCACCATCATTTGTACTATATAAAGACAATTATCAAATGTCCACCCTGGTGACTAAGGGAGACCTCGCCTGTTATTTACCCCACCCAGCAAACCTCATCCTCCACACAACATTCAGCTGACACCTGTATTATTCCCATGCTTTTGTTTTCACTAGCTGTGATTTGGGCACTTTATATTATAGGGGGTTGGGAAGGAAGGGATGCTGATTATACTTACAAAAGTTACAGCAAAAGAACAAATCAAACTAAGTAAAAAAGATTGCTTACTAGATGGTCTAATCAATCAAGTAAACAAAATGAAGCCTTGTGAGAAGTGCCCTTTGAGGATTGATTCATAGTTGGAATGACAAGTGTTCTGTTTAGTAGGCATCAGTGCACTGTAAGGAATGTTCCGTTTTCATTTTCAGGAGCCAATCGTGTAACGCTAGAAGACTCTAACATCCTTCAGCCGATGGGGCTTACAATTCTTGGGGATTACCTGTATTGGATCGATAAGCAGCAGCAAATGATTGAGAGGGTGGAGAAAACAAATGGAATTAGAAGAACGAAAATTCAAGGTCGCATTGCTCACCCCACTGGTATTCATGCAGTGGAGAGTGTCGACATGAACGAGTTCTGTAAGTTCAAAATATTCCAGGCATTTGGACATATTTCCTACAAACTATTTTACTTTATGTATTATTAAAGAATCATTCACTCTTGACAATTACTTGTGATAACATGTACAGGTATGGGATCCATTATCCAGAATCACGATTTTCAGAAAGCTCCGAATTGCAGAAGGAGTCTATGGGAGACAGTCTATTTTATCCAAATAACCCAAATTTTTAAAAATGAATTCCTTTTTCTCTGTAATTATAAAACAACATCTTGTACTTGATGCAAACGAAGATATACTTAATCCGTACTAAAAGCAAAACCAGCCTATGGATTTATTTAATGTTATTTTCTAGTACACTTAAAGGGATTCTGTTTTGACTTTTATGATGTAGTTTTTTTTTTTTAAGTTGTAATATCAGTGTGTAGGCAGCCATCTTGCCTGGTCATATGCTTTCAGAAAGAGCCAACACTTTAGGATGGAACTGCTTTCTAGCAGTCTGTTGTTTCTCCTACTCAATGTAACTGAATGTGTCGCAGTGGGACCTGGATTTTACTATTCATATGAATTCTAATTAAAGTTCATATAGTTCTCACTTAGTCTATTAACTATTACAAGAATCTTGTTTAGGTTAAAAACTAAATCTTACCATGTCATTTGGTTTGCTATTACTTTTACTTCGGGAAAACAAATATTTTAGCTCTGTACTGCTGCACTACAAGTTGGAGTGATCACGCACACACACCCCTTCCCCCCCCAGCAGCCTATCAACAGAACAGGAAGGTAACAAGATGATAACTTCCTGACACCTATATTGTTAGGTGTAGATATGAAAATTGCACTTAATAATAAAAATCCAAGTCTCACCACAACTCACCCAGTTAAACAGGGTAGAAAAAACAATAGCTTATCTGAAAGCGGTTCCATTGTGAAGTGCTGTCTTTTTTTATGAAAGCACAGGAACAGGCACAAAGACCTGACATGGCTGCCTACACACCACACCACACATCACATGCTGAGCACACAGGCCTTTATTATAAACATGTTTTTATAGACTGTGGTCATATTTTTCAGCTGTGTACAATAGGCACCCTGGCAGTAGCAGACGAATATGGGGAGAAAGAATTGCTCCTCTTCAGTCTGCAAAGTGCTCAGTTAGAGAAAAATTGCACTATACCCAAGTACATTTTTGGATTATGAATTAACTACTTGACCTTTCTGAGCATATGTATAATTGTCAGCATTGTGTTGCTCAGTTTTGAGCAATCTGGGATTTGTGCTAGCTGGGATTAAGGAATGGCTGAAATCTTTCATTTTTTCTGCTAAGACTGTCAAGCAAATAGGTCATTAATCTCTGAAAACATTCTCACAGTCTTTGGAATAATGTTGTTTTATTAATACGGAATGTGTACTTTTAGCCAATAAATGTCTACTTTGAAGGCAAAGCCTGTTAACTCTTCATTTACTGTAGGGATGCAACGAATCCACTATTTTGGATTCGGCCGAACCCCTGAATCCTTTGTGAAAGATTCGGCCGAATAACAAACCGAATCCTAATTTGCATATGCAAATTAGGGGTGGGAAGGGGAAAACATTTTTTACTTCCTTGTTTTGTGACAAAGTCATGCGATTTTCTCTCCCGCCTCTAATTTGCATATGCAAATTAGGATTTGGATTCGGTTCGTCCAGGCAGAAGGATTCGGCCGAATCTGAATCCTGCTGAAAAAAGCAGAATCCTAAACCGAATCCTGGATTCGGTGCATCCCTAATTTACTGGCAAGCCTATAGTTCACTTTGTGGTTTTTGTGCTCAAATAATGGGCATCTTCAACCAGAAAAGATCTCAGCAGTACAGCTGGAGGTGTTTTTTTGGTTTGGTCTGCTTTGTAAACACAAAACTATACATGCAGCATTTATAGTCACCCATTGTATTCAGTGGGGAATTGAAATTGTCCGATCAAAGGTCTATACCCTTTGACCAGTGAGATACTATAATCACATGTGCAGAAGCACTCCAATAAAAAGAAAATGCCAGAAGTGGTACATACACAGTAACAACGTTTTATGCCCTTATCAGCTATTTATCAACCCAGTGGGATTCTGTAGGTCAGTGCCCCCTCCCCCTTGTGTGGACCCCCAACATGAAAGTCAGTGGCTGTGACTGCTTACTTTGTGTAAGATATCTGTGAAGGTTCTCATACATCCAGGTCATGTTATATCTATAGTTATAAGTTGAATCAACTGGAGAGCTATATTTCTCTTTTTCCTTGAAGATTTTTCGCTAGTCATCCAACTGGCTTTCTAAATTCAGAATAAACTGTACAAAAATATGTTATATACCTGGCTGGAATCTTCCTCCAATCAGCATAATCTGTTTAATAAATGCAGCATGGGGTCAGAGACTTCATGAAGGTAACGTATTTATTGTATTAGCATGATTGGTGTTAATAAACTGTCCAGGGAGAGGTGCTAAAACACCCGTATCACCTTTACTAAACAGATTATACTGATTGGAGTAAGAATTCTGGGTATATAACCACAAATATTTCTGTACAGGACATTATAAATTGAGAAAGCCAATTGGATGACGAATGAAATGTCTTCAAAGAAAAAGAATATACAAGTCCATTTGACTTGACTTATTACTATAGATATACAGTACTTTGTGCACTCTTTAAAAAGTATTATTACTGAGATTAACTCTCCCTTACATTGTTCACACTTCAGATTCAAACTCCTTCATTGTTCACACATGTAAAACCCTGCATTGTTTACATCTCACATAGTGCCACATGTAGATGATTTGTGCCTGCAGAGAAGAGCATTGCGAAGGAGGATTATTTGCAGGCCAAGATCTACTACATGTGGCATTAGTCTAAGCATCTACATTGTTCATCTGTTTACATGTCTCTACTCTGCGTACCCTATGCTGCCTGTATATGCCATACTCTGCCTGTGTGTGCCATGCTCTGCCTGACCTATCTTTTGTTTTTGCTGTTCCACCACCATTAATCTGGATATGGTCTTAAATGTTCTTGTGATACCATGGGTGTGGTTTACATTGGGTGTGTGCTTAAAACTGTGAGAGGTTGGACAGCTCTGCTGTAGGTCAAGATTAAAAGAATGGAGGGAGTGGCGAAACTCCCCTTAACTGACCAGCATGAAGTCAAAACTTCATTAGCTGTTGTTTTTCCCCAGATATTTACTCCCTGGTCTCTATAGACTCCTTGTAAACCCTTTTAAATATCTTTACACCATTACTGTTTTCCCAATCTCTTTTGTCTCCTTTCCCCATCCTCTGGCTACATTACCCCTCATGGTCAATGGTCATAGCCTTCCTCTATGAAACCTTCCATGCTCATCCTCCACTGCTCCCGAAATGTGAGCAAACACCTTATATTTGCAGTTTTGCCCCTTTTTCTACGTGTGCAATCAATAGGGCTTGTGCTGAGCAAACGTTTTACCTATTATTTTAATCATCAACTAAATAGGGCAAATATGGAGACTAAAGCTTCTCTATGTTTTCCCTTGCAAAAAAGCAGAAGTCCATTTTTTACCTTCCAAGGGCCAAACATGGAGTAGCTTCAGCTTCATAAATAACAAAAGCCATAGATTTTTCGTGATTGAAACAATAGGCAAAATGTATATATTATGCCCCTTAGTACCCCAGGGCAGTGTCCCAGAAATCAAACAGACAAACTAATATCTTAAATCATGCTTTCGCAAAGATTGTATAAATATATATAACTGTTGTAATATACATGTATATTTTTTTTTGCAGTTGCTCACCCATGTCTTAATAACAATGGAGGTTGCTCTCACATCTGCATTACCAAAGGAGATGGTACCCCTAGATGTTCTTGTCCAGTTCATCTGGTCTTACTACAAGACCTGTTAACATGTGGAGGTAGGCTATTCGCTTTCTTTTCAGTGTTTGGTTCAGTTTTCCAAATTTTTGCAGTTTTGATTGTGCAGTTTTGATTGTTACAGCTAGGTGCTTTTGGATTTCCTTGTGTTCTGTCTCTTTGGCCCTTTGATTTAAGAGAGATCATATGCAGTTTTGCTGCATGCTTGGAATGCAAGGGATCTGGATATCTGTCACCTCTGGGTCAACAAATGACCTAATCCACACACAAGGGAGTGGCATCAGCAGATAAAGTGACGCCCATCCAAGCCTCACAATGGAATGTTGCCCTGCATATTGAATGTGGAATTTTCGAGCAGTGGTTTTACTCTATGTTCAAACTATATTTCTAAGAAAAATATACGCTGGGATACGATGTTACTTTTGTAATAACAATGAAGAATATAAAATAAATGGTACTAGTACCCTGTATAGGCAAAATGCAATAAAATGTAAAGGGGGTTGGGCTTACTCCTCTGATTTTTGATGGTTTTAAGTGAAAACGGGTGGGATCACCTGGGTTTGTGCTTAACATGTTACCAACAGAGACACCTATGATTAAGTATGGGAGGGTATGAAACGCGTAAGGTTGGCCTTGTAGGGGTCAGTATGTATCATTTTAAATGTGATTTGTACTACATTTTAAATTTTTAACTAAGAATTGAGCCTTGGGACATATATCTTGGATACATATATTTATAGTACATTGTGGGTGTATTTTTCTATAATTTGCTTCCTGGCATCTCTTCCTCCCCTCTAACACCATTTATAGAGAAGCTTTAAAAATGTGACATCTAAATCCTTGTCTGAATAATCTAAAATTGAAAAGTGCCTCCTCCTTTAACCTTAACCCTTCTATGCTGCACCTACTCTTTTATTATTTGTTTCCCACCTTTACTCTCTGCACTCCACATTTGTTTAAACAGTCAGCAACATAATATTTAGACAACGTGCAATATCATGGCAAATGTGAAGAATCTCTTCTTCACTGCACAAACTGATTAATCCACAGTGAGGGGGAAAAATATGGAGCAATGACTCCAAACTTCATTTAATTGACTTGCCAGTTGTTTCTCTCCCATGCAGATGATAATGTTGTATTTGCCCTAAAATGTATCACACCTTCTCTAGAGCCACCCACTTGCTCCCCAGAGCAGTTCACTTGTGCAACAGGGGACATTGACTGCATTCCCATGAACTGGCGTTGTGATGGCTTCTCAGAGTGTGATGACCATAGTGATGAAGAAAACTGTCCTGTGTGTTCAAGCAACCAGTTCCAGTGTGGGAAGGGTCAGTGCATTGATGCCCGTCAGAAATGCAATGGAGAGTTTGATTGCCAGGATAAGTCGGATGAATTGGACTGTGACTGTAAGTAGGACTTTGGGATATTGCCGTAGCCAGTCTTTTAATGTTATATCTGCTTTGCCATTGTCTTTTTATAGTTTATATCTTACATTTTATTTGATCTATAGAACAGAGTCCTGTATTGATTTTTTTAGTAGTAGTAGAACTACTACATTGTAATGATTATTAAAGTTGGGCAGCTCTTATAAAAGGGGTAGTTTACCTTTCTGTTAACTTTTTAATGCAGTATAAAGCAACTCTTCAATTGGTCTTATTTCTTTAATATTGTATCATTTTTAAATTCGCTCTCAGAAGTTCTTCTGACTTTTTTTTCAACTTTCAAATGGAGGTCGCTGACCCCAATATTCAAAAACAATTGCTCTTTGAGTCTACGATTTTATGGTTATTCTTTTTATTACTTATCATTCTATCCAAGCTCTCTACTATTCATCTTCCAGTCTCTTATTGCTACAGCAACCCTAGCAACGTGATAGCTGCTGAACAAAAGAGCTAAATAATTAAAGAACCATAAAAAGACCAATTGCAAATGGTTTTAGAATATCACGGCCTACATCAAATTTAAAGATGAACTTACCCAATTAAGAAAAGTTTTTAATCTCTGTGGGCCTACTGCTTCAGATATTATTTCTGTGTTATGGGTCTGGCCATACGGGCAGATTCGGAGAGATTAGTCAACAAATCTCTCTGCGGCGACTAATCTCCCCGATCTGCCTTCCGTCGGCTTGAGTGTAAAATGCACTAAAGGCCTGGGTCACTCAGATGAGCTCAGTTTCATAAACTGTACCTGGGTAAAAGCTGCCAGGATTGTTTAATATGAGGTGCCCAGGTAGTAAACATTGCTGGCAGCTTTTACAACCTTAAAAGCATATACAATAATTATTTTACAGCATTTAATTTCTCTGAATACTTAAGGGCATCCATAGTTCCCTTTTAAAAGCTTGACCAATTATTCAGAGTAAATTGCAGTTTAATGGTCTGCTTGTGATGATTTATTGTTTTCTGTCACACTCCTGACTGTTACTATCACCATTGCAGCTATCTGCCTTCCTGATCAGTTCCGTTGTGCCAGCGGTCAGTGTATAATGACGAGTCAGCAGTGCGACACCTTCCCCGACTGCAGCGATAGCTCTGATGAGCTGATTTGTGGTAAGTACGCTCCATGTTTGACCTGCTGTAAAATGTTTCAATTGATGCATATGAGTTTTCAAAAGCAATATTCCAAAGAAAATAGCCAGTCGGTGCAAATGAAAGACCTAAAAATATATACATCAAATAAATTGCCAATATTTTATTATGAATGTAAGCAGTTTTATGCAAAGATCCATGAAAAGCCCAGGCCGAAAATAATGGGAACACTGTGTCAAACTAAATTATTAAATATAAAAGAGTTTGTTTTGGAAAACCAGACACTTGTAGGCTTGGAAAGGTATCGAAAGACTAGTTTATTTTTCCAGAACTTTACTTTTCACAGGTGGACTTTACCTGGGTCATTCAGCAATATGTTTCTGTAAAGTATCTAATTGTGTCTTCCCTGCCTGACGACTTATATGTTGTTCATTCCCAGGTAGACCGTATATTTAATATGTGAGATTTTTAGCATCTTTTTAAACTAAAAAATTGCTTTTTCTTATCAATTTACAGACAAGCCTCCTCCAGAGAAAACGCCATCTCACAGCAGTGCCATAGGGCCAGTTATTGGCATCATTCTGTCTGTCTTTGTCATGGGTGGCCTGTATTTTGTATGCCAGCGAGTGGTATGTCACAGGTATACAGGGCCAAATGGACCTTTTCCTCACGAGTACATAAGTGGAACTCCACATGTCCCTCTCAACTTTATAACTACAAGAAGCTCACAGCCTAACACTTACACTGGTAAGCACAGAGGTTTTGCATATCTGTAAATATATACTGTATTATGAAGCCTGTTTCTTTCAATACTGATTCCACTACCGTTATTTGACTGCATATATGGGGTGGAAACAGCAGTTTCTCTGTCTGTGTGTTTGCCTCCAGAGTCACATATAAATGGAATACCCTCTAGGACCAAAAACTAGTTGGTAAAACTGTATATGTGACGTTGCTGGAATCCTTTTGACAATCTTTGACCTCTAATATGGACCGTATTCTACACCCCTAATTTTAAAATATAGATATATGGTTAAGTCCGCTATATAGGGGCCAAGATTTTTCGGCATCCAATTAATCGGCCTGGAGCTCAAAGGATGAATACCATATGCAGGGTAATATGCCACATGGCCCCCTTTGTAATCTTCGGATCATTCAGGCAGACTATTTTTGCAAAAGGGGTTACAATATTTTCTATACATAAATATTGGATGGAACATTGCTCTTTTATGCTTGAAAATTAAATTAGATATTCGTTAAAACATCTGTATCACTACTGTAAATAGTATATGAAATACTTTGTATGTCACCAGCCTGATACTTTGGTGTAAATAGAAAGACAAAATTTGGTTGGAGTCCCGCAATATTTCCTTGTATCCAATCATCACCGTCGCAAAGAAAGTCCTAGTAGGGACTAGATTCCCTAAACCCAAAATGTCTTATCTTCCCATGTTGCTATTATTGCATTTCTCAAGCTAAGCTTGTTGTGCATGAATGCTGCCCCTTGATTGTCAGTTGGAATACTTTTCTTTCTGCTCTTTGTCTATTAAGCAGGAAGTGCTGGGAATCTGACCTGTTCCCTTGGGAGAGATATAGAGGCAGGAGTTCAATTACAGCTCAGACGCTGATTTATTTTATCGTTTTCTATAGTTTGTGGTAAACAATCAAGTCTTGTGCATATGGTTTGCAAAGGGAGCTGCTTATGCAGCTCTTAAAGAATCTATCATGGCAGCTGGAGAGTAGAAATGTAGGATCAGCTGAAACCTTATCCTATAAAATTGGAATGGAGTCACGGGATTACTTTGTTATAAATGCATCCTCGGTCCTGTTACACATGAACTCTTTCACAAATACTGACACATCTTTTCCTATTGAATTATATTGTTTCCATCACGAGTTAATGCCTTTCCTGATAGATGCAGCGCTTGTGAAGGGTCAGACTGGCGACTAAAAGATCTCATTCATTCCATGTTAAATTCTCACTAGGATTAAGGCCTAATTAAGGGCTCATTCAGCTGAGATGATAATCTTTTCATCTTTTCCATATAAATGATGTTTCCTGAAGCTGTTCTGTAACCCCAATACGTTTGTTCATTCATCCTGTTTTTTACCATGGAGTTAATTATATGGAATTTAATTTGCACCAACAGCTCTCGGATAAATTGCCTTAAATCTTTCCATCTCTAGTCTGAAAGTTTTTTTTTGTTTTTTTTTTTACTTAATGAGAATTACACCCGTTTCCTGGTTACCTTACATTTTAGTATACAGTACTAAATTTATAAATTTGCAAAATATATGAACAGAATAGTAGTGTATATATAGAAGTATATTTCCCTTTGTCTTTGCTCAGGTATTTCCTATGGCAAGCCAATGATTGGCTCAATGAGCATCATGGGAGGCAGCAGCGGAGCCCCACTTTATGATAGGAACCACGTGACAGGAGCCTCATCTAGCAGCTCTTCCAGCACTAAGGCCACACTATACCCTCAAGTAAGTCGTTAGGCAAGTTGTTCTCTTAACTTGACTGACAAATACTTTTATTTTATGGAAATATAATCAGTTTCAGTACATGAATAAGTACGCTATGTTTAACACATGTAGAAGTGGGAGGGGCTAGGACTAACAAGCAATGGTGGCAATAAAAGTAGAAGTTCTGAACTTGAGCAATGTGTTTTGTTTAAAGGAGAAGGAAAGCTACAGAGGCATTTTATTGCCAATAGATTAGCTGCAATAGTACAAGCTAGAATTCTATATTTATTCTGTAAAATGTTTTACCATACCTAAGTAAAAAGCTCTAGAAACTCTGTTTGTTTAGAATAGGAGCTGCAGTATTAATGTGGTGTGACATCACTTCCTGCCTGAGTCTCTCCCTGCTCTGGGCTCAGATTACAGTAGAGAAGGGAGGGGTGGGGGGAGAGGAGCAAACTGAGCATGCTCTTGCCCAGGGCAATGAGGTTTAAGCTGAAGGCAGGAAGTCTGATACAGAAACCCATGTTTAGACAATAGAAGGAAAGAAATGCAGTATTTCTTTTGACAGGGGACTCAGAGCAACATTACTTTGGGGGTTTACTGGTATATTTAGATGGACCTTTCTGATAAGGCTTACTTAGTTTTAACCTTTCCTTCTCCTTTAATGTGGTTTCTGTTTATAAAGGCAAGTTGTTTAAATTTCACTTTCAATGGTAATGATAATTCCAGGGAATATCTACTATGCCCATTCTGTTCCTTATTCCCCCTCCTCCGTTTACAAGCAGTTTCAACACACTTTTAAATGAAAACGTAGGAGAAACCAGATCTTCAGTTCAGTTCTGACTAATATGTTTCAATAGAGGGGAAAAAAAAGTTGCTGGAATGCTATGGATGAAGGATTTTACTTTTACGACACTTTCTTAACAACATTGACAAGCATTTCATAATCCCTATTTCAATGGCTTTATGAACAGGCAGTTTCTATTCCGACCCAAAAGAATGATTGTTAGAGTGGTAAACAATATACTATATTTCTTTTTAATAAAGCTCTGTGTTAATAATGTGCCATACTGTATGTAGCTAGAATGGGTGCAATATTATAAAGGCAGATATGGTGCTGAAAGGGAGCATTTTAACATTACTCCTAAAGTTGTCTTTGTGTCAAAATATTTCAGATTTCGTTCATTTTAATCAGGTGGTAGATTTTTATATTTCCCTCGAAAAATAGTTCTTTAAACTTTAAAAAAGGAGATAAACTGCTCAAAAACCTACACAGTCCTGCACATTTAAAGGGAAAAGAAACCCTATTTTTATGGTTACATATTCCCATACAGAAACCTACTAGTCCTGCATATTTAAAGGGAAAAGGTGGGCATTCCCTAATATAAATGTACATGCAAAGTACCCACATTCATGAATAATGTGTGCATTAAATAGAGTCATGAAATGGGTAGTTCACCTGAAAATTAACATTATACTCACTGATATTTTCAGTATTATTCTAAGACAATGTGTAATTAGACTAAAATGATGTTTTTTTTTTGTTTGTTTGTTTTTTAAATTTTATTATGACTTACATCTGGCAGTTTGAGCTTAATTATCCTGGTGATCAGGCAGCAGTTTGGAAGATGAATAGGAAAGGGTGTGGAAAATAAATAAATAAAAGGATGGGGGGCTGTATTAGAGTTAGCAACATCATGCTTAGGAGTTAATAAAAAAAATGCATTCATCGTGTTCAATGCTTGACTAATGCAATTCCTATTTCACTTTGACTAGGTGGTTTATGGTAAATAAAATGTGTGATTGTCAAGTATATCACTTCTTGCTTTTCTTTATAGATATTGAATCCACCTCCATCACCAGCAACAGATCGTTCTTTATACAACACAGAAGTATTTTACTCCTCAAACAGTCCATCTACCACTAGATCGTACAGGTAAGGCTTTTCTATTACACTCATCAGTTAAAGGGGATATTCACCTTTTCCAAAGTAGTAGGATTTTGCAAAAGAAACTTTTCCAAATAGGATCAGTTAGCAAAAATTTATAGTTTCCATTTTTTGCAGAATTTTGATTTACCCAATCTCAGTGTAATCTCTGTTGCTGAGATCAGCAGCGGGTACAAAACTTCTGTGAGCACTGCCATGGCTTTTTTTTTTTTTTTTTTTTTTTTAAATTTTTAATTTATAACCCCCCTAACCATGTCACCCCTAAGCATGCTGTTAGTGTCCTAATAACACCACAATGCCACTAGTCCATGGGCTTGGGCCACATATCTAACATTGGCACCTACAGAGCTTAGGCCTCCGCTTCCCACTAGGGGATGGAATACTGCCATGGCTTTAAGGGCAGAGCCACACGCGGAGAATTCAGGGAGATTTAGTTGCCCAGCAACAAATCGCCTCTTCTTCGGGCGACTAATCTCCTGAATTGCCTCCCTGTCGTCCGAAGTTTCATCAGAAAACAAAGCGCTCCGAGTACCATCCTGTCGGCGATTTAGTTTCTAGCCGGCAGGGAGGCAGTTCAGGGAGATTAGTCGCCTGAAGTAAAGGCAATTTGTTTTTTGTGGCTAGAATCTAAATTGCCAGCAGGATGGCACTCACAGCACTTTGTTTTCCGAAGTTACCTCATGAGGAAACTTTGGGCGACTTCGGAAAATGAAGTGCTCCGAGTGCCATCCCAGCGGTGATTTAGATTCTACCCGCAGGGAGGCAGTTCAGGGAGATTAGTCGCCCGAAGAAGAGGTGATTAGTAGCCAGGCGACTAATCTCCCCGAATCTCCAGTGAATTATTTATTATAGTCACTTTCAGCACGATGTTATGGTGTAACCAGCCTTCCACAGGCGCATATACAAATGGTAATAGCTTACAAATATTTAAATCCTTACTAGCATCAACAAGTAGCAGCAGCTCCATACTGTGGCCAGGTACATAACCCTATAAACATCAAAGTTGTCCAATTTGCAAACAGCTGTCTAACCTTAAATCACAGGTAAAATTTGGTCCATACCACTTGTGTGCCAGGGTGCATCTACATATATAAACCAAATAATGGACCAGACCCTGCAGTTGTTTTTAAACTGCAACTCTCATTATTATGGGACTAGTTTCACAACATGTTTTGAGTACATGTGTAACTAGTCCCCAAATAAAGGAAGTTGTAGTTTAAAAAGCACTGCAGAGTCTGGTCCATTATTTGGTTTATATACAGTATGTAAATCAAAAAAGTATTGCTACCTAGTAGCCTACTACAAATTGGCACCATTACAAAAGTGTATCCGGAACCAGACTTGTCTGTACATTTGTCTCATATTATAAAGTACAAAGTCTGAACATTAAAGCACAGTATAGTCCATGTCCCTATAGGGGGGTTACTATTGCATCCCCCTTAATGATTGTGTTACACTGTCCGGAACCACAAGGTTCCATGTTTTGGAGAGTCTTGCATGTTTCTCCCGGGTCAAATTTTATCTGCCAAATTTATACTTCTTTTGTGGGAAAACTGTTGGGGCGTTAAAAGACTTTTCCCATTACATGAGCTTTCTGCAAGATTGACCAATGATTAAACACCATTTTTTTTTTACTTTAAGGGGTGGTTCACCTTTGAAATAACTTTTAGTATGATGTCAAGAGGGATATTCTGAGACAATTTGCAATTGTGGTTTTTTGGCTTTTTATTCAGCAGCTCTCCAGTTATTCAGCAGATCTCCAGTTTGCAATCTTAGCGATGTGGTTGCTATGGTTTAAATTACCCGAGCAACCATGCACTGATTTGAACAAGAGACTGAAATATGAATAGCAGTGGGCCTGAATAGAAAGATGAGTAATAAAAATTAGGTATAACAATACATTTGTAGCCTTACAGAGCATTTGCTTTATAGAAGGGGTCAGCGACGCCCATTTGAAAGCTGCAAAGAGTCAGAAGAAAAAGACAAATAATTATAAAAATAAAAAAAATAAAAAAAAAATAAAATTGAAGATTTGCATAGAATTGGTCATTCAACAACATACGAAAAGTTACCTTAAAGGTGAACCACTCCTTTAAAAGCCCATATTGACTAACGAGGGATTCTCTGCTCTGTTTTTTTCTTTCTAGTAGAAGTGTTTTTTAGCAATTCCCTCCAGTCGATTTGCAAGATCTCATGTCCTTCACAATGAGAGATAATCATACCCTTTTTTTTATACAGATTTCTTTTTATCTTTTATTGTATTACAAACCCACAGAAAGAAATAGTATTTTAGGACCAGAAAGCTTCAACACTTCCAGTACAATAAGGGGCATCCCTAAGGGACTTACAGTGGGTGAGAAGGATAACTTCCTATGATGCTTGGTATTTACAAAGCAGCAACATTCTGATAAAGAAATTTGTGTAAAAAGGACACAAGATGAGATCTTACAGAGTGACAGGAGGGAGTTGCTATACTAGAAAAAAAAATCCCTTTTTTAGCCAATATAGACCTAAGTAAAAACTGGAAAAAATGGTGATGCATCATTGGTCAGCCTTGCAGAAAGATCCTGTAATAGGAAAAGTCTGTCCCACCATTATTTTCTCAAAAAAAGAGGTAGGAATGTGGCAGATAAAATGGTGAACCATGCAAGACTATAAGATTTTTAGGCCCTCCAAAACATGGAACATTCCCTTGTTTGGGTCGCGGACAGTGTAACTCAATTATGAATGGGGATGGAATAGCAACATTTCTGCTGGAATTAAATGTGGTATCACCTTTGGAATGCATGCAAAGAGGCTTCTGGTGGTTTGTGTTGACCCAAAACTAAATTAAAGCACTTTGTGTTTGTCAAGTTTACATTTATAATTTGGTAATTTCCAATATTATCATAAACTTCTGTGCACCCTAATGTTTATTTATGAAGGCCCACCAAACTGTGCACTTTTCAAAGTATGGCTTGCAATGCCCCCTTGCTTGTCTATCCATCAGGGAAAAGAGGTAACATCTTCCTTGACCTGCTTGAAACATGCAGTTCATTAAATCTTAATCCTGTAGTTTTACTAAACCCTAATAAAATGGTATTCAACTATGCAAACTGATCATTAAAGCTTGAAGCAGTTCATACAGGGAATGTAATAGCAGGTGTAAATAGAAACCAATCAGCATGTAGCATTCTGTTTATGTACTACTGCACCATTATATTGAAGTCTAATAAATAGTAGTGTACTATAGATGTTAATACACCCAATTCCAAGTGCTAAGGGGCATATTTATTAACATTGGAGACAACCCTCACCAGTGATGTGGTCCATTGCAACCAATCCGCAATTAGGTTTGAACAGTCACCTACAAGTTAGAAAACAAAAGCAATGCCATTCCCCCTCGCTCCCCAGTGCTTACTGTACTTGCACAGGAACGGGTTCAGGTGCGCATCACTAATGCAGAGAGCGCAATCTGCACTAGTATTAGTTGTTTAATAACTGGAAATTAGTCTCTTTAGGGCTATTCCACACGGGGAGATTGCCTTGCGTTTGCGGTCGCGGCGACAAAGCGCCGCGCCAGTCGCCGCGACCGGCGCAGGCGACAGTTTTGTATGGGCGCCTATGTAAAAACGCCTGTGCTAACCACACCAGGCGATGCGCTTTTCAACAGTCGCCTGAAAAAGCCTGGCGAGGCATTTTCAGGCGACTGTTGAAAAGCGCATCGCCTCGTGTGGTTAGCACAGGCGTTTTTACATAGGCGCCCATACAAAACTGTCGCCTGCGCCGGTCGCGGCGACTGGCGCGGCGCTTTGTCGCCGCGACCGCAAACGCAAGGCAATCTCCCCGTGTGGAATAGCCCTAAAAGTTACCAGGAGCAGCTTTTTGCAGCCCCTGGTAACATTCTCAACTCGCCTCATGGCAGCAGCACCCCTGTCACTTTAATGCTCAGAGAGAGAGTTTTCACTTAAAAGTGGTTGGTCAGTGGTCTCTTTCTCTCTTGTTAACTAAATGACTAAAAATATTATGCTTCTCTTTCAGACCCTACCTTATAAGAGGGATTGCTCCTCCAACAACACCCTGCAGTACGGATGTCTGTGACAGTGACTACACCACAAGCAGATGGAAAGCCAATAAATACTATATGGATCTAAACTCTGACTCCGACCCTTACCCTCCTCCACCTACCCCACGGAGTCAATATATGTCAGCCGAGGAAAGCTGCCCGCCTTCCCCTACCACAGAGCGGAGTTACTTCCATCTCTACCCCCCACCACCCTCTCCATGCACAGACTCTTCATGACCCCCACGAAAATGGAACTTGTGTCCCTCCAGTGTAAATAATCTTAAATAAGAACAAATATATAAATATATATATATTTTAATGATTTTAAAGATAAATAGAATTTTTTTTTATAAAAGAGAAAATAATCGGAAAAAAAAATGTGAATACAATGGGTTTGGGAAGGGGCTGTGAAATTGTACAGTAAAAAATATTTATAATTTTGCTTTTCTTTTAATTTAAGTACAGCATGCCATGTTTCTAATGGAAACTAAAATGTTAAGTTTGTATTTACGGCAGACAAAAGACTCTGGACCCTTTTTCTGAATAATGATAAGCTGTGAGGTTGATGTTTTAGCATTTTTATTGTATTCGTTCTAGTGCCCATGAGTTCTGTTTGGTGGTTATATGTCAAGGGGCCCCAATCCACTTTTATTCACAGGAATAAATGCCCTACCTAGAATAACCATGACACAAATACGGAAGTAAAATGGATATAAATTCTAATGACAGCTGCATTAAGGGGCTGACAAGTTTGCCCAGGAGCAGTAACCCCTAGCAACCTGGTGATGCATTGCTCTGAGTTACTGCTCCTGGACAAACTTAGTGTCTTTTATAACATAACCCCTTTGACTTTTATTGTGCACTAATGTATTATTTATTTAACAAAGCAACCAAACATCAAGTTAGAAAACCCGATTGTTAAAGAACATGACGCCTCTCTTTAGTAGGGGAGAAGAGATAAAATGGCCAGGGCCAAATGTAATGCAGGTAAGTGAGGCCACAGTATTGGAGAAAGGACTTTATGGGTCGGGAACATTCGTTTTACTTGCCTCATTTAGAAGACAATATTTTTAATGTAATTTTGTATGTAAACAGTGAGGTGCGTCAGAACATCCAATAATATTACCAGTACACATACCTGTTTAGCGGTAAGTCTGCCTTCTCTTAAAGGTTTTTTTTTTTTGCTCTGCCTTTTTCCTCCCAGCAGCCTGTTTGAACGATACAACAAATGTGCACGTTTTTTTAATGCATGTTAATATCATGAATGGGTTTTACAAAAATATAACCCTGCTTTCTCCCCTTATCAGAATATGAAGTAATTCAATGTCTGCAAAAATGCACCATAAAGTTATATTCTCGTTTGTATTGTCTCATTTCATAATTGGGTCCTTTTCATCCCACTTAATGTAAAGTTACAAAGCTGAAATCTCAAGAGGTATGAAGGGCACAATGCAATTTTAGCCACAAATGGTTAAATAAATAGTGTAATTCATTTTTTTTAGACGCATGCAACAAAAATTGTTGTTGTTCAAAAAATTGTTGTTGCTTGCAGGTAAGAGAGTGACTGACTGAGTGGGGGGTATTCTTTTCAGCAGAGGTGGGCCAAGCCAACCGGGTGCCCTAGACAACCTGGCCAGCCACCAGGGCCGGAACGGGGTAGGCAGAGAAGGCGCCCGCCTAGGGTGCAATGATGATGGGGGCGCACTTTTAAGGGGCTTTTGTTTTCTTTTTTTCAACCATAGTTTGCTTGGCCTTTAATAGTTTAACAATTTTATAAACCGCTTATTCCAACCCCCTCTTGCCCGTGATTTGTACTGCGGGCACTCCCTACCTCCCTCTTGGCTGCTGCTGGCACATATACATATTTGGGGGCAATATGATGGATTTTTGGCTCCTGCTGGCATAGGTACAAATGGGGGTAATATGATAGGTGCTGGAACAGGTATACAGATGTTTGGGGCATTATGATGGATTTATGGCTTCTGTTGGCACAGGTACAAATTAGTGGCAATATGATGCATTTTTTTGGCTGCCGCTGGCATAATTACAGACTGGGGATAACACTATCATGTATGTTTTGTCTTATGCTGGCACAGGTACAGATTGGGGGCAATCTGAGGGATTGACTGCCGTTGGCAAGGTACAAATAGGGGTAATATGATAGGTGCTGGCACAGGTACATGTAGCAACATAATGGCTACTGGCACAGGTACAGGGGGCAATATGAATGGTAAGGTGGGAAAAAACAGGTAAGGAAAAGTTTACCTGTACAAGGCAAGCGGTGTCTAAGAGAAATATATGTGATATCATTATTGTCCAGGTGGTGGTGATAAAGAGACTTGTATCTTCAAGTGAATCTAAACCCTAGTGATACAATACCAACAGAGGCAGAAACACACTGCTTATACACTGACATATGCTTATATTCACAGGCAATAAGTGATAATAAGAACAAAATATTACTGCATAAAGCCCTAAGGGACCTGATTTTGCAGCACATTTGCAGTTGTGCCTCACCTGGCCTGACTTTTGCATCAGATTGCAAGCAGCAGGTATATTGCTTCTCAGCACCTTATACCCTCTCACCCTGTACATTCTGAATGATTCCTAATATTGGGATCTTCCATGTGGAGCAATATGCTTCCCACCCCTTATGTATGCAGCATTTCCAGACACAATGAAGTAATGCATACAGTGTGGTCTCTATTCTAGGTATGAAAGAAGTTTCCCCTCTACAGAAATTTTCTTGGGGCCCAGGGTATTTTGCAATATTATCTTTGTACTTTGATCCTTTCTTAGATGAGCCCAAAAATGGCTCTCAGAAAGATGTTCTGCAGCTTTATTCAGTTATATAAACATGTTTAACAGAGTAGGAAAAAAATTACACTTTCATGTTATAATAATTCCATTTATAAAGCAATAACCAACAACTGTTTTTGTTTCCCTCCTTTCTGCGTAATTGAGGGTGTTTATTTAGAGATAAACACCCTCAATTGATTGATTTTTTTCATTGCCTGTCTTTGTGACAAATTGACTCTAAACTGCTTCAATAACAGCTCGATTGTGCATAAAGTTTATTATATTCAATGCTTTGTCAAAAAAACATATTAAATCTCTGCTTCCGGATGTACACTGTAGAATGGTGAAAGGGCGATTCTGCAAAATCCGAGGTGCCGTACCACATCTTTGCCTAGACTGCTGAACTGGAAGCTAGTTCTTGCTGCTGTACTGAGGATTTTAAAGACCTCTGCAGGATCTTACTTCTGTGCTGCAAGCAGGGAAGGAATATCCGCAGCTTAATTTACTTCTGTGAGTGCTGCGAGTGGAGAAGGAATGTCCGCAGCGGTAATTTACTGGGTCCTCTGTGTTACATTTATGGCTGATCTGCGTGCTACCTTTACAGTTCGCAGCACTGAACGAGCTAAAGCAAGCTTAGGAATAACCGCTGCGGGCATTCCTTCTCCACTCGCAGCACTCACAGAAGTAAATTACACAACGGACATTCCTTTCCTGCTTGCAACACAGAAGTAAAGCTGACCATAGATGTAAAGATTTTTAAAACATTCGATCGTCAGCGTGAGACCACGATTATCTCGGAACGATCGTACGAATTGACCATCAACTATAAAGACCATTTCAGGTGATATTGCCAGGAAAACACAGGGTAGCTGCCTGCTTGTCCCTGCAGACATAGATAGATTGCACTGGGACCGATAACATTTTTTTTAACCTGGACGATCAATTTTATGACAGATGTCGGCCGAAAAAATTGTAAGATGTGTGATCGTTCAAATCCCACTATCCGCACGATACTTTCAAAGGATTGGTCGGACTTCGCTTAAGTCAGTCGTTCGGCAAGAGAAATCTTTGCGTCTATGGGGATCTTTAGTCCTGCAGAGGTCTTTAAAATCCTCAGCACAGCAGCAAGAACTAGCTTCCGGTTCAGCAGTCTAGTCAGAGATGTGGAGCGCCGCCCCTCGGATTTTGCAGAATCGCCCTTTCACCATTCTACAGTGTACATCCAGAAGCAGAGATTTAATATGTTTTTTGGACAAAGCATTGAATATAATAAACTTTATGCTCAATAGAGCTTTTATTGAAGCAGTTTAGAGTGGATTTGTCACACTTTTTTTAGTGTTACTGTTCCTTTAAGAACCATGACGTTGCCAAATGAAAGTACTTTTTAATGTCACAGTTTGCTTTTTTTGTAGTTAAAAAAATATAAATCGTTAATATTTCTGAATTTAAAAAATTAAAAAAAATTCAAGACAAGCCATAGGCACTGCACTCTGCATGATAATTAAAGAAGTTTAAAGAAGTATGGTAAAAATGCTGCCATAAGGTTTGGTTTGTGTACCAGCCCAAGGCAACCACAGCCTTTAGAAGACAAGATCTATGCCCCAGTAGCTCCCCATCTTCTTTTCTGCTGATTTACAGCAAATGCTCTGCGCTGTTGTCAATTGCCTGAGCGTAACAATATACTTTATTAATTTAAAAAGAGAAAAGAAAAGTAAAACCCCGTATGTGTTTATATTCTAGAATCACTTAAGAGTTTACACTGCTGCCAATAATTAACTAAAAACCTCTAAAGTGCCTGTGCTTATCTATATGAAGATCACCAAAGTGCTATGTGCTAAATTATATTATACGGTCAAATTAATAAAACTACAATTCATTAAACATTCTAATACATCAATTTTAATTAATAGTGATACTTAATAGTGCACTTTAGAGGTTTTTAGTTAATTATTGGCAGCAGTGTAAACTCTTTTTAAGTGATTCTAGAATATAAAGACATACGGGGTTTTACTTTTCTTTTCTCTTTTTAAATTAATAAAATATGTCCAATTGGTGATTGTACCCCGCTGTGTCCTTTCAAGGTGATAAATTGCTGAGAATATACAACCTTTTGATAATCGTAACAATATACTGTTAATTTACAGCATAAAAGGCATGACACAAGGCTTAGTAATTAATTCAGGTTCTCATTGTATGGCAACTCCAAAACCAATGCAATTTGCATCAGAATTGAAGGATCAGTCCTGTAGCATCAGTTTATATGGCATGCAAACCTCAGTAGGTCGTTTGCCTTGTTCATGAGAGCTTACATAAGAGAGGAAGTGAGACATATGGCAAAGGTGAAAGTGTGGGTGTAGCCCTCCTGTTGGTTAGTAGAGTGATGAGAAGTACAGAGTAAGAGATGAATACCAATACTTAGTGGATATGTGAGCAGAAATTATGGAGGGGCTTGGTCGGTAGTCAAGTTACTATGGACTAGAATGAAAAGGTGAGTTTTAAGTTTTGAAAGCCTGGAGGCTCTGAGTGTGTCTAATGGAACAAGGTGGAGAATTCCAGAGGCAGGGTGCAGCACCTGGAATGTCCTCGATACGGACATGAGTGTCCAAGTGAGTTGAAGAGATGAAGGTTGTGTGCAGACCAAAAGGTTATGTACTTGACCATTTGTGATGACCCTTCAGTTTAAGCTTTTCAACAGTTGCCCAGAGCACGCCAAGCATGAGCAGGGTCACTGACATTCTTAAAATCCAAAATGGGAAGTTCCATTCCGGAGCTTCGAAGGACTGAATCATTATTGTTGTTATAGAAATGCTTTAGGTTGAAGCTGTAAGTTTAGTTCATAAAATACAGCATTTATAGCTATGTTGTTATTTAGGGTTTTGTTATATATATATATATATATATATATATATAACATATGAACCCTACCACAGATCCTATGCGATAGATACAAATAAATTGGATACTGCCTCTGTTTGCAGCAAAAAAAACATGGGGTAATTAAAAAAAAAACAATTGGTTTGGTGTAGAAGGAAGGTACATATTAAGGAACTACAGCATTGGACTGGTCCACAGGGATACGAGAAAAAACTACTGGAACCCAGGTGTTAGCGAGACCTCCTCCTTCTAATAATTTGGGAAGACCATGAAATAGTCCATTGTAAAGACAAATGACTAGGAGAATAAAGAGGATGAGGGAGGAGAGAATGAAAATAGTTGGAGTGGACACATGGCATCCCAGTCCGACACAGAGAAAACATGATTCTTCCGTTTAGAACCTTCTCGAATGCCCATGGGCAAAGTTTGTCACCAAAAGGGATTAATATTTACAGATCCTTAATTGTTTCAAATAATCCATTTCATTATCAGACAGAGGTCATTGAACTAATACTAGTATTGGTGACCTCTAATGCTCAGCATTAATTACAGCAGCAGCCCTGTCATTAATAAGGTCAATGTCAGGGAAACGGATTGTACATTAAGTCAGGATATGACTATACTTAAATAATCCAATAAGTCATTTCTAAAACATTTGACTCTGATAATGTAATAAACAGCAGTGGGTGTTTTTTACCCCTAAAGAGCAGAAGTCTGATGAAAAGTAGATGCAGGGAAAATGACTTCTCCTTACAGCATGAAACAAACCGCATTGGTGTCATTCTGTCCTTGTCATTAGTTTGAATCATCCGAAGTGCAGCTCTCGGCCTATTCTAATCATTTCATTGCAGGGGAATTGAGGTTTTATTACAATGGAAATGATTGCTGTAATCATTCGGAGTTAAAGTAGGCCTCGGCTAGAAGCATTTTGCTTGGCACAGATTTCAATTCCAACAGAGATTTCAACCATGTGAGTAGAATTTTTGGTGGACTTGAATTAAAAAACAAAATCATTAAAAAAAAACCATAAACCCTTTGAAAGTTATTAATAAGTTGATTAGGATTCAGCTAAAATAATGATCTGTAATCCCAAACCATATCACCTGGCATCTCTTTCTGTAAGCAGAGAATAAAAGCAAATATGCAGTTCCCTAATGCCAGATTTGGGTGCCAGTGCCCTAAAGACAAACAATAGATCATAGGCACAACCTTCTAGTAGATGGCTAATTCTAATAGAACTGTCTCTGTTACTGACTGGTGCACCTGTTTCCATAGGCTGAGGTATAAAAAGGGATGTTTCCTTTAAAGGAGAAGGAAAGCTACAGAGGCATTTTATTGCCAATAGATTAGCTGCAATAGTGTAAGATAGAATGCTATATTTATTCTGTAGAATGTTTTACAATACCTGAGTAAAAAGCTCTAGAAACTCTCTGTTTGTTTAGGATAGGAGCTGCAGTCTTAACATGGTGTGACATCACTTCCTGCCTAAATCTCTCTCTGCTCTGGGCTCAGATTACAGTAGAGAAGGGAGGGGGGGAAGAGGAGCAAACTGAGCATGCTCTTGCCCAGGGCAATGAGGTTTAAGCTGAAGGCAGAAAGTCTGATATAGAAGCCCATGTGTACACAATAGATGGAAAGAAGTGCTGTGTTTCTTTTGACAGGGGACTCAGAGCAGCACTACTTTGGGGGTTTACTGGTATATTTAGATGGACCTTTCTGATAAGGCTTACTTAGTTTTAACCTTTCCTTCTCCTTTAATAGTACAGGTATGGGATCTGTTAACCAAAAACCAATTATCCAGAAAGGATGGATGTCTTCCATGGACTCCATTTTATCCAAATAATCCACATTTGTAAAAATGATTTCCTTTTTCTCTGTAATAATAAAACAGTAGATTGTACTTGATCCAAACTAAGATATAATTAATCCTTATTAGAAGCAAACCCAGCCTATTGGGGTTATTTAATTTTTACATGATTTTCTAGTAGACAAGGTATGAAGATCAAAATTACAGAAATATCTGTAGTCTGGAAAACCCCAGGTCCCAAGCATTCTAGATAACAGGTCCCATATTTGTAGTTTCCGTTAAAGTGTATGTGGAAAAAAAAAATAATTGTAGCTTGTGATAGAACACCATTTTCTACATATGAAGCTTTGAGTACAGATAAAAAAGGTCATTTATGGATGCAGCCACAAGTACGGTTGCTCTAAAATGAAAAGATTGTTAAACATGTTGTCAATGCCAAGTGCTATTGTGTCCGTCATGCTGAATCATGCACAAATACACATTTCTACAAGGGAACCATGGAGCCGCCACCCTAAATATACTACATTTTGCTGCAGTTTAGCTCTATTGTTTTTCAGTCTACTACACATTTTCTAGTATTTATGAGAATGCTGCCGGCTGTAATTTGTGCAGTTCCTACGGAAACAGATTTACTATGCAGCATAGTGACATGTTGGTCCTAAAGACACTTTACAAAAATCTATGGATTAAAGCAGTCTGGGCCAAATCGAGGGGAACTGGTGCACAAGGTCGCCTCCACCACCCAGTGTAGCTTGAGTGCTTGAGAACCAAACCAATTCATTTTTGCAGCCTATTATTATTACATATTAATAAAGCTCCAACATATATTTTGCATCACTTCACAATACATGGGTATATTCATTAAACATACAAAGCAGTCAATATGCCTACTACTTTCATAGCTAGAAGTAGTAGACCCCCTACCCCAAAACTAACCTCTAGTTCCAGCTATGAAAAGCAGTAAATATAATCCTCTCTTCTTTAAAGTTATACTGACACTAATAACTACTCTTCAGAATATTAATGTAAATGAACTTGTTGATTGTTTTGTGGATGTCTGCTTTTTAACAAGTTTTTACTTGTAGTTCCGAAACCTGACTTTCCCTTCTCAACTCCTCATTCTAATGCTAACAGAATACTGCTGGCAGCCCACCCTCATAGAGGAACATAGGGAATCAGATACAATATGTACTGTAAAAACATCTGGCAAATTATCTCTCTCTCTCTCTCTTTCTCCGGTTATTGCACTTACTTAGGGGTAAGAGAGAGCCTGTGGAGGCTATGCGCTACCAAGCCATAGATGCATTCGACATAGAGCACTGGTCCCCAACCAGTAGCTCGTGAGCAACATGTTGCTCACCAACCCCCTAGTTGTTGCTCCCAGTGGCTGGGAGGCAAGTTTTGGTTGTATAAAAACCAGGTGTACTGCCAAACAGAGTCTCCTGTAGGCTGCCAATCCACATAGGGGCTACCAAATTGCCAATCACAGCCCTTATTTGTCACCCCAGAGACTTTTTCATGCTAGTGTTGCTTCATAGCTCTTTTTATATCTGAATGTTGCTCAGGGGTAAAAAACGTTGGGGATCCCTGACATAGAGTAAACATAATCCAATTGTTCCAGTACTCCGGGACAATTCTGTAACTTCTCGGCCTATAAATAAAGGATCTGTTCACCTATATGCCAGAACAAAACAAATAAGACTTCTGGTCTGCGTCTTTTCTCTTGCATGCAATCTTCCTGCAGTTGACATCCCTTCTTGTACTTATAGACGACCCTAACACCCTCAAGGAATAAGCCAGACTATCTTCCTTACTGAATGGACAGATGCCAGCTTTCAGGTTAAGAGAGCACTGAAAGATTGGTGGGAGATTATCAATACAGATGCCAACTTACCTTTTTTTGGCAAAAAACAACCTTTAACAGCAAATAGAAGAGGGACTCTTATAAGAGGGGTACTTGGCTTGACAGACCCTTGGAACCGGGATGTTACAAATGTACAAATTATCTTATGTGTGGGGGCATGTCACAAGGCACCTACTTCACACACCCGAGAACGGAGGAGAAATACAAAATTCAGCACAGAGTTACCTGTATGACTGATCACGTTGTGTATATGGCTTGGTGCCCATGTGGGCATAGATTCAAGAGACAGCTCAAATTGCGTGATTATTACAAGGATAAGGAATCTGTCCAACCCACACCATTTAAGAGTAAGAGCAACTTTGACCCCCAGAATACAGCTCCCTCCATTTCCACCCAGTTACTTGCTAATGATTCTAGGGTTATACAACAGAACAAGGCCAAGAGCTATTCAACTTTGAGCCCCAGAATACAGCTCCCTCCATTTCCACCCAGTTACTTGCTAATGATTCTAGGGATATACACCAGAACAAGGCCAAGAGCTATTCAAACCTCTCTGCAATTGAGAGAGAAGCAATCAACACTCTAAGCAGACAATACACTGATAATAAGACAAGCAGATAAAGGCGGTGCAATAGTCTGATTGGACAAAGACTATTATGCTGTGTAGTCATGGGGGCAGCCATAGTAGATAACACACCATTGAAATAGAGTTTAAAGTAATGACCCTGGTCCAACTTATTGGAATTCAAACCCTTCGATTGTAATTGTCGTCTGACACACGTCCATACATAAATTACTTGATAAAACTTTAGAAAATAGGAACCCCGCCTATATTAAATTACCACTTAATACCGGATACTTATTCAGCAGATATGTCTCAATTATTCTCTGTTTACTGTGCAAGGTAAATCATTAATCTTTTCTTAAAAGTAATAAATATCACTTTAAAATTTTCACCTTGACAAAGCTTTGATGCGAAACGCGCATCAGTGAACTCCTCCTTTTTATAACAGAATTGACCTTGCTTTATGCTTAATAGATGGAGGCTTGCCCCACAAGCACCAGCATTTCTAGAACGTTCGTGTACAGAAGGGATGGAGGGTGCAGCACTTAACCACCATTATCCTGAAAGCTTTCAAGATCTGAGACCAATCTTTCTGCCTTTTAACTATCATGTCAATCCCAAACAATTAAATGCTTTGGATTCATTAATTCTCCAGAAGTATTTATGGACCTCAAAGTGCAATAGAGTGTATGAATCTGAATGACAACAATGAGAGTGACTGATGGAAGGTGTGTGTATATACTATTGGCTTTTATTCCTGTGGGTCACCTTTAAAGGGATACTGTCTTGGGAAAAAACATTTTTTTCAAAATGAATCAGTTAATAGTGCTGCTCCAGCAGAATTCTGCACTGAAATCCATTTCTCAAAAGAGCAAACAGATTTTTTTATATTCAATTTTGAAATCTGACATGGGGCTAGACATATTGGCAATTTCCCAGCTGCCCCAAGTCATGTGACTTGTGCTCTGATAAACTTCAATCGCTCTTTACTGCTGTACTGCAAGTTGGAGTGATATCACCCCCTCCCTTTCCCCCCCCCAGCAGCCAAACAAAAGAACAATGGGAAGGTAACCAGATAGCAACTCCCTAACACAAGATAACAACTGCCTGGTAGATCTAAGAACAGCACTCAATAGTAAAAACTGAGACACATTCAGTTATATTGAGAAGGAAAAACAGCAGCCTGCCAGAAAGCATTTCTCTCCTAAAGTGCAGGCACAAGTCACATGACCTGGGGCAGCTGGAAAATTGACAAAATGTTTAGCCCCATGTCAGATTTCAAAACTGAATATAAAAAAATCTGTTTGCGAAAATGGATTGAGAATGGATTTCAGTGCAGAATTCTGCTGGAGCAGCACTATTAACTGATGTGTTTTGAAAAAACATGTTTTCTGATGACAGTATCCCACTTTTAATATGTTATAAAATGGCCAATTCTAAGCAACTTCAATCAGACTTCATTTAAACATCTAAAAAACAAATGCTCTGTAAGGCTACGGTAATTTGGAACCTAGCAACCAGGTTGCTGAAATTGCAAACTGGAGAACTACTAAATAAAAAGCAAAATAACTCAAAAACCACAAAAAAATGAAAACTAACTGCAAAATGTCTCAGAATATCACTCTCTACGTCATACCAAAAGTTAATTTAAAGGGAACAACCACTTTAAGGATTCCACCATCAGTTTGTTTCAATCTGTCTACTGCAAGTTACAAAAAAAACAAGGATACTTCCTAAGGGCAGTGACGGACGGGGAGATTTGTCACCCGTTTCCTTCAGAGGCAACTTCAGTCGACTTTGCAATATGTTGGTTTCACTGCCAGCGATTTCAGTTATTTCCAGTGGATAAGCATTTTCGGAAGAAGTCGAGCATAAATAATCATGGGTGACAAATCTCCCTGTTGGCCACTGCCCTAAATCCTGTGGCCATAATGTTTTTTTTTTTTTTTTTACAAGACTGTAAAAGAATACTTTATCTGCACTGTAGGATGTAATACTTGTCGAGAAAATGTACCACCCCATGTATTTTTTTTTGTTCATTGTTGAAACTGACTAATGCTGGATTTGTAGATTTGGTGAATGCATCACTTTTAGGCTATGATGTAATTGCTGAAAATTGAAGTTTAATTAACTAAAATGGGCAATTTATGGCTCCGGTTTTACAAAAGCTTTTTCAGCTTAAAGCCATTATTTTGTGCAAATGTTGACCATTACTGACTTTTTTTTATTTATTTTGTTTACCATGACTACAATATTTTTATCTAAACTGCACAAAAGGCAATATATTTCCATTATGCAATTATGTAAATAAGGTTCAGTGCTAGGGCACAATATTCAGCTCATGGCTCATAGATGATAATAATGTCTAAATGGTTTCTTCCCTGGATATATTTATCTAAATTATTTCATGCTTTTGGTTTAGTTTGTCAGGGTATTTTAAGGATTAGGTAGATTAAAGAAAACACAGAGGGCCAAGTGTCATCTCATATTTCTTTAAATACCAGTGTGATTGAATTGTTCCCCTTATTGAAATATCACTTGGTGCACACAAAGTAGGTGGCTGGTTATATGTTTTTGTGTAAATGCAGCTTCATATCATGGATTTTATGATGACTCTTTGCATAGCTTATGTACCTGAGGAGCAGTATAATGTAAAGACTTTTGGAGAACAATAGAAAATATACAATATGATGCTCAAGACTAGGGAGCTGATTTATTGTTGATTATTATGCAAGATCAATTCATAATGATCAATAGCAAACGTTATCAATATTCCTGGAAGGAGCATTCACTCCTCCAGGTGATTGGATTCAACAATAACAATACTGATGAAATCCGTAGATTGTGAGACTTTTGCACACACTTAAAAGGAAATAATGCCCTGGTGCCAACAGAATAAGTATATATAAATTAGAAGAAAAGAGAGCTGTTGCACTTTAGGGGCTTTATGAAAAAGTAAAAGGTATTTTATTTAGATCAACGTTTCGACCCTCACTGGGGTCTTTTTCATAAAGCCCCTAGAGTGCAACAGCTCTCTTTTTTCTAATTTATATATATATTTGAAGTTAACAATGGCCATAACCCTAGGCCAGCTGCTCAGTTTAGATTCTGAGTAGTGAATACGGGTCAGCAAAAAGTCTGAAAAACCTGCATCCAACCTACCATGCCATCATTATTTATATACCCTGAATTCAAACCACCCCATCTCTGACATTACCAGGCTGTATTGTAGGCCCGTGACCTCAGATTAATGAGATGTGAGGCCTCTAGGCTAGAGTCCTGCACTGGGTTGGGTACCAGCGGAATACTCTTAAAGTATTCTGGTTTTGTGCAAAAAGTCCCTGATTCCCTGGCCGTGCAGGCAGTCCGCAGGCTTCATCCCTGTCACCCTCCCCTGTGGTTCCAGCAGCTTTCTTCCCTTTATGTGCAGTTTCAGCATCGGGATCACAGCACTTCCGATCCAAAGTGACATCACACCTGATTCGCATGTACCCTGGATGGAGGGTAAGTTGGGTATTGGGAGGTGGGTAGTGGATTAGTGGGGAAGTTTGTGGATTGCGGGTCACTAGTTGCAGATATGGGTCAGGTACGGATCTAACAAAATGGATCTGTGCAGGTCTCTACTCTAGGCTACACTTTGCACCCCCTTCCCCCCTAGCAAAGTGCTATCCTGGTCTGGAACTATAAGTTAAATATGGAGTGGACCTCTACAGCCTCTAAAGCCACTTTTTATAGTGCAGGCAGGCAGGGGTGGATTAATGCACAGACAGTGAAGGTCTCACTCTGTCCTTTTTTATTTGCACCGAGCAATTATTAGGGCGCAATTATTATTTGTATTATTATTTGTATTTGCTCTTCTTTTATATTGTTTTATTTTCATATGTGCTGTACAGGACCTGGGTCCAGTTGGGTACCTCTTTGGTGGGAAAACCCAACGCGGCTTAGAGAGCCGGGGCGCACACACACCATAAACTAAAGGAGCCTGCAAGTTGTTGCCTTGCTTCTTGTTTCCCTAATCTTCCCCCAAGATTAGGCAAACAAGAAGTAAGCAGGTACCGACCGTGCACTTTTCAGTGAATAGCAGTGTGGTTCATGTATTAAGGGGAAAGAAGCTACTCTTGAATAAACTGCAAGTAAATAACATTAAGGAGCATCAGGGGATCAAATACTCTGGCTTCTTGCAGAATTAACCTTAGTACTACTCAAAAGGAAGGCCATATTCTTAGCATTGAGGCCAGAGTATAATTGTGATAAAAGTGATAACATCTAGTCATGATTCTGGTGAAAAACAGCAAGTTAGTAAATAAGTGAATTAATTAAAAGTCTTAACTGAAACCCTGAAGTACAGAATCATTTCAGTTCCATGAAGTGCCATGGGTTAAGACAGATTTCCTTCTTTTTATGATTTGTTCAATACCAGCCTATTTTAGTCTCAGACCTGAATTCATCATTTTCAGTTAGATGATGACCAAATAAGTGTTGTGTTATAGAGCAACAGAACCTCTGGGCTAATACATTAAGTATAGTAAAGAAAATACAGGGAAGTGAATCTTTAAAATAAACACAAGTACAGCTTATTGCTCGATGACAACTAAGTTGTGCTCTCCTATTATATTCTTCACTGTGATGTACCCACAACCACACATGATTTTAAATACTGTTTATGTGCACTGAGTCTAGTAGTCAGGATGAGCCCAACGTGTACCGTGTGACTCTATTAATGGATGTTAGGAGTATGATGAAAACCAGGAGTTAAGGATACTGTAAATAATGAAATGGTTTACTGAACAAAATAAATAAATAAAGATAAACAGCAGAAAGCAGAATAAATAGCGCACTGAGCTGCAATTCCATATAACTGGCTAGAAGTAAGAGCAGGTAGCAAAGAGCTGGTCAAAAGAACAATGTCAGACCTGGAAAATCAAAGCTTTCCGGATGAGAACTGTTATGGAATGAATGCACACACTGCAGCACAGAGACTCAGGACTATACAATAAAAGGAGGCTCAATAATCCATCCACCCACATTTTAATGTTATGGGTGGCCAGCTATTTTGCCCAGGGGGTGGGGTTTATAAAAATAATTTGTGGGGGCGGAGAGTCCTGAGCACCCAAAGTTACTGAAAAGCACCTAGAGTAGGAGGTAAACCTCCTGTCCTCACTCCCACGTGACCACCCAACTGCCTGCCCAATGCAGCCACAACAACCTGCCATCCACTTGCTACTCCAACCCCTATACTTGCCCATTAGCACCCATCCCCCACTCCTGCTCCAGTACTTACTCAACTGACCTTGGACACTTGAATTATGTTATGAAGGAGGGTTTTTTGGGAATTGCACCCCCCACACACACACACTGTTGAACCCTAAGCAGCTGCCTCTTCTGCCTTACCCTAGTTCCTGCACAGAGTCTCATATTGCTAAGACAGGAGAAGCACCAGTAGTCACCACAAAGTTGCCAGTTCTAAATAATGCATGGCCTTAAACCAGCAGGAAAAGCTTAATTTACTGGGTGCTGCCTCCAGTGATTTTAATCACTTACCTGATACCCCAGGCCAGTGCTTCTATCAGTCCAGGGTAGTTTTCAGCAAGCACCATGGAACAATCCTCTGCTTCTACTTCTTTCTTCAATGGTCCATAGCCAATGTATGTGTAGTAGATGGAAAGTTTGGCTTTTTACTCTACTGCAAATCATTCTGGACCTGCACACCCTACACACTGGACGAAAAAGAGACACAGGAGGAGGCCCGGCGCCTCCCAACAGTAACTCTAGCTTGACAAAGGGGTCTGCCCAAAACATCGCACTGCACTCCCAGGCCCGGATTTGTGGAAAGGCCATCTAGGCCGGCAGGATTTTAGGGGGTGGCATGCTGCCCAACCACACCCACATTGGTTCAAAAACACTGGGGATGTGTTGGATATACAATCGTTTTTTAAATTCCCATGCGCCAACCCCCATTGTTCTGGTCCAGATGATGAAAATTTGCATGAATAAAGTGGAGGAGACAGGGAAGACGAACGGCAGTGGGCCTAGGGGCACCCACTACGTAAATCTGGCCCTGTGCACTCCACAAAAAACACTTGAGGTGTTTCAGCAGACCTGTTTTCTACTATACATGTGCTCCCAGTGCAAAGAAGCAAAAAGATCATCCTCTGATGTTTGCTAAAATGTTTTCCAGACTGGTGCAATTTTTTGCTGGTAGAAGTACCAGTCTGGTTATCAGGTAAGTCCTTACATTCACGGAGATGTGGAAAATCCCATTGATTTAAGCCTTTCTTCTCCTTTAACTTAGCAATGTTTCTGACTAAAGTCAGAATAAATTTACTGTTATAAAAAATTGAGATTATTACATTCCTGCAGGGCCAGGGTAGAACAGTGAAAAAAACACATTTCTGGTAAAGGTATTTGACCTGTAATTTACAATGCTGAGATTTTTTCAGATAAGGGATCTTTCAGTCATTTGTATTTTCATACCTTAAATCTACTAGAAAATTATTTAAACATTAAATAAACCCAGTTGGCTGCTTTTGCTTCCAACAAGGATTAATTATATCTTAGTTTGGATCAAGTACAAGGTACTGTTTTATTATTACAGAAAAAAATAAAATAATTTTTAAAAATGTGGATTATCTGGATAAAATTTAGTCTATGGGAGATGTCCATCCTGTAATTTGAGGCTTTCTGTATTTAAGTAGCTACAGTAGAACCCTGATTTTATGGTTTCCCGAAATTCACAGATTTTTCACAGTCTCACACTGGCAATTTGTGTTTTTTCAGTTTGTACATTTTCCCCAAATTTATACCAAGTTTACACAGCCCCCTAGCAAGTATAAATCAGAGTTTTACTGTATTTCTATATCCTTTAGAACACAAATGTAGAAAATATTTGGTGTGCACAATTTTAAAGTCCAAAACATCATGTATGCCATGAATTGTGGAATAACCTCTAAACTAAAGGTGACCTTGCCAGGGTCAAAGCTCTTAATAATGCTCCACAGGCCAGACAAATGATTCCATGGAAATCAGAAGGACAGTACAGCTACATATAAGAGATAATTGAATCATTAGAGTGGGTAAATAAAGCAGGAAAGAAAAACATAATTAAAGGCTATATACATTATTACTAGATAGCAAGAGATCTAAATTACTCTGACAAACTCATTTTGTTCAAAAGCAATACCTTACCTCAACTCACTTGTTTCTTTGTAAGGAAAACAGTTTTGTTTTTTATAAGGATTGATTCATAATGATTTGGGGATTAATAATTCTAAATAACATATTAATATTTATTAAATGAACACAAACAAAAACATATAAAATCAGAGTTGCCTTGTATTGGATTTGGCAGCAGTTTAGCTGGTTGGGGAACTGAGTGTACTGGATATTGACACCGATCAATTTTTAGTACACTGATCCAACTGGCCTATCCAAAATATCAGCCAATTGGATTGATTCCTAAAAATTCCTTACCATATTCAATGTCTGAGAATCAGTCCCTGGATTGACTGTGAAGCCCAGTGTTTTATTTTGTGTATTAGGACTTTAACCCCTCTTTTTCAACATGAGCTCAATGAATAGGACTTCTTTATAAATTAAAAGAATAGGCAAATAAATATATATATATATATATATATATATATATATATATATATATATATATATATATATATATATATATATATATATATATATATATATATATATATATATATATATATATATATATATATGATTTATGGCAGCACCTACCAACTTAGAAAAGTATGTATGTTTACCACTGAAGAGTACTAGGTCCAGGATAACCATACCTCTACAGAAGGCACAATTGACAATACTTAGTATAGCCAGTATAATGGCTACATACCAATGGTAGAAGGTGCAAAATGGTCAGCACTGGATGAAAAAACAAAAACTTTATTTAGGGAACTTTGCAAATTGTATCTATTAAATTATCTTAATTTATCCAAAATGATGAACTCACAATGCTAGCTGAAGCAGAGGATGGCATTAACTTGTACCAACTGCAAAACACTGGGCTATGTTAACCTAAAGTGCTAACCAAAAGGACACTAGAACCAGAAGATATCTAACAGAGGTGGAAAGATACCAGTTTCATCACTTCCTCAATGTTACCATAATCTGAGGTCTAGAATCAGCTACCTATCTGATATGCCAAAACAAGCCATGCAGCTAGTGATTTTCTGGCTGTCCCAACACCCACAGATTTGGGCTGACTTCAACAAGAGATTTGAGTTGAGCTCTTTCTTCTGTTCTTCCTTCTGCTCTCCCCACCTGCCATCTTACACTGCCAGCTTCTGCCTCTGGCAACCTCTATTTATAGGCGTGTGCCTTTCCTGCCGACCCCCTTTCATGATGTCAGAAATGGGTGGGTCTGGTGCATGTCTTTAAATAGAGGGTACTTGTTGGGTTGCAAGCGGGCAGGGTGCTATCTACGTCCTATATACCATATAAACAGACCCAAACTAACAGACCCAAAAACAAAGCTGCTTCTAGACATTGAGCAGAAACCTGACCCCAGTCCCCACCCATGTCACTCCATTTTGTTCACAATTATCTAAGGTTGCAGCATGAACCACAAGACTACTATTCAGAGCACCACCAATCAGCTGGCGTCAACCATGCAATGTATAACCCAGCAAATACACCTGCAATGCTTACATGAGACAGGCTGAATAACAAGCAAGCAGTGGATTTAAATAAAATTGCAGATCTGCTCTCTCCAGCATGGAAACCGCTCAAACAGATGCAACAGAATAAACAGGCAAACTATGGTCAATTTAACCCACTAGGACCTAATTGGAAACTATACCCCCTGAACATAGCAGGTCTCTTCTGTGCGTCTTTACCCTAAGGACACCTACATGTTGGGTTTCTTCCCCTTTCCTCCTCTCACAGTTACAACTTGTAACATTTCCTGTCGGGTGAACAGTAAATGAGCACAAAAAAATTCACAAGAAAAATGGTTTAAGCAAATGATGTGAAAGGGAAACATCTACTCATATATACATATACACACACCCCAGTAAGCTTCGTTGTTAGGGCACTTACGCCTGCTGCTATTGATGGGCGAATCGGACTGTTTCGCTCCACTGAAAATTTGTGAAATGCCGAAAATTTTCAGAATTTGCAATGAAGTCTATGCGTGACAATTTTGGTAAAACATTTCACTCATCACTACCTGCTGCAGTTAACCATTGTATAAGCATTCATCCTGAATAATTGAATACATCCATTTGTATGCTCTTTATTTGACTGTAGACAGCCTAACCATATTAGAGCAACAGAGAAATGGAACCCATATACAGGGCATAGAGCTAGAACATGCTAAACAATACAGCAGATACTGAGATACTGCTTTCTAGGAGGGAGCAGGGCCGCTTCTGCCATGAGGCAAGGCGAGACCCTCTCCTCAGGCGGCAGCGAGCGGCCAGTTAAAAGGGGCGGCAAAAAGCCGAGTTTTGAATAGAGAAAAACGTATTCCTGGCTATATAGTCATACAAACAATGAAATACAGTCTTTGCTCTGTTAAGGGCAGATACACACATGGAAATTCGGGGGGATTTAGTTGCCCGGCGACAAATGTCCCTGAACCGCCTTCATGCCGCCTAAAATCTATATCGGCAGCGGGATGGCACTCGGGAGCGTTTTGTTTTCCGAAGTAAACTTCGGACAACAAACCGCTCAGAGTTCCATCCCACCAGAGATATAGATTCTAGCCAGCGGGAAGGCAGTTCGGGGACATTAGTCGCCTGAAGAAGAGGCGATTTGTCGCCAGGCACATCTCCACGTGTCTTTCTGCCCTTACTAAGCAATACCTAATCATTTGGCTGAAATATGTAATAAGACGTTCAGTTGTATTAAATATGGATAAAACCAAGGTACAGAATCACAGAAAAATGTAAAGAATAATTTAGTTTAGCTGCTGCTTAGAGCAAGAATATATCAGAGCCTAGCAGCCTGCCAGTCCAGTGACTTACATCCATTAGGGTTACTGGTTTCAGGTGAGCAATTAGAACACTGTAAAACAGAGTAGGAACACATACCTTAAATGCTGCTCATTATTCCAGGCTGTAATCAGGCTGCTAAAAAGTTTCCATATTGCAGGACACCAGGTTCATATTCTTCCACCTGGAGCAACATTCTGGGCTGCTGAGATAGAAAGTGGACGGGACTCACTTAATTTACTATCAATGGAGCTGCCCAACCAGAGGAATCCCCTCATTACACTCAGCTGGTGTCTTCACAGGCAGGTAACCAAAACCAACTGTTAAGGTAACTGAAGGATATACAGCATTTCAAATTAAAATGGAATCATGTGCTTTTATCCTTTGAGTACTTGAAGAATAAGTTGCTTTAAAGGGGGTTGTTCGCCTTTGAGATAACTTTTACTATGGTGTAGACTAGAGAATGATATTCTGAGAAAATTTGCAATTGGTTTTCATGTTTTATTATTTGTGGTTTTTGAGTTATTTAGCTTTTTATTCAGCAGCTCTCCAGTTTGCCATTTCACCAGTCTGGTTGCTAGGGTCTAACCTAGCAACAGTGCATTGATTTGAATAAGAGACTGGAATATGAATAGGAGAGGGCCTGAATAGAAATAATAAATAAATAAATAAAATAGCCATAACAACACATCTGTAGCCTTACAGAGCTTTTGTTTTTAGATGGGGTCAGTGACTCCCATTTGAAAACTGGAAAGAGTAAGAGGAAAATGGCAAATAATTTAAAAACTATAGAAAAATAAAATAATGAAGACCAATTGAAAAGTTTCTTAAAATGGCTATTCTGTAACATTTTTCCTGTTCTCCTGAAAAATGTAAAATAGGGGTTCTACTGTAGACAGTAGAAGCGGCTAGCCATGAACCATTCCTTCATTCAGAGAAACATATATCCCCTACAAAACATTTAGTAATCTTAGGCCCCTTACTAACTAACTAATTCACTAACAGGCACAATTCTCTAGTAAAAGAGACCGTCGATATTGTTCGTTCCTAAAAGGTCGTTACCCCATAATTCAGTAAAGTGCAGATTTTACTAGGGATGCACTGAATCCCGGATTCGATTCGGCGCTGCTGAGAAATGTAGCAAATTGTAGCAGTTCAGAATCTGCACCTGTATCACTGAGCTGCCAGACTGAAACACCAGAGACAGGAACTTTAAACTTCAATTTTGGAGAAAAAATTAAAAAAAAGGACAGCAATTCAAAAAAGTAGATCTTTTGGACAAAGGTTTCGGGACTGAGTCCCTAAAGATTTCATTGCTCCATGATTTTAGAACATGTTTATACTATCCTTTCAGCGTTGAGAAATATGTTGGCGCTATAGAAATACATGTTAATAATAATAATAATAATAATAATAATAAATCCTTGGCTTTTGTGCACTTTATATTAAAGAAACAAGGAACTCTTAAAGAGTTAACCCAAGCAGGTATGTGATCTAAAGAACTACAACTATTGTCCTAACACAGGGTTCCCCAACCTATTTCATCCGTGAACCACACTCAAATGTAAAAAGGCATCCACAGTGACAAGCATGAAAAATGTCACTGTGGATGCCAAAAAAGGGCTGTGATTGGCTACTGGTAGCCCCTATGTGGACTGGCAGCCTACAAGAGCCTCTGTTTGGCAGTACACCTGGTTGTTATGCAACCAAAACTTGCCCCAAGCCTGGAATTCAAAAATCAGCACCTGCTTTCAGGACACTTGTTGCTCGCAAACTACTTGTTGGGGATCACTGGCCTAACACTTAGGCTGCCTACCGGAAACCTCAGCACCCATGTTTTAATGAAACAGTCTTCAACATGTTGTTACCATATCCTCCTCATGGATTGCCTGCAAATTTCCTGTTTCTTTCCTTGCTATTAAAAGTTATCCTTAAAATAAACAAACATTTCTATACACCATATTGATGGCAGCCCAGTGGTGCCAGGAGCTAAGCACAACAGCCCACATTGCTTACAAAGAACAGGGCTAAGTGCTCCAGGTGTCCACCATCCAGATAATTCCCCTTGTTGAGAAAGGATAGTGTTAATCAAGTCTGAGGTAGTAGTTTTCAGGCTTATTGGGTTAACTTAGTCTAATAGTTTGGGGCAAATTAATCCCCATACTGAAAAAAATACATGTGAATTATTTTATCAGCATAAATCCTATAGAAAAGTTGGCCAAGTGTGCTGTGGTTGCGTATGTATAGGGAGAAAACGGAAGTCCTAAAATTATAAAACAATTCATCAAAAAATCTCTGAAAAATATTATCTGTATTGCCTCACAGAGATCTGTTTGCATAGACCTTTCTATAATTGATTTAGATATGTAATGAGTTAAGTGAATCACACATTATATAATTGCATTCCCTCAAAGCAAATGTAATCAGCAAGTTCTGAATCAGCACCAAGTAGTTGACTTTTTTTTTACAGGAATATTTTTTTTTAACTGGCAGACTTTCATTTGTAATCAGCTTTAATAAAACATTATATAAATGATCCAGAAAATGAGAGGCACAAATTCCACTATCTATGATTCATTGAAACATTTTATGATATGAATGTAGAGTGAAACATTTTAAAGTAAAATATGATAATTTACTTCACTGTCACTTAACGGTACCTGTTTAACTTCTCCTAAGTTGACCCCAATGTTGTACCCTGGTCATATGCCTCTTCTGTCTACCCCTAGTCCCAGTTCTTTTCATACCATTTACCAGCTTAGTAGTATTTCTTTGGGACTTCTCCTCACACAAAACTATTTAATTTTAATACTAATGCTTTGAAAAGTTGAACTCAACTCTTTTCAATAAAAGTTCATTAGGAGGAAGGAGCACTCAGCTATAACACCCTGTTGTGGGTAAGACCATGAGAAAAAGAGGAGCCTTACATTAATTTTAACGCAATGTAAGTCTGTGGGGGACTTGCCAAATTGATAGAAATCCTTTAAAAAACACTGAGCACAAGGTTGGACCAATTGCTAAATATATTTGTTGCCGTTTATTGTCCAAATCAGTTTCAGATCATTGCCTCTCCTCTCCTTTCCTGTGTAAGCTTCTTGGCCATGTCTACCTGCCACCTATGAACAAACAGTGGAAAGTTCAGGAAACTGAATTGGTACCTACTACCACCACTATGCATCTGTGTGTAGGTTTCTATAAAAATGATTGGACAGAGATTGCTGTACTTTTCCCCCAGATGCTATACCTAATATGAACATACAGTGCAGGTTCAGAACTAGGTTATGTTCTGATACAACAATAAAGCAAACAAGCATTTTGCCCATGGCCGGTTTGGGCTCCCCCAAAATTTACAACCCTATCAGTTGTAAAACCTATAACCAACCTGAAAAGTTAAGGAAAAGGGCAGGAATTAAGCCATAATTAACCAATTTCTTAATTTTCAAAAACTGTCCACTGGGCAAAGTGGAAAACAAAGAGAAAATCGGTGAAGGCTCTCCTGAATACAACATTGCATACAGTCCATATAAGCCCACTCCTCACTTTTGCGCTCATTATTTTCTAAATCCCATAAATTTCAGAAAAGTGCAAAAACAAATGAAATAGATATATAAAAATGTCCAGGGTTTAATGTCCCTTTGTCTCTCCCTGCATTTTTTTTTCCCCATCTTGACATTCTATTCTCGTTCTGTATCTATTTTATCCTTTGTGCTGTTACACTTTCATATTTTCTCCATCATTCCTCCCCTTTTATTCCCCATTACTTACCTACCCTCAACATTTATTCCTTTGTGTTATTCCTTAATCATTCCTTAATCATCTCATACTTCTGACCTGCTCCCGGTCAAGATCACTGCTAACCTTACTGTAAAGAACCTCTCTGGATATTTCTGTTATTTACAGCACACCTTAGAAAAGTCCCATACAAAATTTTAGTGTAAAATCTATTTTAAATTTAATGAAATAAAATAAAGATCATTACATTCAATGTCCCATGGCTAGTGATAGGGATCCAAATATGCTGGTTTAAGGGGGTTGTTTGCCTTTAACTTTTAGTATAATGCAAAAAGTGATATTCTGAGACAAATTGCAATTGGTTTTTAATTTTTTATTATTTCTCATTAAGGAGTTATTTAGCTGTTTATTCAGCAGCTCTCCAATTTGCAATTTCAGTAATCTAGTTGCTAGGGTCCAAATTCCCCTAGCAATAATGCATTGATTTGAATGAGAGACTGGAATATGAATAGGAGAGGGCCTGAATACAGAAACAATTAATAAAAAGCAGCAAAATAATACATTTGTAGCTTTACAGAGGTATTTTTTAAGATGGGTCAGTTAGCCCCATTTGAAAGAGTCAGGAGAAAAAGACAAATTAAAAAAATTATATTAAAAAAAAAAAATCATGAAGACCAAGTGTAAAGTTGCTTAGAATTGGTCTTTCTATAACACAATAAAAGTTAATGAAAGGTGAACCTCCCCTTTAAAATCTTTTGACATGATCAAATTATTGCTTCACTGATATAAAATTTTAGAGAATTGATGACAAAAGTATATAAATTTACCTTTGTAGAGGCCAAATTATATAATCAGCATCTGAATCACATCAACAAAGAAGAACAATTATAATTACTGTCAGGGTAACTGTAAATATGAGAGAAAGCAGGGCCCAGACATAGCAGGAATATTGAGGTAAACAGAAGAAGCAGCTTCTCAGAAGACTATAATCGATTCTTTTCAGAAGCAACCTGAGCTGAAATGCTTGTTGAGTAATGATGGATATTATAGAATTACAATAATATACAATTAAAATAAATGAACAACAAGTTTATAAAATAATTCACAGCATCTTGAGCGATGTCAGAAATCAGTGTTGTGCCATATTGCAGAGGCAATGTACCTGTAGCATTTTGTTTTTTTCAAAAGGACATGTTCCTATATAACACCTGGTTACATTAGAATTTACAAAATCGACTATATATGTGTATAGTATTGGCTGTATGCGAACGGAAAGCAATATAGCAACGGGGTGCGAAACAGGGTCCCTGTGTTTACAAGTGTACCCATTGACCCTATTTGACAAATTATTCATGGGCTGGCATTTTATTGCTTACCATCTACTATGGGGGTGCCATCCTAATGCTATAGCCTAGGGGCTTAGTGTGATCTAGCTTATTTTAAATCATTATTTCTATTTTCTTTTAAAGTTCATGTAAAGGCAAAAAACAAAATCCCATTTTTACTTTCTTTAATGAAAAAGAAATGTATCTCCAATGTACTTTAATTAGAAAATGTGAAGAAACCTGACTGTATGCAGTGAAATCCTCCATTTACTGCTGTGGATAGGAATTGTCAGACGGTCCCTTACTGCTCTGCAGGGAAACAATCATACTTATAAACAGCAGGGGGAGCCCCTGCCTTACTTCCCAGCCAGAAGTAAACTCAAGCAGCTTTGTTTGTTTCCTTGTAGAGCAGTCTGCGACTGTGTAGAGATTTATATTGGTTTTTATTTTTGCCTTTACATCCCCTTTACTGTTTCCAACTCCAGCTGCAGGGACAGAAACCACAGAGCCAGATTAAAACAGATAAAATGGGATTCTATTTGAAGGATTATTTTGCTGCAGCCACTGGTTCTGCAGAGTTGGAGAAAGTTTATATTAAACAGTACAAAAACTATAAAATCCACATTAGATTACATGACAACACGGGACCCAGTGCAGTCTGTATATTCTGATTCTATTTTAGACTTTAGTTCCCCTTAAATGTGTATTTTTATTTACATTGCTGGGCCTGGTCTGGTGCACCTGCTGGGAGATGAAGGGAGGCACCTGAACCCTGCTTATCCCTACTCTCTATGAATTCTTTGGAAAACACCATTTCTAGCTGGTAAGTGCTTCAAGGTACAGAAATGGGTTGACCCATTTTGCATGTGTGCCCATACTGTATTTTCTTTGTTGAGACGATTAAAATTTTGGTACAGGTTTGGGGTCCGTTATCCAGAAAACCCATTATCCAGAATGCTCTGAATTACTTGAAGACAAGTTTCCCACAGACTCCATTGTAATCAAATAATCCACGTGTCAAAAATAATTTCCTTTTTTCTGTAATAATAAAACAGTACCTTGTACCTGATCCAAACTAAGATATAATTAATCCTTACTAGAAGCAACATCCGCCTAGTGAGTTTTTTTAACGTTTAAATGATTTTCAGTAAATTTAAGGAATGAAGACCCAAGTTACAGAAAGATCCATTATCTGGAAAACACCAGGTTCTGAGCATTCTGGATAACAGGTCCCATACACGTAGAGGGAAAGAATCTTGGTTTCTGTAAAAACTCAATTTCCTTTAGGGATATACTGTAGTCAAAAGTGTTAGCATTTATAAATATTCCAGCACAGATTACAAAGGCAGATAATGAAAGTTTACATACAGTAAGAGTAGTGTGTGAAGCCTAGGGCACCCAGTATGAAATAGCTGACAACATCTTACAGATTGGAACCACCTCTTGATTTCAGTGTCGGACTGGCCCGGCGGGATACCGGGAAAATACCCGGTGGGCCCCGACCCTAGTGGGCCCCCGCCGGGCCAGACCCCCTCTCCCAAACAGTTTTTTTTAAAAAAAATAAACAAAATTTCGGCGGATCGCAGCGCCGTGCGCATGCGCGCCTTTTACGCATGCGCGTCTAGCGCCATTTACGCATGCGTGCCTAGCTCCGTTTGCGCATGCGCGATGCGCCGCCTGGGCAATTATGCCGAGCGGCGATTCGCCTAGGTAGCGGGGGTAAGAGGGGGGCCCTGGACACCAGTCCCGGTGGGCCCCGGGCACCCCAGTCCGACCCTGCTTGATTTTAACACTTGTGACATAATATGTCACCTTGTTTTGGAACTCAGAACTCTCTGTACTGGCACAGAAACCCACAGTGCCCTTTAAACATCAGGAAGAACATGGGCACAGCTGGAAATTCTCTCATATTTTGCCACCCATTAAGACTAAAGGAACAGCAATTTAATTTGAAGCAACGTAGGGGGTTCTTCACAGTCAGGACAGTGAGGTTGCGGAATGCACTGCCGGGTGATGTTGTGATGGCTGATTCTGTTAATGCCTTTAAGAGGGGCTTGTATTTCTTGGACAAGCATCATATTCAAGTCTATATATGTGATACTAAATGATACGCAATATGTTGGCGCTATATAAATACATGTTAATAATTAATATAGATATTGGTATATATAGTTTATGTGAGTGTGTGGAGGGGTCGATGTGAGTGTGTGTGTTGAACTAGATGGACTTTGGTCTTTTTTCAACTCAACTGAACGATGTAACTATATATTTAGTTAATTATATGTTCAGACTAGCTAAAGTGTATTATGAATATTATCTAATTTCAGTTCCAATTTTTTTCTAATCGATTAAAGCTACAAACACCATATAAGCCTAAATCTGAAACTCGTATTCAAGGGGAACTAAAGTATAAAATATAATGATGCAAGAAATGCTGTATTTTGTATACTAAACAAAAACATGAACTTACTGCATCAGAAGCCCAATTAAACAAATGAATTATGTTTTCAAAATTGGCCGCAGGGGGCTGTCATCTTGTAACTTTGTTAAACATCTTTGCAAGACCAAGACCTTGCACATGCTCAGTGTGGTCTGAGGTTCAGTTGGAAGGTTAAGGATCATCATAAATAATCAAAACAGCACAAGTCAAATAATATCTTCCAGAAGCCGATACAGCAAGACTGATTAATAATCAGAATATGTAGACTGCACTGGGTCTGCGGGTACAAATCTCTACACAGTCACCGGCTGCTTTATAGGGAAATAAACAAAGCTGCTCGAGGTCAGGGAAGTAAGGTGGGGGCCATTTGAAAGTATGATAGTTTTATTGCAGAGCAGTTAGGGACTGTCTGAAGTTTCCTATCCACAGCTGTCAGAGCAAGTAAAACAAAGGGGGAATTTCATTGCATACAGTCAGGTTTCTTATAAAAACGGTATGCATTTTTTAATTTAAGTATATTGGAGATAGATTTCTTTTTCATTAAAGAAAGTAAAAATTAGATTTTATTTTTTTGCCTTTACATTCCCTTTAAAGGACTTTTCAAAATCACATTCAGTGTAATTGTAATAACATAACAGCTAAAAAGTACATGATTGGTCATTTATTACAGGATATACAGTATTCAGAATGAATAGCATTGCCAGGAAACCAGTTGTGGCTTAATTGTGTCAGCATGCTATATTAGGCTTAATCATACAACCTATTAACTAATATACAGTAACTAAATTAAGAGGATAATGAAGGAAAATGTAACTGGATAGCTCCTTAGATAAAACTGTGCAGCAAATTCACATCAGAGACTGATAGCAGTGCAGGTATGGGACTTACTATACATTGGTTTATAGGTATGGGTTTTAAGACATTTTTAGAACATAGTGTGTAAAATCTAATAAAAATCTCAAGCCTTTGCTTGTAAATGGACGCTGCAGGTCAGTGACATTTGTCTGGGTCTGGTAATAGGAATAACAGGTTATGATTTGATGTCTGGGCTTCTTAATGGCACTCCCACGTGTGAAAATCTGGACACCATTTTATGTCTTTATTCTCAATCTTTTGTTCGCCTTTTCCAAGAACATTAAGATATTGGTACACTTTTCTAATGTTTTTCTTGTTATATCAGATCAATATTTCATTTTTTAAAATTATTTATTTCAGAATTGTATTGGTTTCACATCAAACCAACCAGCAGAAATACCTGTGGCACACTATCTGTTGTTCTGTATCACCTGCCTGCATCCTCTAAAAATCAGATCTGGACTTTATGACTTCCCACCTATATTTGCCATTGACACCTCACATTAACATTGTTTTTTAAATCAAAAGTCCTTTTTAATGTTTCATTGATCTTTGTACTATATTGATCTTTGCTTTAATAACAAACAAATGTTTTTAGGCATAGATGATACACTCATGGCCCTGAGTAAATGAGTAAATTGGCTTTTCACTCAACTAACTTTCAAATTCCTAATAAATAAACATAAATAACGAGTACCAAACTGCATATTCTTAACATCAACAACCTACAGTCTATGCCATCCCCATATGGAAAACACAGCCACAAGTGAGGTCACGCTAAAATTCTGTGCATATTGATGCCATTCATTAATGGTACTTGCACTTAAACATCTAGCTGCGTTTAGCACAATGCCTGATGCTTTGTATACAAGTGCATCTATTGATGCTGAGGATTCCTATATTTGGAAGTAACTACAGGTATGGGACCTTTTATCCATAAGGCTTGTAATCTGGGATTTTCCAGATAAGGGATCGTTCCATAATTCAGATCCCCATACTTTAGGTCTACAAAAAAATATTTGAACATTAAATAAGAGTCCCATTTATCAAAGGTCACATTTCGAATTCATATGAATTTTTTTTAACTCTAATTAATTAGAATATAATTCAAATTCAATTGGAAGGTTATTTGATGAAAAAATCGAATATCTAAAACTCAAACTAATATTACTGACCCGAAAACTTGAATTGAATTCAAATCGAATTTGAATAAACTCGAATCAAATTTTTTCTCTGAATGTCATGAAGGCTATAAACATCTTCAAATGGGTTACTGGACCTCTCCCATTGTCTTATACATGAACTCAGCAGGCTTTAGGTGGCGAATTCGAATTGTTCCAATTGTCAAGGTTTGATAAATTCTCGAATTTGAATTCAAATTCGAATCGACTTTGGATTATTCACAATTCAAATTCGAGAGTGTTGACACAAAAAAATGAATGGGAGGTGGGCTTCCCGTAATTCTGAGCCTTCTGGATAATTGGTGTCCAGATAACAAATTCTATATCTGTACAGGTTCCCGCATTAGGTTACATCAATAAATGCAACAGAGTTGCCCCAAAATAATCACACTTTGAGGGAATTTCAACACAGCGTGCCAAAAGTAAAAAAAATCCCCAGAGTCACTTTTGACTACAATTTGCCAATTCAGAAAAATGCATAATCTGTTTAATGCAAATTGGCTCAATGACAACTGAAATTGTAGTATGGCCACACCTTGCAATTTGCACACTGCACTGCATTTATAAATTACCCTCGTTACCTACACAGGTAAGAATGAGTCCATGGGTCGCCATATTGCTTTCAAAATGTTTTTTCTATCACTGAAACGTTCAGAATTTTTTGCTTTAAATTTCCCTATGTGGAAGAAGACAGAATTGGATTTTCATGTGCTTTTTAGCACCACTAGGCAGAGGGGTTTATGTAGAAGTAGAATAAACTCACCAATGGGTCCTTCTAAAAATAATAATTATTATGGGCTATTATCCACAATTTTCCAGTGTGCCTGAATTTCTGTTTTGAAGTTTCAAAATACAAAAGCATTTCTAATGAACATTCATTTTTTCAAAACACAATTAGATATCTAGATTGCCGTTTCTCCATAAAACATTGAGGCTAAACTAATTTTTCTGCTTGCATCTCCTTAGTTCTAACAGTGCCAGGCAAACAAACAAGTAAATTGCAGCTAATTATTCTGCAGAAAACTATCCCAGATGCAGCAGTAGAAAATGAGGGCTCTGTTTTCTTTCCCATCAGACATGTACGATGGGACTGTTCATTGAGTTTCTATTTCAGTTTTCAAGAGTCTTGGGTAAATGGGTTTTATGAAATTTTCTTGCAAAGTGAGATTGTGGCGTATAAAATTGAATTTAAACTACATAACAATTTCTGCAAAGAATTTCAGAGTACACCGTGATAAGATTTCGGCAGACAATATATGCAATTTTATACAAGCTTATACAATTATATAGAAACTAAAATGCAAGCAATTTTCTTTATAAAATGGGAACGGTAATCTATATTATTGTGTGCATTATCATGGGGACATAACCAGTGATGCCATGGTATATCCTATATTCTAAAAGTCAAAGTTTTTAAACCAAGTTCTGAAGAGGAAAACCACATTCAAACAAGCGACCCACATCCAAGTCAACCTATATGTTCAACATATAAAAAGGAGTATATAGAGTTAATGTTGTGCAGTTTAGCTCCGGAAGACATGATGGTGGCAGATTTACTAAAGGGCGAATTGTCTCCAGGGACCGCTTCGCATCCATCGCAACACGGCAGAAACAAATGTGATCAGACTACACCAATTCACTAAAATTAGTTTTGACGTGATCGCCGAACGCTGGTGACTTTTCGTTAGCATTACTTCGGCAATGTGAGCATTTTATAGTGAAGATGCGAAACTTCGCTAGGGGACTTGTGCTCAGGTCAATTTGCATAGGGCGGGAAATTAAAAGTTTTATGCACGTCTTCAAGAGTCTTTATGTTAAATGTTGGTGCATTATCTTGCAAATTACACTTTTTAAAACACATGTCCAGGGAACCTTGATAAAGACAATAGAGTTATTGTCCAACACATGTGCTAACTGTAAAATTAATGTTCCATATGTTAGCAAATGTAAGGGGAAAACCGGTCACCCAAAAAAAGTTTAAGTTTTAGGCAATAAGGCTGAAAAAAGGAAAAGACACCAGCGTTTTTTGGACTTTGATGCATTTTCGGGTCACAAAATATAATGTAAGTGACAGATGATTGAGGAAGATCTATCTACTTTAATGCACTTCGTCTGGTTTGAGGTGGCAAAGGCAATTCTGGCGAAAAAGCTAACGTTCAGTAAAATCTGCACTAAGTGAATCTGCGGAGTAATGACCGTTTGCCATGGTGATAGAGTGTGAATGACCGCTAGCACCAGTCTCTTTTGCTAGGGAATTGGCGCCTGCGCAGGTTAGTAAATCGGTGATGTCCCTGCGGGCGGTAATGCTAGTGAATTGTCGATAGCATTAGCCACTTCGCCCTGTAGTAAATCTGCCCCATACTTTCTATTAGGAGGGAAGTCATAGAGGAACTTATAAGGGGTTATTTACTATTTGCAAGCAACAACCATTCTACACCTAATACTGCCCTGAGACAGCCTAGCCAATGCTGTGCCCCCCAAAATTAATTTCTTATGACCACAGTGGGTTAAGGGTGAGGGGGCATTACTAGGGGACAATACATATGATGCCATGATATTGTACTATATTAAAGTTAATATAGTACAATATCATCGCTAGCAAAAATTTGCCAAAAATCCAATCTGCATGGAAATTGACAATTTACTAACTGGCGTAGAGGACAATTCGCTAGAGAAAGAGTATTAAATAGATACTGACACCAGAAATTAAACTCTTTTTTTTTTACATCTATTATAATATCGCCTTTGAAATCTATTTATAACTTTGCAATAAAGTATTTGCACAATGCTTTTACATCAACTGTCTGGTATCCCATGTTCCTGTATGGGACAGTCAGTTTGGCAAAACATTCAGGTTTAGAAACTTCAACTAACAATAACTTACAAAAACAAACGTCTCAGCAACAAACGATCAACATGACCTATAGGTAACTTTTAGGGGCAGATTTATCAAGGGTCAAATTTGAAGTAGAAAATACTTCGAAATTCGACCATCGAATTGAAATACATCGAATTGAAAGTATTTTTCAGCAAAATTGACAATACTGCGGTCAAAGGAACATCGTTTGATCTCACAATTAAATCCTTTGAATCGAACAATTAGAAGGATTTCAGCGATCGATCAAAGGATTTTCTTTCGACCTCTAAAGACTTAGAAAAATGTTGTAGAATGTCCCCATAGGCAAACATAGGACTTCGGCATGTTTAATATGGCGAAGTATTGAAGTCGAAGTTTTTTAAAGAGACAGTACTTCGATTTATGAAGTCGTAGGATTTTACTTTGAATCGAAGTCTAATTCAAAGTCGTAGTATACTATTTGATGGTCGAAGTAGCCTATTCGATGGTCGAAGTATCCAAAAAATTATTTCGAAATTCTGCGTTTTTTTCTTCACAAATTCACTTCGACCCTTAGTAAATCTGCCCCTTAATGTATATTTTAAAATTTACTTTTTTAGTGTCAGCATCACTTTAAGGCAGGGCCAGGGCACCAAATGCTAGTGCCCCCCTTCCCCACATCACATGGCCTATACCCCCTACTCAACTTGTGCATCCAGATTGCCGATTGAGATGGGCCGAAACTAGGGGAAGGCAAGCAGACGAGGTATATGTCTGGAATCCCCCTCCCCCTGTTGCATGTGTAATGTAGTATAAAATCAAAATTTAAAAAAACACACATTTTTCAGAATTTATTATACCCCGAGGATGGAAAAAGTCTAAATCCGAAAATCCGGCATCTCAGACCTGCCAAGGTTGCATATAAATCAATGGGAGAAGTCCCAAAGATTTTTTAATCTGCGCTGGGTTTCTGGTGGAAATTCCGAAAAAATAGTATTTTTCATGATTTTTTCCCACTAACAAAATTTTCGGGAAATTGTATTAATAAATAAGAGATAAAAACATGTGCGGATTTGGTCGGAGTTTTTTTCAGAAAATATTGAATATTTCGGAATTTGATAAATGGGCCTCTAGGTGTAACCAGCAAAGAGGCAAGAAGTCAGAGAGAAAGGTATGTATTTATTAATGCCTCTAAAATTTACATAAACAGATGTAAAACAGCTAATGCATAATAACACTACAAATAGTCAACAAAGGGTGCAGTACAAAACTACAAAGTAATGAGCATTAATAAACTTATATAATAGGCTCATTGTGGAAATAAGACTGCTGCTGAATGCAAGACCGCTCATTTAAATATTTACTAATGACACAATATAATATGTATTATACTATTAATATGTATTATACTATTCACACTGTGACCTTGCAACGTGCTTCATTACACAGTGACATAAGCTCTCTCTATCCCCATCATTAAAAACACATTTGTAATGGTACATTCGTACAAATACACAATGAATTTCCCTGTTACAATTTGGCATCCATTTGCCGCCTGATAAATACATGAGTGATGGCTGTATTGAATATTTCTCTTATCTGACTTCAAAACATTCTGCGCCTTGATTTTCAGTGGACAAAAAAATTGGACATTAACCATATTTATAAAAGCATTATTATTTCTCATGTTCTGAAAATGTCCTTTGGTTAGTCAAGCTTATGGACTCAGCAGATATAAAACAGAATTTAGTAAATGTCTCAGACAGAAGTAATGAAAACAACAAAATAATATAATCCTGCAGAAATGGTTCTAACTTTTCTGATTTTCTGAAAATCTAATTTTGTGATTCATTTAAATACCTGTCTCTTAAGTATGTCATTTTTTAAAAACCGTATTCCTTCTTCAAGAAATAAGCTTTAAAACTTTTATTTTTAGCTGGATTAAGACTAAATGGGGTCCCAGGAAATGTAGTGCTTTTAGACTCCCCACCTTGGCCCCCATTTTAAAATAAACAGAAGGGTAGAAACAATAATATGCTTTGCAAAAAAATGTTTGATCCTGCCTACTTTATGACCACACCCTGACATACCATGCTCATTTTACGATAACAGATTCTTTCCTATGTTTGTAATGGTGGCATCAGAAGCACAAAGTGCACCAGAAGACTAACAGAGTGACCCCTACCATTTCATGACATATTGTGGCCCAAACCATTCCATGCCAGTAAGATCACTACAAAAATGAATGGGTTGAAAGCATGATTGAAAAGACAAATTAATTACTACAGCCCAGTTCTAAAACTTGCTAAAAAGCTGCTATTCCATTGCAATTCATCATAATGTAGTTTAAAAAGTACTTCTAAATAAAATTCTTAACTTGCTAAACATGTCCCTTACATTTATTTTGCAGCCAGAGATGCTCAGAGGTTGAAAAGATAACAGTACTCAGCTCAACTATAGCCTATGGTTGGCAAATATTGTGGTCCACGGACTGTCATAAACACACATTAGTAGCCTGGAAGGAGCAGGACTGTGGTCAGGCCACAGACAAAGTTGTAGGCAAGAGCAGTGAGATAGTACTAGAATGTGATGCTGCTTTAATTGCTCTTCCCAAAGAATTCCCAAGCATTTTTATTTGCTAGGTGGCCTGCCCCCACCCCTCCCCTTCGTCATATGCATGAGCATGCATCGTTGCAACAATGATGACGTGGCACCAATCTAGGAACAGCCCAGCAGTGCAAGTAATGTGATGGAAACAATTGGATGTGTGATCCAATTGCATCACATTCACTCCTGAATTTGACATTTTTGCAGCCAAGACCAGGCCCCTAAAACTAGTTGGGGCTCTAGGCAAGTTTGTTGATAACAGAGGAAAAAGTAACAAGTGCCACAGTGCTAGATTGAGAGTGGAAACTGGCAATGTGCAGTAGGAAGTGAAATCAAGGCCTTCTGAGACTCTAGCCTGAGCGCCATATTACCAGTGATGTACGGGTTGAGCTGAAACCCGTGGTGACCCATGAGTTGATCAAAGGTTGGGCAGGTGCGGCTTAAAATTTTGGCCATCCATTGCAGGTTAGGGTTGGGTGCTGGTCAGACTGGGAAAATACCTTACTTCTCTGGACCTGATAAATCGGTGTCTTAGAATCAGAGGTACGCACAGAAACAGAGTAAAGGGCGAGATGCTGCGGGTACAGGTCAGGTCCTATAAGGGCACAATTTTGCAGGTTAGGGTTGGGTGCAAGTTGACATTTTTTATGACCTACACATTACTAATCTGTGCTATATTTTGTTTCTTGCCCAATTGCTAACTACTGGGCTCTGAAGTAAGCAGCACAAACTGTTTCTGCACCCACAGGTCGGCTACAAATATAAATCAGTTTTAGGGGTATGACACCTCCAATAAAGGAAAACTTGCAAGCCCATTGTAAACTGACAGTCATGTCAGGGGTGTGCTTTGAGCATTTGCATTGAACAGAAGTTTAAATAAATAGAAAGTTTACTACTTTTATAAAAACACATTCAACCCTCTTTAGCTACAACAAACACTGAAATTCAGAAGACTGAAACAATATGTATCTATAATGGTGTAATATCAATATCCATATGATGTATCTAAAATTACCGTCAATGATTGTGGAAGCTATACTGCAAGCATGTGCTCTACCTCTTCTTGTTTTTAAATTTAAAAAAAAGGTTACAACTTTCCTATATACAGTAATTAAAATGTTTTTCATGTTATTTTGTAAACGTATTTGTGAATGAAAGCAGATTCTGTTTCTTCCAAGTGCCTCCTCTGATTTCCATGATTAGTTTCCAATATCAGACTGGGCCAGTGGGACATTGGGGCAAAAGGTGTTGGGCCCGGCCCTTGTGGGGCTAGCTGCATGCATGGTACTGGGGTGGGGAAATTGGTTTGCTTTGGGGGTGCTGGGACATCTGGGCTGGGGTGGGGGTCTCCAGTCTGGCACTGCCGGTTAAGACTCCAATTCCCACAATCATGTTGATAAAAGAAAAGGAAAATAACAGAGGCATGGAAGGAATTATGGGAACCAAAGTCTTGGTTATGTGAGTGCATTGAATAAAACACAGGCACTTTCTAAGCTATGTTTGGTTCCATTAAATGGTGAGGCACTATGGTAAGAACAAAATACTCTAAAAGCCACAAGAAGGAAATAAAAGAGCTACTCTTCCTCTGCAACCATATGTCATTGAGTACAGTTACATGAATTCTCCTCATTATCTCTGCACCCTCATCCGTTTCCAAATTAACGTATAGCTCCATTCCCATCTTTATTTTCCTACTTAAAGAAAATGGTGATGTCATAAAAGCACATAATGATCATAACTGCCACCCACATCCTGTGTTTCAAGGAATTACTCTAGGGTCATGTTTAATAAATTAAATGCTATTTGCAGGATGACCAGAATGTTGGTTAATAACTGTTATTTCTGTTGGGTACAAGAAAATCAATGACTTCCATCTACTTACTAGGTTATCACTTTTAATGATAATCACAAAAAGTAGCTAGGAATGAAAAAGGAAGATTTTGACAGTTTATACAATGAAATTTATGTTGGGTTTACTAAGCTGAAACTAAGCATGTCATGTTATTTTATTTTGGGTTTATTTGGGCTTTATATACTATCAAAGTGAGAATAAAATACATTGATATTTAAGATAAATACAAGGAGTAAGTTGAATATTACTTATGGGGTGCTAAGCGGATGGATGTTTAGCTTTCTGAATGTAATAATGTTTATATGCCCAGATGAATCCTCTGCATGAACTACGCTGCCAGATCTTGGCAATATATATCTCTCTCTAATTAACTCTGTGCCCTTTACCTAACATGATTTAGAGGTGGCATATTAACTTTTTTTCATAGCCCATAAAAAGATTTACATGACAATAAGGGGACATTGGAAAATATTCCCATTTATTAGAATCAACGCATGCCATTTATTAGAATCTTGCCAAAGAAAAGACGAAGCAGAGGGTAGAGACTCCGAGAATTGGTACACAGTGTCCATCTATGCCATAATCACAGGTAATTGTCAGTGCTGTTATCTATCTTTTGCCTTCACATTGCTTTAAAGTACCTTTAATTGAATTGCTGTAATTTCTGCCCTCCCTTAATGCAGTGACTTGTGGAGTGGAAATGATTCAGTGACGTCTGAGTCCCTCACATGCACCCCCCAGAGAGAGGGGGACAAGTCCATGGCTGCCTGATGCTGACCATAAATACAGGACCCCTGGCAGGCTCAGCACCCCAGGGAGATTGGCAAGTCATGCAATGCAGTGATATTTCTGCTGTATGAGGGTGTTGGATCACTGAGCAGTTCTACTCCTCCTGTATGTCACCTGGGAGCACTTGTTGCGCTCTCCTGCCACAACGAAAAGGAGGAAACTACAAGCAAATCTCATCAAAGCCTCTCAAGGTTCAGATTTATTTTTTTATTATTTCGTTCTTATTGGTTAAAGTTTCTTTCAGCAATGTTCCTTTCTTCCGTCAGCCTTCCTTCTATAACACATATACTTTCTGCATCTCTTTCTTTTAATATTTGCCTTTGTTTTAGCTTTACTAAAATAAATCAGGCTGCTGCTTTAAAAAAATATTTCCTGTGCAATAATACCCAGTTATTTACTGTCAGTACTAGCTAATTCAGATAAATATAGATATACAGTAATTTCTTGGTAAAAGCAGGCTCAGGCTCCCCTTTTGTAAAGGATCAGTGTTTAATTTTAAAGATCATTACTCGTCTGTGTTTTAGTATTGTTTATTTTGTACCATTCTTTTGTGTTCAGTTTTCTACTATGTTATTTCATCCTGATGATCCCAACACAATGTGGGTCTCAACAGAAGAAAAAGGGGGCTGATTTATGGACTATGGTAACTTATAATCAATTTGTTTTGTGCAGCCAACTAAAAATTAGAAAATGTAGGGAAAAGCCTGATTGAACAGTATTGTTCAATTTAGACCCAGGTTCTGTAAGGAATATTAATTGAAGAGTTCATTTATTTACAAAGGTCACTATGGCAGGAGCAAAGTTAAATTAAAGCAGAAGAGCTTGCGTTCACATTGATTTTCCACTTAATTTTTCTATAAATGATCCATGAATCATAGTGGCATATATTTTTTTCTACACACGATTTGTATTGTTACATGAAGGTACTGCCATACTGCCTGCTTTATGTAAAAGGAAATCTTTACACATTGAACTTGACACATCTACACCCTTATTAATAGTCTAGCGCTATGAATATAGCTACTGGTACTAGCAGCAATGTATCTTTAAAATACATTAATGGTGTGGGCAGGGGGACCAAACAATGCAACATATAATACTTGCATAACTTTTCAATGTGTTTTAAGTTATTTTCAATGTACTTGCTCAAAGCAGCATTTTCTTATCCCTTTCTGTTCTCTGATCCTGACTTAAAACAATATAGCAGATGCCAGGTGTCCTCCTGCATAATATATCAAATCATTTTCAGATGATCCTGCATGTACAGTTGCTTTATATTCATTTCCCTAGAATGCCAGATAATCAGATACCATACATCACTTCTACCTAATGGCTGATATTTAGCAAATAAGGTTTAAAAGATCAATGGCATAAGCTTTTGTCATTATCTCTGTGGTGCAGAACGTGGGGGTTACTTGATCCCTTTCTCCCTTCCTGGTGTCTTTGGTCCCTGACATTTTGGGGATGGGATGTTCTTTTATTTGGTGCCTCATTGTCCAAGAGCAGTTTTGAGCCAATAAAAGTTAAGAATTTTACACTTAGAACATTGAAGGAATTATAAAAATACCATTTGGATTTGCAATAAAATTGTCCAATTTACATTCATTGAACAAGAAATATTTTATCGGACAATAATGTTACATTTTGTTCCATATAAAATGTCCACCTAGCTGTTCTGAACAGTAATAACATAAGCAATACTTAAAATGTATTATTTTATTAAATAAACCAAGTTCAGGAAATTCTTTGCATGAGCTGGTGCTAATTTAATAAGGATAATAAGAAGAGCCAGGCCATGAAAAAGGGATGTTTTGATAAGAACTCATAATCATAATCATTTATATGACTTAGGTTATACAATATATAAATATGGAGTATGGAGAGGATCATTTAGATTCAAGTGATTGTCCAATCATTATATTTTATTAAATGTTCAGCCATCAGTCTTTCTCATCTAACCATTTTTTGTTCACCTTCATCTTCATTCTGCCTTTTTGTTTTTTTTCTTTTTCTTCCCATCACTATAATTCTTTCTCCCTTTTTTTCATTCTTCTCTTTTCTCCTACAACATTTTTTTCAATCCTACTATCTGCTCTAATTCATAGATAACAGTTGTCCAGTTCCTTTAAAAGATAATAAACTTTGGGTGTTGTTTGTGATTAGATTATGGTAAATCTGGAGAGTTTCCTATGGGTCATGTCACACTTTTTATTTTATATATATATATATATATATATATATATATATATATATATATATATATATATATATATATATATATATATATATATATATATATATATATATATATATATATATATATATATATATATAGACATTCCTATACTCAAAGCAAGATAAACACCCTGCACACTACAGGTATGGACCTGTTATCTAGAATGGTCAGGAATTGGGCCATAATTTGGCTCTCCATTCCTTATGTCTGCTAAAAAAATCATTTCAGCATTAAATAAGCACAATAGGATTATGTTTCCTCCCATAAGGTTTAATTATATCTTAGTTTGGATTAAGTATAAGGCACTGTTTTATTATTACAGAGTAAAAGGAAATCATTTTTAAACATTTTTATTACTTGATTAAAAGGGAGTACATGGGAAATGACTATCCCGTAATTCAGAGCTTTCTGGATAACACGTTTCCAGATACCTGTACATAGCACTTATATGTGCGTATAAATAATCCACTTGTAATTGAAAATAGATTTTTTTGTACATTATTACAGTATATTCAGCCAGCTTAGTTCATAGCAAAATGATTGACAGCACCCGCCTCTATTGCAAAAGATTATATTAAATAGTGCAAAAAAAATACATCACCATTCACGTACTGTACACATTTATTGCAATGTTTAGAGTCTGAAAAGACTCTCTTTCTCAAGCCATGTGAACAATGGTTCAAAACTATCCCCCTCTTCTAAATGGTTCCAAACTAGCAAGAGTCTGAATAGCTTTTTAATATATACAGTATAATATATTTTTAACTATCTAGTATCTATCTATCTATCTATCTATCTAGTATCTGTTTATCTACATAAATATAAAGAACAAACTGTAGACCTTAAGAATACTGTAGACTTGGAAATTAATGGTTTAGTTGCATATCTCTGCACTCTTTCAAGTTTATTAATAAACTTCATAAGGACTTCATAAGGCCTTACCAGGGAATGACACAGCCTAGAGATGCTTTGCTGGCATGGAACTTAAAATATTCCTTATCTTAGTTAGCAACCATCTGTGTGGTACTGTATCATATGCTTTAAATGAGAACTAAACCCTAAAACTGAATACGGGTAAAAATGTCATATTTTATATACTGAACTTATTGAAACAGACTAAAGGTTCAGCATGACTGTAGTAGTAATGACTCGGGTGTTCAAATTTGCCATAGGAGTTTTCCATCTTGTATTTTGCTAGGAGTGTCTGTGACACGCACATTCTCAGTGAGCTTTGAGTAGCTGTTTAAATGCTAAGCTTAGGGGTCATCTCAAATCATCAAGCCAAAAAATGTGGTTATGTGCTGGTTATATAAATAGATGTTACAGCAGCACAGGGCATGTGAGTGAATCAGCAAAAAAGAAGATGGGGAGCTATAGGGGCATCTTTGGAGGCACAGATCTTTACTGCTAAAGGGACGTGGTTGCCTTGGGCTGGTACAAAAGCCCAAAATATAATGTACAATATTTATGCCCTGCTTCTATAATTAAGCTTACGTTCCCCTTTAAGTAGATCACATCCAATTTCATCCCAATGTCCAGGTTTCTGCTTACCTCCTTATAGAAGGCAAGGCACACATTTATCTGGATTGTCATTTGCAATTTATCCAAGTATCTTTTCCCTTATTACCCCTTCCAAAAGCTTTCCTACTATCCTACTAAACTAAGAGGCCTATAGTTTTTAGGATGAGAATGAAATCTTTTTTTTGAATAATGGAACCACATTATCAATTTCACCAATTTCTTCAATTTCCTCAATCAAACAGCCACGGAGCTTATTCATTATCTCCTATATACCGGTATAACCTGAGCGTTTTCTCCTTTGAATGGCTGTCCCCCAAGGCAACAGAGCAGCTTATTTATATACTACTAAATAACTATAGTAGTGTTTCTGAAGCAAACACACCAGTTACCAGTGCAGGCCAACAGTACATTATATTTAAACTACTTTAATACACATTTATTTATTTGTGTTATTGTTCTTTTGAAAAGGAAACCTTCATTAAAGGGTTTCCCTTTTCTATAAACAGATGAAAAATAACAGTTTATAATATATGCTTTATCCCTGTTCTTATCATCTAGTGATACCAAGGGCTTTACTCCATCTTGCTTCATTTTTTTTTCTTGATATACTTAACAGTAAAGTATGTTTTTTAATAGAATATGTCAAATTGAATAAATGATCTTAATATTTTTTTTTCAGATGCACAAGTGCAACTGTCTGCTACTGGTATCTCTAGTCCTGTGTGCTACAATCTCACAGACATTCGGACTAGTTTTAACAGTAAGTCCAACTTGTGATGTGCTGTATGCATTTTCCTCTGTCTTCTCACTGTATTTCTTCCTCTTGAGTATGGTGTAGCTTAACTCATGGGAGTTTATTTCAGATATTTATACTATAGCCCCCAAAAATCCCAAAGCCCCATTTGATAAGCATGTCACTTAAAGTTAATGGGCCCACAGCAAAATCTTTTGAATGAGTTCTCATCCTTAAAACTTGCATAAGCGAGGACCTACATAAGGTGACTGATAATTCTGGGCTCCCAAATAGCTGCTAGGTCTGCTATCCTTATTATTGTGCCCTGCCTTTGAAATTAAAGCTGGTCACACACAGAAGTATTAACTAATGATCAGTTTGCCTGTATGCAATAAGGCTACAGACAAGCAGTTGGAGGAAGTTACTGGATGTGCAATCCCTTATTTGTACACTGCAGTTTAGCTGACTGGAGAGCTGCTAAAAACATTGGTATAAAAAAGAGAGGCAAAAGACCATGAGGCTCAGTAGGACTAATGGTCCATGATGGTTAGAATCTGACAAATATACAAGTTCATATATGTGTACATATAAGACACCTTTTGCAACATTTTATGGCCCCTAAGGGCTTTACATACATGTATTTAGCAAGGGAAAAAAGGGGAAAGTTGTGCTCACCACTAAACGTTAAAACATTAGGTAGGGGTTAAATGAGGTTTTGACCATAAAATCCAATCAGACAAAGACAAGAGGTCCTCTGCACTCAACCCATAATCAATATGCTAAAGCCACTATGGGTCTGATTTACTAATGATTTTTTTAGGATGCAGTCACCGGCGGGAAACTAATCTCCCCGAAAAATGCCTTCCCATCGGCAAGAATGTAAATCGTTGCTTTGGTTTTCCAAAGTCTCCTGAATTTTTTCATGAATTTGTGGTTTTCCTATTTTTTTTTAATGTGTTATTTACTAAATGTAAAAAAAAACCCTCTTTTTTTATTAAGATCTTTTAATAAATTTCATGACATTAGTGGTTTTAGAGAAAGTGAGTTCAGTCGTGGTTTCAAAAACCTCTAAAACCACTAAAATTCATAGGTCTCCACGACATTTTTTCCATTAAGTCATTAAGCTACTAAAAATGCCCTCCTCTTTAAACAAAATATAATTTAGAATTGTTATCTCATGCAGTGGCTTATTTGTGTGTTCTGTCCCACACAAACACATGAGGACTGTACAGGTATGGGATCCGTTATCAGAAACCCGTTATCCAAAAAGCTCTGGATTACAGGAACTCCATCTACCATAGACTCCATTCAATTTTTTTCTCTGTAATAATTAAACAGTTCCTTGTACTTGATCCAAACTAAGATATAATTAATCCTTACTGGAGGCAAAACCAGCCTATTGGGTTTATTAAATGTTTAAATGATTTTCTAGTAGACTTAAGGTATGAAGATCCAAATCACAGAAAGATCTGGAAAGCTCAAGGTCCCGAGCATTCTGGATAACAAGCCTCATACCTGTACTGACAGGAGCACACTAACATGTGCAACACAGATTAAACTCTGCATGTTGTGTTTCATAAGCATTCTGCATTTCGGTGAACTCCTATAGGTACAGTTCACATACAGAAGAACAGGGTAGCTCCTATGTTCCTGTGTGGCGAAACAACAAAAAAACCACTGCATGAGAAAACAATTAGAAACACCCATGTGTAAGGGTACTTACGAAGAGTCCAATGTCTATTGGAAGTGTGAATGGACTTTTCTGTGCAATTAAATATTTATGCATTTTCTTTGTGTGCCTAGAACATACAGCGGTTTATATTATAACGTATGATACAAACATTATATATTTTTTATTTGTTCCTTTTTACTATATGTGTAGCATAATACCAAAGTATTTGTTTTAAGATTTCACTTTCATGTTTAACAGGGAAAAGAAAAACGCGGCTGGACGCTCAACAGTGCAGGATACCTTCTAGGGCCACGTAAGTGCTTAAAACCTAAATACTCCACTGTATGTTTCAATGTGAAAGTCACAGTTTTCTCCTAAACTACAGGAGATGTATTTGTGTCACCAGGAAATTTATTGGGATGAATTTTATTTTGCTTGGTAACTAATAGCAAAGAAACACTAAGCTTAGATTGGCTCAGCCTGTGTCTGTGCTTTAGTGTATATGTGTAAGTGAAATTAGAATGTAAGTTCCTCTGGCCCAGAAACTCATGAACAAAATTACATTTGTGTGTGTGTGTGTGCTGTCCGATATGCTGGTGTGCCCGGACTGGCAATCTGTGGGTTCTGGCAAATGCCAGAGGGGCTGCTATAAGGTCCCATAGAAAGTCAGTATTTAGTGGGCTGGTGGGAGCTTTTTGAGCCTCTGTGTGGGCTGATTGGGCTTCTGAGGACCTGAAATGCCAGAGCCTATTTTAATTCTCAGTCCGGACTATATATATATACAGTAAATAATTTAGGGTTCCAACAAGGAGTAGCTTCAATAGCCCTGACTTTAGCTCAAGGAATAACAAAAAACATAGATTTTTTTTTGTGATCAAAACAATTAACAAAAAGTCTGTTCGGCACAAACCCTACTCATTGCGCCAATGTTACACAATAGGGTATACTGTCACTTTAAAGGTCAGATTTTTTAAGGTTCGATTTTTTTTTCTCAAAATTTTTTATATCCTGGCCCAGAAATAGCTTGAATCTTAAAATACACCATCTAAACCTGTCAAGATCATGTAGGAGTCAATGGCAGAGGTCCCTTGAACCATTTGAAGATGTTGCATGATGTTCGATTTTTTTTCAGAGGGGTTTGCCTGAAAACTCTAATGATTTGAGCGATTTGAGTTTCTTCCCTTGGAAAATTGGATTAATTCCAGTTTCCGTGTTTCGGGATTCGACCTTGCAGAATCTGGTTTTTCCCATTCAAAGTTTTTTCTTAAATAAGACACCATTCGAGGTTTGAGTTCATTCAAATTCATTCAAGGCATGAAAAACTCTTATGGGGGAATGTAATAAAAGTCGCTAATGGAAAAACTATTCGCAATGCGAAAAGTTATGCCTTTGCGCGAACAAATTTTGCTTTGTGCGAATTTAATATAGCTTTTGCGAGCCCGGAAACTGTTTAGCGACCACTTCCGACAGTGAAAGACCGTTTGCGAATTTTATAGTTTGCGCCAATGCGCAGTCAATGTAATAAAACTTCTTACTGAAAAAGTCGTTATGTTTGCTCCAAAAGATTACGACACCTTCAAGCACTTCTTATGAGTGCGCAATTAAAATTCGCAATGCGCAATTAAAATTCGCAATGCTCAATTAAAATTCGCAATGCAGTAACAGTTTAAGGAACAATATTACATTGCGAGATGTGGATTTTTAGTCTTATTGGTGCGAATTGTTTTGCTCTTTGCGACTTTTATTACATTCCCCTGTTAATCACTTGACCTATGATAAATAAACCCCTAAGTGTCATTTAGATTTCCTAAATTGCTCTTATCTAAACAGAGCATTGCCATTTGCCAGTTTGGTTAGACTGGCTAATAGAGCTCGTGCTTTGTTTCAGGTCGAATTGAGCAGATTTCACTGATTAAGGATATTCCAATGGGGAGAGAAGAATCACCAGGGGAATGTAAGTAGGTTAGTCTAGCTGAGGCATTTAAACATCACATTTATATATTTTAAGATATTGCAACCTACAATGGTATTGCTGATAATAAACCTATTTAAAAAAATTCTGATAAGGTAGCCATGTAGATCAGTTTTTTATTTTTAAATGTTGGGTTCAGTTACCCCTATTTTTAGAGCTGTAAATAGGCAGGAGAGAAAGGAATAGGACTTTCTATAAAATACTAAAATCTCAAGTAAAGGCAAATAACTCCATTGGACAGAATTGTCTCAGTGCAGTACTCCTCAGCATATTATACTTGGGGAAGACTGATCAGGTAATTGCTGTCTGGTTGCTTTATGTAATTGCACAGAGATAATTTTGCCAAATGAGAGTAATTGAGGCTCATGTAAAGGAATACATTATATCATTACAGATGTGGGTATTTATGTGATGACAGTATCCCTTTTAATCGAAATTAAGAGGAGTATGGAAGATCCTTGTCTTTTCCCAGCTGTCCACTATGACTTAGGCTAAGAGATCAAGAGGAATTCATTACAGAGGGGGGTTTAATCATGACTGTTAATTTGATTATCTGCCTTCTCCTTTTCCCACAAGAAAGCTGGGAAAGTACTTTCCGTTTTATTGTTCTTTGCAAAAAATTAACAAAACCTGTAGATACTGTGACGGGCAATCGCCAAAATGAAAATTAAATAAGAACCTCATCTCATGTGGGACTTTCTTAATATAATCAATTGAAAATTCTGTACCATTTCTGAATATTGGTGATAGTTGCTTTTTATCTAAAATAATACACAGAAAGAATATTCGCCACCATCTTATAAACTAAAGTCCCATTGAACACTAGTGTATATTGTATCTTTAAAAGGCTTGTGTTAAATACTATAATGCTTGTGCTTAGTGCATTGGAATACATATGCTAGTCAACATTTAGGATGTACATATACAGGTTAACGAGAAGGGGTATTGCCAGTAGCATAACAAGATATAACTGGTCTTCACAGAAAACTATTTTTCAACAAAATGTCTAGAGGTTGAACAGTTTTACCAATATTTATTAGAATTGTATAAGAATGAGGGCCTCCTGGGGCCCTATACCTTCTGGGCCCTCCTGCAGCCACAGGGTCTGCTTAATCTGTAGTTATACCCCTGGCTATTGCTACTAATGATATAACTATAGTTTTTCATTACTCATCAGTCATCGTTAACATGCCATACCCCAGTGACATTAGACTGTGTCCCATGTGTCACTAGGACATGGCCCTGCCAGATTTCTATAAGGAGATCAGTGGATAATCAGGGGTACCAGGGGCCAGTGGAGTAACTAGATATTACTGGGCCCCACAGCAAATTATTTTTCAGGCCCCCAAATTGTTTAGAGGTTTTACCAATATTTATTAAAACTGTATATAAATTAGGGTCTCATGGGCCCCTATACTTCCTGGGTCCCCCTGCAGCCACAGGGCCTGCTTCCTCTATAGTTATGCCCTGCCAGGGGCCCACCAGAAAACATTAGCCCCCAGGCCCACTCTCCAAACTATTTTTACTCCTCTCATCACCCGGGCACTTTATTTTCCTAGTCTCTTTTGTTTACATATTATACTCTATCCTTTCATCTATTTATTCCCTTTGTTGCCATACAAAAATAAGTAATGCCATGAAATAGGCCAAATGGTTAGGAATAGGGCTCACTGAGAGTTTTCCTGGTAATCTAATGGGCCACTCCGACATTGATAATAGTAAAGGAGGACTGTGGATGGAAGTAAGGAGAATAGAAACTTCAGGGCAAAACTGTATAGGAAGCAGACTCTACTGTACTCTACTGTACAGTCACTGGGGGTCCCAAGCTGTGGGGTCTGCTATAGCTCAAGAGATATATCCCCTCTGCCAGGAGCCCAGGACTTCAGATGGCACTGAATGATGTGCCCATTAATAATAAGTCAGATCAGGAGGCCAAGATTTGGCTCTGGGACTAATTATTCCACTGGGCATTGCATGAATTAAACAGTATAATCTGTTTAGTGTAAGAGTGTAGTGTAACTGGCACATGGCAGCGCTGCCATATATGTACCCTTCTGACTTTCACAGCTAACTTGCATTTTTTTTAGTAGGTACAAATATGTTTCTCCAACATCATAAAGTGACTTGGTATGAAACAGGCAAATGTTAGACTGTAATAACCTGCAATAAAACTGAAACATTGCCTCAGAAAAAAAACAAATGAATTGAATGTGCGTTATCAATTTGCTCCCCAGATGCAGTAGATAATCATAGATCTTTCAGTGACAAGCATGGAGCTGGAAAGCGGGATCTGCTTACAGAAGAGGACACAAAGTCAGGTGAGATGATTCTACACACACTGAGAAACATCTTTATGTTTATTAAAATAGGGGTTGAATAATGGGTTCTGATAGGCATCACTTTCTCCTTTGATAATAATGGAAAAATGATAGTGGCAGTTCACCTTATACAGAGAGTCAAGAATCTCACGTGTCAAATTCAGTTGATAATTATAGTATTTAAGATTTAAAAATATAGTAGATAAAACTTTCCCCCACATACGCTATTATTTTATTGTGTCTCTCACAGCTATTGTATTTATGTACTCCTGCCTTGCTGCTGCAGCCTCAATTCTCCCCTTTCCATGGATACAGATGAAGCAAACTTTATTAAGCATTGGCTCAGCTGGCTTATCGTGACCCACCATGACACTGCTTTGATATATATAATCATTCTACTTTTTTCCACTGACATGTGTGATGGTGCATGTTGTACCATGTTTAACAAATGTGCAAAAGCACTAAGGAGCAGCATAAACATGCCTTTTACTGCTCGCTCATAGAGCACTGTATTGGTGTGTGCAAGGGAGCCTTGTACTTATCTCTTGCTATAAAGCAGGTGGTATGTAGAATGCTGTTTTATGACAATTCTTCTATGTGCAAAGTGCAATAAATATGGTGGTTTGCACCAGTTTTTGTTCTTTGCCCCCTGCTCTGTATTTAATAAATGACTTCCTATGTTTGTCAATGAATTTGCCCACACAATGCTCATACGCTGATATTATTGTACCAAAAGCGATCACTCAAAATAGGAAACCGGACTTGATGAAGACTTCAACCAGCAGACATGGGATCAACAACTAACATGGAAAAGGACAGTATTTCTAAATTAGTCAGGTTAATTCTCCCTATGGGAATCTAACCACTGACCTTGAGCTTCTCTGTAGCCACAGAGCATTTTCTTTTTTATTTGCTTGTTCTTACAATTCTTTTTATTGGTTTAGCGGTGCCATGTCCATTGCCCACCAGCTGATGTATTTATGGCTAAACAAAGCAGGAGTGGAACCCAGCTACACTCCATTACATGCTCAAATAGCTTTGATGTCATTTTTGCAAGATCACAGGTTCATTTTAAATGAGTGTAAGGGAACTGTCTGAAACAATATATTATTGGTGTTTAAATATAAATGCTTCACTTAAGACTGCAGCTGTGCTAAGCTGAAAATGCAGAATGTCTGTTTTGAACCTTTTGTGGTTACCTAAGGAGATTATGTACAGGGCTGGAACTAGGGGTAGGCAGAAGAGTCATGTGCCTAGAGCACAAAAGTAAAGGTGCGCCAAGCAAGTGGCTCCCTGGCTGCCCCTGGTTCCTGAAGAGTTTGGCCACACAGAACTTCTGCCTCCCCCTCCTGCCTCGTGTTACCATGAGAGTAAGTGCGTATTGACGTGTAGGTGAGAGTGCTGTGCCTTGGGTGCACCAATGACTTGGCCCAGTCCTAGATAGTTTCTAATAGTTTTTTTAATGCAAGTGTATAACTTTATGTATGTGGTATATATTTACTATATATATTTTTACAAATTATATCATACTTATTAATAGAGTTGCCAGAGTCTCTAGCTGGTAAAACATTAGGTAGAGCAGCTAAATACCAGAAATTTAGTTGCTGATAAATTTGTAATTGGCCATCCTTTCCTGCTCTCCCTAAAGTGTTTCAGCACCAAACCCTGCCTTTTAAACCCTCTATCCCCTCTCCCAAAACTTACATGCTACTGCTATCCACCCATTCCCACCATTTGACACCACAGATCCACCCATTTCCCACCCTGTGACATCACAGGCCTGCCCATTTTCTGCCCCCCTGACATCACATCAATTGGTACCTCCACCTGTAGGTGAAAGGGGGCAACCCTAGTTATTTAATGCTTATTTTAGGGATCTTTTGCCTACAAGTTATTCCATCTGTTTCTTCTACTTCTCTATATTTTTCCTGAGGTATTACTGCAGACCAATACAAAGCAAGTGATATAAAGACTAACACTGCTTATTTCTGTGATCCCTAGGCAACTTTATAAGAACCCTGACTGATGAAAATGTTATCCGCACATTGATTGAGTTTCTGACTTACCTACATCTGAAAGGTGAGAACAAGTTCAATTATATCAGGACTATTTTTTTCTCTGTTTACTGGTCAATTAGTACATTTTCCTTTTTTTGACATTTGTTACATGTACAGTGATAGTTTCATTAGCCACCAACCACTAGGCCACATTGTATAGCAAAGAGCCTTTGCTTATTGGGAGGAGGCTATAAATGTGAGTATTCCTCATGGTAAACACACAGCGGCAGATTTATAAAAATGTAAGATTAGAGTTTGCCACTTTCTATTCAATCTTATGTGATTTTTAGAAGTGTATTTATCAAAGTATGAGAGTTCATAAATAGAGCAGAGTTGTGTAAGATTTAGGCCTATGGTAGGGGTTTTGATTGTCATAAGAGTCACCTGATGGCTTGAAAAGGGGCTAGGAAAATTGGCATACATGGCTTGGAGCCCTATGCCCAACAAAACACACAAATAAACCACTTTTCTGATGTGAGCTTGTGCTGCAAACTATGTTTCAGACTTTGGATGGTGTGCTGTGCAAGTGATACATGCAAGGGATACATGCACATCTGCCCCTTCAAAGAGTTGTAGATATTAATTCTAAATACATTTGAACTACAGTCACCTATGAGAGTTGCAAACTCGAATACTGCCTGGGGGTCCCCTGAGGTGACAGCTGCGGTCAGCCCTGGACCCCCATTCCGACCGTGGAAACATCTCCAGTAAGGAATGGGAAGGCCTGCCGCCCACCCACAACCCACTATAGGGGTTCATTTCTATGTTTGCCACCTTCACTGGCAGCAAAAAAGCAGAAAATGATGACGATGTTTGGGGGCAGGCTGGTGATGTTGGTTGAGGAACAGTGATGTCAGGGGATGGGTCAGTGATGTTCAGGGGCAGGCCATTTCTATTGTCATGGGGCTATTATTATTGGATGGAATTCTGTTCTGGCTTTATAAACCCTAAAAACAACACTGGAACTCGGCTCTCTAGTTCAAAACTAGACAGGTGGCAACCCTAGCAATTTGCCCACCCCTAGTGACTACCTGGAACAAGGTTCAGGATTAGACATACATTTCCCAATACCATTGAACCAAACACATTTTGTACAGTTTATGCTATGTGTATGGCTGTTTATCATGGAAGCAGGAAGAAGAGTCTGCACTGTCTGTGCCATGTAACGGAACCAAATGTATCCCGTTTGGTCTGGGCATACAGTCTATTTGTTAAATTCAGTATCCCAGTGATATGCTTGAAGTGTCCTCAGGTTTGCCTTAAATCATTTGGCTGCTGTGCGGGATAACGCAAATAAATGTAATTTCATATTTCTGTAACAGAAGAGTTTCTGATCTTGACACATTGATTTAAATGTTACATTGCCATCCGGTGTCCATTAGAGGGAACACATGTGTCAGGGGATAAAAGAGAAGAAGACTGAGAGATCAGTAAAATATTCATATGGCACCAGTGAATAACATAGTGCTTTACATTACTTTATAACAAACAGTAGTCTTTACAATAAGGAATGCAGAATAAAAATGACATGACTTTACTGCCATTTTATTGGGTGACAATAACAAATGTAGTGCTACTTACAGCATTTTCCATACATGTAAATGAGATGAGACCCAGTAGTTTGATCAAAACTCTAGTCTGCCATAGCCAGTTATAGAGATGCTAAATAGCGACTTCAGTTAGTGCACTATGGCAAATGGTTGGCATATTTTTTCCCTTGATGAAGACTTGACGGTCGAAACACGTAAGGCTTATTATGAAATTTTGTATTCAATAAAACCTTAATTTTTTTCATATACAGTGTGAGTGTGCTATCCACTTCTATTCTTGTGCATGTCAGCAATATGTCTGAATCAGCTTTTAGAACAAAAAAATGTTTAGAAGAAATAACTATAAAAGTACAAAAGGCAACTAAGGTCCTTACTTGAAGGGACCGGCTTCTGTTACCATACACCTAATGTTAATATATTTAATTCCTATTTTACAGATTCTGGAGTACTGGACAATTTAAATACACCCATGTCATCAGAAGAAACGAATCAGTAACAAATTTGTAATTGATTGTATAGCAATGAAATTTTCAGTATGAACATAATTATCCAAAATGTTTATTACTTTCATGTAATGTTCATAATGTTGCACTTATAAATATATACCTATGATAAAACTGTGCATTTTTGCTTTAGGTAAGCTATACAATAAATTATTGCAGCTGCCGTTTGATGGGTTTTTCCCCCATCCCCAGTAAGCGCATTCATTAATATTAGCAGCTCCTGGTTAAAGGGTATATGCAGCAAAATGATTTCATTTTTGCATGATGAAAGAAAATACAATAAGAAATCTTCCAGTATACACTGAATCCAAATTTTCAGTACTTATGGGTACATTTAATTGCCATTAAAAGCAGTAAAATTCTGTCCCTTTCTATTTTCTGTTGACACTGCGCACTGCTTTGAGCCCTGGATTTTTGAGTTGACACAAGATGCAGATGCAGAGCAATTTACAAGTGTACAAGTGTTCCTTAAATGTGTATTAAGGGACGCACATTTGCTCCCTTTGGTGCTCAAGCACTTCCATCCTAGAGTAAAGTTAAAGGCCCCTCGTCTATTTAAATTATTCTGGTTTTAAAAGGCTTCTTGGGTAAGTGCTGTTCAGATACTAGCTACAGACTAACCACTCTATGGCAGCTTTGGCAGCACAAACAATTTAGGTACATGAGGCAAACTCCCTGCTCTCAATCGCCTCCCTCTCCCCACTCATCGCCATGGAGCTCCACTAAATTCCCCTGCTCCCTCAGCCAAAGTTACAGAATGGGTAGAACAAAGAAGGCAGAAGAGGTAAGTGACTAGCGCCCACCATTGTACCCTAGGCACATAACTCTTCTGCTTCCCCCTAGTTCTGGCCCTGATCCATGGTTGCTATTTCCCACATTTTTGCTATTTATAATGATGAGAGCACAAACAGTGACCAAAGCTCCACCTCATTTGTTTTGATTTTATATTTGGTAAATATAAAATCAAATAAATAACTATATAATATATAGTATATATTTATCTATCTATATATATACAGTGTCGGACTGGGACACCAGGGGCCCACCCAAACACCTTAGACCAGGGGCCCACCAAAAAAACATAGATTAGGGGCCCACTCTCAGTACTATTATTCTTCTTCTCCTTACTCAACCTCTGTTCTCCTAGTCTCTATTCTTTACATACTATAATCTATTATTCCATCTATTTAGCCTCTTTGTTCTCAAAGAAATAGGGAATGGCCATGAAATAGGCCAAATTTTTAGCAGCACAAGGGCCCACAGACACCTTGGCCCACCGGGAGTTTTCCTGGTATCCAGGTGGGCCAGTCCGACACTGTGTATATATGTATATATATATATATATATATATATATATATATATATATATATATATATATATATATATATATATATATATATATATATATATATATATATATATAATATATATATATATATAATTCAATAAAGAAACTATAACCTGGTATTCACCCACAGAGTTGAATTTCAGGTTATAGGTTATTTATTGAAAATGGAAAGCTTTGTTGATGGCAGCTGGGACATATTTTCACCCGCACTGAGGCTAAGGTCAGATGAGTTGTTTTTTCCTCATTTAATCAAATGAAAAATATTCAATCCACTGCCTTCCTCTTCCTAAACGTGTGAGGGCACAGGATCAGCGCATCAGCACATATACTGCTGGTTTCAGCATTAAAATGCGTAGCATTTCGGCATCAAAATCCAATGTGTGTGTGAATCTCCTTCAGTAAAACATTTGAATTGCCAGATAATGTAGTAGAAGGCAATGTCTGATGCTTGAAATGTGTTTTATCACCGGAGAGTCAAGCTGACACCAGTTCAAAGGTATTTCTAGATGGGTCCTCATCCTTGCTAGAGTGCAACTAAATATCCCATTGGCTATAGCCCTAAAACTGACACACAATGTATTAGCTCAGCTGAGCTGGTTGCTGTGCAGCCATGCAGTGCACCTATGAACTAATTACAAACCAGCATATCACTAGGAAGACTGAAGACTTACAGGCTTTATTGTAACCCTTGCAGTGCCAGACCTGTTTTATATTTTATTTGCATTAAAGGAAACCTGTCACCCAGACATAAAAAGCTGTCCAATAAAAGTCCTTGTCAAATTAAACATAAAACCAAAATTATTTTTCTCATTAAAAGACCCATAACTGTTCTAAACTCATTTAAAAGTCTCAGCTGTCAATCATATATTGCCTGCCACTCCTCTATGCCTTAGGAGGAGGAGCAAGCAATTACTTTCACTTTCCATTCTGCATACCATAGATATCACTGCACTTCCCACATTCCCCTCACTTCTCACCATCTATATGTGTAGTCAGTGCATGGGCGTGAGCATCAGGTGCCCCATTCTGGAGCATAAACAAGGTTTTGACTTGGTCGAAGGCTTGCCTTTAAGGGGTTGTTCACATTTACATTAACTTTTAATATGATGTAAAGAGTGATATTATGAGACAATTAGCAATTGGTTTTCTTTTTTTATTATTTGTTGTTTTTGAGTTATTTAGCTTTTTAATCAACAACTCTCCAGTTTTCAATTCCAGCCATCTGGTTGCTAGGGCCATATTACCATAGCAACCATGCATTGATTTGAATAAGAGACTGGAATATGAATAGGAGAGGCCTAAATAGAAAAATGAGTAATAAAAAGTAGCAATAACAATAAATTTGTAGCCTTACAGAAGGCAAATAATTCAAAAGCTATAAAAAAAAGAAATACTGAAGATCAGTTAAAAATTTCCTTAGAATCAACCATTCTATAAAATACTAAAAGTTAATTTTAAGGAGAACCACCCCTTTAATAAGTGTCCCCAAAATGGTGCCTGGTTGTGAATCCCAAGACTAAAAAAAACCAAGATTTAAGTAACTTTTATTGTGTAAGTGAAGTTTATTTTGCTTGACTAACATCATAAAAAGGATTTGGAAATATTTCTTAAGGTGATAGGTCTCCTTTAAATGCCTGCCAATTTTTTTGTTTTTCTCTTTCAGTTCGGGGGGGGGGGAATCCTTTATAGAAATCCACAAAAAAAAACTTATAGTATACATTATTGTAGGCAAATAATTTGGAAAGCCCCTTGTCTCCTTTAGAGCATTTGCTGAACACAATTGCTGAATTTACCATTTATTGTACATAAATTAATCTCTTAAAATTACCAGGAGTAGCTTTTTTGCTGCCGCTGGTAACTTGTGGAGCAGTGCCACATTAGGCAAGAAACACCAGTGAAATTAATATGGAATTGATAATAATCTATAATCCATTGAGAGAATAAGGGTTACTCAGGGTCAGACTGGACCGGCGGGACACTTAGAAAAAACCCAGTGGGCCCCGCCGGTCCGGATCCACACCGTGGTTTTCTTCTTGCCGCAACCAACCGGTCATGGCAAAAAAGTAGTGCGAGCACTGACGCATGCTAACGTGCGCTAATGCACATGCACAAGTGGAGTTGCCGGATGGGAAGCCCTGAGGCAGCAGCCCCATTGCCCAATTAGGGGTCCTCCTGAGGCCGTATTTCAGGGCTCATGTTAACAAGGTCTCTTGACTACGTCCTTCATCCTTTACAGGGGAATTCCTAGGAAACAGTTCCTCCCATTTATATGCCAGGGATCCTCTGATTATAGTGGAGGCATTTTACCACTCACACTATTTAATTTCCCTACAGGTAGGGGCATATTTATTATGCTATGTAAAACAAAAGTCATACGGTGTAAAAAGCTGTGTAAGACAATCATGGTGTGTGTAATTTTACATGCCAGGTTTGCCGCAGTTATTTTTTTCTATGTACAACCCAACGGCAGAGTATAAATAATCCAAGGAGTTCAGTTAAAATCACATGTGATTTACCTATTGAAAAACATTTTCTCTAAGTACGAACTAGTCAAAAATCATTTCTGATTTAAAAGCACTAATGAAATTTAGCCCCGATGTGTGTAAATCAGCCTCAATGTCTCCTCATGGGCTTAATACATTTTTAATAATACCACCCCATTCTTTATATTGTATGGTCTTTAAATTACATGTAGGTGATTAGTTATCCGAAATGCTTGGGAACTGGGGGTTTCTGGGTAAGGGTTGTTTTCTGTAATTTGGATCACCAAACCTAAAGTCTATAAAAATCATTTAAACAGTTTTGCCACCAATGTGGATTCATAAAGCTTAGTTACCATCAAGGCAAAGGTACTGTTTTATGATAATACAGAGAAAAGGTGAGTCATTTTAAAATTTAAATTTTAATCATTATTAATAAAATTGACTCTGTGGGAGATGGCCTTCTGGTGATTTGGAGACTTCTGGACAATGGGATTCTGGATAAGGGGACCTTATTTTCCATGTAGGCATTCATGGTCCTGTGCCTAGGGCAGCAGTTTTAAGGGATTCCCCCCTCAAACGCCTATATGGTAAATATATTTTTGCGGAAAAAAAACAAATACCTCTTCCTCTGCCACTCGATATATTCCTACGAAATCTGGCAGCAGAGGTGGAGAGTAGGGGGGTATCAGGTGCGGATCACGACTTGTGATATCACAAGCGTGCATGGTATTTTGTGACATCACTTTGGCCTATGTCCTTTGCATATGTGCAGATGGTGCGGAGAGGTCTGGTGCCTAGAGCGGCACCGGATCCGAATACAGCCCTGCCCCCACTCAGTTAGCTTTCCAGTTCTGCTTCATTCATGTTTGAGTAAAAATCATGTCTGGTTGCATGGGAGTGACTAACCCCAGTAACCAAGCAACAAATACAAATTTATTGCTTATCTTCCTACTCAAACCATCTCCCATTCATTTTCCATTCTGGTTTAGCCAGCTGCTGCCTGGTTGGTAAGGTGGCTTAACTTTTGAAAAAATAGAGACTAATTACAAACTTACCTAGAATACTACTGTGTACACTAACACCAAAAATTAATTTTAAGACGAATTACCCCACCAGCCCACACTAGCTCCCTGCCCTTGCTGCTCTCGACCACCCTCTCCAGGCCCTGCTCGTGGCAAGTGAAGGTACATGCATATGCAAAAAAAAAAAAGGAAGGGGGTTGCGGTTGCAGCAGGGGTTCAGAGGGGGCTTTGCGGCAGGGGCCCTGAGACAGCAGCCCCGGTAGGCCTCGGGCCCCCTAGTCCGACCCTGGGTGGCATCCTATGTTCCCTGCTGAGTTTGGTTACAATTTGAGGGCTCATGTCCGTCTACAAGTGTCCCTGTTTCCCAGTAGTCAGTTGCACAAAGCACCACTTTCATGATACTTTCTTCACAATACGTGGCTTGCACTTTCATATAATGCTGCTCAGTGTTGTTCAGTCCTTTCTGCCTTAGTTTCTGAATTTCTGAGCATTGCCTATGGATGTAGGGAAACCCTGGAGCTACCACCATCTCCAGACCAGGCAGTAGCTCCATGGTTCCATCAGTGCCCTGTTTTAAAAAAGAATAGGGCGCACTCATCACCGAACAAAGAAAATGATGCTAGACAGACTACAAAAATATTTGGCACAACTGTATGTGATTTGTGACAAGCACAAACACAATTTCGTTCATTTTGGCGAATTGGACGCAATTGCTGTAGGCGCAGAGCAATCGCATCAAGAGCATCGCCCCTTTGCAACCATAACAATGCCAGAATGGTGATTGTACTTAAAATTGCTCACTGTACTTGCAGATATACATGTGCCCTAATGTGTATTAATTATCTGGCACCACTGGCTTCTGTTGTATGACATATCTGACTGTGATTGGCTATAGCTTTTTTTATACTGTCTATAAAGTTTTAGTATTAAATGGCTTTGAGGGCACCATAAACTATATATATATATATATATATAAATATATATATATATATATATATATATATATATATATATATATATATATATATATATATATATATATATATATACACACATGCATACATATATTTAATGTGTATATACAGGGCATGGGTAATGGTAAAGGATGGGTAATGAATGATTTAAGGATGCAAAGATGCATTTATAGTAAGTGTCAGTACCTAATGTAGCCAGAAGATGGCCCTTTAGTACAATCTGAATAGTGAAGGGAATCTAAGCGTCAGAATATGTTCTGAATCCCATCTGGTAACTAAATTCTGTTTAACATGCACAGTCCGTTCCTAGGGACTGTCATATACCCATTGATAGCAGGCTCAGGAGCAACTCAGGGCTGATTTTTTTAGCAAGTGAGCAAATACAGGGATATGGAAGATAGCTCGTAGTACAAAGTTGATCCAGGCACTGGTCCGATTGCCATCTTGGACCATCTAACTAGCTGTTAGGCAGGTTATATAAAGAAATAAAAGGTTGAACTTATTGGACGTGTGTCTAACTTACTACGTATGTTATAATGTTAATTTCAAATGTACTTTGCCACCTTGAGTACTAACATAAATTCAATCTGATCGTGGATGTGCTGGCAATCCTTAGTCACCTATATGAACAATGTATGACTTATATTAGTCATGTTTTGTATCTCACCCTCTCCCCAAGTATAATGTTGATATCATGAATATATAATTATAAATTATGTTATGTGTTAATGACAATAAAATTGGCATCAGAACATGCCATTCCTTCATTTTATTTCTTTTTATAGTGTTTAAAGTATTTGCATCCTTGTTCGGACTCTTTCCAGCTTTTTAAAAAACAAATGCTATGTAAGGCTACAATTTTATAGTCATTGCTACTTTTTATTACTCATGTTTCTATTCAGGCCCTCTCATATTCATATACCATTCTTTTGTTCAAATCAATGCATGGTTGCCAGGGTAATTTAGAACCTAGCAACCAGATTGCTGACATTGCAAACTGGAGAACTGTTGAATAATAAGCTAAAAACAGTAACTCAAAAACCACAAATAACAAAACATTAAAACCAATTGCAAACTATCTCAGAATATTACTCTCGACATCATACTAAAAAGTTAGTTAAAAGATGACCAACCGGGGCGTGGCTTGCAGCTCAATGTGAAGGGACGTGTGCAGGAGTGCTCCTCTCTCCGGGCCATAATTATTCTGATTTAAGACCCTGAAAAACTCCTCAAGATGGCCTCAGACGAGCTAGACTGGCTACAGCTACCGCAAAGAGTCCTAATGGGGCAGAACAAGGTTCAGAAAAGAGCCTCAACATCAGTGAACAGGCTGGACAGGTTTGCCCGGGAGGAGAAGCAAAATGGCGCTCAAAGATCACCCAGCAGGTCTCCCTCTCCTCCCCCACCGCAACAAGCGCCTGAACCTACACAATGCAAGAAATCCTGCAGGAAATAAGAGATTCCAAAGCCACCTGCACCAGTCTCATCAGTACCAAAACTGACGAAATTAAGTTGGACCTCTCCATTATAAAGCAGGACCTGCAGCGGCTAAGAGAGAGAACTACTGAGGTGGAGCAAAGAGTGAGTACTCTGGAGGATACCTGCGCAACTCTCCCTGACCGCGTGGCAGAAGTGCACAGAATGGCTGTAGGTGGCTTTGCGAAAATGGACGACTTAGAAAACCGTCTCAGGCGAAACAATTTGCGCTTTGTGGGTTTTCCAGAGAAGGCGGAGGGGGAGCAAACCGAGCAATTTATCGAGGAATGGCTGGCGAGCAATTTTGGCAGGGCGAATGTATCCTCCTCTTTTGTGATCGAAAGGGCGCACCGGATTCCAACCAGGCCCAATCCACCAGGGGCCCCACCGCGGCCTTTAATTGCCAGATTATTGAACGCCCGGGACCGTGATAACAAGAAAGAAGCCCTGCAATTCCAAGCGATGACGATCTCCATATATGCAGACTACTCCGCAGAAGTCCAACGCCAGTGAGCGAAATTCATTGAAGTGAAGGAGGCTTAGAGCAGCGAAAATCGTCTACGCCATGCTGTATCCCGCGCGGCTGCGGGTTCTGTTGAATGGTGACTCGCACTTCTTCACTCTGCCACAAGAAGCCAGCAAGTGGCTCGATGCCCAGTACAGGTACTGTTCAGATAACCCCTTTTTGTTATGTTCCTTGGCTATTTCGCCCAACGCCATTAGACGCAACGAATGTTTCCCAATTCCCTAGCTTTTTTATGCGCCGGTTTGCGCAATACCAGCACCCCAGATTTGGTTACACATAGTGGTCCAATTATGTACATTATCCCCGTTGCGGATGTGAACTGTACTGTGCCACTGTTTCTACATGGGACTGGGCATTACGGGAAGGCCCTTGGACAGTAAGGATGTTACAATTGCTGTAAGGGGAAAAATGATAAGGCAACTCAGCCTGTTCCCTTTTTTTTTTTTTTGCCATTTCACCGGATCTTCTCGGGGCTATAAAGAATTGTTGCCTCATAGTCGGCTTACTAATCTCACCAACCGTACCACCACCGAACCCAGGCTGTCTTGTGGATCTAGCTAAATGTCCCGGAGAGGGGGAGTCGCAGTGTGTTTTGTTTTTTGCTCTGACTGCCCCCAGGTTAACCACTTGACTGTACGTTCACGGTCTGAAGGTTAGACCAGGCCTAAGGGCCACCCCAGTTTACAACATGTGTTTTGTTTCGGGACTAATTCTGCCCCCCAACAGGGGAAGGGGTGGAAGGGGAGGGAGGAAATTGTGGGGAATGTTGAAGTTTAATATTTATTGTATATGCTCAAGCTACAAGTCTGTGGGGAAACTACTTAATGTGTGTACATGCCAAAGGGATAAACACTTAGGTCAGTATGGCTGAGAAATTAATAAATTGGAATGTCCGAGGCCTTAACTGTCCGATAAAAAGGAGGTTGGTAATGGACTTCCTCAAGCAAAAGCATGCCACCATTGCCTTCCTCCAGGAAACGCATTTAGTAGGGAGCAAAACGTTGGCCCTGAAAAGGCCATGGGTTGGGTAGGCCTACCACTCCACGTATACGACCCACTCCTCGGGTGTAACAATATTGTTTCACAAGAAAGTTCCATTTGTGCTGGGTGCAGTTAAATCAGACGCTAAGGGCAGATATATTTTTATACATTGTCATATTAACAATATGGAACTAATTCTAGCAAATATATACATTCTGCCACCCTATAGGAGGGACTGTATGATAGAGCTGGCACAGTTTATGGCTCAGCACCCATTTGCTCATACCATAGCCATGGGTGATCTAAACACACTGATGGATCCAGATCTGGATAAATGGGTTAGGTCGGGTCAGCCCCTACACGCACAAACCTCTGATTTGCAGTAATTGGTGGTTGAGCTCGGGATGGTGGAAGTTTGGAGGTACCTGAATCCCATGGCTAGACAATATTCCTGCTTTTCCCAATTGCATCTCTCGCTATCTAGGATTGACTATGCACTTATTGATAAACCCCTACTGCCTAAAATAACCTCTGCTCAATATCTCCCCAGGGGGATTTCGGACCATTCTCCCTTAGAACTGGCTATCCAAGTACAACAGAAGGAAAAAGTGTTAAGATGGTCCCTAAATCCGGTCTGGCTGCAAATAATAGACAACAAAGTCTCTCTAGAGGCTGCTATGCAGGAGTTCTTTTCCCATAATAGGGGTACTGCGGACCCACTAGTGGTCTGGGATGCCTTTAAGGCCTTTAAGCCCCTAACTACCTCAGAGGGCAGTTAGGGGCTGCATTTAAAAAAGCAGCGGATGCACAGCAGGAGAGCCTTGAAAAAGAGGTGGTAGAGGCGGAACAGTTGGTGGCCCTTCAGCCAACAGGGGATAATATGAGATCACTTAAACAAAAGCAACAGGAATACAATATATTTATGACGCAGAAAGCCCTGAGAAATTTGCTTTTTACTAAGGCAAAAATATATGAGTAGTGATGGGTGAATTTATTCGCCAGGCGCGAATTTGCGGCAAATTTGCGCGTTTCGCCGCCAGCGAATAAATTCGCGAAACGCCCGCGAAAATTCGCTGCAAAAATTCGCCGGCGTCCAAATTTTTTTTCCGAAAAAACGGACGCCGGTGCCAAAAACGGGCGCCCGCATCGAAAAAACGGACGCCGGTGTCAAAAACGCCGTTTCGCGAATTTTTCGACCATCACTATATATGAGCAAGGGGAGAGAGCTGGTAAGATGCTTGCGCAGCTGGCAAAACAGCACTCTACCCCTCCCACAATAGGGGCCATACAGAACAGAGAGGGGGTCACCTTAAGAGATACTGAAGGAATCAATGGCACACTAACTCAATTCTATACTGACCTCTACTCCTCTAAATTGACCAAACCCCTAGAGGACATAGAAGAATTCCTGGAAGGCTTAGACACCCCTATACTCCCCCCCCCAATACCGGGACTTCCTTGAAAACAGAGTTACTAAGGAAGAAGTTGTAGAGGCCATAGAGTCTTTCCCAAACAGAAACGCTCCTGGTGCTGATGGGCCACCGATTGAGCTCTATAAGCGACATGTGCTTATCCTAGCTCCATTATTGTTGGAGACATATAATGCGGCCCTAGCTCAGGGAAATTTACCAGATTCAATGTACGAGGCAGCAATTGCCCTGCTGCCAAAACCAGGCAAAGATCTCCTGCTCTGCAAATCCTATAGACCCATATCCTTCCTTACGGCGGATGTAAAAGTCCTAGCTAAAATACTCGCTAAACGCCTTGTTGTTGCAATGCTAGTCAATCCTGACCAAACAGGCTTTATTGCAGGGAAAACAGCTGTTCTGAACACTAAACGGTTATTTCTAAACCTTACTCTTGATCATGAGAATAAAGGTCAGAGAGGACATAGAAGAATTCCTGGAAGGCTTAGACACCCCTATACTACCCCCCCAATACCGGGACTTCCTTGAAAACAGAGTTACGAGGCAGCAATTGCCCTGCTGCCAAAACCAGGCAAAGATCTCCTGCTCTGCAAATCCTATAGACCCATATCCTTCCTTACGGCGGATGTAAAAGTCCTAGCTAAAATACTCGCTAAACGCCTTGTTGTTGCAATGCTAGTCAATCCTGACCAAACAGGCTTTATTGCAGGGAAAACAGCTGTTCTGAACACTAAACGGTTATTTCTAAACCTTACTCTTGATCATGAGAATAAAGGTCAGAGAGCTATAGCTGCCCTGGACATAGCAAAGGCCTTCGACACAGTCGAGTGGCCTTATCTTTGGAAAGTGTTATCACATTTTGGTATAGGTCCAGTATTTCAGGGGCTAGTTAAATTGTTATATCACTCCCCGAGGGCCTCATTGAGGATTAACTCTGAGCTAACCACTCCTTTCTGCTTGGCAAGGGGCACCAGACAGGGGTGCCCCCTGTCCCCCCTATTGTTTGCGCTGGCAATCGAACCATTTGCACAGGCAGTCCGGCAGTCGAAAGACATAATCGGGTTTACAATACAGGGCGTTGAAGAAAAAATCCAACTATATGCCGACGACACCCTAGTATACTTGGGGGACAGGGGCCCCTCTCTGAAACGCCTTCTTGAAGTCACGACAAAATTCGGGGAATTGTCAGGTCTACAAGTGAGCCCAACCAAATCAGTTCTATTTCCACTTGATCCGCAGGGGCCTGTAGCGGTAGGGGAGATGGGGGGGATGCCCATGGTGGAGAAATTCACCTACCTAGGACTAGAAATAACCCGAGACCTACACCTATACCCCAAGAACAATATTGATAAAGTGATAAAATGGTTTGATGAGAAGGTTAAGGTGTGGGAGCAACTGCCCTTAGGACCAGTAGGGAGAATACAACTGATTAAAATGGTGGTCATGCCTAAAATGCTGTACCCGCTGTGGCACTCAATGTTTGACAACATTAATAAGAGGCTCAGAAAGTTTATCTGGGGCAAATCTAGGCAAAGGCTTGGGCTATCCACCCTTATGAGACCGATGGGGGAGGGTGGCTTGGCACTCCCCAACATGTATAACTATTTCCTGGCAGCACAACTTACGCATCTTCTAACACCTCTACAACCGTACTACCACCCACCCCTGCATAGACTATGGGGAGCTGTAGCCACGTCAACAGCGTTCCCGTGGAATGTACCAAGGAGGGGTTAAAAAATAATATCTGCAGTGTACAGGTCAGAGCCTTACAAAAGGTTAATGAGCTGCTTAATATTGTGAACATAGACCCCCGAACCACACTCTGGGGAAATCCACAGTTTCAACCTGTCCCATGTAACCCCTCCACCGTGCTGGACCAACAAAGGGATTACGTCAATAGAAGATGTTTGGGAGGCAGATACCTTGCTGCCCTTTGCAGAACTAAGGCGTAGATATGGTCTGCCATGTGGGCAGTGGTTAGTGTACCAACAAATGGGTAGTGCACTCTGTAGACAATCCAGAAACAAACCAATCTGCCTAGAAACATCACCATTACTTGAAATGCTCCTACAACCACACCAAAAGGGTACTCTGTCCAAGATCTACCGGGAAATAATGACAGCTCATGTCAAGGCCACCCCAATCCGCAGCCGAGATGCTTGGGATAATGATTTTCATTTCTTAACAGATGATCAGTGGGGAGAGGCACTCAAGGCCCCTAGACACGTGTCCTACAACTATAACGACAGGTTACTCCAGACATACATGGTGCATAGAGCTTATTATACCAGGTATAAACTCCATCTGATGTACCCCAATGTGTCTCCCACATGCCTTAGATGCGAAGCCCCTCAAGCCACCCTTCTGCATACCATGTGGGAGTGTACAGGCCTTGCAGCATACTGGGAAGGGGTGCTAAAACACTTGTCATTGGTTCATTGGAATTAAATTGTTGATTTCCCCTATTTATAGACAACTGATATGTATTTGCCCCCTAGAGTTCTGTTCCAGGCAAGGCAGCAAATCACTATGCAATGGAAAGGTAGATTACCGCCAACAGCACAGGCCTGGCACTTAGCTGTGTCCTCTGTGTGTAATAAAGAGAGAATCATTCTTACCAGGCAGGGGCAACTTACGGACAGATGGCCAAGCTGGCAAAAATGGCAGGATACACCCTTAAACTATGATTAAAAGGTTTAGTGTTCTCATGCCTAATACTATCAGTGGGTAATTGCATTTGATATGTAGTTGATGTCTGCTGTCTCTGTAACATCTACTGTACAGATGTGACTGCCTCTGTAAATTACTTATTTAATAATGAAAATGCCATTTCTCTGTATTTAAACTGATTATCCCCTAATAAACTTGTCTTGAGAAAAAAAAAAAAAAAAAGATGACCAACCCCTTTAAGCAAATACTTCTAATTTTAATATTACTTTTCTCTGTAGCAATAAAATGGTTCCTTGTATTTGCTGGTAACTAAGCTGCATAAATCAATATTGGATTTATTGAAAGGATAAGTAAACCTTAAAAAAAAGTCAATTAAATTGATGAGTGTGCTTTTCTAAGCACTTTTGCAATTTACATTATTTTGTTTTTTAATTTCAAGACATTAAGGGATACATGTACTGTTTATATGAATGAATTTTGTTACAACAACGCCACCCGCTTATTTTCTGACCACGAGGAAGTCAAGGAAGTTTTCAGGAGAAAGAAAGAGGGCTGGTCTGATATTCTTCTGGTTATTTTCTTCTAGGCAGTGTAATTCAGTGGCTACTAAAGCAAATGAAATGCTCTCTTGCTTAATAAAAGGGCATTAAGAAAAACGAAGAAGAGGTCACCCCTTCAGACTTGAAGCAGAGTAGGTGGTTCTTCACGGTGAGGACAGTGAGGTTGTGGAATGCCCTGCCAGGTGATTTTGTGATGGTAAATTCTATTATTGCCATTAAGAGGGGCTTGGACAACTTCTTGGACATGCATCATATCTAATGCTTTTGTGATTTTAAGAGCTACAGTTATATGTATGAATGTATAGATAGGTCTGTATAAGTATGTGTGTATATGTGCACTTGTGTTCATTTGGAGGGGTGGAACATGATAAAATGTTGTCTTTTTTTCAATTCAATTAACTATGTAAATAAATAAATAAACTAAATTAATTTCAACAAGGTCCGTAGCATACCAGACATATGGTTTATAAACTGCCAGTAAAAGAAAAAAAAACTCTCAGTGCAGATGCAGGAACAATTTCCTTAATTTGCTAGTAGTTTTATATCAGCATAGGTATCACCTTGCACTACATGCAATAAAGCAAAATAAAATATAAGGACTCAATTACAGGGCATGGTGCAAAATGCAAGAAAAAGTAGCATCCTTTTACACTTATTTTGACATTTTTTTTTTACACAAATTTACACTTTGCACCCTAAGCACAGCTCTTTTTAAGCTTCTTTTTAAGTGCAAGGCCTTAAATAATAATGCACTGCATTCAGCAGCACTGTATTCATTAGGTACAGTTTGGGGAGCTTGCGCACGTGCGGGGGGGAGGTGCCCAGTCCGACCCTGTTCCTTCTGCTCTCCCGACGCTTGACCTTCCTCTGCCAGCTTCCACCTTCAGCAGCCTCTATTTATGCGGGTTGGGTGCAAGTGTCTAAAAAGAGTGGTTGTGCCAGGTACAGTTTAGGTTGGGAGGGCTCGGGTTAAGGTGGGGTGCGGGTTGATTTTTTGTTGACCAGCACATCACTACCCTCTACCAATGGCAGATGTAAAATAGAGGGTTGCCTTGCACACAGCAGGGTTTCACTTGCACCAGATGTTTATTCCAATGCATGGTGCAGCAATGCCTTCAATATAAATATGCATTAAGGGTTGCAATTTCTGTCCGGGTCTGTAATATAATTGTCCTTTAGAGTCTACTTGCTCTTTATCACTCCAAACTCATAATGGGGAAGGAATATTAAAGCAGGAGAGGAATCACCCTATGTCCCAACATAGGGCATGAGGTGTTTGTTTTATTTCTCTTTTTTGTAATTTTTTTGTTGTTGTTTGATTTCATATTACTCCACGCTGAAAATGTAAAATTAAAAACTCAATTATTAGCATATGGGCTTTTCCCCATCAGACTGCCATAGCCAAGGTTGGACTAAGCTGGCGGGACACCGGGAAAAAAGGGGATTGATACAGGGTAGGGGGGCTCAGAGGGTGCTTTGCGGTAGGGGCAGGAGGAGAGCCCCAAGCCCCCCAATCTGACACTGGCCATAGCAGATGCTTTTAACCTTTTGTTGGCAAAGTCTGATATAGAAATAGAGTGTTTTCTTGGCTTTAGACCAAACTGAAGAAAATGTGAGAGTGTCCTTGTTTTACTTCACAATAGAAAAAACAGAAAAAGAACCTTGCTGTCAGTGTCCATTATTGTTCTATACAATGTCCTTTTGAAAACATAATTACCTAGACTTTGCCATTGCTCACAGTCTCTGGAGTGTGTCTGCCCATTGTTTAAATGTAAAAATGTAATGCGTTTGCTTATTTGTACTGTAGCATGACTTAGAGTTTATGATATCCATATACAGTCAGTGTTTGTTCAGATAAGGATAATCGTTGATTTATTTAATTACTGTGACTGCGACTGCACCTGGGGTCTACTGCACAGCTACTAACAGCAACATTAATTCCTCTACCTCATGGAAAACTGCACTCAATGCAAAATCTATTTAACCTTTTCCCTTATCATTTTCAGTTTAGTTTATACATTTTTGTTAAACAACTACACGAACATACAATTATGTATAGCATTAAATATTGGAATAAGAAGACAACAGCATTGCAGTAATTTAAGGTGACCATATATGGCAAGGTTTCTAAACAAGGGGATCTAGTCCTGATTTGGCTACCCACATTATGGACCAAATTGAGGCTGATCATTATTACTATTACTGTCATATTATGTCATATATCATATTACTAATATTGCCTAATAGGAGGGTCCCATACATGGACAAATAAGTCTCTGGGGGGTAGAATCAGGTGCTTAAATCTGACAGTGTATTGCTACCTTTACTTTGTGATTGATTTGAAAATAAAAAACATAACTAACATAACAATAATTATGGCCATACTCTGGTTGAACATTAAAGGTATCCAAGCAAAATAATTTCCGATGCACGCTGTGCACTTGTTTATTTCCAGTTCCAGTCTCTAACTACTGGCTAAATTAAATAATTGCAGCGAGCAGTGGGAGACATGGGTGAGGTGCAAGGCAATAAACAGTGCAATCCATACTGGCATGTCTGGGATTAAAGTGTTCTTATAATCCATGTCTGCACTGTTTTTACAGACATGTCTGGTTTTAATGGAGTGCACATTGTCTTTTTTCTGCTGGGATCTTACTGGCATGTCTGGGGTTAATATGCACATTGTCCATTTTCTGCAGCACTCATATTGGTATGCATGGGGTTAATATGCTCAATTTAAATTTTCTGCACTGATCATACTGGCATGCTTGTGGTTAATGGCATACTCATTGTCCAATTTGTTATGATCATACCAGTGAGTGCCAAAGGGGAGAGGCCATGCTGTTGCTTCACCTTAGGGCCCATATTTTGTTAAAAAGGCACTGCTGAATTGTGTACATAGCATGTGATAGGGGAGGGCATTACTTGTGTGTGTGTATTTTGTGGAAAGGCCACAAAGGCCCAGACCTAGTGTGGCAGAATTTTAGCGATAGCAAGCCACCTTGCCTCATCATTATGGGTTCATAAGCACTAGAGATTTGCTAGCTCTTTAAAGGTGCACTAAAGCTTAATGAAAGAAGTAGCTAGAAATGTTGTACGTTATGTTTTTGGCTTCTGTACAGCCCAAGACAACCACAGCCCTTTAGCAGTAAAGATCTGTGTCTCCAAAGATGCCCCAGTAGCTCCCCATCTTCTTTTCTGCTGATTCACTGCACATGCTCTGTGCTGCTGTCACTTACTGAGCTTAGAGACCCACTCACAATATACAGTACACATAGAATATAAATGTCAAAATATAAAGCTGATTAATTAATACAGATAATTACTACATAGCAGCTCAGAAACCAATGAACTACCATCAGTATTTAAAAATCTGCCTTGTAACATCTGTTTATATTACTGGAAACATAATTTTCTGCTTCATATTTCCGATGACCCCTATGCTTAGCTTCTCAACAGCTGCTCAGAGCCCACTGAGCATGTGAGTGTCACAGACACTTTCCAAGATGGTGACCCCCTGTCACAAGTTTGAAATCCTGGATCATTGCTGCTATTGAGAAGCTGAAACTTTAGGCTGGTGCAATAAAGTCATTTTATAAACATGGCATTTTTAGCCATATTAATTTTTAGGGTTTAGTTCTCCTTTAAGAGATAATTGAAGGTCTTCTTAGACAGGCAAAATATCCAGGATGCAGTAATATGCAAAACTACAGTAACTCTTTTTGTATGTATGTGAATGTGCACCTGTGTATGTTTTCATATAGGTGCATAAACTTTAGGTGTATCTCTATGTGTATGCATCCCATACCTGTAGTATAGTTAGCATGAGACTGGAGACCGGCAAGTGTTTTGTTCATTAATGAAAACATGCATCATTTATTTTTTTCTTTATGTAACTGAAAAGAACGTGCGTCAGATACACATCCATCTACCGCACTAAAAATCTTCTAGACAGTGGCATAACTAGATATTACTTGGCCCCACAGCAAATTATTTTTCATGCCCGCAAAATGTCTAAAGGTTGACTGGTTTTACCAATATTTATTGAAATTGTATATGAATTAGGGCCTCATGGGGCCCCTATACCTCCTGGGTCTCCCTGCAGCCACAGGGTCTGCTTCCTCTATAGTTATGCCCCTGCTTCTGGAATTACCTTTTATCCCTAATTTTGTATACAACTTTAAAAATAGGTTTCATTTTTGTGAATAAAGAGGGTTTTTTTTATTACATCTTTGTGAAAGACATAGTAAAGTAGAAGCCAGTTTCTTCCTTCTATGGAAGACCACAGAAGATTCTTAGTGAATTATGCCCACAAGGCACTTAAGAGATGTGTATTCGGTTAGTGATCAATTTAGAATTATATTTGTAATTATCTTAAAAAACCTATAGAAGAAATGCCCAAAGCAAAGTGTGAGGTATAGGACACTGTCATAGATATCTTATGAGATAAAAATAAAGGCAAATTACATTATTATGATGGTGAAGCCACAATAACGTAAGTGAACTTAAATGAGGTATAATAGAGAGACACACAATTACATTTGGATGATATATAACTCTAATTAGCCTTTGAGGTGTTCGGCACCTTTAAAGTATAATGACGTGTTTACTGTAGAATTTGTGCTCTATAAATACAGGTACATAGTTAAACAGTGAAAGGTCTTTGCATCCTTGGATGGAAAAGTGCGGGCTGAATGCCACCAATTTTCAAACACAAAAGAATCCAGGCTGTAAAACCCATAATTGGATCTGAATTAAGGCACAAATACACCGTCGCTAAATAACAGAGAGAATGGTGAGAACGGCTGGAGAAAATTAGGACAACATCACTGCTGTTATCAATTATCCTCATATTCACATTTATTTTTTTTAGAAAACACAAAAGGCAATTTCTTGGGTGTTTGTCATCATCCTGATATCCGCCATTGCACATTGTACATGGACTACACGGGTAAGTTAGTCTTTAAAAGCTTTTCATATATCATTGCCTTTGCAAGAAGATCCTCTTTTGTTCACACGCTCTTTTTTTTTCTTTAACCAAATAGGTGTTGACCAGAAACTGGGGTCCTCAATCAATGATGTACCTGAAAGGGAAACGTAAGTCTTAATAAAATGGTTCTACATTAGATTATAGTCAAAGATTCACAGAGAAATAGGAAATTAGTTACTTTTGTATAAATACTTAACGGCAATTGGACCAAATGACACAGAGTTTTTCATTTCAAGAACCTCCAATTGTTATTTTCTGGCATATTTAAATTCCTTTACTGGATTAGAATCTTTGGTCTTTATTCTGAAAGAAAAGAGTTCATTTCTAAGATAGTGTCACAGATATCACTGATTTTTGTGTAAGCCTTATATAATAACACAGTAGGTTTATTTTGGGATATTAATGACTTAACTAAAGCTAAAATGAATCATTAATGATTATTGTGAACTTGTCACTCAGATCATTTGGCTGGAAATCATGGGAGGTTTGTGACATTTTTGTTTTTGGAGGCTACCAATGGATGGCTTTTCATAGGGTGCTTATAACCGTAAAGGATCTGTTATCCAGAAATCTGTTATCTAGAAAGCTCCAAATTACAGGAAGGCCATCTGCTATAGACTCAAATAAATCACATTTTTAAAATGTATTACCCTTTCTCTGTAATAATAATTCAAAATCTTGTACTTGATCCTAAAATTTAATTAATCCTTACTGCAGGCAAAGCAATTCTATTGGGTTTTCTTAATCTTTAAATTATTTTTTAGTAAATTAATCAGGGTGATCCCTTATCTGGAAAATCCCTGTTCCTGAGCATTCTGGATAACAGGTTCCATACCTGGATTTGGCAGTTTGTCTCCTTTTTGGGCTGAGTCTTCATTATTATAAGTGACTTAATATAACTTGGATGTGGCATTGCCCTTCCAGGTTAGGAAATGACCGGCCTAAATTGAGGAAGCAGACCCAGGCCCACTCACGACTGCAGGGTCTGCTTCCTCGATAGTTACACAACTGCGCAACCCAATCACATACTCTGGTTATGGCACCAATCACCAGATCAAATTTTTTCCAATAGCAGCCAGTGCTGGTAAACACATTGCACTTCCAATTCAAGTGAAAGGAAAAATTTATTCACAACAGGCCATTATCTTAAAATGTGAGGTATTTTTAAACTTGATAAATTATTTGAAAATATTTCCATTTACATTAGATGGATAATTTATGAGCATCACGGTGCAATGCAAAAAATATGCGCTTAAATCTTTTTTTAACCCACAAAACAGAGCTTCCCCAGCATTCCATAAATGAAGATAATTTTCTCCATGCTGCAAGCATTAGATTATAATAGATTGAGCAAAACCTGAGATTGTGGCTGGGGGTAATTGGAAGAATTTATGGAAGGCACCCTGGTAAGCATGAGGCAAACCTCCATATTTTTCACATACAGTCACCACACACATTTTAAAGTCAAATAGAGTTCTACTAATTGTTACATACATCACTTATAAAGGCAGTTTTTTTTGGATTGATAAATCTTGAATAGTCTAGTTTAGAAGATTTGAATTTGAAAATTCTAAATTTGTGGGGGTTTTGCAATGGAAAAAACAAGATCTTGAATTTTGATATGGCGTGTATCACCAGTTATAAAGAAGGCTTGATTATTTTCAGGGTTGGACTGGGCCGACAGGACACCGGGAAAAAACCCGGTGGACCCTGGCCCTTGTGGGCCCAGCCGGCCCAGACCCGCAATTAGCATTGCAGTCTCCCCAAGAATAATGCACATACATTAAAACAAACTGCAACGGGTGATGTCACCTCATATATTTATATTCCTATTACCACATATAGATGGGGAGCATCCTAATTCAATGATCTGAAATCATTGAAAATCTATGGGCATGGTAAAATCTCTGCAACCCCTCATTTAGTCTTCAAAGCAGATGCTGGATGGAACATCTAATGTTACACTGCAGGGAATTTAGCAAAAACTGCTCAATATTCTAAATTTGAGTGATTAAAGGAGGTTAATGTTGTGGGGTATGTTATTAAACTAGATGATATCATACTTTAAACACAAAGGATCAAAATAGTAATGCGGATTTTCTGAATATCACCAATATTGGTGTTGGTGTAATAGTGTTGGTGTCATTTACTGCCTAGGCAAATCAGTTTTTTTTCACTTTATGGACTAACATGTCAAAAGTCAAAATCAGTTATACAATTCTAAATACACTGAAGTTGCGCAATTAATTATTGTATATATAATACACAATTCAAAATCTGTGCAGTTTTCCTGCAATGCAATAATGCTGTTATAATCACAGAGCAATATTAACTCTAAGCTGTGAATCGTGATCACGCAAACGCAAGTTGTGACACCAGTTCATACAACTAATTGACAAGCAAACAGAAAAGTTTGTATGTACAGGTATGGGACCTGTTATCCAGAATACTTGAGACCTGGGGTTTTCCAGATAAGGGGTCTTTCCGTAATTTGGATTTTAACACTTTAAGTCTACTATAAAATCATGTAAACATTAAATAAACCCAAATAGGCTGGTTTTGCTTCCAATAAGGATTAATTATATCTTAGTTTGGATCAAGTCTATGGGTTTCCGAATAACGGATCCCATACTGGTACACATATAAACACTGGCTCAGACTTCTGTTCAGGGGGGCATTTATAAACACTGGGCAAATTTACACCTGAGCGGTAACCAACTGCAAGCAATCATATGTCTGCTTATATTGTCCTACCTGCCAAAGTGCATATGTGCTCAATGTTTAGTAATGAGCGAATCATTTTTACCACTTACCTGCCCTAGATTATAAAATCTGTGGAGATGGCAGTTGTGTACCTGATTGCCAACACAATCAGGGACGTAACTAAAGAGGAAGCAGACCCGGCAGTTGCAGGGGGCCCAGAAGGTATACTGGGCCAAGGAGGACCTAATTAATGAGCAATTTCAACATATATTAGTAAGACAGGACAACCTCTGGCCTAAAATTAATTTGCTGTGGAGCTCAGTAACATCTAGTAAAGCCACTTAACACAATAGATTTTGCATTTCCAGTTTCCGCCTTGATCTATAGTGTTCCAGGTTTTGTCTGGCAAAGTACACTAGGCAATGCCTAAGAGACCACCAGGGAAAGTAAAAAAGGATTAATTTGTGCACACACAGTCTACAAGAAATTCCAGGCAATGCTATTGCAGAGTGATGATTGTTCTGTTCATTTGTGACATTCCTGTATTAGATGGAATAATGTTCCATATAGATTAATGGGCAGATATATCAACGGTCAAAGTGAATTCGAGTGAATTTCCAAGTAAAAAAATTTGAAATTCTAAGTAATTTTTATGAATACTTCGACCATAGAATAGGATACTAAGACTTCGAATTTACTTCGACTTCCATTCGAAGTAAAAATCGTTCGACTATTCAACTATTCCATAATCAAAGTACTGTCTCTTTAAAAAACTTTGACTTCAATACTTCGCCAAATTAAACCTGCCGAAGTTCTATGTTAGCCTATGGGGACCTTCTACAGCATTTTTCTAAGTTTTTGAAGTCGAAGTAAAAATCGTTCGATCGTATGATAAAATCGGTCGAATTGTTCGATTCGAAGGATTTAATCGTTCGATTTTACTTCGACCGCAGAATAGCCAAATTCGATGAAAAAAAGTTCAAATTCGATATTCGATATATTTTTATTCGATGGTCGAAATTCAAAGTATAAATCTGCCCACAAAAGACAAATGTGTTCAGACTGTAGTCTTATGCTATCTATACACCCTCAGAAAATACCAATGTAATGAAAGGAATCATTAAAATGCAATTAAAATATATAAGGACAAGGATGAAGGAGACTAGAAATTGCAGCTGAACTACATCTAGTGGGCTACAGACTACTGCAGTTACCTTTGAATTCCATAACCTGTGTGTATGGATAAAAATATAGCACCGCAGTTATGCTGACATTAAGCACAGGCTCATAATGCAAACATTCTGCTTATTTATCTAAATCTTATTTAGGACATGTTTGTTATTTACAATAAAAGGTACATTGTTATAGTATTACTTTATTATTGCTTTAGTTTTACTGAGTTGTTATATCCTAACAATTTATGACATATAGATTTATATATATATTTTTAGATGGCAGAGGAAATTCATTGGAAAGAGAGAGAAGATTGTTTGCTTTGGATGTAATCGGTTGGATAAATAATGTTAACAGCGTGATAGGTACAGTATAAATGATCACAGCACTTACATCCCTTCCTAAGAACACACCCATAGCACTAACACAGGCTAGCATTGGGATTGTAAGTAATAGTCAGTAATAATAAAAGAAGAATAATCACCTGTCAAAGCCTGTTTTTTTTTTAATAGCGCAAATGAAGACATATATACCAATACATTGGTATAATGGTATAATATAGACAACCGGAAGTATTATTTTGTTTACAAATAAATACAATTTTTTTTTAGATTTATTAAAGCCCAATGCAGAAAAAAAGCCAGAATCCGAAAATCCGCAATCTCAGACCTGCTGAGGTTGTATATAAGTCGATGGCGGAGGTCCCTCTCCTATTTTGAAGTTTCTGTGGTCTGCGTTGGAATTAGTCCAAAATCCGACCTTTTCCGTATTTTTGGGCAAAAATCTGAAATAATTCAGGAAAAATGATTCGGAAAAAACTTGTAAGATTGTAAGATTTGGGTTTTCGGTCAATTTTACTAGGTTTTTACCTGCATGGGTTGCATTTTCTCTCTGATCCCCTACAATCTGGTTTTCAGTCACAACATTACACAGAAACTACTCTAACATGACTCACTGGGGGTCATTTATCAACACTGGGCAAATTTGCCCATGGGCAGTAACCCCTGGAAACCAACCAGATTGCTGCATTTATTATTCTACTTGCAGCTGACTTTAAAAAGCTTATCACTGATTGGTTGCTATAGGTAACTGCCCATGGGCAAATTTGCCCAGTGTTGATAAATGAGCCCCACTGGTTACTTGTTATGAGCAAAAGCCATAAATTGCTAGTCCTTACTAATACTTCTAGATATCTCAGCAGAGTTTGCCGCCATCAGTCATCCTCACCTCCTCAAGTCTCTCCATTCTCTTGGCCTTCATTGACACTGCCATATCCTGGTTTTGCTCCAGCCTTTTAAATTGCTCTTTCATTGTCTCCTCAAATCATCTTCTCCCGTACCTTTTTATGTAGGGGTTCTTCAAGTCTCTGGCTTAGGCCCCTTATTATTCTCTCTGTATACTGTACTTCCTGTTGGGTTAACTAATAAAATAATTTGGTCACTTATGATGTTTATATAAAGTTTATATTTCCTTTCCTAGTTTCAACCCAGATTTCTTAACTTGGGTCTCTACTAACACTGAGAAACTCAAGTATCCAAACAAAAAGTTACTCTACTATAATGTTACTTATCACTTAATCAATTTCCAACCATATATCACACAAAATGCCACCACAATTTTAATTCTCTCTCTATCATCATATCACGTATTGACTACTGAAATGCTCTGTTAGTTGACCTTTCCATCTCTAGACCCATTGAGCTCCAATCTTTACTTTATTGTATTTTTCAATTTGTTTTCCAGCCACACATTTTTTAATCTCTCTGCATTTAAAAAGACAATTGTCATTGGAAAACTTTGCATTATCATTCTTTTTCATATGAAACACATATATCTATTACTTTATACTTTAGATTACCAGAAGTCAAAAAGAACCATAGAAGACTACCTCAAGGATTTAGACATCTAGCAACATGAACCTCAACTTTGAAGATATTGTGTTTCATAGATTTTCATACTGTACCATTTTTCACAGTATTTATCTGAGCAATACAAGATATGCTGCATATCTCTCGATTTAGCCAAAAGAAAGCAATGTGAGAAGAGAATAACCAATTAAAAACATTTAATGAAAATATATTGGTACTTGCTTGTCTGCTGAGATTTATTTTATAAAATATGTTGGAGCATATCTAATAAAAAATATTGCTTTTTATTCAATGGGTTGCTGGTCGGACAGTGGGGGTTGCAGCTAGCCAATAGAACCCATTTTAGAAATCTAACCTTGTGCAAGCTATTTATACTCTTTAGAGGAAATGGCACATTTTAATGAGAAAGACTTGTGTACGGATATACACTCATAGGAAGGGCTAGCAAAGTACTGCCTTTATTAAAAGGGGAAAAGAGGGTAATTCTTCCTCTTTACAAAGCACTGGTAACTCTCAATCTATAATATGTAGTGCAGTTTTGGTCTTTGGTGCACAGGGGAATATTATCAATACTGTAAAATTCCAAAAAAGTGTGACTAAACTAATAAAGATTATGGAAAGTCTTAGTTATAAAAGAAAGGCTGGTCAAGTTGGGAATGTCCACAATGGACACGAGGTGCTTAACTGGGATATAATAACTGCATATGTATAAATATATAACAGGGACGCTGTGCCAATGAGGCCAATTCAAAAATTAGGCGACACTGCCTAACAAGTTATCAGGGGTGGCAAAAAAGTAGCTCCTTGTAGCTTTAAGAGGCAAATTCTGGGTTTTTAAACCAGAAATTGGACTCCTCTAGTGCGAGAGAGTACAATTGCTTTCTCTGCAGTAGCGATGTGCTCCCACCCCGGTTCTGAAAATGTAAGTGATGGCGGTGAGGGGGAGCGGCATAGCAGGAGCCACCTCAGATGGCTCCTCTTACAGAAACACTGCAGATAAGAAGATTATACAATAAACTCTCTGATGATATCTTGGTATAATTTATCTATATTTTGGGCCCTTAAAGCAAATTTGCTGTGGGCCTGGTAACATCTAGTTACCCCACTGGGTCATGCTCTGAGAATGTTCCATTTTAAGGTGCAAAAGGAGGTTTTTAGAGTGAGAGCTGTGAAATTGTGGATTTCTCTCCCTGAAGCCGTTGTCGTGGTGAGGGCTGGATGTAGGATATAAGAAGTATTGCCAAGGAACTATGGGTTATAGATTAAGCATATATTTTGCACTATTGGGGCCATTAAGGAACTTTTGGTATCTGTAAGATATTCCCATTGCTGGAATGGTTTGATATGTCAAATATGTAATGCTTTGTAAATTGTGCAATTGCATTGCTGTGGTAGTGTGAGATATACTGTATATGTTGCACAGTCAGTGACATCATAATATATTCCATACACTATTGATGGCACTGTGAGATATGTGTGGTTCTGTTAGGGGTATTCTAGAATTAGATGGAAGAAGTTAAAAATCACCCTGCTTGGTTTAAATTTTATTTCCAAACAGAGAAGAGCATTTTTTTCTGCTGAAAAGTCAATCATAATCTATAAAATTGTAAGGGTTCAGAAGGCTTTACGCAGGTTGAAGAAGTACAATTTTAAACACACAAATATTAGCTTGAAACCCTGAATCCAAGTAATGAAATAAATATTCATGTTTGCTTGCTGCTACACACTTGGGTTACAGCTGAAAAGTAATTGTGTATTTTGCATATATTTTTCACGACATTCAGTGGTTTATTGCCCTTGCTTTCTTTTAACAAATACGTACGTGCCTTTTTGGGTACAGGTTGCATCAAGATTTCCCAGGGACATCACTGTCATTATGTAGCCTTTGGATAAAAGGGTCTGACACAGTTGCTGCTTTGATCATCATAGGAGGATAGATATATTTCATTCCCCCCACAATATGCACATTGTTGTTATTTAACAAACAGATGAGCACAAACTAGATTACCAGAAGAAGCTGAACATCAAGGGTTTGCATGACTTAAGTTCATTAGGAGCATATTGGCAAACTGAAGCTGTGGTTTTCTGATGAGAAGAGAGCTGTCAGGCATTCAGCGCTTACAGAGCCATCTATAATGGTAAGCAATTCCACTTTTCTTAACTGTTGGGTATTTTGTTAAGGAGACAGACACCTCACGCAGGAGCTGTGCCACGCTTCACAACTGTCCTTTTATCTTTTAGAGAAAGCAAACGGTGCTGTTCTTTACCTGTGCTGGTCTACTGTTGCTTGTCTCAGAATCCTGGTGTGCTCCTAAGGTATCACTATGATAACTCTATTGTCTGTTTCTGGGCTAGACCACATAGCTGCAGTTATTTATATATATTTTCATATTTTTAGAATAAGTTAATGGCAAGAAATTGGGGCCCTCAATCCATGATGTACCTCAAAGGGAGACGTAAGTTTTCTTTTCTACTGCTTTTAAAGTAGCTCTTTGTTTTTGTGCTCCATGTGAGTCCCTAAGTGGAAAGTAATCCATACCTTTTAGTCCAGTCTGTAGTTTCTGAAATAAAATACTGTTATATAAGTTTAAACAGTTACACGTAAATACAGAATTTTCATCGATATACTTTTTATATTATAGTCTATGGATAGCTTTTCCATGAAGTTTTAAATTTAGTTACAAAACTGGTCCTCTTCACATATGCTGCAAGGTGTTTCAATCACACATGAGATTTTGTGTTTCTTAATGTAATGTTGTGCATTTTATCCTTTAGGGCACATCAATACATTTTTAAATCACTATACTGTACATAGGGGATTATTTACTAAAACTCAAATTTATCTCCTATTTTTGTTAAACCAAGCTCAACCAAACTCCCATCCACGATTTTATCTTATTTATCAATAAAATAACTCAAGAAAGTTGAGTAGGGAATAAACTTCATATTTTACTCCTGAATCACTAAATTTTTTTCTGGTTATTGCTGAAAACCCCAAATTTTTGGGATTATCGGACGAAACCAAGCGCAGACCACGCAGATTTGTGGTTTAGTAAATAATCCCCTTAAAGTATGTGCGTGCACATACAAACATGCACATTAAGACTATAAATTACACTTTGAGGCTCAAAATGTGAGCTTAGAGCACACACAAAAAATAACTCATTCACTTTCTATTCACTCCATTCATTCATGAACTCTAACGTTCACCCATTGATTAATATGATTCTTAAAATCCCATAGGAATAAATAGAAAGTGAGTGAATTATTTTTTGGTGAGCTCTATACTCACATTTTGATGATTCTGCCCCTAAGACATCCAGGCTCCACAGTTGCTAAATGTGCTCATCGGTCGATTCCTTTTTCTTTATCAGCAATAGGATAATTGCACCATTCTGAATTAGCTCCCTGATATAAAAGCATTATTATAAAGATGTATTAAATAACTACTTGAGAAGGGGAAAGTAAATTGCAAAAGGGCAAGCATTTCTACTTCACGCTGAGAAATAATGCCAGATACACTCCATTTATCAAGAAAGGGAAAACATTTGTTTATATTAGAGAAGGTAGTTCTGGTCCATTACATTCCAGTTAAATGCAACATATGTTTTTATTTTGCTGGAGACAATAACATATTTTGGCAATGTGCCAAATAAATGTACCTAAGCCATCAAATAAAATGTTTCTCCTGTGTGCGACTCAAAGACTTACCTGCCACAGAATGTAGATCCATAAGGGTCAAAACTGGCTGGGGCAGGTAGGATGAGGCCAGAATTTTTGCCATTATTCCAAATTTTTCTGCATGCAGGATGGAGGAAACCTACCCTCCCTTGCAAACTGATCTTCTGCAGCCCCTGAAAAGACCCAATAGCCATGCAATGTATATTTTATGTTACATTGCAGCCTATGGAGAAACACATTGCTTAAGCGACACATATGCCTTTCTTGGTTTAAACCCATATCTGTACTGTGTTTATTAAACTATATATTCAAAACAATTAGTTATGAGGGCTCATTAACCAATGCTTTGGGGCAAGTACTGGAGCATTAAATATTAAGCCCCAAAGCACAATGCAGGGAGCACTTGCTGCCCACAGACATCCTACAATGCATCCTGCATGCAGAGTGAGGCACAACCCTTTGCACTCCATTCTAGGAGGCCAAAGATATGCATAAAATGCAAAAACTTGGAAACATGGTAATAGAAAGTTAAACCCTTTTCTAATATACTGTATGGCTTGCTTACATAATCCGCATTCAATGTGCATGAAATGTATGTACATTGAAATAAGTTAACTATTATACTGCCCAGTTGTCTGTACACAAAATGATTTGTATGTATACTTTATGAGAGCACAACAATGTCAGTGAAATGCTACAATTACTAGTAAAAGAAAGGTTTTGGTGTAACCATTGGATGATAAATAGAACGCAGGATGCTACTATTACAGGAGTGGGTGATATTTACTTTTACAGCTACATTTCACTGTAGCGGTCTGATGATTTCCATATATTTATACCCTTTTTGTGCAATATAATGCAGAGATTTAAACAATATTCTCTCACTTCTTATCTTCACCGCCAAAGCCTAGGGCTTGGGAAAACTGAACAGCATCACAATTTATTAAATACAAGGTGCAAAGCCTGCTACAGGTCTAATCACCTATAGCACCCAATCAGCATTTACTGGTCATCAGTTGGGAAGCAAACATATTGGTTGCTATGGGTTACTGCATCTTGGTTGCTATGGGTTATTGCACCTAAGCAAACTTAGTTTCTTTTTACTATATATGGGGAAAGTTTTGTACCTGGAAAAGAACAAACACATGGGAAAAACTACAAGAATTTCAACACTATTACCAATACATAAAAAAGCAACAACTGGAAATGTGGGAAGAAACTTGCACATGGAAAATATACTGGCTAGTAAGAAAATGAAGGTGCAATTTATATGATCTCCAATACAAGTTTTCCTCATCCTAATTTCAAGTAGAGAGAGTATTCAATGCCTGTCCCTTCTCTCACAGGCAACATTTAGTATAACTACTTTTTATATACATTGTGCGGATGAGGTCAGATCTTCCATGCAATCTACATGCTTATTGAGTAAGTGTTTTAAAGTACTGTTTCCCTGCACTGGTAAAACTGATCTGTTTGCTTCAGAAACACCATTATAGTTTATATACACAAGCTGCCGAGTAGCAATGGCAGAAATTGAAAAAAGGCTATATGGCACAGGTTAAATAATGGATAGCAGATAACATTATGTTCTACAGAGCTTATCTGCTATCTGCTGTGTAACCTGAGCCTTTTATCCTTTAAATGGCTGCCCCCATTGCTACAAAGCAGCTTATTTATATAAACAATAGTAGTGTTTTTGAAGCACATACAGCAGTTTTACCAGTGCAGGGCAACACTGCATTATATTTTTATTACTTTAAAACACTTTTATTTTTTGATGTTACTGATCCTTTAAGATTATCATATTCTCATTACAGACGGCAGAAGGGTTGCCTCAGAATATGAAGAAGATTTTGAACACCAGAATTTGGATTTCATGACTTCGTTTCTGAAAAGTAGGTTCAGAAGTTTGAATTAAACCCTATTTATATGCAATTCCTTATCAAAATCTATAAAGTGTGCCAAAGTCCGAATCTAGCAGCTGAAACCAACGGTGACCCTAAACACAGAAACCTTGAGCATTTTAAGCCTTATTTTTGATAATAATGCCTAGATACCTAAGCAGCCATTGTCTCTCTGGAATTTTGGCCATAAGCTGCCTTATAATGCCTAGAAAATCTTACCACATTTATTTCGCCTGTGAGTTTTTGAAACCCTGAGATTTCACAAACTCAGTGAAACATTTTTGCTACTTGCTTTGACAGCCAGGGAAAGCAGGAGATGGCATCAGATTTCTGCTTGCTTTGGTTGCATGTGTCAAGATAGAGATTGCTCCATGGAAAGCTCAACAAATTGAAGGATGAAAACATTTAATTCTAGTGCAGAAGACGAAATATCCATTCAGAAATGTTTCATATTACCCTTGAATTTTTGGGGGGCTTTAATTCACGTTGTATTATTATACATTATAATCTGAGTTTTTAACTTATAACATATTAAATAAATAATAAATATTTGTATTATTTGTATGTCTTTCATAACACAATTCTTTTTATTTAAAGGATATGAAACCTCTTTGCCTGTGAAAGTATTGAACTTCAGAAGAAGGAGACAGTTGTCACAAATTATGGATTATCAGTACCTGGATTAGATAATATAAAACAAACAAAAAAACATCAGTATCTACATTACAGAAGCTAGGAGCTATATGATTTCCTTGAAAAATGAATGCCAGATTCTATTGTATGACTATAAAATATAGCATTTCTGCAAAACTGCTGTTTAACTGACCTATGCTTAGTTAGTACTTGAAATATCCTTTCCCCAAATCAAATATACATAACTAAAAAAGTGTTATTCTTCTTTAAACCTTTCTGCAAATGTAATACTCACTATTAATGTGTGCACCTCTACTACTATAATATTTAATGGTAAGAATACGCTGAGATTGTTTAAGACATTCTCTTTATGTGTCAGCTCCTGGGTATCGTGACAATGGCACTCATCTTAATTCAGGGAACCCTCCCCCCCCCCTGAAATGTTGAATCAGTCACAAATCATTTCAATTGCTTAATAGAATAGCTAGGAGACTGGATTTAGGTTTAAGTGAGTGACCTTGTAATTCTTGTTATGGAAACTAATTATATAGACCTAGCTGAGAGGATCCAGAGAGTACCACTAGCATATATACAAGTCAAAGCAGGTCATTTTACAAATCAGCTCCTGTGTTGACCTCTTGTGGACTTAGGCAGATTTTGAGTTGATCCACTTATTTCATTTTGTCAGGACACTCCTACATAAAAACACAGTTACAGATGTATTGTGTTGGTCCCATTCTTTTATAGTTTCAGGAATAACCAGGACAGCAAATATGCATTTACACAATATTTAACCCAGAATAGCTTGAAGACTGGGCCCATCCATCCACTGTGTTAAAGGACAAGGAAAGTTAAACTAAAGAAGTAGGCTAGAAATGTTGTGCATTATATTTTAGGCTTCTGTACCAGCCCAAGGCAACCACAGCCCTTTAGCAGTAGAAATGTGTGCCTCCAAAGATGCCCCAGTAGCTCCCCATCTTCTTTTCTGTCAGTTACTGAGCTAAGGAACCAAATCAAAATATACAGTACATATAGAATATAAATATCACAGTATAAGGCTGATTAGTAATTAATATGGATAATTACTACATGGCAGCACAGAAACCAGTGCAACTAGCATGATAATTTAAGAATCAGCCCTGTAGCATTATCTTATATTACAGACCAACCTCTGTTTGATACTTTGCAATGAGCTGCTCAGTGGCCTCTGAGCAGCTCAACAGCTGCTCAGAGGCCACTGAGCATATGAGTGTCGCAGACACTTTCCAAGATGGTGACCCCCTGTGACATGTTTGAAGTCCTGGATCATTAATGCTATTGAGAAGCTGAAACTTTAGGCTGGAGCAATAAGTTCAGTATATAAAATATGGCATTTTTAGCCCTATTCATTTTTAGGGTTTAGTTCTCCTTTAAGCCCATGGGGAAATGCAATTCTCGCAAAAATCAAAGTGTTTTGCTTCTGTGCTACAAAGCTAATAAATACTCAAAGTGACCCCAACATAGAAGATCCAAGTCAGCCACAACATGTGCAATGGTCCTAATGAAGGTCATGTAATAAAGATCAAACAGATTTCTTTGGCCATTCTACCTCATGTAGATTATTGTGTTCTGTCATGGAGACCTAGCAATAGGCCAGGAACTATTTAAAGAATGGCTCTTAAAATAATATTTACTCTAAAAAGCATACACGCTTTCAAGTACTATGACCAGTGGCGTAACTAGCTATACAGCAGACCTCGCGATCACAGGGGCCAGACCTCAGGGTCGGCTGCTGCAGCATAGTCCCTTTTCCCCAACACCTTTCCAACCTTTGATGTAGTGGTGTGGCCGGTAGATGTGGTGTGGGTTGGGAGAGAGATGGGGAGGAGGAACTGTTTGCTTTGGGCCCCCTCAGGAGATTTTTTTTTCCGGGGGGGGGGGGCGGAGCACCCAAATTATGCTGCTGACTATGACACACAACAATAAACAGAAAAGGAGATGACAAAACACAAAATTTTAGTAAATCGGTACAATATGTTTTGATGACAATACCCTTTTAGCATAAGATGCTATTATGCTATTAACTATCATTTGCTGGATATGATCCCAGTTTGTTGTTCAAAAGCACTAAATGGAGTAAAAGTAGCAATATTTTATTGGCAGAATATCTGGCATTTCAAACAATTCTAACTGCAAAGAAAATATATAAATATGTTAATATGATGACAGAACCATTTATTAGTATTCAGTTTACTGCACTGGCCAAGTGAACACAATAGTATTTATATCAAGAAATAGGACATTTAATAACTTTAAACATCATGTGTGTGTTTAAATCTGAACTCTGATAAGTTCAGCCAGAAATTTTGAACTGGGCCAAAAAATGATGGCTCTGTGCATTCCTACTATCATTCCTACTATCAAACTGTCTCTGCTTCAAAGAATATTCACACTGAACTAAAATAGTATCCATGAAAAGGAAAGTAGCACCTAAACAGGGTATATTTAAAGAGGATCTGGAACAATATATAGAATCTAGTATAACAAGTTATAGAACAAAGGTATTTATTTGTTTATAGTCATAATGTCCCATATGTGACATTGACTTGGTTTATTAGTAAAATATTAGAGTTGGCATAGTTACAACATAATTGCCATTCACTGACAAAATAGCCTCTGTTAGCATCAAACAAAGCATTTTGATATTGAGCCTTAAAGTCCACACTACAGTGGGTTTAGAAGTATACTGAGTAGGAGCTTTGTTGGATATATCAATTTCAAAAGAAAAGTGTTTTTCATTTGCGCCACAATCCTTTGTGATAATGCGCTACTGTATTATAAAGCCTATAAAATTATGCCATACATATGTGCCTCAATATCTTGCCCTAAAAGTATTTTAATTCTGAGTCATGCATTAAGGGAGTGCAAATTCTCCTTTGTGGGCAAGTTACCAAGGATCCCCAGAGAAGGAGAAGGGAGCCTTTAAAGGGGCATAGACACCATACACCACAATTTACCTTAAATATTTTTTTAAATGTTTTAAATATAACTAAAACCGTAAATAATCCATATTCTTTCATATTTGTAAATTGATGTGTTTTCATTGACATTGAAAGGTGTCTCTTTAGACCTTAGGGTGGAGAATCTGGGTTAAGCATTTGCCAAATTCTTCTATTATCCTATGTTCAGCCAGACAAGTTGAGCATCCTTCTTTTTCTGCTTCTTCAGCTTGCGCTAGGAGGCAAGCACATGTAGCTTCCACCACTTCCCCAGAAATGCAGAACAAGTTAATACTATAAAGAAAGAAATAATAAGGTGACTGATTTACAGTTGTATTCCTTAAGAACAAACATTTTTCTCAATGTATTAGTTAGCTTTGTGTATCAGGAGTAAGGCACTGTGTGCTGAGACCAAATGGAGACCTGCAATTAACGCCTACTTTGTTATAGCGCTCTTGCTGAATTACGCCTATTGTAATTAGCTCACAACTAAGGGGTATCCAAGTGTATACCCATTCCAGTCCTTATGCTGCCCCTTACACTGTGGGGGCAGTTACATGCTATACGCTACTCAGTTCCATTGTAGTGCAAATATTTGCATTGGAAAGCGGTGAGAGCAATTATATAAAAATAGTGCATAGTGGATAAGCAGGGCATTCTGTGACAGATTTTCCCCCTCTCTGTAAATGAGAACCGTAATCTACTTGATACCTGGAACTTGGAATTGGCTCCCAATATTGCCAGAATATACAAATGTTAATTTTACAAAATGTCTCCTCTTCAGACCCCTGATCAGTAGTGAAACTGTACAGCAGTGCTGTGCAACTTCTGTATTTCTAAGGGCCAGAATTCTTCTGGCCTACATGGTGGAGGGCCTATAATGGAAACCAGTGTTCAGCACTCCCCCCTGCTTTTAAATAACACCCACTTTGAACCACACCCATGTTACCACAAGAACTTTTCAGACCATATCCACATTAATCCTGGTAGCACACCAAAAAACCAAATGGTTGGTGCTCACTGCAGGGATATCACTCATCATTAAAGGGGAACTATCACGAAAATGAAAATTGTATATAAACTTCATCATACTGAAATACAATCAATTAAAAATTCGGTACCGTTTCTAAAATAATCAAGTTTATGTCCACTACCCCTCTCTCAGCATCTGATCCTCTTCATTCTCTCTTCATCCAGGAGTTGGGTGTCAGATGAATGATCCAATATATCTTATAGGGGGGCTCCTTTTGCCTAGAAGATGTATTAGAGGTCATTCTATTAAAATCACCAGACATCATGTCTCTCTACATGCAGGATTTGTGCTAAAGGCAGTTATTTTGTTAGATTTTGTTTGTACTGGAATCAGTTATTTAAGTGAGCTCTAATACATCTGCTAGGAAAGGAAGCCCCCTACAAGATATATTGGATCATTCATCTGACACCCAACTCCTGAATGAAGAATGAGGAGAAACAGATGCTGAGAGAGGAATTGTGAAGATAAACTTGATTATTTCAGAAACGATGCAGAATTTTTAATTGATTGTACTTATAAAGTTTCTTACTTCAGTATGAGGAAGCTTATATTACATTTTCACAATAGTTCCCCTTTAATATGTAAAAAATGTAAGTCATATTAAAACATACACTTAAATCCGTATGCTGTGGATAACACAGCAACCCCCAAGCACATGATTAAACACCTTAGGGGCCCCTAACAGCAATTTACAAATGCTAACAAACCCCCCAGAACAAACTCCTACTAGGCTCCTACCCCACAGGAAGCATAAGCAGGCAGAGTATGGCACACACAGGGAGCATAGGGCAGGCATAATATGGCACACACAAGGAGCATAGGGCAGGCAGAGTATGGCACACACACTAAGCATGGGGAAGGAATAGTATGGCACACACACACAAGTTTACACAAGGTAAGCAGTCAAAGCAGGCAGACTTTCTTGTGGGGGGCCACACAAAGGGGGTCGCGGGCAACCAGTTGGACAGCACTGCTGTAGAGGATTTAAACCCCTACAACCACAAGGAGATTTTGAGGACCAGGGGGTCTGCAATAAGATGTGAGAGAGTGTTATACAAGTCGTACCGGGTTGAATAATCTATAGAGGTCAGAGAATGGAGAAGGCAATGGCTCAGTGAATCTCAGACCACAGAATAGCTTCAATCTCTCCTGCATAAATCCATACTAATAATAAATGCTTAAGTGTCAAAACCATAGTATGTGCTTTGCTTTTACTATTCATCTTACATGTGAACGATGACTGTGTTTGTTCTTGCTTTACAGAATTAATTCAGTTGAACAAAAAATATTCTTAAAGTGACTTACCTTCTAGAATCTAAGTAGCATTGCATGTTCATAAGTGATTTAAAATCTAGGCTTTTAACATTTTTGCATCCTACACATTTACATACAGAAGAACAAGTTATTTTAGCCTGAAAAGTAAGAAGGACAAAACCAGACATATTAGTCTAATAAATGCATCTAATATAGCTTAACAAATAAAGATCATTTGTAGGATTTACCTCATAATCATACCATAACACTGATTTTCTGAGTAGGTGATTTCTTAAAGGGGCGGTTCACCTATAAAGTAACTTTTATGTTATAAAATTACCAATTTTAAGCAACTTTTCAATTGGTTTTCATTATTTATTTTTTTATAGTTTTATAGTTATTTGTCTTTTTATTCTGATTCTTAGCAGCTTTCAAATGGGCGTCGCTGTCCACTTCTAAAAAAACAAATGCTCTATAAGGCTACAAATGTATTGTTATTGCTACTTTTTATTACTGATCCTTCTATTCAGACTCTCTCCTATTCATATTCCAGTCTCTTATTCAAATCAATGCATGGTTGCTCAGGTAATTTGGGCCCCTCTACATCATACTAAAAGTTATCTCAAAGGTGAACACCCCCTTTAAGTATGTGATGTTTTCGTTATTAAAAAATGTGCTTCTGTCCTGTTCAACATCCACTTATTTTTCTGTATCTCCTTCTCTAGAATGTATGCCTAGTTCTTAATAAGGATGCACAGAATCCAGGATTCAGTTTAGGATTCAGCCCTTTCCAGCAGGATTCGGCTTTGGCCAAATCCAAGTGCCTATTCATGTGACTTTTCATCATACAAACAAGAAGGGTAAAAATTTGTTACCAAGCACATGAATTTCTTTAGCACTTCTTATTCCTAATTCGCATATGCAAATCAGGGTTTCTATTCAGTTCAGGAAGACCAAATCTTACACAAAGGATTCGAGATTTGCCAGAATCCCAAAATCGTGGGTGTTCTGCATCCCTAGTTCTTAGACACTGGTATTTCTTCCAGTGTTCATCTGTGGTGAAATGGATGATTTTAGAGGTGTATTTATCAACGGAGTTCACTATTTGATACATAATGACGCTAAAAATCCCATAGGGATGACTAGAAAGTAGTAGAATTTCTCTGTGGTGAGCTCTGATTTACACATTGCACTTTTGTCCTACAATTCCTTTTGTTACTATTGGTTTCAGAGATAAAATCTGCCAGTCTAGTAAAATGTGATTTATCACTCCAGAGAATGTTTCCACTCTCCAGAGTCCAATGGCTGCTTACCCATAAAAACAAAAACATGGTTTTGACAAATAGGTGGTGTTTCTTCCAGAAACAATTTGGAACTCTGCAGTGCCAGCTGAGAACATGCAATTTTAGAAGGGATGCCAGCATACGTTTGGAAATATAACAGATCCTTTATAAAATGCAGGTTAGGGGCAAAGTGCAAAATATTTACACAAACTGCTGGGTTTGTTTGTACATCTGCACCCTGCCCTGCACTCTAACATAGGCCTTCAACAGAACTGTATTCATGAGGAAGGCACAAATCACAGGTAGTAAGAACAAGGCTGACTTGCACTACGCAGAGTTGCAGTTTTGCAACCCTTATTGCTCTATTAATTGCATCTGGGGTCCTTGTAAATTACCTTTGTAGTGTGTATGTACACTCTATAATACAAATAGACTTTGAAAAAGTGGGGATCCTTATGGAAAACACTTGAATTGTCTTTGTATCATTTATAGTGGAGATGATAAAGGCCCACAAAAACATAAGTCTTGAGTAAGTACTTGACAAATGTACCAGTTTGTTAAATCAATCAATAAAACGATAAATGTGCTATATTCTGAAGTTCTGTGCTATATTCTGGTCTCAGCGTTGATCCGACGCGACGCGACTGTCTAATGCATTACCTCTCTTCATACAAGAAAAGCTGTTAAGGTGCAATATTTTTGCAATTTGTCAAAAGGATGAAAGCGTTACAAACCTCATAACATTCACAGTAATTCTTGAAACAGCCAGATCGCTTGCAGTTGCATCCTTTATGGTGTCGAGGTGTAACATCTCCTGTTTTTCCTTTTTCTATCTTAGGCTGAAATGCATCTGGGTTTCGATCAAGGCATGCCTAAAAGAGTGTAAAATTGTGCATACAAAACAACAAACAGGTACCATACTTAACAGGCTCAATTAGGAGGAAAACTGATTTTAAAGGGCAAATCAACCCCAAACTAAAAATTTGCCTAAGAAAAGAAAAAATAATTGTAAGCAACTTTCCAATAAGCATTTATTATAAATCTCCAGTACTTTTTTTTTTTTTTAAACTGAAATGTTTTATTGATTTTTCCAATGAAAAGAAAAAGATCAACATGTCATTGCATGGGTGCAGTTACAGAAAATCGTAAAATATCAGTAAGATGGGGAGTAAATGAAACAATAGAAAAGGAGAAGAAAAGAAAAATAAAAGAAAAACAAATACATAAATAAACAGATAAATAAGGTAATAATGGCGGCTGGGCTAGTTATCAGAGCAAATAAAGACAATGGTCATAGGCATGTCCAAGATTGTAGGTAGCTTGGGGACCCAGAGGGAAAGTCAACAGATTATACTTGCAATGCTGAGAAAAGCAAGGGGTCATTTTCATATGCCAACCAGGGTAACCAAATCTTATCGTAGGCCTCCAGATCATTCTGTAGCATATAAGACATCCTCTCGTTAGTTGCTATATCAATTATCTTAGTTTTAAGCATGAATATGGGGATGGTAGGCTTTTTCCAGTTGCGAGCAATAATCAACCTGGCGGCTGTGAGGATATGTTGTGACAGTCTATGAGCCGAGTTGGGTAATCAAGCTGGTTTCTTTCCCAGGAGCATGGTGGTTGGGTCTTTAGGGAAGTCAGTGTGTAGAATTTTGGACAATAGTTGTGTGATACGATCCCAGAATATTGAGACAGTTTTGCAAGTCCACCATATGTGAAGCATTTTGCCTGTTTCTTGGCAGCCCCTGAAACAAAGCGGGTAGCAAGACGGGTAGATCCTGTGTAGTCGTGATGGCACAAGGTAAGTTCTGTGCAGAAGCTTGATTGAGGTCTCTCTATTGGAAACACGGGTACTTCCCAAATTTGCTGTGAGCCTGCATTGAGACCATTGCTTAGTTGAGATTGTAGTTTGGAGGTCTTTTTCCCATTGCAGCATATATTTATGTTTGAAATTTTCGGTAGGTAGTTTGTTGAATAGTTTATACATTAGACTGAGGATGCCTGGTGCCAGTGGTGCTTGTCTGCAGATTGATTCAAAGCATGATTTCGTGAAGCAATTGTCTTTGCATTTTTTTGCTTGTAGATGGGCGTAGTGGATGAGTTGCGAAGCTCTAAACAACTCCTGTTGGGGTGGATCGAATTTTTGCATTAGTTGTTGCATAGTGAGTGGTTTGCCGAGTTGGACCAAGGTCTCCAGCGTGGTCACACCTTTCCTCAGCCACCATGCATATGCCTTTTTAGACTTTCCTGGTGCGAAGTCCGGGTTGTTAATTATTGGGCTGAGGAGGGAGGGGAGCGAAGTCATTTGGGAACTCTTGCGATGTTCTATCCATAAGTGTAGCATGTCCAACGTGATAGGGGATGCTTCGGTAAAGCTTTGTAGGGGAATTTTGTTGAGCCACAGGACATGGTTGGTTAGGTGTGGGTAGAGCAAGTAATTTTCAATCTGGACCCATAAAGGGGCAGCTTCTCCTGCATGCGAAGGAGCCCATTGGGCAAGTCTTGCAGCTCTATAGTATTTAGTCAAGTTTGGCACCGAAAGTCCTCCATTCGATTTGTGTAAGTACATAACTTGTCGCGGTATACTTGTTTTTTTATTTTGCCAGATAAAGTTGTTAATGGCTGTCTGTAATTCTTGGATATCAGCCGTTTGAACAGGGATGGATAGAGTTCTGAATAGGTAAAGGATCTTTGGTAGTAGTACCATTTTTACACAGTGGATTCTGCCGATCCAAGAGATTCGGTGTTTATCCCAGGAGGAAAGTTTCTGCATCAAAAGGTGTATTAACGAGGGGTAGTTAGTCTTGTATAAAGTAGAAAGAGAGGCCGTTAGTTTTACTCCCAAGTACTGTAGGTATTCATTCCTAGTGGAGAAACCAAAGTTCAGCTCAATCAGTTTAATCATTGGTTTTGGAAGGTTACAGGGGAGCATTTCTGATTTCTCTGGGTTGATCTTCAGGCCGGATAATTTCGCAAAATGTGATAAAACATTAAGTAGATTGGGTAGGGATGTAAGGGGGTTAGTCACATGCATGAGTAAATCATCAGCAAAAAGTGAAAGCTTGTATTCTTTACCCTTTACAGTAAGACCCCTGATATCAGTGTTGTCCTTGAGTGCTCTTGCTAGAGGTTCCATCGCTAATGCAAAAAGGGCAGGGGAAAGAGGGCATCCCTGTCTCGTACCTCTCTGGATCCTGATATTGCCTACCTTCCTAGTAGAGGGGAGTTTGAGGTAAGCTTGTGGATCCTGGTAATATGCTTTCAGCGTATTGACTAGAGTAGATCCTAGACCAACTCTTTCTATAAGGGAAAATAAATAGGGCCAGCTAAGCGTATCAAAGGTTTTTTCAATATCTAATGCCAGGAAGCAGGTTGGGGTTTTATTTTTGTTCTCATATGCTACGAGGTTCAGGAATTTCCTAATGTTTTCTGGGGCCTGACGGGTAGGGATGAAACCAATTTGGTCTTTATGGATGGTGGATGGTAAGACCCTATTTAGTCTGTTCGCTAAGATGGTGGCTAGTAACTTAATGTCCAAATTGAGTAATGATATCGGCCTATAGTTTTTGGGGTTTAAGGTATCTTTATTAGTTTTCGGGATAATTGAGATGCTAGCTTCATTCATTTCGGGGGTTTGCCGCTGGTAATGTGTTGAAATAATTTCTGGAGGTGCGGGATAAGTTGGTTCGCTAGTTTCTTGTAGTACAATGAGGAGAACCCATCGGGGCCTGGGGCTTTACCCATCTTTAAATGTTTAATCGTGAATTCTATATCCTCATAAGTAATATCTTGGGTCATGATCTGTTGTAGGTCCTCTGAGAGATGCTATGGGGCATACTGATTCAGAAAGGCCTCCATCTCACCTGGTTGTCCAGGGGAGCTGGAGGTGTATAGCTTTTGAAAGAAGGAAATAAACGTGTCTGTTATTTTATCAGGATTCAAAGAGATTGTACCATTAGCCAGTCTGATTTTTTGGACTTGTCCCTGACGTAGTTCTGACTTAAGTAAGTTAGCTAGCATTTTGTCAGCTTTATTTGTGTACTTGTAAAATTTGTGTCTAGTTTTACGGATAGCCTTCTCGGCTTGTTCTATTTGGCATGCGTGGAGTTTTTGGCTGGTCTCATCTATCAGCTTCCTATTAGGTTTCGAGGGGTAAAGTCTATTAGTTTGCTCCAGTGATGCTAATTCGGTTTCTAGACATTTTTGAACCTGTAACCTCTCTTTCTTTTTGTGAGAAGCATATTTTATTAAACAACCCCTGATGTAGGCTTTATGTGCCACCCAGACCCAATCTATCGATGCATCAGGCTTTAAATTATCTTGAAAGAAATGTTTTATCTCCTGTGAGATAAAGTTTATGCATTCAGGGTCTGCCAATATGCTTTCATTTAATCTCCAGGTGGGACGCCTAAACAAGGGCACTTGTAAGTCAAGTGTGGTCTGTACTAAGTTGTGATCGGACCATGCACATTGTATGTGCTTAGAGTCAAGAAGTGAGGGGGTGTCGGAAGCATTAACCAGGATATAATCAATTCTGGAGTAGGAGTTGTGTGTGTGGGAGTAGAAGGTATAATCCCGAGTAGAACCAATAACCTCTCTCCAGGAATCAATAAGCTTGTGTGTATGGAGTAGTTGGTCTACCCGCTTAGTGATTGTCTTGTATCGCACAGGGTGGTTAGACAGAGATCGGTCTAGTATATGGTTGAAGGATAAATTAAAGTCTCCAGCCCAAATGAGCCTGGTCTTGTTTAAGTCTGGCAAAAGGTTACAGAGCGAGTCAAAGAATTGGAGCGGATCAGCATTTGGGGCATAACTGGAGATGATTGTATAGTGCTGGTCATATAGCGTACCTTGAAGTATGATATATTGACCATCAGCATCAAGATTTGCATTAAGAGTGATAAAAGGGAAATTTTTGTGGATAAATATAGCAACGCTTCTATGCTTGCTAGTGGTGGAAGCCAGATAGTGGGTGTGGTAATGCTTGTGAAAGAATTTTGGGTATGACTTTTGAGTGAAGTGCGTTTCCTGGAGGCAAAGGATATCTGGAGAGAGGTTTTTGTACATATTAAAAGCTAATCTCCTCTTATTTGGAGAATTGAGGCCCTGCACATTATGAGCGATTATTTTAATCCCCATAATCTAGTGTGATGATGGTCCGCTTACTGTCAGCTAAAGAAAGCATGAGCTCAATTCTCCAGCAAGAGTATACATCAGTAACAATTGAAAACAACGTTAAATGCACTTTATAGCCCAGCCGCCAAAAAAACCCAACAAAATTAAGAGAAATGCTATGCGAAAAATTTAGTAAAAATAGAAGAAATAAACAGAAAATAACAAATTTGCATTGTAAACATTTCGCTACCATGAAGTTCCACCCTACGGAGGTATCCACGGCAGAAATGTTCTCAGGGGGGCAGCAACATCCCGGGCCCGCTGAGAAACGTCATAGGAAAAAGATGAGAGAAAACGTCCAGCTAACTTGGCTGGGGAGAAAGGAGAACAACTGTAGTGAAGGAAAAAAAACTGTAAACCCTGTGCAGGGAGAGAGAACATCAGGGAATGTGGAAATTACCCACGGCGTGGGTTGTTGTGGAATAAGTTCCAAGAGAAGTGTCAAGTCGCGGCCAGTTCTGGTCTTTGGCGATTAGGTCGTTGATCTTTAGGGGGAGACGGTGGTGAATGGTGCTTTTGTTGTTTGGCTGGAGGAGTGGAGGCCCATTCAGGGTCAGGTTGTGGGGAGGTTGATGAGGAACGGCTGTCCCTCGTGGAGTTTGAAGCAGAGGATTCCAAAAGAGACAGGCCAGCTTCCAATGTAGTGACTGATTGTAGCTTCCCGTTCCTTTGGAATTGCAGCGAGAAAGGGAATCCCCACCTGTACTTTACTTTGTGTTTTATCAATAGAGCAGTTACCGGTTTCAGCATTCTCCTCTTTTGGAGGGTAATGGGGCTAAGTCCGCCTATAGTTGCATTTGATGCGGTAGTGAATCCTTGCCCGCGGTGCGCGCTGCCTGAAGAGCCAAATCTCTTACCTCTACAATGTCTCTGGGGAGGTTGGGGTCGCGAGGACGGCCCAAGGCTCTGTGGATTCTTTCAATATGGAGGCGCCATTCGGGTAGATCCGGTAGCAGTTGCAATAGTGTAGCATCCATTAGGCTCGTTAGTTCGGTAACAGTCTCAGGGACTCCCTTAACCCGTAAGTTTCCTCTCTGTGACCGGTTCTCCAGATCCTCCAGCTTCTTCTTCAGTTGCGCCATTTGGGCCTGGTGCGCAGCTATCAATTTCTGGTCTTCCTGGAGGGCTGCCACGTGGCCGTCTGCTGTGTATTCCAGCCTATCAACTCTGTCTCCCAGTTCACGAATTTGCTGAGAGAATTCGGCAACCGCTGCCTTGAGTTCGGTTTTAAATAGTTGCTGTACAGCTTGTAGTGCTGCCTGCGTGTCAGTACCTGTTGTCTGCTGTTCAGAGTCCAAGTTCTGTTCTGCACATGGAGATAAAGATGGCCGCTGCGAATGGTCTGTTGTGCGCCGTTAAACATTGGCGGAGTTTGAAGCTGTTGCTTTTTTTCGCAGACGGCGGGGCGATGTTGCTGGTCAGGACAGGTTTGCAGAGATGTAGAGATTGTGTCTCGAGCGGTACTGCAGCGTTTCTCGCCTAAATATTGCTAGGTTCAGCGGGTCGGGCACGGAGCTCTTACAGGCACATCCTTCCTGTTAAGCTGCGCGCATGCGCCCCCCCATCTCCAGTACTTTTTAAAGTTATTTGTAATAACAATTTGAAATCAGCATTTACATTAACTCCTGGTTGTTACTTTTTAAGCAATGTTGCAAAAGTCTTAGTTCCCCAGAAAAGACAGGTCTGTTCATCAGCTGGTTTGTCTTACATTGTATTAACAGTCTCAGTCACCAGAACAGGTGAGGAATGCACACTCAAGGATAAATTCAATCTATTTTATTCCATCAAAAAAATATTACAAAAACATTGGCCCCATGCAATTAAACCATTAAGGTCTTCATCAGGGGTAAAATATCCACACTTTTTATCTAATCCCCAACCAGCCAATGTCGCTGTTACAACTGTTCTGTTTGTAACAGCATTATAAAGGGATGCTCCTTTTCCCTTCCACATACTCTTCAGAGGTATGATATCAAATACAGAATAACATGCCAATCCACCCATGTTGTATATATTATTATCTACCCCTGTGGATTGTACTATATGGGGAAAACCATACAAAAATTGAAGGATCAATTTCTCAAACACAAGAGTATGATTAGGCTTGGCAAAGAAACTACTCCTTTGGTACAACATTGTAAGGAGTCCAATCATAATGTCTCATCCTTACATGTCATGGGTATAGATCAGATGACCACAGCCATTGGTGTTGTTGATAAAATTATTTAGCCACATCTCTTGCTCAGGCTTTGCATATATCGACAGACTTCTCTTCACTCTTTAGTAACCCCCTCCTCTACATTTAGGATCCCACACACCTCGTCTCCTCAGATGTTTCTACATCAAGTTGACCTACCTTGTGTCTCCAGATCATGGACACTTGCTCTGATGGATGCCATTAATTCTATATTGCCACATCGGACCATGTGATTGAAATATTAATAATATTAATATTATAATAGACATTATGGTTGGACTCCTTACAATGTTGTACCAAAGGAGTCGTTTCTTTGCCAATCCTAATCACACTCTTGTGTTTAAGAAATTGATCCTTCAATTTTTGTATGGTTTCCCCCCATATAGTACAATCCACAGGGGTAGATAATAATATTTACAACATGGGTGGATTGGCATGTTATTCTGTATTTGATATCATATCTCTGAAGAGTATGTGGATGGAAAAAGGAACATCCCTGTATCATGCTGTTACAAACAGAACAGTTGTAACAGCGATAATTGCCTCGTTGGGGTTTAGATAAAAAGTGTGGATATTTTACCCCTGATGAAGACCTAAGTACTGGAGTAATTTTGGATTTGGTTTTTTAGCAGCTTTGGAGCATCATAAATATCGAAAAATACTAGGGTTTTCCCCCCTTTAATTATTTGGATTTTTTCCCTTAAAAATTTGACCAGAAAAAAATCAAGGTTTAATAAATAGGCCCCATAATGTAAACATGATAATTACATGGATTATTTAGATAAAGCAAAGCATCAGCTATATGGATTTACCTTAACAGCTTTGAAGCGTTCAAGCCCATGTTCTGTATTGTTGTAACAATTGCTACAGTTACAGTTGTTGCACAAATCTCCATTTGCAAAGCAATCACAATATCTACAAAAATCATATATATATACAATGTTTCTAAATCATATATTTTCAGAATGTCTAGATAACGTGTACATCTGTTTAGCTGTACAAGACCCCACCCAACACTCCATCCTTATTAATATAAACACATGTCTGACCCACCCCCTCTCTGACATCACTGAAGGGGACAGGAAAGGCAGGAGTATATAAATAATTCACAACAGGTCAATCTACATTGCTTAATGGCAAGGGACATTCAGAGAACGGGGCACTTTCCTATTGGAAAATTGGGGAAATAACCCCAGTTAGTTTATAAGTATAGGATATGAGCAACACCTATCCTTCTTTGCTTTAATGTCTGCAAGTATAATATTCTATTATTCTATTATTTATTTCAGCTTTGTTCTGGCTCTCTAGGATCCAGGAAATGTAAATAAACCTGTACAGTTAAGTATTAGTTAATTGTATTCAGAATGACTAGACTAGAATACAGGTATTATTAAATAATGAAATGTTACTTACAGTTTTAGACACTGAGATCTGGTGCAGTTACAGGGCTTTTTTGTCTTACTACCCCAACTAGCAACTTGATTTCTGCAAAGTGTAAAATAAATTATGGCAAAATTTGATTAATTGCCTTTAGTTCAATTAAACTAAATAAGTTATAATTGTTACATGCATTTCTCTAATACAGGTATGGAACCTGTTATCCAGAATGCTCGGTACCTGGGGTTTTCAGGGTAACGGATCTTTCAATAATTTGGATCTTCATACCTTAATTCTACTAAAAAATCATGTAGACAATAGGTTGGATTTGCTTCCAATAAGGATTAATTATATTTTAGTTCAGATCAAGTACAATGCACTGCACAAGGAAATCTTTTTGAAAAATGTGGATTATATGTATAAAATGTCTATGGTAGATGGCCTTTCCGTAATTCAGAGCTTTCTGAATAACGGGTTTTGTGAATAACGGATCCCATACCTGTACTAAATAAAAGCTATCATAGTGTCATAAAGAATTTCACTTTTATGTACAACATGCAAACAGCTGTAATATTATTTCAATTAATCATATATAATATAATTAAGTATAATACATACTATATTTATGTTCAAAAACATCTACGGCTGACTGTCTATACGTCTTAAAATGTTGCTCAGAGGGGTTCACCTTTAAATTAACTTTTACATTAAACTTTTAAATTAACTTTAAATATGATGTAGACATTGATATGCTGTGGTAATTGGTCTTTTTTTTTATGGTTTATGGTTATTTAGATTTTTGTTCCGCAGCTGTCCATTTGGTATTTTAGCAGCTAGTTGGTTGCTATGGTTCTATTTACTCTAACAACCAGGCAATGGTTTGAACAAGAGATGGCAGTAGGAGAGGCTCTGTATAGAAAGTAAAAATAAAATTATAGCCCGAAAGAGCAACAGTTTTGGCTGATGGGGTTAGTGATCTCCATTTAGTATGTTATATAATGTTCCATTCTTAGCAACCTTTACATCACTCTTTTTTTCTCTTATCTATTATTTTATCTTTTCATTTAAAGCCTCTTCTTTTCATTTTCTAATCTCTTATTTAATCCAGTGCCTGGATGCTAGGTTAAATTAATTCTTAGCCACCAGATAAGTGTTGAAATTCCAAACTAGAGAGCAGCTTAACCAAGACCCTAAACATTTTTTTTAAAAAAGCATATAAAACAAAAAAATTAAGATCAATCGCAAATTGTCTCAGAGTATCGCTCTCTGCAACACACCAAATATTGATTTGAAGGTGAACAACCCCTTTAACTAAAAAGTAATTTAGTAATTCAGTTTGGGGATGCAATTTGTTTAGCTCCCCCAGAGACTCTAATTGGTAAACTGGAACCCGTGGCCAGCACTCCAATGCAATGCAATGGCCCAGGGTACATGTCTGCACTGCATTCTCATGTTTCTTAATTTCCCAGTGGTACTTTGGACCAGTCCAGAATTAGCGCATTTCTATCTTAACTGCACTGAAAATGTGCTAGGACAAGGTACCCCTAGAATATGAAGCAACATGGTAGCACTGCAGATTAAACATACAGTACATTTTTTACAGAACTGGAGCGATGACCGGGTGTCCAGCTATCTGTGAATTTGACTTTTTCTTGTTCTTTGACACAATGCTCACAGTATAGGGGCTGTTGTTACTGCGATTCAAGTTTTTTTCTTGCATTAAAACTCACATGCGCCATTATAATTTCAAATCGAGTATTTATTAAGATAAAAAAAAAGTGAAAAACTTGAAAGTAAAATGTCAGCATCAAAAAGCCTGAGAAGCCATGTAGAAGTCAATGGGAGTTGTACTAGGCAATATTACAACAAATTTATTAAATTTGAGTTTTTCCAGTTTTTTGAGCTTGTAAACTCAATTTTTTCGAGATATTAGAGGCTTTTTTCTCAATGATTTTATCCATTCAAGTTTTTAAATTTGGATTTTTACACAAATAAGGTAACGTTTGTGGGGGGTTTTTTTAATGGAAGAAGAAAAAAAAAACCTCTAAAATTACACAAATCCGAATTTTGATGTACGGCTCATTAAGATTTAAATCAGAGAAAAAAAACTATTTTTTTTGTTCTATATGTCTTCATCAGTCCATCTTAAACTAAGCTTTATTATTTTGTTCATAAAAGCCAAGTAGCAGTGCAGTAAATGTGTATGTAACGTATTCGTCAATCAGGAACCTTTAGGAGGCGGCGGGTACACTCAACGCCCTTTTGGGGCCCCGGGCTTTCTGCTGCGGAACCAAGGAGAAGTGTGTTTGGTAGCAACAAGTCCGAAATGAGGTACCGCCAAGGATTAGACAAAAAATGTGGTCAATCAGGCAGCAGGAATCAGGCAGCAGGAATCAAGGTCAAAAACAGGCAGGAGTCAAAAAACAAAGTAATCAAATAGAAAGTCACGTTTCAGCAGGGTCTGTAAACAGAAGCCAGCTTGGGCACTGTCAAAATGGCAATTTGGCTTTTTAAAGGGAATTTTGGCGCCAAAATTAAAATTTCATGCCGAATGATGATGTCATGATGCAAGCATCACGACGCTGGCGAAGTGACGCCAGCATCACTACGAAGATTGGTAACGTCAGCGCTGGACATTCCACCTCAACCCAGAAGAGATGCACCGGGAGGTAAGGAAGCAGGAGGATCTCCCGGCGTGTCTTACAGTGTATGAGGCTTTATGATAGAGGGAAGTTTATTTTAGGGTATAGTGACTTTGATACTGAGTTTATTCAGAATTGTTGCCATAGCGCAAGGCAGGACTTCTTTTGGTTTAGGAGACAGAAATAATCATGAGTACCAGGAAATTAAACCAAATATGGAAACATTGACATTTTTATTCAAAAGAGTTGTTTTATCACATAACAATATCTTTTTAATATACATTTTTTCCAAGCCAAAGGTAAAAAAAACACTTGGGATAACTGAACCCTTTACATGGTTACAAAAGTAACACAAATATACCATCATGCCAGTGTAGATTATACTATTGTATCTGGGTTTCCTTGAATCCAGGCTTGCCAGTTAAGTGCCCCCCAGTAAAGGTTTAAATAAAGCTTCAAATCAGAGCAACATTCTAAATGCATTTGAGTTTTATCTTTCCACCATGCAATTTAATTAAACGTAGGATATTCCATATTGATTAGTTAATATATAACATATACATCCTCAAAATATGAAGGCAACAACATTTGTATTATTCAGGGATGACTGCAATCACATTCCAAAGATTCATATTAAGTTTACCAACATTAAAACAAATACACAGCCTTTACTAATCTGCTTTGCCATCCCTCACCAATCTGTTTAGAAAAGATTAAAACAGTGCCTCTAGCAAGCTGGCGTCAAGAGAGAGAGAATGCATGAGTTACAAAAAAACAATTGGGCTTTCAATTGCCATGAAATCAATGCAAACCAAGTTAGAGTAAACAGCGGGGTAAAAAGAAAGTAACACATCCAATAATGGATTTGCTCTATTTGTACCTTAGGTGCAATGACCAAACATAAAAAAATCTATAAAATTACTGCACTGATGTCGTATACATTACAAAAAGTGCTAATAGCAAACTCATGTTACCCTTTGTGTCCTGGTATACAGAAGTCTTATCTGTTCTGAATGCATGATCATAAATATCGAACAAACATATTTTGTTGGTTTCAGTACCATAAGACCTGGTTCTAGTATTGATTACTGTCCCGGATTGTGGATGTCATGTCTAGTTGGTACATGAACTGCTCCTAGTTGCACTTCTTTTTTACCTTTTCCATTTGTGCATGTGTGTCCTTTCTTTAGCATCTCAATTCATGCCATAGAATTCCCATATTTTCTATTCTATCCCTTTTCTCTTCCTCATTTGATGTCATCATATGCCATTCTCTTCTTCCTCCCATTGTGCATTTATCTCTACCTTCCTCATTTTCCTTTCATTTCCTTTTCCCCTATGTGTCATTATCATAATTTATTTTCCCCACTCCTTTTTCCCCACTTTTACAGTTTCACTCATTGACCCTTACCTCATGTCATTCTCTCATCCTCCCCTTCCCTCATCCAAATGTGAAATTCCCACTTCTGTTCCCTGTTCTGTTCTTTATATATATATATATATATATATATATATATATATATTTTGTGGGGAATAGCTCAAAGCAGCCGGTAGGGCTCAGGTAAAACAGTTCTTACAGAGGAGACAGGAGGCTTGGGTTTGCAACAAAAGTGAAACAGGCTCCTGCCTGGGGTTTTATTGTTCAACCAGACAACTTAAACAGGCACAATTTCCGTGCTAAACAGTCAAATAATAATGTAAACCTCACCGGTTTGCAGTGTTACAGTCCATAGGAAAGTTCCTTGCGATGGTAACAAACATTTGCCATTTGGAGTTGCAGTCAAACACACAGTTTGTTCACAAAACACTTCACAGCGTATGTTCAGAGGTTCTCTCTGACTCCCAGTACAACACACACCCACTCCCCGCCAGGCTCCCTTAAACAGCCCCACCTGCGGACTAATTGGGCAGCATACTGAACTATATCCTTGCTCCAGGGTCCTAACCTGTCTTACCCTGGAGATTTAAAGGAGCCAATACCTCAGGCTGGGTGCTATATACCTCCCATCATATACAGGCAGCCTATTGGGACATAGCTCTTTGTCACATACCTCCCCCCTCTGTTCGAACCCGGGGTTTCGGACACCATTAGCCACCATACAGTGGACCCTTGACAAGGCATCTGCATTACCTTGCAGTTTGCCTGCTCGGTGTTCCACTGTAAAATTGAAATTCTGCAAGGAAAGGAACCAACGTGTGACCCTTGCATTTCTTTCTTTTGCCTGTGACATCCAGGTTAAGGGAGAGTGGTCCGTAATGAGCACAAACTGGCGGCCCAGAAGGTAGTACCGCAAAGCTTCCAGTGCCCATTTAATTGCTAAGCACTCCCGCTCAACAATACTATAATTTTTTTTCTGCAGGGGTCAACTTCCTGCTCAAGTAGACCACTGGATGCTCTTCTTCCCCAACTAACTGTGACAATACCGCACCTAATCCAACACCAGAGGCATCAGTTTGCACAACAAATTTCTCTTTGAAGTCTGGTGCGACCAACACTGGATCTTGGCATAAAACCACTTTCAAATCATGGAATGCCTCCTCTGCCTCTGGACCCCACTTAATCATTGTGGACCCTTTCCCTTTGGTCAGGTCGGTCAAAGGAGCAGCCCTGCTTGCAAAATTTGGAATGAACCTACGATAATAGCCCACCATACCAAGAAAAGTACGAACCTGCTTTTTAGTGAGTGGCTGGGGCCAGTCTTTAATTGCCTCCACCTTGTTCACTTGAGGCTTGATAACACCTCTCCCTATAGTGTACCCCAGATAACGGGCTTCTTCCAAACCTAGGGCACATTTCTTGGGATTTGCCGTCAGGCCTGCTTCTCTAATGGAATTTAGGACGGCCTGTACTCTGGGGAGGTGACTTTGCCAATCCCTGCTAAAAATGACCACGTCATCCAAATAAGCAGAGGCAAAATGTTGATGAGGTCTAAGAATTTGGTCCATCATTCTTTGAAACGTGGCTGGGGCCCCCTGGAGGCCAAATGGCATACGAACATACTGGAAGAGCCCTTGTGGGGTAGAAAAGGCTGTTTTCTCCCTAGCTGTTTCTGACATTGGTACCTGCCAATACCCTCTAGTTAGGTCAAGAGTTGTTATGTACCTAGCAGGACCTAGTCGTTCAATCAACTCGTCAACCCTTGGCATAGGGTAAGCATCAAACTTTGAGACTTCATTTACCTTCCTGAAGTCATTGCAAAATCGTATAGACCCATCTGGTTTAGGAACAAGCACAATGGGACTATTCCACTCACTTACAGACTTCTCAATTACCCCCAAATCCAGCATCCTCTGCACTTCCTCGTCGACTGCCTGTCTACGGGCCTCTGGGATCCGATAGGGCTTAAGGCGGACCCGAACCTGAGGATCAGTAATGACATCATGTTTTATCAAATTTGTACAACCTGGTATGTCAGAAAACACCTCAGTGTTTCTTTGCAGAAACTCCCTGACTTCTTGCTTTTGTGGCTCTGACAAGGTTTCAGCTATTTTCACCTTTTGTATACCGTCCTGGGTAGGAGGAAGGGGTTGAATTATAGCCGTGAGGACTTCTCTGTCCTTCCAGGGTTTTATTAAGTTTACGTGGTAAAGCTGTTCTTTCTTCCTTTTATTTGGTTGGTAAACTTTATAGTTCACCTCACCTATTTTCTCGATTATTTCATACGGGCCCTGCCACTTAGCCAGGAACTTGCTCTCAACTGTTGGGACAAGAACCAATACTCGGTCCCCAGGGTTGAAAGTTCGAACCTTAGCTGAACGGTTGTAAACCCGACTCTGGGCCTTCTGTGCTTGCTGCATGTGTTCCCTGACTATGGGCATGACTGCAGCAATTCTATCCTGCATGAGGGTAACATGTTCCACCACACTCTTATGGGGTGTTACCTCTTGCTCCCAGGTCTCTTTTGCTACATCCAAGAGACCCCTGGGATGACGACCATACAATAGCTCAAAGGGCGAAAAACCTGTGGATGACTGGGGCACCTCTCTAATGGCGAACATAAGGTATGGCAGGAGACAGTCCCAATCCCTCCCATCCTTATCTACCACCTTCTTTAACATGTTTTTCAGGGTTTTGTTAAAGCGCTCTACCAACCCATCAGTCTGGGGGTGATAAACAGAAGTTCTTAACTGCTTAATTTTCAAGAGCTTACATAGTTCCTTCATAACCCGAGACATAAAGGGTGTACCCTGGTCTGTGAGGACTTCTTTAGGAATGCCAGTGCGGGTAAACATATAGAACAGCTCTTTAGCAATATTTTTGGAGGCTGTGTTTCTTAAAGGGACTGCCTCAGGATACCGCGTAGCATAATCCATAATTACGAGAATATACTGATGGCCCCGAGCTGACTTAACCAGTGGCCCTACCAAGTCCATTGCAATTCTTTCAAATGGGACCTCAATGATAGGCAATGGCACTAGAGGGCTACGGAAGTGAGGTACCGGGGCAGACAGTTGGCATTCTGGGCAAGAGTCACAATACCCCTTCACCTCCGCAAATATACCGGGCCAATAAAACCTTTGTAAAATTCGCTGTTGGGTTTTCTCCTGACGTAGGTGACCACCCAGGGGGTGAGTGTGGGCCAGGTCCAAGACCATTCGCCTATAGGGCTGGGGCACTAACAACTGCTCTACCACCCCCCCTTGGACTTTGTCAACCCGATACAGTAAATCTTGACTGACAGAAAAATGAGGGAATACACTCTCAGCCCCAGGTTCCTGAGGTTCACCATTAATTACCTTAACATTTTCCCAGGCCCTATTCAGGGTAGGGTCCCTCATTTGGGCTGTTCCAAAGTTAACCCGAGAGACCTCCAAGTCTGGCATATCGGATGCTTCGGAGGGCTCCAAGGGCAACTCTGTTTCACCTGCTAGTACCTCTAGGGGAAAATTATCTGCTTCAAGCATGGTCTCCCCTTCAGTTACTACCTCTGAGTTAGGTTTACAAACCCCTGGTGCATCCTTAGGAATGCCTTTCTCAGACCCCTGTGGAGAACCTTCCTTTCCCCAGAGCTTCCAAAAGAGGGGAAAGTCTCGTCCCAAAATTACACTATGCATCAAAACAGAGGAAACACCCACTTCATGACATGCAGTACCAGTAACAGTTTCAAATGTCACTATAGCAGTGGGATAACTTTTACAGTCTCCATGAATACAGAGCACCCCAAGATTACGTTCATTAACTTGGTCTGGGCTTACCAAACTGGCGTGCACCATTGTGACTAAGCTCCCGGAATCCAACAGAGCTTGAACAGACTTTCCACCCACCTTTACCACCGCCATATGCAAGTCAGTGTCTGCGGTGCACGCAGGGTGAGCAAACAACGACACCTGCTGAGCCGAGTGACAATCCATGGGCTCTGCAGGTAGTGGGCACCTGGCAGCAACATGACCCCACTCATTACATCGCCAGCATTGCACTTGGCCTCGACCCTTGGTTGGAGGGGACAGCTGAGTTTTGTCAGCTCCTTTAGACCATTCTATAGCCTTTTGGTCAGCCCCAGTATCCTGAGGCAACGAATCACTGGCTTTTCCTGGGGACCTTGCAGATGGATGTTTTGTGGCTGGCTTGCGGTGTTGTGGAAACGATCCTAAGTTGTCCTCAGCGGCAATATAACGTTCCACCATTTCCACCAGGTGATCGGCTGTCTGGGGATCTGCATGACTCACCCATCTCCTCAAGGATGGCGGAAGAGCTCTCAGAAAGCGATCCATAGTGACCCTTTCCACGACTTGAGGAGCTGACAGAGATTCTGGCTGCAGCCACTTTTTCACAAGATGAATTAAGTCATACATCTGGGCACGGGGAGACCTCTCTTGCTGGTATGACCACTTGTGCACCCGTTGAGCTCGCACGGCTGAGGTGACACCCAAGCGGTGGAGTATCTCCGTTTTTAACTTGTCATAGTCTTTGGCATCGGCTATGGTCAAATCAAAGTATGCCTTTTGCGAATCCCCAGTCAGAAAAGGCGCTACCAGACCTGCCCACTGGGACTTGGGCCAAGACTCCCTCTCGGCAGTCCTTTCAAAAGTATGCAGATATGCCTCAACATCATCATGTGGCGTCATCTTTTGCAGAAAACGACTGGCCTTAATGGAGCTATCTGTGTTAGGGGCCCCACTCGACACATTGGACCCCAGTGCAATCATCTGCTGTACCACATCCGTCAAGAGTTGTCGATCAGCCTCAACCGCTTTTGCTAATGCTGTCAGTTGAGCTGCAAGCAAACAATTAGTCTCTTGCTGGGTGGCCATACTCTGCCTCTGGATGGTATTGGTCTCTTGCTGGGCAGCATTTGCCTCCTGCTGACTAGCATTGACTTTGGCCAGCTGCAACACAAGTTCCTCCATGTTGTTGAACTACAACTCCCACAGTCTGCAGCAGATAGCACTGCCCTTTTAACAATGGTTGTCCTATTATGCTCACTGTCTCTCTGTTGCCCGCATCCGAAACACCATTTGTGGGGAATAGCTCAAAGCAGCCGGTAGGGCTCAGGTAAAACAGTTCTTACAGAGGAGACAGGAGGCTTGGGTTTGCAACAAAAGTGAAACAGGCTCCTGCCTGGGGTTTTATTGTTCAAACCAGACAACTTAAACAGGCACAATTTCCGTGCTAAACAGTCAAATAATAATGTAAACCTCACCGGTTTGCAGTGTTACAGTCCATAGGAAAGTTCCTTGCGATGGTAACAAACATTTGCCATTTGGAGTTGCAGTCAAACACACAGTTTGTTCACAAAACACTTCACAGCGTATGTTCAGAGGTTCTCTCTGACTCCCAGTACAACACACACCCACTCCCCGCCAGGCTCCCTTAAACAGCCCCACCTGCGGACTAATTGGGCAGCATACTGAACTATATCCTTGCTCCAGGGTCCTAACCTGTCTTACCCTGGAGATTTAAAGGAGCCAATACCTCAGGCTGGGTGCTATATACCTCCCATCATATACAGGCAGCCTATTGGGACATAGCTCTTTGTCACAATATATATATATATATATATATATATATATATATATATATATATATATATTCTGCCTTTACTGTACACCATCTTGTACTTGTGTGTACATATATTTTAGCATGGACACATCATTCTGCTAGGGCAGAGTTCTTAAGTATGGTTGTTTCTGAGAAACGAGGACAGGTTCACCTTGCAGCAGTATTTTTGGTGATTTTTCAATTTAAGCTCCTTTCCGAGGTTAGTCCATGTTAGACGCCAGGCCAGGTTAGACATTAGGCCAGGACTCCTTAACTCACAAGATTACAGATACATAAATGTATAGCTCATCATACTGCACAGTTTAACATTTGCAATGCTTGTTGAGAATAGGGGCTTTACAGAGTGCTCGGTATGCAGGGGTGAATTAGAAGGCTGTAATAAACTGGTACTCACCTCCTGTGAAAAGAAGAAGATGACTGAAATATACAATTTAAGATAAGGGAGCGTAGGAAGGAGGAAAGTACAATAGCTACATAACTATAGAAGAAAGGCATTAGACAAATAGTAGCATTTGAGATGTTCTCAGATAAAAGCACCCTCCACTTATGTAATTATCCAGTGTTTTTTGTTGTCTTTCCAGTAGTTGAATCTTGTATCCTCTACATCCATATTAATAATGATGAAGAAATATTACCAATACTAGAACCAATATCCAAATTCTCTGCTGCAGTCAACATTGTTTAAATAAAAGTAACAAAATGAGTTTAGCTGGCCTGGAACCAGCAACTCTTATAACTCTTTATTAGTGTGACTATGCATCTGAATGTAGCAGCATATATATAATATTGGGTCACAGACACAGCTGCTTGTTTGGGTTCCATGAGGTTAAAGAGCGCAGTACAGGATGATATGTGGAAAAAAATATTTCAAAAAGTTTTGCTGCAAGTATGAAATTTAAAGTCATGGATTATTTCTGTTATAGGGATGCTGAACTTTATTATTACACAGTAAGTTTAGCATATGAAAGATGATCTGCATGCAGCTGTACTAGGGAACCCTGGAACTACCACCTGCTTAAACCACTCAGTAATTGACAAGGGTCTTTAATTGACAGCCATGTGGTCTCCAGTAATAAATGTTGGCAGTAGACTGGGTAGTACTAAAGAGCTCAAAGGCTTTTTGCTATGGTACCATCATATGTTGCCACCTTTCCAAAAAGTCAATTCAACATATTTCAGTCCTGATGGAGGTTCCCTTGTGAACTGAAAGTGAAGTGACTATAAAGCAGAAACATCTAGGAGAGAGGGCGATTGCTGAAGCATCTCGTATAGTGAGTAAATATTGCATATCCTCAGTCAAAACTCTCAAAATTTGAGAAAGTAGTGCCCTAATACTTTTAGCCATATAGAATTCATATAGAACTCAATAACTTTTATATTGGACAGATAATGCATCCAGGATCTAATGGCATGACTACTGGTTTTGTTGTACAGCTTTGCTATGATTATTTAGTTTATTGATAGTACCATCATATTTCAAAGTGAACGTCCACCTATAGACAATAGTTCAAATTTGTACAGCCCTGGTTATGAAAAACATTTTGCAAAATGATCTTCATTATTTTAAATTTTGAAGACACACATAAAATTAGCTGTGCATCGCTGTGAGGAGTGATGGGGTATGTGGGTAGTGCAGTGACATTAGCATTTGGATGTAATGGTGAGGGATCATTTACAAACTCAATGCAATTTGGGGTGCATAATGCCATATTTTTACCAAGACAGTATTTTGTTCCAAAATTCAAGTGTAATAGTGGGTGCTGCAAAATAGCATCTGGCATAAATTGCTGAATGCACATATAATATCATCTGATTTACCAAAATCACACAGAATTTGCAGCATGTAGTTTTTGTGGCGTATGTGAGGCTTGAATAGGTGCATTGGCACTCATTGCTGAATTTTTATTTGAGATCTTTCCATTTGCGATTGTGTTTGTAAATTAGCTGCCTGGACTCATAATGCATCATTTTAAAGGCCCAGAAGAATGTTTAGAAAACATTTAAGCAAGTTTGTCAGTACTTACGATTGAAAAAAAACAAAAAACAGTATTTGTAATCCAAAATGCTACAGTATTTAAAACTACAGCAATAAAAATATATACACAAATGAACAATGGGCAGCTCATTTGCCAGATGGATTTGTAAATTATCAGTAAAGAAGAAAGCACAAGTTGTTTACTACTTTATTGTGGTATTAGTGGGTTGCCATAGTTTTTATTTCTCATACAGTAGTAGCTCAAGGCTCTCCAGCTGGAGATAGTAGGCCACATGTAGCCCTAAAAGGTATTTGCAGCACACAGCTTGTTCAAAAAATGCTTGTATATTCCCTTTGTATGACATTTTTGTATTTATGCACTCTGGCCATGAACATCTAGTATAATCACGCAATTAACATTAAGAAGTTAAAAATATATTCATATCATTAAGCAATGAATTAGTAAATAAACCAGGAAGTTAGTACAATGATCCATGTATAATATCACTGAAATCTGAGAATATGTGTTAGATAGTTCACCACAATTTGAGATAACACTTCTGCATAAAAGGGAAAAAAATGTGGAAATAATCCAAATTGTTCATAGTTAGTGAAGAAATTCCACTGAAGACATTGTAAAACTGGAAAAAGATAAAGAGTGAGATAAAGAGAGAAACAGAAATATCTGTTCTCATCATCATGCATTTCCTACTTAAGTGCTACATTAATAAGATGGAAACATAATTACACCAAAAAATTATTTCACAGAGTATTGTTTATTCTTACCCTGAAAGAACTAGTTTTGCTGCTTCCTCAAGATTTGTTGCTGCTTGAAATATTGTATCTTTGCCTGCAGCACAAAGTGATGCACTTTCCATCTGTTTAGAAGAACATATGGAATGTGTTTGCTTTGGTATCCAACTGTAATAAATTTAATTAAAGGGGTTTTTCATCTTTCAACACCTTGTTCATTTCAGTTGTTTTCAGAAAAAAATACTTTTTATCAATTACTTTGTATTTTCTATTTATAATCATTTTTCTAATATTGAAGTTTAAAGTTTAATTTTAAACTTCAGTGATGCGCAATATGTTGGCGCTCTATAAATACATAAAATTACGTTTTAGAAAAACGGTAAAGAATAAAAGATGGAAAGCAATTTCTGGCGACCAATCTGAAAACAACTGAACTGAAAAAAAGTGTTTGGAAGGTGAACAACCCATTTAATTTATAAAAAAAAAGCATTAAATCAGACTTATAAAGATACGACTAGATAGCCAAAGGGAGATATATATTTGCCATTAGCTGAAGCTGAATAAAACTACAATAAAACTACATAAAACACACTTTTTTAATCTATACTCACATTTTGTAAAGTGAGTGAAAGCTGCAATCCACTCAATAAGGATAGTTGACTGTAAAGATCTAACAATAGAAATTTAATTATTTGTTAGAATTGTTATAAAATATTAGAATATACCTCAATATATATCTATATCTATCTATCTATCTATCTAGATACAGTGGTGTGAAAAACTATTTGCCCCCTTCCTGATTTCTTATTCTTTTGCATGTTTGTCACACAAAATGTTTCTGATCATCAAACACATTTAACTATTAGTCAAAGATAACACAAGTAAACACAAAATGCAGTTTTTAAATGAGGGTTTTTATTATTTAGGGAGAAAAGAAATCCAAACCTGTGTGAAAAAGTAATTGCCCCCTGAACCTAATAACTGGTTGGGCCACCCTTAGCAGCAATAACTGCAATCAAGCGTTTGCGATAACTTGCAACGAGTCTTTTACAGCGCTCTGGAGGAATTTTGGCCTACTCATCTTTGCAGATTTGTTGTAATTCAGCTTTATTTGAGGGTTTTCTAGCATGAACCGCCTTTTTAAGGTCATGCCACAACATCTCAATAGGATTCAGGTCAGGACTTTGACTAGGCCACTCCAAAGTCTTCATTTTGTTTTTCTTCAGCCATTCAGAGGTGGATTTGCTGGTGTGTTTTGGGTCATTGTCCTGCTGCAGCACCCAAGATCGCTTCAGCTTGAGTTGACGAACAGATGGCCGGACATTCTCCTTCAGGATTTTTTGGTAGACAGTAGAATTCATGGTTCCATCTATCACAGCAAGTCTTCCAGGTCCTGAAGCAGCAAAACAACCCCAGACCATCACACTACCACCACCATATTTTACTGTTGGTATGATGTTCTTTTTCTGAAATGCTGTGTTACTTTTACGCCAGATGTAACGGGACGCGCACCTTCCAAAAAGTTCAACTTTTGTCTCGTCGGTCCACAAGGTATTTTCCCAAAACTCTTGGCAATCATTGAGATGTTTTTTAACAAAATTGAGACGAGCCTTAATGTTCTTTTAGGAACAGTAACACCAAAAAAATTTAAGTGTTTTAAAGTAATGAAAATATCATTTACTGTTGCCCTGCTTGCTTCAGAAACACTACTATAGTTCATATAAACAAGCTGCTGTGGAGCAATGGCGGAAATTGAAAAACGGCTATATGGCACAGGTTAACTAATGGATAACAGATAACACAATTAGACAGACAGAGCTTATATGCTATCTGCTGTGTAACCTGAGCCTTTTCTCCTTTGAATGGCTGCCCCCATTGCTACACAGCAGCTTCTTTATATAAACAATAGTAGTGTTTCTTAAGCAAACACAGCAGTTTTACCAGTGCAGGGCAACACTGCATTATATTTTGATTACTTTAGCATTATATTTTGATTACTTTAAAACACTTTTATATTTTGACGTTACTGTTCCTTTAAAAGTGGTCTTTCTTATGGTGGAGTCGTGAACACTGACCTTAATTGAGGCAAGTGAGGCCTGCAGTTCTTTAGATGTTGTCCTGGGGTCTTTTGTGGCCTCTCGGATGAGTTGTCTCTGCGCTCTTGGGGTAATTTTGTTCGGCCGGCCACTCCTGGGAAGGTTCACCACTGTTCCATGTTCTTGCCATTTGTGGATAATGGCTCTCACTGTGGTTCGCTGGAGTCCCAAAGCTTTAGAAATGGCTTTATAACCTTTGAAATTGAACTCAGGTGTGATAAACTACAGTTAAGTTATTTTTTAACAAGGGGGGCAATCACTTTTTCACACAGGCCCATGTAGATTTGGAGTTTTTTTTCTCCCTTAATAACATAAACCTTCATTTAAAAACTGCATTTTGTGTTCAATTATGTTATCTTTGACTAATAGTTAACGGTTTTTGATGAGCAGAAACATTTAAGTGTGACAAACATGCAAAAGAATAAGAAATCAGGAAGGGGGCAAATAGTTTTTCACACACATCTCTCTAAGAAAAAAAGAGAGTATTTAGTCCAAACTTACTTATAATAATCTGGCCCCACAAGTATTTATGAGGTTTTATTTTTCTTTATCAAAGCAGACAGAATGGTAGATCCTACTTATATGATAAACAGAAATATTAAGATCGGGTTGTTGATTGAATATATTTTAAATTGGTGAAAAAGCAGAACTTATGCTTAGCACTGCTCACATACAGAAAATAAATGCATTTGACTGCTCCTGTTGAACACATGTATACAAATTGACATATTGATCTTCTTCTTTGACAACTGTTAAACATTTCTTGACAGTCAATAACGTTTTGATCAATCTGATAGCACTGTTAGGTAGCTTCCACAGGTTTAGTAAACCTGAAAAAAACAGTTTGATGATGTATTCCCTCACCACTTGCACACAATGGTACCACAGAGGCATTTTATTAAAACACCCTATATGCCAGTGCAATGGGGTAGGAAAAAGGAGTGATGATGATAGTCGCTGCTCTGTCACCACACCTCCCAACTGTCCTGTTTTTAGTGGGACAATCCTGATTTTGACAGCTCAACCCTCAGTCCTGGATTGTTACTGAAATGTCCCAACTTTCTCTTTGATCTCCTGCACTGAACCCAGAATATGTGGCAGGTGCACTTAGATACTTTTGCATCAATTTAAGATAAGCAAAAAAACAATTGCAACAATTTAAGATAAGCAGGTTTCTTGGGGAAACTGTGACTTGCAGCATAAAGGGTAATTCACCATCATTAGCAAAACTGTAATAACAGAAATGTGTTCAAACTTTCATAACCTGCCTATTTTAGTAAAATGAACATGGTAATTAGGGGGTGTGGCCACAAAAATGGTCATAGTCAAAAATATTGTCGCCGTGCTCCGCCTGGCAAATGTGATTGTCCCTCTTTCTATTTCCTAAATGTTGGGAGTTATGGACTGTCACGTTCAGCACCCTAATTCCAGAACCAATGCTAGGCTCCCTGGTCTCGGCTCTTGCTTCTGCCTTTAACAGCCGCCTTTCACCTCGGGAGGAGCCCTCAGCTAATTGGATGCCGCCAGGTCTTACTAAGAGAGGAACAAAGCTAAAGGTTCTGGATGAGCAAAGGGGCACAAAAGTTACACTAAGGATACAGGATGGAAGACAACACAGCTTGGAAGACAGACCAGACAATGCAGTGTGGACGGGTAGGCCAGGACAGCACAAGCAGAGTTAAGAAAAGTCAGACAGGATGGGTTAATGCAGGCAGAGTTCTAGGAATGGTCAGGCTAGGATAAGGATTGGAGAGCGTAGAATAGTCAGGCAGGCAAGGGTCAGCTTGGAGAGTTCAGAATAAACAGACAGGCAAGGGTCAGGATCCAGAGTTCAGAATAAACAGGCAAGGCAAGGCTAAATAGCCAGAAGATCAACAGGATTCACTTAGAAATCACACCCAGGAACCAACAAATAGAACCTAACAACGGGCCATGAGTTTTCATTCAAAGTCCCTTTAAATACTTTGAATTTAGCGCTATTGCACAATGACATCTTCACGCTGGCGCATAAACCCGGAAGTGTGCAGCCGTAGGAGAACCGGCACTGAACAGGACCCACACGGTGGGCGTCCCCGTCGGAGGCCACTAAACCACCAGGGTAAGCTCCTATCGTTACGCTGTTGTGAAGTAACACAAGATATTCAATAACAAGTAAAACCTGGCTTAATATGTTTTATATCATAGAGCTGCTGTGCCATTTCACAGTATCCTTTTTACCTCCAAAAGAACAGCGTAGTACCTGAGCATGTGTTCCATGCTCTTGATATCAAGTCGGATGACTACTCCAGGGAAAACTGGGAGGTGAAAGATCAACAGAGGCCTCTAAGCTTATGGGACACTATTGTCATATAATTACACCCTTTTTATTTCTACACTTTTTTCTATATGTGTAAAGAAAAATAAAGTATTTTTTAAAAAAACAGCAATATTTTATTAGCATACGCTTAGACAAACAGATTTCATTTTTTGGTTCAATACAAGTTTAAACCACTTTACTGTGTCTAGTTTCCAGCTGATCAGGAAGTCAGATTTATTTTAATGTTCACCTCAGAATAACCAGTTCACCTGTAATAAACTCAAATTCACAAATCGGATGGGGGCTTATTTATGAACAAAGGTGAACGTCTTATTAGATCTAATGTTAACGACTCAAATTCTAATCGAATTTGAACACAATTCGAATTGAGTTTTCCCATGAAAAAAAAAAAACTTAAATGTCAGGAAGGCATCTTCATATGGGTCATCGGAACTCTGCCATTGACTTCTACATGAACTCGGCAGGTTTAGGCGGTGACCTATCTAATTTGAGTTGTTTCCAGGGTAGGGGGATGATAAATCTCAGATTTGAATTAGAGTTGGTGATTTTTTTTTTATCAACTTGTTTTTATTAAAGATCAGGCATGTACATCAATGGAATACAGTTAGACCTTCCAGAGGTCATAAAGAGTTGGTGATTTTAAAGGAGAACTAAACCCTTTGCAATGTTAAGTCTCCACTGTCCCCCCTCCGTTGTCCTCCCTCCCTGCTTCTCCCCTGCACAGCCTTACCCCAGAATTCTGTCCCCTTTTGAAACAGTGACCGCACATGCAGAGTGAGTGCAGCGGAGCTCACAGGCGCCAACTTCTTCTCGTCAGTAAACTTCATGTCTTCTTCCTCCCCTTCAGCAATTTCCATCTCTTTCGGCGCATGCACAGTTGTCGCAAACCGGAAGATTGCTCCAACTACGCATGCGCCATTACGCAGCTCACTTCATGGCGATTTCCGAAGAAAAGAAGATGGCACCTGTGAGCTCCGCTGAGCTCACTCTGCATGTGTGGTCACTATTTCAAGAGGGGACAGAATTTTGGGGTAAAACTGAGCAGGGAGGGGGGCCAGTGGGGACTTAACATGGCAGGGGATTTAGTTCTCCTTTAAACTTGAAATTTACCATTCAAACCTTAGTAAATCTGCCCCATATAGTGCACTTCACCCTTCCTAGATGAATTAAGAGTTACATGCACATTAGTTGCTCTATATATCATAATAGAAATGAATGTGTATCATATCAGTTGGCTTGGGGGAACGTTGAAGTTTTAATTATTACATGAAAATATTTAGATACAGAAAATGCAGTTTCAGGAGCTTCAGTGTTGTCACAAGGATATGCAGCTCCCAGTAGCACAGCCTGACATGAAGTTGCTGTATTGAACACCACAGTTGCTGTTTTTATTATTTGACCACCTCAAAACATTTTAATAAATATACAATGAAACTGCCTGTCAGTCAGTACCCCGTTATACCTCCAAGGTAACCTGCTACCGCTATAACAACCCTGTCCAACTAATATGACGACTGATTAGACAGGAAGTAAAGTTAGAAGCTAAAACACATACATAAAAATGTCAGTAGTAAGACACAACCAAATTCTTTTTATTACCTAACTTTAAATGATAATCACCGAGAAAACACTTCTTTTATGATGCTGATGTAATGCTATAGCAACGTCCCGGAAATACTCGCACGCTTCCGAAAAACAATAAACTGTGTCCATCCACTTCCGTCAGCGCTTTGCCCCACTTCCGTTATAGCGAGAATGTCCTCCACAGAGAACGCCGCCCCTCCGACAAAATCTCCGGTCTTCGGTCAGTGCTGGAGTTGCCGAATTCTTGGCGGTACCGGCTTGATAGGGTCAGGCGCCTATGTATACAGCATCGCCCGGAGCACTATGAAAAGAGGCGGCCCCGTAGGAATGGGAACTGTCGCTCAAATCTCCTTTGCAATGGGTAAGGACAAATCTCAGGTAGCCAATCAGAAGAATATTTCCTGTTTACGGACCAATAAGATTGTAGGGTTATCAGCAGGGTTGTCAGGTCTAATTTTCATAATCAGCGACAAAACCAGCCAAGAGTGACTTCAAAAGAAGTCCAGTGAAAAAAAGTCTAAAAAAATTAATTAACTTATGTGAAAATATGCCTTTTTCAAATTTTCACTGATTTGCAAATTTTCCATGAAGTAAAATGGGACAAATTCACCTGTCACCAGGGGCGTAACTACAGAGGGGGTCCCAGGATTCATATTCATATACAATTTCAATAAATATGGTAAAACAGGTCAACCTGTCGGTGGCCAGACAATTTTTGCCCCAAAATTACCTGAAATTGAGAAAAGTCAGCAGAAAATGTGAGAATGCTTAAGAGGGACGGGAGATTGGGGTACAGAGCCCAAAATCTAGTGACGCCTGACTTCTACACGTGTCAGTCCCATTGCATGCTGGGTAGTGTTGTCTTACATTTAAACTTACATTAAACTTCGCAGTTGGCAAATTGTTAAACAAAAAATACATTACCCAACATGTACTGGGAGACGCAGGCTTGGCACATTAGGGCAACAAACTACAAACCAGCCAAAGGCCCAAAAAGTAGTCCAAATCCGTACCTTAGCTAATTTGTACTTTCAAAACCTGCCTGGCCTTTAAATTGGTAGCACAATTTGGCTGGAAACCCGCCAACCTGGCAACCCTGGTTATACGGCTGTAACTTTGAGTGCAGGTAGAAGCAGCGTGTTTATTTATTAACACTGGTGTATTTTATACTGTTACCGCAACACGAGGCAACTAACAGGGACTTGCATTCACTTTCTAACTTTTAGTAAACGACTGTAAGCTATTGGCTGGTCGGTAGCTATGAAATTGCAGAATAGTCAGTGTTCCTGATGTGTCAGTCAGTGTGTGAAGAGCAATTATAAGGGTGGCCAGATTCACTATTGCTGGACACTAGGACAACTAACAGTTATGGCATTGGCTGTGATTGAAAGGGGCTAATTTTTAGTATGGTGTGGAGAGTGATATTCAGAGACGATTTGCAATTGGTTTTCATTTTTTATAATTTGTGGGGATTTGTTTTAGTTATTTAGGTTTTTATTCAGCAACTGTCCAGTTTGCAATTTCAGCAATCTGGTCTCTAGGGTCCAAATTCCCCTAGCAACCATGCATTTGACTAAAAGACTGTATTATGAATACAAGAGGGCTTGTATAGGAAGGTGAGTAATAAAAAGTAGTAATAATAAATGTTTAGCCTCACAGAGCATATGCTTTTTAGATGGAGGTCAGTGACCCCCATTTGAAAGCTGGAAAGAGTCAGAAGTAGAAGGCAAATAATTTAAAAAAAACGATGTAAAAAAAAAATAACAAAGACTCGTAGAAAAGTTGTAGAATTGGTCATTCTGTAACATACAAACAGTTAACTTAAAGGGGTGGTTCACCTTTAAGTTAACTTTTCGTATGTTATAGAGTGACTATTTCTAAGCAACTTTTCAATTGCTTTTCATTATTTATTTTTTATAGTTTTATAATTATTTGCCTTTTTCTTCTGACTGTTTCCTGCTTTCCAATGGGCGTCGCTGATCCCATTTAAAAAGCAAATGCTCTGTAAGGCTACCAATGTATTGTTATTGCTAATTTTTATTGCTCATCTTTCTAGTAAGGTCTTTTGATATTCATATTCCAGTCTCTTATTAAAAACAATGCATGGTTGCTAGAGTAATTTGGACCCTAGCAACCCGACTGCTGAAATTGCAAACTGAAGAGCTGCTGAATAAAAATCTAAATAACTAAAAAATCTTTAATAATAAAAAACAATTGCAAATTGTCTCAGAATATCACTCCCTACATTGCACTAAAAGTTAACGCAAAGATGAACTACCCTTTAACATACATGTGAACATATAGATATAGACTATAATTCCTGTTAGTAGCTTTTCAGTGGGTGCATATCTTAAAATTAGTTGTTAGTCCACTGAATACATTTTTAGTATAATATACAGTAGACTGATATTCTAAGATAATTTGTAGCAGGCTTTCATTTTTGGATGTTTTTGAAATAATAGCTTTTTGTTCAGCAGCTCTCTAATTTGCAAATTCAGCAGCTTTCTGGTTACTAGGGTCAAAATTATCCTAGTTAGCAGGCAGTGGTTTGAACAACAGGATGGTAAATTAATAGGTAGAAGAAAATACATAAGACACCTAGTATCTAACCAAGCACTAACACAGATTTGGGGATAATAGTAAATCCAAATTGGGTGCCCCTTTAAGTACTCCATCCTGTATAATCTGGTAGAGATCTGCAAATCATGCACATATTTCAAGTTGTTTTATTCTTGGTGGAAGTCAGTTATGTGTTGTTAAATAGACACTAGGATCCCTTATACAGGTATGGGACCAGTTATCCTAAATGCTCAGGACCTGAGGTTTTGCAGCTAAACCGATCTTTCCATAATTTGGATCTTCATACCTACTAAAAAGTCCTATAAACTTTAAATACACCCCATAGACTGGTTTTGCATCCAATAAGGATTCATTATATCTTAGTTTGGATCAAATACGAGGTACTGTTTTATTATTAGAGAAAAAGCAAATAATTATTAAAAATTTAGACTATTTCAATAAAATGGAGTCTATGGGAGACTTTCTGTAATTCGGAGATTTCTGGATAACGGGTTTCCTGATAATGGATCCGATACATTTATTATTACCCAAAAGTGTCACTCATCCAACCACAAGCCCTATTATAGTAATAAAAGTATATTTCATATCATTAGTGTGCAGATAGTTTTAATTGTTTATTATATGTCATGTTTATGTTATAGGTTATGGGCTTAATATTTGGCTAACATAAGCTTTTAAAAGTCTGCTATCAGTGCGCCTTTATGAAAAATGAAGGCTGTGTATAACTGAACAAGTTAAGTTCAAAGAGTCTATTTGAAATTTATAGACACAGGGATGGGATCCGTTATCCACAAACCCATTATCCAGAATGCTCCAAATTACAGCTGTCTCCCATTTTATCTAAATAATCAAAAATGTTAAAAATTATTTCCTTTTTTTCTGTAATAACAAAACAGTGACTTATGCTTGATCCAAACTAAGATATAATTATTCCTTATTTGAAGCAAAATCAGCCTATTGGGTTTATTTAATCTTTACATGATCTTTTAGTAGACTTAAGGTATTAAGTTCCAAATTATGGAAAGATCTGTTATCCAGAAAACCCCAGCTCCCGAGCATTCTGCATACCAGGTCCCATACCTTTATAATGTGTGACTTTTGGCCAAGAAAGCAATTGTTCCCTGAGGATCCCATTGGCGTCTCTTTGTGATTGAAAGGATACCACCTCTTTGTCTTGTATCTGCTTGATCTGGCCCATCACATGGCTCATTACTAAGTGCAGAGCAGGGTCCAAAATGGTCCCAAAAGCATCCAAAAAAACATTTTTTTGCACATTTGAACCATGGCCTGCATTTTGTAGAATAGCTGCAGGTCTTTGAGCTCCCACTTGGAGTTAAAAAGAACTGAAGTTACCCCATAAATACAGCACAGCCTTCATTTGGCAAAGATGTACGCATTAGGGTCCAACAGGGGTGGCATTCAGATGTGAAAGTTATGCATTTCACATTTCTAGCAGCGCGTTGTGAAGAATACAGCAAGACCGTGGGCAAATATGTCATCTGAATGAGCACTTGTTTCAAAGATCACTGTAAATGAGCCCTCCATTCTTTTAGTTATGCTTTTCATATACTGCAAACTAATGTGGCCAAAAAATCATCTTCAGTTACTAATATTCTGTTTGTGTTTCAGCTCTTTTAGCATGGGGAGTCACCATAATAGTAGATCCAGTTGGAAAAGCAAAACGGATAGATGAGTAAGACATACATTTCTGGGTGAAAAGAAAGAAGTTGTGCTTCAGATATCACTTGAATGGAAGAGAACTGGCCAGGAATGTTGCTAGGTCTGTAGACCTGTGCATTATCCAAAATGCTAAAAGGACTTGAAAATAAAGTTGCTAATTTGTTTGCACTTCATGTGATTTTTGTAATAAACAGCCTATTTTATGTGTAATACAAGGGGTGCAAATATCCCTGTCTGTGAAATTGACCTGTTTGTCCTGGATTTTATTGTTCGTTATTATTGTTGAACAAACGCATGTGTAAATTTCACCTTTAGCCCTGTCCCATCTCAGTGTATACATCAGCCATTATCCCTCAACCATCAGCTCTAGGATCAAATATAGGTAATAGGGAGGTCTGATTGGTGAGAGCGGATGAGTAAGGCAGTTAGGTTAAGAGATGTAAGTTTATAGCACGCATAGGAAGAATCAGCAAAATACTGTTTTAAAGGATCTCTTTACCTTGCCAACAGAATAACTGGCAATTGCTGCTGATTCAGAAGGATGCACTATATGTTACATATCTCCTTTCATCTGAATACAAATTCGGAACATTAAAGGGGGTGTTGACCTTTAAAGTGACACTCAGACAATTTGCAATAGGTTTTATTTTTTTTATTATTTGTGGTTTTTGAGTGATTTGGCTTTTTATTCAGCAGCTCTCCTGTTTGCTATTTCAGCAATCTGGTTGCCATGGTCCAAATGACCTTACAACCCATGCATTGATTTGATTAACTGGAATGTGAATAGGAGAGGGCCTGAACAGAGAGATGAATAATAAAAAGTAGCAATAACAATACATTTGTAGACAGAGCATTTTTTTTTAATGGGGTCAGTGACCTTCATTTAAAAGCTGGAAAGCTTTAGAGGAAGGCAAATAATTAAAAAAACTATAACATTGAAAACATAAAGGCCAATTGTAAAGTTGCTTAGAATTAACCATTCTATAACATACTAAAAGTTAACTTAAAGGTGAACCACCCCTTTAATTGTGACTGCTATGGTTGCTAGCACTTCCCTTATGTGCAATTAGCCTTAAATTATCCTGCATAATTGTAGATAGTAAAGATGAGCATGCTTGTATGTTTTTTGGAAATTTGTTAATGCTGCATCTATGTTTGAGCGAAAACCATTAGCAGGACTCCTGCTAGCTAAACTGGTTTTCCTACTGTAGATGCAGTTAATAGAGCCCACAGTCTGGTTGGGAGAAATAATGTTTATGGTAGAAAAGGCTTCAAGTGAGCAATTTACTACGCACACCGTTAGGGAGCTCCAGGCTTGAATGGCCTTGTTGGGACTATAACCATGTGAAAACCGAGTAGTGTCCCAGCTAGCAAATTATGCACATGCGTGTGATGTCTCATCTCACATTTCACACATAAGCATAATGTCCAAGGCCACAGGAAAAAAATGTTTTTACAGTTGTAGTTTTTCATAGTGGCAAGTTGTCTTATAACAATTTCCAATGCTCCCCAAGGCTCTGTAAAAGTTGATTATTATTTAATAGAAGGGACTGAACTTTTAACATAGCAGAACAATTTACATCAGAATAACTGTGTATCTTGAATAATGGATGTTTATATCACACTGGTTTATTTCTCCCTCTAAATACACACACACTACAGTGCACCTCAGGGAGGTGAGTGAAGAACAGTCTGTGTGTTGTCTTCCCAGGAATAGATACGGTAGGTCTCTCCTGTAGTCTGTGCTGTTCTGGGGAGCAGACTCTGCATTTGATGTGTTCGGGTGGTTAAGAATAACATGCAGTTTTATTTTTTAGCAACAATCAGGACCGCAGTAGGCACCAAACCTGCAGAGAAAGGGATCAAGGTAATGTAACAGTAACAGGGCAGCAAACAGTATAGCCAGAGTCTAGCTAAAGGTGGCCATACAATATAAGAGGATCTTTCCCCGATTTGCCCACCAAAGGCAGGGCGATATCAGGCTAATACGATCGTTCGGCCCTAGGGACGAACGATCGGATTACAGCAATGCCAATGGACACCAACAGGACATGGACTGCATCATCTAGCTGATGTGGTCCAATATTGACAGGAAAAATCAAACCTGTTTGTTCGATATTTGGGTGTTTTTTTGCTAGATAATGATCGGGGTAGCCCGTCGGAACTCCCCTATACAGGAGATAAGCTGCCAAATTGGTCTAAAGGACCAATAACAGCAGCTTCAATGTGACCACCTTAAGGCTGACGGCATACAGATCGTTGGTTCTGCTGCTCTCAGCCTCCATTTTTTTTGTATACTGAGAGAAGCAGAACCTCTCCCTTCCCCAACTACGTTTATCTGTACTGAAGAGTGCAGCTTCTGCTTGCATGCAGGCCGGGCCTGACCAGCTGGGCAGACATGTCGCCCCCTCCACCAAGCGCGTGCATGGCAACCGCGTCACGGTGCATGCTTGATGGTAGCCACATCATGGAGCATGCCACCCTCCCCTAACTTAGGCATGCACACAAAGAACAGGACTGGAGTAGGCAGCAGTTAAAGGTATGTGCCGGCGCCCCCCAAGCCTTGCGCCCTAGGCACGTGCCTACTCTGCCTACCCCTAGTTCTGTCCCTGCATGCAGGCTCAAAAAGTGGAGCCGAGGTTGGCCCAAAAATGCGAAGGCAGGCCTTTTCAGGCCATCTACGCTTCACTCTGTGTGCCAAGTGGAAGCTGCACTTTTCAGTGCCAATAAATTGAGCTAGGGAAGGGAGCAGATCTGCTTCTCTCTGCCTGCAAAAAACGGATGCTCCATGTGCCCTCAGCATTAGCTACATGTGTGGAAACATGCTTATTGCATATTTATGTTGGATCTTCAGACATTCTGTTAAATTAATTTTTCCTAGTGATTTCAGCCGAAAGGGATGTGTGCATATATTTATACTAACCCAGTTCTTGTAAGGGCTTTTCCATGTCCTCTTCTGTGAAGACTCTTCGTGGGAAGCTTGTGAGGAGACTGAATGGCTCCGGAGGTCCCCCAGGCCAGTTCAGCTCCACATACAGACGTACAGCAGCTAGCTGCTCCCGAGCACGGAAAGTCTGAGATAAGGCAGATCCATCAAGCAGGCGCACCTAAGGATATTTAAATATTCAGTGTCAATTAAAAAAATACAGTTATAGGATGTATAATCCAGGATGCTTGGGACATAGGAGTTAAGGGGTAAAATAAGAGATCTTTCCTTAATTTCGAGCACCAAGCCAGACACTTTTGCTTAGTGCATTAGATACTCTGGAAAATGGAACCTCCATGAAAGCTGGAACTGATTAATACACTTGCAATTTGAATTACTCCATGTGTGTTACTGTTATGAATATTAAGCTTAACTTTTCTCCGTCTGCATATGTGTAAACACAAAGACATTTTTTAAGGACTCGTTTAGCTATAAGCAAGTGCTGGAGTGCCCTTTAGAGTGCTATACACTAAAGGCACAGTTCGCAATCGCAAAAGGGGGCCCTGTATTTTATGCATGCCGTGAGTAGGCTTTAATTACAGACAGAAACAGCTGTAACTCCCAGGGTGTGGATGTATACTTACAAATATATGGCATTAACACCTGCCTTTTGGCACCTTTCCCCTGCCCCTTAATAAATGTTTAATTTTACAAATTATTGATGTATTTTTGATTCATAACAAGGTTAAAGATATATAAAAATAGGGATGCACCGAATCAACTATTTTGGATTCGGCCGAACCCCCGAATCCTTCGCGAAAGATTCTGGCCGAACAATGTACCGGATCCGAACCCTCATTTGCATATGCAAATTAGGGGTGGGAAGGGGAAAACATTTTTTACTTCCTTGTTTTGTGACAAAAAGTCACGCAATTTCCCTCCCCGCCCCTAATTTGCATATGCAAATTAGGATTTGGTTTAGCCAGGCAGAAGGATACTGCCGAATCCTACTGAAAAAGGCAGAATTCTGGATTCGGTGCATCCCTATATAAAAATGTTAATTTCACTGTTTAGTTACAATTGGATTAAGGGCTGCCATCAGGGGCACAGGGGCTTTTCTGAGGTTCAGGACATTCAAAGAGGAGGCACGGCTTCAGCGCTGCCAAGGGGGCCCGGCTATTTCAAAAAGTGCAGCAAAGCCGGGCTCCCCTTTGCAGCACTGAAGCTGTGCCTCCTCTCCGGAAGTCCTGAACCGCGAAAACCTGAAGTCCCGAACTGCCAAAGTCACGAAAAAAAAACAGAACTGCCAAAGTCCCCCTGTACCTCAGGGCCCCCTGTAGGCACAGGGTCTGCTTCTGTAGTTCCTCCTCGTCTCAGACCAACTGATCTTCCTATAAGGTCAAATAGGCATAATTCACCCCTGCATCACTGCTGGTTGTGTTAACACTGCTGCACCCTCAGGGCCCCATTTAAAGGGGTGGTTCACCTTTGAGTCAACTTTTAGTATAATGTAGAGAGTGATATTCTGAGACAATTTGCTATTGGTTTACATTTTTTATCAATTGTGCTTTTTTAGCTTTTTATTCAGCAGATCCCCAGTTTGCAATTTCAGCAATCTGGTTGCTAGGGTCCAAATTACCCTAGCAACCATGCACTGATTTGAACAAGAGACTGGAATATGAATAGAAAAGGACCTGAATGAAAAGAATAGTAATAATAAGTAGCAATAGCAACATTTGTAGCTTTACAGGGTATTTGTTTTTAGATGGGGTCAAGTGACCCCCATTTGAAATCTGGAAAGAGTCAGCAGAAGGCGGCAAATAATTGAAAAACTGTACAAAATAAATAAGGACATTCAATTGAAAGGTTGCTTAGAATTGGCTGTTCTATAACATAATAAAAGTTAAAGTTAAGGTGAACCACCCCTTTAAGAATGCTCAAACCATCAACCTCAAGTATTTAAGCTAGTAAAACATGCAAGATTTTTTAAATTCTGACATGGTTTCCTCATTCAAATACTTTAGCGTCCTGACGGACACCACGTGTTAGTGTTGTAAAGATGCAATTCTTTAAGTAGCCATACATGCCCAAATAAAACCATACAACATGAAGTTTCATACTGTTATCTGTTCTATATCTGTACCACAGATATCAAAGTTGGGGGAAATGGGCAAGTTTGAATACTTCATTTGCTGAGCAACTATGCGAGCCAGGGCATGGCGAATCAGCAGATAAGAAAAAGAAGAGGAGCCACTACACTTTCCATCAGTCAACCCAGGGGACCGTCAGTCACAGAATATACCAGATAGGCGGTGTATAGCCACTTTTACAGTGATATCAAATATGTACAAATGAAAAACTTCATTGTAGAGTTAGCTTAATAATCAACAGAAACCCCCCCCCCCCCTTTAAATTCTATTTAACTGATATATGTTGTTTGGTGCCTGAACAGTCAGCTTATGCAGAGGTCCCCAAACATTTTGAACCCATGAACCACCTTAAAATGTTGAACATTTGTCCTGGGGATCCACAAAGTATGACTACTGTTTCTACAGTTAAAAACAACGCAGAGCGGGTAGACAGGGGCAGACAGATGTGTAATGTTTAAACTTAGAGAAAACTCCAGTGGTCACCAATTAATTGAAAAAAATAAGGTAAATACCACTGATACCCTGTGTATTGACTGACTTATTAGCATATTAATTCATTGAAAAATGTATATGACCTACATATTGTAGAGGATCAACTGTTTATATGGTGCCATCACCAGCATACAATATTCAGCAGTAGAATAAATAGTTATTGACTCCATTAACTTTGGGAATAAGATATTTTTTCCATAGTCCCTCTGAGCCCCCAATAGTTCCTGGGTAGCCCAGTAGTTGGAGGGTCAGTTTTATCTATAGTTTCACCCCTTACATACAGTTTATTGATTTGTCAGTTTGTATCATAGTAGCTTTGGTGGAAAAAAAAACATATAGATCAAGTTCAACCTTTTGTCCTGGCAAAACCTACCTACCTGCTAGTTGATCTTCTGCATCGTGCATACAAGGAGTGTGGCCAAATATTTTAGAACAATGTGAAACTGCAGTTGTTTTAGACACTTTGAGATTTACTTTTTGAAATGATCAGGAATCCTTGTGCTGATATAGTATTTCAACATGTTCTCCCTTCCCCCAATTAGTTCTAAGTTATTTTACATTTCTGCAAGGCCCATTAATGCCTTAATTCTTGGGATCTGCATTTCTCTGCCTGCATTTTGTGTGCAGTTGGTGAAAAGCAGATCTGTTCTCATCAGTTCTCATGCATATTTGCACAGACAGGCACTGCATTGCAGATTTCAGCATGAAAATGCATACTTTTGCATGTCAATAATCAGTATCTTGTCTGGCACAGGTTTCTGTGCATTAATAGGATGTTTCATTTGACAAGAACCCCTGAATAGATAATTTTTATAGCATCCTTTTCGCACTTAAAGGACATGTAAACTCAAAATTGTGGCACAAGTCTCCTAACCTGACTGTATGGTTTTCAAGTCAATTTTACCTTCCATTGCAAAAGTTTTCCTAAGCATATAGTTCTCTCCCACCTGGCAGCCATTTTTATTTCTATACATTATTGTGCACAGTATAGGTGTATTCCAGAATGCAGGATAACAGTGTCAAACCTTATTTAAAATACTTGCAGAAGGTGTTCTCATATTATAGCTGTCTCCTCTCAGTAAGATCAAGTTTCAGAAGCAGGAGGGGATAGCTGATGCCTGCTATCTACACTTTGCCAATAGTAACCAAAAAGGGGTGCAGTAGAGGATGCGAATCAGTATGCGGCTACCATCAGAGTGAAGGAGAACTTTGAAACTAATGAGCATGCGTCAAGATAAGATCAAAATGCGCATGAGTAATGAGCCAAACGTCAAAGGACATTCTGAAGGGAGGGAGGTAAGTGAGTTGCTGTACGGGAAGGATATCGTACTGACCGTATCAGAATACGGTTTCTAATCTCCCCGAACTGCCTCCTCGCCGGCTAGAAACTAAATCGCCAACGGGATGGCACTCAGAGCGCTTCGTTTTCTGAAGTCGCCCGAAGTTTCCTCGTGACACAACTTCAGGCGTCTTCGGAAAACGAATCCCGCCGGCGATTTAGATTCTAGCAGGTCGGGGAGATTAGTCATTCGAAGAAGAGGCGATTTGTCGCCGGGTGACTAAATCTCCCCAAATCTTCTCATCTGTCTCTGCCCTAAAGCAGACTGGGCTGTAAGGAAGGGAGATGAAAGGTTCAGGGGAGCGGACTACAGAATTAACAGTAGATAAGAGATGCTGAGGTTTTTTAGAAAGTGGGCGAGAATAATAAATGAGGGTTATTTGGCAAGGTTCTGAGGTTCTCTGCTCCTGATGAATATATAGGTCCATCTTATGTTAATAAAAGATTATGCCAACTTTAATAGCAATGTGCAGGGCACTGCATATTCATATATAGGGTGGGGTTCAGTATTACATTATTTTATAGAAATAAAGAAAAGTCAAAACTAGTTTGAAAAGATTATTTTTGGAAACAAATTGGGACAAATTGGAAGGACAAAGGATAATTCTGATAAAATAGTTGATATATGATGAGCATACTGGATTTTGCATTAAAAGGCATTCTTTATGAATAATGTAATAAAATGTTTATTCTTGTATACTTTTCTCTGCTGTTTCTTTGCATTTTGAAAATTGTTGGACTTTTTATTGTATTATCTGACACATTGATTCAGCTTGAATCTTGACTGCTGTCACACAGAATTTGGAATACACCATATCCATTATTTTTTGGATTTTGGCTTTGCAAAATATTCAAACCCTAATTTAAACATTCAAATCTGAGGGAAATGTAATATTTATATTATGCCTTGCACATATTTCCAAGAGTTTCTAATTGTTATAGCACAGGTAGCATTTTATCACCATCTTTATGAGGGGTGTGCCCGTTAAAAAAAATTCCAGGGCTCTGGAATTTTGTGCTCAAAATGAGCCCCCCCCCCCCAATGCTTCCTTGGTAGTTACACCACTGCTGTTTATCTTTCTAGAAAACAGCAATGAAACACCCACAACAACTGTCACCCAGTCAATAAGAATCAAGCCATCCTTCTGATTATGCAGTAATAGTCATGTATGTAGCCATAAAAACTGCAAATGCAGGTGAGGTATGATGGGAGACCAACACTGGTAATTCTAGGTGTTTTACTGCCATATATTTATCTGGGAATCATTACAGAAATAAAATACATTTCATAGTTACAACACATACAAAAACCTTGGATACAGAACTATGCATAGTAAATGTCAATTTGTGGCATGCTATAGACCTCTAGTGACCAAACCGAGGTATAATATAATTCTGAAAAACTTTCATAAGAATGCTCTTTGGTTAAAAAAAAAAAAAAAATCCACATTGCCTATGACTAAGTGCTAGTTAAGCATAAAACTCTTTAGGCTCCATGTGGGGTTATTATGATGTTTTAATGTGATGGAAATTTTTTTTTAACTAAACATTAACATGTTTTTCAGAATTACATTACATAGTTAGACTTTGCATAATGGGCAAACAAGAAGTGCAATATTATACACTCTGTTACCTGAATACGGCACTGATCATATTCTTTCTTAGTGGGCGGCTCTTGTACTGGGGAAGATGGGGATGGAGCAGTAGCTGGAACAGAGGTCTCTGCTGGAGGTGAGATTGGTTCTGAACCTGCTCCCCCAAACTAAAAAGCAAGGAAGAAAACATTAGTAATGAGTGCTGTAATGACATTTTAAAGGTCAAAGAAAGCCAAAAACACTGAAGGAAGCCTATTTGCCCCAGCCACTTTCATTTTACTTGTTCATTCTATTTATTCTTTTACTCCTATTGAGTCACCTTGGAATTATTTTACTTTTGGATCTGGTGCAATAGACCTCCGTGTCACCTAGGGGGGAGCTGTAAGGTCATTAGTCTCATTCTTCCCCTGAAACCTGGCTATGTCATGGGTGCATTCATTGTCAGGATCTCTTCAGAGGTCCACTGGTGTTGGTGTGGATATAATTGGTAAAAATGTTAGTTATTTGATTAAAATGGATTCTATAGGAGAAGTCCTTACCTTAATTTGGAGCTTTCTGGATAACAGGTTTCCGTATAAAGGTCCTATACCTATATTAGTAAATTGAGGGAACAGCAAAACGTACCTTTCTTGCTCTGTCAGCTTTATCTCGTGCAATTTTTTCCCGGACTCTTTCCCTGAAAGGGACACAATAAAAGAAAGCAATAATGTTTCAGACAGTCTGTGCAAAAGCATCAACTCCCAATCAATCACTATTACTCAATCCCCTCACTCTTATTATTATGCATCAGTTTGCTGACTTTGTGGCACCTTATCTAATTATTTGTTGGGATATTTATATAGCCCCAGGCGAAAATACGCAGCCTTACCTTAGACAATTTGGTACACTCTGTGACTGATAGTCCTACAGGATGAATCGACTGAGGCCATATGAAGGGCCACACATAGTATGACCACATCTATTTTTTCCATTGTTCACTCAAAGAGCCTTATCTGTTGATGCACCATATTCTGACGATATGGTGCATTGGCAGATAAAAAATTTCAAACATGCACAACATCCGAACCAACATCCATATTGTATGAACAACAGTTGGGGTTGACAGGTTAACAAAAATGTACTGGCATGTGTATGGCCATGACAGATTTAGCATTTCAACCTAGGCCTTCTTGTCCACATGTTGATTAGTGAACCCAGGGGGTTGTCCAGCTGGTAACCTGCATGGGACCACAAAAATGCTATACTGCTCCCCTAATTTATTTGTAAGATTTCATTTTTTTTTAACGCCCACAGGCAGGGCTTGACCTAACATTTCATTATCCCTTTGAGGTGCTGCAAAGTGCTTCTTCCACTTCAAAATCATTACTTAGAAAGAATCAGGTACACTTGCAGAAAATCTAAAAAACAGAAAAATACAAACATATGTTCACTGCTTGCTTTATTTGGCCAATAAGCAATAAAACATTTCAGCAAACTATTAATTTTACTCCATATCTGATTGCAGGTCTTAAGATGCTTATACATCCAGAGCACTAGGTCATACTGGACAATTTGTTCACCATTGCCTTACCTTGCCAACCTCTCTTCTTGTTTTTCTCTTCTTCTATCTTCAGCTGCTTTTTGCATCTCTTGTTCTTGCATTCTCTGCTTGATTGCTGACAGTTCTTGACCATGCTTTCGTCTCTGCTTTTCCTGTTCAATCCTTTCCCTCTTCTCTCGTTCTTCTCGCTCTTTTTGCTTCTGGGCAATGAGTTCCATCATTCTGTAGATAACCAGTCACATAATTATTACCCTTACTACTTTATTTTTTCACATTGCCTGTTCTGAATAGTAGCTGCTATTTCCATAAGCTGGTCAAAGAGCATTAGAAGTAAGCTATGTCCTGCTATATAAATGCTTAGACACAAGTCAATACTTTTTACTTAAATGTATTGAAAGATGTTTCTTATAAACCCAACCCTATTTACCTTTTTGTCTGTTTCTCTTTCTCCTCTTCTGTCAGGGGAAGTCTTTCTTTAGAAATTAAAAAAAAATCTAATGTCATTGCATAATAATCAGTCATTCACAGAAAACCAGAGCTTAAATGAGAGATTTACCTAAAATTCAACTTTATTAATAGAGCAATAACCTTACTACAGTTGGCCTTTACTTGGTGTGTCCTTTTTAAAACCTAACATTTAAATATAAACTGGCATTCAGATTACTTTGCAGCTGCTACAATTACCAAAGCAATTGCAGTTTAAATACCAGGTTGGAAAGGGAGTAAAGTACAAAAATCCAAAACACAGGATGGTAATTTTGTGTAGATAATGCAATAAATGTTTCTGTTAGGCAAGCCATTCAGTTTTTATGACAGTACTTATTTAATAAACAATACAAGGGGAAAAAACAGCAGAATTTCACTTTGCACGATCCCTCTGGTTAATGTCTGACTTTTATTCTTCTTTAAAGGATACATGAATATATTTTATAAACTAATTTGTTTCTCATCTTCTTTTCTGATCTCAGTTGAACTTTTTATTTATGGTAAGAGCTCAAAATCCTGGAACAATGAGTTTTATTCAGGATCTCAGACCACTGAGGTTGAAATGCTATGTTATGATCTATGAACAAGACCAAATGCAATTAGACCTTTTGATTTGTTACAGAAAATCCTGCACTATTCATGAATTGGTGTATAAAGTGTGTTGAGCTCATATAAAGAGAATTTACATGTAAGGGACTGGCACACCTTAAATTAATTTAATACTTGAATGTTATTTGTTAATTAAATCCCATAGGAGACATAAGTGTTATTGTAGCTTGATTACATTATTATTGGTATTGGGGTATTCAAAAGAGTGAAGGGTATATTTCCAGCTGGGAAATTATCTGCTTCTCATCTTCTATTTTTTGGCTCAGAGCTTATCTGTAACTCTGGATGACAACACCAGGCTACCTTTTAATGTAACCAGTAATGTAATGTAATGTAGTAAAAGTCTAGTACAGCTATGTTACAAAATACACTAATTTTGCCCAGGGGCAGTAATCTATAGCTACTAATCAGCATATAGCATTTACTAATCACCTGTTAAACAGCACACATCTTCTTGGTTGCTAGGTTCCATATCCCATAGCAACCAATAACCAGGTAGCATTTACTGGTCACCTGATTAGAAGTAAACATCTCATTGTTTGCAATGCTTTACTGCACTTAGTTTATTAACTAAGAGGGATAGAGTTTTGAGGAATAATTAAAAAGTTAAGTGCGATGAAACATAGCACAGTCAACAGAAAATGAATCCACCTACCGCCGAGCTACAACTTTAAGCATCCTTAATAGTGTGTCAAAGGATTCCTATGCCTAGTTACACTGTATCAATTTAAAATAAGATGATTATTTAATTCTCATGTTGCAAATTCAACTTGTCCTAAATGGATAAGAACTATGCAGACTGCAATGAGGTCTGTACAGCCATGCAAAATGCATATAAATTATTTGATCATTTACATTGTAGCAAATAAATGATTTGTGTTATGATTTTTTGTTTATATATAATTTCATATGCCCATCGGTTGTATGGGGATGGCCATCATGGAAAAGTGAAAAATTACACCTGTTTAACTGTAGGGTTTTAATTTGATTACCCCTAACCTGCGCTGGTGTCCATGGCTTGTGTATCAGTTGTATCCGTTGTGTCAGTACCACTGTCTTCGGGAATAACCACACTTGGTTCTTTAATATCAGGATCATCTTCATGTTCTACTAACCTGAATAAAAGCATAACATGTGATGGACAATGCTGGCAAAAATGCAGATTGTAAACACCGACAGACTAATGTACCCACCAGTCCATGGCTGGCTCTATTCCCTGATTGCCAGTGGCAGACAGTGCCTTCTCCCTGTAAGAACATGTGCACACAATTACATAATGGCAAAGTCACACAACAGAGCAAAGGAGTGGGCTAAGAATATTTAGACAGGTGTTTAGAGATGCTATGTTGATCTAAAAAGAAGGTATATCATTTCTTATCCGGAAACCTGTTATCCAGACAGCTCTGAATTACGGGAAGGCCATCTCTCATAGAGTCCATTTTAAGCAAATGATTATAATCTTTAAAAATAATTTCCTTTAATAATAAAACAGTACTTTGTACTTGATCTTAACTAAGCTGCATGAATACATATTGGTGGCAAACAATCCTATTGGGTTTATTTAATGTTTCAGTGATTCAATCTAAATTTTCCTTATCTGGCATAAGCATTCCAGATAATAGATCACATACCTATATTTGTAACAAAATGCAGACATATGATCTATAGCCACTGAAAAAATGATGAGGCCCACTATAATTCTGTAGTGGTTTTATAAAGCACAGCCTGACAGATCTTGTACAACAACATAGTAATAAAATGTGACATATTTACGCTCTACTGGGTGAAAATCCCATTTCAATTAGACTCTCCAGCGCAGAACAGTCAGCCATCTCTAAGAAAAAAATATAAAAGAAAGGACACATTTTTAGCTCTTCACAGAGCAATGATTGACATTATATACTGTATGTGTGTGTGTGTATATTTATACTACCACCGCTTTAGAAATCCACTCTCACAGGACTTCTGCATCAAAAAAGGTGATTTATTTGATAACAAACAATCAGCTGGAAAGCCAGCCTTTCTCAAAGTGCTAGTGTGCATTAAATCCCTTAAATGCAGTGTACAGCACTTTGGCAAAGGCTGTTGATCAAGGCAAATGTTTGTTTTCAAATAAATTACCTGTAAAGTAAAGTCCTGTAAGTGTGAATTTCTACAGTGGTGTTTGTTTGTATACAAGCATGGACTGCCCCCAGGCAAGCCATCTAATTATATAAATATAATATATAGGAATGGTTTATTAATATGCCCATATAATGACAGCAGGGTACAATGGTTTCATTTAAGATTCATTTACAGATATTATTACACTACTATAATTTAAAATGTGTAAACATGTAAATATTGCATTGTATCACTTATTAATCGCTTTGTGACTGTAAGTAGCAGTCCAAATGGAAAAGATAAACTCTAAGCTACTGCAACACCACTGTACAGCATTAGTAGGAGTCATGTACTTAAACAAGACATTTTACATAAGACTCATGTTCAGTTTGTATTATTCTTCCAATATGTAATGCTACAAAGGGAAAACAAAAGGTTTTCAAAGCATTTTACCTCCTAAAAATGTCATAACATGAGAACTGCAGAGGGATTTTTTCTCTTCAGCGTTTTTTGCTGAAATGAGGAATGGGAGTATCTCTTCGTTCTTTCTCAGGAAGTGGTCATAGCACTGACTGACAGGCAGAAGTCTGCAGCAGCAGCAGGGAAAACTCCTCCCAAGTTCCTCCCTGTGTGTATGTTCTCAGCCTGCACATATCTGCCTAAAAGGGGATATATAAAATACATTGTCATAATGCACTAACATACCTCCCAACTGTCCCCCGATTTACAAGATGCAGCCCACTGTCCCGGATTATTATTTACATTTCCTGCATTGCCCTGCTCGCTCCAGTTCTTTCCTGCATTCTGTTCTTTCCAGCGTGACGTCTCCCCTGACTCATGTCTCTCCCTGTGCACTCCTCCACACCCCCCTCCATGCTCAATCCTCTGTCTGGCGTTGCTACCCCCTTTCAGTGTTCAATGCCTCCTCCCTCCACTTTCAACAATGTAAATTTCTATTCAAGCGAGCACATTCCTTTAGGGCAGATTTATCAAAGAGTGAAATTTGAGCTCACCACAAGAAAACTCCACTCTCTATTCATTCCTATGTGATTTTTAGAAATGGGTGAAAGTCCTTATATAATAAAATTGCCTCTAAAAATCCCATAGAGTGTGGTAAGCTCTAATTTAACACTTATTATAAATGTTCCCACTGGGGAAAGCTTAGGTAGTAGGATACAGGGAGGAACTGAGCCAGGAGAAGGAGGTCTGATTGTGTAATCCACTGTGCTGACTAACAGCTGGTCACGTGTTCTCTTTTTCCAGTTCCTGCAGAGAGTATGTGGAAGACAGCAGCCATTTTGCAGTGTGCTATTATATGTTGCTGCGTTAACCCTTAGGAATAGGTATTCTCTACAAGAACAGTTCCTGTGTGTGCCTGTGTTAGGGTTCACTGTCTCACCCACATGCTCTTGTGAGATTCCTGCAAAGCCTGTGTAAGGTGCCTGAACAGATTAAATGAGGGACAAGACATGGCGTCAGCTGCTGGAGTGCAACCAGAAATCTACAAGCAAATACCAGCTGAAATGTGAGTGTTTTTTCCTGATTGCTGAAATATTATAAATATAATATAAATAAGACCATGATCAGGGCAAATCTGTTCAATGTGTGAACCATTCTGCACTGTGCAAATCGTATAAATAAGCCCCACTGTTTACTACAAGGGACATTAATACAGATAGAAGATTGTGTGCCTGCCTTACAAGGGATCAGTTTAAACCTACAAGTGAAAACGGGACTAGGTGGGAGCAGAAATTGCAGCTGTTTATACAGGGTCGGACTGGGGGGCTTTGGGCCCACCGGGGCTATTGCCCCAGGGCCCCGCTCCGGCCCCCGCTGCTGCTCCGGCGTGCTTCATCGGATGCAGTGCGCATGCGCGCGGCGCCGCATTTGTGCGCACGCGCAGCAATACCTTTGTGCGCATGCGCAGATCCTCTTTTCTACCGCGACCCCCGACAAAGTGGGGTCGCGCAGCCAAATTAAGTAGCGGATCTGGGCCGGCGGGGCCCACAAGAGCCCGGGGCCCACCGGGTTTTTTCCCGGTGTCCCGCCGGCCCAGTCCGACACTGTGTTTATAACTGCAACTGGTGCTTGCAAATATCCAGAGGCACAGAAAATAGCCATTCTGTTACACACAATAGGGAATGAGGTTTTGGAGCTATATAGCATATCTCCCAACTGTCACGTTTTTCGTGGGACAGTCCCAATTTTGATAGCTCAGCCCACAGTCCCGCATTGTTACTGAAATGTTCCGACTTTCTCTTTGATGTCCTGCACTGAACAGCCAGAAAAAGATACAAAGTTTCTGACTTAATTGACTTTTGGCAGAAAGCCCAGAATACATGGCAGGTACACTTCAATACTTTTGTAACAATTTAAGATAAGCAACAAAGCAATTATAACAATTTAAGATAAGCAGGTCTCTTGGGGAAATTGTGACTTGCAGCTTAAAGCGCCATTCACCTTCTTTAGAAAAACTGTAACAACACATAAAAACAACAGAAATGTGTTCAGACTTTCATAACCTGCCACATTTTGTAAAATGAACATGGTAATTGTGGGTGTGGCCACAAAAATAGGCATGGCTAAAAAAACTTTGCCTCGCTCATCGGCAAATCTTTTTGTCCCTCTTTCTATTTCCAAAATGTTCAGAGGTATGTTATAATATTATGAATGTTGTAAATGAGACTCCTGAAGCACCCACTCTGAGACCCATTATGAATGAACTGCTGGCACACAAAGTAACTTAGCATACCTCCCAACTGTTGCGTTTTCAGAGGGGCAGTCCTGATTTTGACAGCTCAACCTGCAGTCCTGCGTTTGTATTGAAAAGTCACGACTTTCTCTTCACTTAACAGCCAGAAATAGAAACAAAGTTTCTAACTTAATTGGCTTTTGGCAGAGAGCCCAGAACAGCCACCAGGTGCAACTAAGATACTTTGTAACAATTTTGAGATAAACAAATAAGTAATTGAAACAATAGATGAGGAGGTCCCTTGGGAAAAGTTAGACTCACAGCTTAAAGGGCAATTTGCCTTCATTAGCAAAACTGTAATAACTAAAAAAAAAAACACAGAAATGTGTTCAAACTTTTATAACCTGCCAAATTTTGTAAAATGAACATGGTAATTAGGGCTGTGACCACAAAAATGTGTGGTCAAAAAAAATGTCCCTCATTTTATTTCCAAAATTTTTGGAGGTATAGTGTCGATGAAGCCTGGGTACAGGCTGTGCAGCTGGGCCCCCTCTCCCCCTCTGCATCCTATTTTCATGCTGGATTTGTGTTAGCACAAGAGTGCAATGAGCCTAATGGGGGTGTAGGCCCGGGTGCAATAGCATGTTCTGCACCCCTGATAGTTCCGCCCCTGGGCACACTTCAGAAGCACTGTGTGCAGTGTGTTTGAGATATATCAGTTTTGGACACATCTTGTGCCAGACATAAACAAGTTTATGACAGAGCTGAAATTAAAAGCAAAAGATTGTGAGTTTAAAAACACAGAAGATCTCATGCTCAGAGATAAAATTGTGTTCAGGATTACCAATCTTGCACTAAAAGAGAAACTGTTAGCCAATCCTGATTTAGCATTTTTTTTTGACAAAAGCCTGAGCTAAAGCTATGGGTGCAAGTACAACTGATAGACATATGCAAGTGCTGTCACATAGTAAATCAAGCAAAGAATATGCAAAGGAAAGAAAGGCAGGTCATTTAAAGCAAAGCAAGAAATCACCTGACACACAAGTTTATAGCTGCAATGTGGGCAAACACACAAACCAAAACAGTGTTCAGCTTATGGGGCAGCATGTCACAAATGTAGTTCAAAGAATCATTTTGCTAAGTGCTGCAGAACAAAAAAATCTGTTTTGAAAAAGCATAAAGAGAAATCAAAAGGAACTGAATGATGCCTGGTAAACAGATATTACCAATGGAGAAAAAACATATATTTAAGCTAGATACTGGAGCAGAAGCTAATGTATTACCAATTGCAACTGTTAATAACCTGTCTACTACTGTGAAAATGTAACCAACTACCACTGTTTTAGTTTCATATGTGTTGGTTTTATAAGGAAAGTATGTGTATATCTGCAACTCATTGAGAGACTAGTGAACATAAATTCACCTGAAACTAAAAAAGACTTTATATTGAAATACCCTGAAGTTTTTAAAGGACTTGGTTGTTTTCCAGGAAAACATCACATATATGTAGACTCTACAGTGCCACCTGTCATACATTGTTGTAGAAAAATTCCCTATGTCATAATGGGCAAATTTAAGCAAACGCTTACAGAGCCCTGTTACTGTACTCTGGGTTGGACTGGAGTATTGGGGGTCCACTGAGGTTGCGACATGAAGGGCCCTACTGGCAGTCATGGGGGGCCTCCCAACTTCTAAACTCCTGCCGCACGCATGCACGAACGCAGATGTGCCGTGGCAGAAGATCTTTTAATAGCCAATCGGGGGAGCAGGTCTGGCTTAGCGGGGGGCCCCATTGAGTCTGAGTCTGCTTGGATCCCAGAGATCTTGTATCTATCATAATTCTGGCTTTGAAAGCTACTTATAGCTTTGCCATAAAGTATTTGCACAATGCTGTTACATAACTTGTCTGATGCTCCATGTTCCTGTATGAGGGGGCTGCCATATTGTGCAGCAGTAGTCTGTTAGCATTAGAAACTTTAACTGACAGGCTGAGATGGGACTGTCAGGTTGGCAAAACAGACAGGTTGGCAAAACAGGTTTAGAAACTTCAACTAAGAATAACTTAGATAAACAACCCTATCTGCAAAAAAAGGTCAACATTACCTACAGGTAACTTTTAATGTACATTCACATTTTAAAAAGTAGTTTTTTAGTATCAGTATCACTTTAACGAAGCTATAAAAAGACAGCATTTCTCAATTCCTACACCTGAGGATGTGCAATCCAAACTTTAAGTGGAAACAAATTCTTTACCATCCTGGATAAGAAGGACAGTTACTGGCAAGTCACTCTAGATGAACTGTCATCACTGCTATGTACCTTCAACACACCATGGGGATGCTACAAATTCAGTTGGCTACCATTTGGAATAAAGTCTGCCACTGAGGTTTCTACAGAAAAATGCAGATGATATGTGTAAATAAAAACTACTTGCCGGCCATCGGTGGGGACGCCCGCCACGTGTTCTTCCTCCTCCAATTCAAACCCCTATATAAGGCTCATTCTGGCTTCAGTACCTTACCTGCTATAGCAGTGGCGTAACTAGAAGTAACAGGGCCCCCCTGCAAAAGAAAAATTATGGGCCCCCCAACTTGGCATCTGGTTGGTATTTTACTGGCCTGGCCGGTAAAAATGATGGTTGATCCCAATGTTATTAATAGGGAATAAAGATAAATATATATGAAGGCCAGTGATATGATCCCAATTTTATTAATAGGAAACCAGTTATTAATGATGATAATGATTTTCTCTCCCTTTCTATAAAACCCCTTTACCTGTTTAATCTCAGTTCCTTTTCTGTTAAAATATCTCTTATAGCACTTTTTATACTGCTCCCCTTTTGTGTTCTATCTGGTCTCTTCTTTCCTTATGATTTATTACAATTTTTTTTTTTTTTACAATTTTCCATGCCCCAATTCTCTCCTCCATCTCTAGTTTTCACACTTTCAAAAATAAAATCCCCTCAAAACGTTTGACCCTGTCCCTGCAGCATCGTATTCCTTTCCCACACATTTTAGGTATACAGTCTACAGACACAGTCACACAGCCTGCCTCACCTGCACCGTCCGTCACAACGTGCGTCCACACGCGATTACACAAGAGGAAGAGGGGGGAGGGCGGGCGAGACGCGAGTACAGACGTCAGACGAGCAGAGAGAGAGATGGCGGAAGTAAGAAAATGAGGAGCGGCGCAGTACGGAGCAGGGAGGGCGGAAGGAAGACTGAAGTATGGCGTATGCCTGGAGAGGAGGTAGGGCCCGGCCAGTGGCAGTGGGGACTAGGGATGTAGCGAACTGTTCGCCCGAACTTCGACCGTTCGCGTCCGCCGAATGTTCGCGAACGTTTGGGAACGTTCGCATTTTGAGTTCGCGTTCGATTCGAATACAAGTCGTTCGACCATTCGAATTCCTTCGACCGCTAAAAATCGAACGATTTCCATTCGTTCGAACGATTGTAAGCATTCGATCGAATGAAAAGCATTCGATCGAATGGCTTCGATCGTTCGATTCGAATGAAAATCCTTCGATCGAACGCTTAAAATCCTTCGATCGTTCGAATCGAACGATTTTAGCGGGTGTTCGAAGTTCGCAAACTGTCCGCGAACGTTCGCATTTTTTGCCGGTGTTCGCGAACGGCGTTCGCGAACAGCGTTCGCGAACACCAAATCGGCAGTTCGCTACATCCCTAGTGGGGACGGAGGTCATCATGTCACGGATGACGGATCAAACACCCGATCGATGCGATGCTGGCCTGGCTGCATTCATCAGCCAGGAGGACATCAATTTTGGCCGGGCCCCCCCGCAGCTGCGGGGTCTGCTTCCTCCCTAGTTACGCCACTGTGCTATAGGTTTATCCTTGTGGTGTTTTGAGCCTGTTCCTGTTTGATATCTGTTTTTGACCCTGCCTGGCTTTTGACCATTATACATTCTATATCCTGACCCCTTGCCTGATGACCGACTTTGATTCTGCTTAACCCTCTGATTGACTACCTGGTTTGACCCTTGCCTGCCTGACTATGATTATTCTCTGCCTGCCCCAACCCGGCCTGATCTGACTACTCTATTGCCTAACGCCTTGTACTTTGACCATCTGCCCAAAGACTGTGCTAACTGTCGTGCCCCTCTGTCTATCCAGAACCTCTAGTCTTGCACCTCTCATTTAAATCCTGGTGGCATCCAAGTAGCTGAGGGCTCCTCCCGAGGCCAAAGGCGGTCACACTACAGGTGAAGCCCGAGCCGAGACCAGGGTGCTTGGCATTTGTTCTGATGTTGGGTGCCATCCGTGACATTATGGATGAAGAAGGTCAAGCCACTGCTCCTTCCACTACAGAAGCAATACTTACCACTCTACTGCAGCGCCTGGAAGAACATGAGCAGAGGCAAGATTACCTTATGCAAGGTTTTCACAATCTGACACACCGTCTGGATTCTGCTGTACAGTCTCCAGTTCCTGTGGTCACCCCTCCTGTGGCCGCTCCTGTTGGTTCTCCTTCCATGCCGGGTAATGTATCTAAGAGCCATGAGCCTAAAATAGTCTTCCCCGAGAAGTTTAATGGGGATAGAACCCAATTTTTTGTGTTTAAAGAGGCATGTAAACTCTACCTCAGCTTCTTCACTCAATCTTTCGCCACTGGCGAGGAAAAAATGAGGTATGTAATGACCCTGTTACAGGGTGATCCCCAAATTTTGGCCCTAAGGCTACCCTCCACTGATCCTGGCTGCTATTCCCTAGAGACTTTCTTTAAAACAATGGCGATACTCTACAATGACCCGGATCGTGCTTCTTCAGCCGACTCTGCAATTCATAAATTACGCCAGGGAAAGCGGGATGCGGAGGTGTATTGCACAGAGTTCAACAGGTGGGCAGTAGAAACTGGGTGGAACGACATGGCTCTTCGTAGCCAGTTCCGGATAGGGCTCTCACACTCTGTCAAAGACAGCCTAGTAAACTATCCTCTATCTACTAACCTGGATGATGTTGGGTCTCTTGCCATCCAAGTAGATAGAGGGAGAGAAGGGGTGAGAAAGGTACTTCCTTTCATTCTTGTGTTACCAATTTTAAATCTTTCTTTTCAAATGTGGTTACCACTGTCAAACCCCCTAATCCTTCTGTGCCTTTGCCTCAGGAAGAACCCATGCAACTGGGCATATCCAATCTAACTCCTGAGGAAAAGGCCCGCAGGCGATCTTTGGGTCTTTGCATTTACTGTGGGGAGAAGGGTCATTTTTCTGACTCAATGTCCTAAGAGGCCAGGAAACTTCCAAGCCTAAATGGAGAAGGGGAGCTCCATTTGGGTAAAGAAGTTTCCTCTCCCCATTCTTCCTCTAGGATTATGTTACTTGTTAAGTTAACCTGGCCTACGGGCTCTGTCAAGGTCTCCGCTTTTGTAGATTCGGGGGTGGAGGTGAATTTCTTGGATACTGCCTTCGCAGTAAGGTTTCATATTCCTTTAACCCTTTTAAATCCTCCCATGAGAATTTTAGCGGTGGATAAAAACCCCTTAGGGTCAGGTTTAGTAACCAAGAAAACTAAGGTCTTAACCATGTGCACTAACAACCTGCACTGTGAGGAATTAACCTATAATATTATTGAGGGTGCTTAATCTCCTTTAATATTGGGGTTACCTTGACTCCAAACTCATAACCCTCATATTGACTTGGTAACCAAAGAGGTTCTTCAGTGGGGTTCTAAATGTGGTGGTTCTTGTGTTCCTCAAGTGGTGGCTACTACCTCTTTAGAAGGTTTACCTGCAGCTTATGCTGAATATGCTGATGTTTTTTCTAAAAAAGCCACAGAGACCCTACCCACACACAAGACAGTAAGACTGTCCAATTGACCATGTCCTAGGTTCTTCTCCACCTCGTGGTAGGACCTATCCTCTCTCCTTGCTGGAAGCCCAGGCAATGAGAGAGTACATCAAGGAAAACCTTGAGAGAGGTTTCATCAGACCCTCTAGTTCCCCTGCTGGTGCGGGTTTCTTTTTTGTTGGGAAAAAGATGGTGGTCTTCGCCCCTGTATAGACTACAGGGGTCTTTACAAGATCACCATCAAAAACCGTTACCCCCTTCCTCTGATTTCTGAATTGTTTGATCTGGTTAAGGATGCCAACATTTACTCCAAACTTGATCTTAGGGGTGCTTATAACCTCATTCGTATCAGGGAAGGGATGAGTGGAAAATGGCCTTTAACACCAGGGACGTCCACTACGAATATCTTGTAATGCCATTTGGTCTTTGTAACGCCCCCGCAGTGTTCCAGGAATTTGCTAATGATATCTTCTGGGACCTGCTGGGGTTATTCGTAGTGGTCTATTTAGACGATATTCAAATTTTTCCCCCTAACCTGTCTGTTCACCGTAAGTATGTTCAAGAGGTATTGCTAAGGTTAAGGAGAAATAATCTTTTTGCAAAACTTGAAAAAGTGCATTTTTGAGGTTTCTTAAGTTACATTTTTGGGGTTCAACATCTCCAATTTGGGTCTAGAAATGGATGCTGGAAAGGTAAAAGCTGTTTTTTTTTTTTTTTGTTCTGCCAAAACATTGGCTGAGTTATTTATTTCTAATGTTTTTAAGTTACATGGTTTTCCGGTCAATTTTGTTTCTGATAGAGGGGTACAGTTTGTTTCAAAATTTTGGCGAGCATTCTGCTCTTTGGTGGGGATTGAGTTGTCATTTTCTACTGCTTATCATCCTCAAACCAATGGTCAAACTGAAAGGGTTAACCAGTCCCTGGAACAATTTTTGAGGTGTTATGTGTCTGATAACCAGTCCTCATGGACTGAACTTTTACCCTGGGCAGATTTTGCTTACAATAATGCAACTCATTCTTCCACTGGTGAATCTCCTTTTTTTTATTGTTAATGGTTTACATCTAGTGATGGGCGAATTTATTTGGCAGGCGCGAATTCGCGTAAAAAAGAAAAACTGACGCCGGCATCAAAAACGAGATGCCGGCGCCGTTTCGCGAATTTGCGAAAGGGCAAATTCGCCCATCACTATTTACATTCCAAATCATTTTCCTTTTCTGGTTCATTGTACCCTCTGTCAATTCTTCCATCAAACAATTTGCCAAAATTTGGTCTGGGGTGCACGATTCTCTTTCTGCAGCTACAGCTGCTCAGAAAAAAGCAGCTGATAGGTCTCGTAGAGAGGCACCCAAGTATCAGGTAGGAGACTCTGTATGGTTGTTAAAACATTAAGCGTAAGGTCCCTTCTCTCAAGTTGGGACCCAGGTTTATTGGTCCTTATCCCATCATTGAAGTAATCAAACTTCCTGATAATTTCAAAATTTCTAATTCTTTTCCTGTTTCCCTCCTGAAACCTGCCATACAAGTGCGCCAACAATCCTTTACTCCCCCAGTTTTGGTTGAGGGTCATCCTGAGTTCATTGTCCAAGAGCTCCTCGATTCTCGCCTAGTGCGGGGTAAGTTACAATACCTTGTCAAATGGAAGGGCTACGGTCCTGAGGAAAACTCTTGGGTTCCTGTTGGTGACATTAGGGCTGATCGCCTCAGGAAACTATTTCATTCTAAATTTCCTGAGAGACCTGGGGGTCCAGTGAGGGGGGTAATATAATAAAAACGACTCGCCCTGGTGGTCCAGTGGTGCGGCGGGGACGCCCGCCATGCGTTCTTCTTCCTCCTCCTCCATTTTGGGTTCCTGGGACGCGCGCCGCGTCTTGTTCTATTTATGGATGCGGACGCACGGGCATGTTGACGCAGATGTGCAAAGGCACGTTTTGGCGCGAAATTCAAACACCTATATAAGGCTCATTCTGGCTTCAGTACCTTGCCCGTCATAGGTTTATCCTTGTGGTGTTTTGAGCGTAAGCTATCTGATTCTGATCCTGTTCCTGTTTGATATCTGTTTTTGACCCTGCCTGGCTTTTGACGATTTTACATTCTATATCCTGACCCCTTGCCTGATTACCGACTTCGATTCTGCCTAACCCTCTGATTGACTACCTGGTTTGACCCTTGCCTGCCTGACTACGATTATTCTCTGCCTGCCATGACCCGGCCTGATCTGACTACTCTATTGCCTAACGCCTTGTACTTTGACCTTCTGCCCAAAGACTTTGCTAACTGTCGTGCCCCTCTGTCTATCCAGAACCTCTAGCCTTGCACCTCTCCTTTAAGTCCTGGTGGCATCCAAGTAGCTGAGGGATCCTCCCGAGGCCAAAGGCGGTCACACTACAGGTGAAGCACGAGCCGAAACCAGGGTGCTTAGCATTTGTTCTGGTGTTGGTGCTGTCCATGACAATACGACTATAACGCTTCTACTAAACAAGAGCATGATGACAAAATCATGGAGAGAGCCCGAAAGCTTAATATTAAGGTCAACTAAAATAAAATCCAATACTTGGTGAAAAAATTTAAGTACATGGGCCACATCATAACTTCAGACGGTGTCAAATCTGATGATAGAAAAATCTCATCGATATTAAATATGCCTCCACCACAAAATAAGAAAAGTCTAATGTGATTTCTTGGTATTTAGCACAATATATTCTTCAAGAAGCATCCTTGACTGCACCTTTGAGAATGCTCTTTAAAAAAAGACATTACAAAAAGACATATAGCCAAAGCCTGGTAGTAGAGATGGTGATGACATGCTTAGTGTGTACCTGGAAACCAACTTTGTTTAGATCCTGAGGAATAGTTCTTGCACTGACATTTTGGCAGTACTTTTTGTCAGTGTTCTTCTACTTAGTGACCGGCCTGTTATTCTAAGATTTCAAGTTCTCAGTAATTTAATTTATAGTTTATTGGGCATCTGCAGCAGGTCAAATATTTTTAACAAACTGAATTTTTTTGAAAGAGGCATTCTACAATGGTGTCATTTTAAAAGCCACTGAGCTCTTCCTGTTGCCTTTGTCCTCATTCACACACACTGCTGGTACAGATAGCAACTACAGGATTAGGGGATAAATTTGTTACCTCCTGTGTCAAATATCACAAGGATTAGCCTTTTTCTTAGTATAAAGGTTCTATAACATGGATGGATTCTGTGCATTATTGCCCCAACATTCTTTGTACACATGACGTAGTAACCATAGATGGACATATTTAGGCTTTGTGCCCACGGACATCTTCTCATATGACCAATGAATATTATGTTGTACAGCTATTACTCATATTAAATATGGCTTCCATATTTTGCAATTTGAAAATCTTCCAACATTCATATTGTGTTTTTACAATTTTATTTTTATAGGGATTTGCTCATAATGTAATACATATAAGTGTCACATTAAACAAATGTTTTCACCTTTCCCTCTAGCTTTGTCATGTGCATATGTACCAGTGAGGTTTCTGAGCATACAGCCTTCGTACCATGATTCGGAATAGTGGGAGGATCCAAAGAATGACCAATATAAACAGAATCTCCAGCCTGTTAGCCCAGTGCGAGAATGCTTGATGAAGTAGCCATACCCGCAGGAGGACAGGTGTGCGTCACTCACAGGTACTGAATTTCTGGGGAGTGTAAGGAATCAGAAAAATGTAATGGAAGGCTGGGTTTCTTATAAATCAAGGTATTTCACTTTCATTCTTCTTCAACTTTTCTGTGTTTCTTCATTGCTGACTTGTTCCATTCTCACACCAATCCCTATTCAAATAACCTGAATAAAGACAAACAGCAACTTGATCTTAAACCTATGCAATTCACTTAAGATTGGGTTTAATCTGCTACTTTAAAGATAAAAATTCCTTCCTGACTCCTTAATGGTAACCAGATTTGCTCACAGGATCAATGCGCCATATTTAATCAAGAGAAGCAGGTTAAGGGAGACAGAATATGGTAGTATACTCATGGGTGCCTTTAAGCTACTAGGTGAACACTACAGTCCTTTCCATTTTATTGGACCCCAGACAGCCTGCAGACCCCGGCAACTGCAGTCTGAGGGGTGGAGGAAAAAGGAATGTAGGGTCTACCAAATGGCTTACGGGTGCTCCTGTCTATGAAACCATATTTTGGATGAAAGAGGAGGCAACACTGGTGGAATTGCAGTGGAGGGAAGAGAAACAGAAGGGAATATGTCATCATCATATGAGCACCGTTAAGCTGCTAAGTGAGTACTGCATTCCATTTCATTCTATTTTGACCCCGGCTTTTGCAGTCTGAGGGATGGAGTGGAATGTAATGTAGGGTCTACTGAGTGGCTTTATGGTACTCTGGTTTATGATATCATATTTTATATGGAAGAGGGTCACTGCTGTGGAACTGTGGCATAACGAGGGGACACTGCTGGTGGAATTGGAGCAATATGGAAGCATATACATGAGCACTTTGACGCTGCTAGGTCAATGCTGCATTCCATTCCATTCGACCCCAGGCAGCCTGCATACCCCGGCATCTGCAGTCTGAGGGATGGAGTGAAAAGGAATGCAGGGTCTACCAATCGGCTTAAGGGCGCTCTTGTCTATGAAACCATATTTTAAATGGAAAGGGAGGTGGAATTGTGGTAGAAGAAAGGGAAACAATAAGCAATATGGCAGCATAAACATGAGCACTTTGAAGCTGCTAAGTGAATGCTGTATTCCATTTCATTCCATTGGTCCTCAGGCAGACTGCAGACCCGGCTTCTGTGATTTGAGGGATGGAGTGAAAAGAAATGCAGGGTCTACTGAGTGGCTTAAGGGTACTTCTGTTTATGATGCCATATTTTAGTTGGAAAGGGATGCACCGCTGGTGGAATTGTGTTGGATGGGAGGTGAGACACCGCTGGTTGGACTACGAAGGATGAAATGAGAGGCACTGAGGTGGAATTTGGTTCCTTAATGCTTCTGGAGGTACCTAGATGGAGGTGCATTTGTACTTGTTACCCAGGAAGCTTGCCTGCAGCTGTTTATGAAGATATTTAAGGTGGACCCTGGCTTCTATAGTGTCCCATTTCTCCCCTGAAATGAGAAAAGAGATATGGTGACATATACTGTACATATATGTAGCCTCTAACCATGCCTTTACCTTTCAGTTCTAGTACAGCTGAGCCTCCATTTAAAGAACAAAGAAAATTAAATGCAATGGCGCTGATTGTCAAGAAAAAGAAAGAGGGCTGAGGTCCGGTGCCTAGGGCAGTACCAAACCTAAATAGAGCCCTGGGTACAGGATATACCAATGAGAGAGCTCACAGCTTGTGGTAAGTATCATGGGCACACAGTACAGTAGAACTGATGATATGTTCTTTTGTTACAGCATCTATTGAATAAAAAGAGAGGCAGCTCACTGGTACCTTTGAAAATAAGCATCCATCAGAGGGACCAAGGCCACCTAACAGGTGAGCAGTAAGGGGCCCTGGGAACCTCCCCCTCATACAAAGGAATGTGTCTTCATGTATTTGGCGCTCAAACACCTGAAACAGCTGGTGGAAATCTAATTAAACAGAGCTGCCACTTTGTACTGGTGAGTGCACAACCCATCTTTAAGGCTGGAATGAGTGACTTTGCCCAGTGCCATCTACAGGAGTTATAGTTTCTCTATGAAATATTAGCACTTTGTCTTGTCTTCTGCACTTTGTGTGGGTTGAACAGTCTATGATTATATCTCCAGGAGGAATGGCAAACATGAACTGCTATATTCCTGACTGGGAGAGCATTACCTGCCCCTTATATGTGCTATATTGTTTGCTAAACGCAGCATCTGTCCCTAATACTTGAAGGAGCTGCAATGTACCCCAATTGGTTTTGCACTGCAGCCCATATTTTTATCTCCTATTCCATAAATTAGCAGCTTTTCATCTTGGGTGTTACGCTGATGTCTTATCATGGATCCACTTGCACTAGCAACCAGGCAGTGATTGCAAAGTAAGATTTGCAGATCAATAGCGAGCGTCTGAGCTGGAAAAATCAGTTATAACATCTGTTTATTGTCACTGAGGAACAAATATCCTTTACTGGCCATATGTCAGCTCTGCTCTGCTAGCTACTGTCAGAAGTAGTTTGCACCGCACAAATTTGGAAACTGCCTTAAACGAACAGTAACACCAAATCATAAAAGCATTTTAAAGTAATTAAAAGATCATGTACTGTTGTCCTGCTTTGATAAAAGTTATGTGTTTGCTATAGAAAGACTACTATCTTTATGTGAATAGGCTGCAGTGCAGTAATGGGGGCAGCCATTCATGCTTAAAAAGGGAAAAAAGGCACAGGTTACTTAGCGGATAACGGATAATCACTGTATTCGAATACAATGGCATTCTATAGTATGCATTGGTTATCTGCTGCGTAACCTGTGCTTTGAATGGCTGCTTCGATGGCTACACAGCAGCTTGTTTATATAAACTGTAGTAGTGTTTCTGAAGTGAACACACCAATTGTACTAGTGCAGGAAAACACTATTATATTTTACTTTAATACACTTTAATTTTTTGGTGTTACTGTTCCTTTAAGCCTATTTGGGATGTCTGCAAATAGGCCAAAATTGTCCTGGGGGCCCATCCACTAACACATCCCGCTGTGTAACATGTTTGGGCAGTAGCACGTTATAGGCTCAGCTAATGTTTATATGTGTCTCTCCAGACATGTATACGGTGGACTTGCTACCAGATCCAAAAGAAATTACCGCCATTGAGCGAAGGAGGAAACAAGAGCAGCAGGGGCAAAGCAAGATATTTAATGCCAAATGTCGAACTATTGAGGTAAGTTGGTGCAGCTATGCCTGCTTTGTTCCCTCTCTTGTGTAGATCTGTGTAATTACCGCCATTTAACGAAGGAGGAACCAAGAGCAGCAGGGGCAAAGCAAGATATTTAATGCCAAATGTCGAACCATTGAGGTAAGTTGGTGCAGCTCTGCCTGCTTTGTTCCCTCTCTTGTGTAGATCTGTGTAATTCACAGCTTAATTAATTAAATTAATAAGATAAATGGAGTTATTTTATCTGAGAAGTTTGGGCTAATCTGCTTCTCGAGAAAAATTCCTTCCTGACTCCTTAATGGTAACCAGATTTGCTCACAGGATCAATGCGCCATATTTAATCAAGAGAAGCAGGTTAAGGGAGACAGAATATGGTAGTATACTCATGGGTGCCTTTAAGCTACTAGGTGAACACTACAGTCCTTTCCATTTTATTGGACCCCAGACAGCCTGCAGACCCCGGCAACTGCAGTCTGAGGGGTGGAGGGAAAAGGAATGTAGGGTCTACCAAATGGCTTAAGGGTGCTCCTGTCTATGAAACCATATTTTGGATGAAAGAGGAGGCAACACTGGTGGAATTGCAGTGGAGGGAAGGATATATGACAGCATCATATGAGCACCATTAAGCTGCTAAGTGAGTACTGCATTCCATTTCATTCTATTTGACCACAGGCAGCCTGCAGCCCCCGGCTTTTGCAGTCTGAGGGATGGAGTGGAAGGGAATGTAGGGTCTACTGAGTGGCTTAATGGTACTCTGGTTTATGATATCATATTTTATATGAAAGGGGGTCACTGCTGATGGAACTGTGGCATAACGAGGGGGCACTGCTGGTGGAATTATGGTGGAAGAGGAACAGAAAGCAATATGGAAGCATATACATGAGCACTTTGAAGCTGCTAGGTGAATGCTGCATTCCATTCCATTCGACCCCAGGCAGCCTGCATACCCCGGCATCTGCAGTCTGAGGGATGGAGTGAAAAGGAATGCAGGGTCTACCAATTGGTTTAAGGGCGCTCCTGTCTATGAAACCATATTTTAAATGGAAAGGGAGGTGGAATTGTGGTAGAAGAATGGGGACCACCACTGGTGGAATTGTGGTGGAAGAAAGGGAAACAATAAGCAATATGGCAGCATAAACATGAGCACTTTGAAGCTGCTAGGTGAATGCTGTATTCCATGTTATTCCATTGGTCCTCAGGCAGACTGCAGACCCGGCTTCTGTGATTTGAGGGATGGAGTGAAAAGAAATGCAGGGTCTACTGAGTGGCTTAAGGGTACTTCTGTTTATGATGCCATATTTTAGTTGGAAAGGGATGCACCGCTGGTGGAATTGTGTTGGATGGGAGGTGAGACACCACTGGTTGGACTGCAAAGGATGAAATGAGAGGCACTGAGGTGGAATTTGGTTCCTTAATGTCTGGAGGTACCTAGATGGAGGTGCATTTGTACTTGTTACCCAGGAAGCTTGCCTGCAGCTGTTTATGAAGATATTTAAGGTGGACCCTGGCTTTTATAGTGTCCCATTTCTCCCCTGAAATGAGAAAAGAGATATGGTGACATATACTGTACATATGTGTAGCCTCTAACCATGCCTTTACCTTTCAGTTCTAGTACAGCTGGGCCTCCATTTAAAGAACAAAGAAAATTAAATGTAATGGCGCTGATTGCCCAGAAAAAGAAAGAGGGCTGAGGTCCGGTGCCTAGGGCAGTACCAAACCTAAATAGAGCCCAGGGTATAGGATATACCAATGAGAGAGCTCACAGCTTGTGGTAAGTATCATGGGCACACAGTACAGTAGATCTGATGATATGTTCTTTTGTTACAGCATCTATTGAATAAAAAGAGAGGCAGCTCACTGGTACCTTTGAAAATAAGCATCCATCAGAGGGACCCAGGACACCTAGCAGGTGAGCAGTAAGGGGCCCTGGGAACCTCCCCCTCATACAAAGGAATGTGTCTTCATGTATTTGGCGCTCAAACACCTGAAACAGCTGGTGGAAATATAATGAAACAGAACTGCCACTTTGTACTGGTGAGTGCACAACCCATCTTTAAGGCTGGAATGAGTGACTTTTCCCAGTGCCATCTACAGGAGTTATAGTTTCTCTATGAAATATTAGCACTTTCTCTTGTCTTCTGCACTCTGTGTGGGGTTGAATCTATGATTATATCTCCAGGAGGAATGGCAAACATGATCTGCTATATTCCTGACTGGAAGAGCATTACCTGCCCCTTATATGGGCTATATTGTTTGCTAAAAGCAGCATCTGTCCCTAATACTTGAAGGAGCTGCAATGTACCCCAATTGGTTTTGCAATGCAGCCCATATTTTTATCTCCTATTCCATAAATTAGCAGCTTTTCATCTTGGGTATTACGCTGATGTCTTATCATGGATCCACTTGCACTAGCAACCAGGCAGTGATTGCAAAGTGATTTGCAGATCAATAGCGAGCATCTGAGCTAGAAAAATCAGTTATAACATGTTTATTGTCGCTGAGGGACAAATGTCCTTTACTGGCCATATGTCAGCTCTGCTAGCTACTCTCAGAAGTAGTTTGCACTGCACAAATTTGGAAACTGCCTTAAACGAACAGTAACACCAAATCATAAAAGCATTTTAAAGTAATTAAAAGATCATGTACTGTTGTCCTTTTATAAAAGTTATGTGTTTGCTATAGAAAGACTACTATCTTTATATGAATAGGCTGCAGTGTAGTAATGGGGGCAGCCATTCATGCTTAAAAAGGGAAAAAAGGCACAGGCTACTTAGCGGATAACAGATAATCACTGTATTTGAATACAATGGCATTCTATAGTGTGCATTTGTTATCTGCTGTGTAACCTGTGCATTGAATGGCTGCTTCTATGGCTACACAGCAGCTTGTTTACAGTGGTGTGAAAAACTATTTGCCCCCTTCCTGATTTCTTATTCTTTTGCATGTTTGTCACACAAAATGTTTCTGATCATCAAACACATTTAACTATTAGTCAAAGATAACACAAGTAAACACAAAATGCAGTTTTTAAATGAGTGTTTTAAATGGGTTTTTATTATTTAGGGAGAAAAGAAATCCAAACCTGTGTGAAAAAGTAATTGCCCCCTGAACCTAATAACTGGTTGGGCCACCCTTAGCAGCAATAACTGCAATCAAGCGTTTGCGATAACTTGCAACGAGTCTTTTACAGCGCTCTGGAGGAATTTTAGCCCACTCATCTTTGCAGAATTGTTGTAATTCAGTTTTATTTGAGGGTTTTCTAGCATGAACCGCCTTTTTAAGGTCATGCCACAACATCTCAATAGGATTCAGGTCAGGACTTTGACTAGGCCACTCCAAAGTCTTCATTTTGTTTTTCTTCAGCCATTCAGAGGTGGATTTGCTGGTGTGTTTTGGGTCATTGTCCTGCTGCAGCACCCAAGATCGCTTGAGTTGACGAACAGATGGCCGGACATTCTCCTTCAGGATTTTTTGGTAAACAGTAGAATTCATGGTTCCATCTATCACAGCAAGTCTTCCAGGTCCTGAAGCAGCAAAACAACCCCAGACCATCCCACTACCACCACCATATTTTACTGTTGGTATGATATTCTTTTTCTGAAATGCTGTGTTACTTTTACGCCAGATGTAACGGGACGCGCACCTTCCAAAAAGTTCAACTTTTGTCTCGTCGGTCCACAAGGTATTTTCCCAAAAGTCTTGGCAATCATTGAGATGTTTTTTAGCAAAATTGAGACGAGCCTTAATGTTCTTTTTGCTTAAAAGTGGTTTGCGCCTTGGAAATCTGCCATGCAGGCCGTTTTTGCCCAATCTCTTTCTTATGGTGGAGTCGTGAACACTGACCTTAATTGAGGCAAGTGAGGCCTGCAGTTCTTTAGATGTTGTCCTGGGGTCTTTTGTGGCCTCTCGGATGAGTTGTCTCTGCGCTCTTGGGGTAATTTTGGTCGGCCGGCCACTCCTGGGAAGGTTCACCACTGTTCCATGTTTTTGCCATTTGTGGATAATGCCTCTCACTGTGGTTCGCTGGAGTCCCAAAGCTTTAGAAATGGCTTTATAACCTTTGAAATTGAACTCAGGTGTGATAAACCACAGTTAAGTTATATTTTAACAAGGGGGGCAATCACTTTTTCACACAGGCCCATGTAGATTTGGAGTTTTTTTTCTTCCTTAATAACGTAAAAACTGCATTTTGTGTTCAATTATGTTATCTTTGACTAATAGTTAACGGTTTTTGATGAGCAGAAACATTTAAGTGTGACAAACATGCAAAAGAATAAGAAATCAGGAAGGGGGCAAATAGTTTTTCACACCACTGTATATAAACTGTAGTAGTGTTTCTGAAGTGAACACACCAATTGTACTAGTGCAGGAAAACACTATATTATATTTTGCTTTAATACACTTTAATTTTTTGGTGTTACTGTTCCTTTAAGCCTATTTGGGATGTCTGCAAATAGGCAGTACAGTAATGGGGACAGCCATTCATGCTTAAAAAGGGAAAAAAGGCACAGGGTACTTAGCGGATAACAGATAATCACTGTATTCGAATACAATGGCATTCTATAGTGTGCATTGGATGGCTGCTTCTATGGCTACACAGCAGCTTGTTTATATAAACTGTAGTAGTGTTTCTGAAGTGAACACACCAATTGTACTAGTGCAGGAAAACACTATATTATATTTTACTTTAATACACTTTAATTTTTTGGTGTTACTGTTCCTTTAAGCCTATTTGGGATGTCTGCAAATAGGCCAAAATTGTCCTGGGGGCCCATCCACTGACACGCCCCACTGTGTAACATGTTTGGGCAGTAGCACGTTATAGGCTCAGCTAATGTTTATATGTGTCTCGCCAGACATGTATACGGTGGACTTGCTACCAGAACCAAAAGAAATTACCGCCATTGAGCGAAGGAGGAACCAAGAGCAGCAGGGGCAAAGCAAGATATTTAATGCCAAATGTCGAACTATTGAGGTAAGTTGGTGCAGCTATGCCTGCTTTGTTCCCTCTCTTGTGTAGATCTGTGTAATTACTGCCATTTAACGAAGGAGGAACCAAGAGCAGCAGGGGCGAAGCAAGATATTTAATGCCAAATGTCGAACCATTGAGGTAAATTGGTGCAGCTCTGCCTGCTTTGTTCCCTCTCTTGTGTAGATCTGTGTAATTCACAGCTTAATTCATTAAATTAATAAGATAAATGGAGTTATTTTATCTGAGAAGTTTGAGGTAATCTGCTTCTCGAGAAAAATTCCTTCCTGACTCCTTAATGGTAACCAGATTTGCTCACAGGATCAATGCGCCATATTTAATCAAGAGAAGCAGGTTAAGGGAGACAGAATATGGTAGTATACTCATGGGTGCCTTTAAGCTACTAGGTGAACACTACAGTCCTTTCCATTTTATTGGACCCCAGACAGCCTGCAGACCCCGGCAACTGCAGTCTGAGGGGTGGAGGGAAAAGGAATGTAGGGTCTACCAAATGGCTTAAGGGTGCTCCTGTCTATGAAACCATATTTTGGATGAAAGAGGAGGCAACACTGGTGGAATTGCAGTGGAGGGAAGGGAAACAGAAGGAAATATGACAGCATCATATGAGCACCATTAAGCTGCTAAGTGAGTACTGCATTCCATTTCATTCTATTTGACCCCAGGCAGCCTGCAGACCCCGGCTTTTGCAGTCTGAGGGATGGAGTGGAAGGGAATGTAGGGTCTACTGAGTGGCTTAATGGTACTCTGGTTTATGATATCATATTTAATATGGAAGGGGGTCACTGCTGATGGAACTGTGGCATAACGAGGGGGCACTGCTGGTGGAATTATGGTGGAAGAGGAACAGAAAGCAATATGGAAGCATATACATGAGCACTTTGAAGCTGCTAGGTGAATGCTGCATTCCATTCCATTCGACCCCAGGCAGCCTGCATACCCCGGCATCTGCAGTCTGAGGGATGGAGTGAAAAGGAATGCAGGGTCTACCAATTGGTTTAAAGGCACTCCTGTCTATGAAACCATATTTTAAATGCAAAGGGAGGTGGAATTGTGGTAGAAGAATGGGGACCGCCACTGGTGGAATTGTGGTGGAAGAAAGGGAAACAATAAGCAATATGGCAGCATAAACATGAGCACTTTGAAGCTGCTAGGTGCATGCTGTATTCCATTTTATTCCATTGGTCCTCAGGCAGACTGCAGACCCGGCTTCTGTGATTTGAGGGATGGAGTGAAAAGAAATGCAGGGTCTACTGAGTGGCTTAAGGGTACTTCTGTTTATGATGCCATATTTTAGTTGGAAAGGGATGCACCGCTGGTGGAATTGTGTTGGATGGGAGGTGAGACACCACTGGTTGGACTGCAAAGGATGAAATGAGAGGCACTGAGGTGGAATTTGGTTCCTTAATGCTTCTGGAGGTACCTAGATGGAGGTGCATTTGTACTTGTTACCCAGGAAGCTTGCCTGCAGCTCTAACCATGCCTTTACCTTTCAGTTCTAGTACAGCTGGGCCTCCATTTAAAGAACAAAGAAAATTAAATGCAATGGCGCTGATTGCCAAGAAAAAGAAAGAGGGCTAAGGTCCGGTGCCTAGGGCAGTACTAAACCTAAATAGAGCCCTGGGTACAGGATATGCCAATGAGAGAGCTCACAGCTTGTGGTAAGTATCATGGGCACACAGTATAGTAGAACTAATTATATGTTCTTTTGTTACAGCATCTATTAAATAAAAAGAGAGGCAGCTCACTGGTACCTTTGATAATATACATCCATGAAAGGGACCCAGGCCATCTAGCAGTTGAGCTGTAGGGGGCCCTGGGAACCTCCCCCTCATACAAAGGAACGTGTCTTCATGTATTTGGGACTCAAACACTGGGAACTGCTGGTGGAAATCTGATATGAAACAGAGCTGTCTCCTTGTACAGGTGAGTACACAACCAATCTTTATGGCTGGGATAAGTGACTTTGCCCAGTGCCATCTACAGGAGTTACTGGTTCTCTATGAAATATTAGCACTTTGCTTTGTCTTCTGCACCCCTGTGTGGGTTGATTTATTCTATGATTATAGCTCCAGGAGGAATGGCAACCATGATCTGCCATATTCTTGACTGGGAGAGCACTTGCACCTGAAATCTGCCATATTCCTGACTGGAAGCAGTGCCTGTCCCTAATATCTGCCATATGCTGCCATTGAGTGAAGGAGGAACCAAGAGCAGCAAAGGCAAAGCCAGATTTTTAACAATTTCAGGAGTTTTACAAGTCCTTTTTTTACAGAATATTGAAAAAGAAAGAAGAACTGAAGAAAGAAGTGAGTGGAGACAGAGTACTGGCACCATTTCCATTTAAGGTAAGCCATTTGTTAAATCGAACATACTGTATAAGAGTCCGTTGCTAAGGTAAAGGATTCATGCAACCTCATACAAATACACATAGGGGGACTAGGGGTAGATGTTCATTTTCAAGGTCTGGTATTATGACTTGTGCAGGGATTGGATAAATGTTTGTTCATATAGCTGTATGCACTCTAGTTCAGTTTTCCTTTCGTTTTCTGTTGGGAGCATGCATTTTTTCCAGCTTTTTGCTAATCAGCTTCTGCTGGCTAGGGGTATTTGCAAGATTGTTTGTTTAGTGTTTTGTCCATTTGTTGTGTGAAGTAGCCTAATAAGGCTACTGTGGGCTGGAGTGGAATGTGTAGACCTGTGGTTTTCATTATGAGTTGACTAACACTGTGCCAATATTTTTGTGCAGTTGGGCATGACCACCATATGCATTAGGGTGCCCACTTCCAACTGGCATCTCCAGCAGAGATTTGATGTATTAGGAAAGGCTTTCTGTATTCTTTCTGGGGTCATATACCATCTGTACATTATTTTGATTGTCAGTTCATGGTGATTAACCCTCAAGTTCAAAACTTGTTGGCTGGTTTGCCCCTATTCATTTGTTTGTTTAACCCTTTCCCTGCCAGCCGTTTTGTCCTAGATGCGAACATCTACTGCCAAGCAGTTTTTAGATATTTTGCACTCTTTCACTTTAAGGGCCTTTCCTGGGGTGGTCTTTTAGTTAACCCAGGAAAACAATATATTGTTTTTTTCAGGACAACCTGAACTTTCACAATATGCAAGAATTTTGGTGTAATTCTACTTCTGTAAAAAAATATTGGATTCTAAGTGTCAAATAAAATGAAAAAAATCATGTTGCACGAAGAACAATCACATATATCAGAAACATCATTCATTTTATGTACGAGAACACATTTAGAAAGATTTAGAAAGGTCTATGTCTCCTGAACGCGACAATACCAAATATATATAGTTTTATGGAGATTTCTCACTTGTATAGCTCAAAATCTACAAGCAGTACACAACCAAATTTCCAAAGCAACACTCCCCAAACGGCATACTTTTGATTTCAAGGCCAAACATTCTGCTAACAGTAGGTTTACCCTAGAAAACTACCCATTACTAGAAAGAACAGATTCTGGTGAATCAAAAATGGGTAGAAATATCTTTGTACTCCAAACCACCAAGTTGCAATTGTTTCCTAAAGTTATAATGTTTTATAGAAATTGGTGAATTTTTTGAAAAATGACCTCAAAGCTTCCACTCTACAGCAACATATCTCCCACACATCATTAGGTATCAATGTAAAACACCCCAAATATAAAATCCTGGGTCCACTGAACAGTTTGATGCCCAATATGAATAGATGTACCCAAGCACGTGGCATAGGAGGCCCCAAAAGGAAGACCCCCCGTTTGTTCTGTCATTTCAGATACTGCAAAATCAACACATTTACATCGTTTTGGGGGGCGGCAAAGGTAGAAAAAAGTACGTTCACCCCAGAAAACCATATATTTTCGGGAAGTACACATTCCCCTGAATCCAAATTGGGTATGCATGTCTTTCTACACCAAAGTACCAAGCGGCAAACCATTCCTAAATTTGGTGATTTTGGCGACATTTCCAAAAATCACCTAAAAATTTCTACCCTGCAGCATCGTATTACCCACATACTTTTAGGTATCAAGACAAATCACCCCAAATATGAAAGCCTAGGGTCCTCTGAACAGTTTGATACCCAATATATATAGGTGTACCCAAGCACGTGGCATATAGGGGCCCCAAAAGGAAGACTCCCATATGGTCTGTCATTTGAGGTACTGCAAAATCAACACCTTTACATCGTTTTGGGGGGGGGCAAAAGTAGAAAACAGTAAGTTCACCCCAGAAAACCATATATTTTCGGAAAGTACACATTTCCACGAATCCAAATTGGGTATGCATGTCTTTCTACGCCAAAGTACCAAGCCGCAAATCATTCCTAAATTTGGTGATTTTGGTGACATTTCCAAAAATCACCTCAAAATATCTACCCTGCAGCATCGTATTACCCACATACTTTTAGGTATCAAGAGAAATCACCCCAAATATGAAAGCCTAGGGTCCTCTGAACAGTTTGATGCCCAATATGTATAGGTGTACCCAAGCACGTGGCATATAGGGGCCCTAAAAAGAAGACCCCCATATAGTCTTGACATTTCAGGTACTGCAAAATCAACACATTTACATTGTTTTGGGGGGGGCAAAAGTAGAAAACAGTAAGTTCACCCCAGAAAACCATATATTTTCGGAAAGTACACATTCCCACGAATCCAAATTGGGTATGCATGTCTTTCTACGCCAAAGTACCAAGCCGCAAATCATTCCTAAATTTGGTGATTTTGGTGACATTTCCAAAAATCACCTCAAAATATCTACCCTGCAGCATCGTATTACCCACATACTTTTAGGTATCAAGAGAAATCACCCCAAATATGAAAGCCTAGGGTCCTCTGAACAGTTTGATGCCCGATATGTATAGGTGTACCCAAGCACGTGGCATACAGGGGCCCCAAAAGGAAGACCCCCATATAGTCTGTCATTTCAGGTACTGCAAAATCAACACATTTACATCGTTTTGGGGGGGGGCAAAAGTAGAAAACAGTAAGTTCACCCCAGAAAACCATATATTTTCGGAAAGTACACATTCCAACGAATCCAAATTGGGTATGCATGTCTTTCTACGCCAAAGTACCAAGCCGCAAATCATTCCTAAATTTGGTGATTTTGGTGACATTTCCAAAAATCACCTCAAAATATCTACCCTGCAGCATCGTATTACCCACATACTTTTAGGTATCAAGAGAAATCACCCCAAATATGAAAGCCTAGGGTCCTCTGAACAGTTTGATGCCCAATATGTATAGGTGTACCCAAGCACGTGGCATATAGGGGCCCTAAAAAGAAGACCCCCATATAGTCTTGACATTTCAGGTACTGCAAAATCAACACATTTACATTGTTTTGGGGGGGGGCAAAAGTAGAAAACAGTAAGTTCACCCCAGAAAACCATATATTTTCAGAAAGTACACATTCCCACGAATCCAAATTGGGTATGCATGTCTTTCTACGCCAAAGTACCAAGCCGCAAATCATTCCTAAATTTGGTGATTTTGGTGACATTTCCAAAAATCACCTCAAAATATCTACCCTGCAGCATCGTATTACCCACATACTTTTAGGTATCAAGAGAAATCACCCCAAATATGAAAGCCTAGGGTCCTCTGAACAGTTTGATGCCCGATATGTATAGGTGTACCCAAGCACGTGGCATACAGGGGCCCCAAAAGGAAGACCCCCATATAGTCTGTCATTTCAGGTACTGCAAAATCAACACATTTACATCGTTTTGGGGGGGGGCAAAAGTAGAAAACAGTAAGTTCACCCCAGAAAACCATATATTTTCGGAAAGTACACATTCCAACGAATCCAAATTGGGTATGCATGTCTTTCTACGCCAAAGTACCAAGCCGCAAATCATTCCTAAATTTGGTGATTTAGGTGACATTTCCAAAAATCACCTCAAAATATCTACCCTGCAGCATCGTATTACCCACATACTTTTAGGTATCAAGACGAATCACCCCAAATATGAAAGCCTAGGGTCCTCTGAACAGTTTGATGCCCAATATGTATAGGTGTACCCAAGCATGTGGCATATAGGGGCTCTAAAAGGAAGACCCCCATATAGTCTGACATTTCAGGTACTGCAAAATCAACACATTTACATTGTTTTGGGGGGGCAAAAGTAGAAAACACTAAGTTCACCCCAGAAAACCATATATTTTCGGAAAGTACACATTCCCACGAATTCAAATTGGGTATGCATGTCTTTCTACGCCAAAGTACCAAGCCGCAAATCATTCCTAAATTTGGTGATTTTGGGGACATTTCCAAAAATCACCTCAAAATATCTAACCTGCAGGATCGTATTACCCACATACTTTTAGGTATCAAGAGAAATCACCCCAAATATGAAAGCCTAGGGTCCTCTGAACAGTTTGATGCCCGATATGTATAGGTGTACCCAAGCACGTGGCATACAGGGGCCCCAAAAGGAAGACCCCCATATAGTCTGTCATTTCAGGTACTGCAAAATCAACACATTTACATCGTTTTGGGGGGGGGCAAAAGTAGAAAACAGTAAGTTCACCCCAGAAAACCATATATTTTCGGAAAGTACACATTCCCACGAATTCAAATTGGGTATGCATGTCTTTCTACGCCAAAGTACCAAGCCGCAAATCATTCCTAAATTTGGTGATTTAGGTGACATTTCCAAAAATCACCTCAAAATATCTACCCTGCAGCATCGTATTACCCACATACTTTTAGGTATCAAGACAAATCACCCCAAATATGAAAGCCTAGGGTCCTCTGAACAGTTTGATGCCCAATATGTATAGGTGTACCCAAGCATGTAGCATATAGGGGCCCTAAAAGGAAGACCCCCATATAGTCTGACATTTCAGGTACTGCAAAATCAACACATTTACATTGTTTTGGGGGGGCAAAAGTAGAAAACAGTAAGTTCACCCCAGAAAACCATATATTTTCGGAAAGTACACATTCCCACGAATTCAAATTGGGTATGCATGTCTTTCTACGCCAAAGTACCAAGCCGCAAATCATTCCTAAATTTGGTGATTTTGGTGACATTTCCAAAAATTACCTCAAAATATCTACCCTGCAGCATCGTATTACCCACATACTTTTAGGTATCAAGAGAAATCACCCCAAATATGAAAGCCTAGGGTCCTCTGAACAGTTTGATGCCCGATATGTATAGGTGTACCCAAGCACGTGGCATACAGGGGCCCCAAAAGGAAGACCCCCATATAGTCTGTCATTTCAGTCACTGCAAAAGCAACACATTTACATCGTTTTGGGGGGGGGCAAAAGTAGAAAACAGTAAGTTCACCCCAGAAAACCATATATTTTCGGAAAGTACACATTCCCACGAATCCAAATTGGGTATGCATGTCTTTCTACGCCAAAGTACCAAGCCGCAAACCATTCCTAAATTTGGTGATTTTGGTGACATTTCCAAAAATCACCTCAAAATATCTACTCTGCAGCATCGTATTACCCACATACTTTTAGGTATCAAGAGAAATCACCCCAAATATGAAAGCCTAGGGTCCTCTGAACAGTTTGATGCCCAATATGTATAGGTGTACCCAAGCACGTGGCATATAGGGGCCCTAAAATGAAGACCCCCCTTGTATGTTCTGTCATTTCAGGTACTGCAAAATCAACACATTTACATCGTTTTGGGGGGGGCAAAGGTAGAAAAAAGTAAGTTCACCCCAGAAAACCATATATTTTCGGAAAGTACACATTCCACGAATCTAAATTGGGTATGCATGTCTTTCTACTACAAAGTACCAAGCCGCAAACCATTCCTAAATTTGGTGATTTTGGGGACATTTCCAAAAATGACTTCAAAATTTCGACCCTGCAGCATCGTATTAACCACATACTTTTAGGTATCAAGACAAATCACCCCAAATATGAAAGCCTGGGGTCCTCTGAACAGTTTGATGCCCAATATGTATAGGTGTACCCAAGCACGTGGCGTACAGGGGCCCCAAAACCAAGACCCCCATATGGTCTGTCATTTCAGGTACGGCAAAATCAACACATTTACATTGTTTTGAGGGGGGCAAATGTAGAAAAAAGTAAGTTCACCCCAGAAAACCATATATTTTCGGAAAGTACACATTCCCACGGATCTAAATTGGGTATGCATGTCTTTTTACTCTAAAGTACCAAGCCGCAAACCATTCCTAAATTTGGTGATTTTGGGGACATTTCCAAAAATGACTTCAAAATTTCGACCCTGCAGCATCGTATTAACCACATACTTTTAGGTATCAAGACAAATCACCCCAAATATGAAAGCCTGGGGTCTTCTGAACAGTTTGATGCCCAATATGTATAGGTGTACCCAAGCACGTGGCGTATAGGGGCCCCAAAACGAAGACCCCCATATGGTCTGTCATTTCAGGTACTGCAAAATCAACACATTTACATTGTTTTGAGGGGGGCAAATGTAGAAAAAAGTAAGTTCACCCCAGAAAACCATATATTTTCGGACAGTACACATTCCCACGGATCTAAATTGGGTATGCATGTCTTTGTACTCCAAAGTACCAAGCCGCAAACCATTCCTAAATTTGGTGATTTTGGGGACATTTCCAAAAATGACTTCAAAATATCTACCCTGCAGCATCGTATTACCCACATACTTTTAGGTATCAAGAGAAATCACCCCAAATATGAAAGCCTAGGGTCCTCTGAACAGTTTGATGCCCAATATGTATAGGTGTACCCAAGCACGTGGCATATAGGGGCCCCAAAAGGAAGACCCCCATATGGTCTGTCATTTCAGGTACTGCAAAATCAACACATATACATAGTTTTGGGGGGAGCAAAGGTAGAAAAAAGTACATTCACCCCAGAAAACCATATATTTTCGGAAAGTACACATTCCCACGAATCCAAATTGGGTATGCATGTCCTTGTACTCCAAAGTACCAAGCCGCAAGCCTTTCCTAAATATGGCGATAAAAGCAACAGTTTTTACATTTTTGAAAATTGCCTAAAAATATTGCAATTGGCCGCATTTATCTCACCCAATTTCTTACATACAATTCTAAAACACCATAAATACTGATGCCAAGGGTCAACTGAACCGTTTGATGCCCAATATGCATTGATATACCAAGGCAGCTGGCATGTGCGGACCCAAAATGAAAATAGTGCATATGATTTTTCTCCGCTGCCGATTCGCCTTCTGTGAACATAGACCCTTGACTTCATATTATGTGCCTCAAGACCCTCCTAACAGCAAAGACCCCCCAAAACCATATATTTTTGGAAAGTACACATTCTGACGAATCCAAAAAAGATAAAGACGGCTTTCTACACCAAACTGCAAAGCTTTTCTAAACGCAGAGGTTTTTACATTTCTGAAAATCGCCTAAAATTGTTGCAGTTTGCCGCATTTATCGCACACAATGTTTTACGTATAAAGAAAAATCACCCTAAATATGGACGTCAGAGGTCTACTAAATAGTTTGATGCCCAATATGCATAGATTTACCAAAGTATGTGGCGTGTACGGACCCCAAATGAAAAACATGCCTATGAATTTTCACGCTAGCCAACTAAGCTGCAGAAAAGAGAGCCCCAACTGTGCGTTATGTGCCATAAGACCCCAAAACTGTAAAAAGACCCCCAGAAACCCATATATTTTTGGAAAGCATATATTCTGGCGAATCAAACTAAGTAAAATAAATCTTTCTATACCAAAGCACCAAACAGCAAAATTATACTAAAGATACATAAGGAACAATAATGCATGGATAAAATTGCAATAAAACCACAAAAATAGCGTAAATCAATGAAATAACAAAATAATTGATCCGGCAGCGTAATTAGTGGCCGAAATCGATTATCCAATAGTCACGCTGTCAAATAACATGCTTTTAGGCAAAACAAACAGTACAATGAATAAGTAAAAAAAAAAAAAAAACACCTGTTTGTGAGTTTTTGTGTATACATATTTGTGCACTAATAAAAGTTGTCTGAGTGTGCAAATACATGTAATTAAGTGTAAATAAGTGTACAAAATCGACCAAGTGTGCTAAAATAAAAAAATAAAAAATAAAAAAATACAAATTTTTACTAAAATGTTTATGTAAGTGTATAAATGTACTGTAGGTATGTGTAAGTGCAGGTAAGTGGGTAAAAAAAACGTGCACTTACCGTTTTTGTAGCAGGAGGATTGCTGGAACCGAAGGACGACTCCTGGCAGCGTGTCTGCAGAGTTACTGCGCAGCAGGAAGTGAGTGGGCGCATGGTGCGACGAGGAGGAGGTAAGCCAGCAGCAGCAGCGCTTACATTGCGCTTCTGCTACTTTGAAGTCGGATCTGCGACAATCGCGTCGCAGATCCGACTTGACAGCCCCCCCAGCCACGTTGCCCAGGGGGCTGTCTACCCTCCTGACTCTCTGCAGAGGCGGCAAAAGCCGCCGATGCAGAGAGAAGGGCTCAGCTGCAATAGAATGTACGAGGTACGTTCTTGGCAGCCTGAGCCCTGAACCGCCAGCACGTACGCCGTACGTGCTTGGCGGTTAAAGGGTTAAAGATAGTGCTGTTCTCGCAGGAATGTGTAGAATTGGGCATTAGGCAAATAGTATTTTGTTTGCAAGTTGGAGAAGGTTTTCAGTCCGTCCTTGTCATAAGGGTCTCGTAGTTTTGTTATACCTATTTGTTGCCATTGGTTTAGTTTTAAGTGTGATATTGCTTCTTCTAGAATACTAATTGCCATCATGGGCTTGGTTAGGTTGTGGTTTGCCTTCACTGTGTACCAAGTCATTAAGGTTGCATTAATTAAAGTTATATTCTCCAAAGTTGTTCAATGATGCTTTCCCATAGTCCAAATATATGATGTTCCGGTGTGTCCAAAGTGAGTTTTGTATATCCAATTTTCCATATCCACCCATTTTTTGACCCCTATGGGTAAGTGCCAATCAAACATTTGGTTCAGAATTGCAGCTTTGTAGTACATCTATAAATTTGGGCAAGCCAGCATTACCACATTACCTCTGTGGAATTATTGAGTTATTTTGTCCGCCCTAACCAAGATACATAGGTGATTCTCCATGATTGTAGGATTGTTTGTGTGTCCTTTAGTATTAGAGCGAAATTTTGTTGGTAGGGATGTGTTTGGTTCGCTGTTATTTTGATTCCAATGTAGTTATTTGCTGAAGTTTGCCAATCCAGTTTGTTATTTTTCAGTTTGTTTATGTCTGATTCTGGCATAAGAGTTTGTAATATAATGAGTTTTAGTGATATTGAGTTTGTAGTGTGATAAAGTGCCAAAATGTCCAATTAGTTCAAACACTTCCAGCAATTTTAGGCATAGTTAGTGTTAGTACAGGGAAATACCTATGATGCCATAGTTTTATGGTATCTCTCTATACAAATGATGAACAAACTTAGGGGGCTGTTTCTGCTGAATTGTACTTAGTACAGGGGAATACCTATAGGCATAAACATCCAGTAACAATTGGTGCAAATTACAAATTAGCTGGCCTTTTTAAAAACTCCCATGGCAAAAAAACGGTCAAAGGTGCCTTTTGATTTCTATTTTGTGATATTTTCTTTTCTTCTTTACCACATTATCATTGTCTTTTCTTCTCCCAGCATCTCAGCTCTTATATTACTTTTCTTTCACATACCAAATATTCTTTTTCTCCCTTAAACATATATTTTTACATTTTTCACCCCCACTATCACCTCTGCCAATTTATCACTTTTACTCATTTATTTGGTGTTCTACAAATAAACTTTCTTTCCCTTGCTGTATCTCACAATTTCTCCTACTTTCTCATACTCCATACCGTCTCTTACATCCCAGTTTGTACCTTTTGTGCAACACTTTTCTTTCTTTCTTTCTTTTTTCTTCTTATAAAAGTCGCCTCACTATGGGACTGAGCTGGACCAATTGAGTTAAGGGGTGGGCTGGGCCAATCGGGCTCATTGATGGGCTAGGCCAATCGGATGTGAGGGTGGGCGGGCTCTATCAGGCTCAGCAGTGGGCTGGGCCAATCGGATCTGAGAGTGGGTGGGGCCAATAAGATTCAGCGGGGGCATAGCCAATCATTTTCAGAGGTGGGCTAGGCCAATCGGGATTAGGCCACTGGGGGAAGAAGGAGAAAGAAGAGAAAGGAAAATTGGAGCTGGCACTGGTGCAGCCCCCATAAGCGACGTATTTGCAAGTATTTTCATTTCTTTCCTCGGATGCAGTGGACCCCATAAAGGGTGCAGGGCATGGGGCCCGGTGCAGCTGCACCTTTTGCACCCCTGGTAGTTCCGCCACTGCAAATTACTTGTCTCTAGTGTGATTTATTAGTCGGTAATTGACGTACTAGTTCTCTGTAAAACTAATTACATAAAGTTTGTTTTAGTATTTAGGCAATCTGAGATTGCAATTCACTTTCATATTAGCAGTTACGAGTATTAATTTGAATGGTGATTGATTGATAAGTTATAATAAATTAATTGGTTTTGTACTCGTGAACCAAGCTGACAAGTTACCTCAGCACTAGCACTATAATTGTATTAATCTGAATGGTGGTTGATTGAGAATTAATTAATTAATTTAATATAGTATCCATAAAATTAACCAGCAAATGAATTAATTAATTAAGCAATCAATTGTAGCACTGGAACTTTATGTAATTCATTTTACAGAGAACGAGTATGTCAATTACCAACTAATAAATCACACTAGAGACAAGTAATTTGAATCAGGATTGTTTATTTATTGCACATCAAACTTTGTTAAGGGTTAAGACCCGGATTGGTTGGGTGTGGGGAAAGAGGGGTTTTACTTCCTTTTTTCTTTTTCTCTCTATTAAGGGAGATTGTATAGCTATGATAGCTACTCCTCTTTTTTTTTGTCTTTGATGTTGCGGCTGATATAATTTTATAATGATTATTTCCTATTGAGTTTTGATCTTTCCATCGAAAATGCATTTCTTGAAATAAGGTCTGTGTGTTGCCTTCTACATTTCGCTAATGCTAGTAGACTTTGCAGGGGGTGTTCAGCCCCTCACATTTATATCAATACATTTAAGTATCATTTATGCTGATGTTTCTGCTATAGTGTATACTTTTGGCTGATCCCTTGGCAGTAGTTCAAAATATGTTATTTTTTGTGCCAGTCTCCTGAGTAAACAGAGCGTAAGAGTAGTGAGGAAAGATTTAACAAAAGCATAACAAACATTATAACTTATGTACATTTTAGGCAAATCTCTTATTGCATACATGCCGTTACTGGGCAGACAGTCTTGCAGTGGGAGAAAAGGTAAGTGGGGGGGTTTGGTTCAAAAGGTTAAGAACATGGGTATCCCTGTTCCGGTGCCTGGAACAATAATTTTAGTAAATGACCCAGGGTCTGAGGTTTAGAGTAGTGGTTGAGAAGTTTTGAATGCTTACCGTAGGTTTTGGCCGGACTCGGTTATTGTGGCTTAAGCTGTGCTGCAATTGGGATGTTCCACTGTGTTAGTGCTGATTTCCCTTCTGCAGTTGTTGAAATAACTTTTCTGGTGTTTTGCCAGTGCGCTATTAATTTTGTTGGGTATCCCCACTTGTATTGTATTCCGTGTTGTTGTAGGGTTTGAGTTATTCCTCCAAGTTTGCACCTTTTTGCCATTGTGGCTGCTGATAAGTCTGCAAAGACTTGTATTTTGTATGGCTGCTGGATTGATTTGTGCTGCCTTGTATAGCGCATCAGGTCCTCTTCTATGTGGTAAAAGTGGAATCTTATCTCTAGGGGCTCCACTTTGCGCGTTTTTGGGCTTGGGGATCCTGTGGATCCTATCTATAGTGAGGTGGTCAGCGGGAATTTCTGGGGGGGGCTGTTAGTATAAGATCTTGGGCATATTGGAATAATTGGGGCTGCGAAATCTCCTCCGGGATCCCTCTCAGCCTCGCATTATTTCTCCTTGAGCGATCTTCTGTCTGCAATTTTATTTTGCAGCGCAAACTGTGTCAGCCATGGTGTTGTGCACTTCTACCAGCTCAGTCATCTTAGATTCAAGGTGGTCTGTGCACTCAGCTATAGCTTGCAGTTTCGTTGTTATGTCCTGCATAGGGATGTAGCGAACCGCCGATAATGTGTTCGCGAACGCCGTTCGCGAACACCGGCAAAAAATGCGAACAGTTCGCGAACAGTTCGCGAACTTCGAACATCCGAAAATCGTTCGATTCGAACGATCGAAGGATTTTAATCGTTCGATCGAACGATTTTCGTTCGAATCGAACGATCGAAGCCATTCGATCGAATGATTTCATTCAATCCAATGGCTTCGATCGTTCAATTCGAACGAAAATCCTTAGATTTTAGCGATCGAATGGTCGAACGATTTTGACGCGAACGCCTATTGGCGAACGTCGCGCGACGTTCGCGAACTTGCGGCGGACGCGAACAGCCGATGTTCGCGCGAACAAGTTCGCCGGCGAACAGTCCGCGACATCCCTAGTCCTGCAGTGCTCGTTTAGTATCTGGGCAAATGTCCTCTCTTAATTGTGAGAGCAACACCTTTATGTTTGCTTCTGTTATATCCTGCGCCTATTCTTCATACTTATCTAGTTGTTGGTCTGTTTCAGCTTCATTCCGTGCTGGCGAGGAAGCGTTTGAGGAGGACTGGGCACCAACTTGGCTGTTGTCCTGGAGCTGAGTCTTTGGCTGAGATCCGTAAAATGTGGTAAGTTGCAGGGGTTACCGATTACTCTTCCGCTTGGTCATATTTGCAATTGAGGCAGTATTCTTTTTCCACTGTTGGGATACCCTGGGTCTTCCTGTGCTTACATGCCCATGTTAGCCACGCCCCCTGGCAAAGCCAGATATTTAATTCCAAATGTCGGACCATTGGGGTGAGTTGGTGCAGCTTTGCCTGCTTTGTTTCCTCTCTCATGTCTTGTAAAATGAATGATATGTATGATGTTCTCATTTAGGTTGATGTTCAGACTGGACAGGTGCAGGAGCTGAAGTTGAAAGAAAGAGCTGAGAAAGCTAGAAATGAGGCATATGGTGAGTAAAACAGCTCCAAAAAGCCCCAGACTCTAATTTTAATGACTACTAAAAAGAAGTTGGGGGTTTTACCACCTCACAGGACTCTTAGGGCAGTGATGGTTGTTATTGGTCCACTTACCCAACCAAACCTTCGGAAAGATAATTAGTTTCAGACATATATCTAGCTTAATGTCTATTTAAAAAAATACGTGCAAGATAAAATTAAGTTATCCAGCCATTGTATTTAATAACTCCACCCTCTGCACTTGCCCCCCAGTTGGCGGCTTCAAGACAGAACACATACCTGAGTGTTTAGATGCTGAGACTCTTCTTTGATTGAGCTCACTTTGGGACTGGACTGTGGGAAGGCACCCAAGATCCTGGCATGTGCAGTGTTAAAATTTGGGCTTTATGCAATTTCTCAGTGGACTTACAGACTCCTCTTCTGTGTAGATGCTGAAAGGCTGCTGAATGATAAAATACCCCAAATGCTGGAGCAGAAGCAGTTGGCACACTGCTTAATAAAGCAGTGCAAGATTTCAGGAACCAACATCAGCAACCTCATACCCACAGGGAGTTTGACTTCTATGATCCCCAAGCCCCGAAGAAGGACCAACCTGCCCAAGTGGGAATTAAGACCCAAGGTGTGGGCTTGCAAAAATTAGTTGGAAAAGATCTGAATTAGACGGAACAGAAGAAGATGCAGATGGACCTGACCAAGAAATGGTTCTCAGATCAAATAGAAGAGAGGCTGTAAATCCAACACCAGACAACGTATGCAGGTTAGTCTTTCCCCATGGTAGTTATTTTATCCTGTTTGTAAAAAACAAAATTCACATCAGAAATTCTCTTTTATTGTGATGTTAAGCCATCACTTATTGGTTGTTCAAACAAAGTCTACTTGGTGTACTACATTAGGTACAGTATTAGATAATGCTTAATTTTTTCTTGGGACCAAAAGCCCTACAAAAACATTGGTGAGAATATCATACAAGTATGCATAAAAGTACTAATGCATTTAAGTTAATTAATGGTGATTGGATATTTCAAAAGTGTGTTGACACCCACAGCGCGTTGTTTGATTTGCATCTGGGGCTGTATCTCATCTTACTAAGGCAGACCCAATACATCTAGCATTCCTGAGTCTTCAGTATTTTCAATGGATCTGGTCTGCCAGCTGATGTATAAGTATTAGGGCAGGGTGCCACATGCATATAATTAGTGAATAGTGTATGTGGTTGGTTCACTAAAGGAAAACTGAATGGTACACTAATTTCTGCCACACAGGTTATTAATGTCTTTCCCAACAGGTAACATGATAAGAAGATGGTAGATATGGATGAAAGAGCTATGCATCTGAGCGCCATGGAAGAAGAATGCAGGAAGGCCATTCGCCTGGCTACCAAAATCTACAATTATGCCTGGTGAGTTAGTAGACTCTTTGGTATGGCAAGAAAGAGCAGTTCTTTATATTTCTCTGCAGAGAGAGATTAAATCCAACTAATTTATCACTCCATCTCTGCAGACGTTTAAAGCATCAGAGGCTGAGAAACTAACAGGAACATGATGATAATTTTGCTGAGATTTATAACCTGACCTGTCAGGAGGCATTTTAACAGAGAACCCTGCTGCTGCCTCCAGAAGGTATGGTCCCCACCGTGGTATACACAATTGCTGGAACGGTATGAGCCCTGAGCTACCCCACGCTATATGGGAGACCCAGGAACAACAACGCTATGAGAAGCAGGTAGGTGTAAAAAACTGTTACCTGGGCTATGTTACCAATATGCCCTTATGCTTAACTTTCACTGCCTGCTTGCCACATCCCTTCTTATGACTGATATTTTTCTAGTATCCATTCAAAGCAGGGGAATATATGATATTAACGTTACACTCTGTAGATGAGATATGCTGCAAAATGTCAATGAGGTGTTCCTTATAGCTAGGTGCCTTCACTGATTTGCTTATATCATGTAATGTATTTGTATGGGTACATGGCTGGATCCTGTGGCAGGTAATGTATCTGGGGTGCTCCCCATGTGTAACTCCCCCATGTTTTCTGTCACTTATTTTATCATTTCAAATATTTCAGCAGTATGATGGGCAAGTGGGCTGGGCCAGTAACAAGTCATTTATATAAGGTCCTTTATATAATAAGTGTATTTTGCCTTTATGGGTTCAATTACTTGGCACAATTAATAGTGTGTGAGTATGTGGAGCCTGTTTTTAAAAACATAAAGACATATTTAATGATTGGTATGTAGGGGTGTCAGACCTGCATTGCTCCAGATGTTGTTGAGCTCCTACTCCCAGCACCCTTCTGACTTTGGTAGTAGTTCAGTGACACATGGAAGGCCACACATTTCTCGTATCTGCTGCAAATAATGACACATCTTTGTTTCAGAGGCTGAAAGAGCAGGAGAAGCTACTAGAGGCCAAGTAGGACCAAAAGAGGATTTTGGCAGCCTGGGCAGCAATGACACTGGAACAGCAAGAAATGGAAATAACTAAAGAGCAGAGGAAGACACTGGATTTATATAACCAGCAGCTGAGCAAAGTACAGAAAGCACAGTGAGTGACCAGCATGCCCTGCTTCTTAATTTCCCTGAACTGCAATAGTTTATGCCCAGGCTAGGAAATCCGTGCCACAGGGACACAGCTAAGTTTAGTAGTTGCCAGGTACAGCCCTATACAGATGTGATTATGCCTCTCATATTGTATATGTCCGTAGCAACTTATGTGAACTAATAAATAATTTGTGTGAGGAGCTGTGCATAGAATAAAATTCTGGGATAGCGGAAAGATTTTTTTCTTTCAGTCACACAGATAAACATTGGGAAATATTTCAGTTGGTGGCTCTTGTAGTGTACCCCAATGACACACTTTAACCTGCCCATTATATGATGATAAAGTGGAGATTGTCTTTCCCATTTAAGCACTGAATTGACATTTTCCTTGTGTTTCCCCTCTGTCTAGCCTGGAATATCTGGAGAAGTAAGGAAATACTAATAACCTCACTGTCTACTTCTACACTCAGTTCAATACTACCAGCCACTGACTTCTGGAACTTTGCTAAGGTGCTACCTCCTGCTTCCATTCAGACATCGGTGATGCACAGACCTGAGATATTTCTATAATTTGCTATGTTTGTACCTTTAATAGTTCAATAAAGTAGAGGCATTTGGGAAAAAGCCTGAATTTCACTTTTTGAGAGATTTTGGATTTTTTTTACTACGCAGGTCATCTGAACAAAAACCTCATTATCCTTTAAAGCCCGGACTGGCAATCTGTGGGTTCTGGCAAATGCCAGAGGGGCTGCTGTAAGATTCCATAATCAGTCACTATTTAGTGGGATGCTGTTTGTGCCTCTGTGTACCTGAAATGCCAGGGAACAGGGCCGGACTGGGAGTAAAAAGCAGCCCGGGCAAAAAAAATGCAGCCCACATGTAAACACACAATGGTTTGGTACTCATTCACACATATATTGGGGTAAAACTGCAACAATTATGTGCATAAAGAGCTGCCTTTCTCGCTTAACGGTACTTAATGTAAAATATTACAGTTATTAACAAACTATTATTATTACATTATAGTACAGTAACATATTTTTTACTGGCACCACACAAATCTAATGTGTCCTTATTAACCATTTTGTTGATTTGCCATATTGATAAGGATTCAATAGTTTACCATTACAGTATGGGGTACATTGCTACTTATAATATGCTAGTGAAAAAACAACTCACCCACTTTCTACTCTTCTACACTTTCCTATGGGATTTTCAGAAATGTATTTATCAATGAGTCAAAGTTACACATTTTGCTCTAAAAGGCATTTAATTGTAAGCTATGATTATGAGTATCGTAGCACAGAACACATAAGGTTTGTTGTAGTAAAGTCTACTTTTTGTTTACTGGCCTGGTGTGGGTTTATTGTGAGTGCTACCCCATCCAGATTTATGGTTGCCACCTGGCCGGTATTTTACCGGCCTAGTCGGTAAAACACCCGCCAAGGCCGGTAATACAAATTTACTGGCAATGTAGCTGCCGGTAAATCTGTAATATCCCTAACTGAAGCACTTGGTCTGCCCCAATCTGCAGAAAATCTACCTTTTCTTTGGCGCCTGGTCAGTTGCACGACACCCCCTTTTGCAATCACTACCCGACACTAAACAATCATTTATATACCTATGTCCAGTCTGGTTCTCATGGGCTTTGGTCTGGCCCAACACTATGTTAGAATGTTTAAATACATTTAAACATTACAAATACCCCCCCCATGTTTCACTTACACTTTTTTTTACCAGGGATCAATTAGATTATAGGGTCTTTAATTAGGGTCTATGCAGAAGCCAGGAGGGCTTCATGTACATATCCAAGATATTTGTTTTTGCTACAAGATGGGAAAAACGTGATCCCCAAATTCTACTGAATACCGACACACAGGTATCAATAAACATAATTTCCCTTGTTATCTGGACTTTAGCTATACACACACCAGCTACTTTCCCCCTGGGCAGAACACAGAGCAGCACTACTCCCTGAACAAAACAAATGCTAAAAAAAAAGTTATTTGAATCCCAGATGCCCATTAATAGTAACTTTCCCCCTGGGCAGAACACAGAGCAGCACTACTCCCTGAACAAAACAAATGCTAAAAAAGGGAGGTGAAACAGACCTTTCTCAGCCATGCTGTCTCCTGTACTTCTCCTAATAATTAGCTCTCTGCTGGCAGGCTGCAAACAGCAGACCGTTTCTAATTGATGCTCACTCTGCAATCCACTGATCATGTCTGCTGTCTGCAGCCTGCAGACTTGCCAGCAGAGAGCGGATTATTAGGAGAAATACAACAGGAGACAGCGCGGCTGCAGAGAGGTCTGTTTTACTGCTCCACACAGTCAGGGAAAAGGGCAGGGAAGGGGACTTGCACGGGCAGTTGACTCCCGGACAGAGCGGCCCACTAAGTAAGAAACAGAGCGGCCCCTCGGGCAATTGCCCGTATGGGCACATGTTCAGTCCGGGCCTGCCAGGGAATAATTTAAATTCTAGTCCATACCTGAATCCATTTATATGTTCTCTTTGGAATATCACAGTGAGATATGTTTATATACCAAGTGATTCATTCTGGCAATGGTGTGCCTGCTGGTGGTGTAAAATCTGGAAAAGTCTCTGGAAACACACCTGGCATAATCTTGTGCAAGAAGATCTTGTTGGAAAACCAGGTGGCTGAACTTTCCCATGAAATCCTGCCATAGGGGGCCTGAACAGTCTCTAGGGTGAACTCTATTCCAAGTGTCACATTGGAATATTTGTTCTGCAGCACATGATGCCTCTAGCAGCTGTAAGTGCATTGGCTGGTTTTTACAGCCGGACATTCCTTGTTGGACACTTTTTGATGGGAAAAATATTCAAAGAAATAGTCCATAGTGGGAACCCTTAGGTGGAAATACCGCCTCCTTACTATCAACTGTCCCAGGACATTAATGGAGCTGAGAATCCATCTTCACAGAACAGCGCCAGAAACTTGTATTTTTTAAGAAGACATTTCTCCATTACCTTATGGGACAAGCAAAAACAAGTGGCACCTATGATCTTCAGACTGGCAGCTCTTAGGGGTCTACAGACCAGAAACCTTTCCAGATACATGACAGCAAGTCACAGGGTCTCAAAGTCCAGTTTATTGGCTCTGTGCACAGTAATCATGGTGGTGACTTGAATATAATAAAGTAAGCATCCACTAATTGGAGCCACTGACCTGTTCTCAAAACCCTCAGAGAGAAATAATATTCTCAGACCAGTTTTCATCCCTAACATAATCAAAGGCATTCCTAAGGGTCAATTTTTATGTGTTAGACGAATATCTTCAAGAGATGATGGATATTTTCACAGTGCTAATAAACTCATCGAAAAATTTGTGGAAAAAGCTTATGACCGTAATTCCTTGTGTGATGAAAGGGACTAGGTACTTAGAAAGGATAGGAAGACTCTACTTGCAGGTACAACTGCCAAAAGACAGGTAGAACAAAGGATCCCTTTCATGAGCTAGTATGGGCCATTAAAGGAGAACCGAACCCATTATGCTTAAAATCCCCTACCCGTCTACCCTACAAAGCCCCCCTGATCCCTCCCCAGCCTAGTTGTAAACTCTGGTAATTGCCCCTAATCGCTATCTTAACCTCTCTTTGCAGATTCAGCGCAGTGGAGCTCATGGGCCCCATATTCTGGCTCTTCGGGGATCTTCTTCCTGCACTTCAGCAATTTCCTTCACTTTTGGCGCAAAAAAAGACTGCTCCAACTGTGCATGCGCCAATACGCTGCTCTCTTCCTGAAGACTACTGAAGAGCTGAAGAGCCCGTGAGCTCTGCTACGCTGAATCTGTGTAGGGTTGAGGGTTTTAAGCATAAAGGGCTTGGTTCTCCTTTAAGTAGAAAATTGTAGAAAGTGGTCCTACACCACTGGTCTATCCTACAAATAAAATCCCACTGTAAATTATTACCACACTTTTCCTATAGTAGGGGCAAAAATTTGGCAGATGAACTGGTACAAGCAGACATACAAGATAGAGACCCAATAATAGCACTTTTGAATGGTAAATGCAGGGCCGGATTTACCCTTCCTGCCCCCCTAGGCCCAGCTACTGTGCCGCCCCCCCCGTATTTTCTGTGCACGCATGCGCTCAGCAGCTCTTGCCTGAACTTGCTCCCTTCCCAATCCTCTAGACTCTATTTCTAATTACTCTGGTGCCGTGCGTGCCTGTGTGGCGCACAAATGATGTCACGATGAAGCGTGCATGCGCAGTTACATGGTAACGTGGCGACGTCACAGAGCGCAGACAGGAAGAAGTGGAGATCTGCAACAACACCGCTTGCTATCTACTCTATGTAGAGTAGAGGCAGGCGCACAGCAGGAGTCCACACAAGCTGCTGCGCCGAGTCAATAGGGAAATGTGACGGTCACGGACCGCTCCGCTTTACTATGTTATAGAGAAGATGTTAGGGGGCCTGCTTGCCGCCCCTAACATCTTGCCGCCCTAGGCCCGGGCCTAGGGGGCCTCTCCCCAAATCCGGGCCTTGGTAAATGTGAAGGTTTCTCTAAGATACAAAACAAACTTTTAACGTGTATATTTCTAGCTCCAAAAGAAACCATCGCTAAGGCGTGGAAAGCTGGATCTATTCCTATACTAGCCTTTAAACGTAAAATGGATTGGATTATGGTGAATGAAAAATTAGCTAGTTTTCTCAACAATACCCATGATAAATTTCTAAGGATTTGGCAGCCCTGGTTGGAGTATAGACGCAGTGATCCCAATGTTTATCAGCTCCTTTCCATCTGACTTTCCTTCTATCACTCTATCCTACTTTTGAGGTATATTGATATTCCTGTGACTTAATCCGCAATTTATCAGTCTTTCCCATGCAATCTAATAAAAAGGTGGCTCTTTGATTTCATAGATAACTAATGCAACATAACAGACTCACATTGTCTCATGATAATTTGTAACAATTTTATTTTGTCTATTCAATGTTGACATCTTACGTTGTACCAATGTGCACTGATATTTTACTCATGTCCGCTTTCGACCGTCTGCACTGCTTATGATAACCTGTCAAAATTTTCATACGTACATATTGCATTTGTTTGTGAAATAATAAAAATATTGTTAAAAAAAAATGGAACCTTTCTCAGCCTTGGTTGTTGAAACTGTATTTCCATAATTACAGGGATACGATAACACACCCATTGAAGGGGTATAGGATCCCAATTAAGGGGTACCACACATGTAATTCTGAGTCAGTTGTGTACGCATTAAAATGTCCCTGTTGGAAGATGTACATAGGAGAGACTTTCTCACAGATTAAAATTACAATCAGGGAACACATGTACTCAATAACCATCTATGATCCAAAAAACAAGAAAATACACCGGATGGGAAACACTTATTTACAAAAACATAGTCTGATGCATGGCTTCCCTGCAATAAACACATTATAATGTTATAAGACATAGTGTGCTTTTCAGGTTATTACCTTCTTTATTTGGAATCTTGTGCAACCGCAGGCAGGGATTGTAGCCTGTTGAGAAGCACTAAAGCATATACTCGAATAAAAGGACAAATCAGTATTTAGTGGTGACTTTCCTCCAAGATGTTTAATTGGTCCCCCAATTCCCTAAACAGTTGCTAGGTGCAAAATCCTCTTCTGCGCTTTTATTTTACATGTAGCAGGTTTTTCCATATTCCATGAAGGCCTGCAGCATGTATGCCATTCATTATATTCTCAATATTTCTCATTTCCATGAGATGAATCTTAAATCATATATTAATTTTCATGCGTGCACATAAGGGAGCACGCACATATGTATGATAACAGGTCTTGTTGCCACGCACACCACCCTCCCCTCATGTAGGCACTCTTGCATGTGCGCATATCACAGAATTCTTCAGGCCGGACTGGGGTAGGCAGCAGTTAAAGGTAAGTGCCGGTCACCCCCCTTTGCACCCTAGGCACGTGCCTATGCTGCCTACCCTTAGTTCCGGCCCTGCATATACTACACGAGCCATGAATATCCTATAAATTATATCCTTAAAAACGGTGCTTAGTGATGTCATTGGTTATAATTGGAGCTTAGTGTCACCTTGGAGTTCCATGACCTGTATAAAAATGCTCTGGGGCAGATTTATTAAAGGGCTAATTGCCGCCAGTGAACACTTCGCCAGGTGCAAATTCAAAGCACTACACTAATTCAATAAAATGCTAAGTTGCATCCTTGGTGCTGAACGCTGGCGACTTTTTGCTAGCATTACTTTGGCAGTGTGAGCATTTTTAAAGCGTTAGTCCTCTTAAGCTTAGGTCAATTTGAATAGGACAGGTAGATTAAAGTCAGATGGATGTCTTTATTAGAGATGTTGGTGCAAATCTTTGAAGTGGCCACTTTTTATTACAAATGTCCAAGGAACCTTAATAAAGACAAAAGAGATCCTCTAATGCCCTAAACATGAGCCCAGGGCAGCCATCAGGGGGGGGGGACAGGGGGGAGAGTTGTAGGGGGCCCGAGGGTAAGGGGGGCCTGGCCACGCCGCACTTTCTTGATTAGCCGGGCCCCCCTGCTTTATGAGAGCTGTTGACTTCGGAAAGGCAGGGCGGGAGCACAAGGGGAGGTATCTTCTGTCCATTACTTCCCCTTATTGTTCGCTGAGTTTAAGTCCCGGTTGAGCTGCTCAGGGATTGTATAGCTGAGGTTTGAACTTCTCCTCCAGCTCATCCAATCACCATGCAGCTTTACCAGGACTTGAAATTCTGTGACCAATAAGGGAAGAAAATGCTGTCACTGGAAGAAGATGCAGCCACCTGGGCTCCCCTCCTCCCTTCTGTAGTTGGAAGCTCACTGACAGCAGGTGGGCCACACTAATGAAGTAAGTGTAACATGGCCCCCCTAAAGGTAACCCTTTGTGGTCCCTGTTGTGTGGTGGGGCCCTGGGCACCTAATTTTTTTCAAACTTCTGGGGGGGGCAAGTTTTTTTACATGGACGTTTAAGGGGGGCCCTGGCCACCAATTTTCTTATAACGTGGTGGGGGGGGGCTGGACACCAATTTTTTTCACCATGTGGGGTCCTAGCCACCAATATTTTTTAATGGGGGGCCCTGGCCACAAATGTTTTTTTTTAATAGGGGGGCCCTGACCACAAATGTTTTCTTTAATGGGGGGCCCTGACCACAAATGTTTTTTTCAATGGGGGGGCCCTGACCACCTATATTTTTTTATTTTTTTTATTAACATGTTGGAACCATAGCCACCAATGTTTTTTTTTTTTAGTGTGTGGTGGGGGGTGGACCTGTGGGGTGGGGAGGGCAGACCTGTAGGTGGGGCTTGTGGTGGGCACAGCCCAGGGGGCCCAGGAAATTTTTCATATGGGGCCCTGAGATTTCTGATGGCGGCCCTGCATGAGCTCACCCTAAAATGAATGTTCCATGCCCCTCAAATGTCTGGGGAAAATGTCAACCCAAAAAAGTATAAATAGTTAGGACTTTTGCAGGCAATCCCACTTAAAAAAAGGAAAAGTCGCCAGTGTTTTTACAACTTGCATTTCCGTCAGGCAGGATATTATGTAACTGACATAATATCGAGGAAGATGTAGCTTAATTTTAGCAGTTTGCATAGTTTGAGGTGGCGAAGATAACTCTGACGAAAGAGGTAACATTCAGTAAAATTCACACTTTACTGAATCTGCGGAATAATGACGGTTCGCCAGAGTGAAAAGTTGCCTGGTGATCGCCTACAACTGTTAGTAAATTGGCGATGTCCCTGCGGATGGGATTTCTGGCGAAATGTCGCTAGCGTTAGCCACTTTGCCCTTTAGTAAATATGCCCCTCTGCCTTCGGCCTCTTGCTTTTATATGGTCATGGAACTCCTCTGTAAATTATAATATCCTTTTATTTTACAAGAGGGAGTACTTTATTCACTATATATTTGGTATCAATGCAACATCTTTCCCTATACAAGAAGAGCTGAAAAAGTATAAATCTGCTGCTCTGATTCCGGAACTAGACAGACACTTTCCCTAGACAGAACACAGCGGTGGGCAATTACATTAATAGGGGAATGGGGAATATCAGAAGGACAGCCAGCTCTTCAAACTGGGTCCAAGCATTTATTAGGTAGAAGAAGAGGCTCCTGATGATTACATTGTTCAGGTATATAACAATCCTTAGTAGAAAGCAACATTCATATCTGCCTGGGAGGAAATCATTTTTAACATGAGCAAGACTATAGTTGCAGTTACTTAGTGACACTATGTTCACCATGATTATTTCATGAAAGCTCTACTGTGCATGCACAGCCGCTAGAAGAAAGAAGCAGCAGGAAGAAGATCACTCCGTGGTGCTCGCTGGAAGAACCAGCAGTTTTCTGCTGATAGGAGCATCGTCTCGGGTGTCAAATAATTAAATGCAATCACTTGGGGGTGCCCAGGGCTGGTTTTACATAGCTTGTGCCCCTAGGCTCACTGTCGTTCGTCACCACTGGCCCCTCCCATTTATTCTCTTAAATTTTCATAATCAGGACTGGAGCAATGGGGATTGGCACACGGGAAATGTAAAAAACATATCTCCTGCTCATCCCCAGCATTTCTCAAGCAATGTGGGTGTGGTTGGGCAGCATGCTACCCCCTAAAATCCTGCCACCCTAGGGCTGGGCCTTGGTGGCCCCTCCACAAATCATGGCCTGGGCCTAACTTTTGGCAACCCAAGTGTAAAAAGACTTTCCATCTCCTTTAACAAATATGAATTGAAATCACACATACAGGGCTCTGTCTTTGACACCCAATTTTTCTTATGGTGAAAGCATATAATATGTATGCATCTCACAGTGTATTACCCTCTACTTCTCCTTTACTTTAAATCACTTTCCAGAATTTTTTTTTTTTTATGTTGACATTCCTTCTTCAACTCAGTTAAAGCTCAATTTGTGCATTCCCAATCCTGTAGTAAGCCTTTTCTAGCATCCTGGGTATAACCTGCAGGTTTAGTTCTGATCACTCCCTTTAACCCTTTGCCTACCAAGCACCTACGATGTACATGCTGAAAGGCAAGGGCTCAATATGCCAAGAATGTACCAAATACTTTTCTCTGCAGATGAGCGTTTCTCTCTGCTTCAGCGGCTTCTGCTGCCTCTGCAGAGAGCCAGAAGATATGACAAGCCCCTGGGCAACAAGGCTGGGGTTCTGTCCAGGGGCGCTTCGCCAATGAGGCAAGTTGAGGGTGTCGCCTCAGGTGGCAGCTCCCCACTAGGTACCAGGGGCGGCAAAAATGCATTTTTTCAAATTTTTTGTTTTCAAATCGGAAATTCGGCTCTTCTAGCGTAGAGAGCGCAATTAGGGTCTCTGCACTAGCGTACTAACCCTCTCTGCCGCCCTCGTGGACCCTCCTGGACCCCCTCAGGCGCAAAAAGGTAAGTGCACAGGGGAGGGGGGCGGCAGCAACTGCTGCTGCCTCAGGCGGCAGAGAGGCCAGGATCGCCCCTGGTTCTGTCACATTGTTCCTGTGGCATGGTCGAAACAGGGCTGACCTCCAAGCACAATCAGATCGTGCATCTGCTGCTCTCCAGGCTTTCTCTTCCCAGAAGTTGTACCCACGCACTTCCTGCTGCTCTGCACCAATGGACCTCCAGGACCCCTCTAGCAATGACAGCGTTACTCCTGCTACAAAAACAGTAAGTGGCCTATATACACACACTTAAATACATTTACACAACTTATTCTCACACACACACACACACACAAAACTTTTAGAAGTGTACACAAAACACAAACTTTTTTTCTTCCTTAATTGTTTTTTTTTTAGATTAGTTTTGCAGTTTAATAGTTTGGTGTAGCAAGTAGTCTTTACCCTTGTTAGAATGTACTTTCCAAAAATATATGATTTCCTGGGGGTCTTTGTGGGTTAGGGGGTCTTACGGCACATTATACACAGGGGGCTCTCTTTGGCAGGCAAGAAAATTCATATGCACTATTTTTATTTGGAGTCCATAAATACCACATACTTTGGTAAATCTATGCATATTGGGCATCAAACTGTTCAGTAGACCCCTTTTGTAAGTAAAATATTGTGTAAATTAATGCGGCCAATTGCAACATTTTTAGGCAATTTTCAGAAATGTCATAAAAAACATTAAGTTTAGGAAAGATTTATAGTTTGGTGTAAGACAAACTTACCTATTTTGAATTTGTGAGAATGTGTCCTTGCTAAAAATATATGGTTTTTCATGGGTCACTGTACTTTTTTGCAGCTTTTGCCACACATTAAACTGGCAATGTGATTGAAATAGTGTAAATGTAAGGTACATTTTGGGGACCGTAAATGCCACATACTTAGGTAAACCTACACAATGAACCCCTGGCCTTCATGTTTAGGGTGAGTAATACTGTATTGGTACCTAATAATATGTGGGAGATGGAATGCTGCAAAGTGGAAGCTTTGAGGCAATATTCAGAAATGTCATCAAAATTGGCAAATTTAGGAAAGATTTGCCGTTTGATACTTTGGAGTAGAAAATACATATTTACCCATTTTATATTCGGGGGAATGTGTACATTGTAAAAATAAGACTTTAGTTACAGCACTTTTTTTGCAGCTTTACCCAACATTAAATGCAGTAAATGTGCTGCTTCTGCAGTGGCTGAAATGACAGAGGATGGTAGATCATAAGGATTGTCTTCATTTTGGGGTCCCTAGAGGCCACATACTTGGCTAAACCTATGCACATTGGCCATCAAACTGTTCAGTGTTTATCTTGATACCTAATGATATGTGGTGGAGATGATACTGCAAATTTGAAGCTTTGAGGTTATTTTCAGAAGTTTCATCAAAATTGCAAACTTTCAGCAAACTTTGTGGTTTGGTAATTTGTAGTATAAAGACATATTTACCCATTTTCGATTCAGGGGAATGTGTACTTTCCAGAAATATATGGCTTTCTGGGTTAGAATACTTTATTGTAGCTTTACCCCACATAAAATTCAGTAGATGTTTTGATACTGTAGCAGCATAAATAACCGAGATGATAGAGCATTTGTCTTCATTTTGGGGCCCCTATAGGCCACACACTTGGCTAAACCCAAGACCCCTGGCCTTCATATTTAGGGTGATTTATCTTGGTACCTAATGTTATGTTTGAAATGTGGTAGTGTACTGCTGAGAGTTTTTGACCTATACAAATCAGAAATCTCCTTAAAACTATACATGTACTAGCATGTTCTGGAGATATGGGCCTTTCCAAATCAGTTGTAATTTCATACATAAAATAAATTATGTTCTACTACATCTGTTTATTTTTTTTTATTTTTTTGACAAGCCTGTAACTTATCACAGTGGAATTACTCTAGTAAATTTTTAAAGATTAGGTTGTCCTAAAAACAAATAAATATATAGTTTTCCTGGGTAAACCTTAAGTCCCCTCTAGGAAAGGTTCCTAAAGTGAAAGACCATGAAATGTTCAAAAACTGTCAGGCAATAAAAGTTTGCAAGTGACCAAATGTGCAGGTAGAGAAAGAGTTAAGGGGTGATATGATTATGTATAATTATATAAGGGGATCATATAATTGCTCTAATTCTTTATTTACCAGAAGTCCTTCCAACAGATAAGAGGGCACCCATTCAGAAGAAAAGAGGTTCAGTCTAAATATTTGGAAGGGGTTTTTTACAGTGAGAACTGTGAAGATGTGGAATTCTCTCCCTGAATCAGTTGTACAGGCTGATTCATTAGATAGCTTTAAGAAGGGGTTGGATTGTATTTTAGCAAATGAAGGGAATACAGGTTTATGGAAGATAGCTCATAGTACAAGTTGATCCAGGGACTGGTCTAATTGCCAACTTGAAATAAGGAAGGAAATTGGTTGGTTGTGCCATTTTCTGTTTGATTCCATGGCCATATTTAGTAGAAGTGAGGCCCAGTGAAGCAGGCCCAGATTTGTGGCAAGGCTAGGGCAGCAAAATTTTAGAGGCGGCATGCCGCCCAGCCACATCCTAGAATGTATGGGGATCGCAGAGTTCCCCAGCACTTCAATGCATGCGCACACTTGTGCGAGGAGGGGGAATGGTGAAAGCCAATAGCGGGCACTAGGACCCCGGGCCTCGGGGTGCCCAGGGGAGAAATCTGGCACTGGTTTGAAGCACTGCATATGTTCTGGTCTGTGGTGTAAGTTGTGACATGCATGCAGCGGGGAAATCATGGAAATTTATTGTGCAGTATGGGGGTGCAACAATTGGGTCCTGGCTTGGGTGCATTCATGCTTTGGCTTGGGCACTGGTAGGGCTCCCCTATACTTTTGCAATAAATGTTTTGAGAAACATTCTAAACTATTTATCAGTCTGTGCCCCACTGGGCCGTAGGTGCTGTGCAATACTTACAATAAAAGTTCTGAGACCCCCAATATTTAGCCATTATTTGGCACAGTTAGAACTTTCAAAACAGCATGTCCAGTCCTATGCCCACCTCACCAGCAGCGTCGGACTGGAGCATTGGGGGCCCACCAAGGCTGCAAAATGAAGAGACCTCCTGGCAGTCACCGGGGGGGGCCCCTCCCAATCTCCAAACTTGCTCTGCACGCATACAAGGAAATACACAGTGCCATGCGCATGTTCAAAGGATGCGCCCAGGGTCGGACTGGCCCGGTGGGACACCAGGAAAAAACCTGGTGGGCCCTGCCCTCATGGGCCCCCACCGGGCCAGACCCCATCTCCCGATCTCCGGGCCCTACAAAAATAACTATTTGCAGCACTGTGCGGCGCCGTGCAGCGCCATTCGTGCATGCACCCGGCTCCTTTTGTGCATGTACGGTGTCGCAGTAGGGGGTCCGGAGGGGGGCCCTGGACAGGAGTCCCGGTGGGCCCCCCAGTCCAACCCTGGACACGCCGCAACAGCTGATTGTCTGATAGGGGGTGCAGGTCTGGGTCAGTGGAGGCCCTGTCTGACCATGCTTACCAGTGACAGAAAAACATACTAGAGAACTTATCTGCTGCTTTGTGCATTTACCCTGTCCTGAAGAAGGATGCTATGGCCATTAAGCACCCTTCCATCCTCTCCCAGCATTTAATGACAGCCACAATGAGAGCATTCCCCAGCATTTAATGACAGCCACAATGAGAGAGTTCCCCAGCATTTAATGACAACCACAATGATACACTTGATAAAGAGCAAGAGCTCGAAACGTGTTGTGTTCGTGAATAAAGGCACCGTTTGCAGCAGATTCGCCTGCGCTTGTTTGTATCCACACCTACATTTGAATTTCTACATTGCCTGGCTTTTGGATGGAAGCAAGTTGTTGTGATACTGGAAAAGTTATCTAAGGGCAGTATTGTACCACAATGAGACAATGCCACAACATTTCATAACAGCCACAATGAACCACCCCTCTAAGGGTGGCTTCATGCTGGATGATAAATGCTGCTTCTTTATAAGAGATAATGGCGTAGGGTAGGAAAACCTGTGCTGCCATCTGCAAGAAATGAAATAACATAATGTAACAGAATCCCTTTATTTCACCATTACACATGGCAAGACATTGGCAAGGCTAAGAGATAGTAGACTAACACTTTCAGGACATATGAAGAGAGATTAGGCACCCTGCGGGTTTTTGCAGCGAAGAAAAACTCTGCAAAGTTTTTCTTAGTTATAAAAGCCTAAACCCTCAAAATTGTGGAAATGATGGTTCCCGTAAAGATTGCTTGAGTAATCTTAAATCAACTCATAGTCTATAATGAAAAAAACAAGTATTTTTAAGATGTTTGTAAACATGAGCTATGAGTTATGTACTATTGAGACAGATTTCTATTGAGACAGATTTAAATGATTTTCTGCAACTGCAGATTAACAGTACCAGTAATATAGATACTCAGTAGTATTTGATCTAAGATCTAAGAGAGCTGTGTGGCTTGAATCTTTTTCACTTACTTGTTTTGTGAAAAAAATTCACATGATTTTAAGGATTCGGTTCAGCCAGGCACAAGGATCAAATCCTGTTGAAAGAGGCCAAATCCTGGCTGAATACTGAACCGAATCCTGTATTTGGTGCATCCCTACCCTTTTCTCTGTAATAATAAAACAGTACCTTGTACTTGATCCAAACTAAGATATAATTAATACTTATATGACTTAAGGTATGAAGATCGAAATTACAGATCCGTTATCCAGAAAACCCCAAGTCCCAAGAATTCTGGATAACAGGTCCGATACCTGTATTCTGTTTTCACCAGTTTCCTTATTTTTATTGTTTCTGTTTTATATTTTTGAAATGAGTTAGGAAATAATCTATTACTAATATATGTAAAAGATGCCCTCGGTGCTCTATGGGGTTTGTTGTCATTCAGAACATGGAGAAGGAGTCACAATGTAAGCATAGTAAGAAATGTCATCCCTGTCCCCTAAAATTTGAAATGTTACTTCTGGTCCCACCCCTGCTTCTTCTAAGAAGTGTAGCCTAGCATCAGGGTCTTCATCTGTCAGTTGCACTAGTTTACCCTTAGGGTGGAGAATTCTCAGAGCTTCCTTCACCATCCGATGTGCCTCCATCCGACTTGACCGTAGCAGAGAGTCTGAGGTGCCTTTATCCAAAACTAGTGATACACTTGCTGATGGAAAGCCATGCAAATCTGTAGCATCCCCTTCAATAAACTGCAGACAAGAGTCAGGGTGCCTAGGTATTATAGGGGGTCCCTTTGTAAGTATATTGTTCATTGCAACGATGGCAGGAGCTGAACGATCAACACAGGACATCAACACGGGAACAGGTGAATCACGGTAAATACCCAGTCCAACATCCGATGTTCCACACCCTAGGTCAATCAGATGTAATGGAGGTCCTGTGTACTTCTGCGGGGCTAATTCGCAAATGAGTGAATGCAGAAAACTTCTCATATGATTATAGCCAAAGAACCAGTCGAAATGTAATGACTTATTAGAAGAATAGCAGTTGTAAATTGAATCCCAGGTTACAGCAGCACCCATATTGTCCCGAAGACTTTCTATGGAGTAGAAGTGTAAAAAAAAAAAGATTAGTACTCACCTAGATAATCACTGTTTAATTCTGAATAACAACATTTTATATGAGTGAAATACAAATTGCAGGCAAAAAGAGGACATGCTGTAACTTGACTGTAGTATGTGAACATTTACTTTAGTGTAGGTATGGGATTATCCACAAAGCTCCGAATTATGGAAAGGCTATCTCTCATAGACTCCATTTTATCCAAATAATCCAAATTTTTAATTTTGTCTCTGTAATAATAATAAAGCAGTAGCTTGAACTTTATCCAAACTAAGATACATATATTTAATCTTTATTGCAAGCAAGACCAGCCTATTTTGTTTATTAAATGTTTACATGATTTTCTAGTAGAATTAAGGAATGAAGATCCAAATTAAACAAAGATCCGTCATCTGGAAAACCCCAGGTCCTGAACATTCTGGATAACAGGTCCCATACCTGTATACCATTTGGTAAAAGGAATAAAGATGACTTCATCTCAGGCTGCGTCCCCACAACTCCAATGGCACCTGCCATGTTTTCTGGTTGCTTGTCACACTTTATGTATGGCGGGGGGGGGATTGAATGCACTAAAAGTCCATGGTCAGGGTCTCATCAAGACTTTGGACAAATGAAAACATTGTATCAGCCACAGTTCCTTTAGTTATTAGTTCTCATCATAAATTACCTTAAAGGGGTTGTTCACCTTTAAATGAACTTTAAATATGTTATGGAATGGCTAATTATAAACAACATTTCAATTGGTCTTCATTATATATTTTTTACACTTTCTGAATATTTGCTGACTCTTTCTAGCCTTTAAATGGGGGTCATCAACCACATCTAAAAACAAATGCTCTGTAAAGCTTCAACTGTATTGTTATTGCTACTTTTTATTATTCAAGTTTCTATTCAGGCTCTCTCCTATTCATACTCGTTTCTTTTTCAAATCAGTGCATGGTTTGGACCCTAGCAACCAGATTGCTGAAATTGCAAACTGGAGAGCTGTTGAATAAATAGCTAAATAAAAAAAAAACATAAATCAATTGCAAATTGTCTCAGAATATCACTCTCTACATCATAAAAATTATAAAAGGCGATCAACCCCTTTAAAGTCCCCACTAATCTTGCCTAAGTGGCCTTTATGCTGGGACAACCCACCATTGCTCCAGGCCCCTCAAAGTGGTTAGACCTAATGTTTGGTGACCTATCAAGTGGTAATGAAATAATAAGACTGTGTTATTAGGCATGAGGTGTGGAAGTTAGGGGGCCCAGGAGGAATAGGGCCCCATGAGGTCCTAGTTCATATACAATTTTAACAAATATTGGTAAAACAGGTCAACCTCAAGACATGTTGGGGGCCTGAAATAGAATTTGCTGTGGGGCCCAATAATATCTAGTTAAGCCACTGGTTGAAGTAGTAGTATTCATCTTAGGAAGTGGAGCTGATGCATAAGAGAAAAGATGATTAATGGTTCAAATTGTGATTGCTGTGAAGGTGAAAAGATGATGCTGGATTTCCTGGAGCTCTCCAAGTAGTGGATTGAATAATATTGTTGAATCCTTGTTGCTTATCTACAATTCAGATTACAACATATATCTTGAAGCAGGTATGCTTCTCAAAACTTTCAGATCACAGTCCAAAGGTTTGATGGCTCCATTTAACTCCAGCTAACCCTGCTGAGGAGAATTAACTTGTTTAGCAAAGGGCATGATATTGAGTTTTGGAAGGGTGGAGTGGCCATTGCCTCTGAATTCCATTACTTGTTTTGCTCTATGATCCACATGAACTTGTCTGACAAATGTTTATTTGTCTGTAAGACCTGAAGCTCCATGCTACTGGCAAGTTCTTTGAAATTTGGCAAATATTGCTCATCACATTCACTATGTGGTTTGCACACCAAGGTCCCATGGTTACACTTTCAATGATTTCCCATATTTATAATTGCTGCCAAGTCACTCACTGCTTGAAGATTCACAAATCCGGAGTTTTACTTCTAAATACAATTTTATTCTATAAATAACCTGTAACATGGAATGTAGAATCCACACCTCAATAACTGGAATGCTAGGACCCTTGATTCTTTGAATTGCGGCATGCTGGAGTTAAACTACACAGGAGATTTTCTGGTATGGTGTTGGCATGACAGATCTAATCCTTCAAGCAGGTCAAAATATAATTTAACTGAAACAGATTCAATTTGTAAACTGCAGGTATGGAATCTGTTTCCGGAAAACCGTTATCCAGAAAGTTTTAAATTACGGAAAGGTTGCCTCCCATAGACTCCATTTTATCTAAATTATAAAAAATGATTCCCTATTTCTCATTAATAATAAAAAGAAACCTTGTACTTGATCCAAACTAAGATATACAGTAATTAATCCTTATTGGAAGCAAAATCAGCCTAATGGGTTTATTTAATGTTTACAGGACTTTGTCATTATTTTTATGGTGTAGCTTTTATTTCTAAATTCTGCAAATTATTCACTCTGTAATGTAAAATGTAATTCTTGAAACAAGTGTATTTTTTTTTTATTTGTAATACAGGTTGTCTAGGCAGCCATCTCAGGTCATTTTGCCAGGTCATGTGCTTTCAAGAAGAGCAGCACTCTTTCTGGCAGGCTGTTGTTTCTCCTACTCAATGTAACTGAATGTGTCGCAGTGGGACCTGGATTTTACTATTGAGTGCTGTACTTAGATCTGCCAGGGAGCTGTTATCTTGTGTTAGGGAGCTGATATCTGGTTACCATTCCATTGTTCTATTTTTAGGCTGCTGGGGGGGAAGGGGTGGGGTGATATCACTCCAACTCGCAGTACAGCATTAAAGGAATTGTTCAGTGTAAAAATAAAAACTGGGTAAATAGATAGGCTGTGCAAAATAAAACATGTTTCTAATATAGTTAGTTAGCCAAAAATGCAATGTATAAAGGCTGGAGTGATTTGATGTATAATAAGTCAGTCAGGACACTACTTCCTGCTTTTCAGCTCTCTTGGTTTACAGTGACTGGTTACCCTGGTTACCAGGCAGTAACCAATCAGAGACTTGAGGGGGGGCCACATGGGTCATATGTGTTGCTTTTGAATCTGAGCTGAATGCTGAGGATCACTTACAAACTCACTGAACAGAAATGTACCATGTGGCCCCCCTTCAAGTCGCTGACTAACTCAGAGTCATAGAGCTGAAAAGCAGGAAGTTGGATTCTGGCTGTTTTATTAGACATCCAGTCACTCCAGCCTTTATACATTACATTTTTGGCTAACTAATTATATTAGAAACATTTTTTATTTTGCACAGCTTATCTATTTACACAGTTTTTATTTTCACACTGAACTATTCCTTTAAGAGTGACTGAAGTTTATCTGAGACTGTTGGATGAAGATGCAGGAACAAAACAAACCATCTGACTTAATTTGATCCAACTTAGCTTACAGCAGTGGGGATCAGATTTGGTAGGATCCCACAAAGTCTTGTGCTGTTGCAATAAGTTGCATGACAAGATTGGTTGAAAGATAAGGTTGAAACCCCTCACAAATAAACAGCTTAAACAGTGTTTAATATTATAGAACCTGCCAAGAAATTCCTAGACCACAAAGCAATAAATAACTCTATTTGCATCAAAGACATTAATAGCATGCTATGCAATGCAATTTATTATGTATTTTGCACTGCTCTTATCCCAGATTTTTTCTTCTTTTTTTAATGTGTTTTATTAAGATTTTTCAAAACTCAACAATATAAATAGCCTTAGGTTTAATATTAAGAAAGGTAAATAATGTATTTCTTTATAAATAAAGGGTTCCTGTGCAAGCTAAGATGGTTAGTAACTAAGAATAAAGAATTATCTATGAGGCTATCCATCCTCTTGATATACACAAAAAAAAGCAACAAAGGCACACTCACTGCAATGCTTCTGCGAAAACTCTTTTTCATTTTTATTTCTAGTGAGATCTCAGCAAAATGTTTCGGGGCCAACCCCCTTCATCAAGTGCTATCCATCTCTTGGTCAAATTGGTGTTTTTCTAAGCAAAAGTGTTGGGCCTTGGAGAACACAACAGCTTGATGCGCAAAAAGTCTGTAGAAGTTAATAATAGGGATGCACCGAATCCAGGATTCGGTTCGGGATTCAGCCTTTTTCAGCAGGATTCGATTCAGCCGAATCCTTCTGCCTGGCCGACCGGAATACAAATCCTAATTTGCATATGCAAATTAGGGGTGGGGAGGGAACTTGTGTGACTTTTTGTCACAAAACAAGTAAGTAAAAAAGGTTTTCCCCTTCCCACCCCTAATTTACATATAATAAGCAAATTAGTATTCCGATTTGGTTCAGTATTCGGCCGAATCCTTCAGGATGGATCCAATAGTGGATTCGGTGCATCCCTCGTTAATAATAAATTTGCATAAATGTACATATTTCAAAAACACTGGGGTAAGTTTTGGCAGGAGGTCCATGGGTAGGGTTGCCACCTTTTCTAAAAAAATTTACCGGCCTGAAAAAAACAGTAAAGTACAGAGCGAATTGGGAGCGGGCCAAGGGCTTTTTCTTAAAGCTATTACAAATTACCAGCAACTACATTGCCGGTAAATTTGTAATATCGGCCCCGGCACAGGTGTTTTACCGGCTGGGCCAGTAAAACACTGGCCGGGTGGCAACCCTATCCATGGGTAATTATCTGTGAAGTAGACTCTTCTATATAGGGTGATATCCCTTTAAGCAATGTTAAGTGAAAAGCAAAATGACCCACTGTTAATCATGCTTTATAATGATCTTTTTATTCATAGCCTAGGGTTGCCACTTTCCTCCCAACTAATTATGCGCAGGGAGGTGGGACCGTGATGTAGCAGGATGTGCCATTGGTGGTGGGGCTATGATATTCCATTCTGCTACTAGCCGATCCCCATGTCATTCTTATGGAATCAGCCAGTTTTGCCCAGGGCAGCCCTTCAAAGTCAAAACTGGACAGGTGGCAACTCTATTATAGCCTCTATTATTAAATGAGAACTAAAGCCTAAAATTCAACCTGGCTAGAATTATGTATTTATTTATCAAATTTTACCAGAGTAGTTCCTTATGTTATGATATTAATGTTAATGGAACATTAGTAACACTGCACATGTTCATTAAGCAGAGGTGGCATCTATCATAGAAGCTGATTCTGCAGAGATTATTAATCAATTGTGATGGGGAATGCACTGGTTCCTGTACTGTCATGTAGTAAAAATCTGAATTACTAATTAGTCTTGTATTAAGAATTCTATTTTGGATATATATTGTATAATGTGATTCAGCTCAGTTCACTGACAGCAGCCCAGACAATTTGTTGTGAATCAGCAGAAAAGACACAGAGCTACTGGGGGCATCTACACAAGTGCAACCAATCACTGCAGTGGTGGTTTTGGGCTTGTACAAAATGTTTAGCATTTCTAGTCAAACCCCCATATGTAATAAAAGGCACTACCTGCTGATTGGCTGCTATCAATTACTGCTCCTGGGCAAACTTAGCGCCTTTTATTACCCGACCCCATAATTGTGTGTATATATTTTTAAGCAAAATTTCAGTTTGACTCTTCATTTTTTCTATCCTGTATAAATAAAAACACCTTTTTTTTTTCTATAATATATTTCATGTTAATGAATTTGTATTATTATTATAACTAATATTATTTAATGTTCCTGCAAGCTTTACAGAGATTTTATATCATTCACATCGGCCTCTGCCCCACTGGAACTTATACTCTAAGGCCTCTATTGCATTCGCTCACACTGGTGAAATTTGTATCAGGAGAAAATGAACCTGCCACCTGTTTCACCATTATTTTACTCAACAGTGCTTGGTCTCAAGATAATTGTTGTCACAGGGAACAGTAACACCAACAAATTAATTTGTTTTAAAGTAATGAAAATGTAATTTACGGTTGTCCTGCACTGGTAAAACTGATCTGTTTGCTTCAGACACACTACCATAGTTCATATAAACAAGCTGCTGTGTAGTAATGGGGAAATTGAAAAAAGGCTATACCGCACAGGTTAAATAGTGGATAACAAAGAACACCATTATGTTCTACAGAGCTTATCTGCTGTGTAACCTGAGCCTTTTCTCCTTTGAGTGGCTGCCCTCATTGCTACACAGCAGCTTATTTAACAGTAGTGTTTCTGAAGCAAAAACGGCAGTTTTACCAGTGCAGGGCAACACTGCATATATTTTTATTACTTTAAAACATTTTCATTTATTGATGTTAACGTTCCTTTAAATTAAGAAATATGTACCTTCCCAGATATTTCAGTTATTTGCAGCAAGGAGGCAGACAAACATCTCTCCACAACTGACAGGTGCATCCTCCTCTCCGAACCAACACACCCATGATTCTAAACATATGCCCGATTATGTTAAAACTGGCAAGTTCTCAGCTACAGCAGAATCAGACTCTACAGACTTTCTTCATTGTGTGTTTAAGAAGTTTTTCCATGCATAACAATCTAAACTTGTAGAAACAGCAATCAAAATGCGATGTGCCTTTTTGTGATGTGTGGACCAAAGCCCACAGGACTCCTGGGTCGGGCAAGTTCGGGTCGACTGCCGCACAAAGTTTGTGGGCCATGGGCAGGCTGAACCCGCGACCTCCTAGTGCTCCATTTCCGCTAGACACGCTCCTTTTTATATACTCGCATGCCGGTGTGCCCCATCCATTTCTGTGATGTCATTAGTGTCACAGTATGGGTGTTTCGGATCAAGTAGCCGGTTTGGGAGGAGAAGTCATGTAAAGAACTAAAGAGGCAGCAGGGCTTTATGCAAAAGCAGAAAAATATGTGCACCAGCTCTTGTGTGAAGGATATGAAATAAAAAGCAGAAAGCTAGGTGTGAAGTCTCTGTTCACAGCAATTTTAGAATAGTATTAAAAAAGGTTTACGGATTCTTTAAGCGTTGAAAGTTTTTCATTAAGTACCTGTACTTTATTCACTTTGTAGGATTACACATTTTTATTAAGAATGAAGAAAAATACATTTTATAGCAATAAACAGGGTAATTACCAGTGGTCCACTGTTTTGGAATAATAATACCTTCTCATACTGTTCTAGCATATCAGAAATAAAGAAGTCTCAAAAAGAAATTCAACAATTTTGACTACATAATGTGGTAATTAATGCTATTATCTGTAGCATTATGATAGTATTAGCTATAAGCCTAAATGTAAGTTCATTTTTTAGTAATTGTTTAACTACACAATTAGATTTTTTTACAGTCACATCAAAAATACTTCATTGTTATTCAACCTGTTTTGGAATATACTATAAAAAGCATTGATTAATTCAATTCACAAAAACAGAATTTACATAAATTAAAGCCACATGAACTGGACATCGAAGATTATTTAGATAAAGTTATGTTATGGTTGTTTACACAGTAAATAAGAAAATGTAGGGTGCATTCACAATGTCCCATGCAGTGTGCAAAGTGCAAAAAGTCTGCCTTTTTTTGCACTCTGCCCACTGCATGAAGCATGCCATTGTGCCAAGAACTCCAGGCCTCTGGAGCTGATCCTAGAGGGCTGACTGCATTAGGCTGCGATCGAATCTAAAGGTGCTGGTATGTTGGCGGAGGAGTCACGTGCAAGTTAGGGATTGGAAGGAGAAGAAGACTGCATTGGGAGACCTGTAATAAAGAGAATTATAGACTGCATCTCCAGACACTGCTCTTTGTGTGTAGAACTAGATTTTCAATGACCCTGGGGTTTCTATTACAGACATTGACCTGTTAATTCCTGCCAAAAGTTCATATATATTAAGCAAAATTGTTATTTTCTGGTCTCTCAATTCATTCAATGCTGACCACCACCTTAGAGGTTTTTGACTGTCACCTGTGAATTAGGTAACCTTTTACAATTTTTGTTGCATCTGACATGATGTCAAAGAGATGGTCATCTGTCCCACTCTCATAAACTGGTTTTGTTAACCACTCGCTTTTTTGTGTAGGGAACACAATTTTGGATGGTTTCTCACTGTAAGCTAGCGGTGTTATTTTAGGCACAAGTATGGTAGCTTGCGGTCTGTTCACGTTTTTGTTGTGGGATAAAACGGCAAGCATTGTACGGGCATGCACAGAATCCCTCCTAAACAATATTCGTCTAGGTCTGTATTTCAAAATTTTGCTGTGAAAGTTTTTCAAGCATCTTGTATGACAAAATTTGTCAGTGTTGGAGATGTCTTTTATAAATGCCGGGTCAGTAAGAATGCAAACTAGGCTGCTGTAAGCTGGATGTCCTGCAGTGATCCATTTTCTTGTCTCTTGTTCCTGCGGCGAAAGTGGTTTGTGTTGACATTTTCTGTAGTTCTTAAGATTATGAAAGCTGTGTTTGTTTGCTATGTGATAAAGAAGTGATTGCCATTTTTCCAACAACAAATCCACATTCTGATCACAAGTTTGCGAGCACCACCAAAGGTGATTCGTTATTGGTGAAATCCACTGGCCGATGTCCTTGCATTTTCTTTTTTTACTTGCAGCTGTAAGATTTTTTGCTAAACTCTTGCCAATGCGCCACACATCGAATTGATGATTTATACTGGGATATTTTGTTGCCATCATTTTACTGATTCTAACGTTCTGATCAGTTGCTATCACTTTGATACGGATACCTTCTGACAACAAGTTGGCAAGGCATGATTCAAGTAGACTTTTCTCCACTGCTGCCAATGACTTGCCTGGTGCCACTTTGTCGATCTTATAACTCACAATTTTCTTAGTCATGACATCCATCATTGTGTACGTGCAATACTTCGCACTGTGGCCAGGACTATCAACCTGAGCATCACTTGCTAACACCACTGAATTTCCGGCCATATCGTTTTTTACGGCTTCCTGTTCATTTTTCCAAGCAATATCAATCGCTGGAAAAAGATATCTTTTCTGGTATGTGTAGTATGTTGTGTGAGAGAACAACGGTATAGACAAAAGTTTAAACATTTGGTCTACTTTTGTGAAAGAAGATCCACTGAGAAGTATGGCACTGGCAACAGCAAGATTGCCAATCGAAATTTGTCCTGTCAAAGGTTGACTTTTCCAGACTAAAGAGTCATGACCAGCCATGCAGGATAAATGTATTTCTAGCATTGTTCCATCTATTTTCTTTTTTATTTCTATAATAGGTGACTGGCAAGGAGAATTGCTGTTGTGCTGACATTTCACCAAATATAATAAGCTGTCCAGCATTTCCTCAAAAACAATAAACTTGCGTTGATGGATATTCTCTTTTTGCTCACTTAAAGTGGACAGTTGTTTGGTAATAGCCATCTGTTTGGTGGTTTCCAGTTCAGAGTCCAGTTCAGATGTTGATTTCACTGGCACAGAAAATGTAACTGGGTAGGAGTGATCTCTTTTAATCAAGCAAGGATCTGCCTCCAAAGAACTGACAGATTGCACTGCACTACCTTTAGGAAAACATGGTTGTTTCTTTCCACAGAATATACCAATACCACATTTATAGCAATCAGTAGTGGTGGCATTATTATTACTTATGGAGTCTGTTTGTGTTCCCACAGTTACTAGGCTTGAAACTAGACGTACTACTCTCAACATGGTAGTAGGTTTTCCTACATTTTCCACTCTTTTTCTCTTTTTAGGTGGAAAATTTGGCCCAGGCTCTTGAGCAGCAAGAATTGCGGGTGTAGTTTGAGGCTTGAAAATAGTGGGTACAGCATTTCGTGTCAATACCCTTTTAGATCCTAGCGTAATAAAGCAATTCTCACTAAAATGCATTGAGCACATTCTATGGCGACAAGTCTTCAGTCCTTGTAGAATTTCTTCCGCAATGGCATCACTGTCCTCACCATATTGTCCGGTTTGCCAAAGCCAATTTTTAATCTTGGGAATAGTTTTAGGAAAATTATGGAGAGTGACATTTGGGAATTTATCTTTTTGCCCGGTTCTGTGTGGGCATCCTTTAACAATGCAGCTTGGCATCTTGTGTTGAAATCTAAACAAACGAAAACAGAACATTAAGGGGGTTATTTATGAAAGGTTGAATGTTCGAGTTTTTTATACCTCGAATTAACTTGAATGAACTTTCAAATCAAATGATCTCTTATTTAAGAAAAATCTGAATGGAAAAAACTCAATTCTGAGAGTTCAAGTTGCGAAACCCGAAAGCTCAAATCATTCAAGTTTTCAGGCAAAACCCTCTGAAAAAAACATTCATATGGTTCAAGGGACCTTTGCTATTGACTCCTACATGACCTTGACACGTTTTAGATGGTGTATTTCCAGATTCAAGCTATTTCCAAGGTCAGGGTATGATATATCTAAAAGAGTTTAAGGTTTAATCTGTTTTTTTAGCCCGAAAATGTGAGTTTTGATAAAAAAACAAATAAAAAACATGAAGTTTTGTGGAAAACAATTCGAACAATAATAAATCTGCCCCTAAGAGTGACCAAACTTCTTAAAGGAAAACTATACCCCCAAACAATGTAGGTCTCTATAAAAAGATAAACTAGCTGCTTCATGTAAATAAACCATTTTCATAATAATATACTTTTTTAGTAGTATGTGCCATTGGGTAACCCTAAATAGAAAATTGCCATTTTAAAAAATAAGGACAGCCCCCTGGGATCATACGATTCACTGTGCACACAAACATACCAAACAAACTATACATATTAGGTTACATGAGCCAATTAAAAGACAGCGTTCTGTCTCATGCTTCAAAACTTCTTCCTGTTACAGTTGGAGTTGTAGTATTTCTGGTCAGGTGATCTCTGAGGCAGCACACAGACTATCACAAAATGGTGGTTCAAGGCAAGAGATGTAAAAGGACAATATTTACTAAAGTATATATACCAGTTTGGTAAGATTCTTTAATATGTCACTTAATATGATATAAACTGTTGCTCAAGTATTCATTTTGTGGGTATTGTTTTCCTTTAATGTGTTCAAGGAATTTGCTTTCTATATCAGAATGGCAGATTGACGAAGGAACTAACAGAATTGCTAGTTAGTAGCAGCTCATGATAAGGCATGAATCAACTCATTTGTGGTAAAAAATAAAATTCTGTCTTAAAAAAATAAATAAAAGCACATGACAAAGCAGAACATAAGAAAGTGAAAAAAAAAAAGTGAGAAAATATCGATAGACTTGCAATACTTAAGGGGCAAGTTCCACAAATTACTACTGAAAAAAGTCATTTTGCGGTATAAACTGCCCTAGCACAGGTTTAGGACCTGTTATACAGAATGCTCAGGACCTGGGGTTTCCTGAATAATGGATCTTTCTGTAATTTGGATCTTCATACCTTATGTCTACTAGAAAATCATGTAAACATTACATAAATCAATAAAGATTAAGTATATGATTAAGTATATCTTAGTTTGGATGAAGTACAAGTTACTGTTTTATTATTAAAGAGAACAAGGAAATTGCTTAAATTAGATAAAATTGAGTCTATGGGAGACATCCTTTCTGTAATTTGGAGCTTTCTGGATAATGAGTTTCCGGATAATGGATCCCAAAGTGGTGTAGCAGCATCTAGTAATAAATTGTGTGCCTCATCATAGCAAAGATAAACTTTGTTCCTTGTAATGTGGTAATGGTTAAAGGACATGCCTGAATGTCTGTCATTTAGTTGACTAAGTATCATAGTAAAAGTAAGTTAGGTTGAAAAAAAGACACACGCCCATCAAGTTCAACCTTTTAACCTGCATAACTGCTAGCTGATCCATGGGATCATGTCAAAGATTATTTTACTGCAAAGAAGAATGTAATAAAATAAAAAAAGCTATGTTTTTACGGCGCTACAAATTCTTTCATGATAGGTATGTGTAATAAAATGTTCCCAATGCAATTATTAAAGGTGTTGTTCACCTTTAAATTAACTTTTAGTATGCTGTTGAGAGACAATTTGTAATTGGTAATTTTTTATCCTATGTTATTTTTGAGTTATTTGGTTTAGTATTCAGCAGCGCTCTAGTTTGTAATTTCCGCAATCTAGTTGCTAGGGTCCAAATTACCCTAGCAATCATGCATTTATTTGAAAAAGAGGAATATGAATAGGAGATGACCTGAATAGTTAGATTAGTAATAAAAACTAGCAATAACATCTGTAGCCTTACAGAGTATTTGTTTTTAAGATGGGTCAGGGACTCCTATTGGAAAGCTGGAAAGAGTGAGAAGAAGGCAAATAATTCAAAAACTATACACATTGAAAATGTTGCTTATAATTCTATAACATACTATATGCTGACTTAAAGGTCTCTAACCTTACAAGGGTTTCCAACCTTATTTTACCTAATATAAGCATGAACAAGTCCCTGGGGTGCCAAATAAAGGCTATGACTAGGGTTGCCACCTTTTCTGGAAAAAAATACCGGCCTTCCTATATATTTAACTTTTTTCCCTATAAATAACATTGGGATCAAACATCATGTTTACCGACCAGGCCGGTAAATTACAGGCCAGGTGGCAACCCTAGCTATGACTGGCTATTTGGAAGCCCCTATGTGAACTGACAGCCTACAGGTGACTGTTTGGCAGTGCACTTGTTTTTTATGCAACCAAAACTTGCCTTCAAGCCAGGAATTAAAAAATAATCACCTGGCCACTGGGAGCAACATCCAAGTGGTTGGTGAGCAACAATGTTGCTCACAAGACATTGGCTGGGAATCACTGATCTAAGTTAAGACATGATTTTCTTATAGAGAACAAAAAAAGTATTCAACTTTACATATTTTACAGTGACCCTCCACCCTGTCTACACTCACTGAAAGAGAGAAAAGGTAGTTTATAAAGCTAAAAGGAGGAAGTGAGATAGTAAAAGCTCCAACTTGGACTAATAAAAAGCTGATGCAACTTGAACTCCTGTCGTGTTCAAACAAATTGGCTTTTTTTTTTATTGCAATATACACTGTATCTCGGAAGAACAGCAATCATCTGGGAATCTGGTCACACAAGCACTGTGCAAGCTCTTTGTGAAGCTTGATGTTTTGCAAACACAGGAGCTATGCAATCACTAAATTCAACAGATACTACACTACTCCTCGCAGCTAACGCATGGGCCCCCAACTTTTTTTTTTTTTTTACCCATGAGCCACTTTCAAATGTAAAAAGAGCAAAGTAAGCAAGGAGACATTCCAGGGGGTGCCAGATAAGGGCTGTCATTGGCTATTGGTAGCCCCTATGTGGACTGGCAGCCTACATGAGAATCTGTTTGGTAGTACACCTGTTTTTATGCAACTAAAATGTGCCCCCATGCCAAGGATTCAAAAATAAGCTCCTGTTTTGGGGTCACTGGGAGCAACAACCAAAGGGTTGGAGAGCAACATGTTACGCACAAGCCACTGGTTGGGGATTACTGAGCTAAAGGATGAACATGAGGACTATCGTACTCCCAACATGCTGTTACAACAAACATGCCCCCGAGGGCCAGAATATTTCTGGCCTACAATGTGGAGGGCCGATAATGGATGCCATTGTTGATGACTCCATATTTTTAAACAACACCCACCTTACCACAAGAATGTTTAAGACCATGTCCACATTAATGGTGGGAGCACACAAGTAAACCAAAGGGTTGTTGCTCACTACAGGGATATCACTCACATGTGAAACAAGTTTATTACGTCATTTATAAAGATGTCATTAAAGGGGTTGTTCAGCTTACAAACACTTTTTTCAATTCAGTTGTTTTTAGATTGATCCCCAGAAATAACGACTTTTTTTCAATTACTTGCCATTATTTATTTTTTACTGTTTTTCCAAACTCTTAGTTTAAAGTTGAATGTTCGTGTCTCTGGTGTTTGTCTGGGAGCTCAGTAATTCAGGTGCAGACTCTAAACTGTTACAATTTTGCAACATTTATCTGATACATTTCTCAGCAGCATCTGTGGAGTATTAGCAACTATTGTATCAATTCCAAAAGCTGCCTGTAAAGAAACCCAGAGATTCTGCTCAGCAGGGACAAAGATAAGAAATGTATCAACTAAATGTATCCAGAACAGTTTACCCCCCTTCTACCGCCCCCCTTCTAGAGCTTCAGAAGGTGAAAAATTACACTTTATAATTCAATATTATAAAAACGGTCACACATAGGAAATAGAAAGCACTTGGAAAAAGTCGTTATTTCTGGTGATCTATCTGAAAACAACTCGTTGTTTAAAGGTGACCCACCCCTTTAAGACATACCCTTAAATCCATATGCCTCATCTTCCTGTGGACAACAACCACATGATTAAACCCCTTGGGGACCCCCTAACAAGTATTTCCAAATGCTAACACCCCCCCCCCCCCCAGGTTCACCTCCCACAGGCAGATCATGGCTCAAACAAACATAGCATGCCACACACAATGAGCATTGGACAGGCAGAGTATGGCATACACAGGGTGTATATCCAGGCAGAGTATGGTACACACAAGGAGCATGGGGCAGGCAGAGTGTGGCACACACAGGGTGCATAGGGCAAGCAGAGTATGGCACACACAGGAAGCACAGCACAGGCAGAATATGGCGCACACAGGGAGCATAGGGCAGGCAGAGTATGGCACAAACAGGGAGCATAAGGCAGACAGAACAGAGCAGAGTAGGAGAAAGGGAAACTTATCGGTGTGAGCAAGTAAACAATGTGGGCACTTTCAGTCTGGGTCTAAGGGTCGGACCTGGGGCTCAGGGCCCACTGGGGCTGCTGTCTTAGGGCCCTTCTCCGACCACCCTGCTGAGCATGTACACGCAAGCGCCCGTACTATGGTTTTTGCTGCGACCAGGAAGGGAGGACCTAATGATGGGGCAAGCCCCTGAAATGTTATGATTTTGTTTGCGACACAAACACTTGGAGGTTATCCTCTGGTTGCATTTGCCTTTGTGCCGGTACCTTGTTTTTTTGTCCATCTTTTAAGGACCAATACATTTTATTAATAACTACTGCATCTTATTTAGAAGTTTCAGAGCAATTTTACATCTTCATATAGCTGAACAAAGCATTAAAGATGAACTCCTTAATGAGAGAATATATATTATTCAACGTAGTGAAACTTGTTGGAATACGTTTTTGGTTACTGCTTACCGATTTGAGCAGTATAATACAACTACTACAAATACAAGTGCAAACTCACTTGTTTGTCTAGGGGTATGAGAACAACCTCCAGGCTCATAGTATTTGTATAAAATTACAAATATTTATTGCTTTGTTCAATGAACAAGGTACAGCATAGCGATCGCTATGAATGCTTAAAAAAAAAAAAAAAGAATTTGAATTTCATATTTAATTTAAAAAGGACTTTTATTACACAGTTTTTTATGTCTGGGTTACAGGTCCCCTTTTATGCTGCTAACCTAAAATCCTACTGCCTCCTAAGGCCAAACATCTAGGGCAGACTTTCTTATCCACCTTTGGCCTGGGAAAACCACTCCTTCAGAAAAGGTGTCTGATGTTTTACAGCCCCAACAGTCCAATAGTTGTTTACACATAAACAACAGTATGCAACCCCCTGCCAATGCAAGTTACCTATTTACCATATAATTGTTTCAACAGTTATTCAATATAAACCCCATATACTCCCTACACATTTAATGGTTTTTTTTGTTATATTGACCAACAAAACCACCTTAGATTTTATACACAATACTACACTGTACAATAATACGTAAAAAAAAAAAAAAAAGTCCCAACCACCCTAGCTGCCAGTATCAGTCCCCTGCTTTCATGATGAATACTGGCGCATAGAAGTAATAAAGAAACAACGGAAGCCAAGCATCACGGGTGTTAAATGCCAAACCAAAAAGAGGCACCTGTAAGCCTGTAATGAAGGCACACAACTATATTATAGCTTACTGGAAAATTATTAAAGCCATTCACAAACGCAAACAGAATATCTGTATCAATTTCTGCTGAAAAACAGACATTGGAAACGGGAGACAACTCACAGCCAGGAAAAAATACTTTTTATACTATTCATCAAAAAAACATTTGGTTTCACCACATAAAACAGCCGTCGTTACTGGTTGAACTAATCTTAACCAAAGAAACAGTAATTAGCAGTGGTGCGTTTAATGCAACTAGATGTGATTAGTAGTAGTGAAACATTTCACCAGTCATCCAAGTACCTTCTTTAGTTCTGGATTACTCGACAAGTCCAGTTATTATAACATTACCACTACTTGTGGCAACACTACTTACTAATTATTGAGAATCACACTGGAGAATGTGTGCTGTTCAAGGATTCCTTAAAGGGGAACTAAACCTTAAAAAGGAATATGACTTAATATGAATAGACTGAAAGCTCTACAGGGCAGAGACATCCATCCTTTTGTCTCCTTGACACTAAGCACTTAAAGGAAAACTAAAGAAGTAGGTTAGAAATGTTGTACATTATGTTTTGAGTTTCTGTACCAGCCCAAGGCAACCACAGCCCTTTAGCAGTTAAGATATGTGCCCCCAAAGATGTCCCAGTAGCTCCCCATCTTCTTTTCTACTTATTCACTGCACATGCTCTGTGCTGCTGTCACTTACTGAACTTAGGGACTTACTCAAAATATACAGTACACATAGAATTTAAATGTCACAATAAGGCTGATTAATAATTAATACAGATAATTACTACATGACAAGGACAAAGATAAGAAATCAGCTAAATGTATCAATTTAGAAGTGTTTACAGGGTCAGCTACCCCCCTCCCAGAGCAGCTTTAGAAAGGTGAAAAATTACATGTTATACTTCAATATTAGAAAAACAGTCACACAAAGAAAATATGGGAAAAAGTAATCGGAAAATGTATTTATTTCTGGTCTGAAATACATTTGATTAATAACTACTGCAACTTATTTAGAAGGTTCAGAGCAATTTTACATCTTCATATAGTTGAACAAAGCATTAAAGATGAACTCCTTAATGAGAGAATATGTTATTCAATGTAGTGCATCTTGAATACGCTTTTGGTTACTGCTTACCGATTTGAGCAGTATATTACTACTAATACACTTTTTATATAAAACTACTAATAAAAGTGCCAACTCACTTGTTTGTCTAGGGCAGTGATCGCCAACCAGTAGCTCGTGAGTAACATAATGCTCCCCAACCCCTTGGATGTTTCTCTCACTGGCCTCAAAGCAGATGCTTATTTTTAAATTCCAGGCTTGGAAGAAAGTTGTAATTGCATAAAAACAAAGTATACTGCCAAGTAGAGTCTCCTGTAGGTTGCCATAGGGGCTTTCAAATGGCCAATCACAGCCCTTATTTGGCACCGTAAGGGACTCTCATGTTTTTGTTGCTCCTCAACTCTTTTTAAATTTTTGGCTCATGGGTAAAAAAGGTTGAGGACCCCAGGTTTAGGGTTATGAGAACAATCTCCAGGCTCATAGTATTTGTATTAAAATAAGAATATTTATTACTTTGTTCAGTGAACACGGAACAGCATAGATTATAATATACTGTAACACTTTTCTCAGTTCCGTTGTTTTCAGATAAGCAAATACTTCAGCAGCACTCCGATTATGGAGAAAAAAATTGTTGCTTTATTCGTGCCTCAAGCTAAGCGACGTTTCGAGCTTTTCCAGCCCTAAGCTTGATAGAGGGCTGGAAAAGCTTGAAACGTTGCTTAGCTTGAGGCACGAATAAAGCAAAAAAATTTTCACCATAATCGGAGTGCTGCTGAAGTATTTTCTTGTACGCAAATCAGACCTGTGCAGACAGAGTCACAGACGGCACCCGACGCTGCAAAGAGTGGTGAGAGTGTGTGTGTAGCACTACTTTGTGTTTGTTGTTTTCAGATAATTCACCAGATATATTTTTTCCAATTACTTTCTGTTTTCTTACCAATTACTTTATATACTGTAATTAACTGAGTAAAATCCAGACACAGGGAGACAGCACAGAGAGATGTTAAATGTTGCTACCCTAAAATCCTACTGCAGGCCAAACATCTAGGCTCTCTTATCCACCTTTGTCCTGGGAAAACCACTCCTCTAGAAAAGGTGTCTTTGATGTTTTACAGCCCCAACAAAGCCCAATAGTTGTATTGCATAAACAATCAGGGCCGTTCCTGCCATGAGGCAAGGTGAGCACAGTGAACGGCCAGTTACAAGGGGCGGCAAAAAGCCGCCTCCTGTAACTTTAAGAGCCAAATTTCAAGTTTTTAAACCGGAAATTTGGCTCTGGTAGTGCAGAAAGTGCTGTACACGCTCGCTGCGCTAGCGATGCAGCCCCCTTTGACCAGCTCCGACGCTAAACTTTTAAGCGCGGAGCGGGAGAGGGGGGCGGCATTGGGGTTGCTGCTTCAGGCGGCAGCAGCCAGCGGATCGCCCCTGTAAATAGCATGCTACCCCCTGTCAATGTAAGTTACCTAATTACCATATAATTGCATAAATTGTTTGAACAGTTATTCAACATAATTCCTGTGTTACTTAGTAATCCACTCCCTATATTATAAATATATAATATAATGCAGACATAAACCCCATACACTCCCTACACATCTTAATGTATTATTTTGTGATATTGACCATTAGAACCACCTTAGATTATATACACGCACACAATACTGCACTGTGCAATAATACGTGAAAAATAAAATATGTACCAACCTCCCCAGCTGCCGGTATCAGTCCCCTGTTTTCGTGATGAATACTGGCGCATAGAAGTAATAAAGAAACGACGGAAGCCAAGCATCACGGGTGTTAAATGGCAAACCAAAAAAGTGGCACCTGTAAGCCTGTAATGAAGGTACACAACTATATTAATGCTTACTGGAAAATTATTAATGCTATTCACAAACGTAAACAAAATATCTGTATAAATTCATGCTGAAAAACAGATATTGGAAATGGGAGACAACTCACAGCCAGGAAAAAAAATACTTTTTATACTGGTTCACATCTGGTTTTATCACATAAAACAGCCATCATTACTAATTTAACTAAACTAATAAAACCAAAGTAACTATATTTAGCAGTGGTGAGTTTAATGCAACTAAATGTGATTGGTAGTAGTGAAAACATTTCACCAGTCATCCAAGTACCTTCTTCAGTACAAGATTACTCTCCAACTCCAGTTGTTATAACATTACCACTACTTGTACTAACATTACCACACAACCACTACTTACTAATTATTGTGAATCACACTGGAAACACATGTGCTGTTCAATGTTTCCTTAAAGGAGAACTAAACCTTAAAAATGAATATGACTAATTATGAACAGACTGTTAACGCTATAGGGACCTCCATCCATTTTTGTCTCCATGACACCAAGCACTTAATCTGTATTGTAATTATACTTTATATTTAAGTGAATTGTATTTTTTGTTTATTTCTACTTTAAAGTACCCCATTTTCCCCCACTTATTTATTGTTTTGGTGTACATTTCTTTGAACTCAAGGAGCCCTATACAAATTAAAAAATACATGCATTCAAAACAGCTAGAAATGCCATATTTTATACTGAACCAGTCAAAGGTATCTCTATAGCAGTAATGATCCAGGCCTTTAAATTTGTCACAGGAGTTTCACATCTTGAATTTGCTCAGTGTGCTTTGAGCAGCTATTGAGAAGCTTATCGTCACAAATCATCAAGCAGAAAATGAGATTTGCTGATTATATAAGCTGAAGCAGTGAGTCAGTAGAAAAGAAGATGGGGAGCTACAGGGGCTTCTTTATAGGCACAGACATTTACTGACAAATTAGCGCAAAAAATAACATACAACACTTCTGCCCTGCTACTTTAATTAAGCTTTAGTCCTCCTTTAAAGGGGTTGTTCACCTTCCAACTTTTTTTTTGAGTTCAGTTGGTTTCAGATAGTTCAACAGAAATAAACACTTTTTCCAATTACTTTCTATTTTTTATGTGTTGCTGTTTTTCTAATATTGAAGTGTAAAATTCTCTCTATTCTGTGCCGTGGCAGCTCAGTAATTCAGGTAGAGACTGTCTCCACCTGAATTACTGAGCTGCCACGGCACAGAATAGAAGTAGTGAGTCAGTAAAAAAAAAAAAAGATTGGGAGCTACTGGGGCATCTTTGGAGGCACGGCCATTTACTGGTAAAGAAGGCCAAAAAATAACATACATTTCTGTCCCTGACCCTTAAGTTAAGATTTAGTCCTCCTTTAAAGGGGTTATACACTTTTTTGCAGTTTGGTTGGTTTCAGATAGTTTACCAGAAATAAACACTGTTTTGAATTAATTTCTGTTTTCTATGTGTGACCATTTTACAAGTAGATGTAAAGTCATCCCCTTAAAATAAGGGATTCTGAAAGAATCCCTAAAAATACGCAACTTTCCAATATACATTATTTTATTTGTACTGTTGTTGAAATAATCAATCCATTTCCTCTGCAGTCACAGGCTGCTTCAGTCAGCTCCTTGCTTTGTTTCTGCTATAACCTCTCTTACTGCTCAGTCCCATGTGAGCAGCAGGAGCCAATCAGGGGCAAGCATGCTTCCTGTGTATTCTCTGTTCCAACTGGCCCTGGCTGCACTGAGAGATAGGGTTGCTGGCAACTGCATAACTTTCTAATTTTCTGTGTGAGGCTGCCTAATTAGAGCTGAACACACTGTGTCCTTTATCTTCACAACAGTAAGAATAAAATAAATCATGTATAGTGCAAAGTTGCTTGTTTTTAACTTAATGGGAAGTCTTTATATCCCCTTTGAAGATTACTTTTTCATCTTATGACTTTCTAAAGCAGCTCTGGGGGAGGGGTGCCAAATCTGCATACTGTTCTAAATGAATCCATTAGTTGATAAGATTCTTATCTTTGGGCCTGCTGAGCAAAATCCCTGAGTTTCCTTAAAGAGGCTGTCCATCTTTTCTAACTGCTACCTTAAAAATGATAGATTATGTTCCCCTGAGTATGATAATGTGTGTGATGTAAAGATTGTGTACCTATGTGGCTGAATAAGCTCTTTAGAACTCACGGTCACAGCTTCAGTTCTCTCAGACCTCCGAGAAAGTTTTCAAAGGGGAGGTGCAGGTCTCCTGTCTGCAGTGTGAGGCACATGGGAGCATGCTAACATCATCAGCAATGCTTTTCCCTTACTATGAATTCATTGGCTAACAGAAGAAACTTTTTCATTGGCTAACAGAAGAAACCTTTTCATTGGCTAACAGAAGAAACCTTTTCATTGGCTAACAGAAGAAACCTTTTCATTGGCTAACAGAAGAAACCTTTTCATTGGCAGTGTTCCCGTTGCCTCGGTTTTTTTTCAACAAACTTTATTGCAACTGTATCTTGTTCATTGTAACATTAACAGATGACATGCAACGAAAGCTGTTTATCATATATCATGTTACTTTATCAGATAGTTTCCATGAGCACTGTTTATTGATAAGGAAGCTATGACTTGCTTCCGTTACCTCTCCCTCCCCCAGCATTTGTAGCAGGGGACATGACCCTACTAAAATCTGTCTATATAAATTGCTTTAATACACATATGGAATCCACAGCCTGCATGGCTAATTAGCAATTCATTTAGATGCATGATGCATGGCTGCACAAAAATCAATTCAGTCTGCAGCATGCATCTAAATTAATTGCTAATTAGCAGGCTTTATATTCCCAATGGGTGAGGTGGCAACCCTAAGGGCTCTTATACACGGGTGTTTTTCCCTGAGATCCCTCGTGTTGCGCTCTCTTCCGTTAAGCCGCACAGGAGTAGATGCACTCAATTATTGTAAAGCGGTCTGTACTCACACAGACGCATGTAAGCGCCAAACACAGGTCGGACGTCGCATGTTGCATTTTACCTGCTTTCGTGTGTGTGTGTGTGTGAGTACAGCCCTCTTCACAATAATTCAGTGTGTCTACTCCTGTACTCCCCTGCAGCTGAACGGAAGAAACTGCAAAGCAAGGGAGCGCAGGAAAAAATGCCCTAATGCTCACTAAAACAAGTGCTTCCAATGTTCTTACTTCTAAACCGCTCATTGCCTGCCTCCCATCCTGCAGCAGCAGCCGGCGTGACATATTTATATCCCTTCGATCACATTTATTAAAAGTTTGCAGCTCAAACTCTGCTGTTCTATAATCAAAGTTTGCATCATAATTGTTAATGTTCTTTTTTACTTTCCACAATATAAGTACTGATTGGGGAAGAGCCTGTAACTTTCTGATAACTGCAGAACCAATCAGAGGAGAGGCTTAAAAAAAAGCAATGGCTTTAGAAGCTAATATTGCCAGTACTCAGCATTATGAAGAGCTCAACATGCTGAGACAGGCTTGTGCAAAAAGGGGTCGGCGGCCCCCTCCCCTGGTGCCTCCACTAACTCCTGCACTATCTTGAGAGGTAGTTTTCTCATAAAGTGATTTTTTAAAATGTTTAACGGTATACATTACATATTTTCTTAAAATGCCCTAATCTGCTTAAACAACTGCATTTATGTGAAGGTGAACAACCCCTTTAAAGGCAGCTGTTATAATGGATACTATAGTTGCCAATACTCCAGAGATGCTGCTGAGAAATGTATCAACTAAGGGCTCTTACTGACAAGCGGTTGAAGCTGCGCTCCCCTGCGTTCTGTTTTCCTGCGTTCAGCCACAGGGGAGCGCAGGAATAGACGCATTAGGTTATTTTCAATGGGGCTGTACTCACACAACGCAGGTGTTCAAAAACATGCTGCATTTTGTGTGAGTACAGCCCCATTGAAAAAAACCTAATGCGTCTCTTCCTGCACTCCCCTGCGGCTGGACGCAGAAAAACGGAACACAGGGGGGGGCAGCTTCAACCGCTCGTCGGTAAGAGCCCTTAATGTCAGCACCTGAATTACTGAGCGGCCAGACTCAAGCGCCAGAGATACGAACATTAAACTTGAATTTTGAAAAAACAAATTTTAAAAAAAGGAAAGTAATTGAAGGAAAAGTCTTTATTTCAGTTGGTTTCAGATAGTTCACCAGAAATAAATACTTTTTCCAATTACTTACTATTTTCTATGTGTGGCTGTTTTTCTAATATTGAATTGTAAAATTTAATTTTCACCTTCTAAAGCAGCTCTGGGAGGGGGGTCGTCGACTCTGTGAACTGTTCTAAACCAATACATTTTTGATCTTTGACTTGCTGATCAGAATCACTGGGTTTCATTATAGGCAGGTGTTAGAATTGATACAATAGTTGCTAATACTCCAGAGATGCTGCTGAGAAATGCTGCTGAGAAATGTATCAACTAAATGTTGCAAAATTGTAACCGCTTAGAGTCTGCACTTGAATTAATGAGCTGCCAGATTGAACACCAGAGACAGGGACATTAAACTTTGAACTTAGATTTTGGAAAAACACTAAAAAATTATTTAAAAAAAAAATCTTTATTTCTGGTAAATTATCTTAAACCAACTGAACTGAAAAGAGTGTTGGAAAGTGAATAACCCCTTTAAGGCTATGCAGGCAAAACTGTTATTTTGGGTTTATGCAGGGCTTGGAATATCCAAACAATAGAGGAGGTAAATCTGACTCACCCATACTGATTCAACAGTATACATGCAAGGGCATTGTTATAATGCAGTACCATTAAAGGAGAAGGAAAGGCAAATCATATACACTGTCACATTTAGTAGTCCTCGTACATTAAAGGGGTGGTTCATCTTTAACTTTGAGTATGTTATAGAATGGCCAATTCTAAGCAACTTTTCAATTGTTCTTCATTGTTTATCTTTAACATTTTTTTTTTTTTGCCTATTTTGCCATTTTCTTTGGATTCTTCTCAGCTTTCAAATGGGGGTTACTGACCCCATCTATAAACAAATGTTCTGTAAAGCTATACATTTATGTTTTTTGCCACATTTTATTGCTCATCTTTCTATTCAGGTCCTCTCCTATTCATATCCCAGTCTCTTATTCAAATCAGTGCCTGGTTGCTAGGCTAATTTGGACCCTAGCAACCAGATTGCTGAAACTGCAAACTGGAGAGCTGCTGAATAAAAAGCTAAATAACTCAGAAACCACAAATAATAAAACATGAAAACCAATTGCAAATCGTCTCAGAATATCACTCTCTACATCATACTTAAAGTTAATTTGAAGGTGAACAACCCCTTTAAGCTGGCCATAGACACAAATATACTATTGTACAAAACAAAGATCGTCCTGACAGTTTTCATGCCATGGCGATTCGTCGTTCAATTGATCGGACATGTTAAAAGATTAATATCGGCTACTTGTAATATCGCTGCATGTATCTGACAATATCAATGGGAAACTGTCACTACTATTTGACTTAACTTCAAATGGCCCGAGCATCGTGTGATTTCTTCTCTTTACTACTTTATATTAATCGGAATGGTTAGTTGCAGGTCTTACTGAAGGAAGCACTTCTGCCATTAATAGTGATAAACATTATTCCTTTTGTTGCTCAATAAAGTACGTTTAGCTGTGAAATATATGTTCAACTTGCCCTTTGCTGTGCTCTGCTTACACTATTATACTGCCTGCAGCCCCTCACTGTGCTCTCCCTGCTATGATCCCACAGCTCAATGTAACAACTGTTACATTCAAGTGTCTTTATAGCGACTATAACAAATAAAAAAAACAAACAAATACAAAAAGTATTGTAGAAGTGATACCTATATTGGCTAACAATAAAAAAAATACATTGCAAGCACCAAGGCCCTTGCAATGTATTTTTTTTATTGTTAGCCAATATAGGTATCGCTTCTACAATACTTTTTGTATTTTGTATAATGTTGTTTTTTAATTTGTTATTTTTGCTACTGGCTAACACGTTACCACAGTTTTTGTTTTGTGTTCATAGTGACTAGACACTTCAGATTGGGGGTGGGAATGCAAATAAAGATAGAAGCATGTCAGCATGCGTCACATAAAACAGTGTAATGTTACTCTTCAGTGCCCAAGGCAGTGGGGTGGGAACAATAAGAGATTTTGACTACCTCCCTCAACTCTGGGACTCGCATTGTGCAGGCAATGTGTTTACATCTGAATGAAACCAGGGACACAGGATTCGCTCTCCTCAATAGGTGCTTACATAGAATGCTTTTGTTTTCAGCCAAACTGTTCACTTTACAAATATACTGTTTAAATACTTCTATCAACACATATAACATACAGGAATTGCAATATCATAATTGGTTATTGAATAAATAACATTACCTTGAACATATAGGGCACAGCAAAAACAAAAAGGTGATGTGACGACTGCTTTGTTTCTGGTTAAAACCGGAAGTTAGTTTCCTGCATTCTTTAGCATGTGAGGGAGGCTGCATTCAAAGCAATTAATAGGTTTTTTCATGCTGGTTCAGGGAGAGGGATGGGTGAAGGAGGGTTTCTTTTCTCCTGCTCTGTTTAGATTTCTGTGTGAGTGGAGAGTGTTGCTGAGATCTCACATGGAAGAGGAGGGGGAAGGTGACAGGAAGCATGTCACAAGAGGAGTTGCTGTCTAAGCCCTATCAATACATGGTTATATTACTTATTTAAACTCTGCTTATGACCTTAACATTTCTGTATCCTAAATATGCTAATGAAAGGATTTAAAAGCCATATGTTTAATGTGAAATATTTGTGTTACTGGTCCTTTAAGCTTTTGATGTACTTTTATTTGAACCTGCTTATCAAAACAACCCTTTCTCAACGAAACATTGTATGGCTAATAGTGCATGAGAAGCAATTAAAGAACTTGGCTTAGCAGTGACCAGCAGACATGAATATAGAACCTAAGTGGAAGGAATTGTTCAGTGTAAAAATTAAAAACTGGGTAAATAGGCTGTGCAAAATAAAAATGTTTCTAATATAGTTAGCCAAAAATGTAATGTATAAAGTTTGGAGTGATTGAATGCCTAATATAATAGCCAGAACACTACTTGCTGCTTTCCAAGTCTCTTGGTTTCCACTGATTTGTTACCCGGCAGTAAACAATCAGAGACTTGAGCAGAGGCCACATGGGCCATAACTGTTGCTTTTGAATCTGAGCTGCATGCTAAGGATCAACTGCAAACTCACTGAACAGTTATGGCCCCCCCTTCAAGTCGCTGACTAACTCATAGTTAGAGAGCTGAAAAGCAGGATCTCGTGTTTTGTTAGACATCTCCAGCCTTTATGACCTCTATTAATGGCCTCTAAAAACATGACCTTAATTCCACCTTACACCACAGAGTACTCCCTGCTGGGCTGCTGGGACACTCACATAGCATGGCAGCAGCAGCATGAGACGAGAGAGGAGTGGGAGGAGCAGAGTCACGTGGAAGATAGGACGGAGGAGCGGCCCTAGAACCCATCAGATGCATTCAAAGAGCTCCTGAGGCAATCCGTCCTGTGTTCCAGGTGAGGAGCAGCCCACTTAAACAAAATATAGAGCGGCCCGAATAGACAGATTGCCAGTCCAGGCCTGACAGCAAGATTGCCAATCGAAAATTTGTCCTGTCAAAAGGTTGACTTTTCCAGACTAACTAATATATTTCAATTTGCTGCATTTATCTCGCACAATGTTTTCTGTACAAAGGCAAATTACCCTAAATTTGAACGCCAGAGGTCTGCTGAACAGTTTGCTGCCCAATTTGCATATATTTACCAAAGTATGTGGTATGTATGAACCCCCGAATTAAAATAGTGCATATGAATTTTCTATCTTGCCAATTCAGCTTTTGCAACCCCCTGATTGTGTATTATGTGCAACAAGACCCCCTAATTGTACAAAGACCTCCAGAAAGCCATATATTTTTATAAAGTACACATTCTGCCGAATCCAACATTGGTTAAACCGCCTTTCTACATCAAACTACAAATCCTTCCTAAACGTTGTGGTTTTTATGACATTTCTGAAAATCGCTTAAAAATTGCCACATTTATCTTACACAATGTTTAACGTAAAAAAGAAAAATTCCCAAATATGAACACCAGATCTCTACTGAACAGTTTGACGCCCAATATGCATAGGTTTACTAAAGTATGTGGTATGGACCCTGAATGAAAAAAGTGCATATTGAATTTTCTCATCTGCCAATTCAGCTTTTGCAATCAGACTGTGTATTGGGTACCACAAGACCCCCTCAAACTGTCACTCCTCCCCACTCTCTGCAGAGGCAACATAAGCCACCAATGCAGAGAGAAGGGCTCATCTGCAGAAGAACGTACATGGCAGATGGAGCCCTTGCCCTTGCATGCCAGCACACACGCCGTATGTGCTTGGCAGGCAAAGGGTTAAGAAAAAGCCGAATGGAAAAAACTCAATTCTGCAAGTTCAAGTTGTGAAACCTAAAAACTCATCACATTTTTGGCAAAAAAAACCCTCAAATAGCTTGAATCAAGAGTTTTTGGGCAAAACCCTCCGAAATTTAACATCATGCAGGCTATTAACATCTTTAAATGGTTCAAGAGACCTTAGCCATTGACTCCTACACGACCTTGACAGATTTTAGTATTTTTTGGTCATTCTTTATTCTTTGCTGTTTTTGAGTAATTTTGTTTATTATTCAGCAGTTCTCTAGTTTGTACCCTAGCAATCATGCATTGATTTGAATAAGAGACTGGAATATGAATAGGAGAGGACCTGAATAGGAAATGATTTTAGGGCTTTAGGGGTGTAAGCAATAGAGGTGTCACAAGTGTGAACAATGCAAGGGGATTACAAGTGTTAACAATACAAGAGTTTACAGTCTGAATGTGAGGTATAAACAATGCAGTGGCCAGTTAATCTCAGCACTGGTACCTTTTAAATTTACACATAGTAAGCAGACACAGCAGGCAGACTTTCATTGGGGGAAGGGGCAACACAAGGGGGGTAGCGGGCCGCCAGTTAGACAGCAGTGGCCTAGATTATCTCTTATCTCAATATGAGCAGGGCCCTCTTTGCCTCTTGTATTGGTTTTCTGTAGTGTTTTTCCATATAATCTGTATGCAACATGTTCATATCAACTTTTTCCCTTTTTTCAGATATCAAGACTATCAAGATGTTTACAGATCTTTTATTTCTGGTTTTACAATCCAGAAAAAGAAAATGACGGTCCATTTTTATACTATTTTCTCTTGCCACGTCTCGCCATTTGCTACACGTTGTTCCTCTGGTGAGAGCAATCCTGATTACCCATGGGGTTGTTGGAAAAAAAACAAAAACATAATCCACTACTGTTGGGAGTAGAAATACTTTAATGTTTGGTGCAGAAGGAATACAGGAACATTATCTGTCACTAAACACTTTGCAGACAAGGGGAGGGGTGTCATAAGGAGTGAGCAGACATTTAGAAAAGAAAATTCAGTTGGCATACAGTCACTAAGAATCACAAATGCCTACAGTTTTAAAGGATCACTGCATTTATCATAGCAATAAAAGACTAATATATATATTTTTTAATTTAGGGGGTATATAAAAAATATTGAAATTACATACACAAATTTAATCCAGATCAGCTCTAAGATCCTGAGATAAGGCACAGCTTTAAATATTACACAACCTAACCACTCTGGAGGCTGTTCAGAAGTCAGAGGTTTAGGATTTCAGGCATTTAGCAACCCAAATCTTCTCATCTGCAATAAAAAGATGAAATATTAAGGGAAAGCTTATTTTAGGCTATAAAAATCACAGTGACTTGCTACAATGCAACTATATTCCAACATTAACTCAGAGAAACAACCCTAAAAAGTCACCCACACTGGTGAGTTACAGAGACAGATGTAGCTCTAAAGTCAGAGGGTCGAATACTGGCTCAGTGTCCCAGTGATTGAGGATAGAACCAGCCCAAGAGGGACTGGCACCGAAGACATAGCACCGGGGGCATAATCTACCTCCATACATTACATGTAGGGGTATACAGCAACACCCAACATGCCAAGAAATGGAGGTGCACAGAATGGTTGAACATTTCTAATGCGACAGAGTCAAGTGGCCAAATTGCTTCACCTTAAATTACAGGCCCCTCCCTTCCCTTTCTCCCCAAAAGGCCAAACACACAGCTCCATTTCCCATAAAGCAACTTCAACAATCCAGCCTATCACCATCCATGCATGCTCACCTCCATGCAGTCTGTAAAGAACAAACTTAGTCATGCAGCCCAATATATACCAGACGATCATCTCAGCAACAAGGAGGTGGGCAAGAGCGGTCAGTCAGAAGACTAGTTGAAACGAGAGACTTGGAACCCACAAGAAAGCCTATCACAGTTTATTGTTCCACGTGATTCCAGCATGGCTCCTGGAGGAAGGATTAAACGTCCAAAGAAAGTAAGACTCAGAAATTATTGAGTTCTTTTCTGAAGCAGAATAATCTTAATACTACTCCCTAAATCCTGTTAAGATATCCTTCCTTGATATCCATATTCTTCTACAAGGGTGCTGCTCTAATTGTGCTGCAGTAGTCTGTCGCAACTAACAGGTTGTGATGCGACAGTGGGTTTAGTAACAAAAGCACATCACCAAAAAAAGGGGTCAACATGCCCTATCGGTAATGTACACGGATACATTAGTAGTGGTTGAATGTCAGTCTCACATTAGGCACTGGGACAGAAAACTGTACTTCATACCCAATGCCTTACCAGGAATCTATAGAAAACCAAAGTTATGTTTTCATCCCGAGTAAATTCCATTTTTGTATAATTTATTTGCTTTAGTAGCTACTGACTGACATTTTCTAGTTAGATAGTTTGCTCTCCACAAAAAAATCCAAATCCTTCTCAGATATGAAGGCCCTCCACAACACTTCAATATTTATTGTAGTTATACACTATATGGAATTTGGCTCAAAGTGTCCCAGTGATTGAGGATAGAACCAGCCCAAGAGGGACTGGCACCGAAGACATAGCACCGGGATCATAATCTGCCTCTGTACATTACATGTAGGGGTACACAGCAACACCCAACATGCCAAGAAATGGAGGCACATAGAATGGTTCAACATCTCTAATGACGCAGAGTCAAGTTGTCAAATTGCTTCACCTTAAAATACAGGCCCCTCCCTTCCCTTTGTCCCAACAGACCACGCACACAGCCCCATTTCCCATTAAGCAACTTCAACAACCCAGTCTATTGCCACCCATGTGCGCTCACCTTCAAGCAGTCAGGAAAGAATGAATGTAGTCACACAGGCCAATATATACCAGACACGCATCTCATCAACAAGGAGGGCAAGAATGGTAATTTCCTTTCCTGTCCAACAAGAAGACTAGGTGAATGAAAAGAAAGTGTCACAGTTTATTGTTCCATGTGATTCCAGCATGGCTCCTGGAGGAAAGATTAACGGTCCAAAGAAAATAAGATATTCAGAAATTATGGAGTTCTTTTCAGAGGCAGAATAATCTTAATACTACTCTCTAGATCCTGTTAAGATATCCTTCTCATTCCTGGATATCCATTTTCTTCTACAAGCGTGCTGCTCTAACTGTGCTGCAGTAGTCTGTTGCAGCTGACAGGTTGTGATGTGACAGTGGGTTTGTTTAGTAACAAAAGCACATCTATCACCAAAAAAAAGGGTCAACATGCCCTATCGTTAACGTACACAGATACATTAGTAGTGGTTGAATGTCAGTCTCACATTAGGCACTGGGACAGAACATTGCTCTTCATACCCACTGCCTTACCAGGAATCTATAGAATATCAAAGTTATGTTTTCAACCCTTGAGTAAATTAAATTTTTTTATACTTTATTTGCTTTAGTAGCTACTGACTGACATTTTCTAGTTACATAATCTGCTCTCCACAAAAAAAATCCAAATCCTTCTGATATGAAGACCCCCTACAACACTTCAATATTCATTCTAGTTATACACTATATGGAATTTACATGCACAAATTTTATCTAGATCTGGAGATAAGGCACAGCTTTAAATATTACACAGCCTAACCACTTACCATTCTCCGGAGTGTGTTCAGAAGTCAGAGGTTTAGGATTTCAGGAATTTAGAAACATAAATCTTCTCATCTGTAAAGCCTGCAATAAATAGACGAAATATTAGGGGGACACTTATTTTAGGCTATGAAATCGCAGTGACTTGCTACAATGCAACTACATTCTGACATTAACTCAGTGAGAAACAACCCTAAAAAGTCCCCCACACCGGTGAGTTGCAGAGACAGATGTAGCTCTAAAGTTAGAGTCAAATACTGGCTCAAAGTGTCCCAGTGATTGAGGATAGAACCAGCCCAAGAGAGGGAATGGCACCGAAGACATAGCACCGTGGGCATAATCTACCTCTGTACATTACATGTAGGGGTACACAGCAACACCCAACATGCCAAGAAATGGAGGTGCACAGAATAGTTGAACATTTATAATGCCACAGGGCCAAGCGGACAAATTGCTTCACCATAAATTACAGGCCCTTCCCTTTCCATTTTCCACAGTTCCATTTCCCATTAGGTGACTTCAACAGCCCAGTATCGCCAGTCTCGTGCGCTCACCTTCATGCAGCCTGGAAAGAACAAATGTAGTTACGTAGCCCAATATATACCAGACACACATCTCACAAACAAGCAGGAGGGCAAGAGCAGTAATTTCCTTTCCAACAAGAAGACTAGGTGAAACGCGAGGCTTTGAACTCAAAACAAAGCCTGTTGCACGGTTTATTGTTCCTCCTGATTCCAGCATGGCTCCTGTAGAAAAGATAAATTGTCCAAAGAAAGTAAAGGTGGCCATACATGGATAGATCCGCTTGTTTGGCGATGTCGCCAAACGAGTGGATCTCCCTCCGATATGCCCACCTTGTGGTGGGCAATATCGGGCTGATCCGATCGTGGGCCCTAGGGCCCAACGATCGGATCCTAGCGTTTGCAAACGGGCGGTCGGATCGCGGGACCGCATCAACGATCAGATGCGGCCACGATCCGACGGGATTTTTAACCCCATCCGATCGAGATCTGGCCGACTTTCGGCCAGATCTCGATCGGGAAGCCCGTCGGGGGCCCCCATACACGGGCCAATAAGCTGCCGACTCGGTCTGTCGGCAGCTTTTATCGGTCCGTGTATGGCCACCTTTAGATACTCAGAAATGATAGCGTTCTTTTCGGAGGCAAAATAATCTTTAAACTCTAGATCCTGTTACGCTAACCTTATCTTCCCTTGATCTCCATATTCTTCTACAAGGGAGCCGCTGTATTTGTGCTGCAGTAGTCTGTTGCAACGGACAGGTCTGTTTAGTAACAAAAGCAAATCTATTACCAAAAAAGGGCTGAATATGACCTAATGTATAGATACATTAGTAGTGATTTAATGTCAGTATCACTTTAGTATAAAGCCACAAGTTTTGCGAATGGCTTTAGTCTTTATAAAATATAATTACATTTTCACCTTTCCCCATTAGTTTATGAATTAAGTTCTTTGTGTTTTCATCTAAAGTTGCAATATAAAAAGACCATCTACCGAATCCACTATTTTGGATTTGACCGAACCCCCGAATTCTTTGCGAAAGATTCGGCCGAATACCGAACCGAATCCTAATTTGCATATTCAAATTATGTGTGGGAAGGGGAAACATTTTTTACTTCCTTGTTTTTTTAACAAAAAGTCACTCAACTTCCCTCCCCTCCACTAATTTGCATATTCAAATTAGGATTCAGATTCGGTTCAGCCGAATCCTGCTGAAAAAAGCCGAATCCTGGCCGAATCTCGACATAAATCCTGGATTCGGTGCATCCCTACCATCGACGCTCAATTGAAAACTGCACTTCCTACCCAACACCTTACCAGGAAGGCCAAAGTTATGTTTTTAACCCTTTAAAAAAAACGACATATTAATACTTTATTTGCTTTAGTAGCCACTAACTGACATTGTCTAGTTACAAAGTCTTTCTACAAAAAACCCCAAAACCTTCTCAGATATGGAGGCCCCCCACAACACTTCCATTTAGTGTATGACTAGAATAAATATTGAAATGCATACATAAATTGAATTCACCTCAGCTCAGATCTGGAGATAAGGCACATCTTTAAATATTAAACAACATAATAACTTACCATTCTCCAGAGGGTGTTCAGAACACTTCCATTTAGTGTACAACTATAATAAATAGTGTGACAAGTGAATAACATTTCATTTATCAACATCACACCTCATTCACCAGTTAGCTGCTTAGTGCTTAAATGCAGTCAAATCTCATAGAAATGTGGCAGCATTCCAGATGTTACTAAAAGACAGTCCTTACAAATGCCACCTTCGGGTCAATAAATTAAAAGACAGTCCTTACAAATGCCACCTCCGGGTCAATAACAAATTAAAATGTGACAGACCTCTGTTATGAAGATATTTTTTGCTCCCAACATGCCTTAATGTTTGATAATTCATTTTAACAAATCTTGGGAAATTTAGCTTGAAATATCTGGGGATTCAGTGCTCAAAGGATTTGTATTTGCTATTGATTGCAGCGATTCTCTGTACTGCTGGATCAGTCTACTGAAACAATGTAACAGAGGCTAGTTGACCTGTGAAAAAGCATACATGGCTATATGGTTTTCGTATATTAGATTTATGTATGTGATTTTTATGCAACCATTGTGGGAACAAAGGCATTACAAATGGTAGCTCGAGGTAAGAGGGCAATATTCATATGATTTTTTTTTAAGTATATATGCACTACCTATTGGTTAAAGGGGTGGTTCACATTTCAGTATGTTATAGAATGGTCAATCCTAAGCAACTTTTCAAATGGTCTTCATTATTTATAATTTTTAATAACTTGCCTTCTTCTCCTAACCTTTGCAGCTTTCATGTGGGAGTCACTGACCCCAGCAGACAAAAAAAAAATATTGCTCTGTGAGGTTATGATTTTATATTTATTATTACTCATTCTATTTAGATCCTCTCCTGTTTTTATACCAGTATCTCATAGGGCTAAAGTAATTTAGGCCCCAGCAACCAGATAGTTACTGAAACTGCAAAATGGAGAGAGACGGAACAAAAATTGAAAATTAAGAAACTACAAATAAAAATGAAGACAAAATTGTCTCAAAATATTACGGTCTGCATCATACTAAAAGGTAACAAAGGTAAACAACTCCTTTACATACCTCATGAAGGAAAGGGGGTCGCTTGTCCCCCCATATATAGATTGCATTGAATCGATTACACAAATCACATCCGTGGATGAATAAACATGCTTATATAACAATGACCAAGTTTCTTTCCAACTCTGAGATTAGATGGTGACATGTTTCTTTAAATAAATTGATATTGAGGTCATCAGCTCTGTTCATCAACCCCTTCTTGGGTCCTGTACCCCCCATGTAATAAAAAGCAATATGTTCGCCCAGGTGCTGAAACCTATAAAACAAATAAGATATTTGCTTTTATACAGGTGCCCATTAAATGCTTTTTGTTAAATGGTTGCTATAGGTGATTAGATTTGCAGCAAATGTCGCTCCTTTTATTACATAACCCCATAGGTTTTTTTTCTCCAGTCTGTTCAGAATGTACAGTACCTTAATTACTACCAGGCCTGGGGTTCAAAATAGGCCCTGGCATTTCAAGTATACTGATTCCCAAACAGCCCCCACCAGCCCACTAAATGGTGACTGTTGATGGCATCTTACAGCGGGCCCTCTGGTATTTGCCAGAACTCACAGATTGCCAGTCTGGGCCTGCAATTGATCTTCACATTTGTAGTTTCTGAATATTCAGATTCTTGTTCAGCAGCAGCAGTTCAGAAGTCTGGAAGTGAACCAGCTGTCTGGTTGCTTGAGTCAAGTTTACCATAGAAACCAGCCAGTTGTTAGAATGAGAGACTGGATCATGAATAGGAGAGGGGCTGAATTGAAATAGAATAATAAAATGTAACTATAGCAATAAAATTGTAACCTTTCTGCTGGGGTCAGTGAAGTAGAAATGGGTAGATAATTAAAGTATTTATCTATAAAGCAGATTCTAGATTTAAAGCATCATGAGAATTAGGCTAGTTGTATTTAAATGTAGCATTGATGTGTAATGGCTTAACAATGTCAAACAAATTAAAATATATATTTTAATGCTAAATTTGTCATGAAAACACTTTGGAAAATTCCAAAGAATAACAGTTTATATTCAGTTAGAGACGAGACATTAAGCTATCATCTATTTACTAAAATGTCTCGGAGCAAGGCTTTGTCATGAATAATCCTAGACAGGGGTATATGTGCGGGATGTTAAGGTATAATCCAAGCACACTTGAGCTCTTTCACAGCATTAAGTTTCTTGTGTTGACAGTGTTTGTAATTTTCCAAGGAATGGAAAAGGTGTTTATTTGCTATATGGAACAAAAAGTCAACATCTTGATTACAGGTCTGCGCACACCACCACAGATGATTGGTTTTGGCAGAGATCTACTTGCAGATGTCACGACAGTCCCTTTTCTTACTTGCTGCAACCAGTTTTTTTGCTACATTCTTACACAGATTCCACACATCAATCTGGTGGTCAACGCTAGAATATTTTGTTGCCACGAGTTTTTCAATACCATCATGATGGCTGGTAGCAATGATCTTGACATCTATATTGTCATCTAATCGTTTCTCTAAGCATGTCTTGAATGTAGCTTTTTCTAACCCTACAGAGGTTTTTCCTTTTCCAAGTTGGTCAATAGTAAAGGAAAGAATTTTTTTGGACATTACATCCATCATGGTGAATGTACAATATTTGGTTGAGTGGACAGGAGGCTGAGAGTTCCATATCAGCGACTTGTGACTATCCAAGCATAAATGCTTTACTTTGAACCATGCTTCCATTAATGGATTTCTGAATATCTACAATTGGTGCTAGATATGGTGGCATTTGCTGATGCTGGCATTTCACAAAATACATTAGACTCTCAAGGTTCTCTTCAAAGATGATAAATTCTCTTTGTCTGACATAGTCACTACGGTAGACTGCCCTAGACTTTCAGTAGTTTGATGAAGAAAGTTTTTATTGGTTGAGAAGCCCTCTAGTGAATGTGTTGGGTTTCGTGATGATTCCCCTTCTGATGTATGAAGAGTAGATAAATATCCTCTTGCAGAATGAGACTCTTTACTTTCGGCTTTATTTTCAAGATGATCTATACTTTTATAGTGATCAACAAAACAAGCTGGGTATATATGATCTGTCTCGACCTTCCAAAGCTCGGCTTCTATTGAATCATCACCTGTTTGTATAGCAATTTCCATTTTAATTGAAGGGTTGTAAGATCCTGTTTGTCAGACAAATTTGTCGTTATCGTACTAGCATTTCTTTGATTTATTCTGTCATCAGTTTGTGTCCCCACAGTGATAAGTCTTGAAACCACACGTACAACTGTGAAAGATGATGATGGTTCATTATCATCTACTCTCATTCTCTTTGCTGCAGGAACTGAAGTACTTTGAACTTTTATTATTGGAGGAGAATTAGGGAAAATTGCTGGGACTGCATTTGGCTTCAGTGTCCTCTTTGAGCCTTTAAATGTAAAAAAGTGTTCTGAGAAGTGAGTAGAGCACATTCTAAAATTTGTAGGTTTGCTTAAAGGAAAACTATACCCCCAAAATGAATACTTAAGCAACAGATAGTTTATATCAAATTGAATGACATATTAAAGAATCTTACCAAACTGGAATATATATTTACATAAATATTGCCCTTTTACATCTCTTGCCTTGAACCACCATTTCATGACTATCTGTGCTGCCTCAGAGATCACACGAGCTGTTTTACTCAGTATCTTTTAATAGAGACCTACATTGTTTGGGGTGTATAGTTTTCCTTTAACTTTAGAATTTTGTTTGCTACTAAATCAAGGTCATGATTATGTTGACCTGTTTGCATTAGACATTTTTTTACTTGATCTAAATTTTGTGGAAAGGCATGAAGGGTAACATCCGGGTATTTTAATTTTTGTCCTGTTTTGTGAGGACATCCCTTTACAATGCATGTTTAGTTACAACCTAAGAATGCAAGATTGCAAAAATATATTTTCAGTTAATAAACAAAGGATAACAAAGATGACAAGTTATTGCAGTAAAGTGCATACAAAACTATGTTACTGTTGGCTTAAGAAATGTAATTTTCCTATGCGTAGATAGAAAATAGGGGCTGCATATACAATATACACAATAAATGGGAAAGGATACCTGACACTTCAACATACCATACAATCTGCAAACAAATGGTGTAATAGATGTCATCAGAGTTTACGATTTATATAAGAATATCCCAATAGATTTTACTATGTAGGTAAGGTTATGGGTGAAATCTGAGCCAAGTTTCTATATAATAAGAGTTCACATGACAGGACCTACTACTGCAATAAGGTTGGCAAGAGTAGACATTCTATTGCAATAATGGGGTCACAAGTCATGACTCTAAACTGCACAAAAGGTGTAATTTCTCGGCAATGAACATGTTTCTTATTATATAAGGGGATCATATAATAATTTCTCTAATGCTTTATTTACCAGTAGGTCTTTCCAGGCGACGCGAGGTCACCCATTCCAAATAGAAGAAAAGAGGTTCAGCCTAAATATTCTGAAGGGGGTTTTTTTTTTTACAGTGAGAGCTGTGAGGATGTGGAATTCTCTCCCTGAATAAGTTGTACAGGCCAATACATTAGATAGCTTAAAAGGGGGGGTTGGATGGCTTTTTAGCAAGTGAGGGAATTCAGGGTTATGGAAGATAGCTCATAGTACAAGTTGATCCAGGGACTAGTCTGATGGCCATTTTGAAGTCAGAATGGAATTTCTTCCCCCTCTGAGGCAAATTGAAGAGACTTCAGATGGGTTTTCCTTCCTCTGGATCAACTAGCAGTTAGGCAGGTTAAAAAAAAGTTAAAAGGTTGAACTTGATGGACGTGTGTTTTTTCAACCTAACTTACTATGTTACTTGAGCTAATGCTACTTGTATTTAGGGTTATAAGAGCTGATAGTAAACTTGCAGTACAGCATACCTCCCAACTGTCCCTTTTTTGGAGGGACAGTCCCTCTTTTGACAGATCAACCCGCAGTCCCTCATTTGTACTGGAAAGTCCCTCTTTTCTATGCACTGAACAGCCAGAAAAAGATACAAAGTTTCTCACTTAATTGGCTTTTAGCAGAGAGCCCAGAACAGCTAACAGGTGCAAATAAGATACTTTGTAACAAGTTTGAGACACAAAAACACAGTTTAGATAAGAAGAAATATTTTCAAACTTTCATAACCTGCCAAATTTTGTAAAACAAACATGGTAAATAAGGGGTGTGGCCACAGAAAGGGGTGTGGTCAAAAAAATTGCTGCGCTCCATGCGGGAAAAACATTTTTGTCCCTCTTTTTACTTCCAAAATGTTGGGAGGTATGGTACAGTTATGGGAATCATTATCCACAGGGATCATAGGACAGGCAGATAATGGCTCACATGGTGCAAAGGGCAGGCAGAGTATGGCGCACACAAGGAGCATAAGGCAGGCAGAGTTTGGCGCACACATAGGGTAGGCAGAATACAGCATGAGACAGGAAAACCTATCAGGACCACTCTAAGATGAATAGTTCATACTGTAATTGTGACAAAGTGCTGGGGCCCCTCTAACAGTTGGAGAATTCACACAAGGGGGGGTTCACGGGCTGGATGCGGCCCACCAGTTGGACAGCACTAATCTAGAGTGATTGGGACCTTTTGCTTTTCCATAATTTGGATAACCATACCTTTAGTCTACATTGTACTTAAAAATCATTTAAACATTGTATAAATCGTGCAAAGTTTATTTAGCTCAGTTACCATCAAATCTAAGATACTGCTTTATTACTGCAGAAAAAAAAAGAAAATTTAAAAATGGACTCTATGGTACATGGCCTTCCTGTATTTCGTAGCTTTTTGGATAAGAGATCTTATACCTCAATACAGTCAGTGTGGATAGCCTGTCAGGTATCAAGGGGAGTCTAGCACCATAAAATAAATACCAAAACAGAGAAAGTGAATACCTCAAGTTTATCCAGTGCCACAAGGCCGTTCCAAGGCAGAAAAGGACAACTGATTAGGAAGCAAAAAGGAGATTTTGTGTACTCACCGTTAAATCTCTTTCTCTTCAGTCGCTTGGGGGACACAGGGACAGTGGGGTATAGCTGGAACCACTAGGAGGCAGGACACAATAAAAAAATAGAAACTTGACCCCTCCTCCTCCTGCTATACCCCTCCTCTGTAGGCAGAGACACTCAGTTCGTACCAAAGGAGAAACAGGAGGTTATCAATAATCAACAGAAAATCTGATAACTAATTACAAGAAGAACAGTCTGAAGCCAAGAGAAGGCCTCTATTCAGGGAGGGAAGCCCTGTGTCCCCCAAGCGACTGAAGAGAAAGAGATTTAACGGTGAGTACACAAAATCTCCTTTTCTCTAGGTCTGCTTGGGGGACACAGGGACAGTGGGGACGTACCAAAGCTGTCCCCTGAATCTAGGGCGGGAAGTAGAGGCCTACGTGGAACCAGCCACTGCAGCCTGAAATACCTTCCTGCCATAGTGGGTGTCAGATGCCACAAGGTGCCAAACTGGTAAAATTTGGCAAAAGTATGGATTGAAGTCCACGTTGCAGCCTTGTTCCGCTGAGGCTTATTTTCGAAAAGCCCTCTGGCGGAATGTGCCCTGATTGATCTGGGGGAACCTGACCCTGTGATGAATAGGATCTCTGGATGGCCTGCTGTATCCATCAGGATATGGTGGTCTAAGGACAAGGAGTCCGATAGACGGATGTCCTCGACCCGGTGCAGGTAAAACTTGAGGGCCCTAACGGGGTCGAGGGTGTGCAGTGCTGCTTCCTTCGCATTGGAAAGGAATGGGCAGAAGGTAGGAATCGTAATTTCCTGGTTGAGGTGGAAAGTGGAAACCACCTTGGGAAGAAAAGAGGGAGAAGTATGAAGTACTGCCCTGTCGTTGTGGAAGGTCAACAGAGGAGACCTACAGGATTGGGCAGAGATCTCAGATAATCTCCGTGCTGAGGCAATAGCCAGCAGAAAAAAAAAAAAAACTGTTTTCCATGTGAGCCACTGAAGTGGAATAGAATCCATGGGTTTAAAGGGAGCGTGTTGTAGGACACGTAGGACTAGGGTTAAGTCCCAATTTGGCACCGGTGAAAGTACCGGGCGCTTTATGTGGGCCATTCCCTGAAGACAAATCCTTACATCTGGGAACAAGGCGAGAGGTCTTTGGAACAGGATGGAAGTGCCGAAAACTGAGATTTCAGTGATCCGAGGGACATGTGCAGGGACAGTCCCTCCTGTATAAGGCCAGAAGGAGTGGAGTGGAAAACTTCAGTGAATTGAAACCATTACATTGGCACCACCAATGGAAAGTGAACCAGACCCAATGGTACGTCTTGGCGGAGACCGGTTTGCGGGCTGCACGCATGGTAGAATGACAGTGTCAGAGAACCCCTTCCGTCTTAGGATCGCAGTTTCAGTAGCCACGCCATCAAATTGAGGGTGGCAGGACAGTGGTGAAGGATTGGACCCTGAGAGAGAAGGTCCAGGATGAGAGGCCAAGGTTCCTCTACTGAGAGATGTACTAGATCCTAGACCCAGGATCTACGGGGCCATGTTGGAGCTATGAGGATGAGAGTATGAGTTCTCTCTGAAGTTTCTTGATCTTTCTTGGAATGAACGCAAGATGGAAGTCCCAGGGAGAGGTGAGGGCGTCTGCCGCCAGAGGGTCCCTGGACCTTGCAAAGTAGAGAGGAACTTTACGATTGTGATCGACCTCTGGCGTCCCCCATCTTTGAGTGATCTTCTGGAAGATGTTGTCCTTTACAGGCCATTTGCAAGGATCTAGGGATGTCTGCTGAGATAATCTGCTTCCCAGTTTAAGAGACCTGGAATGAAGATGGCTGACAGGCGAATCGGATTGCCTGTATCTCAAGAAGGTTGATGTGAAGACATTGTTCCGATAGAGACCAGCGACCCTGCGCTGACCGACCCTCTGCACTGCTCCCCAACCGGAGAGGCTTGCATCTGTGGTGAGCAGTCACCATTGTGGATCCCCTAGGGGTCTGCCCCTGGTCAGGTGACTGGTTTGCATCAACCAGAGAAGAGAGACTCGAGTCATGCGGGATAAACGAAATTCCAGGAGAAGGGATTTGTGCCTCCAGGCCGCAAGAATATTCCACTGAAGCTCCCTGAGGTGACGTTGGGTGAAGGGAACTGATTCTATCTTCGAAACCATGACTCCCAACACCTTCATGTAGAATCTTGCGGTGTGGGACTTTGAGAGGAGAGACCGCACGAGGGTCCGCAAATGCTGGACCTTGTCACTGGGAGAGTTTGTGTCTGGGTGTTGAACTGCATCCAGAGGAAGACCATGGATTGGCTTGGGGTTAACGAGGACTTGTCCAGGTTAATGAACCAACCAAACTCCTGTAATCGAACCATGGTGAAGTGTAACGCCTGCTGGGCCACTGCAAATTAAGGTGCCTTGATCAGGAGATCGTCCAGATAAGGAGTTATGGAGATCCCCCTGGTGCGGATTAGAGCAGTGGCCACCGACATGATCTTGGTAAAGACACGAGGGGCCGAGTTCAGGCCAAGGGGAAGGTCTGTGAGTTGGAAATGGCGATTTTGGAAGGCAAATCGCAAGAATCTCTGATGGGGACAGAAAATTGGGGCCGCGATGACAGACCTGAGGGATTCCAACTTGAACCTTTGCGGTCGAATGAAAGTATAGAGTTCCTTGAGGTCCAGGATTGGCCGAACAGATCCATCCTTCTTGGGAACTACAAACAAGTTTGAGTAATAGCCTCGGAATCTCTCCTCAGTCGGAAAAGGGATGATGACCTCTGAACAGATAAGCTTGCCGATCGCGTTGTGCAGCGCCTGAGCCTTTTGATGCCCCTGAGGATATCTGGACATGAAGAACCGGCGGGGCGGGAGAGAAGCGAATTCTAGGTGGTAGCCCTGACTCACGACCTTGTGTACCCAGGCATCTTGCGTCAGATTCTTCCAGGAGTCGGCAAACCTGCAAAGTCTCCCCCCCCACGGCCGAGTCGCTGAAGGGAAGAAGGGGTGAGTAATGCAGACGTGGACTTGCGGGACTGCCAGGATGGCCTGGACCTTCCACTGAATCGTCCTCTGCAGGTGGTGGAGTGTCGTGAGAGACTTTTTTTTTTTTGAAGACAAGTCCGCAGTTTCATCCAGAGAGATCTGCGAACCGATACCGACAAGTCAAGTCGGCTAAAGTTCTGCTAATCACCTGTAGCGCATCGAGGGAGGCTTCACATAGGTAATAAGCCTCCTTGATTTGCGAGGCCAAATGAGCGAGTTCTTCATGGGGGACCCTTGTGGCAATCGCTCGGCATAAGGCGTCTGACCAAGTTTGGACGGCTCTACTTACCCAAGCCGAGTCTAGAACAGGCCGAAGGGAGGTACCTGAAGCAGAGAAGAGGGAACTTAGAATGCCCTCAAGCTTCTTGTCCATGGAGTACTTGAAGGAGGCTGCATCAGGAACTGGTAAAGCAGTGCCCTTAGATAGTCGAGAGACAGGCGCGTCCACTGAAGGTGGGGAGGTCCACTTTTCCGTTAGTTCCTGTGGAAAAGGATATAGTTTGAGAAAAACTGCGGTTAGCCTGGAAACATCCCTCTGGCTTGAACCATTTCTGTTGTATAATTTGCTCGAGTTGAGCATGAGAGAGGAAAGGAATGTGAGGACCTGCTGACCTGCTGCGGCGCTTAAACAAGGAGGTACTGCAACTAGGTTCAAGCTTCTTTAAGTGAAGGGTCTCCAATACTGAAATGAGGGAATCAATGGCCTCGGAGGAGAGTTTGGGGGGGATTCCCCTTACTCTGGGTCGGAACTGTGAGATAGTTCACCATCAAGACAGAGCCGGATCCTCCTCGGAGTCAGGCGGCAGGGATGAAGTAGTGATGGACTCCGGCTCACATTCATCCTCGGAAGGAGAGGGGGCTCTACATTTTGGAGGCTTAGGCCGAGGCTCATCTAGCCACGGGACTCCACCAATTTAGGAATGCCGGCGGCAAGCTTAGATGCCCATTCTGGGGGAGGCTAGGGGTCCAGGGGGGGGGGGGGAGTCCCGGGGCTGGCCTGATGGGTCCCCATGGGAGGCTTGGCTTACCCGAGGACGGAGTTCTGATGTTTCCGAAACTGCATCAGGTGGCTTGCACGTGGAACACAGAGGGTCCTTGTGACCAGATGCGGCATTTGGCACAAGCTAAATACTTAACCGATGAAGTAGTTGCTGGCCTGGAAAAAAGGTTATCACCTGTACCTTCAGACATGGTGTACACAAGCTGTTCCTGTAAGAGAGGAATTAAGTTAACAATATATATAATGTAGGATATATATATAACTGAAAATGCTTCCCCAGGGTACTGCTGGGAGTAAAGCCTTGGAGGGGAGTAAAGGCTGATAAGGCAGTAATTACAAAGCCTGCTGCCCTGTGGCATTAGATAAAAACCCCACTGTGTCAGAAGTACTGCCCTGTTGTGTTCTTAGTATAAACAGGGGGGGGGGGGTGCGCTGCAGAGAAGCTGGGAAAGAGTTCTGCCCAGTGTGGTGAGTCTGCTAGTAATGGAACCTCCTCCAGAATCAATGGGAAGTAGCTGCCTGGGCGCACAATGGAGAGTGCGAAGAATGGCCCCTCCCCTAGCAGTGACATATGGTGCAGGCGCACACCTTAGAAAAATGGTGCATAAGGCACTGGCGTGCAATTTTTGGGTTGCACACAGGGTGCACGTACAGTACAGTGCAAAATCTGCCCCAGCTGTTGCCTCCCCAGGTAGAGTGAAAGACAACCTTGGTGAAGTCTCTTGTAAAATAGTGGTGCGCAACTGGTGCTAAGCCCACAATAACTCTCTTGTGCTGCTGACAGTGAGGACAGTAGGAAACATAAGTGCCATTCCCATTCTGGACAATTTGTAGAGATGATTTGGCAGCTGTGCTCTCAATCTCAGTAAGCCACACCCGCTACAGGTGTAGGAAATTAACCAATTAGTTAGAGCACTGAGAGAAAGCAAGTGAAAAGGCAGACCTTGCTGCTAGGTGCTCTTTATTGCACACAACATGTTTCAGGCCAGAAGCCCTTTATCAAGTGCCTGTGTGTTTGCTGGAGGCTGATTAACATACTGCCTGGGTCTGAACTAGTGACCTGCAGTTTGCAACAAAGTCTCCTATACTGCTGTGCAAGGCAGATGGTTTGTGCAGAGGGGGAGGCTGCTCAGAGAGTGAATAGGCTGCTATTAAGGATATATGCTTACCTTAAATGAGCCACGGCAGGAGTTCCCAGACTGTAGTGTAGGGATCCTTGGGGCATATAAGGAGGATTGAGCAACAGGATGAACCTGGCTATACCTCAGCCCTGTGTCCCGGCCAGCGCATCCTCTCTCTGTATGTCAGAGGGAGGGAATCAATGCTGGATGGTCAGTGCACAGCACAAGAGACCCCGGTGACATCCTCAAGTAATGGATCAGACTACTCAGTGTAGCTGTCCAGTTCCATATGATGTGAAGGAATAGTAATGAAATAAAAATAAATAGTAAAATACTCCTGAATGCAGGAGACGGTCCTAACCTCCTGAGGACACAACGAAACTGAGTGTCTCTGCCTACAGAGGAGGGGTATAGCAGGAGGAGGAGGGGTCAAGTTTCTATTTTTTTATTGTGTCCTGCCTCCTAGTGGTTCCAGCTATACCCCACTGTCCCTGTGTCCCCCAAGCAGACCTAGAGAAATATTTGGGGGGAGGTTAGCAGTTTGAATCAGCAAGGTAATTCAGGTGTCAGGCAAACATAGTTGAATCCCAGACAAAGGGTTTTAAGTCCAGAAAATCAGTCCCAAGTGATGATGTTACTTCCATAAGTGTGCCACAGCTACTTTCTGTAAGAGTAGAAAAGGAGCTGACATTCTACTACAGAAAGGGTCATACAAAGTCATTCTATGGCAATTATCTCAAAATATGACACTTGCAGTTAGGGTGTCAAAAGTGTAGGTCAAATTATGTAATGGTCAAAAAAGGCACGACTGCCTTCACTTGCTGGTATTTCCTATTGTTGTATATGGAAGCTATTGTGCTATTTTATTGGCAATTTAGTGGAGATTGTTGCATGCAAGCGTGGAGTTCCCTTGATTCTAAGGTACCAGTTACATATCGGGGGGGGGCTTTGTTGCACATGGGAAGCTGCCCAAAATCAAACATTACTTTTTATTTCGGGGTGAATGGGAATTACTGTGGGTACAACATATCAACCACATAATCAATCTTTGTTTGCATTCCCCTGTTCAGAATAAGAATTCAAAATGGTATTTCATCACTTTGTAGCAGGCAGGACGCGCGATTTCCCACAGGTAAAGTGATCCACGTGCCTTCGGCTTTAATTTCTGTTCATAAGAGAAATTATAGTTCAAGGAACTTATTCTGCAGTATAGTTGCACAATATTCATGCTGTAACTGTTTTGTCTTTATGCCCAGCTGAAGGGATGATCAATATAATGCAACCCCTTTTTCACCTTGTTCCATGGTATAGTGATGGATTCTTGGAGTCCCTCTGCTTTTCATAGTGGGCTTTCTGTTTGGAAAGCAGAGAGGCTTCAGGTTGCAGAATCCATTACTTCACAATAAAAAAAAAAAAAAAAAAAACAGGGAGGGGTTGGTTTACTCAGCTTATGGGTGGTTTGAAAATGGATCCCTGCAGCACAGGCACACAGTTTCTTTTTCAATCTGTGGTATGTCTGTGTAGAAATAAAAATGTTTAGGTGTTTGGGCACTTTATTATTTTTTTTTTACATAACTCCAACTGAACGAGCTCATATCTAAAACAAGACGCGTGGATGATTATTCATATGCCAAATACACAATGAAAAATATGTTGGGTTTCAAGTAGCATCAGAATGGATCTATCATATATTATGGAGGTCTTATATGTGGATTAAAGGGATGTTGCGACAACCCCACTTTGCATAAATCTATAAGCATTTTAAAAACAGTGCTAAAATAAGAACATACATAAATGTTGCAATGGTGTATTTCAATCACCGTGCCCTCTAATATTTCTAAAGCGCATTCCAGACAATGGGATGATCCGATCAGCTTATTTAATATTTTTTTTTAATAAGTTGACAATATAAACTCCAAAAGAATAATTCCATCATTTATATTTGCCACATCAATTAATTACAACTACACACAAAAATGTGCTTAATCACCATTAAACTAGGAACACACAAATATACTTGCTGAAAGAAATACTTCTAATTTGCATAGCTAGTTTTGTATTTTTCCCCTCTTCAGTCCTTTGTCACTCAAGTAATAGTCAAGTTAAATAGGCAAAAATAGTTGTCGATATATCCTATGGGATAAGCTATGTGGCCTACAACTTACAGCACATATTCTAAAAATGTTGTGCAAGTCTGTTAGAGGCTGCCAGCAGCTAATGACTCAACTAGCTGGTCCTAAACCAAGACAGGTAACTACTACTGACGACTTTGAAGCCATGAATAATTCTTGTTATAGGACTGGTAAGAAAAAAAATTTAAAAAAATTAAGACCACCTGAAAAGTTACTTAGAAAATAATACAAAAACAAACTAATGGTAAAGGTGAAGTATCCCTTTAATGCATACGTTTTATATTTTAAGTTTATAAATAAGGAAGTGGACAGTAATAGTGTTGATCGCAATGCTATTTTTACATCATAAAAATAAAGGTTAATCTTATATAACATTATAAAAGAAATATAAAAGCATCAATTGGTGAAGTTAGAGAATAACTGAATGTACCTGATGTTAGGCGAAATAGAAAAAAAACCAAAACATTTAGCACAGTATCTTTTAAGATTTAAAAGTTTGAACAATAAACATTCAATAAGTACAATTTAAGTACAGATATGGGACCTGTTGTCCATATGCTCAAGACCTGGGTTTTTTTGGATAATGAAGCTGTAATTTGGATCTTCATACCTTAAGTCTACTAGAAAATAATGCAAGTGTTAAATAAACACAACAGGCTGGTTTTGCTTCCAATTTGCATTCGTTATATCTTAGTTTGGATAAAGTAGAAGGTAATGTTAGATTTTTGGATAAAATGGAGTCTATGGGAGTTGACCTTTTAGTACTTCAGAGTTTTTTGGAGAATGGGTTTCCAGATAACAGATCCTACCTGTATATCTAGGACTTAACCTTAAAGGGATTGTTCACCTTTGAGAACTTTTAGTAGGATGTAGAGAGTGATATTCTGAGAATTTGCAATTGTTTTTCATTTTTTATTACTGAAGGTTTTTGAGTTACTTAGCTTTTCATTCAGAAGCACTTCAATTTACATTTTAAGCAATCTGGTAACAAGGGCCCAAATTAGCTTGGTAACCATGCATTGATTTGAATAAGAGACTGGAATATGAATAGGAGAGGGCCTGAATAGAAGGATCAGTCATAAAAAGTAACAATAAATTTATAGCCTTACATAGCATTTGTTTTTTTAGTAGGGGACAGCGACGCCCATTTGAAAGCAGAAGAAAAAGACAAATAACTATAAAACATAAATAATGAAAACCAATTGGAAAGTTGCTTAGAATTTGTCGTTCTATAACATTAAAAGTTACCTTAAAGGTGAACCACCCCTTTAAAGAAATAACATTTCTGAATTACTTTAACCATAAACCTTGGCATATTCTAAATTAAAAATAAAATAGGTCCAGGACATTTGATATCCGATTATGGATTACTATCACATTAGCATATGAAACATTTCCTGCCTTTATGAAAAAAAAGATGTATTCCATTGCTCTGCAAAGTTGTTAGATCATAAAGTCTGTGAATATCAAAAAAAGTCTAAAATGTAGATAATATTCTTGACCTAGCGGAGTATTCTTGACCTTGATGACCACTGATTAACCAGCTCTCCATTCAGAATTTTTAGAGAGTTTGACATTATGTCAAGCAAATAATTCTCAACAACATCTTCACCAACAAATTTATCATCCCTGTTTTCCGACTTGGAGAAAGCTACTTTACAGCGTTTTTCTCCAAAAGGCAAAGGCGATTTTTGTGCGCAATTTATATTTACATCCTCTCTACTAACATTTCTGTTATGTGAAAGAGCAGCCAAAATTGTATCTGTGTACACTGAGTCCATGCTGAATGCCGATCTTTTAGATTTGTATTTTAGGACTTTGCTGTGAAAGCTCTCTAGGTCTCTCGTGTGGCAAAATTTTTCTATTTTTGAAATGTCTCGGAGCAAGGCTTGGTCATTAATAATCCTAGACAGGGGCGTATGTGCAGGATGTTCGGATGTAATCCAAGCACACTTGCGCTCTTTCACAGCATTAAGTCTCTTGTGTTGACAATGTTTGTAATTTTCCAATGAATGGAAACGGTGTTTATTTGCTATATGGAACATAACAGACTTCCATTTATCAAGCAAAACGTCAACATCTTGATTACAGGTCTGCGCACACCACCACAGATGATTTGTTATGGCAGAGATCCACTTGCAGATGTCACGACAGTCCCTTTTCTTACTTGCTGCAACCAGTTTTTTTGATACACTCTTACACAGATTCCACACATCAATCTGGTGGTCAATGCTAGAGTATTTTGTTGCCACGAGTTTTTCGATACCATCATGACGGCTGGTAGCAATGATCTTGACATCTATATTGTCATCTAATAGTTTATCCAAGCATGTCTCAAATGTAGCTTTTTCTAACCCTACAGAGGTTTTTCCTTTTCCAAGTTGGTCAATAGTAAAGGAAAGAATTTTTTTGGACATTACATCCATCATGGTGTATGTACAATATTTGGTTGAGTGGACAGGAGTATCGAACTGACAGTCTCCAGCTAAAGCAACAGATTTTCCAGACAATTCCTTTTGAGTACTCTCTTGTTCATGGCGCCACTGTAGATCAATTGATGGAAAAAGGTAGGACATTTGATATTTGCAATATGTAGTCTGTGAAAAAAATGGGATACTTAATAAATCCAACATCTTCTTAACTTTTTGAAATGACAAACCACAAACAAGCACACTGTTGGCCAATAAGACATTTCCAACAGAAATGTCACCAGATAATGGCTGAGAGTTCCATATCAGCGACTTGTGACCATCCAAGCATAAAAGCCTTACTTGAATCATGCTTCCATTAATGAATTTCTGAATATTTAAAATTGGTGCTTGACATGGTGTTGTTTGTGGATGCTGGCATTTAATCAAATACAGTAGACTATCAAGATTCTCCTCAAAGATGATAAATTTTCTTTGTCTGACATAATCACGATGTTGGTGTACGGTAGACTGCTCTAGACTTTCAGTAGTTTGATTAAGAAAATTTTGATCTGTTGAGAAGCCCTCTAGTGAATTTGTTGGGTTTTGTGAGGATTCCCCTTTTGATGTATGAAGAGTAGATAAACATCCTTTTGCAGAATGGGACTCTTTACTTTCAGATATACTTTCAAGGGGATCTATACTTTTATAGGGATCGATAAAACAAACTGGGTATATATGATCTTTCTGGACCTTCCAAAGCTCTGCTTCAATTGAATCATCACCCGTTTGTATAGCAATTTCCATTTTAACTGGTGGTTCGGTTTGTGTTGCAACATCCTTATCTTTAGACAATTTCTTTGTCATTGTACTAACATCAGTTCGATTTCTTCTGTGATCAGTTTGTGTCCCAACAGTGATAAGTCTTGAAACCACACGTACAACTGTGAATGATGTTGATGGTTCAGGATCATCTACTCTCATTCTCTTTGCTGCAGGAACTGAAGTACTTTGAGCTCTTATTATTGGAAGTACTGGGGAAGTATAGAAAATTGTTGGAACTGCATTTGGCTTCAGCATCCTCTTTGAGCCTTTAAATGTATAATACTCTTCTGAGAAGTGTGTAGAGCACATTCTAAAATTTGAATTTTTGGCTCCTCTTAGTATTTTGTCTGCCAGTGACTCAAGGTCATTACCATGTTGACCTGTTTGCAGAAGCCATTTCTTTATTTGATGTAAATTATGTGGAAATGGATGAAGTGTAACATCCGGGTATTTTAATTTTTGTCCTGATCTGTGAGGACATCCCTTTACAATGCAATTTGGCATGTTTAGTTGTAACCTAAGAAGGAAAGATTACAAAAATATATTTTCAGTTAATAAAAGGATAACAAGGTACAAATCTATATTAGTAAAGTCCACAGAATGCATGCAAAATTATGTTACTGTCGGCTTAAGAAATTAAATTTTACTATAGTTAGAGGTGACACGCTATACTCGAATACTCGACACTTGATTAACACACAATAGATTCTACTGTGGTGATGACTGAAGAAGATGTACATACTGAGTTTGCAAAAGAGACGATACTGGATAAATAAGTGCGATGTTGGCTAAATAAGCCGTAATTTCACTAATAAAATTTATAGATGGCAATTGTTGTGTAGCAAAGTAGAGGCCAGGTGTGCATGTGTGTATCTTTAGGTGTGTAGCAAGAAATAACAGTCAAATGCATATAAGTTAGAAGTCTTGAGAGTCTAAGGAGTTAACAGTTTTTCAAGAGCTTACAAATTAATGACCTAATAGAACCTTACTGTTTATACAAGAGGGTCCCAAAAGACGGCACTATTGAGTTAAGGTTATCATAAGAGTGGTCATTTGACTAAAATGAGGGTTACACAAGATGTGACATTTTTGCAGTATGGGAAAAACCAGAGCTAAATGTCTAAATAATAAGGGTATAGCAAGTGATAACACTACTGCAATGATGGCTTCACAAAATAGGAGCTGCAAGCTGATTTCGAAAAAAAAAGTTGGGATACATATGTCAATAAGAAGAGAATGAGAATTTGCAAATCATTTCAACCCTATATTTAATTGCAAATAATAAAAAAACAACATATTACATGCATTACCTGAGAAATGTTATTGTTTCCTAAAAAAAATGTGCTCATTTTGAATTTGATGCCAGAAAGATGTCTAAAACAGTTGGGACAGGGGCAAAAAGACTGGGAAAGTTGTGCAATGCTAAAAGAAATCACTGTACGGAGTCAGGAATTCTAAAAGCCATGGTCTATGAACACAGTTTGTTACTGCATCCAAAAAAGCAAGTGCAAGGAAGAAACCATATAAAAACATGACCCAGAAACCCCATCATCTCCTCTGGACCCAAGCTCATTTAAGATGGACTGAGGTGAAGTGGAATACCATGATGTGTTCTAATGAATCAAAATATTAAATTATTTTTGGAAAGCACAGGTGCCCGTCCTCCGTGCCAAAGAGAAGGATCATTCTTAAAGGGCATGTAAAGGCAAAAAAATAAAATCCCATTTTTACATTCTTTAATGAAAAAGAAACCTATCTCCAATATACTTTAATTAAAAAATGTGAAGAAACCTGACTGTATGCAGTGAAATTCTGCCTTAATTTACTGCTGTGAATAGGAATTGTCAGACAGCCTGTTACTGCTCTGCAGGGAAACAATCATACTATGAACAGCAGGGAGAGCCCCTGCCTTACTTCATAGTCATGCAGAACTGAAGCAGCTTTGTTTGTTTCCCTACAGAGTAGCCGGCGACTGTGTAGAGATTTGTATTGGATTTTATTTTTGCCTTTACATCCTCTTTAGTTTCCAACTCCAGCTGCAGGGACAAAGACAATGGAGTAAGATTTACACAGATAAACTGGGATTCTATTTGGAGGATTATTTTGCAATATCCCCTAGTTCTGGAGAGTTGGAGAAAGTTTGTATTAAACAATACAAAAACTATAAAATCCAGATTAGATTACATGACAACACAGGGCCCAGTGCAGTCTACATACTCTGATTATTAATCAGTCTTGCTGTATCAGCTTCTGGCAGATTTTATTTGACTTGTTCAGTTTTGATAATTTACGACGATCCCTAAGCAGCCCAGACCACACTGAGCATGTGCACAGTCTTGGTCTTGCAAAAAGGTTAAACAAACTTTGAAAACATAAATCATTTGTTTTATTAGGCTTCTGGTACAGTAAATTCATGTTTATGTTTAGTATACAAAATACAGCATTTCTAGCCTTATTCTATTTTAGACTTTACTTCCCCTGGGCGAGCAGGTGCAGCGTCTATAAAAGAACAAGTCGGAAGCCACCCGCGAAGAAGTGTGCGAGGTCGGCCCGATTCGCGGATCCTGCCCGCACATTACTAATTCTCACTGCTATGAGTAAGTCTCTCTTGAATTTGAATAAATACTTACTCAAATAGAGCCTGGCCCAAATTTCACCCTGGGCCTGACTTGAACCATTCACTCAGGATATTAACCAGACAGCTTTGAGGTATACATTAATACAGAGTATTAAATAATAGCTCGTACGTCCTGAAAGCTCATGTGGGGGACATTTTAGTAATACAACCTTTAAACCATTTCTTCTCTTGTGGGGCTGGTCCCATGACATCCAATCATCGTTCTTCGTTTAGCATAACTGTGCCTCTCTGTCCTTCTTAATTAAAACATTTCTAACCTTAGTATACTATCTGAATAAGTACATATGCTGTGCCAGCACAGTGTCCAGAATGGTATCTGTGCAGAGGGTGTGTTTTGAGGCTATAGGTGTCTTTCTTAGCCTTGCACTAGGAACACTTGAGACAAAAGATGTATTTCCTATTCTTTGTAAATATTCTACTACCCTAAAAGGTTAAAGGCCCTAAACGGCCTTTAACCTTGAAGTCTAGAGTCTAACACAAATGTTCAGTGGCAGTTTCCTATCCTATATTGGTTGTACTTTATGCGTAACCATTTATAGAGCTTAAATCTAAAACTCTTATCTACAGCATCAAGTTCAAAATGAGCGTGTATGTTGTATGAAAACTAAAACATTTTCTAGTTTCAACATTTGATATGTTGCCTCTGTACTACGTTGCTTCCCATAGATCCCTGTCTGTTTTAAATGAGGGACGGACATGTCCTTAAAAAAAACAAAAAAAGAAACCCTTGGTTCCCTATCAGATCCACCTAGCTGCCGATTGGTTCCCGTCTTGAGTGGGCTGAGGGCCGCCGGCTCCCCTGCACAACCTGGGAATGGAAGCAGCAGGAAGTGGAACAGATGGGTGTAACTAATTTTCAATAAGTCAACCTGAATCACTACTTTAAAGGAACAGTAACACCAAAAAATGAAAGGGTTTTAAATGAATGAAAATATGTACGATTGCCCTGCACTGGTAAAATGGATCTGTTTGCCTCAGAGACACTACTATAGTTCATATAAATAAGCTGCTATGTAGACATGTCAGAAATTGAAAAAAAAAAAAAAAGGATATGGCACAGGTTAAATAATGTCATTCAGAGCTTATCTGCTGTGTAACGAACAGTTTCTCTTTTGAATGGCTGCCCCATTTGTACACAGCAGCTTATATATATGAACAATAGTAGTGTTTCTGAAGCAAACAGCAGTTTAATCAGTGCAGGGCAAAACTGCATTTTTATTACTTTAAAACACGAATTTTTTGATGTTACTGTTCCTTTAAACATTTCTTCTACATTTAAAAGAGAATAATGCACTGGCAGATTCTTGGTTTTCACACAATGTGTCTTTTTTTAAGTGTAGTATTGTGTGGTACTACACTCTACTGGAATACTTGTAAGAGCATCGTCACAGACTAAACAGCAAAATACTGAAAGCAAATACAGGTATGGTATCTATTATCCAGAATGCTTGGGACCTGTGTTTTTTCTGTAATTTGAATTAAAATACCCTAAGTATATGATACTAAACATTTAAACCCAATAGGATTGTTTTACCATCAATATGGATTTATGAATCTTAGGTAAGGTTTTATTGCAGGGGAAAAGGAAACAACATTTAATTATTTGCTTAAAATGGACTATGGTGGATGGCCTTCCCGTAATTGGGCGCTTTCTAGATATTTGGTTTCCAGATAAAAGATCCTATACGTGTACCTCAATAGAATTAATGGTGCTAGACCCATGGCAGGTTATCAACAATCATAGAGACAATCATATCAACAAAATAGAGAAATAAATACCTCAAAATTGTCAGTACCACAAGGCTGTTTGATGTAGAAAAAGACTACTGGTTAAGAGGCAGAGTATTGGGGAGGTTAGCAGAGTTAAAGTCAGCAAGGTAATCCAGGTGTCAGGCAAACATGGTTGAATCGCAGACAAAGGGTAGGAAGTCCAGAAACTCAGTCCCAAGTGATGGCACTACATCCATAAGGGTGCCACAGCTGACAGTTCCTGCAAGACTAGAAAAAAAAAAAGCTGATATTCTACTGCACAAAAGGTTTACATAAAAAAAAAAAATCATTCTACGACACTAAGGGTCTCACATAGTCTTTACATATATTCATTACTCACACGCGACCGGTCCGCATCTACCCTCGTGGTGGCCCTCAGTCAGCCGGACTCCGCTCCTGGCAAATTGGCAGCATCCAAGACAGCAATAGATAGACTGGAGCCATAACCACAAGATGTTAAGATAAAAAAATGTCTTTATTTCCAAGCATCTTTAAAAACACAGACAGGCATTCTCCTGAGACTGTTCAACTAAACCATGGCGTGTCTAGTCACCTGACGCGTTTCGTGCCTCTTTGGCGAATGGACGTAACTACACAAATTCACTAAGATGTGGATTTTAATGAACATTACTTGCGCTAGACTTTCCTTCGCCGCCTCAGACCAGGCGAAGTGCAATAGAGTAGATAGAATTTTTTATTTTTTTTGAGGAACTCCTAAGTCCCAAAAAATGCTGGCAACTTTTCAGTTTTTCAGGGTGATGGGCTGCAAAAGATTGTAATTTTTTTAGGGTACCCGGCTTCCCCCCTACATTTCCTTACATATAGCACAAACTATACACTTGGCACATGTGTAGGGCAATATAAAAACTTTATTTTCTTTTATTAAGGTTCCCTGGGCTTGTGTAGTGTAATGTATTTGCTGCAACATATACCTTCATTGAAATTTAACTTCCCGCTGTATGCAAATTAGCAAACGCTAGCGAAACTTCGCCATTGTTTGGCGCCCTGGACGCAACTTTGCATTTTTGTGAATTAGCGTTGTCCTGGAGAATTTTCGGATAGGCAAAGTGTGGCGATGTGAACGAAGCCGTCGCTGGTGAATTTCCGCAAGTTAGTAAATTGGCCCATAGAGTGAAAGGTAGCTATGTTACTTGTAAAACCATTACCATAATGTTCCCTATGTAAACCCCTTTAGGCTCACAGAATTGCATATTTAACCGCTCTCACAATTTGTTCCATTGTGAAGTGATGGAGTCTGGGAGTTGTAGTCTCTATTGGTTTTCCATAGTGGGGGTGCACAGATTTTCTGGAAAAGCAGAGGAACTTCCAGAATCCTTGGAACAAGTTGAGAGAGGGGTTGGATTACTCTATGCCTATGGGGACAGGTGAAAACTGTTACGGGTTTCCTTTTCAGCCTACGGAATCAGGTATATTTGTATGAAATAAAAACCTTTATAGCGATTTTTGGAAGACAAGATAGTGTTTTTTTTTTTTTTATACATAACCCCAACTAATTTAGCTCATGTTAAAAAGGGTGGTGTGACCATACATCTCCTGATTATGGAAATATACAGAGTTTCAAGCGAGTCACTTTGTTTGATCTGTTAATGAAGTGCTTTACATTGAAACTTCTTATACTCAAATAGGTAATGGTAATCAACTAAACGTGTATGGAAAAATTGTATGACAGAAAACCTTGATTAACCCTGTATATTCTGAAAATTTGTTATTAAACACATTTTGTATGTGTTTAATAACACATACAAAAAAAAAAATTAAAAATACCCCCGGAGGGGATGATGCCAGAAACAAAATTTCTGTACCACCATCTACTATAGAGGTTTCATATATGTCCAGGATTATTGGGTGTGTGTGATAGTATCCCCACTCAATAAGAATAAAACATATTGTACTGTACTTAACTGTAAAGTGCATGCATAAGGTCAGCGTGCTACTAACATGGCATGAACAACATCTTTTTTTATAAAATATTTGCATTATGATTATGTCTGCAAACTTTGCATGGGCAGGAATTTCTGTGTTTTCATTCTTGAAATGGAAGAGATGATTCAGTGTGAGCAGTTAAACAATTACCTGGATATGCATAAATTATTTTCAAGGCATGTGTGTGTGTGTGTGAGATGCGGCTCTTCATCCTGCTTGCTGTGGCTCAGTCTTGCGGCTTTGCCGTTCACATCATCTATAGAGTCCTCGCACCTGCTGGCAGCTTCCTACGAGTCTGCGACCGTGATAAGATAACCGTTAGCTTACTGCTGTCGCACACTCAAGATGCCGCCAGCAGGTGCGAGGCCTGTATAGACATCCCAGGCAAGACAGTGCCGCAGAAAGAAGATTCATTATGGTCCTTACCGCGGTTGCACACTCAAAACAAGAGAGAAGCCTCCAGATTCCAGCTGCAGCAGGTGTGAGGGCTATAGACGTGGATGTGACGCATAATTTAATGACCTCTATAGCCCTCGCCTTTAAACAGATGAGAACATTAGTATTTAATAGGGCTATTCAGTGTTTAATTTATTTCAAAGTAGGCCTACACATGCACACTGCATATTTGTTGTATTCTGTTGTTGTAACAGTTAAAATTAAAAAACAAAAAAACTTTTAAAAGTTTATAAACTGTGTTATGTTTTGCGGCTCCAGACTATTTTGAAAATGGCTCTTTTGATAGTAAAGGTTGCTGACCCCTGATCCAAAACATCTTCCTTAAAGGGGTAGTTCACCTTTGAGTTAACTTTTAGTATGATGTAGAGAGTGATATTCTGAGACAATTTGCAATTGGTTGGTTGGTTTATTATTTAAGGTTTCTGAGTTATTTAGCTTTTTATTCAGCAGCTCTTCAGTTTGCAATTTCAGCAGTCTGTTGCTAGGGTCCAAATTACCCCAGCAACCATGCATTGATTTAAATAAGAGACTGGAATATGAATAGGAGAGGACCTTACTAGACATTAGCAATAACGATACATTTGTAGCCTGAGCATTTGTTTTTTAAATGGGGTCAGTGACGCCCATTTGAAGGCTTTAAAGAGCCTGAAGGAAAAAGGCAAATATTTATAAAACGATAAAAAAAAAAATAATGAAAGCCAACTGAAAAGTTGATTAGAATTGGCAGTTCTATAACATACTAAAAGTTAACTTAAAAGTGAACCGCCGCTTTAAGCATTACCTGTCCTCCTGTCCAGCATGGAGAAGTTGTAATGGCATTTTCTGTACCTATTGAAGCTGGACATATGCACAGCTCTAATAAAACAAAAAGTCTGTACTGCGCATGCACTTGCCCTGTGTAGGCAGGGGGTGCCTGGGACATGGTAAAAATGACGGCATGGTACTTGCAAGTACCCAGGGAATGTTTTTAGGATAACTTGGCACCAACCCAATGATTCTACCTTCCTTTAAAATTAAGGTCTCTCAGGCAGACGCCATACACAGCCTTATTCACCCCTCATCCAGACACAATACTATTTCTCCCAAGTCCCAAATCCTGCGAAGCCATCCTAACTTCTTATTTTGCCGACTAGCTTGTTCTGTTTTTCGTGCAGGCCTCTAACTTTCTCCACTATCTCTCAATCGTCACCTTCCCGTAGTCGCTGCGCAGGCCTACACTGCACTTACACACTTTTCTCGGCATTTACCTTAATCTCCCGCCTTTACGTTCCCTGAAGTTCTTTCCTTTCCATGCGACTTAAACCTAACCCTTCCGCTTCCTCCTCCAGCACGGTCACATGTTCAAAGCTTCTTTTGACTTCGCTCGGAATGGTTACTAAGATGGCGGCAAGGCGGAAATGTGTCATCAAAGAGCATCTAGCCTTTTATTGAGCCTGTCCTTAGCAGCAGTAGGACTCAGTGACGGCGGTGTGGGAGGGTAGATGGATGTTTTGCATCTCTACAGAGAGATATTGCGTTACATTAAATAAGATTGTGTGGCGGCTTGGTTGATTTTATTGGGGCGCGAGGTGCAGCCTGATTGGACGCTGTGTGTTGCAGGTAATGTAATGTCGCAGTGCTTCATTGTCTGATGAAACTGAGCTAAAAACCACCAATGAGCGGCATCAATGGTCTCAGTCCCTTTTAGTTAAAGAGCTGGTTCACCTTTTCAGTTAACTTTTAATATTCAATAGAATGACTCATTCTAAGCAACGTTTCAATTGGTCTTCATTATTTATTCATACCTCCCAACATTTTGGAAATCGAAAGAGGGACGACAAAGTTGCCGCCCCTGTTTTTGTGGCTACGCCCCTAATTACATGTTTGAACATATTTCTTTTTTTGTTTTACCAGTTATTACAGTTTTGACTTGTCCTTTATGCTGTGAGTCTAACTTCTCCCCAGAGACCTGTTATCTTATATTGTTATTTGATTATCTCTAAATTGTTACAAAAGTATCTTATTTGAAGCTGTGGCTGTTCTGAGCTCTCTGCCAAAAGCCAATTAATTTAGAAACATTGTTTCTTTTTCTGCCTGTTCAGTTCAGAGAAAATTGGGACTTTCTAGTACAAACAAGGTGCTTCAGGTTGAGCTGTCAAAAGAGGGACTGTCACTCTAAAAACGTGACAGTTGGGAGGTATGATTTATTTTTTTTATAGTTGTGGAGTTATTTGCCTTTTTCTTCTTCTGACTCTATCCAGCTTTCGAATCTGGGTCACTGACCCTATCTAACAAACAAATGCTCTGTAAGGCTACACATTTATAGTTATTACTTTTTAACACTCCTCTTTCTATTCAGGCCTCTCGTATTCATATTCCAGTCTCTTATTCAAATCACTGCATGGTTACTAGGGGAATTGGGACCCTAGCAACCGGACTGTTGAAATTGCAAAGTGGACAGCTCCTGACTAAAAAGCTAAATTTAAAAAAGCACAAATAATTAAAAATGAAAACCAATTGAAAATTGTCTCAGAATGTGTCTATGTCTCTATGTGTCATACTAAAAGTTAAGGTGAACTGCAATGAACTATAATTCACGCTAATCAAGTCAGCTACAGAAGAGAGTTAATGAGACGCTATGGGAAGTGGAAGGAAAAGTGCAACAGACAGTAGTTACATTTCAATGAGTCTTGCCTGAAACCTGACTAAAAGAGAATTGCAGTACAATTACTGCCTGTTGGCCTTTTCCTTCTCTTCAGTTTTGAGTTAATGTAGAGACACCTTCACTCAGTACAGGAGTTTTAAGCAAAAATTATGAGAATTCCTGGCGCTCCACAGAAAGGGTTGCCACCTTTCCTGGAAAAAAAATACTGGCCTTCCTATATATTTATCTTTTTTCCCTATTAATAACATTGGGATCAACCATCATTTTTACCGGCCAGGTGGAAACGCTATCCACAGATAGGGTTGCCACTTTTTCCAGAAAAAAATACCGGCCTTTCTATATATAATTTTTCCTTATTAATAACATTGGAACCAATCATCATTTTTTACCAGCCAGGCCGGCAAAATACCTGCCTGGTTGCAACCCTATCCACAGATGATGTGCTAACATAGAGGTGGCGTCTCTATGGGCTACTGATGCCATAGAGACTTTCCAAGGTGGTTTTCATTTAGGTATTTAAACACGTTTACACATACACCCCCAGACTTCCCTTGATAAAGGATTTTGATCCAAAACATCTGCTATACTATATTAACAGTACATCTTTCTAATTGAAAATATTTATTGTATCATATCACGTTTTGCCTCCTGATTCTACTTGGTGCGTACCCATTTATTTCATTGCTCTACACTGTGATACATGTGTGTACCCTCCATACATTTTTCTTATTGTTCTGTTATGTTTCTTCCCAGGTGATGTCTGCTTGATATAGTCTACATTCAAAATTCTAACCGTCCTCATGCTTTCCTCCCAGCCTCAACCACTTCCTCCTCAACTCAGGTACTAAACAAATATGCTTCCTTCTTTGATGGGAAAAAGCACCCCCTGTGTTATTTCCCTAACCCCACCTCCACTCAGGTACATGACAAGAGTCAGGATTGTGCTTAATTCCCCATGTACCACATTTTAATTGATTTCAAATAATTTTGTGGCCAGTTTTTTGTTTTTTAATACTCCCATTTCCCAGTAATATATATGCACTTTTTCAGTTGTGTTTTTTTTTTTTTTTGCCTTATTTTATTCATTGTCTTTCTTTCCCTTTACAGTCCGCAGCAGCTCTCTCTGCAAATTAAATCGTTCTTGAGTGGTTCAGATCCTGAGCATGGCCATAAATTGAGTCCACGTGATCATGCACGCTGCTCCCTACTGCTTCTACAGTGTCTGCCTCCTGCTCGACATGCAGTGCTTGAACACTTACGTACTGTGTTTCATGACAGTGTTTCCTCTTTCTTGAATGAGCGTGACTCTCAAGATGCACTCCCACCATCATCTTCATCCCAGCGCCGACCACCTCCCCCACCATCTACACAAGGACTGGATGAAGTTACACTGGAAGTTCAAAGGGTTCTGGAGGAGTTCATCAAACTTAACCCTAGAGCATGGGCTCCTCTGATATCTGCTTGGTCTATAGAGCTCATGGGACAGCTAAGCAGTAAACATGCAGGTAGACAGGGAATGCCACACTCTGCAAGCCTCAATGAATTGCTGCAACTATGGATGTCCTGTGGTGCCACTCGTGTACTTATGGATATCTACACCCATTGCCTGTCCACCATGATTGGCAGCTGTCCAGATGCCTGTGTTGATGCCTTGTTGGACACCTCTGTTCAACATTCTCCTCACTTTGACTGGGTTGTTGCTCATATTGGAAATTCGTTCCCCAGTACAATAATTAGCCGGGTTCTTTCCTGTGGCCTGAAGGATTTCTGTGCACACAGCTCCCCTGCTGATACTGCTGACAAGCGTGTGCCAAAGTTGGGCTCTGTTGTAGGAATCCTGGGGCACCTTAGTTCCCGCCATGGGCAAAGCATCAGACAGGAGATTCTAAGAATGTTTCATGAAAGTTTAAGACCTGGAAGTAAGCAGCAGCGGGCGACCTTGCCATATCTTCTTCAGTTGGCAGCCCTTTCGCCATCCCTCTTGGGTACTGTATGCCAGGATCTGGTTGATTCTCTAAAGCCTTCTACTTTAGCCCAACTACAACAGCATTGCTCCACCTTGCCTCGCGAAGAGTTGGATAACATGTTAAACCTCAGTGTCCACCTTGCTTGTCAAACATCTGCAGGTGCCCCTCGTCTCTTGCGATTTCTTCTGGACACTGCTATGCCCGCTTCTGTTATAACCACACCAGGCTTGGCAGTGCATGATTCTGTGAGAGAGGCCTGTGATCGCATTGTGCGTTTACTACTACTTAACTTACAGAAACAGGTGTACGGGAGGTCTGGGTCAAGAGGAACTTCTGAAGTACAGCCACGAGCTGTACCATTTCTAGAAGCCATGAGAGGACATCTTCCAGATCTGTGTGCTGAGATGTTGCGCTTGGAAAGAAAACGGCACCTCTGGATTCACCAGCTGATTGGGCTACTTTGTATATACAGCAGCCCACCTTGTTCATCTGAGGCACTCTGCATATTGCTTACTTTGGCTCAGAGCTCTGAAGAGCTTGGACTTGCAGTGCAACTGCATGCAGTTCTGTCTTCCTCTGTACAAGGACTGGCACAAGCAGCAGTTAATCGAAGTGTTGCTCAAATACATGCAGGAGCTCTCAATGATAAATGTGCACTTCAGCTACTTCAGAATTTGGCACTAGTTGTGCAGTGTGAAGAGGGAAGCATGGGAAGGGACGTAGGAATGGCACTCTCAGAGTACCTTTCTGACTTTGGGCAGTTGCTGCTTCACAATGACCCTCGTGTTTGTGAAGCAGCTTGTACCTTGCTATGCTGTTGCCCTTTGCCAGCCTCTATACCCCCTTCGCAACTTCATCTTCTGATTCGCTCTTCTTCCCACCTTCTTTTCCGCTCCATGAATATTCGCAGTTCCTCAGGGGTCAGTAGTTCTTCTCGCCTCCTCCTGCGGCTTTGTAGAGTATCATCTGCTGGCAGAAAAGCAGTATTAAACCAGCTAGTTGAAGGGGCTCTACACAAGGGAAACGCAAGTCTGTTTGGAGGACACAGTTCTTCATCCACTGGCCCTAGACTGGATAGTGACCCTGCCTCTTTGTTAGAGAGTAACAATCATCTAGGGTCAGCTGTGGATTTTTCAGGTAGTGTGTGGTCTGTATTTCATGCAGGAGTAATTGGGTCAGGGCTTAAGCCTGAAGAGAAGAGTAAACAACTTGGGGAAGAGGAATGTACTGAAAATACACAAAACTTGCTCTCTCTTCTCTGTCAATGCTGTGCCAAGAAAGGAGAGGATGGGGGGCAGTCGGCTATGTTAGACCCTGAGGCAGCCAAAACACTGGCAGTGACACTGACAGAAAATGCTTGCCCAGATGTCACAAATAGTGAACTGGCTTGGCCTCCAGAAGATCACGCACGCTCCACAGTGCAAAGAGACCTACTCATCTACAAATGCTTCCGTCAAAACCCTCTATTGTTTCAGCTCCTCCACTTGATTGCGCAAGGTCGACCTGCACTCTGCTATTGTTCAGTGCTGCTTAGAGGACTTTTAGCTATACTCTTGACACATTGGGAGGCATCTCGTCAGCAGAATTCTGTAAGCTCTTCTTGGCACTTAAAGGCTTCCTGTGAGTTGGTGTCCTGTATGGGAGAAGGGCAGCTGCTTCCCCCTGCACTCACAAATATGCATGAGATGTTTTCTCTCCTTGCCCCATTTGAGGTCCGTCTTTTACTCCTCAGTGTTTGGGACTTCATACAAGAAAATGAACCATTCCCACAAAGATTTGTCTTTCAGTCAGGAAGAGGGATATTTACTAGAGACTTTTCTAGAGAAGGTGATCCAGCAAAGTACATGAGTATTGTTCATAGTGTCTTGCATCGTAATATTGATCGATTGGGACTGCTTTCAGGGAGGTTCCAGCTGTAAATGCAGATAATTTATAAAGACATTTTCACATATATCTTAGCATGCTTAATTGGTTTATGCCTTAATGACATAATTTGCCAATATACTTGTGGTTTAAAAAAAATAAACACCATTCCCATAACTGTCTAATAAAAAAGCATTCCTTTGTGTGAAAAATATCTTATATAGGTTTGAAACCATTTTCAAGTGAGAGGCTGACAATATAATAGCTAGATTTATATTCCAATGCAAATATTAGCTACTTCATACCGATTGTTAGATGCTTCTGGCAACATTAACACTTGGGGTAATTTATGCCCCTGTGGTAGGGGCATATCTGCACCTCATTCTGTTTTCAGAATCCAGTGTGAGGTGCAGGTTAAACACAGTCATGTACTTTCCTCCTACTAAGGGAAGGGATGTGTCGACTGATGCTTCATGATATGTACGTCTAAATGATGTGCAGTTAGGGAGGATGTATATGATCCTGCTGCACCTCATGTTTGCAGTGCTTTTGCGTAAAAAGGGGTTGTAATGTTTGTGGAAAAACTGTACTGGAGATCTAAGTCAAGTATTGTAGTTTGTTCCTGGTCTTTGTACTTTAGGTGCTTTGCACTTAGGAACGGGCATATTCCAGTACTTCTAGCCTTCAAGAACAGTACAAGAAAAATCTTGAGCTTGACAAGTTGCTTATCCTCACTTTAAAGCCACAGAAAATTGAATCAAAAAAAGAAAGAAAGATACAATATCTATAAGTACTGTTTGTACTGGCTAGGGCCACATTTCAGACCATGCTTGCTGACATCAAAAGGATGATAAACATGCCTATACATGAATACTTTTAAAAGTAAATTGAAGACTTGGACCATCATTCAACAGAAATAACGGTACTAACAAAGACAAAGATTAGGAGGGATATTTGTTGGATTGTTTCATTTTAATAAATGTCAGTTTATTTTTATTTTTTTGTAAACCCAGACTGCGCCTTTAATCTTAAATGTGACTTGAGGTGACCATAGAAGTTACAATTACAAACTTTCCTGGAAAAGATATTTTCAAGAAAGATTGTTCATTTCAATACACACATGCAGAGCTGAATCAGATATACTGGTAGAAACAATAGAATTTTACCTGTATCTGACGATTCAGCACTAACAATGCCCGATGTTTGAGTACCTTCAAAGGCAGCCGATCAAAATTTTCCGGCCAGCCCGATCATAAGCTGACCAATATCCATGTCTCTGGCTTGTCCATATTGGTCAGCCTGTCTCTCATCATACACACACTTAATATCGCATAATTTTTTTTTTTGTATGATATTATCGATGCGTCTATGGCCACTTTAACATATGAGTATGTATGTATTGCCTCAGATAATGTGCTTCTTCATAATGCATAATTGGTGTTGTAAATGCAGTGAACTAGAGTCCTGCACTGAACCATTTTATAAATTCCGTGCCTGGCCAAACCAGATCCAAACCCTTGAAATCACATGACTTTAGTTTACATGACAACTGAAAGTGCTTCTATTTTGTCAGTGACAGATGTTTAATTCCTGGGATTTCACTGAACGCTATATGCAAAGTGGTATGTGCATTAGAATTAGAAGAACACAGGACAACTGAAAAGAAAAGCTGTAGCTCCTCAGAAAATATATATATATATACATATATATTTTTAAGAAGTACAGTTGGGAAGATATGTACAAATAATAAAATGTGGGTCACTGACCCCATCTAAATAACAAATGACCTGTTAAATGTATTATTACTTCTATTAATAGTCATCTTTCTATTCAGACCCTCTCCTATTCATATCTCAGTCTCTTATTCAAATCAGTGCATGGTTGCTAGAGTAGAGTAAAATAAGACTGCAAACTAGAGAGCTGCTGAATAAAAAGCTAAATAACTCAAAAACCACAAATGATAAAAAATGAAAGACAGTTGCAAATGATCTCAGAATATCACTCTTTCCCCTATATGTAATAAAAGCTACTAAGTTTGCCCAGGAGCAGTAACCCATAGCAACCATTAAGATGTTTGCCTTTAAACAGGTGACTAGTAAATGCTACCTGCTGATTGGTTGCTATGGGTTACTGCTCCTAGGCAAACTTAGTGCCTTTTATTACATAACCCCCTTTATGTCAAACTAAAAGTTTATTTAAATGTAACCAACCCCTCTAACAACGGGTTAACAATGGATAACGCAGCACCCCATTAATCTCTTGAGCTGCCTTAGTGCCCTAGGCATGTATCCTTACCTGCCCTACACTACTTGTTCAGTGCATGTGCACAAACTGTAATGGAAATCTGGTAGGAAAGAGGTGCCTCCCCATCCCCTCGGTTTCATGGACAGATTTTGCAGCAGGTGTCTCTGGATCTCTGCTTACTGGGGTTTCCTCATTGAAAGCCTTCACTACTGACAACTTTTATGAATGGGGAACCTGGAGATGAAGTACCTTGTATGGAAAAAAAGCTGTATATTCCAGAATCTAAGCAAAAGGAGGGCACAGAAATAGTGACCCAGTTGCCTCTAAAAGCTGACAATCTACTCAAGACCAGACACTAGTATTTGTTTGCACTCTACAGTAAACTCAACAACACCAATTAGGACCGCTCCAACTCACCACCACTTAGCTGCTTCCCTTTGAAGTCGGGTGCTCAGTCCGCAGTGTCCCCACTGCCACAAATGTATACACCAACAGATGAACGGCACTCCGATAAAAAACAGGCTTTTTATTACTGGGCAATGTGGAAATACATAGGCCTTACGCGTTTCGGGAACACCTTCCCTTAATCATAGGCATAGGCCAGTAATAAAAAGCCTGTTTTTATCGGAGTGCCGTTCATCTGTTGGTGTATACATTTGCTTGCACTCTAACCTCAGCACACCCATACATTTTATGGTGCCTGGCACTTAAATTATTGAAAATCCTTTTTTATCACATTAGTGATTAACTTTAATTACACTATATAAATTATTTGAATCGTATTTCCTGCAGTCTGGGAATTCATAATTATAGCTAACAAGCAGGAGCCATTTTGTATACAGTTTAATTAAGGCAAGCCTTGCATCATCTCAGAATCTTGTGTGTGCACCATAATGGGGAACCTGATGTCCATGCCCATGCCCTGGCTACACAATTAAACGGTGAAGAAAATGGGGGAATGTGGGCAGAGCAGTGACATCTAGGAAGCGCTGAAAGTGAAAGTAATTGTCTGCCCCGCCTCTATGCCTAAGGCATAGAGGAGGGGCAGGCAATATTTGATTGAGATCTGAGATTTTTAAATGAGCTTACAACAGCTGTGAATGCTTTAATAAAATATAGAAACTGGATTTCATGTTTAATTTGAAAAGGACTTTTATTATATAGATTTTTGTGTCTTGGCGACAAATCCACTTTAAGTTAATCTTTTATTCTCAAGTGGTATTGTTTTTCTTCTCTAGACAAACTTATTTATTCAAAGTAAACATTTGATCAAAGGCCACCTACCATAGAAAAATAGTTTCCTGCACCAGAGGTGCTGACTTATTGGAGTCTGCACTGGAGTTGGTGGAAACTACTATTGTGCTTGTCGTGAGCTCTACTCCACCCACACCAGGAGGGTGTCCCATGTTTGGTGACAGGGATGCGCATAATTAGTCTTCTGAGAATGCATTATGAAGTCACAGGCACGTTCATACATGAGTGTGCTGGGATTTTATAAGCCCACATCTCTGGTGGGGAAAACTGTTTTCCTATGATAGGTGCCCTTTAAATCTCTTTGCCATCCATGGTCCTTTGGTGGATTTTTTCCACTCCCTCAAGTTGTTGATAACTGGATTAACAAAACTATATTTGCACTTCTTTAAGGGAAGAAAGGGAATGTAATTTTAAGTGACACATCCTGTTTAGTTTCCTCCTGAACTCCCAGAACTTTAACTGCTTATTATCAGCTGGATTCTGCTACCTTGTTTTAGATATCTGACCCAAAGTATAAAAGGCCAGAAAGTGCTTTTAACATTTAAGAATCATTTTAAAAACCGTGTACAGTATATTGGAAGGTTGCTTAGAATTACATTGATATTATTTTACCTACCACAAAAAAAGAGGAGGCAGATGGTTAACTGTGCTGTATAGAGTAGCCCACAGTCCCATTAAAGTTGCTTTTTCCTTGCTGCTACAGAAGGTGCTATGATGCCTGGCCAATAATTCTGTGAAATTCAATTCAGATCTATTCCCTGGCCTTAAAAGTGTGCCAAAAATGTTGTTCTACTGTGCATACACAAGTCTAAGTTTGCCAAGTAACAAATGGGAAAGGTAAATAGGATAAAAGCAAAAGAGAATGAGTGCAAAGTTCCAAAATTAATTGAAAATAAAGTCACCACACCAGAAGTATATAATCCAAAACAAATAATAGTAAGTAGAAGCTGGGGAGGGTCTCAGTTCACTCCAGTCTAAGGGTGCACTATACAAGCTAAAAATAGCAGTATACTGTGAGGTTCCCAAAAATAAAAAAAAAGTAGATACAAGTGCAAAATCCTTTATTAGGACATAGAAAAAAGCCTAACATGTTTATTTGGCCACTTACTCAAATAAAGCAAAGGCTTACTCATACTCATAGGCTGGTTGGTAAAAGAAAATAGTTAAACGAATGGCAGCACAACAGTCTGCTACTTTTTTCCCCGGGGCTAGATTATGTTTTTTTAAAAGGGGTGTGGTATGTGGGGTGCCTAAGATACTGGGACCCTCAGTGACATATTTTTCTTTAATGGGTAGAGATGACATCCATCTGCTTCCTGAGCAGTGGGGGCCTTATGTCTAAAATCAACCAGTGTAGCCAACATACCTTACATAAAATAAACACTCTGAACCAAGTTCTTGTGGAAGTAACTGTTAATTATGTAATCCCAGCCAAAGATATTGGGATTCGGGCAAGTTTTGGCCTTTTTCAGCAGGATTCCGATTCATCCAAGTGCCTAGCCGAACCGATTTCAAATCCATAAAATCACTTGACTTTTAGGCACACAAACAAGGAATTAGAATAACAAAAAACACTGATAGGTAAATGCAGTAAATCTTTTCAGGTCTCAAAGTGAAAAATACTCACCAGTTTAAGGAAGGGATCCAGGTGCACTGCCCTGAACCTTCAGCTGAGGGAGTGGATAACAGTATATAGAAATTGAGCAGGCACTTCTAGGAACCAATCTTCCAAGCAGACTTTTCAGTTAAAAAAGTATTTATTTATTGAAGAGCACTAGGACACAGCCTAACACGTTTCATATCAACTGGATACTTAATCATAAGCTGGCCTATGATTAAGTATCCTGTTGATACGAAACGCGTTAGGCTGTGTCCTAGTGCTCTTCAAAAAAAAAGTCTGCTTGGAAGATTGGTTCCTAGAAGTGCCTGCTCAATTTCTAAATACACACATTTTTTTAACTGCGCCCTGCGGACAGTTTTTTTCCCTTCCCTTTTTCCCTAATTTACATATGCAAATTAGGGTTCTGATTTGGTTTGGTATTTGGCAGAATCTTTCACAAAGGATTTGGCCTAATCCTTAAATAGTGGATTCGGTGCAAGGTAAAAACCTTGCCTCAGGGCATTTTACCAGGGCCGCTTAAAAAGCCTCTGGTAACTTTAAGGGGCAGATTCATTAAGGGTCGAATTTCGAAGTTAAAAATACTTCGAAATTCGACCCTCGAATTGAAATCCTTCGACTTCGAATATCGAAGTCGAAGGATTTAGCGCTAATCCTGCGATCGATCGATCGAAGGATTTTTCGTTCGATCGAACGATTAAATCCTTCGAATCGAACGATTCGAAGGATTTTAATCCAACGATCGAAGGAAAATCCTTCGATCAAAAAATCACAGGCAAGCCTATGGGGACCTTCCCCATAGGCTAACATTGACTTCGGTAGGTTTTACCTGCCGAAGTAGAGGGTCGAAGTTTTTTTTAAAGGGGAAGTACTTCGACTATCGAATGGTCGAATAGTCGAACGATCTTTCGTTCGATTCGTTCGATTTCGTTCGAATTCGAACGAATTTAACCAATTCGATGGTCGAAGTACCAAAAAAATACTTCGAAATTCGAATTTTTTTCATTCGAATCCTTCACTCGAGCTTAGTGAATCGGCCCCTAAGGGTTAGTTCACACTAGGAGATTCGGGAAAATTTGTCGCCTGGCGACTAATCGCCTCGACTTCTGGGCGACAATCTCCCCCAACTGCCTCCTCGTGTCTTCCCATCTGCTAAAATGAAAAGTCGCCTGCGCTAAAGCACACGCAGCGTTTTCCAAAGTTGCCTCACGAGGAAACTTTGGGCGACTTCGGAAAATGCTGCGTGTGCTTTAGCGCAGGCGACTTTTCATTCTAGTGGATGGGAAGACATGAGGAGGCAGTTCGGGGAGATTGTCGCCCAGAAGTCGAGGCGATTAGTCGCCAGGCGACAAAATCTCCCCGAATATCCTTGTGTGAACTAACCCTAAGAGCTGTGGTTTTTTTTGGGGGGGGGAGGGATGTGGCTGTTTTAGTGCATAGAGCTCAAATTCTATGTACTTAAAATGCCAGGGCCTATTCTGAACCTTAGTCTGGACCTGAACAGTAGTTTCCATCTGCCCTGATCTGTGCTCTGACTGTAGGGAAATTGTAACAATCCAGTTTGTACATGGAGAATTATTATTATTATTAACATGTATTTATATAGCGCCAACATATTGCGTAGCATACAGTGCCAATCTTATTATATGAAAGACAAGTTTATCAATTGCTTGCAATTCATCTTTTGCTCTGCATAACTAAATACATAAAAACCTGTAATCTCCTCTAGCAGGAGAGATTCTTCCATCATGAGAATTGTTGTCAACTGGAGCAGTCCCTTGGTAAGCACCTATAAGAAGATGCACTTCTGGGACTGTAGTGGCACAAGCTGTCTGAACAGATACAGCTCCCCAGGTCTTTCCTTATCTCTTCTATGTTGTGATTAGTGGCATAACTACTGGGGGGCTGTGTTTATAAGAGGCCTGACAGGCACCAGCAAGGGGGGTGGTTAGTGAAATGTGCATGGGAGGTTGAGCGATGCATTCATAGCCTACAGCTGCGCTCCCCCTTTGAACATATGCAGTGATTACTTGTTTAATTGCATTTATTTATACAGAGCAATTGAATTCTTATCAGGAGCCCTGTGCAATGAAGTGAATTGAGAAACTGTCCTTACATGGCAGTGTCCCACAAGCAGGGGTGATCCTGTCCCATCTACCACCTGAGGCATCTTGCTGCTCCCCCACGCACTCACCTTTATGCAAGAGTCCAATTTCCGGTTTGAGAACCAGAAATCTGTCTCTTAAATTAAAGGGGCGCCATTTAGCCCCTGGTAATTAGCAGGGTGCCACCGCCTGAGGCGAGTTTCTCGACCCTTCTAATATATTTTTTACAATGAGTTAATTGGGAATCATCTACTATGTGCCCTTGGATGCTTTTAGATGTCTGTTCTTCTATTTACATATTGGTTTTAATGCCCTGCCCCTCTTTTTCTATTGGCTAATTAATGTATTCTGGTGGGTTCAGGGTATGTATTTGGTATACCGATATGTGTTCTTGTACAGCCTATGAGTAAGTGCCTAGAGGCACGAAACGCGTAAGGCTATGTGTTGATTAACTTTGTGGCCTAAATAAAGTAGGGATGCACCGAATCCACTTTTTTGGATTCGGCCGAAACCCCGAATCTCTCGAAAGATTCGGCCGAATACCGAACCGAATCGTAACCCTAATTTGCATATGCAAATTAGGGGTGGGAAGGGGAAAACATTTTTTACTTCCTTGTTTTCTGACAAAAAGTCACGCAATTTCCCTCCTGCCCCTAATTTTCATATGCAAATTAGGATTCGACAGGCACTCACAGATCCCGCAAACAGGCTTGTAAAAGAACTGAGAGCTTTATTTTAGGGATGCACCGAATCCAGGATTCGGTTCGGGATTCTGCCTTTTTCAGCAGGATTCGGATTTGGCCGAATCCTTCTGCCCGGCCGAATCCCGAACCGAATCCTGGATTCGGTGCATCCCTAAAATAAAGTTCTCAGTTCTTTTACAAGCCTGTTTGTGGGATCTGTGAGTGCCTGTCGTATTTTCTTCTGAGTTTCTCAACTCGCCTCATTGGCTCAGCGCCCCTGCCCAAAAAGCTGCTCCTGGTAACTTTAAGAGACAAACTTCCGGTTTCAAACCCGTAAATGTGGCTCTTCGAGTGTAGAGAGCACAAGTGCACTCTCTATGCTACCGATGTGGACTCCCTGGCATTAAACAGGATCTCCCTGCTACTAATAGTAAAAGGCAGGTTCAGTGCCATATTCCTCAGTTCAAGAGAGGTAGTGGTTTTAGGTAATGGTGTAAGCACAGGGTTGCCACCTTTTCTGGAAAAAATACAGGCCTTCCTATATACTTATTTTTTTTCCCCTATTAATAACATTGGGATCAACCATCATTTTTACCGGCCAGGCCGGAAAAATATCTGCCAGGTGGTAATCCTAGTGTAGCATGTAGATAATCTCTCCGCAATCTGTCCTATTCCTGACGTGTAAATCGCATATGGTGAAGTACCGTCGGGATCATGCTCAAAGAGCCCCGCGGTTGTCTGTACTCACTGGAACGCTTATGTATGTGTGTCAAAAGAACAATCCGGTAGTCTCACTGCAGCGGTCTCCTAGGTGGATTCACTAATGTCGGTTCTTCCTATGCCGCTGGCGGGCCTGTGTGGAGCTTGCGATTGTGCTTACTTGATAACTGACCTGTGCTCCACACAGGCCCACCTGCAGCATAGGAGGAACCAACAGCAGTGAATCCACCTAGGAGACCACTCCAGTGAGACTACCGGATTGTTTTTTTGTCACGCGTACATAAGCGTTCCAGTGAGTACAGACAACCGCGGGGCTTTTTGAGCAAGATCCCGACGGTACTTCACCATATGCGATTTATTCTGCAGGGAACACGTCAGGAATAGGACAGATAAACGCTAAAGACATTACCTCTCTTGGACTGAGCAATATGGCACTCTAACATTAGCGCACTGAACCTGCCTTTTACTACAAGTTACATGCGGACAAGTGGGCCCGCTTTTTATTGGTGCTGCTTGATTATTTAATTTGGACTTGGTGCAGAGTTTTCCTACGTAACTTCCAGCGAATAATGTTGCTCTGGTTACACAGTTCATACATACTGGATAATATTGGGGCAGCAGGACCAGACTGGCAAATGGCAGAAAGGCTGCTGAAAGATGCCACAGACAATCACTATTTACTCTGTGGCACTTCTGGGCCTTACCAGAGAGAAGTCAGCGGATATAGAAAGAAAGAAACTTGTTGGAATGCAGTTTGGTCACATCTATAAAATACACGTGGCAAAAAGGTATGTAGAGACAGAGAACACGTAGAAGTGCAGAGGTGGGCATGTGCAGTGCAATGTCTCTTAAAGGGGTTGTTCATCTTTATGTTAACTTATAGTATGACATCGAGACAGATATTCTGAGACAATTTGCAATTGATTAGCATTTTTTATTATTTGTGGTTTTTAAGTTATTTAGCTTTTTTTTATTCTGCAGCTCTCCAATTTGCCGTTACAGTAAACTGGTTGCTAGGGTCTGAATTACCCTAGCAACCATGCACTGATTTGAATAAGAGACTAGAATATGAATAGGAGAGGCCTGAATATAAAGAGGAGCAATAACGATTAATGTGTAGCCTTACAGAGCATTTGTTTTTTAGATGGGGTCAGTGACCCCCATTTGAAAGTTGGAAATAGCCTTAAGAAGAATGCAAATAATTTAAAAACTATAAAAAAATAAAACCAATTTAGAAGTTGCTTAGAATAAGCGTTTTATAACATACTAAAAGTTATCCAACCCTTTAAATTCTTTGGTCCCTAGATATTACTGGACTACAACTACCAGCATGTTTTTTTTCCCCATTGCGCTTCTTTCACCTTCCATTATGCCTCTAGTCTAGTCTATAACAATGTTTCCATCCAGCTCATACCACGTGTTACATCTCTAATCAGACACATAAGCCTAAAGAATCTCTCTTCCAATTGCACTGAGCCAAGCACAAATCTTTCTCCAACTTGACAGTGACGTCCCCATTTATGGGCGGGCACTATCTCACAAGCCCAGCCTCTGACCAATGAAATGCGGTGACGTGGCCACGGCTGGCGTGTGAACAGTAGTCGGTGGGCGGAACTTCTGTCAGAGAGCCGGGTACCGGGGGTCAGAGGTGAAATCAGATCCAAGATGGCGGTAGCGAGGAGGTAAGAGTGAGCAGCCGATTGATTACTTTGGTAGTTGTCGCGTGCGTAAGCGGGCTTATGTGAGTGAAGTGTGAATGGGAAATATCTAGCGTTAAATAACATGGGGTGCGTAATCTATCGAATGAAATATGCAGGTTCCAAGCAGAGCAAGTGACATGATTTGTTATTATTGATATGTGTCCTTACAATGATTCCAATAGAGAAAATGCCCAGCGACCGGGCCGGTAAGTGCAAAAGATAAAAGGTGTAGAACACTGGGCTCATGGGCTTTTTATGGAGATCTCTGTAAGGAACGCGTGAACGTGACATGGAATAAAAGTAACAAATGGGGACATCGATCATTCAGAAGGAAGTGCAGCGCCCAGGAAAGACGAACAAAGTTGCACGTTGGCTTTCTGTGTGAGTGAGTGATAGCCTTCAGATCGCAAAGTATCAGGAACTCGGGCCTCTCAACCTGCTTCTCTTTTTAACATTGGCTGAACTGCCGCTCTCTGCATGACTGCAACAGGACTGCAGCTCACAGACGGTTTAGGGGTTCAGTTCAGCAGTAGTTGGGGGGGGGGGGGGTCAGGTCACCGTAAGATTGAAGGTCTCTATCCAGACAGAGGGATCAGGACTATGACTTGCAAGAAAGGTTGCCCTTCCTTCACTTACTATAGGGACGCTCCAGAAAGTGGGCCCATTCTTAACCCAGTAGCCACACACTGAAAATGTGCCCATCCTTTACTTAATGTATTGACACTCTAGAAAGTGTGCCTGTCCTTCACTTATAGTGACACTAAAGAAAGGTGCCCATTCTTAACCCAGTATAGCCACACTCCAGAGAGGATGCCTGTCCTCCAGTTAGTATAGTGGCACTCCAGAAAGGGTGCCCAATCTTCACTTATTATACAGGTAGTGATACACCAGAAAGTGTGCCCATCCTTTACTTAGTGTATGGACACGCTAGAAAGGGTTCCTGTCCTTAGCTTAGTCTAGTGACACTCCAGAAAGTGTGCCCATCCTTTAATTAGTATATTGACACTCTAGAAAATGTGCCTGTCCTTCACTTAGTATAGTGACACTCCAGAAAGGGTGCCCATTCTTAACCTAGTATAGCCACACTCCAGAAAGTGTGCCTGTCCTTCACTTAGTATAGTGACACTCCAGAAAGGGTGCCCATTCATAACCTAGTATAGTCACACTCCAGAAAGGGTGCCTGCCCTTCAGTTAGTATAGTGACACTCCAGAAAGGGTGCCTTTCCTTCATTTACTATAGGGATGTTCCAGTAAGTGTGTCCATTCATAACCTAGTATAGCCACACTCCAGAAATGGTGTCTGCCCTTCAGTTAGTATAGTGACACTCCAGAAAGTATACCTGTCCTTCACTTAGTATAGTGACACTCCAGAAAGGGTGCCTATCTTTCACCAAGTATATTAGGGACTTTCCAGAAAAGGTGCCCATCCTTCACTTAGTGTAGCCATGCCACTCTAAAAAGGGTGCCCCTCGTTCACCTTCATACACCAAAATGGGTGCCAATCCTTCACTTAGTATAGTATAGGTAAATGCTTGGGACCTGGGGTTTTCCAGATAAGGGATATTTCTATAATTTGGATCTCCATATCTAAAATCTACAAAAAAATTATTTAAACATTGAATAAACACAATAGGATTCTCCAATGTGGATTAAGTATAACTTATTTGCTATCAAATACAAGGTACTGTTTTAATATTTCAGAGAAAAAGGTAAACATTTCTAAAAATGTTTATTCTTTTCTTAAAATGGAGTCTATGGGAGATGGCCTTCCCTTAATTTGGCGGTTTCTGGATAACGTATCGTATCCTATACCTGTATAGGTTACAGAAAGCAGTATTGTTTGGATTTTCTGCACTGTTGATTCTGACTCTTTAAACAATGAAGCAAATACCAGCTGATTAACAGTGAAAAAGATTGCAATGTGTGGTGCGTTTTCAAGTGTTGGCTGTAGGAGAGCTGGCTTCTACAATTGTACAAGACTGAGAATCAGTAGTGACAATTAGTCCAATAATTTTTGCTCTTAGTTGCAATTCCATTTCTAAATACCTATAAATTTCTTTTCATATAAAAATAATTTTTTAACTAATGTGTAAGTTGCTTTCAGTTGCATGCACAAAAGAAATGTTTGGGTGACGTTTTTTAAACAGAGTAGTTTGGGGATCTTAGGGGTGGTTCCCCTTTAAGTTAACTTCTATTTTGTTATACAATGGCTAATTCTAAGCAACTTTACAATAAGCCTACTTTTTTCTTTTTTATGGTTTTTGAAGTATTTGCCTTCTTCTTCTGACTCTGTATAGCTTTCAAATGGGGGTCACTGACCCCTCCGAAAAACAAATGCTCTGTAAAGCTACAAATGTATTGTTATTGCCACTTTATATTGCTCATCTTTCTATTCAGACCCTCCTATATTCATATTCCAGCCTCTTATTCAAATCAGTACATTGTTGCTATGGTAATTTGGAACCTAGCAACCAGATTGCTGAAATAGTAAACTAGAGAGCTGCTGAATAAAAAGCCAAATAACTCAAACCACAGACATTAAAAAACTAAATCCAATTGCAAATTGTCTCCGAATATCACTCTACAGCATACTAAAAGTTAACTCAAAGGTTAACAACCCCTTTAAATGAACAGTTAGGAAATTAACAGTTAGGCCAGATGGACTCCAGCTTTTGGTTAAATGTTAGGCCAGATGGACTCCAGCTTTTGGTTAAATTTTACTTTTCCCCCCTACTTAAACTTTGCAAGAGATTTAGTTTAGCTGCAAAAGGCTAAATACCGATGTAAACATAATGGAAATGCTGCAGATGATGACAGTTCTTCTCTATATTTATGGCCCAATACAGTTTTTTCTTTTGCCACAGTTTATGGCATGCCTAATTGTTTTGGGATTTGGGTTATTTTTTTTTTTTTTTTTTCAATGGTTAAAGGCATTGAATTTTTTTCCACCTGCAATCCCCAGCACTTGGTGCCCACACTGCAGAGGCGCACACTGTTTTATTGCAGGTGTTTTGAGTTTTTCCATCAAAATATTGTTTGAAGGGTTTCCCAAAAAAGTATCGATATTAGGTATTTGCTGACCTCTATGTCAGAATACATAGTGATAACCCAAAATTCCCAAAAATCTTAGCACCTTAGAGCTTTGGTGAATAACATAAGCGTGAAATGTTTTCTTCCCTGGTGTATGGGGAGAATGATGCTGACTAGGTCATTTAAAATTCAGGGACACTTATACTCTGTGCAAGTTGTTGGACCGAACTAATTAAGAACATTACATATAAAATATATCCAGATGTCCACATGATCTCATAAACCTTTAAACCCTTTAAGAAACCAAAAAACAACTTACTGCCTTTCTTGGGAGAGCTACCTTTTGTTTGCCAAAAAGTTGTGCTTTTGGTACAAATGATCCATTCATACCAAGATGCATCCAGTTAATTTGACGCTGATAGTCAAAATATTTGTTGGGCTTACACACAACTCGTTTTTGTGCTGAAAGATATTCCTGGGTCCGTCACAGTAATGTTTGTTCTCCAGTTGAATTCGTCTGCACCATTCCACGTATAAACCCTGTGTTAACCTAACAATGCCTGTCCAATTCCCACCTTGCAATAGACGCCTCATCTGTAGCGGAACACCTGTAGGTGTGTACCATTAAAATGGGCTGGGCAAATTCTAGGAACTGAAAAGCCATCACACCTGTCTTGGCCGTCTATAGCCTAATTACAGTCTTTATTTTCCCTCTTCCAAACACAACTAGGCTTGCACCAAACCCTGGATTCCGTTCTGGATTCATTTGAATGCTATGATTTTTAATACACTTTATTGGGTTATACAGGATCCAAAACCTAGTGGTGGTCTGAGAAGCTGCAATTCTGACATTGCATTTCAACATGAGTCGCATTTCATTTCAATCGACAAATTAGGACTCAGGTCCCAAATTGTTAGGGAAGGATTGTTATTTGGTTAAGATATGGTATGCACCAAATCTATTGTTTATAGCTAAAGTACTGTACGTCAATAATCTTTATGAAATGTTGTATATTTGAAGCTGCTGTCATATGTATTCAGGCTTAGAGAACTTCATCAAGACACAGTAAAACCTTGCTTTACATATTTTTACCCTTTTCAGAAATGCTAGATCAGCGTATTCTTTACATTGATTCTCATATATATATTTATTTATTTAGCTATTTATCCTGCTGTGTAAAAAGTGCAGTGAAGGATTACAGGTGATGTTGCCTAGAGCAACCAATCGGCAATTCGATTTCAACAGTTAGAATACAAAAGCAAAGCTCTGCTTTTTACACAGCATGATGAATAGACCCCTAAAAGTCAGTGTTGCTTGGTTGTTGCAGGTAGTGATATTAAAGCTGGCCATACACGGATAGCTAGCAAAACAAGTGGATCTATGCTCAATTTAGTCACCCATGCAATAGCCCAAATGCGGTTGATCCAACTATTTTGAACCCAGCCAATGATTGGATCATAAGGGGTCCCCATATCTGTCAGGAGAGAACTGCATCAATTCTTAGATGTGGACCATTACCATCTGAATTTTCACGCCTGCCCAATTGACATCTTGCCAATTTTCATCCAGATATCAATCGGACAGGCTGATAAGCTGCTGATTTAATCTGAAGAGGCTGAGACAGCACCTTTTACAGCCCATGTATGGCCATCTATACATGGGAACTGTCTATGGACCCACTTAAGTGTTGGGTTCTGTGGCTGCCGTGTAGAGAGTTCCATAGGACTTAACTTTTAGTATGCTATAGAATAGCCAATTCTAAGCAAATGTTCAGAAGGTCTTCATTATTTTCCAGCTTTCAAATGGGGGTCACTGACTCCATTTATAAAAAGAAATGCTTTGTAATGCTACAAATGTATTATTGTTCCTACTTTTTATTGCTCCCCTTTCTATTCAAGCCCTCTCTTATCCATATTCCAGTATTTTATTTAAATCAGTGCATGGTTGCTAAGGTAATTTGCACCCTAGCAACCAGACTGCTGACATTGCAAACTGGAAAGCCAAATAACTCCGATCACAAATAATAAATAATGAAAACCAACTGCAAATTATCTCAGAAAATCACTCTACATCATACTAAAAGTTAACTCAAAGGTGAACAACCCCCCTTTAGTCACAACTGCATTTAGTAATTGGCCCTGTGCACCGTAATGGTTCTGTATCTATGGGCCATGGAGAGAAATTCAGAATAAAAGTTGTAATATTTTAATGTTTTTATCTGTTTTAGTCTGTTAAAAATGTGTGCATATTTATGCAAGGAACACTATTTGGGGTTCTGGTGTGCATATTTTACAGACAGTTCTCTCTTTCAGGCTGCTGGGGGCTGCTGTCGTATTCACTGTCTGTCTTATTCCTGCACTGACTGTTGATAGGAGCAACTTCAAGACATGTGACCAGAGCTCATTCTGCCAGTGAGTATTTGTGTAATCATATAATTTTTAGGTGCAATATTGAGCTTCCTTCTCAGAATTCCTTCTGCTTTGCATAATAGTGAGGGCAGACTCTCCTCAATCAAAATGCTTTTGTTTTTTCTTGTAATTGTTATGTGCCCGTTATATGTTATCTACAACTTCCACCCCCATTACACCTGAATATTAATATCTATTATACTTGTTTTTTCTGTTCTAAATTTAGTAAAGGAAGGATTTCAAAATATCTTAACTTTGCCTATATAGTTAAAATGTTGCAACTTGTGTTTCCTGACATATGGCGAAATGTTACTGTTCTACTTCACGGATACCTTTTGTTAAAGGAATTAACAAAAACATATATTTCATTGTTTGCTGCTTCCATTTAATACAGCATTTCAGCTGTGCATAAAATTAGGGATGCACCGAATCCAGGATTCGGCCTTTTTCAGCAGGATCCTTTTTCGGCCGAATCCTTCTGCCAGGGTGAACCGAATCCTAATTTGCATATGTAAATTAGGGGCAGGGAGGGAAATCACATGACTTTTTGTCACAAAACAAGGAAGTAAAAATGTTTTCCCCTTCCCACCCCTAATTTGCATATGCAAATTAGGGTTCGGATTCGGTTTGGTATTGGAATCCTTTGCAAAGGATTCGGGGGTTCGGCAGAATCCAAAAAAGTGGATTTGGTGCATCTCTACATAAAATCCATGTGCAGAAATAATGCCATTTATGGGGGGACATACTTTAAATTTAAATTATATCGGCTTAAAATTAACGTGAGATATTTATTTAAAAAAAAAAAAGCTACGATACATTTCGGTTAGCCCATTTGATGGAAAAACAGCCAACCTATAATTCTATCAGAGTAGAAAATACATGTTGATCTTTTAAACATTATTTGCATGGAAGCAAATGCTTCAGAGGTATTAATATGATTAAGTATCTAAGTGTTTGAAATAAGAAAGCTAGCAAAGACAAATGCACCAAAAGCATGGCAAATTTAAAACATACTTTTATAAAAACTGCGTATCCTAAGTATGCAGTACAATTTTTGAAGAAAAAAAACAAGTGTGGTATCAACCTAAAATAACACAATGGCTTAGAATAGAATGCTTTGTAACTAAGGGGAAAAATGTCTGTGTTCCCAAGAGATTAGAGGTTGATGTAAGGAAGTAGAAACATATTTTTACTAGATACAGTGTTCTACATATTTTTATGTGCAAACTGGAACCCAAATAGAAATCTAATAAATTACAACATGCATTGCTGATTTTATATTGAACAAACGCATAATTTGCTTTCCTTGCGATTATTTGTTAGAGAACTGAGAATAACACCTCGAGAAGGGGTAATTTGAATGTACACATCAGGGGTGTAACTTCAGAGGATGTAAACTGCAGCTGGGGCACAGGAGTTATAGGGCCTTCATTAGGCACAAATTCATATACAGTTTCAATAAATATTGTGAAAACTAAAATTATTTGCTGTGGGTCCCATTAACATCTAAATTTAAAAATGAAAAAAATTTGTTTTAGCTAATTGTACAGGCAACTCATTCTCAAGAAACTTGTATTCTGTTTACTATGGTTTCTCTGTTAACATAAAACTCCATCCCTATCACACACATTTCAGTTATTTAAGCAGAAAAAAATGGAATACAATGTTTTAGGGGAGTCCTAATGTTCCATTTTCCCCCTTCAGGCGGCAGCGGAGGCTGCAACCAGGGTTATCTTCCTACAGAGCTGCGCTGGGTAGCGCAAAGCTGAGTTCTGACAAACTAGAAGTTCAGCTCATTGATGATAAAAACCAGGTATGTACAGTGAGAAACAGGCTTTGAACAGAAAAAAAAAATTGATGTAATATTGTATAGCAAAAGCAATGTGGCTCTACAAACTTAAAAGTAATTAGGATGGCCCTGTATAAAAATTCTGCCAATTTTTTCAGGCCTCTCTTCTACTTGAAGTGTATGGTTTGGATGGAAACATGACCCGTATCAAAATTAATGAAATAAACCCACTGAAACCTCGTTATGAAGTTCCCGATGTATTGGTAGGGACGCCACTCCCCACAAAGTAAGTAAATCTTTCTTTTTTGTAGTTTGAGCCATTGTTTCAATTGCCATGGATTATGGATTGGAGTAAATCATTCATCTCTGCTTACTTAGTACATTACCGATCAGGTAGGGAAAAAACAGTGAGTTTGTTTAAAAATATCTACTCGTATTAAGCAAAATGCTATCTAAATTTAGACAGTCTCAGGTCTGAAATACTATAGGGTTATTTATCAAAGGTCCTGTTTTAGAGGTTTGTGAGGCTCTTACCTCTAATTTAAGAAAAAACTCGAATGTAAAAAACTGTTAGTGAATTTTGGGTGATGAACCCAAAAACTTGAATTAATAGACAGGTTTTAGCTGTAGTATTGTCGGATTTTAGCTATTTCCAGGTTTGGGGTATAATAAATCTTGAAAAAACTTGAGGTTTTACCATTCAGATCAAATAAAGTAGAACAGATCAGCCGATGTTCTGCCATTGACAGCAATTGTACATGCAGAGATATTATCGTCAGCCGACAGAAATCTTTTAACCTGTCCGATCGACCAAACGAACGATCTTCGCCGGACGAAAAATGTCGGGACTCTCCATACACGGTCGGAAAATCGTACGAATCCTCGATTCGTACGATCTGAACTTTGTGTCTATGGCCAGCTTTACTGAGAGGAGACGGCTATACTATGAGAACTGAGAACGCCTTCTGCAAGTATTTTAAATTAGGTCTGACGCTGTTATCCTGCATTTCTAGCATACACCTATACTGTGCACAATAATGTATAGAAATAAAAATGGCTCCCAGTTGGGAGAGAAGGTTGTGCTTAGGAAAACTTTGCACTTTTTACAATGGAAGGTAAAATAGACTGTGCAAACCATGCAGTTCGGTTAGGAGACATGTGCCCTAACTACATACATGTTTATGCAATTTTGAGTTTACATGTCCTTTAAAGGAAAAGGAAAGTAATTTTATACTTGGGGGGTGCTAAAAGTTAGGCACCCCCATAATTTATTTAGCTGACCTCTTGCTGCTTCTTCACTCTTCAAATTTCCCAGGGCAGACACATGTGCAGTAGAAATAAATAGCCAGATTTTTTTTTAAAGTTCGGCTTTCCGATCTACTGCGCATGTGAATAACATTCACATTCTTTAGGTGCAACTCTGCTGCACCTATTGACAGAGCATGTAGTGGGAAGCTTGGAGTTACCACCACTGTCCAGTGATATTGGTAGCACCAGGGTTTCCCCTGTGTGTCAGTAGGCACACTTGCACATTATTTACCTGGACAGGCATAATATTACTTGCTGTAAATGCACGCAAGTGCAAGGAACATCCATTTTTGTTGGGCTGCAGACATAAATGGGCCCTCATATGTTTGGTTTTCTATACAAGCCCGAGCAAGCTAGTGCCTTTTAAAGGAAAACTATACCCCTGAAATACCTAAGCAACAGTTTATATCCTATTAAGTGGCATATTAAAGAATCTTACCAAGCTGGAATATATATTTAAGTAAAAATTGCCCTTTTACATCTCTTGCCTTCAACTACCATTTAGTGATGGTCTGTGTGCTGCCTCAGAGATCACCTGACCAGAAATACTGCAGCTCTAACTAAAAGGAAGAGGTGTGGAAGCAAAAGACAGAACTCTGTCTGTTAACTGGCTCATGTGACCTAATGTATGGTTTGTTTGTGTGCACCTAGGATCCCAAGGGGCGGCCCTTATTTTTTTTTTAAAATGACACTTTTCTATTTAGGATTACCCAATGGCACATACTACTAAAAATATATTATGAACATAGTTTATTTACATGAAGCAGGGTTTTACATATGAGCTATTGTATGCAATATATTTTGATAGAGACCTATATTGTTTGAAGGTATAGTTTTTCTTTAACAGTGTAGACCTGTTCCTCTGAAGATGCCTCCTGAAGTTTTCCATCTTTTTGATTTATTTGTTGCTTATTCCCAACACGTGACCTGCTGCTGTCAATATGAGCTCAGGGATTGACTCACAATAAACTGTGTTTAAAAAACTACAACATTTGCAATTCAAGGTTGATTAGAAATCATTTCATTATATTGTTTATTATTTAGCAAAATCAGAGAATTGACTACAGTTCTAAATACTCGTGCGTTTAGACCAAAATAAATGTTTTGGAGACTTAATTGTGATGTTCTATACTTGGATTTACTTTTATACACTCTTTTGCTCCAAAGTTTGCAGGTAACAGGGCAGGATGACAACACTTTGGAACTCTCCCTGGGGGAAACAGGACACAAGTTGTTGGTGACTGGGACACCATTCCGCCTGGACATCTTATCAGGACAAGATTTGGTGCTTAGTGTTAATTCTCGAGGACTGCTTCACTTTGAGCATCTGAGGGAGAGGAAAGACACGTGAGTGACCATTTGGGATAGAGGGGTAATGTAGTCAGAATGGAGTGAGGTGAGTGCTAGTACTGTGGACAGGTGGTGGTTTATCACATGACCGATGTATTGAAGAACATCTTTAGCTGAATAATATGGGAACCATTCATTTCTTAACAGTGCTTAGTTTATAAGTAATTGCATTTGAAACCTGTTTCAGCACAAATCTAATGTGGTGGTACTTCTATATTGCTGCCTGTGAAGAAGTGTTTTTTGATAGTCAGAAAGCTATTTTGCAGTAAAATAATTTAAAAATAAACACCACTGTGTTTCAGAAGAGACAGACCCCCTCATCAGAAACAGCTGGAACTCGGTTAAAAAATCAGTTCCATGTTTATGATAATAATAATCTAATTTATAAAGTGTCAACATATTTTGCAGAGTTAGTTTTTAAAACATGCCGTATAATCTCTTTTGGGGAGCTTTTATTTTACTATGCATAAAATTTAGTGTATGCTTAATAATTCTCTCACAAATAGGGTTACATTTCTAATAGGATTAGTTATTTTGAAACTTTTCCTTACTGTGCCCATTAATGTAACTTTTTTCTGCTGCAAACTCAGCTGTGCTGTTATTGCAGCCAGTTCATGTTGCCATGTCAGTAGCTTTTTTCATTTAATAACTGAATTATCAGAAAACCATACTGAAAATGTTAATATTTATTAGAACTGTTCACATTTAAATAATAATTGGCATAGTTCAATTGTCTAGAATGCATGGTATTTTTTTCAGTAGTGGGCTTGCTTCTTTTCCTGGGATTTGAACTGAAATGTGTTTTTCTTTTCTTTTTTGCTTTTTGCTCTGTCCCCTCCCAATTTCTTTCTGCCCCCTCCTCTTGTCCCTCTCCTGTCCCCTGCCCCCTCATCTCCCAGTCTCTCCGCTAAAGTTAGTAGCGCTGTCGGTAACATGTGGCACAAAGTGAAGACTCTTTTCTCTAGGTAATCACTGGTGCTGCCTGCAACTTTAAACTCACTATGACTATCACCTTCTGCAAAGGGTCACATATAAATAAATGTAGAACAAGCATATCTTGATTTCTCACCACAGGAACCTGGGCACACGGGAAGAGACATCCAAGGGACCACGGTGTAGATTATTCAATATTAACGAGCTAGTCAATAGGAGGCTGTGTTATTTGACCCACATGATGCTTTACAAATCAACTCTGTAATTGTCATTTACACCACAATCTGATCACCCACTGTAGTGAAACCTAAAAAATATAGCTTAGTCAAACATCGTGATGCCTCTTTCTGAATTTAGATACCCAGCAAAATGTGTTACCCTTGCTGTTTCGGAATGCCGATAGGGGTCCCTGCATATGCAGATTGTTTGGTTATTTGATAGCATAGCCTTTAAGCCTGTTAATTTACCTTCTGAATCTATTAATCCTTCCTCTTCCTTTTGTCCTTGACTTTGGCCCTCCCATATATCCTACCTTCCCTGGTAGCACCATTCCTCAACCCTCCTCTTTGTTCGGCTTTTAGTGACACTGAGAAGAAAGATGTGCCGGCTGAAACTGATGAAGAAAACCCTGAAGAGGTGGAATCGGACAAAGAGGAAGAGAGCAAGAAGGTATGACCAAATACAGATAACGAGATTCATGAGATGTTGAAGAAATCTGCAAGAGAGCTGTCCAACAAGGACTGGCATTTTGAAGAAAGCCAACTAGATAAGGATATTGTAACAGCTGTATAAGATAAAGTAGAATAAAGAAACCACATAAAGAAGAAAAGATGTTTGAATTCGTTTAAAGGGAACACTTGCAAGTCAGCTCACGTCTTATGCCTATAAAGGGCACTTCATAAGTTCTTCTTGCTGTATTTTGTCCCATTTTCTTATTTTATTCTATCTTTAGGCAGTCGGACTGGGACACCAGGGGCCCACCATAAAACCTTAGACCAGGGGCCCACTCTCAGTACTAATATTCTTTATCTCCATCAACCTCTATTCTGCTAGTTTGTTTTCTTTACATACTATAATCTATTATTACATCTATTTAGCCTTTTTGTTCTTATAGAATAGGGAAAGGCCATGAAATAGGCCAAAAGTTTAGCAGCATGACACCTTGGCCCACCGGGAGTTTTCCTGGTATCCTGGTGTTCCAGTCTGTGGGGGGTTCTGTGCCCACCGGGGCTGCACCACATAAGGCCACCACAATCCCCAAGGGCCCCCTCCCCAGCCGCAAGGGACCCCACCCACCCCGCCAGTACGTACCTGCTTTACGAGCAATTATTTATGTGATCGGGGGGAGGTCAGAAGCACTGGCTGTTCAGATAGGGTCTGTGCCGGCGGGGCCCACCGGGTTTTTTCCTGGTGTCCTGCTGGCCTAGTCCTATGCTGTCTTTAGAGATGCGTACCCACCCCGCCAACACGTACCTGCTTTACGAGCAATTATTTATGTGATCGGGGGGAGGTCTGGAGCACTGGCTGTTCAGATAGGGTCTGTGCCGGCGGGGCCCACCGGGTTTTTTCCTGGTGTCCCACCTTTTCCTCCCAAGCCCACCTTTTCCTCCCAAGTAAGGTTAAGGTGAAGCACCAGTAACCTTTATGGCTTAATGGTTTTTTTATCTTTTATTAGCCTGAAGTTGATGAGCCTGGTATGTGGGATGAAACATTTAAAACCCATACAGACTCTAAACCCAATGGTGAGTATTTTTGTTTATGGTAGGAGTCCTCTACCTATATTATTTTAATCTAATTTTATCCTTATTTACCAACATTTAAATTACTACATCTCTACTGTAACCTTATATCTTAATCTCCGGAAGCCACGTTAGCTAAGGGATCTTTTGGATATCAAGTATCATTCATATCTAAATCTTTCATTGGTCATGTTCTTTGCTGCTTCTCGGCGGCTACAATTCAGTAGACTGTGTGAAGACAGGAGGCACGTTTTACAGTTACTAGTGATGTTTCATCCCCGTAAATACTGCAGTGGACAAACAATTTCTCAGTTTACAGTTACAATTTGCATCCAATTTTTATGGCATAATCAAGGAAAACCTAATTCTAAGTAACTTTCAAATAAAGTGAAGCCTCAATTTTACATGCCCCGATTTTACTTTTTCCCGCGTTTTACACAATTTTTAATGCAGTTCAGTGGGTAGTTTTCCCTTATTTTACATGTTTTCCTAGATATTGCAGCACAATTTTCTCCTGGTGTTCCCAAAATCTCTGTCCTCTTTAAATCTCATTTTTAGTGTCATTAAGAGGTTACATATTTTGGCCCTTTTCTGTCTGTAATTAGGCAAGCCCAATTAGTCTGCCCCTCTTACAGTCATGCACAAATCACTTATTGCTTGAGGCTGTACATGTGACTGTCAAAGGTCTTGCAAGTACCCCCCACAGTGTAACATTAATGTTGCAATACTTAACCCTTGTCAGTAACACAGTAAATATTTCAAATACTGACTCCTGTATGAGTATCCATATTGTACTTGAGGAGTAAGTTGCTTTAAAAGATTTGTACACCTTTAAATTAACTTTTAGTATGATGTAGAGCAGTGATCCCCAACCAGTAGCTCGTGAGCAACATGTTGCTCTTCAACCCCTTGGATGTTGTTCCCAGTGGCCTCCAAGCAGGTGCTTCTTTTTGAATTCCTGGTTTACAGGCAAGCTTTAATTGCATAAAAAAATGTATGCTTCCAAACAGAGCCTCCTGTTGGCTGCAAGTCCACATAGGGGCTACCAATACCCAATCACAGCCCTTATTTGGAAGCCCCAGAAACTTTTTGCATGCTTGTGTTGCTCTCCAACATTATTTTATACTTGAGTGTGGCTCATGGGTAAAAAAAATGTTGGGGACCCCTGATGTAGAGAGTGATATGCTGAGGCAATTTGCTTTTTTGGTTTTTTATTTGGCTTTTTATTCCATATCTCTCCAGTTTGCATTTTCAGCAATGTGGTTGCTAGGGTCCAAATTACCCTAGCAACCATGCATTGATTTGAAGAAGAGACTGAAATATGACTTGGAGAGGCCTGAATAGAAAGTTGAGTAATAACAAGTAAAAATACAGTCGTACAGAACATTTGTTTTTAGATGGGGTCAGTTACCCTCGTTTCAAAGCTGGAAAGAGGCAGAAGACAAATTATTCAAAAACTATAAAAAAAGAAAAAATGAGAAGCAATTGAAAATTTGCTTAGAATTCGCAATTCTATAAAATACTAAAAGATAACTTAAAGGTGACCCACCCTTTTAATACATTTATATTTTCCCAGTTTTGACACAATTTTCTCCAGGTACCCTAAAAAGAGTAATATGAGGGTTCTACTGTATAACGTTATTAAATATATTCAATATTTATGCATATATAGAAATGTAATTGCTTTCAAAACCGTGAAAACCTGCACTGCTGGTTCTGACTCTTGAATCAATGTCCTCCAGCTAAGACTCCAAATCCCACTGGGCATTGCATGCTTTTTCAAAATCTCTTACTGCAAGAGTTCACATCAGCAGTACAGCAAATAGACACCAATAATAAAATATAGTAAAAAAAAAAGTTTTAAATTGATGACTCTTAAACCAGTGTTACATTTTAATGTATATTGTGATGGCCTTTCTTCCAGCCCTAATATCACAAGAGAATACCACCCTCAGTCAGAAATGATTCTTGCCTGCCCACACAAAAAAACAAACAAAGCAAATATTAATTTGGATGTAAATTATAATTTGTAATGTGTATTACCTTGATGTTTGTCAGTTGTGTTTTACTATGTGAACAAATTAAATGTTATATGCTGCATACCACACTTGCAATTGTAACTGAAAAATAATAATTATTATAAGAGTCAAATTCATTCTTCAGGCTTTTCTGTGCATTTATAAAGTACATTCTATAAATAATTTTTTTTTTTTAATATATAAATAACAGGACCATCCTCTGTGGGCTTGGATTTCTCTCTTCCTGGATTTGAAAATGTTTATGGTATTCCAGAACATGCTGATAACATGAAATTACGAACTACAGAGTAAGACCTCTCCCTCCCTCCCTCCATCTGATTTTGTGCTTTCCTGTTTCATTTGGAAATGCTTTTCACAAACCTCTCATTATAAAACTTTCATTCTCTTAGGGGAACAGATCCATATCGTCTCTACAATTTGGACGTCTTTCAGTATGAGCTGTACAACACCATGGCGCTCTATGGCTCCGTGCCTCTTCTGTTGGCTCACAATGTTAAACGTACCCTTGGCATCTTCTGGCTGAATGCAGCTGAGACTTGGGTTGATATCAGCTCCAACATAGCTGGAAAGGTAACATAAAACATACTGAGTTCATACTAAAACATATTCAATTGAACCCTTACAAAATGCTTTACAAAATTATCTAGAAAATTCTCCAGAACTGCCTCCACTTCTTATGCATGACTGAAGTTTGCGAGTTGAAGCCAGTAGAACTTGTACGCTGTGTTTGCTAAAGTGCACAGTCCTATTAGTGTATATAAAAAAAAACAGTTATCATACCGTAGTAGGGGCCTCAGAGCCACATATTTATTTATTTATTATCCCCGCCAATTTCCCCCCCCCCAGCAGTTTTTTTTTTTCTGGGGAGAACACTGTTAATGTCTTGATTGTTTGGCAGTTCTCATTTTACTACAGTATCAATTTTGTTACCTTACTATTTTATGAAAGTAACATTCAAAATATATATATATATATATATATATATATATATATATATATATATATATATATATATATATATATATATATATATATATATATATATATATTAACCTTGTATATGTTTATATTTTCCATATTCCCTTTTAAGATGCTCATTTTGTATGGAAAATAATCCAATACTCTACTTAAAACTCTGTACTATTTTTATAATGTTTCCATTTATAACAAGTACGGGTGCACCGAAGCCAGGATTCGGCCGAATCCTAATTTGCATATGCATATTAGGTGCGGGAGGGAAATCTTATGACTTTTTGTCACAATACAAGGAAGTAACAAATGTTTCCCCTTCCCACCCCTGATTTGCATATGCAAATTAGGATTTGGTTCTGTATTCGTCAAATCTTTTGGGGGGGTTTGGGCCGAATCCAAAATAGTGGATTCGGTGCATCCCTAATTAACAAGACTATACACTTGGCTGCTCAGCCAGCTTTCTGCCCAAGTGCCCTAGTTTTCTGCCCCAGTGTAAATCTTAGATCAACAGGCTAAAGGTGTTGCTTTGTTGTTTTCTATTCCAGACCCTTTTTGGGAAGATGTTGCAGTACATGCAAGGAGGTGGGGAGACCCCCCAAACAGATGTTCGCTGGATGTCAGAGAGTGGAATCATTGATGTGTTTTTGCTCCTTGGGCCTTCTCCTTTTGATATCTTCAAACAGTATGCCAGCCTTACAGGTGTGTAGAATTGCATGTGAATATGGACAAATTGACAGGGTGCCCCAGCATTTGCTATATAAGGAAGCGTTAAGAGCATAATTAAATAATTGTACACCATTTTTTTTTTTATTTAGCTTCCATAATGAATTGGTGTTTCATTCTAGAACACTAATGAGCTTAGCTGTTCATAATCAGCTCTGTAGTGAATTCCTGGTTTAAGTCCTTTGACACTGAGAGTTGGAAGACTCATGCAGAATGCTATAAAAACAAATCTTGATTTACCTTTTTAACTCCTTTACACCTAGGCTGTGAGACCTCTTCTGTGGTACAAATATCTAGACCGTGTTATCCTGTGTTCCACTCTTTAGTAAACTGTTCACCATTTAATTTAAATAATTTCACCAGAAATGTTTAATTTATCTCTTGCAATGTCTATGTTGTCATGTCCCAGGTACCCAGGCTCTGCCACCATACTTCTCTTTGGGCTACCACCAGTGCAGATGGAATTACAATGATGAAGAGGATGTGCGTAATGTTGATGCTGGCTTTGATGAATATGATCTACCATATGATGTTATCTGGCTGGATATAGAGCATGCTGATGGGAAAAGATACTTTACATGGGATCCCCACAAGTTTCCCAATCCTCGTGATATGCTGAGCGGTTTGAAAGAAAAGAGGCGCAAGGTAAAACTTGCTAGCTTTGAAAAAAAAGAGCACATTTTTAGCATTTAAACAGACTTGTATCATACTAGTTCTCGAACAAGAGAAAAGCAAATAATTGGATAAAAACATTTAGTGGAAGGGCACACGGAGTGTAGGCTCCACTGCTCTCAGCCTGTGGAGATGTGGCATGGGCAGATCATTTCTCTCAGCCTGCAAAAAATACATTCATCTTAACCTCTCTTGTTTAAAATGGGGCACGTAGCTGATCTGCTTCTCCAAAAAAAAAAAAGATCAGAGCAGCAGAACCTAAACGCACCGTAGGCACTTAAGGTATTCTATTATATGTCTTTCTGTATACTTGTCCTAATTCTGCTATTTTCTTTCACTTTTGGCAGATGGTTGCTATTGTTGATCCTCACATTAAAATAGACAGTGGTTACCGGGTTCACAATGAGATTCGAGCCCAGAATTTGTACATTAAGACCAAGGATGGGAGTGATTATGAAGGTTGGTGCTGGCCAGGTAAGCAGTATAAAAGAGATAATTTAGGCGGTGGTAATGTGTAATTAACATTTTACAATTATTGTTACACTTGAAGTACCATTCTCTATCCATTAATATATTTTAAACATTTACAAATATCTGTAGTTTTGAGATTCTGACTATTTACTTTAAATAGAAGAAAATGCTACTGGTCAATTCAATGATTTTTGTATGGGTAATAGTTTGATTCCACATTCAAAAAGTACAAAGGAAAAATGTACTTGTTAAACCTAAGTTTATATATTACATGGAAACAAATATCCCCGTTTTCTAACTTAATCTCATTCAGTTGGGATATAGAGAGATATAGAGTTTGAGAGATCTAGAGAGGCAAATTTACTTACCTTCGAAGTTTCGGCAGCATTGGCATTGCCACTCTTCGCCAGGCAAAGTTTCGTCAGGGCGCCGCTAATTCAATTAAATCCAAAGTTGCACTCAGGGAGGCGAAAGGTAGCGAAGTTGCGCTACTGTTAATTCATCAAGCAAAGTGAAGTTACGCTAGCGATGCCTAATTTGCATACGGCGCCAAGTTAAAGTACAATGGACGTATATGTAGCAGCAAATACATTACACTACACAAGCCCAGGGAAGCTTCATAAAATAAGAGTTGTTATTTTGTCCTATACATGTGCCCACTGTATAGTTTAGGTCCCATATTTTAGGAAATGTAGGGGGGAAGGAGGGTACCCAAAAAAAAAGTATGGTATTTTTCAGCCCATCACCCTTAAAAAAGTAAGACGCCAGCGTTTTTTGGGACTTTTTTTGAAGCAAGCCCTACTGTATTGCACTTCGCTTGGTTTGAGGTGGCGAAGGAAAGTCTGGCGCGAGAGGTAATGTTCAGTAAAATCCGCAAGTTAGTGAATTAGCGTATTTACATCCCTTCGCCATATCGCAACTTCACCTTGCATAAGGGTGCGAAGTAGCGCTAGATTAAGTCCACTTCGCTAGTGAATTTACGCCAGCGCCCGTTAGTAAATCTGTGAAGTAACGAAATTATGTCACGCTGGCGAATTTTCGCTGGCGTTAGCCACTTCGCCCTTTAGTAAATTTGCCCCAGAGAGAGAGCGATGGAGATGTATAAATAGATATATATAGATAGATAAATGGATAGATAAATAGAGATGGTTAGATAGATATTAGATGGATAGCTACATATTAGATTGATAGATATATATTAGATAGATGGATAGATCTAGCTAGATAGATATTAGATGGATTCACTCTCTCCTTTCTCCTTCACTTTATTCCATGGACTTGAAGTCCTTCTGCTTTCCAGAGAATTTGTGCACCACTTGCAATGGAAGGCAGAGAAACTTCAAGCCATAAACTTCAGCATGGCAAGAGAGGGGTTGAATAAGTTAATTCAAACAGCAATAAGGATATGTAAATTCTAAGTTGATTGGATGTGTTACGAATCAATAAGAATTCTGTATTGTTCATTCTGGTATAAAAACAATGCTAATGCTTTTCCTCTGCTCATCTAGGATCTGCTGCTTACCCTGATTTCACCAACCCTGAAATGAGAAAGTGGTGGGCCAGTATGTTTTCTTATGACAAATATGAGGTACGATCAATATGTTCTATGAATTCAATACATTAACTTGATTCAAACCCATATTCTGAGACTTTGATATGTATGTTCAAACAGTTTATTCAGACAATTCATTAGGATTTGTTTTTCCTACAGGGGTCTATGGACAATCTATTTGTCTGGAACGATATGAATGAGCCTTCTGTATTCAATGGTCCAGAAGTCACTATGCATAAAGATGCTCTTCACTGGGGTGGCTGGGAACACAGAGATGTGCATAATTTGTATGGTCTTTATGTGGTTAGTGCATTACTTGTTACTTCAAGGAAAAAGAGAACTAATCTTGATTACAGCACTAATCGTTGGCTGAAGCAAGCATGCACAAGCAGGCCTCACTAGAATATGGAAGCAAGCTATAGTTTGTTTTGGTTATAATTATCATGTGTAATTATGTGTAGCTTTTTATTTTAGTATTTGACCCTATTGTTTCTCCTAAACTTTGTTATCCAGCTCATCTGTATTTCTATTGAAAAACTCCATCTACTAGATGTCTTTCATGATCATCATCATGGTTATCATTATTTGTTTATATAGTACTTGCAAGTTTCACAGCCCTCTCCAATAGCTTAGAAAAAACACAGGGTCTTACAGCAAATAAAAAACAAGGGTTGTTGCGGCTCGGTCTTTGCCTGTCAAGTCATCTATACAGCCCCTCCCACCTGCTGGTGGCTTCTTGAGTGTGCAACTGCGGTAAGCTAATGGTTAGCTTACCGCGGTCACACACTCTGGAAGCAGCCAGCAGGTGTGGGGGCTGTGTAGACTTCCCAGGAGTGATAGGCAAGACCAAGCCGTAGCAAGATGATCCATCATGTTCCTTACCGCGGTTCCACACTCAAGACAAGAGAGGGAAGATCAACATGGAGCTTCAGAAACAGAAGTCACATAAAACATTTGGGAACACTAGCATTTAATAGGGCTATTCAGTGTTTCATTTATTTCAAAGTAGGCCTACACATACACACTGCACTTCTTTTAATTGTATTCTGTTGTTGTAACCGTTATAATTAAAAAAAGGTTAAAGCTATTAAAAGTTTATAAGCTGTCTTATGTTTTGCGGATCCAGACTACTTTTCTTTAGTGGAAGAGGGAGCAAAATGGCTCTTTTGATAATAAAGGTTGCTGACCCCTGGGTTAGAGTATAAAAATATGATCAGAGGACCCTGCTCTCAGGAGTTTGCAGTAAAGGTTGAGGGCACAATTGACAAAAGGTTGTTAAAAATAAACAATCATGAGTTTAGTTAAGATGAGGACTTCCTGGAAAAAACGAATATATTAGGTGGAATGTCTATTCTCTTCTCTTACAGCAAAGAGCTACGACAGAAGGTCTGATCCAGCGTTCTGGGGGTAAAGAGAGACCATTTGTGTTGACGAGGGCTTTCTTTGCTGGTTCACAGCGCTATGGTAAGAGGCAAGGAGCAAGTAACTCTGCAATATAGTAGTATTTGTGTGGGACAGTTCAATTAATAAATCATTTGTTCTCTGTCAGGTGCTGTTTGGACAGGTGATAATGCTGCAGAATGGGATCATTTGAAAATTTCCATCCCCATGTGCCTTAGTTTGTCCCTGGTTGGCATATCTTTCTGTGGAGGTTTGTATTAACCTGTACCTATTCTGGTATAACTGATGCATGTTACACATCTTTTTTCCCCAATTGCTTCTTATTTGCTCAGTTTTTCTGTCATTATCATCTTTTTCCTGCTGTTTTCATTTCTGTTTAAAATGTGTCTCTTGCCATTTATTCTTTTCTTATTCATTACAATTTTATACCCTTCCCCATATACAAATTTATACACTGCTCTCATTTCTCCTCTCTAGCATCTATCGACTCCACTCTCCTTTGCTAACTCATTCTCATTGTTTCTAGCTGATGTAGGAGGATTTTTCAAGAGCCCAGAGACAGAGTTGCTGGTGCGCTGGTACCAAGCTGGGGCATATCAGCCATTTTTCCGTGCGCATGCTCATTTGGACACACCTCGAAGGGAGCCTTGGTTGCATGGAGATGATAATATGGCCGTGATACGTGATGTTCTCCGTCAGCGCTATACCCTCCTTCCGTTCTGGTACACTCTTTTCTACAAAGCACTAAGTGAAGGCGAGCCTGTCATGAGGTAAGACACACAGATGGGTATATATTGAAAGGTTGGTGAGACATCCATAAAGTATTTGGGGGATATATAAAGAATGCTTGCATGTGTATTGAAAAATAAAATCATGGCAGAATTGGGAGCTGGGCAAAAAAGACTTGCACAATCTCCCTCTTTGGCCCAACAGGTAACTTTTAGGCAATTTAACCTCCCACTTGGTCAGTACAGGCTCAGTTTTTTGTAATTTATTGAATATATCCTTTCAGCAGATAATTAGTGGCCAAACGGAATTATCAACAAACTACCAGTAAATAATTAATATTATTGACCCTTAGCTGCAACTTCATTACTTGGACTCCTAACAGCTGAGTGTAGAGAAGGTGCCTGTTTCAGTAATGAATATATTAAGGATGCACCGAATCCAGCATGCTGTTTGGAATTCAGAGAAGATTCTGCCTTTTCCAGCAGGATTGAGATTCAGCCAAATCCAATGGCCTGGCTGAACCAAGTTAGAATCCAAAAATTCACTTTTCGTCACACAAACAAGGAAGTAAAAAAAATGTAAGCATGCACTGAGCACACTGTTCTTTCCCCCTAATTTACATATGCAAATTAGGGTTCTGATTCAGTATTCGGCTGCATCTTTCACAAAGGATTCGGGATTCGCCCAAATCCTAAAATAGTGTATTCAATGCATCCCTAAAAAATTGAAAAAATTGAACAGGTTATTGCTGCTCATGAATATCCTTCTTGGACTAAAATTTATGGGTAGGTGTGCTTCTTTGCTAAGGTTGTAAAATGATCAGAGCTTGATTTAGCTACCAAAGTCGTGGGCCAAATTTCTCTGATCCAGTTGTTTGGTCTCTGGCAAATTTTTTATCCTATAGTGCAGTGGTCCCCAACCTTTTTTACACATAAGCCAGATTCAAATTTAAAAAGAGTTGGGGAGCAACACAAGCATGAAAAAAGTCCCTGGGGATGCCAAATTAGGCTTGCGATTGGCTATTTGGTAGCCCCTTTGTGGACTGGCAGCCTGCAGGAGTCTCTGGTAATACACCTGGCTTTTATGCAACCAAAACTTGCCTTCAATCCAGGAATTCAAAAATAAGCACCTGCTTTGAGGCCACTGGGAGCAATATCCAGTGGGTTGGGGAGTAACATGTTGCTCACGACCCACTGGTTGGGGATCACTGCTATAGAGCGTTCATGTAGAGACATAGGTAGATGACCTTGCCGAATATAATATCTTACTGCAATTTTTAATTTTCTTCAGCTTTTCTTCTGATATTCACTGCATATGTATAGGAAGAAAAATTGGTCAATTTTATAAAACACCTACCCATATGTATGTTGTGTGTTTGAATGCTTAATGTACAGAAAGGAAATGCAGGAATCCTTATGGGGTATTTGCTTCTTTTTTTGCCCTAGGCCACTTTGGGTGGAATTCCCCTCAGATGTTTCCACTTTTGCTATGGACAGTCAGTATATGTTGGGTAAGAAATGTGTCCTTTTGTGGTATGGCTGGTTTTGTTTCAGCCAAACCCTATGATGCTGAATTCTCCTATACAGTGGAATACCAGGTGGCATTTTCCGACTCCCCTCTACAGTTGTTTAATGTTTTTCACACATTATAGGAATCTGGTCCTCCCATTATCTTTCGTGTGATATGTGCACAGCATTACATTTTCCCAGGTGTTATTCAGTATGCACCTGTCTAGCATAAGTCCAATTAATAGGATTTTAGTTGTCAATTTGTTCTGCCCCATGTTTCAATACTCTTCTGTATGTCTATTTTTAATGGCATTTATTTATTAAACAGAACTAATGTGGAAAGGGTTCTTTTTAACTTTACTCTGAACACCTGGAACTGGTGGATGTCCAAATACTTCTCATTATTGCCCCCTTGTGACTGCAGATTACATGTAATATTCAAAGTGTATAAATCAGAAGAATACACAAAAGCAAGCACAATCTAACCCCCTCTTGGCTCATAACATGCCCTTTTAATTTAGAAGGCATTTTAATTATGTCTACATAATGTACTCTACATCACATCAACTTAAAAAGTCTATCACAATAAGTAAGTATAATTTTTCCAATTCCCAGGTTCTGCTTTGCTAGTACGTCCAGTTACAGAGGCCAAGGCTAGAGGAGTGCAGGTTTATCTACCAGGAGATGGAGAGGTATGAGAACGATTATAGTTGGCAAGGGTTAAAATGTATATTTATTTTAACACTTGTTCCCCTTATTAAAAAAAAAAGTCATTAGCAGATTCCTCCTCTTAAGCATTTTCATTCTCCAGGTATGGTATGATGTACACTCCTATCAGAGATATGAGGCACCACAGACCTTCTACCTTCCAGTAACCATGAACTCCGTGAGTATGAGGAACAGAGTGTGTCCTGTTCTAAAATAATGTATATTTAATACAGTAGGTGTGTATTGGCATCAAACATTGGTGGAGTGTAAAGAAAACTAAATAAACAGGTGGGGGCAGAACTTATTAAAGGAGGTTGGTTAGTGGTCCTCCAAGAAGAGAGGTCATGTTGAAGTAAAAGACTTATGTTCTCTACTTTAAACTAGGGTTATCTGTTGCCTTGATAAGGGCAGAGACACGCTCAGATTCGGGCAAATTAGTCGCCCAGTGACATCTCCTCTTCTTCGGGCCGACTAATCTCCCAAAACTGCCTCCCGCCAGCTAGAATGTAAATCATTGGCGGGATGGCACTCTGAGCGCTTTGTTTTCTAAAGTCGCCCGAAGTTGCCTGGTGAGGAAACTTCGGGCGACTTCGGAAAACTAATTTCTCTGAGTGCCATCCCGCCAGCGATTTAGATTCTAGCCGGCAGGAGTCGGTTCGGGGAGATTAGCTGCCCAGAAGAAGAGGCGATTTATCACTAGGCAACTAAATCTCCCAGAATCTGAGTGTGTGTCTCTGCCCTAAGGCTGTAGTGTTTGCAAAAATGTAAACTGCTTAGTTCGATATGTTACATAAGTCACACAAACTTCAAGTAAATTGGTTCCTAATAAAAGTGCATGTGGAATAAAGTTAATAAGGCCACAGATTTGAAATCAAATATATATTTTTTCCTTAACTAAACCTATCTCTGTATAAGTTTTTCTCTCTTTCATGCTCGTATTTACGCTTTCATGTTTGTAGATTCCAGTGTATCAGCGAGGAGGATCCATAATCCCTCGAAAGGATCGCCCACGGCGTACCTCAGATTGTATGCAGGACGACCCATTCACGTTATATGTGGCCTTGAATTTACAGGTCAGAGCTCACTTCCCATCTTGCCATATCTCAGAACTAACATTTTAGAAATACCTTGTTTATATATCTAAATATTCCTGTATAACTTTTATGTGATATCTTCCTTCCTGATTAACCATGGAAGCCTGCAAAAAAGAAAATATTCCTTCTGAACAGCTTCTTCTTTTTTTTTTCCTTCTCACTACTTATTAAACATGCAGGGTGAGGCACGAGGAGAGCTGTTCTTGGATGATGGTCACAGTTTCAACTACGAACAGAATGAGTTCTTGTTTAGAGAATTTAACTACAGTCAAGGAAAGTTGACAGCAAGGTGAGGAGTTGTGACATGTTTTTATTTTTTAAAACCATGAAATACAGTGCAAAGAAAACCGGACTCTTTATCCCTTACTGCCAGAGGATTCGGGAGCTTTGCTCAGTTCTATTGCCAGATGATTACATTGCAAGGCCAACATGACAACCAGAGCTTGGCCATGCCAGCCAGGAGCCCTATGCAACCTCTCTCCATGCTCACCCCCTTGCTTGAGAGCATGAGTGATCATGCATGAGCACACTAGAGATGGCAGCAGGGATTGGGGGCGGAGAGATGATGGAGCAGGAGCGTTGCAGGCAGTGAGCGACTGGTACTGGAGGCTTTGGACTATGGGAATGCAAGCAACAGGAATGTGCCCAGTGCTCCACCATCGTTGCTCCCTAGGCTTTTCTGCCAACCCCTAGTTCTGGCCCTGATGAGAACCCCTTGCCTGAGAACCCCAGGGGGCTGTCGTCGTTGCTGCAGAGGAGGCAAAAGCCATTGATGCAGAGAGGAATATCTGTCTGTGTAAGAACATAGCTACTACGTTCTTGGCAGATAGAACCTTTGCTTGCCAGCATGTGTGAGTCATGTTATTGGCAGGCAAAGGTCTAAAGGAAGACAAACTTCTATCAAGAAATACACTGAAACATATTGAGAGAGTGACCTGATTTTTAAAAACCTAGTGGAAAAAAAGTACATATAACTGAAGTGAGCCTTGCTTTCTGTTATTACAGTTCTCTGGACCCTAGTGGTGTGTTTAAGACTCCTAGTTGGATAGAGAGAATTGTCATCATTGGAGCAACAAAGCCATCAAGCATAACACTGAGCCTACAAGGTGAGTTTCTGATTCATTTATAGAAAACTTGATGACCAGAGTTGCTATGATCAACAATCTTGGCAACGAGAAAGCACTATACGGATGACTTCTAAGTGCTGCATGTATTTCTGAAGATGAACATGCTAATTTCTAATTGTGGTAAGAGTTTTCTCAGGTGGAAGTTGTGCAGTTCTGTAGAAATGGATGGGTATAATTGTCTATTTGTTTTGCTTTGCAAGACCTTAGTTTTTCCAAACAATTAAACCAGTTAAAGTGCTTTACATGTATTTAATTGTTTTTTAAGATGTCTATACACAAGTACAGCTGCTCAGTTGGTTAGGTTGCCAATCAAACTGATTGTTGACCAGGGACCACCGCTGCGGGAGTACAGGACGCGTTGAACAGGCACCGTATCAACTCTCCAGTGCAGTCCTCCCCATTGTGATTTCCAAACTGTATGATAGATATACGACCAATTTTCAGACAGATATTGGTTAGGCAAGCAGTCCCGAACACCCCATATGTAGGCTGTATTGCAGCTTTTATTAGCATATGTATGATCAGCGTTACCCTGGACTGGTAAAAAAAAATGTTTGCTTTTCAGAAATAGTATTATAGATGAGCTATTGTACAGTCATGGGACAGCCTTTCAAGTTGAACAAGTCAAATAAAAAAACCCCAATAATGGGTATGGTCTGTAAAATACAATGATTTACTTATCGCAGGGGTCAAATGCCAGCCATAGGTTTCTATAGGACTGTACATAGAAAACTTTTCTCATAAAATAAATTTATTTCCAAGAAATGTTTTAAATGTAGTTGCTGGATAAAAAGATACAGATTTTAAATGTCCGTACAATATTTTTCTTCCTACAGGTGGCTCAGAAAGTTCTCTTGAATTTGAATACGACCAGTCTACATCTGTTATAACTGTACGGAAACCTGGAGTTAATATTGCATCAGATTTTACAGTGTCACTGCGATAACATCACAGATCATGCATGCCCTGAGAAGAGGGGTAAAGGAGGGCCAGCCACTTACCAAATTTGAGGGAGTGGGTAGCAGATGTTATCCTTGGACCAAATGTGAGATTTAATCCAGTGTGTGTGTGTTTAGGAGATGTGTGTCTGTGTGAGTGTATATATGTTTGACTGTGTGTGACTACACACCAGTCACTGCACTTATGGTGTGTGTGTGCGTGTTTAGTTGGATCATGCACTGTGTCTGCACCCCACTGAACAATGGCTTGGGGTCTGAAATTGGAGCCTCTCCAACGAGTTCAATGTCTACAGCTAGTCCTTATGTCTCCCTTAGTATGCCTTCCCTTCCCTCCTCAACTGTCTCGTGCCACTGGTCAACCGGAATCAGATTGTTTTTACCAAAGTATCAAATGTGAGAAGAGGAGGTGGCCATCTTTGCTTGACACAACAAGATTTCAACTTCTCAGGGCTGCAGCCTGTGAAAGCAAGTTTAGAACTGTATAAAAAGGGTTTGTTAGAAGCAAGAATAGGAGACCTAACCTCTAACAAAGCAAGTCTTCTCTCTCCCCATGGGGACTGCTGTGTAAAGTGATGAAATTTGCGGTTATGATACAGTCTGTATCCTCCAGTCAAGTATCCTTAATGTGCTGTGAAGGGGGATTCATCATTGAAATCAAATTTTTTTTTTTGTACAATCTCCTCATTTCCTGAACCCTTCATGCATTTGACCTAAAACATTTTGATAAAATGAGAATAAAGACCTGAAATTATATATGTTTTGAATGTTGCTCTAAATGTATATTTTTGTTCTTCTTGTACTGACTGTATTGTGTAATACAAAGTTTCTTGTCTCCTTGTGCTACCAGAACAACTGATCCCATGTAACAAAAAAGGAGAAACTGCAATGTGAATTAGGGATGCACCGAATCCAGAATTCGGCCTTTTTCAGCAGGATTCGGATTCGTCCGAATTGTTCTGCCAGGCTGAACCAAACCTTAATTTGCATATGCAAATTAGAGGCAGGGAGGGAAATCGCGTGACTTTTTATCACAAAACAAGGAAGTAAAAACTGTTTTCCCCTTCCCACCTGCAAATGCAAATTCTGATTCAGTTTGGTATTCGGCCGAATCTTTCACGAAGGATTCTGGGGTTCAGCCGAATCCAAAATAGTGGATTTGGTGCATCCCTAGTGTGAATATGTTTAAACTAAAAAAATAAATAATATTCACAGTGCAGAAATACACAAAATGGGTAATTTACGAACCCTGGGGGCACAAGTGCAAGAGACTGACACATGCTAGAGGTGCCTGAGAATTAAGATAAATTTGGTTTAGTGGAGAAGGTCGCGGGTTACTAACCTATTGCTGTCTTGGTGTAGAGTCCTGCAGGGGGTAGGCTACCTCCAAAAAAAAAAAAAAAAAAAAAAAGCAGGTAACCTGCAGGTTGTGGGTAAGACTTTTGGATTCAGATGGGTTTGTAGAGTGTGCTGTTGGTCTTATCTATAGAAAGTTTTACTCCTTTACACATTATTTAAGCCTTCTTGTTATGTCACATTTCCTTTGCAACAGCAGCCACTTCCTATTTAAAGGCGGTCTGTGGGTCACTGATCGGGTTTTGTATGAGGCAGTTGCATGTCTAGTAGAGGGTCCAATCTGGTAAAAGTGCGGGTTTCAAAGATTGGTTCTGTGCAGAATTCTACCTCAGTAAATCCATCTTTCCTTGTCCTTTTATGCTTCAGTTTCAAGGAGTTAATATTGTATCGAATTGGTATGTTGTGCATGTGCAAGCCTCTGCTGAGACCCAACCTAATGCAAAAATCAGAGGAAAAGGTATAAATTCCTAAAGCGAAAATAAAGGGTATAAATGATACTCCTCAAATCACATTGCCATTTTCTGATCCTTGATAGCAGATGATGTGGGCAGGCAGGTGCTGGAATGGGGGAATATACAGCATTTATTGATCACATCTTATACAAAGTGTAGCATGAGGGCAAGACAAGTAGAAAGAGGAGAACATTCGGGGGGGGAAAGAGCTACGATCATCTGGTGCGATGAAATCATGATCCAGGTAAAAGGAAAGCGCAGTGCTGATGATAAATATGTAATCTTACTTAATAAATGTTCCCTAATAGCAAAGTGCCAGTTCTTCCTTTCACAATGTCACTGTTATGTGTATGTGCAACCAGGAAAACACTACCTTGCCTCATTATATACCCCCCAACAATGAGATATTTTAATTGGTAGAAGAAGGCAAATATTTCAAAATCAGACTTTTTGTAATATAGTTCACATAGGTGAATTGGACATATACTAGAGCCAGAAGAAGGGAGACACTTCCCAACTGTGGCCAAATAGCAGTATGTGCTGTCAGATGTAAATGACAGTGAGGCAGACTGGTGGGTAGGGTTTCAGTCTTATCAGGGTAAACCAGGATTAAGGCAGATCTGGAGTTGGTTTATCTGAAAAGATGTATGTAGCTAATCGGTTGTCATTTCAATCTCATATTAGGTCCTAATAATAGTACAAGTTATCTGGAAACCCATTATTCAGAAAGCTCAGAATTACAGGAAGACTATCTCCCATAGACTCCATGTTAATTAAACAATTACAATTTTTAAATGTAATTTCCTTTTTACCTGTACAGGTATTGAACCTTTTATCCAGAATGCTCGGGACCTGGGGGTTTTTGGATAAGGGATTGTAATAAAGGAGTGAACCTTTATCAATAATAATACTTGTATTAATTAATATTAATAAAAATATGAATACAAATATACAGAATCTATGATTAAACCTTTTGATATACTGCTTGTGAGCAATTACTTACACACACACAAGTAAAGGTAGAATTTAAAAACATTTACTTAACTTCATATGGTAATTACAAGAATAGCCAGATGCACAATCGGGGAGCCCCACAACCTTTGGTTCATCACCCTCAGGTTCCCGATAATCAAGCGATGATCCAAATCCTTGCACCCACTCATGGGTCCGAGGCGAAGCTCCCGATCAAAAGTAAAAAGTGTCCTTTATACTAAGCAGCTACAGAGATCTTTAACCCCAAATGCTGACCTAGGCAACATTGTTAGTTTATTGTCTTAAAAGATCAGCAAGACTCAGTTTGTTACTCAATCTTATAAAAAAAATATAACGGACAGACAAAAAAAGTTTTGTCTGTCTGCTGTCTATTTATTCTTAAAGATATCTGCTGGGTAACCATACCTGTGTTTACTATGGCATGTTTACCCAGCAATATATGTAGAACAAGGACACCTTACTTCTTATTGTTACTATAGCTCTCTTAAATGTGCTGAATTGACTTCACTGACTAAAGCTAAATAAGTCTCAGATCAGAAATATATGTTGTAAATCATAAAATTAAATTAGAAAATACCCACTACACTACAGGGATCTTTCCATAATTTGGATCTCCTTTAAGTCTACTAATAAATCTTTTAAAAATTGGGGTGGTTCACCTTTAAGTGAACTTTTAGTATGTTATAGAATGGCCAGTTTTTTTTATAGTTTTTTTAATTATTTGCCTTCTGACTCTTCAGCTTTCAAACGGGGGTCGCTGACCCGATCTAAAAACAAATGCCCTGTAAGGGTAGGACTTCACAATGCGAGAGGAGCAGACACGTCGCTATGCAACAAAACGCATGCGATGTGTTGGATGTTCTAAAGAAACAGGAAGTGAAGGAGAAATCGCAGGCAAGAACTACACACGAGAAAATCAATTCATACTTACCGAGATTTTCTTTTCCTGGACTGTAACATGGCAGTGGGCACACTATGGGTTAATCCCCCCTGCCTCGTGATTGGACAGGTTTTCCTCTATAAAAACTTACTTCCGCCCCCTGGCTGCCATCTTTGACGTACTGGAGTCTCCCCCAAACAGGGTGGGAAGCTGTGCCCACTGCCATGTTACAGTCCAGGAAAAGAAAATCTCGGTAAGTATTAGGGATGCACCGAATCCAGGATTCGGTTCGGGATTCGGCCAAGATTCGGCCTTTTTCAGCAGGATTCGGATTCGGCCGAATCCTTCTGCCCGGCCGAACCGAATCCGAATCCTAATTTGCATATGCAAATTAGGGATAGGGAGGGAAATCACGTGACTTTTCTTCACAAAACAAGGAAGTCAATTTTTTTCCCCTTCCCACCCCTAATTTGCATATGCAAATTAGGGTTCGGTTCGGTATTCGGCCGAATCTTTCACAAAGGATTCGGGGGTTCGGCCGAATCCAAAATAGTGGATTCGGTGCATCCCTAGTAAGTATGAATTGATTTTCTCGTTTCCTGTTCCTTCCACATGGCAGTGGGCACACTATGGGATGTACAAAAGATCAACACAATTGCTGGGAGGGAAATTTTAATTATCAAGTAGAGCAGACTGCAGAACGGCTGAACCGAAAGCCGAGCATTTTTTCATGAAAACATCGAAATGATAGTGTTTAGCAAACGTATGAAGGGAGGACCAGACTGCCGCCTTGCAGATGTCTTCCGCCGAAGCCCTGGAATGGAATGCCCAGGACGCAGCCAATGCCCTCGTGGAGTGCGCTTTTACATTAGAGGGTACACTGTCTTGTTGAGAGTTATAAGCCAGATGTATGCATTGCTTGATCCAATTGGCTATTGTCGACTTGGAAGGCTGAGTTCCTGCTTTGTTCCCAGAGGGGATCACCAGGAGGGATTCGGTCTTCCTGACGGTCTTGACTCTATCTAAATAGATAGACAGACATCTAATGACATCCAGAGTGTGTAGACGTATTTCCTCATCCGACTTCGGATCTTGGAAGAAGGATGGCAGTATGATATCTTGGGATGTATGAAAGTCGGAGAGTCTTTTAGGGCGAAACTCGTCTGCTGTTTTTAAGATAACTCTGTCTTGTAAGAAAGAAAGTTTGCCTTCTTGTATTGACAGGGCTTGCAGCTCGCACACTCGCCTTGCTGAAGTAATCGCTAGAAGGAAGCACATCTTGAGTGTCAGAAACTTGAGGGGTACTGTGTCCAAAGGTTCGAAAGGTTCCTTAGTTAAGGAGTTTAGGACTAAGTTGAGGTCCCAAGGGGGAACGATTGAGCGGACTCTAGGTCTGAGTCTTCTTAACCCTTGGAAAAATCTTTTCACCAGGGCATGTTGAGCCCAAGGAGTTTCGGAGAAATGAGATATAGCCGAAACCTGGCCTTTAAGAGTGGAATTGCTGAGGCCTCTATCAACCCCTTGCTGAAGGAACTCTATAAGCTTGATTTCTGATAGGTTTTGGTGATTCAAGTCATTAGATTTTCCCCAGTCCAGAAATTTCTCCCATACCGTGAAATACTTTTGGATGGTGGAAGATTTCCTTGCTGCTAAAAGTGTGGAAATGGAGTTAGCAGATAACCCAGATGATCTCAGGTTCCTCCTTTCAAGAGCCATGCCGTCAAGTGTAGACTCTCGGGATGAGGATGGAAAATTACCCCCTGGCTGAGGAGATCCGGGAGGACCGGAAGGGTGAGAGGTTGTTCGACTGCTAGTCGTAGGAGGAGAGGAAACCATGGTCTCCTTGGCCAGAGTGGGGCTACTAACACCACCTCCGTTCGATCCTCTTTGATCCTGTCTAAGATCCGGGGAATCAGGGGAAATGGAGGGAAGAGGTATGGTCTGTGGAAGTTCCATGTTATTGAAAATGCATCTTTGAATGCTGCCCCTTTGTCCAGGCCCCAAGACACAAAGGTTGCCAGTTTCGTGTTTCTGCTCGTTGCCATTAGGTCTAGGGCAAAAGGACCCCATTTTGATTGGATGAGGAGGAATGCTTTTTGGTTTAGTTCCCATTCTCCCGGAATCGCATGTGAGCGGCTCAATTTGTCTGCTAGAGAGTTCTGACAGCCTGGGACATGTACTGCTTTTAGGTCTGTCAGGTGGAGTTCCACCCATGAGTACATATGAGTGGTCAAGGTTAATAGCTCTCGTGATTTTGTTCCACCTTGTTTGTTGACGTAAGTCACCGCCGTCATGTTGTCTGACCTGATCCGTACAGCTTTCCCTTGGACTAGGTGTTGGAATTTGAGGAGACTTAGGAAGATGGCTTTCAATTCCTTCCAGTTGGACGATTTGCGTTTCTCTTCCTTGTTCCAGTTCCCCAATACCCTGTGATTCTCTAGGTGTGCCCCCCATCCTGTCTTGCTGGCATCCGTTGTGATGGTTATCCAATTTTTTGGAAGAAGACAAATGGGTTGTAGGAGATTCACTTCCTGTAGCCACCAGTTGAGAGATGCCATGGTAGCTGGGCTTAAACTGATGAGTTGATTGGGGTTCATATAGTCGTGGTCCCAATTCGAGAGAAACTCCCTCTGGAGTGCTCTGGTGTGCATTCTGGCCCACTTGACGCATTCTGATGTGGATCCTAGTTTCCCCAAGATTTGTTGGCATATTCGTGCTGTTGTCATGGGGAATCGAGTGAGGGCTAGGACCGCTTCTCTGATCTCTGGAATCTTCCTTGTTGGGAGGCTTAAGGATAGAGTCCGAGTGTTTATCAGGACTCCCAGAAATTCTAATTCTTGAGTAGGTTGAGTGTGGCTCTTTTCCCAGTTGATCAACCAGCCCAGGCTCTGAAGATATGCAGAGGTTGTAAGAAGGTGGGCCCTCAGAAGATCCCTGTTGGGGCATATGATTAGGAGATCGTCGAGGTAGGCGAAAATTTGTATTCCTGCTAGTCTCAGATTGGCTATCACTGGTGCCAGGATCTTGGTGAATATTCTTGGGGCCGTCGCGAGTCCAAAAGGTAGGGCACGGTATTGAAAGTGTCGGTTTAGTATGTTGAACCTCAGGTATTTCCTGTGGCGCTTTGTTACTGGGATGTGCAAGTAAGCGTCTTTCAGGTCCAGCTTTACTAGCCAGTCCCCTTGTTCTATGCAATGGGATATTGACTTTAGGGTCTCCATTCTGAAGGAGGGAATATGAAGATTGCGGTTGAGCAATTGTAGGTTCAGAATTACTCTGAATTCTCCGTTTGCTTTTCTCCGGAGAAACAAGTGGGAGTACAGACCTTGGTGCCTTTGGTCCCTGGGAACTACAGATATTATCTTTTTTTCTAGTAGTTCTCGTATGATGAAGGTTAGTACTTTCCTTCCTTCTGGGGACATACGTCTGTCTGAAGACATAAAATTGGTAGGTGGGAAGCTTTTGAATTCCAAGTTGTATCCGTCTGATACTATGTCTGTTACCCAAGTGTCTTTTATTTCCCGAGCCCACTCCGTCTTGAAAAGAGAGAGTCTGCCTCCTACAATGGACTGAGGGGCTCCAAGACCTTCATGCCCTTTTTTCCTGTTTTTGGACACTCTTCCCAGGAAAGGACTGGTCTTTAGGTTTCCACTGTCTGGAAAAAGGTTTGCCTGGTTTGTATTGTTTGGCATCTTTGAAATTGGGTCTAGAGATGAATCTGCCTCTGACCTGTCTCCCATCTCGTCTATCCTGAGGGAGAAAGGGTGATTTCCCTGCGGACATTTTGGATATAATTTGATCCAATTCTGGTCCGAACAGTAAGTTACCCCTAAAAGGTAGGGAGCAAAGGTTGTGCTTGGATTGCGGGTCCGCGTTCCAGTGTCTTAACCAAAGACCTCTCCTCGCGGTTACTGACAGACTCATGGATTTCCCTGCCAGTTTGACCACATCCATGGATGCTTCGGCTACAAAATCGTTCGCCACCTTGATATCTTGTAGCATGTGGGCCAGTTTGCTCCTGTCTTCGCCTTTTTTAATAGCTTCTTCCAGTTCCTGTAGCCAGATATTGTTGGCTCTGGTGACAGAGGTAATGGCCACGGCAGCTTTGCAAGTAGCTCCTCCTGCTACGTAAGCTCTTTTGAGTGAAGCATCTTGCCTCCTTTCCATGGGGTCTCGAAGTGAGACACCTTCGTCCACTGGAAGTGTGGTTCTTCTGGCCACGCGAGTGATCGCTGCGTCCACTTTGGGAGCGAATTCCCAGGCTTTGGATTGGTCTGATGGAAAGGGGAACATCTTTCTGAATCTTCTTGAAACAGTGAATTTTCTATCTGGATTTTCCCATTCAGAGTCTACTGTCTTCTTAATAAATTCATGGATAGGAAACAAATGGTTTTTCTTTGCTATGGATTTGAACATTTTGTCTTTTTTGGTTGGAGATTGTGATTTATCTTCCAAATCCAAGGTTTTCCTTAAAGCTTTGATTAAGGGCTCTAATAGATCTGTGTTGAAAGCTGAATCCTCTATGGTGGAACTGGTGGTTGATAGCTCTCCATCTGATTCTGGGCTATCCCTCCTTAGTTCGACACTTCGGCCTTCCAGACTGCTGCCTTGCAGATGTCCTCCGCCGATGAATGCTGCACCTTCTGGAGCTTCAATAGCAATAGGTGTTGGTTGGTCTAAACCGCTGAGATGGGGGCTGATATTTTTAAGCAAGTTATCCGTCACTTGTGTAACCATATCAGCCATGGATTTGTTAAATGACTCCTTCATCCAAGACATGAACTCATTGAATTGAGCCGGATTCCCTTCCGGATTCTGTATGCATTTGGCACAGGAATTGCTGTCTGGCAAAGCTGGATCGTTGCAGGAAGCACATTGTCTCCTATTGGATTTTCTTCTCTGACTTCCAGGAGAGCTCCTGTCAAGAGAAGAATACAATTAGCACTGTTTAAGTTAAGCAATGTATATTCCCATGTGAAAAGACATCCAATCTTCGCCTCTCGTAATAACTCACCCCCTTGAGCCCGAATGAGAGCGTCTGGAACTCATTGAGAATAATCCTAATTCTGACCCTGGAAGGAGAGGAACATATGTACCAGGGTGTCCTGCTCATTCATGTGGGCTTAACGTAAAAAACAGAGGTGTACTTACAGTTGTACCCTCTGACCGCACAAAGGCACTTCAGGCAAACAGTTGTCTTACCAGTCTGGCAGCTTGAGGGGGAGATGGCGCCCAGAATTTAAATTTTTTCGCGCCAATCTGCTTCCGTGCGTCATTTCCGCTCGTTTTCGCGCCCTGGCGTCAATATCGAGTGTGCGTCAGCGTGCGTCCGCGTAGATGCGCCCGCGTCCATGCGTTCGCTCGCCCGCGAAACACGCTGGCGTCCGTCGCCATGTTGGCTGTGGAAGCAACGGTGTCTTATTGCGCATGCGCCGTTTGCACGGCATTGCGTCTGACCGCACCGGGGGCACAATTTGGCCATAAGCCCGTCGGCTTCTCCAAGAGCTCACACAAGGATAAAACAAACCTCGGCTCAGGAGCTTCAGCAGGAGAGAGGCAGTCTGCTGGACATCAGGGGGGAGCGACAGGAGGAAAAAAGATGGCGGCCAGGGGGCGGAAGTAAGTTTTTATAGAGGAAAACCTGTCCAATCACGAGGCAGGGGGGATTAACCCATAGTGTGCCCACTGCCATGTGGAAGGAACAGGAAACAGCACATTTCTCCTTCACTTCCTGTTTCTTTAGAACATCCAACACGTCACATGCGTTTTGTCGCATAGCGACGTGTCGGCTCCTCTCGCATCATGAAGTCCTACCCTGAGGCTGCAAATATATTGTTACTGCTTCTTTTTATTACTTGTCTTTCTATTCAGGACCTCTCCTGTTTTTCAGTGTTTTATTCAGATTGATGCATGGTGGTTAAGGTAATTTGGACCCTAGCAAACAGATTGCTGCCATTGCAAACTGGAGAGCTGCTGAATAAAAAAGCTAAATAACGCAAAAAACACATAAAAAATTAAAAGCAATTGCAAATTGTCTCAGAATATCACTCTCTTCTACATCATACTAAAAGTTATCCTAAAAGTCAACAACCCCTTTAATTAAACCCGATAGAACTGTTTGCCTCCATTAAGGATTAATTATCTTTTAGCTTGGATCAAATACAAGGTACTGTCTTCTTATTACAGGGAAAAAGCTAATTATTTTAAAAAAATTTAATTTTTTAATTAAAATGGCAGATGGCCTTCCTGTAATTCGGAGCTTTCTGAATAACTGGTTTCCAGATAACGGATCCCATGCCTATAATAATAAAACAGTACCTTGCACTTGATCACAACTAAGATATAATGAATCCTTATTAGTGCCAAAACCTATTGGGTTTAATTCATGTTACAATTATTTTTTAGTAGACTAAGGGCAAGACTAGACAAAGCGATTGGAGCCGACACTTCGCAAAGCGAATAAACATTGATCCGACTGCGTTTTCATCCGACAGTCGGATCAATGTAGTTGTTACCTGTGATTTCTCCTTCACTTCCGTTTTCATTAGAACATCCGACACGTTGCATGCGTTTAGTCGCATTGCGTTGTGTCAGCTCCAAACACTTTGTCTAGTCCTGCCCTTAGGGTAGAACTACATGAGCAATTTTACCTGCAAAAGCACGACTGTCGGATGAAGACGCAACATTTAGCGTTCGCATCAGTCGTGTGCATGCAGCGACAATGTCTGACATTCTCATTACCTTAGATTCGGCGCATCCGAAGCTTCTTTGGCGAAGTCGCCTCATAAATCATTACCTGTGATTAAAATATTATATATGCATAAAGGATTTTACAACATTTACATAGCTCCCCCTTGAGAGCCTAGAATACTTGGCAGCTGCACTTTGTGTCAGACTCATTATGTCAGACTAACAATCTCAACACGTGTATTATGGAGGCAGCAGCGGCGATTCTGGTGAAGAAGCCGTCTGAGGCGGCTCCTCAAAATGCCGCACCCCCTCGCCGGTTTACCCATCGGGTGGGGAGGCATCCGAGGCAGGAACACTAGTGCGGAGTGCGCAACTGCGCCCTCTCGCACTAGTAAAGCCGAATTTCCGGTTTCAAAACCGGAAATTCGGCTCTTAAAAGTACAGGAGAGGCTTTTTGCTGCCCCTGGAAATGTATCTGGCACTGCCGGCTGAGGCGAGCGCCGCAGCCTGCCTCATTAGCCGAGTGCCCCTGGGAGGCAGAAATCGCATACCTCCCAACATTTTACAAGTAGAGAGGGAAAAAAAAATTTGGCGCGGTTAGCGCCCATTTTATGGCCACACCCCCTAAATACCACATATATTTTCCAACATTTAGCAGGTTATGGAAGGTTTGATTACATTTCTGGGGGTTTTAGGTCCAGGTTTATATAATGTGTTATTACAGTTTTGCGAATGAAAGTGAATTGCCTTTATTTAGTTCCCTGGCACAAGTTGGAAACTTGGAACAATGAGCAGTAAATAGAAATTACGTCTAAGTAAAATGGCAGCCAATGGGGTGGAGGTTATGGCTGGAAACCATGTTTTCTAACAGTGGTGTTTCAAGCACAGGAAACTAACTTTACGGCCGTGTAATAGGCGCTAGTGCTTGTGACTGTGTAGCGCTCAGTTACAGAGTTCGTCACTTCCACAAGGCTACGTGGCGCGTCACTGCGCTGACGTGTAGTCAGTCTCGCGAGATGAGACTTGTGGTGATGGGATTCTCTGCCAGACTGGAGACTGGGAGCCTGCAGTTAATATTTTTACAGGAGCTGTAAGTGGCGAGCTGGTACCGTTAGGGGAAGCGGATCTGTTGGGTAATATGTGTGTTGTGTGGGGGAAAGACGTACAGGTGCACATAACAACCGAACTCACTCCTGAAGTCCGCAGCTCAGAGAGCAGATAAACTAAGGACAGCACACCTTTAAGACCCAGTACCCACCAGGCCATGGATGTCTGCCCACAATGGTGGCCCTGGAGTTATTTACAGCCAATCAAATTTGTCACACAATGCATAAGGCTAAATCTACCATTGTTGACATGTTTTCATTGTTTCTGTCAAATAAAACAGTTTTATGTATAGCTTTCACTAAAGATCATAGTGGAGCTCATTTATCAACACAGGGCAAATTTGCCTGTGGGCAGTTACCCATAGCAACCAATCAGGGATTAGCGTTTTAAAGCCAGCTGCAAGTGGAACAATGAATGCAGCAATCTGGTTGCCATGGGTTATTGCCCATGGGCAAATATGCCCAGTGTTGATAAATGACCCCCACTAGTGTTTTCTAAACTCTTTTGTGACTTCATTCACTATGTCTTGTCTCCTGACTTCTCCTCGGCTCACTAGCAACGATATATTATTTGCAATGGTTGGAAACTTATTGTGTTGAATCAGCATTCTTATTCCCCTTTCTCTTCGGCAGGTGATTCGCGTCCCTCATGTATCATGCGGTTGAAACTCCGGAATATTTTCCTTGTTTACTTTGTTGTTTCCAGCGTTGGTCTCATGTATGCTCTCCTGCAAATCGGTAAGAGGTGGCAAAACTCTGGTAACAATGCGTTTAGTGTAACTCATGTGCTGGTGGGAAGTTGATGGGAGTAAAGAGAAGTCTGACGTAGCCTGTGCAGAAGTAAAATGATTTGATGAATATGAAGACCCAGTGAAACATCAATTTTACATACCCTGATTTTACGTTTCCCCTCATTTAACACTGTTTTCGTGGTCATATCAATATATAAAGCATTTCCCTGACTTTACATTTTCTTGGATTGTACACCATTTTTTTCTGGTCCCCTGAAAAAAACATAAAACAGTGGTTCTACTGTATGTAATTTAGATGATATGAACAGTATGTTAAGCTCACACTTGTAAGTGTCCCCACACACTGCAGTCCACAAAGCTGTTTCGCTGGCTGTACCCAAAGCCTGAATTTCTGGGCACTGTAACTTAATGGGATTTTGTTAAACGTTTAAAATTGGAATAACCCGTGTGCTTTGAGACAACTAACTCATTCATTGTTTGCAGGGCAACCATGTGACTGTTCACAACATTTGCGCTCAGGCAGCAATGCCCATGGGAGATCTCGGCATTCTTTTGTTCCAAAGGGACCCAGGGACCTTTCAGAAGATGACCAACTGCCTGTCATATATGTGGTGACTCCAACCTATGCACGGTTAGCAGAAGTCTTCAGATTGCTACGTTTGTTTTCTTAGTAGTCGTTTTTCAGTATACTGTCTCCCTCCTTGCGTTATTCAATACTTTTTTGCTTTGTTTAAGCTTCTTTCCTTGACTTTTAATATGCGTATTTCTAAACTTATTTTCTTTGTTACTTATACTTTCCTGCTTGTTCTAACTTTTTTTTTTTAACATGTCTTTTACAATCCTCTCCTCAATAAATTTCTTAACAGGGGTTGTTTTGTAAGAAGCATATTTAACAGGGGTGGTTCTCTCAATTAATTCTGCTATCAACAATTCATAATAAAAGAATTTAGAGAAAATATAGAACTGTTTTAATTAATAAAAAAAATAGACAGAACACATTTTAATAGAAGCCCTTTTTATCTTACTTTTCTTGAACAAAGGCATTTATTGCTGCCTTAAATCAATCACACACATTTCTCAGATCATTGCTTTGTATATCTGAATAACTTTAATATGAAGAACAAACTAATGTTCATGTTGTGATCAACTGGTTACCAGCCCAAGCTATATTTAAAATCTACATTTTCAGGCATTACCCCTGTCCATTTAGATGAGCTACATACAAATGGAAATGTAATAAATTGAAATAAGAAACATGGCCACAATGCACATGCATTTCATCTGGGTCATGGGAACTCATATAAGTTAAGGTAGCCATACATGCTGAGATTTGGTCTGACATATTGACTAATTTTAACTAAACTGCCTCCAGCATTTGCCTTTTGCAAACTGAAAATCTTCCTCTGCAAGTGGGGTATCGGCGGAAGTTATAGGTAATTCTTAACTTTCTATCAAATCTTTTTGTTTGGATCACAGACAGAATAATGCTATAAAGCCTTTGCTGTGGATGGCCAAGTTGGATAATATCAGACCATTCAGCCTGTAGGCCAGTTGGTTGGATAACTGTGGAGTTTGTTAGTATATGTCCCACTTTAGGCTTCAGCATTTAGGAAACATGTACAAAATGCTAAAATGGTCACTAAATTGTGTGCTATTCACAGCGCTACCTGCAGCCATGCACAATCTGGTACTTGGAGGCTACTGTTGATGCTGCATGTTTCACATGAATGCTGTAAGAAAAACATGCTACAGCTTATGTGTGATTATTTATTTATCAAGTCCACTATAAACATGTGTATTTCTCATTGGTTTCACTTATTAATGTTATTGATTGTCTTCTATCTCTCCAATGCCAATTCCTTATGAATTAAAAAAAAAATCCTCTTTCTGCACCATTACTAATTACATTATCTTTTGTTTTCAGTCCTCATCAACTAGCAGAGCTTACTCGCCTCTCTCAGACTCTGCTTTTGGTTCCTTCTCTACACTGGATTCTAGTTGAGGACTCTGCAGAGCGGTCAAAGGCAGTGGCAGATTTACTTGCCCAGAGTGGTTTGCATTACACTCACCTGAATGTGCAGACACCTCCCGTAATGAAGCTTAAGGATAGTGATCCTAACTGGCTTAAGCCTCGAGGTGTGGAGCAGCGCAATGAAGCTTTAAGGTGGCTTCAGCTGAACAGATCACCGAAGGATTCTGGGGTTGTATACTTTGCTGATGACGACAATACTTATAGCATCCGTATTTTTCAGGAGGTGAGGAGATTTCAATACCTGGTTTTGTGACCATTTTTTTGGCATATACATATCCGTGTCAGAAGTTGTCTAGTTTAGTAAAATGCATGAACCTTTATATTAGAGCTCAACTGAAGCAGCTGGCACCAATTATTTTAAACTTTCTTGCTCCTGTTAAGGGGAATATTTCACAGCTAAAAGACTTTAGGCTTATACCAATCTGTTTTGCGCAGAGACAGAACGGGCATATACATTTTTTCCAATCAAAGCAAACTGGCTGTAATCCTACTGGACCAGTCGTATGAGCTTTACTTGGCAAACTGAAACTTGTCACGTGGCCAACTTTATGCTCACTGCCATGGATTATTTGGTGCCTTACAGGTGCAGCACCTGAAAAATTCTATGGACAGACCATATGTCTCCAAATTCTGGGAATGATAAATGTAATGTGTCAGTGTTACTTTTAACTAGTATTGCAATTATTATTTGTTATAGATGCGTTACACACAAAAGGTCTCAGTCTGGCTCGTTGGACTGGTTGGGGGGTTGCGGTATGAAGGTCCCCTTGTGGAGAAAGGACGAGTGGTTGGTTTTCATACAGCCTGGAAACCCCACAGGCCATTTCCCATTGACATGGCTGGTTTTGCAGTTTCCCTATCGCTGCTTTTGTCGCATCCTGGAGCTCGATTTGACCCCAATGCAGAAAGAGGATTCCTGGAAAGCAGTTTACTGGGTCAGCTGGTATCTGTGGGGGAGCTAGAGCCGCGAGCAGATAACTGCACAAAGGTACATTTATACTTTGCACAGACTGAAATGAAAGAATGTTTACTGGAAGGGCGATGTGTAATAATAAAACTGGATTTACTGCCTGGTTAGATCTGCTTAGCAGTATCAGTCTCCCCTATGGAGACAAACAAAACCGCTCCTTCTCATAATAATAATTGCAAATATGCAGAGAAGAAATTCTCAGTGAAACATACTCCTAGGGTATGTTAGGCAAATAGATGTGCCAGTGTATGACAAGTAATTTGTGCTGTTCGTTGAGATGGATAATTCTTAGTCCTCTTACACAATGGGGGAATATATCTGTAGTGCTGGCCATTTAAAGACTGATTTGAAACCCACACACACAGTTCTAAAGCCAAGGGCAGACGGAGTGTTCGCTCCACTGGTCTCAGCTTGCATATTTTTTTTAGGCTGAGAGAAGTGTTCACCTCCATTTATCTGAACAGCTTCTGCTTGCATGCACTCACACGTAGCGGAAGGGAGGTCGGCCAGAAAATGCCTGTCTCACGTTTCTGGGCCGACCTCTGCTACTTGAACTGCACGCAAACTGATCTTATTCAAATAAATGCAGATAGGGCACAGAACAGATTCGCTTCTCTCAGTCTGAAAAAATACACAGGCAGAGAGCAGTGGAGCCACTAAAAACGAATCAAGTGGTTATGTATTAGGTGATACTGATTATGTACTTTAATAGGTACATACCTTTAATGTCTGTGTCTATAGAACTAGTAAACATATAAGCACTAAAACAATAACAAATTCTTATTCCAAATCTTATCGTGTGTCTGACATTCTGCTTCCTAATTCACAGGTCTGGGTGTGGCACACACGCACTGAGAAGCCAAAGCTCAAACAAGAAGAAGTTTTGGAGAAACAAGGGAGGGGTTCAGATCTTAATGTACAGGTGTGATTTCAATGCAGAGGTCAGACCCTAATGTACAGGTATGAGCTAACTGTTAAGACCTGATCCTCGGTTTCAGATTTGACCCTAATGACAACAGTTTGCTACACTGATCTCATGCTTTTGATCCAGTTAAAGTACAGGCATCTTAATAAGATGATGAGAAACCTTCACCATAGGTTAACTGATCACATTCATATGTACAGGTTAACCTTGAGAAGGAAGTCAATACATAGACTGTTGATCAGTTTGTTTCTGCTGAGCAGTGTGCTATCCTTCAGATGTGAACCTAACATGGAGATAAAGCAGTGTAAGTTCTATAAATGCAATTTTATTATAAAGGTCAAATCTAACTGAACATGTGCAATGAATGCAAAGGCCTGAATGAAATGTACAGAAATGTAAGTTCCGTGGCCCTTGTTAAAAACGGGAACATAGATGCAAGACTGTAACTTTGGCACAGGGTGGTGCCAACTGTTGTAAATAGTGGCTCTGTATGAGGCATTATCAGACCATGATCCTTTTGGAAAACCATGAGAATAATTCTTTGCAATTACGGTAATGTGACGATTAGCTATTTATTACAAAGTAAGACTTCTGGAATTATTAAATAAATCTTTTTAGCCTTGAAGCCATGTGTCAGACAGTAAATTTTATTTATATGTGTGCATGATTATTAAAGTGTTTGTGCTATAGCTTCTGCTTCTTTCCAGGTACAAACAAACTGTTTCTAAATGCCAAATGTTTTTTGCTCACAAAGCTCATTACAATACAGTACGTTACAATATTTTTTGCAGTCTCGCACTTTATTCTTGATACTGTTGAATCTACATTTTGGCGACTACAGTTTTGGGGATCTCAACCCCTAAACACCTCCATACCTCCCACATCCCAGGGTCAACTGTAGACTTCTGGGACGCAGCATTCAAGTGTCTTCCATCCAGAGAAGGGTTATTTAATAAACAAGCAGCCTTGGGCTATCTCTAGGGTCTCTACATCTCCCAGAGCTTATCCCTTCATACCCCATTGTTGGGATACCTAGCTGGCCGCCGCTGCTTCTCCACCTCCCTCTGCTGTCTCCACCTGATTTGACATGAAAAGACCTTTCATTTTCTCCAGGGTAGTGTTCATAGTTTCCGTTACTCCTTTCTCCAAAATAAAACCTTCTGTGTCTGCCTCCATATCATCAGGACCACTGATCTTGTCCATAGAGGTATGCAGATAGCGAAGGCTGACCAGCACAGAGGCCTGAAAAAGAAGAGGGCATGTATGCATTTATAAAAATAGATGCACACACAATCTAGAGGCACATTTATCAAGGATCAAATTTCGAATTCATGTGAGTTTTTCTTAAAACTCCCATGAACTTGAAATTTGGACCAATCAAAATTTGTTATAAAAAAACATTTTTTAAACTCGGGTGAATAGGATCAACGTGAAAACTTGAATCAAATTCGATTTGAGTTTTTTCTCCGAAAAAAACTTGAATGCCAGGAAGGCTGCTCACAACTCCAAATTGAACCCTGGACGACTCCCATTGACTTAAACAAACAGCAATTCGGCAGGTTTTAGGTGGCGAATAGTTGAATTTGAGTTCTTAAAGGGCCAGTGTATGATAAATCTCGAAAATCTAATTAGAATTTTTTGAAAAACTTGAATTGAATTTGAATAACTCCCTAGTCGAATTAGAATTTTTAATTCGACCCTTGATAAAGCTGCCCCCTAGTGTTTATATGCGTGTAAATTAGGGTAATTCAAGTTGTAACAAGTGTTTATCAAATCAAGTGCAAGAATGGCAGAAGAATTTTACAAGCTTAATCACACTATGTGGCTGTTGATACAGAGGGTCACCAAAACACTTTTGAATTAAAAAGAGGATGTCCAAAAAAAGAAGAAAGAAGCAAAATCATTGACTAATGAGTAGAGAATGCAGGTCTGGACTGAGAATCAAAACAGGCCCTGGCATTTCAGGTAGGCAGAGGCCCCAACAGAGTCCTGCAGCGGGTCGGTTACCCGCAAAAACTTGCGGTACCTTGTGGGTTGCAGGTAGAAGTTTCGGAAGTTGGTATAGATACGGGTCGGCGGTTCTCCGGGTTTGCGGATCGGGTTGCGGGTCTTCTCAATAGCGAGATTACATCTTTTTTTATGATCACGTCTACCTCGAATGATATCACTTCCAGGTTTACAATGAGAGCACTTCCTGTTTCTTGATGGTCAGCAGGTCGAGTTGTACTTGCAGGTCAGGTAGCGGGTGCAAGCGGGTAAGTATGTGTGTCAGGTTGGGTTTAACCAATTGGTTCCGATCAGGGCTCTAAAAAAAAGGCGCTTGCGAGGGGACATGATTACACTTTACAAGTACATTAGAGGACATTATAGACAAATAGCAGGGGACCTTTTTACCCATAAAGTGGATCACTGTACCAGAGGCCTCCCCTTCAGACTAGAAGAAAGGAACTTTCATTTGAAGCAACGTAGGGGGCTCTTCACAGTCAGGACAGTGAGGTTGTGGAATGCACTGCCGGGTGATGTTGTGATGCTGATTCAGTTAATGCCTTTAAGAATGGCTTGGATGATTTCTTGGACAGACATAATATCAAAGGCTATTGTGATACTAAGCTCTATAGTTAGTATAGATATGGGTATATAGAATTTAATTAAAAGTAGGGAGGGGTGTGTGTATGGATGTTGGGTTTTCATTTGGAGGGGTTGAACTTGATGGACTTTGTCTTTTTTCAACCCAATTTAACTATGTAACTATGTACCCCAACAGCCCAATTTATAGCATTGCCAGAACCCACAGATTGGGCCAGAGTGTGTGTGTCATTTAGGGAAGGTAATGGAGCTGGAATAATCACACAAGTCAGAGAGAGATGAGTCTAATGGCTCATGGGGTGAGTTCAGGCATTTTGTCACCTGAGCATTTTCCACCTGAGCATACTGGGAATTGTTCTCTATTCATTCTTATGGGAATCGTCTGTATTTGTGGGTGCGCTTTTGGATCAGGAGAAAATGTTTAAAAAATGCATTACCTAATCCCAGTATCCAGTTACCTAAAATCTTTTAGCTGCAGTGGGGATACAAGACCAACAAGGAGAGGGTTGTTATGTGTTACTTACATAACTGAAGCTTAGAGGAGTGTAACAATGACAGCGTGATTTTAGGGGTGTCACACAGGAGATTCAACTGTTGTTTAAATGCCCCATGCCAAGTGCCTTGTGCTCCAGCAAACAGCAAGCACATGTACAATTGGGGGTGCGGGAGACTGTTTGCCTTGGGGTGCTGGAGAAACAAATATGGGCCTGACAATTCTCAAAGGAAATTTGATGGAATAATGGCCCTTTTTAAGTAGGTGGTTCATCTTTAAGTTAAAGGTGGTTCACCTTTAAGTATTTTATAGAATGGTAAATTCTAAGAAACTTTTCCATTGGTTTTCATTATTTTTTATACTTTTATAATTATTTGCTTTTTTTCTTCTGACTCCTTCCAGCCTTCAAATGGGCGACGCTGACCCCATCCAAAAAGCAAACGCTCTGTAAGGCTACAAATTTATTGTTATTGCTACTATTTATTTCTCAACTTTCTAGTAAGGTCCTCTCCTATTCATATTCCTGTCTCTTATTCAAATCAATGCATGGTTGCTAGGGTGGTTGGACTCTAGCTACCAGATTGCTTAAAATGCAAATTGAAGAGCTGCTGAATAAAAAGCTTAATAACTCAAAAATCACATATAATAAATAATGAAAACCGATTGCAAATTGTCTCAAAATATCACTCTCTACGTCATACTAAAAGTTAACTCAAAGGTGAACAATCCCTTTAAAAATAATTAAATTCAGTGTCAGCAAGATTAAACCTGATATTAACGGCCCAACAACTACTGAAACAATTTGCTTCATGCTTTATATAGCTAATTGTGCACTGGTTTACAAACAATTTGCTCAATATACTTGTGGATGCCATTTCAGTGAAGTCTATGGGAACAATTTTATACATACAAATATCACAGCAACCAGTGTGGCAGCTTCCAGATTCACACAGATTCATGACTAATGCTATGTGGGCTGTTGTGGTTTCCTGTCTGTTCTGTTTGTTGCATTATGTTTGGTATTACAAGCAGTGGGAGAGTTCAGAATAAAGCAGTTGCCACACACAGACAGACAGACAGTAGGGGATAGCACAGACAAACAGTGTGCCCTAATAATGTCAGACCCCTCAATCACTTTGCTGTAAATACCCAGGACATAGTTGTTTTGGGTTGATATATCTCGGAGTCCTACCTAATGCATTAGCTCTTGGCCTCCCATTTACATGTTTCAGTTTCTCCCTGGGAAACTCGCTCTGCCAATTCTGTGTGATTAACTCCCTCCCTGGATTATTGTGCTTGTCTGTTGCAATAGATTTAGCATCTGTCATTTCCCTGACCTTTTTACTGTATTTCCTAATTTTTTGTGGCTTTCCCCCAGGCATATCAATCCTTTTATCCTTTTTTTTAATCCAGTACCTGTATAAGGTAGTAAATAGGGATGTACCGAATCCTGGATTTGGTTCGGGATTCAGCCTTTTTCAGCAGGATTCGGCTGATTCCTTCTGCCCAGCTGAATTTAAACCCGAATCCTAATTTGCATATGCAAATTAGCAGCAGGGAGGGAAATCGTGTGACTTTTTGTCACAAAACAAGGAAGTAAAAAATATTTTCCCCTTCCTACTCCTAATTTGCATATACAAATTAGGGTTCGGTAATCAGCCGAATCGTTCACGAACGGTTCGGCTGAATCCAAAATAGTGGATTCGATGCATCCCTAGTAGTAAAGAGTAAATACTATGTATGTACTACAGGAAAAGGCCCACCCTCACCACTGCCCACCAGGGAATTTCTCAGTACAGGTATGGGACCTGTTATCCAGAATGCTCGGGACCTGGGGTTTCCCGGATAATCGATTTTCCGTTATTTGGATCTTTATACCTTAAAGGGGTTGTTCACCTTTGAGATAACTTTTAGTATGACGTATGTGATGTGATATTCTAAGACAATTTGCAATAAGTTTTAATTTTTTATTATTTAAGGATTTTGAGTTATTTAGCTTTTTATTCAGCAGCTCTTCAATTTGCAATTGGTAGCTAGGGTCCAAATTTCCCTAGCAACCATGCATTGATTTGAATAAGAGATTGGGTTATGACTAGGAGAGGGCCTGAATAGAATGATGAGTAATAAAAAGTAGCAATAACAATACATTTGTAGCCTTACAGAGAATTTGCTTTTTAGAAGGGAGTCAGCGACGCCCATTTGAAAGCTGCAAAGATTCAGAAGAAAAAGGCAAATAATTCAAAAACTATACAAAATAAATAATGAAAACCAATTGAAAAGTTGCTTTAAATTTGCCATTCAATAACATACTAAAAGTTTCCTTAAAGGTGAACCACCCCTTTAAGTCTACTAGAAAATCATGTAAACATTAAATAAATCCAATAGGCTGGTTTTGCTTCCAATAAGGATTCATTATATCTTAGTTGAGATCAAGTACAAGCTACTGTTTTATTATTACAGAGAAAAAGGAAATATTTTTTTAAATACTGGATAATTTGATTATATAATGAAGTCTATGGGAGCCAACCTTCACGTAATTCGGAGCATTCTGGATAATGGGTTTCCGGATAACGGATCCCATACCTGTATCCCATCAGTCCAGTCTGATCCTGGGGATCAGTAACAAGCTCTTATTATACTATTAACATAAATCTTTTATTTTATTGTACCTGTTCATTTTACTGGGTGTGGCGTTTCTTGCTTAATTCACAGAAAAGTTGTAGTGGGATAAGTGAGTATGGGCAGTAAACTAATGCTGAGCTGAATTTTTTTTTTTTTATTTGTAAAGGTTTTTTAATTATTTAATTTACTTCCTTTCAACAATATCCACACAATGAGTGCAGGAACACAATGTAAAGGTCGGCTCTTATCTTTTATATAAAAGTAACAATGACAAATATGTGCATTCCTTATGATTCAGCTGTTTATCAGGGATCTTCGACCTGCCATTCCACAGCTGCTGCTGAACTACAATTCCAAGTATAGCTTAGAGTGTGAATAAGGGAGGGGTAAGTGACAGCTGTTACCCAAGGAGACAAGACAAAGTCAAGAGGAGATTTAGCTTCTTCTTTTCTTTAATTATTATGTTAATATAATGATTGCAAAACCCACTTGGCATATCATTTATTGATAAACCCTGTATATTTAAGTAGGCTCTACTGGTTCACCTGAGCCCTTTATGGACTATATTTTAAAAACAAATGTTTTACAGCAATGGAGAAATGTCATTCGGCACAAGAACAGTCGCCATTGCCGCAGTTATATGCACATTATGGGCTGGAGAAAGGAACATCATCTGTACACAAATTGGTCATTATGGGATTAAGGAGATGAATATGTATTCATGGAATATTGTACGGCAGTGCTGCCCACCTCAAGGGCCAGGATTTAAACATATCCCTGCTTGACTACAGATGAAGCGATTAGTATTTTGCTTACTATGGCTGAATCACCTTTCGTTAACTAAGCAGAAACCCAAGGCCCTTGATGCCACACTCGTGCGGGCAGATTTATCAAAGGTCGAGGTGAATTTTCGAATTCAAAAAATTCTATTTTTGAGCTATTTTTTGTGTACTTCCACTGGGGAATAGTCCAAATTTGATTTGAATTTGAAGAAAATTCAAATATTGAAATTTATCATGTACTGTCTCTTTAAAAGATCAACTTCGACCATTCGCCATCTAAAACCTGCCGAATTGCTGTTTTAGCCTATGGGGGACCTCCTATAACCTATTTGGAGTCAATTGGTGGACTGTGAAAAAAAGTTTTTCGGGGAAAAACTTTGAATCGAATTCGATCTAATGCCTTATTCATACGATTCAAATTTGGTCGAATACGGACCTATTCGATTGAAAACAGGCCTATTCGACCAAAAAAAAACTTAATTAATTTCGGTTGGTCTTTTTGAATTCGAATTTCTACGTTTTTTCAATTCGAAATACAACCCTTTATAAATATACCCCTTAGCCTATGGGGGACCTCCTAGAACCTATTTGAAGTCAATTGGTGGACTTTGAAAATCGAAAGGGTTTTTTTTCCGAATTTGATCAAATGCGCTATTACTTCAATTCATACGATTCGAATTCGGGCGAATATGGACCTATTCAATCGAAAACAGACCTATTCGGCCAAAAAAAATTTCAATTGCTCTTTTTGAATTCGACCCTTGATAAATATGCCCCATAGTGTAGGGATTTTTTTTAATTTATAAGGGCAAAAAAGTAGCAGTATAGTGATCCCTAAATATAAAATGAAACCAGAGTAAAAGAAAACAGATGTTGTGCAGCACTATAGAATACGTTTGTGCTTTAGAAATGGGTGTTCATATAATATAATCTTTAGGGATGCACCGAATCCACTATTTGGGATTCGGCCAAATCCCTGAATCCTTGGTGAAAGGTTTGGCTGAATACCGAACTGAATCCGGATCCTAATTTGCATATGCAAATTAGGGGCAGGAAGGAAAAAGTGGAATTCTTCTTTTGTGATGAAAAGTCACTTGATTTCCCTACCCATATGCAAATTAGGGGCAGGAAGGAAAAAGTGGAATTCTTCTTTTGTGATGAAAAGTCACTTGATTTCCCTACCCGCCCCTAATTTACATTCAGATTCGGTTCAGCCAGGCACAAGAATTCAGCCGAATCCGAATCCTTCTGAAAAAGGCCGAATTCCGAACCGAATCCTGGATTCGGTGCATCCCTAATAATCCTGTTACAAATACATTTGTAGAAGGTACCTAACTGCAATTAAATATAATGATATAGGTGTTTGCATGTCCTGTGGGGCACCATAGTTATTTCCTCTGGGTTTTACTACACATAATACAGTTTTCTGCTGGAAAGGAGCAAGGCGTTTGTATGAACTCCCTGGGTCTGCGTGGGTTTCCCTCAGTTACTTCGGTTTCTCACACTACATAAACAAAGAGGCAGATTAATTGACTTCTGACCAAATTGACCATAGTGTGTGTGAATGTGATAGGGACCTTATATTGTAAGTTCCTCTGGGGGCAGGGACTGATGTGAATGATAATAATATAATATAATCTCTGTACTGTAAAATATGTCTGCTCTCTCTCTTGCCCTCTTTCCCATGTTCTTTAAAATTATTTGTCTACATATCTTTTATTGCTGTGGTTTGCATTTATCAAGGGCTGCAATTGCTTTCAATAATGGCATTTGACTGGACCTACCACTAGGTGTCTCTGGTCTTATATTGACTCCAAAACTTTGGGGACAGATTTACTAAAGGGCGAAGTGACTAACGTTAGCGAAAATTCACCAGTGTGACGTCATTTTGTTACTTCGCCGATTTACTAACGGCCGCAGGCGTAACTTTGCTAGTGAAGGAGATAGACTCTAGCGGTAATTCGCTCCCTTACACCTGGCGAAGATGTGCTCTGGCAAATGGACGTAACTACGCAAATTCACTAAAATGCAGATTTCACTGAACGTTACATGTAGACTTGCCTTCGCCACCTCAGACCAGGCGAAGTGCAATAGAGTAGATAGGACTTCCTCAAAAAATAGTTGAAATTTTTTCTAAGTCCCAAAAAACGCTGGCGACTTCATTTTTCAGGGTGATGGGGTACAAAAGATCGTAAATTTTTTCTGGGGTACCCGGCTTCCCCCCTACATTTCCTAGCATATGGCACATAAACTATACACTGGGCTTGTGTAGGGCAATAAAACAACTCTATTTTATTAAGGTTTCCCAGGCTTGTGTAGTGTAATTTATTGGCTGCAACATATACGTCCATTCAACTTTAGCTTCCTGCCGTATGCAAATAAGGCAACGCTATCGCAACTTCGCTTTACTTGCCGCAGTAACGATAGCGCAACTTGGCCAGAGTTCAGCGCCCTGGACGCAACTTTGGATTTTAGTAAATTAGCGCCGTCCTGGTGAATCTACGCCTGGCGAAGTGTTGTGATGTGAGCGAAGCAGACGCTAGCGTAAATTCGGTGATTAGTGAATCTGCCCCTTAGTTTGAAATATAGTATATAAACCTGTGCTTTAGCTGCATGTGTTAGACCCCTGAAATGTTGTATTTATGCTTTTATGAGTCAATAAAGCACTTCTGGCATCCAAACAACTCATTCAGTATGCTGCTGACTCTTCTCTACATATTCTGGTCACATAATGAATCCTATCTACATAATAAGAAAATAGATAGCAAGTGTCTGAAACAAAATATTGATTCACGTTACACAGTCTAGTATGTCTCACCTGCAGAAGAAAAGACAGGGTAACTGCAGCCCCATTAGTTGCCATAATCCCAGTGTAGTAGCTTAACAGCGCCTCTCTGCAGCCCCTCACCCAGATATTAAGCTCATCGCTCTGGTAGTTGTAGCTGTAATGGGCTGAGTTATTGGTGATCTGCATTTGGATGCAAGGCCGGGGTGAGCTGGGATTACAGCAGCTGAATGGGACACTGTCCATCAGGTACCGTCCATCCACATTACTTTTTATACGGCTGTATAGAAAAAAAAGAGAATGTTGAACGACTAAGTTAATAAAAAGAGAAGACAAAGGTTGGTGGTTACACAGGGGAAGGAAATAAGATAATGCGTTCCCAGCTGTATGCTTATATAATGATTTCTTTTATTTCCACTTTATCTGATGATGGTGGAAATCTAAATTTGTTCAAATACAGACACTTGGTTTCCGTAACAGATAAAACTGGTGCAATCCGCTCTGCCTTCTATTTTTCGAGTGTTTAATATGATTTTCCCCAGAATACTTGCATAATTGCACCCCTACTTGTTTGCTTCACTTTGCTCAATTTTTGCTACAAAAAGGGCACACATTTGCACATATTTCTAAATGACAATTCGGTTGTATCTGCATTATTATGGGTGTTCAATTACACACCCTTCAATTGCACAAGTGCAGTTATAGTTTCAATAGGAAGGCTGAAGCTAAATCTTAACTGCAAGTGGTGGTTGCAACATGCACCAATTTGCACACATTTTTACACCTAGTACATTACACCTATTTCTGTGCCCACAAATAGTAAATGAGGGCCTATTATTGCTGTACTCACTCTTTGACTTCCTTAGAGCTGAAGTCCAGATAACGATTGCTTATCCACTGCACCTCAAACCAGTCTTTGGGGTGGTTGTTTCCACAGCACTGGAAATCCATCTGCAGCTTGTCCATGCTCCTCTTTTGATAGCAGCGTCCAGGCGTGTCTGTGTCCTTATAAAATCGAATTGCGTTCTTTAGCCCTATTTTAAGTGATTCTTCTAAGGTGCCCCTCAATGCCACACTGAGGACTAGGGCAGCTAAGCATACTAAACAGCTCAGGATAGCCAAAAAGAAAAAGGGCATCATGAAAGACTTCCAGCGTTGGTACTTGGTCACATCCATAGAGGCCTGGCTGACCTTCCCTGCATAAATACCAAGGAGTATTCCCACTAACCCTGCTGTTATCACCGTGTTAGGAACAGCGTGAGCTGAGGTGTTTTCCATCACTTCATTGTGTATCCAGAGCTGTACCTTTAGAAAGATCCCCATTCCAAATGTCAGGCACCCTACTAGGACACTGAGCCAGGAGAGAAGCCATAGAGTTTGTGCAAGTTTCACCCGCCTCTGGAAAGAAAATTTGGCCTTAAAGAGGACCATTTTTACAGGGATCAGGGGAACTTGAAGCCCCTTCTTTTTTCCCCTTGAGGGGTGGGAAAAAAAGAAGACCTGAAGGTACAAAGGAGCAAAGAGAGTCTGAGGTGGTTAGGGAGAATCCGATTATCAAGATTATAATCCTGTCTATTCTTATTAGCAGTGACCCTTTCCATATGTCCCTTTCACACCTACAACCTGCTATCCCTCTCACCCTGTGCACTATGTTACATCTGACCCTTTCCTTCAGACTTTTTTGGTTTTATCACTGCAAAGTCGTGTCCCTAACAAACCCTGTCCTGATTAGCATTTCTAATATAGCTTTCAGATATCAGATACTTCAAAAATATATAACATTTACAACTGCTACTTATTTTGTAGACAGCTCAGGATAATTCGATGGGTCTTGCTGCACAATTATATTTTTTTAACCTATGTACAGTAATGTTTGACAGCTTTAAGCTGGCCATAGACGCAACGATCCGATCGTACGAATCGTGGATTCGTACGATTTTCGGACCATGTATGGAGAGTCCCAACATTTTTCGTCCGGCGGAGATCTGTCGTTTGGTCGATCGGACAGGTTAGAAAATTTCTGTCCGCTGCCGATAATATCTCTGCGTGTATTGCCGATCGTACGATTTTCAGTGGGAGACTGTCACTAGCTTTGGTTGGACATAGATATCGTACGATTGCTGTCAGGGGCAGAACATTGGCTGATCTGATCTTTTACTACTTTATTTGATCAGAATGGTAAGACTTTGATCTTTATGATTAGTGGAGGGTTGGGAGACGGGAAAGTCCGATCGTACGTTGATTCATACGATCGGATCTTTGCGTCTATGGCCAGCTTTAGTCTCTTAACTGTTACATCTGCTGGAGAATTTTACCTGATTTGCCTACCAAGACACTGGGCCACGTCCAATTGTTTTTGCCCTGGGCCAACAATGAGATCATAATTGGGGCCTAGGGAGAACCATCAGGAGAAGGCGGATTTTGATGCCGGAAAGTGTGAGTATGCATTTGACACCAGTATCTGTTGCTGGTGAAGGAAAGGAATCACGCTGATTCTCAGCCCAATGTGGCAGGAGGTAGAAGACAGCATTATATCTATACTGAGCTAAACTTAAAAAAAGTGCAGAACATTCCTTGACAAATACACAAAACTGAAACATTAGTGCTCTGATAAAACACACACTACAGTACCTGGCAGATCTGTTCTGATTTTCGGTCAGCTAGGTTGTGTGGAAGGCTCTATAATCTGCTGATTTAGCCTGGAGGGGCTGCTGCTTTTATGGAACTGTGTATTACAAACTTTCTTTTAGTATAATACAAATAAAAATATATATCATCTTAAAATTCAAAATACTAAATCCAAAAAAGATGTGAGGTCCTCCAGTAATGAAGAAACAATAATGTGTAAAAAATTAGAAAAAGTGTATTAGGACATAAAAACCTAACGCGTTTCGTGCCTGTTGGGGCACTTACTCATAGGCTAAAGGGCACACCCCTGTACAGGGTGTAACGGGTGTGCCCTTTAGCCTATGAGTAAGTGCCCCAACAGGCACGAAGCGCGTTAGGTTTTTATGTCCTAATAATTTTTTTCTAATTTTTTACACATTATTGTTTCTTCATTACTGGAGGACCTCACATCTTTTTTGGATTTAGTGTTTTGAACTCGGGACTGGGGTGAACTGTGAGTAATTCCTCTGCAAGTACTTTCAAACAAATATTTTTGTATTTTTTTGATTGATTTATCATTTTTTGAGTGGTACTGTCTATTTTCTGTTATGTGGCATCAGCACAAAACCCTACTGCTACTATTTATCATCTTAAAATTCACCTTCCATGTTTACAAAAAATATGGAGGTGTTTCAATCGTGGGCTTCAATATCGCTGGACAGATTAATACATGTGTGTACAATAAAAAGCATATGTTCGTCCTGTTTATAAAAAAAAATACATTTAAACATCTACTAAGCCTCTTCTATACAACACCTTAGCAAAAAAACACCGTTTTATCTCTCTCTCATCCTATTAGAACTACCTTGTGCTTGTCAGACTGGTCTCTCTGTCCTGATTACCACAGACACAATCTTGTTAACAGATGCCAGTCGTATAATTCCTTAATGACCCTGTTAGGAGCTTGTTTGACACCTGTCTCCTCCACACCCATTTCACTATCGCCATTTCATCTATCACTGTTCTTATCACTTTCCCTGGGTGCCACTTTGTTTTATTGTTTTATTTTTCATACTTGAACTACTGGTGAATGGCACCTTCTGTGGGAGAACACTCATGTACTAAAAATGGTACTGAAGTAGTTTCCCGAACAATAAAAAAGTTAAAAGGATATTGCACATGGATCATAATACATACTGAATTTCTATGTATATTTTGGACAGAACCTGAATACTCTTACTCTTTCCCCTCTCTCCCCTATGTTCTTTTCTCCTTTCCCCTCTGACCCCCTCTCCCATTCACCCCAAACTAAACACCCTCTCTTCAATGTATCATGCAACAGCAGTTACACAGCATTTGTATCATTACAGGTAGCTCAGTAAGTGCTTGACAGCTGTGCGGACTGACGGCTACCTGTTAGGGCAGGACTACACGGCTGATTCCGACGCGATCCGACGCGCTGCGCAAAATCGCAGACGACGCGTCGGATGCGACGGAAACAAGGTAAGTAATGGCAGTGTCAGATCGTGTCTCATTGTTGATGCGACACAACTGTCGGATACAGACGAAGCGTGCAGCGCCTGCATCTGACAGTCGCGTTGCATCAACAATGTGACACGATGCGACAATTGAATTACTTACCTTATTTCTGTCGCATCCAACGTCACGCCTGCGATTTTGCGCAGAGTGGCGGAATCGCCCATGTAGTCCTGCCCTTATGATAACGACCTACTGATACATTTCTGTGGTAATTATTTATCAAAGTTATTTCATTGTTAAACGTATTATGTTTCAATATAAATGTTAAATTAAAAAAAAGTTAAAAGCAGAGGTACAGGTATGGGACCTGTAATCCAGAATGCTCGGCACCTAGGGTTTTCTTAATAATGGATCGTTCCATAATTTGGATATTCATTTATTGTTAACTAGAAAATCATGTAAACATTAAAGGGGTGGTTCACCTTCAAATAACTAGTTGTTTTCAGATAGCTCACCAGAAATAGGGATGCACCGAATCCAGGATTCGGTTCGGTATTCGGCAATTTTCAGCAGGATTCGGCTGAATCCTTGTGCCTTGCCGAACCGAATCCTTAAAATCATGTGACTTTTAGTCAAAAAACAAGGAAGTAAAACATTTTTTTACCCGTGCACCTTGTGCTCTCTTTTCCCCATCCATCGCTGATTTGCATACGCAAATTAGGGTTCGTATTCGGTATTCACAAAGGATTCGGGGGTTCGGCCGAATCCAAAAAAGTGGATTCGGTGCATCCCTAACCAGAAATAACTTTTTCTAATGACGTTTTTCTAATATTGAAGAGTAAAGTGTCACCTTCTGAGCTCTGGGAGGGGGGGTCGCGACCCTGTAAACTGTTCTAAACGGATACATTTAGTTGATACATTTCTTATCTTTGTCCCTGCTGAGCAGAATCTGTGGGTTTGCTGTTATAGTGGATACAATAGTTGCTAATACTCCAGAGATGCTGCTGAGAAATGTATCAGCTAAATGTTGCAAAATTGTAACCGTTCAGAATCTGCACCTGAATTACTGAGCTGCCAGACTCAAACACCAGAGACACAAACATTCAATTTTAAACTTAGATTTTGGAAAAACAGTAAAAAATAAATAATGGAAAGTAATGAAAAAGTGGGGAATAATCTAAAAACAACTGAACTGAAAAAAGTGTTTGGAAGGTGAACAACCCCTTTAAATAAACCAAATAGACTGGGTTTGCTTCCAATAAGGATTAATTATATCTTAGTTGGGATCAAGTACCTGTTAATGTTTTATTATTACAGAGAAAAAGGAAATCATTTTTAGAAATTTGGATTATTTGGATTAAATGGAATCAATGTGACACTTGCCTTTCTGTAATTCAGAGCTTTCTGGATAATGGGTTTCCAGAGAACGGATCCCATACTTGTACTATGTATGTCCCAATGTGACCCTATCAGCTGTATCTAACTCATGCAACTGTACATCTGAAATAACATACCAGCTAGGGGTTGGGCTTTAGGCATGCAGGGTAGGCTCACAGCAACATGGATGTCGTTGCAAATGCCTAGAACACTGCTGTCCTTGTGGTGGAGAGCTGATAATGGAAGCCAGTGTTAGCCACTCCCTGTTTTTAAACCACACCCACTTTAAACCACACCCAAGTTACCACAAGACCATGCCCACATTAATGGTGGTAGCACACCAAAAAAAACAAATGGTTGGTGATCACTGCAGTGATATCTCTTATCACTCATATGTGAAAAAAGTCGTCATATTAAGACATACCCTTAAATCCATATGCCTCATCCTCTCCTGTGGATAACACAGCGCCCCCCTCCCCAGCACATGATAAAACACCTTAGGGGCCCTAACAACAATTTTCAAATGCAAACCTACCAGGCTTTGTGCCATACTCTGCCTGTGGAACATAACACGGGGAGCATAGGGCAGGCAGAGTATGGCGCACAGGGAGCATAGGACAGGCAGAGTGCCCCTCCAGCACTTTGTATGAGTGTGAACAGGTGAACAATGTGGGCAGTTTCAGTCTGGGTCTCAGGTGTGAACAGTACAGGCCTTTAGGTTAGGGTGTGAACAATAGAGGTGTTACAGGTGTGAACAATGCAGGGGGGGTTACATGTGTGAACAATGCAGGATTTTATAGTCTAAATTTAAGGTGTAAACCAGTTAATCTCTGTAGTAATACCTTTTAAATCTTAAACATGGTAAGCAGACACAGCAGGCAGACTTCCATGTGGGGGACCACACAGGGGGTGAGGGTTTGCGGGCCGCCAGTTGGACAGCACTTCCTTAGACGGCTCACTGTGATAGGCTGAATGACTGCATTGCACTATTGCTAGTCTAGTTTGTAGCACCTCTTTAATGTGAAAGGGAATTTCTTTCAGCCAGTTACAACTGAAGTAATAATTGCATTGGACTGTGTATGGGGCCCACTGATGGGCTTCCCCAACCGATATCTGGGCGTAAATCAGGCTTATAACAACTCGGGGGGGGTCTAATCAGCAGGGGCAAAGATAAGAAATGTATCAACTAAATGTATCAATTTAGAACAGTTTAGATAATTGGCGACTCCCCCTCCCAGACCTGCTTTATAAGGTGAAAAATTGGACTTACACTTCAATATTTTTACTTATCCCTTGGTGCAAATTCAGGGATCGGAGTTCACAGTAGCCATCTTCCGGGTCTTCTGTTATCTGAGAATGAGACCAGCAGAGTGGAGCATGCACGGTTGGAGCAAATTCCCTGGAGCAAATTCCCGGTTTGCGATAACTGTGCATGCGCCGAAATGGACGGAAATTGCTGAAGCACCGGAAGAAGACACAAAGACCTGGAAGATGGCTGCCGTGAACTGCGATCCCTGAATCTGCACTGAGGGTAAGTAAAAGGTTAGGAGCATTTGTCCAGGGTAGCAGCTAGGCTGGGGGTGAGGAGGGGGGGTCTATGTAGGGTAGGGTTTTTTTTAATAAGGGGGTTGTTTCTCCTTCAAGGACCAATATTAGCTGCTGGCCAGTGCCTTCCAAAGCAAGTTACAGTTAAACCTTGATTTTACATTTACCAGGGGACCTGCAAAAATGAAGGTAACATCAGGAAATATAAAACGGGGGTACATAAAATAGGGTGTTTTCTGTAAAGCTACAGTATAAGCTACAAAAAGCTTGAAATGTGAGAAATCAGGTTATTAAGGCAAATAGGGCAAAATTATGTTATAATAGCTGGAAACATTCTTAAAATGCTCCTAAAATGCATTAGATTAGAACATGAAGTGACTGTATAAATTGCTCTGGATGAGGCAAACTGGCATCCTGCCTGATCAATTTTAGCCAGATATCCACTGGGAAAGAACTGCACTGACTCACTCAATGGTCTTATCATTAGCACAGGGTTTAAATATGAGATCAGCACAACATGGCCCAGCAAGCTGGTATCCAAACTCTTGTTTGGCTACCTCATTAAACGAGCAGATTTTCTGGTTTATGGCCAACTTAAAGACATGTGGTTTAAATTCACCTGGACTGCTTGCCTGGGCAAACAAGAAATACAATTGAATGTGCTACCACTTGCACTATTGTAACAAACGGCAGCAGTGGTGTAATACTGGGAGTGGTATGCAATCACATTCTCACAAAACACCAGTGATTTACATAGTATTAAGGGAATGGCACAGAGTTTCTTCTTTACTGGGCCTATACTCGCACCTTGAGATTTATAATCAGGGTGTGGAGACACAGGTTTTCTCTGTGCCAGCAGTTGTGCACCCCACTGCAAATACACCGTGAACATATAATACCAAACACCCCCAAACCAATGAAATGTACAGGCTTCCCGTTAGAATAGTTTTACACCCACACAGTGTAATACTGTAACCAAGGGCTTGGAGTCCAAAGATCAGAAGGCTACATTGCAGCTGAGTAGATTGTCCATGCCCGAACAGCTTCATTTGCTCCTCTTCCTTAAAAGCACAGAGCCTGCAGAACTTTTACCCAAATACAGGGAGTCCTCAAATTACATACATCTGACCTACATATAACTCACACCAAATAGAGGCTATTACAGTAATGTACTGTGGTTTGCTTGGCCTTTATTAGCATTTAGCTTTAATAAACCACCTGTTTCAATCCCCTCTGACATGTGTTGTCTACTGCAGAGTACAGAAAAGTAAAAATACATATGCACAGAAAGGAAAAAAGAAATACTATGTTAAGACAAACATCTGTCTTGTTGCATTTAATAAGTAAATGTATATAACTTATATACAAATTTAACTTTAAGGAGAAACAAACCCCTTATTAAAAAAACTCTACCCCACATAGACCCCCTCCCTCCTCACCCCCATCCTAGCTGCTACCCTGGGCAAATGCCCCTAACTTTTTACTTACCCCTCGGTGCAGATTCAGGGATCGGAGTTCAAGGCAGCCATCTTCGTGTGTCTCCTTCTGGTGCTTCGGCAATTTCTGTCCGTTTTGGCGCATGTGCAGTTGCTGCAAACCGGGAAATTGCTCCAACTGCCCTTTTCTTCTGACACTTTCCAGCTTTCAAATGGGCGTTGCTGACCCCATTTAGATAGCAAATGCTCTGTAAGTGCTCTTACTGATGAGCGTTTTTACCTGAGCTCCCCTGCGTTCCGTTCAGGGGATCGTAGGGATAGACGCATTACATTTTTTCCAATGGGGCTGTACTCACACAGGCGCGTGTAGGCGCCAAACGCAGGAAATAAGCAGCATGTTGCGTCTCAACCTGCGTTCGGCGCCTACACGCGCCTGTGTGAGTACAGCCCCATTGGAAAAAATGTAATGCGTCTATCCCTACGCTCCCCTGCGGCTGAACGCAGAAAAACGGAACACAGGGGAGAGCAGGTAAAAACGCTCGTCTGTAAGAGCCCTAAGGCTACAAATGTATTGTTATTGCTAATTTTTATTTCTCATCTTTCTAGTAAGGTCCTTTCCTCAGGATCGAACTGGGGTGCCCGGGGCCCCCGGTCCTCTGACACGGGGTTCCCCCGCAGAGCCCCCTCCTCAATTCCACCCCCTAGATACCGGCACAGCTTTCCAAGAGGCTTTTTTCTGTTTATAATTATGAAATGTAACATTTCCCTTCCCTTTGCTGTGCTTAATCCCTAATCCCAGGGTCCGAATTCCATCTCACCCTGCGGGGTCCCTGGCACAGCTTTTAGCAGCAGGAGGAGAAAGGCACGTAGGCTGCATCTGTGGCGCAACAGAGTCATACCCAGCGCCGGCTAGCGCCTACTGCATTTTACACCATCCTTGCGCTAAACGAAATGTATAATTGCACCTACAAACACCAGTGCTGCTTCTGCGTTTTACATAATGGGCAATACTGATATCCGTTCTTCGGCTTCCATATGCCATTATAAGCACTCAAACGCGCCAAACTGTAGGAGGGGTGATCTCTGCTATGCTCTGTCTCACAGAGTTGCGGAAAGAAGATTAGCAAAGGGAATAGGACTGGGCCAGCAGGGCCCACCGGGTTTTTTCCCGGTACCCCGCCAGCCCAGTCTAACCCTGCCTTTCCTATTCATATTCCAGTCTCTTATTCGAATCAATGCATGGTTGCTAGGGTAATTTGGACCCTAGCAACTAGCAATTGCAAACTGAAGAGCTGCTCAATAATAATAATAATACATAATTCAAAAACCTTAGATAATAAAAAATGAAAACCAGTTACAAATTGTCTCAGAATATCACTCCCTACATCAAAAGTTAACTCAAAGGTAACCTACCCCTTTAAGAACAAACCTATAGACCCTATCTTCTACTTAACCCGGGGACTACTTGTATGTATATGTAGAAATTAATCTAGTTTCAGTATGTTAGAGTTACAATTGTACACATTAAATTCTATTTGCTGGGTGTAGGGAGTTTCTTTGGGTATCTGCTCTATATGAACATGCACTTTGACATAACTTGCCCCTTCCCCCCTGTTTTTATTCGAATAATTCGCCCTGCAAGTTAGTACCTCAAGAACTTTCAAATTAAACAGTTAAAGAGAGACTGGGCTGTGTGTAATCGCTCAGGGCAAGAAAAACAAAGTTCTGTCAGGCCTGTATCACATGACCATTGTTGGTGCATCTCAGGGTTGCCAGGTTGGCTGTTTTCCAGCCAAATTGGGCTATTATTTTAAAGTCCAGGTTTTGAAAGTACAAAATAGCTAAGGTATGGATTTTGGCTACTTTTTGGGTACGTTTTATCTTGCCCTAATGTGCCAAGCCTGTGTCTCCCACTGCATGTTGGGTAGTGTAGTTTTTGTTTAACAAATTGCCAACTGCCAAGTTTAATATAAGACTACAATACCCAGCATGCACAGGGACTGACCTGTGTAGAAGTCAGGAGTTACCAGATTTTGGGCTCTATACCCCAGTTTTCCACCACTCTTAAGCATTCTCGCATTTTCCAGTGACTTTCCTCAATTTCAGACAATTTTTTGACAAAAATCTGCTGGCCAACAAAATATCTACAGGTTGACTTATTATACAGGTATAGGATCCCTTATCCGGAAACCCAATATCCAGAAAGCTCAGAATTATAGACTCCATTTTATCCAAATAACCCACATTTTTAAAAATGATTTTCTTTTTCTCTGTAATAATAAAACCGTAGCTTGTACTTGATCCCAACTAAGATATAATTAACCCTTATTGGAGGCAAAACCAGCCTATTGGGTTTATTTAATGTTTAGGGCTCTTACAGACGAGAGTTTGAAGCTGCGCTCCCCCTGCATTCCGTTTTTATGTGTTCAGCCGCAGGGGAGCGCAGGAGTAGACGCATTCAGTTTTTTTCAACGGGGCTGTACTCACACAGGCGTATGTAGGCGCCGAACGCAGGTTGAGACACAACATGCTGCATTTTTCCTGCGTTCAGCGCCTACATGCGCCTGTGCGGGTACAGTCCCATTGAAAAAAACGAAATGCGTCTACTCCTGCTCTCCGCTGCGGTGGAACGCAGGGGAGCACAGCTTCAAATGCTCGTCTGTAAGAGCCCTTAAATGAATTTCTAGTAGACATAAGGCATGAAGACTCAAATTACAGAAAGATCCGTTATCCGGAAAACCCCAGGTCCCGAGCATTCTGAATACCTGTATCAATATTTATTGAAATTGTATATGTATTAGTGCCTTATGGGGCCCCTATACCTCCCGGGCCCCCCTCTGTAGTTACGCCCATGGTGACGGGCGAATCTGTACAGTGAAAATTTTAAAAAGGTGTATTTTAACATAAATTAATTTATTTATTTTTTCACTGCACAAATCGTGCTATTTTTGGGCTACTTTTGAAGTGTCTCTTGGCTAGTTTTGGGCTGGTTTTTTGTAGCTGACTTTGGTTTGTTTTGAAAATCAGACCTGGCAACCCCTGGTGGGTGCCTGTATAAATGTTCCTACTGTTCCAAACACCCTGAAGTGGGAGGGACAGGGTGATGCCAGGGCTTTGTACTTGGTGTTCCAGCCAACCAGTAGCTTAACTGTAAAGTCTGAAGGCCACTCGTCTGTATACAGAGGAAATGCATCCAACACAAATAGTTCTACGGCCCTCCCTCCACCCCCGTTCCCTCAGACTCTCCCGCAGCTCCTTCGCCTCCCTTGTCTTTCAAAAATGAAGTCTCAGTTCCCTTTCTGTCTCTCCTCGCCCTGTGCCTGCCCTCCCTCCTCTCATGCCCCGCTCTCTCTCTTTCTCTCTATCTCTGTCAGTCTTTTTAATGGGGAAGTGAGACGCGCTTCCTGAGGGAGGGACTGTCGCTGCCCTGAGACTGAGACTGTCTCTTCTGTCAGACAGTGGGGATAGAGAGTGCAGCGGAGACTACACAATCCTGAAGAGACTAGAGCGGGGCAGGTAGAAAGTGAAAGAAGTTCTAGGAGTGTGTAGGGAGCTCCAGGAGGGGAGTATATTAATGTAGGTCCAACAACTATCTCTTCCTCTGTTGTGAATTCAGTACATCTCATAGGGTAGAGGGCGACAAATCGGTAGCACCCTCTGTGCGACAAGAAGATGGAGGAGACACAACCTTCAGGTAAGACTTAGGGGTGCAGAGACATGTCCAGTGTACAAAGTGTTTATATGTGCAGAATAATAGACATAATATGGAAGCAGGAGACAAGAGTGTGCTGCAGTGCTGGTGATAAATCAGCATTTGCACATGGAAAGGGGGTGAGAGTTGTGAGGGAATGGTGTGTGCATGTTCAGGAATGGGAGAGATGGATCTGTGCACCTTCAGGAATGGAGGTTGAGGATTTCTGTGCACACAGAGGTGGGACTTGTGAAGGAGGCTGAGACATATACTGTATATCAGTGATGTGTAGGTTGGCCATCAGTTGAGCAGGATGTGATTGAGATTTGACAAAATTGTGGGTGAGGGTTGGGTGCTGGTCAGTCAGGGGAAGTACACTCCTCCGCTGCTCCCATGGTTTCCCCGTCTTTAATTCAGAGGCGCACACAGAAGTAGCGTACAGAGAGAAACGACGCGGGTACGAGTGGGGCGTGGGTCCTACAATGGTAACATTGTGTGGGTTAAGGTTTTATGGGGTAGGGTCAGACGCTGGTTGAGTTTTTCCTGACCCACACATCACTAATGTACATATAATACACAAAAGCCATGAATATCTTTTAAATCATATCCTTATAAACGATGAGTACTAGGGATGCACTGAATCCACTATTGTGGATTCGGCGAATCTTTGAATCCTTCTTCAAAGATTCAGCTGAATCCCGAACCGTATGCAAATTTGGGGTGGGGAAGGAAAAAAATTGGTTTACTTCCTTGTTTTGTAACAAAAAGTCACCTGAAATCCTGCCCTCCCCACAATTTGCATATGCAAATTAGGATTTGGTTCGGCCAGGCACAAGGATTCGGCTGAATCCGAATCCTGCTGAAAAAGGCCGAATCCTGGATTCGGTGCATCCCTAGTGAGTACTGATGTCATCAGTTATAAATGGTGAGTAGTGATGTCATTCTTGTCACATGACTCACTGAAACGTGTGTATTATAATAAATAAAGTACCCCCTGTTGCAAAATATGAGGATATTCGAAGTCACCTTGGAGTTCCATGATCTGTAAAAAAAAACACTCGGCCTCCTGCCAATAATTTATAATTTACAAGAGAGGTACTTTATTCACTATATATGTTCATGGATGGAGCAATGATACATGTTAATGAAGGAACTCTGTAAGCCAGCTGGCAGTGCCCAAGCCTACAGTGCCTATTTTTCTTGCAGTAGGTCAGTGGCGTAACTAGATGTTGCTGGGCCCCACAGCAAATTAATTTTAGGGCCCCCAACATATCCAGTGTTTGTCCTGTTTTACCAATATATGTTCAAATTGCTCATCAATGGGAGCTTCATGGGGCCCCCTGTACCTCCTGGGCCCCCCTGCAGCCGCAGGGTCTGCTTCCTCTATAGTTACGCCCCTGCAGTAGGTCACGTCCCGCAAATGTAAGAGCTAAATTCAGCGCCAAGTTTTTGGGAAGTTGCAAGTTTTTTTGGCAGCAGTTTAGATCAATTCTTTTTACTGCTATCAAGCCTGTGGCTTCTGTTGGCATCAAAATGTGCATTTCAAAAGACCTAGGATGGGGGGCTTTCTGGATAACAGGTCTTTGGCATATTTATACCTTAAGTCTACTAGAAAAATCATGTAAACATTAAATAAACGTAGTAGGCTGGTTTTGCATCCAGTAAGGATTAATTATATCTTAGTTTGGATCAAGTATATGGTTCTGTTTTATTGTTACAGAGAAAAAGGAAATATTTTTTTAAATTCTGGATTATTTGATTATAATGGATAATGGATTATAACAAATCCCATACCTGTACAAATAAGCTGTTTACATTCATTGTCAATTCATTAAGTTAATGATGTATTTAAAAATTAAGTAGCAAAATAATTGTAAAAATTAATATCAGTTAGCACTTATTTTTTTTTCATAATTATGATCAATTCAGTAAGTAATATATGTGTATAATTATTCCTCGTCACCTAATCACACGTCACCTACCAATTATTTGACGTTTCACCTAACCCCAATCAGGACGGCAGTAGAAATTTGGCATTGTAAGGAAATAGTTTTGGCACTAGACTAGTAAATCTTGTGAAATAGCTTCTGTAGCACAGATGTGCAACATATATCTGAGCCAAAAAGGCAGCTATTAGAGAAGTGGTCACAGTTTAGTAAACTGGCGTTGGTGTTTTTTTATGGTTATTCTAGTGGAAGTTATTATTGTGCTCTTTTTCACTTGCAGATTGCATATGTGGGTGTCAGAAAGCAAGGGTGAGATGTGCATATGAATGGGGAGGAATGGAAATAAAAAAAGTACATGTGTGCTGGACTGGGAAAGATGTATATTCATGTGCATCAATAGGAAAGCAATGAATATGTAATAATAACAAGGGGGTGCAAGATATAGATGTGTGCATGGGAATATGCAGGTGTGGGAATGGAGCAAGACCAGTACATTAATGGGTGTTACATATGTTGTTTTGTGCACGATTGTAAGGAATGGGAGAGTGTCAGATCTTGTAGAATGTGCAAATAGGGAGATATATAAGTCTGATCAGGAATCACAGAGTGAGATGGGAGGGTGAGAGATGCACATGCATGGAAAGGAGCACTACAAACTCTTATCAACATACGTAGGAATGGGAAAGCAGTGTGTAAGCATTTTCTGGAATGGGAGAGTGATAAATGTATAAGATTGTAGAGGAATGTGAGGGATTGTGCAGGGAGAGGCAGTGAAATGTGCGGAGTGGAGGTTGTATACAAATATTCTTTTGCACACACAAAAAACAATTGTTGTATGCAAACACATGATTCATCATGTGCTTGGGCCCTCCCAGCGATCTGCACACGCAGTTTTTAAAAATTGTGCACAAGAGAAAAATATTTGTACGTCACCTATAAGCTATTAAGAGGTAATATTGTTATGTGTTTATCAGAACAACATTTTACTTAGTCATACTCATAAATACTGTATTTGAATGAAAAATACCATAGTTATGATTTATTTTTCATTTTTTTTTGGATGTAAAATGAAATATATTAACGCATACTGGCAGTGTCAGTCATAAAATGGTGGAATGAATATATTTCAAAGGAAGCGAATGGGTGGTCGTCTGCTACAAGTGATAGGGCAACATCAGACCTAAACAGACCATGCTCTATCTAACGGGATCTCAGTTTAATCTCCTGATGCCGAAATTTAGATGGAACATTGATCTGCCAATATCATTGCTGTGTGTATATATCTTGCAGCAATTACTTTCCTCCCATCTCCAATAGCAGAAACATATGTTTGTAGAAAGAAAAACTGGTAGGGGTGGATGGTAATCATAGACAAAGAAGAGAATGTGGTGTGTGCACAGTGCATACATAGCATTGAAGGGTGTGTATATATTAGTTTCCAGGCAAATTAGAAAGATATGTAAAGGACTTTGAGGTGAAAGTTGGAAAAGCCTTACTAGAGTTCACCAAATGTTTCCTGTAATGATAGTAGAATGCTTTTGGCATTGCATAGAGAATGCTGTGGGTAGAGTTTGAAGAATGCTGTTGGCAGACTTTACACAATGCTTTTGCTAGCAATAGAGCGTTGTGTACTGAAAGATCAGTAGTATTGTCAAGCATTTGCAAGGCTCACTTTAAACTAGAGTGAGCATAGGAACGAATGAATGGAAGTGTCACCCAGAGGCTATGTAAGGGGTGGTTCACCTTTAAGTTCACTTTTAGTATGTTATAGAATGGCCGACTCTAAGTAACTTTTCAAATAGTCTTCATGATTTAATTTTTTTTTTATCAACAAATTTTTCAGTACAGTGATCACATTGCCAATAACATATAAGACAATCAAGATAAAGGCAGTCCAGCAGAATGCACATTATACAATATCACAATATGATAATATGATAATAGCACCCAATCTAGATCATCGATTCCAATTGTACTTATAATTATAAACCAAGAAAGAAATAAAAGATACACACGCAAAATAAATAAATAAATAAATAAATTAAAAAAGAAAAGGGAGGGGGACATCTTCCTCTACATTACCATCAGCTTTCGTAATCTCTTAATAACATAGCCAGTCATCAATAAGTATTATAATACAATGGTTGAACTGGTCAATGTTCCTCCAGTTGGGAATACACCTGCCATATATCAAAAAAATTTTGTACCTCCCTAAGGATTGAGCCGTTAATTTCTCATAAAGATATACGGTACTCTCATCAACCGTTTTTTAACTTTGTTAATCTGTAAGTATGGAGACTTCCAAGCTGCTGCAATCGTTTGTTTTGTTGCATTAAATATATAAGTAATCAAGGGCATCTCTTTTTTTGGGATACCTTCAATCTGTTTATGTAGCAACGCCTCCCACGGGTTTTTAGGGGGAGTCACACCCAGAATACTATCAACCATGGCATATACTCTATACCACAATCGCCTAGCCTTAGGGCAAGTCCACCAAATATGTGCCATTGTACCAGCATCCTGACACCCCCGAAAACAATTTGCATTATAAGATGGAACCCATTTTGCAATACGTGCAGGAACTAGATACCATCTAGTCAGAACTTTTAGTGAGGTTATGATTTAATTTTTTTATAGTTTTTTAATTATTTGCCTTCTTCTTCTGACGCTTTCCAGCTTGCAAATTCATAATGCTCTGTATTGTTATTGCTACTTTGTATTACTCATCTTTCTATACAGGCCCTCTCCTATTTATATTCCAGTCTCTTATTCAAATCAAGGCATGGTTGCTAGAGTAATTTGGACCCTAGCAACCAGATTGGTGAAATGGCAAACTGGAGAGCTGCTGAATAAAAATAAATAACTCAAAAACCACAAATAATAAAAATTTAAAACCAGTTGCAAATTATCTCAGAATATCACTCTCTACATCATACTAAAAGTTAATTTAAAGGTGAACAACCCCTTTACATCGAATATGCAATTCAGTTCATAAAACTGTCAAGACCATTAATCCCTGGGGTCTCCAGTGTCCATGCTGTGTGAGTGGTAATCCTCTGTAGCAATGCAATGTGTATGTATATATATATATATATATATATATATATATATATATATTATATATATATATATATATATATATATACACACATATATATATATATATGTGTATATATATATATATATATATATATATATATATATATATATATATATATATATATATATATATATATATATATATGTGTGTGTCATATAATGTGCTGCAGATATTTAAAGATTTCCGTTTATCCATATTCTTCTCCAGGGGAATTTTGTACAACTGCTAAATGGGAGAACAGACTTCAGACACAGGAGGAAGAGATAATGTTGCTGAAGTCAACACTGTGTGACGTTTTGCGGAGGATCTGTGTGCTGGAACACCAGATCCCACCTGAAACGCAGGGTGAGTGTTGATGTCTTTCCAACAAAAAGATTTCCCGCTGATGTCTTGCCTTTATATGACTTAATTCTGAAGCAAAACGTGCTGTTTCTCTGGATAAGTGTGCACTGGGTTGCCCACAGGAGGCTCTTTTATTGAATGCGAGCCCCAATGATAATAATGGAATCATTGACAATATGCTTGAACATAAATAAAAGGAGAATTCCGCCAAAATTATTTCCTTTTTTACATATTGAATAAAAAAGTAATTGCAAGCAACTTTGCAATATATATTAATTAGTTCACAGCCTACTTGGGTCCTCTGGGTGGTGGACTTTGTTAACTGAGTATTATAGAACCACAATAAAAAAAAGGACTACTGAATTCCATGCCCTAATCCAACCAAACATGCCTCTTTACATATAGAAAATACCCACAGCCTCAAATTAGGCCTTTTTGTCACTCAGGCCTCCCTTCTTGTCATGAGGCCCACGACTGAGCTTCCCTCTGTACCCTCCTGATGGCAGCCCTGCTGTTTTGCTATTTTTTATTTTGGTTTTCCAGACTACAGAAATTAGCTCTCCTCCAGCCAAGACCCTACTTCTCACAATGCCTTGCATACAGGTCCGGACTGAGAATTAAAATAGGCCCTGGCATTTCAGGTACACAAAGGTCCAATCAGCTCACACAGAGGCCCAAACAGCCCCCACCAGCCCACTAAATACTGACTTTCTATGGGACCTTATAGCAGCCCCTCTGGCATTTGTCAGAACCTACAGATTGCCAATCCGGGCCTGCTTGCATACTTATATTATTCTCCTTCTTCTCAGGTAGGTCTAGAACACTGAATGCATTGTGGGAAATGGAGTCTTGGCTGGAAAAGAGAGCTGACTACCAAAATCATTGTCAATGATTGAATGCCTGTGTATTGGAAAGTTTCTCTCATTATACAAAAAAGTTTTTGATTTGCAGTTTCACTGTCAAACATAAGATTACTTTTAATTGGTGTTCACCACTGAAGCACAATTTTCTATGCTAACGTCGGCCCTTTTTTTTACATTGGGAATAGGAACCAACCAAAAAAACTGTTTATAAGTCTTTCCTGGTAACATTCTGTTGATTTTAATCATGTACATTTTGGGGCAGATTTATCAAGGGTCGAATTTAAGAGTTCACGGGAGTTTGTAAAAACTCCCATAAACTTCCATGAACTTGAAATTCAAATAAAAAACGACCAATCAAAGCTTTTCAAAAAAAATTAAAATTTTTCAAATTCTGGTGAATGGGATTGACCCACAAACTCGAATCGAATTCGAATTCAATTCAATTCGGGTTGTTTCTTCAAAAAAAAAAAATAGCTTTTTCAGGAAGGCTGCAAACAACTCCAAATTGATTCCCCCATAGGCTACAACAGCAATTCGGCAGGGTTAAGGTGGCGAATAGGCAAATTCTTAAAGGGCCAGTACATGATACATTTCAAAAATCAAATTCGAATTTTTTTATAAACTCGAATCGAATTTTAACTATTCCCTAGTCGAATTTCACAAAAAATACCTCTGAAAATTGGAGTTTTCATTCGACCCTTGATAAATCTGCCCCTTTATTTTGTTTCTCTGCGTTATTTTTCTTAACTGAAATTGAGGTTTGTTGTAAATATCTCTTTGTAAAACTGGTCATACACTATAAGATCCGCTCGTTTGGTAAGGGCACCCTGATATGGCCACCAAAAGGTGAGCGATAACAGATTAATGCGATTGTTTGCCCCAAATGATCGGATTACAATGATGGGCATACCAGCTGACCAGACGAGGACCGCATAAACTAGTCGATTTATGGCCATATATCGATCTCTGAGGCCTGTCCAATAAGCTGCCGTTTGGACTAAAGGGCCCGAATTGGAAGCTTAAATCTGCCCATGTATGGAAAGGGTCTGTAGATGTTCAAGCCTAGTCTGGCTACTACAGGTAGGCTGTAGAGCTCCGTAGATTGCTTGTTGTGGGATCTGCTCAAATCTTTGTCATTTTTTTTATTGCCTTTTATATCTGGCACACTGCTAGAGAGCATTCTTTGTTCCATGGTGTAATGGATAATGATCTGGACTCTGAATTCAGCAATAGATATTCATATCTTGGCGGAACCTACAGCAGTTTTTTGCTAGCCAAAGACTTGCTTTCAAAATCATCTGCAGTCAACTACACACAGCTGCAAGACCTTGCCCTGCTTAGACAACAGAGAATAGTCAAAAAAAAGACAAGACTGTAAGAGTGCCCTTCGCCCTGTGATTCTGTGTTGTAATGGTTAGTACTCTGGGCTTTAAATCCAGCAATCTGACTTCTCAGTGAAATCTGCGACTGTTTTACACAGGCAACGCTTAAATGCTTTTTATTCTGTCAAAATCCATGCCATCTGTAAGTGAAACATTCCTACTGAAGCCAAAATAACAAACCACCTTGTGATGAGCCGTGGTTAGCCACTTGCAGCCATGAATGAGCCTCCTGTGGTTATACAACTAAAAAGACTCTTTACTAGGATTTATCTACACCTTATGATAGTAAATATTCTTCTGGAAACAATATAAGTGTGTAATTGGCTCAGCTTCTGCCTTTTGCAGCAGAAGTCCAGGAAATTCTCATTAGAGTTCATTTCAAACCTGAAAAATGAACTGGGACTTTGCATTTAAAAGTTTTTCTGAAAACAAGAAGAGTGAAATGCTTGACAAAAGAAGTCCATAAAAATGCCAGATTTTTCTGGCACTAAGGCACCAGTTCAAATGTTCACTGGCAGTTAAATTGAGCAATGATAACATAGGTTAGAAATCACGGGCCCCCGTACAACAACATTTTCTGGGCCCAGCCCCCAAGCCCCACCCCAGATCCTGCTCACTCCACACCACAGTTAAAAGACCACACAGACATCAGCGCTAAAAAAAGTAACCCCCCCACAAGTTATAAAAAGCTATTGATGGTCAGGGCCGCCTTATAAGTTAAAAAAAACTGTGGTGCCAGGGCCCCCCATAAAAGTTTTTTTTTAAAAAAATTGATGATCAGTGCCCCCCCCATCAAGTTAAAAAAATTGGGGCTCAGAGAATATTTTTTTTAAAAACATTGGTGGCAGGGGCCTATAGAGTATTAAATAATACATTGGTGGCCATGAGATTTAAAAAAAAATAGAAAAACACACATTGGTGTTCAGTGGAATTGAACTTGTGGCTTCAGTACTGCAACTTCGCCTCCTTTTGTGACTTCGGGTCATTTTGCCGCTCCAGGACTTCAATTTTGGCTGTTTTTGTGACTTCGGGTCTTTTTGCCGCTTCAGGACTTCAATTTTGGCTGTTTTCACGACTTCAGGTTTTTTCGCTGCTTCAGGACTTCAGTTTCGGCTGTTTTCATGACTTCGGGTCTTTTCGCTGCTTCAGGACTTCAGTTTCGGCTGTTTTCGTGACTTCGGGTCTTTTCGCCGCTTCAGGACTTCGGCTTTTCGGTGGTTCGGGACTTCGGAAGGTGGCACGGCTTCGCCACTGTCAAGGGGGGCCCGGCTCTTTCGAAGTGCAGCACAGCCAGGCCCCCCTTCAGGCCCGGTACAGTTGTACCCCCTGTGCCCCCTGATGGCGGCCCTGGGTTAGTTAAGAAAACCTCATCTGTTGCAAACAATTGTCACAGCTGTGGATTTTACCTTGGTTGTCTGTGTGTTCTTGTTTCCCCCCATATGGTTCAATATGCAGGTTTTGTTTCATATGAATCTACAAGAAAAAACCTCGACACTAGTAATGTGCGTGCTGGCCCGATAACCGTGGGACCCTTTTCGGGCCGAGGACGGGTGCTGGTTGAGCTCTTCTTACTGCTCTCCCTGCCCGTGACCTTACAAATGCGACTTCCAACATCCAGGTGCCCTTGCCCCTTTTGTGGCGTCATCGGCAGGCAGGTCGGTGCGGGTCTATAAAAGAAACCCGGAAGTTGGGCGCAGGCGGGCGCAGGTGGAGGGAGGGCAGGTGCCGGTCGGAAAAATCCCGACCCGTACATAACTACTTGACACATAAAAGCAAAGAAACACCTGATCCTACAGACCTTTCGCATGCTGTGGAACCACAGTATACCTTGGTTTCATGGTTTAATGGTTAGTATTCTGGACTTTGAATCCAGTGAACCGAGTACAAACTTGGTGGGATTTAAAACTTTTCAGAAGCAATGCGCTATTTCCCAACCCCGCCAAATGCTCAGTTGCAACTCCTACTGTAGTCAGCCATCTGCTTTTTGGATTAGGGGCACAAGCCAGGAAAACAAATGCTTCCTTTTTTTCACAATGCACGTCAAAAGACTCATTACTATAACCTCTGTTCCTCGTGTTTCCCTTTCTGAAGAATCAAGTCAAGTCAAAGTGTTTCAAAAATAGTTAATGAGTGAAGATCCACAAGTTGGTTTTGAGAATTTTATGTTGAAAGGACAGTCACCTGTGCAAAACTCCATGTTTTTTGTGACAATATGATCACTTATATCTCTCATGTTGCTGGAGGAGGGCAACGTGTGTTCCATTGTAATAGTTAGCACTCTGAACTAAGCTTCTGGTTTAGCAATCTGACTTCAAAACTTGGTAGAGCCTGCAGGCCAATAATTTGCATTCAGCGTTTCTAAAATCAGTGCTCTTTGCAGCCTGGAGGCTCATGCAGCCACTACAAGACCCTACCATGCTGAGACATTCTGGAAAGCAGTTCCAAAAATGATCAAAATTGAGTGGAAAGTCACATGTGGCTAGTGAGCCTGCCATTGTTCTGTGTTCAAAGAAAAAGCACCTGTATGAAGATCCGTTTTATCCTTGGCGATCATTTTTTATTACCATTTACGTGTGCCATGCTGGCGAAGATTGCCCCTTCACACCTTGATTCCATGGTGTAAGGGTAAGCAGTCTGGACTTTGTATTCAGTGATTCAAATTTAATCCTGAGTGGAACCTGCAACCTTCTAGACTATTGGCAGAGCTGCAAAACCTTATCCTGCATAGACAATCTGAAGAATATTTCCAAAAACAGCCACATGTGGATTCTGAGTGAGCTGTTGTTCTGCATTTAAAGAAAAAACACCTGCTTATTCATGGCAATTATTTTTTTATTACCATTTACATTTGCCATGTTACTGGAGAGCATCCCTTCACACCTTGATTCCATGGTATAATGGCTAGCACTCTGCATTCAAGTCTCAGTGGAGCCTACAACAGTTTTATTCAGCCAAAGCTGACTTGCTTTTTTATCTGTAAGTAACATATTCATACTGATGCCAAAATAACCACCTTGCCGACCTGCAGTAAGCCTCTCACGACCTGTGGTTATTTATCTCCAAACACTCTTTGCCTCAGCTAGGGCTTTTCTGTGTCTTATGATAAGAAACTTCTTCTGGAAGAAAGAAAGGTGCATAATCAGGGTCGGACTGGGTCGTCGAGACCCGGGCCCTCATGGGCCCCCACCGGCCCAGACCCCCCTGTGCTGGCCCTACAAAAAAAAAATTGCGGCGATGCACGGCTCCATTTGCACATGCGCGCGGGGGCCTTGGGGTAAGTAACCCAGTGGGCGGAGCATGCACATCACCTCTGTGGGGGGGCAGGGGGGCTCTGGACCCCCCAGTCCGAACCTGTGCATAATGGACTCAGCCTTCACACTGGCTTTTGCAGATGAAGTCCAGAAAATTCCCTCTATAGCTTATTTCTAACATGAAAAAATTAACTGTGACTTGGCATTTAACAGCATTCCCGAAAGCAGACATTTTGCAAGGGGACCTGGCCCTAAAGCTCTTCGGCATTCTGTGGAGAGACTGTATGCCTCGGTACCATAGTTAGCCTTGTACAATGGCAGCAGCACGCCGCTTGTACAGGGAAAACAACCAGCAGGAAGAGGAATGGATTTTTATAATTTGTGTGTGTGTGTGTGGGGGGGGGGGTTTACCGTTTTTAGCGATGTCTGTGTGGTCTTTTAACTGTGGTGTGGGGTGGGATCTGGGGATTTTGTTGTACGGGGCCCCATGATTTCTAATGGTGGCCGTGACTTGCAATAGCTGCCCCAATGCTCAGGTGTAATTTCTATAAAGGTTGCCACCTGCTTTCTGGATTAGGATAAGAGGTTTTGCTTTCTTGATTTTAGGAATAAAGATCAGTAAACATTCCACCGGAAAGCTATTCCTTCCAAGTAAAGCTATTGCAAAAAGACTTAAGTAAGTCATATTTACATTTTGTTACTATGAAGAACTGGAGCCAGAGTTGTTTCAATACCTAACCTATACAGTAGAAGAGTACAAATGTTAGTGACAGTAGCTCACAGGGAACTCACCAAATTTGTCACTCATGACAGATAAAAATACTAACCTTGGGAGTCAAAGAAACCACAAGCACTATGATAACACATAAACCCTGTAATTCTTAAGCTGGCCATAGACACAAAGATCCGATCATACGAATCAACGTACGATCGGACTTTCCCATCTCCCGACCCGCCACTAACCATTCAGATCAAAGTCTTACCATTCCGATCAAATAAAGTAGTAAAAGATCAGCCAATATACTACCTCTGACAGCAATCGTACGATAGTTATGTCTGACAAAGCTAGTGACAGTCTCCCACTGAGACGTACGATCGGATCGTTGTGTCTATGGCCAGCTTTAGACTGTATAAAATTCATGAAAAAGTGTAAAAAGATGTGTAAAATAATTGGAGAATTTATCAAGGTGTGGTTTATTTTACACTATGGGAATGACAGATTTGCTGCTATTATTTTACAGTTTTAGACCTTTTTCCAGTAGAAGTTGCTTGAAGAAAAAGCAAGTAAAAAAATCACTCAATATTTACGCTGTTTTTTTACATAGCAATCAATGCCTGTCGATAAGTGGTGAATTATTCCAACATTTTTTACACCACATACTAAATCTGCCCCTAAATGTTGATTATGAGCCACAGCCTCTAGATTAGGTCTAATTAAAGTGGCCATAGTAACAATTACGATATTTCCAAGAAAGATTGTTTGTTTCAATACACATGTCAGATATACATGTCAGATATACAGGTAGAAACAATTATTATTTGAGGTATTGTGGCATTAAGGAAAAACTTTCGCACTGGTCAAAAAAATACCCTCAATCCTCAAGGTCCTATTGAGGATAATGCAAAGTCAAAGGAATAAATTAAAGGTGTATTTTAAGACCAATATATACAAAAAAGTATATAATTTATTTATCAAACAGAATTCTTAAAAACTGGCCAGCCAGGAAACACAATAAATTGATAATCAGTAAAAATACATAAAAACAATTATCAAGTTACTCCAGGTGGGTAGTCGCTCGTTTCAATTTTAATAATACAATATATACTCCTTGGTTATGATATGTGCTTGCCCCAATTATGAAATAGCAATGAATGCTGTGAGTTAAAGTTCTCCAACTTAGAAAATTTTTTCTGTGTTTAGGGTGTGAGTTATAGTTCTCCAATTCAGTATAGGGTACGAGTTTATTTCTCTCAGTGGATTATCAAGCTAATTTTATAGGTCTGTAGAAGAAAAACGGGATTCGCTGGGGTGTCCCCCACTCCTGCTTTTTTTCCAGCTGTAAATGCCCCCCAAAATAATTGGATTGATCTCACCAGATCCTGCGTTCCGGTCTTTCCTCAAAGGCACAGCCGGGCATAGACTTTTAGTGATAACCAGCCTGTTCAAGATTTCTCCACTTTGCAGGCACCTTTTTCCCGAAGATCCAAGAAGGAGCCTGGTTCACTTCAGTGCTTGCGTTCCACTGTGGAGCGCAATTCTCTTAATCTCCTCGTGATTTCCACTATTTTACTGATTCTTCACGATTTAACAGTTCACAAAGTACCGGCAAACTGCAGATTTTCATGATTTTTTCAATATTGGGGTAAAAACACAAAAAAATAATGATCCAACCTAAGGAGTGACCCCCACCTGGGTGCTGCAGCGCTTTTTGTGATTATGCACAAAATAGGGCTTTATCAAGCAGTTAGCAACCGGAAATGGTGTCTTACCTAACTTTAAATACCCTAATCTTAAAGGGACCACATCCATAATAAACTTCAAAAGTAAAAATCAGAAAAATGTCACATTCAGCTTAGAACAAACACATTACTCTACAGAAAACGTGCTCTAATAATTGCTCCTTCTTTATATTGTGTTGTGTATAAGCCAAGGACCATAAGGCTAAGGCCACACTAGGCGATAGCGCCGCGATTTGACTCGCGGCGACTTTTCGCCGCGACTTTTAAGCCGCAATCGCTGGGGAAACTTTTGCGCGGCGATCTTTTTTCTATTGTCGCTCGAAATCGCCTCGCTAGCGAGTCAAATCGCGGCGCTATCGCCTAGTGTGGCCTTAGCCTTAGAGCTAAAAGAGGATCAGTTTGCCCGAGCTTTGAAATGCTGAATGTTCAGTAATCACCAAATGATGCAAAATACAACTTATCTTGACAATAAGCCTGTGAAAGGCAGGGTTTAGCCTGTAATTACCATCAAATCTTATACCCAGAGCCAGGCGAAAGTTGAGGGTGCCATAAAAAAAAAAAAAACAACAAAAAATAAAATATGAGGACAATGCTATAGGAATTTACCAGAACTTGCCAGAAAGTGTACAGGAAAAACAGCCAGCAGGAAGGGGAATGGGTGGTGATAGCAGGTTTTAGGTGGAAGTTTTAGTTAAGTAACATAAAGGATACATTTTATAAGAACATTCCTTCCGTTTGAGGTTTTTCGTACAACAGCCAAAACTTGACACTTTGGGGCAGAGTAATGATTAATTGCTGTAACCCGTGACAGTGAATTCACTGCAAATCACAGAATGTCTCAATTTGCAATAACCACCCCCAATGATCAAAATAGAAATGAAAAAATGAGCATTTTGCCACTTAAAACATGTCAAGATACCATAGAAAAGTCATTGCCAAATGTATTGTCTGAAAATTGCTATTGATACGTTTTTTTTGTGCCATGTATTAACTCGTGTACATGTATTAATGCATTGAACGATGTGATTTGTGGCTTACTCTGTGATTATGCACAAAAACTGGAGTAAACGTCATGTTTCTAATGTGTTACTTTGTCATCTCTGATTCTTGGCAGGTGACACGTCCCTCAAGGTGCAGCAAATCGCTGATATCAGCAAAAGCTCTCAAGTCAACAGGTAAAGTATCTTAAGTGGCTTGCACTAACTTGTTTTTTAAAGGGGCAGCACATTGAGACAGGGTCTCTATATTGGTTTGTTATAGCATTTGTGAATGCTGATCAGCAATTCCACATTCCAAGCTTCTGTCCAGAATTAAAGGGGTTGTTCACTTTTAGTATGATGTAGAGAGTGATACTCTGAGACCATTTGCAGTTGGTTTTCATTTTTTATTATTTGTGGGTTTTGAGTTGAGATGCAGCTTTTTATTCAGCAGCTCTCCAGTTTGCATTTTCAGCAATCTGGTTGCTAGGGTCCAAATCACCATAGCAACCATGCATTGAATATGCAGGCTGGAATATGAATAGGAGAGGGGCTGAATAGAAAGATGAGTAATAAAAAGTATCAATAACAATACATTTGCAGCCTTACAGAGCATTTGTTTTTAGCAGGGCCAAACCGTCTGGGTGTCTCAGGAAACCCTACCAGTCATATCACCCCCTCGACTGCTCGCAGGAGCGAGCACGCATACGCGCTGACAGGCCGTGTCACTGCGCACACCACCCTCCCCTCACATAGGCGTGCTTGCATGTGCGGATAGAGCAGGATTCCTCAGATCAGACTGAGGTAGGCAGCAGTTAAAGGTAAGTGCCAGGTGCCCCTCAAGCTTTGCGCCCTGGGCACATGCCTACTCTGCCTAACCCTAGCGCCGGCCCTGGTTTTTAGATAGGATTAGTGACCCCCATTTGAAAGCTGGAAAGACTCAGAAGATGAAGGCAAATCATTCAAAAACTATACAGAATAAATAATGAAGACAAATTGCTTAGACTTAGCCATTCTATAACATACTAAAAGTAAACTTAAAGGGAAAGTAAACTCTAAAATAGAATAAGGCTAAGAAATGCTGTATTTTGTATACTAAACATAAACATGAACTTTCTGCACCACAAGCCTAATCAAATAAATGATTTATGCTTTCAAAGTTGGCCACAGGGGGTCACCACCTTGTAACTTTGTTAAACATCTTTGCAAGACCAAGATTGTGAACATGCTCAGTGTGGTCTGTGCTGCTTAGGGGTCTTCATGAATTATCAAAACAGCACAAGTCAAATGTTAAGTAAGCTCTGAATTAAGAGAATGCCATCTCCCATTTGAGCATTAAGGATAATATATCCTGTACCTGTAATACTGCTGATTTCCCCATCCAGAGTGTGGGATCTGTCAGCCTGCAGCTGTGAAGGGGGGCGACACATTTTTAGTGGTAGGTGTCCTTTAAAGGGATGTATGTTTTAATACCTGTTCATTTTTATTTACTGGAGTAACATCAAACTTTTCTACTTGGAAGCTTACATGGGGCCCATTTACAAGCACTAGCAACAAGCTTTGATCAGTCTACTTCAAGTTAGAAAAATAAATCAAACATCTTACTGGTTGCTATGGGTTACTGCCATGGTTGACTAGTCTTAGTAAATAAGCCCAATGGTGTATATCTCAGTTCTGCTACGTTAGCCTGCTAATTGACAACCGGCCAAGTTTGCCACCCATGAGTATCATTGTACAATGATATTATACGTGGACTTATGACATTAACCTTAGTAATAGGTATTCAGCAGTAATAATAAAATAAAAGTTTTTTTATACCACTGGAGTGGATTCCAAAGCAGGTCTGTTTTCCCCAATGGGAACAGCACTCAAAGGGGTAAGGAAGTGAATTGAATAAATGTTATAATGCAAAACGAATAACAAAAGGCACATTCTCACAAAGCTGTCTCTCCTTCAGCAAAAATATTAAATATGTAAAACAAATGTGCATAATTAGAAGAGCTTGTGGTTGTCTGCACATTTATCCGAATAGAGCCTCAGGTCTTACTGTGATCCATTAATCCCATGCAAGGAAGATTAAAGAGAAACTCATTTTTAATATGTAGCCAGTAGCCATCTATTCCCTTTGATGCTGTATAACCTATTGTTGCCTAAAATACATACATAAGAGATACATAAAATACAGCATGTTGAATTTGAGAAGACATAATGAAACTCAACTATGGAAATTCGTTGGTACAACCAGGCAAAATAGAATCGACAAGCAGGTGTACTCAAACATGTAACGCAAAACAAACACACAAGACAACTCCCTTTTGCAAAAGCCCTAAGTCTGACATTTAGAATGTTAAAAGGCTTATATTGTAAGGAAAACTGTGCAAGATCCTGCTGCATGGAATCAGCTAAGGACCAGAGTAACATGAATAGCTCATAAAAAGCCTTCTGGAATAGCCTCTGTAAGCCAGGACCTTACAACCATATTTTTTACATACTTTCTTATATTATGATACAATCCCATTTTTACACACCAGTTTTCTAGTGCTATGCTTTCTGTGTAACAAAACACAATAATTTGTGGTGGAACTGCATTTTGTGTGATATTTTGTCACATGCAGTTTCAAATTAATGGGGTAATTTAATACCCTGTGGGGGGCGCAAGTTCAAGACCATTAGTGTTCATTTGCTAAGCATTTGCACCCCCTGCCTTCTTGCGGCAGTTGAAAAGATCTGGTACTCAGTGCAGAGAGCAGTGCCAGGAAAAAAAAGTTGCTAAAAATCAGAATCTGAAAAGCTGAAAAAACTCCAGCTAAAACCTGTTCGAGTCAGGTCAAGTAGAAGTCAATGGGAGATATCCCTGAAGATGTTTCTTGACATTGTTATCTGCGCTGGATAATCCAAAAAAGTCGGGGTTTTCGGCGACAACTTGCACAATTCAGGCAACAATTAATATGATTTGAATTGTTGCACGCTTTTGCCGAGACTTTTTCCCGCACCAACTTTTTCAATCTGATTTTTTTTATAAACTAGGTAAATTCGTGGATTGGAGATAGGTCAAATTTGTTTTAATAAAAAATTAGATAAATTTGAGTTTTAGTAAATACCCCCTTAACGTATTCTTTACATCAAGAATATTCATATTATTTGAATTACAATGCATTTTATTATTATTTCTGTAATTTTAATTTACCAGATCGCATTGTCCCATTATTTTTTAATCCCAGCTCCTCCCTTGCTGCTCAAAGTTAGCCTATTTAAACCTTACAGCATTAAGCATTCAGCATTAATGCATGCTTAAGAAGGCATGTGAGCAAATTTAAAGGGCACCTATTACAGAAAAAATAGTATTCTCCATTGCAGCTGTTTGTGTACAATAGAGCCTGTGCTCCGGTTGGGGGAAATAATACTTTTTTGGCCAAAAATGTGCCTAGGGAGAGCAATGCCACCTGCACAGGCCAAAATATAATTGTTTCTCCCAACTGGAGTGCAGTCTCTATTAGCCACACCTCAAGCACTGTTGCAGCTATCCATGCCACTTATATTGGGTCAGTGTTGGTAATTTGCTTTCTTAATTACCTCAAACCCTTATATTTCAAGGAACGATGTCGGAACACAGACAGAATGGGCTGTAGAGCATACCGGATCCATTGAAAGTATTGATACAGGGGAAGGACCCGGAGTATTTGAGAACGAATCACTGAATGGGGGGGCCACAGATGGGATTGGTGATTCAGATGGACCACGAGAGTTTGAACAGTTGCCCCAGAGCCAAGGACCTGATGAAGCAGTAGCTCACGCACGTACTGTTCATGCTTTGAAACAAACCAGGAACGAATTGTGAGTATAACACTTACTTAAGGGATACAAATTATATCTATAAATGGTACCACATTGCCTTGTTACCTTCCTTTGCAATTTATACTTGTAAACTGCAGTTGTTATTCAACTTATGAACATTTAAGCCTACTATAAAATCATGTAAACATTAAATAAACCCAATAGGCTGGTTCTGCTTCCAATACGGATTAATTATATCTTAGTTGGGATCAAGTACAAGGTACTGTTTTATTATTACAGAGAAGAAGGAAATCATTTTTTCTATGGGAAACTGCTTTTCCGTAATTCGTGACTTTCTGGATAACGGGTTTCCAGATAACGGATCCCATACCTGTACTGTCAACTGTTTTTACATTTGGATTCTAATGATATGCTTCCTGTACAACTATTAAACCTCTGTATTCCAGTGTAGAATTCTTGGTGCTAATGTTAACCAGCCTATCCTGTAATCCACTTTATAAAAAAAGTATTTTTAATGTAATGTACCCATATTGTATCTATATGTGGATATGTTTTTATTCATGACTCTTACGTATTCAAATACGCTGCACTCCTCCCTCTCTCTTTAATCATCCATAATGCATAATTAAATGTTTATCCATTAAACATGTTTAATAGCCAGTGTGGTCTTATCTTAGATATTGATGGCACCCCTATAAATACAGTGCTGTGTATAAACCCTTGAACCAAACAAGCAGGAGATGCCTCATTATTTCACAGGAAGCATATTGCTCTCAATGTCTTATAAATATCTGATATAATGGAAAAAAACCCAGTGTCAGGCCCGAAGGCGCAGTTGCAGTGTGGACCAAGGAGGAAGTGGTGGAAGCCAAGGTTCGCGGTACAAGGGGTTGAGCAAAAGAGTTGTCAGTTCAAGCAAGGTCGGTGCAGGCGGCAATCAGACGTGGTCAAGAAACAGGCTGGAGTCAGTTCAGGCGGCAAGACAGACGTAATCGGAATTCAGGCAAGGAGTCGTAAACAGGAATCAATCAATGCAGATAACACCCAGGAACTTAACAGGAGTAAGACCTATAATCGGGCGCAGAGTGGAGCATCAGACGTCCTAAAATAGGCAGAGTTTGGCGCCAAAACGTGAATCACGACGTCATGCGCCATGCGCCAATTGCGTGCTGACGCTGCACATTTTTTGACGCAAGCGTCAATACGCAGTGTCAAGTTTGACGCATTCGCGTCAACACTGCGCGCGGATCGACGCGCTGGCGTCCGTCGACCGCGTGGTCCCCTCTGGGCGCCGCCATTTTGGATTTGGCGGCCCTTCTGGACGTGGCGTCCGACATTGTCCCTTACAGTACCCCCTCCTCTACGGGGGGCCTCAGGACCACCACGATTGGGTTTAGAAGGGAATCTTCTGTGAAATCTTTGAACCAGAAGAGGAGCATGAATGTCCGAATGCTTGACCCAGGAACACTCTTCAGGCCCGAACCCCTTCCATTTCACCAGATACTGGAGGGAACCTCTAGAAATTCGAGAATCCAAAACAGTCTCAACCTCAAATTCTTGGTACCCGTCGACGGATACAGGAGCAGGAAAGGGAGAAGAGTGACCCGCCACGGCTGGTTTCAGAAGAGACACATGAAAAACGTTTGGAATCTTCATCTCCGGAGGTAACTGAAGACGGACAGCCACAGGATTTACCTGTTCAATTATGGAAAAAGGGCCAATGAACTTAGGGCCTAATTTAGCAGACGGGACCTTGAGGTGAATGTTCTTAGACGAGAGCCAAACTTTATCACCGAGAGCATACTGAGGGGTTGGAGAACGCTTCTTATCGGCATGAAACTTCTGGCTGGAGGAACTCTTCTCCAAGTTCTTCTTAGTGGTTTGCCAAATGGCGGACATATGAGAAACTTGATCGTTAGCAGCCGGCACATCGGAGAGAAGAAAATCTTGAGAAAAGGCCAAAGGGTGAAGTCCATAGACACAAAAGAAAGGCGATTGGTCCGATGAAGCATGAAGAGAGTTATTGTGAGCAAATTCGGCCCAGGGAAGCAATTCAGCCCAATCATCTTGACACAATGAGACATGACATCTTAGAAATTGTTCAAGAGCTTGGTTAACCCGCTCAGAAGCTCCATTGGATTGAGGATGGTAGGCAGAAGAAAAATTAAGGGAAATATTGAGGGATTTGCAAAGAGACCTCCAGAACTTGGAAATAAACTGTGAACCTCTGTCAGACACAATCTCTAGAGGAAAACCATGCAGACGAAAAATGTGTAAAATAAACAGTTTAGACAGTTCCAATGCAGAGGGTAGTTTACGGAGCGGAATGAAGTGAGCCATCTTACTGAATCTGTCGATCACTACCCAGATGACTGTAAAACCTTGGGAGGAGGGAAGTTCCACGATGAAGTCCATGGCCAAGTGTGTCCAAGGGCGGGAGGGAATGGGAAGAGGTAACAATAATCCCTTGGGAGAGGTATGACAAGATTTGGAGGCAGCACAAATGGAACAGGAAGCAACAAAGTCCTTAACATCCTTTCGTAAGGAGGGCCACCAGACCACCCGAGACAGCAGATCAATCGTCTTCTTAACCCCGGGATGACCGGCCTGCTTGGAGCTGTGGGATTGAAGCAAAATAGTCTGACGAAGATCTGGGGGTACAAAGGCTACCCCAAAGGGAGTATTGGCAGGTGCTGAGACTTGAGCAGACAGAATTTGGGAAGCCATAGGAGGAAATAAGGCAGCGATAATTTTGGCGGATGGAACAATTGGTTCTTCATCTTCAAACGTGGAATTCACGGAAGAAAAACTTCTGGATAAAGCATCCGCCTTTTTGTTCCTGGAGCCAGGTCGGAAGGTGATGATAAAATTAAAGCGGGAAAAGAACAAGGACCACCGTGCCTGTCTGGGATTCAGCCGCTTAAGGATTTGGATATATTCTAAGTTCTTATGATCCGTAAAAATAGTCACAGGAACAGTGGAACCTTCCAAAAGATGTCTCCATTCTTCCAGAGCCAATTTAACTGCCAGAAGTTCACGATTGCCAACATCATAATTCCGTTCAGGCGGGGAAAATTTCTTGGAGAAAAAGGCGCAAGGATGAAGCTTCCCATCATTGAGTTGCCTCTGGGAGAGAATTGCACCTGCCCCAACATCAGAGGCGTCAACTTCTATGAAAAATGGAAGAAGAGGATCAGGATGTCTTAGGACTGAGGCGGAAGAAAAGGATTCCTTCAGGGATTCAAAAGCTGCTTTGGCAGGAGCAGTCCAAATATCAGGCCTTCCCCCCTTGCGAATAAGGGCCAAGATAGGAGAAATTCTAGAAGAGAATCCTTTGATGAACTGCCTGTAGTAATTGGCAAAGCCAATAAATCTCTGGATGGCCTTAGTACTGGTAGGCAAAGGCCATTCTTGGATAGCAGAAACCTTGGCTGGATCCATTTCAAAACCTTCAGACGAAATAATGTAACCCAGGAAGGGAATCTTCGGGGTCTCAAAAGAACACTTTTCCAGCTTGGCGTAGAGGGAATTTTCTCTCAAACGTGAAAGGACTTCTCGGACATGACCTCTATGCTCGTCAAGATGCTTGGAAAAAATGAGGATGTCGTCAAGATAAACAACCACACACAGTCCCAAAAGATCTCTAAAAATATCATTGACGAACTCTTGGAAAACTGCAGGGGCGTTGCAAAGTCCGAACGGCATGACGAGATACTCGTAATGTCCATCCCGAGTATTAAATGCCGTCTTCCATTCGTCGCCCTTCCGAATTCGGATCAGATTGTATGCCCCTCTGAGATCCAGCTTGGTAAAGATACTAGCCCCTTTAAGTCGGTCAAAGAGTTCTGAAATAAGGGGTAAAGGGTAACGGTTCTTGGCTGTAATCTTGTTAAGGCCCCGGTAGTCAATACAAGGTCGTAGAGTGCCATCCTTCTTCTCAACGAAGAAAAACCCAGCTCCAGCAGGCGATGAAGAAGGACGAATGAAGCCACGCTGGAGATTTTCTTGTATATATTCTCTCATGGCCTTAGTCTCGGACGGAGACAGCGGATAAGTCCGGCCACGAGGGGGCATGGTGCCAGGAAGGAGATCAATGGGGCAATCATAGGGACGGTGGGAAGGAAGGGTTTCTGCGGATTTTTTACAAAAAACATCACAAAAGTCCAGATATGCCTGGGGAAGTGAAGGAAAATTTATTGAAGAGCAGGACAACTTCATAACAGCATTGGAAGGTAAACAACTCTGTTGGCAAGACAAACTCCACTGAGAAATCTGGCCTTCCGACCAGTCGATGACAGGATTATGGAGTTGAAGCCAGGGTAGTCCCAAAACAACAGGTGTGGAGGGGCAATTAATAATAAGAAAAGAAAGTCTCTCCACATGCAGTGCCCCCACCGTAACGGAAAGTTCTGTAGTGGCATGTGAGATATAGGCATTGGACAGAGGTCTGTCGTCGATGGCCAATACTCGAAGAGGTGTAGGCAATGACTTCAAAGGAATCTTGTGCAGAATGGCAAATGACTGGTCCAGGAAGTTCCCAGCAGCCCCAGAATCCAGAAATGCTTGCGAAGAAATCTGCTTAGTGTTTACTTGAAGCTGTACAGGAAGCAAAAGACGTTGAGGGGTCTGTTCAGGATAAGAAACAATTCCACCCCAGTGTGTCTCCCCACACTTACCAAGGCGAGAAAGATTCTCTTGCTTCACCGGGCAGTTAAAGGCGAAGTGTGCCTTGCCTCCACAATATAGGCATAGGCCGGCAGAGCGTCTGCGGAGCTTCTCTTCCTCGGTCAGGCGTGCCCCCCCGATCTGCATGGGTTCAACAGGGGGCGAAGCGGAAGAAGAGGTAGTAGAAATGATGGGCTTCTGAAAATGTGGAGCTAGGAGAGGCTGGAATCTCTTGCTCTTATCTCTATCGGACAGATGCTCCCGCATTCGAGTGTCCACCTTGGTGGCCAAGGTAATGAGATCTTCCAAATTGTCAGGAATATCACGGGACACTAAATCGTCCTTCAGACGAGTGGAAAGTCCTTGGTAAAAGACCGCATGGTATGCATCGTTATTCCAAGTGGTCTCGGCCGCTAGAGTACGAAAGTCAATGGCATAATCACTGACTGGGCGGTTGCCTTGACGGATCTGCAAGAGACGAGAGGCGGCAGTAGTGACCCGCCCAGGAGCGTCAAAGACTTTGCGGAAGGAATGCAGGAAGAGGTCTATATCGTAAGTCAGCGGTGAATTCTTTTCCCATAAGGGAGATGCCCACTCCAGAGCTTTTCCTTGCAGGCGGGTAATAACGTACCCCACTTTTGCCCTCTCGGATGGATACTGAGTAGGCTGGAGCTCGAACTGGATCTGGCACTGGTTTACAAATCCTCGGCATGCCTGCGGATCACCATGGTAGAGAGGAGGAGCCGGCACCTTGGGTCCAGTACCCTGAGCAGGAGCAGCAACGACCACAGGAGAGGAAGCAGCAGCGGCAGCAGGGGGATTCACAGACAGTTTGTCCAAGATTGCCTCCAGGGCTTGCCCAAAATGGACCTGTTGACTCTCGTAAGACTCCATACGGGAAGCTAACCCACGGAAAGCTCTTCCGAAATCCGGAGGAGGAGTCACTTCCTCAGTGGGGTCCATGGCCCGATTATACTGTCAGGCCCGAAGGCGCAGTTGCAGTGTGGACCAAGGAGGAAGTGGTGGAAGCCAAGGTTCGAGGTACAAGGGGTTGAGCAAAAGAGTTGTCAGTTCAAGCAAGGTCGGTGCAGGCGGCAATCAGACGTGGTCAAGAAACAGGCTGGAGTCAGTTCAGGCAGCAAGACAGACGTAATCGGAATTCAGGCAAGGAGTCGTAAACAGGAATCAATCAATGCAGATAACACCCAGGAACTTAACAGGAGTAAGACCTATAATCGGGCGCAGAGTGGAGCATCAGACGTCCTAAAATAGGCAGAGTTTGGCGCCAAAACGTGAATCACGACGTCATGCGCCATGCGCCAGTTGCGTGCTGACGCTGCACGTTTTTTGACGCAAGCGTCAATACGCAGCGTCAAGTTTGACGCATTCGCGTCATGTTTGACGCATTCGTGTCAACACTGCGCGCGGATCGACGCGCTGGCGTCCGTCGACCGCGTGGTCCCCTCTGGGCGCCGCCATTTTGGATTTGGCGGCCCTTCTGGACGTGGCGTCCGACATTGTCCCTTACACCCAGTAGGCGAGAACACATTATGTTTTAGCTTCTGTACCAGCCCAAGGCAACCACAGCTTTTTAAGATTTGTGCCTCTGAAGATGCCACTGTAGCTCCCCATCTTCTTTTTTGCTCATTCACTGCACATGCTCTGTGCTGATGTCACTTACTGAGCTTAGGGACTGACTCAAATATACAGTACATATAGAATAGAAATGTCACAATATAAGGCTGATTAGTAATTAATACAGATAATTACTACATGGCAGCTCAGAAACCAGTACAACTAGCACCAGAATTTAATAATTAGCCCTGTAGCATCATCTTATATTACAGCCCAACCTCATTTTCTGCTTCATAATTTGCAATGACCCCTAAGCTTAGCTTCTCAACAGCTGCTTAGAGCCCACTGAGCATGTGAGTGTTACAGACACTTTCCAAGATGGTGACCCCCTGTGACAAGTTTGAAGTCCTGGATCATTGCTGCTATTGACAAGCTGAAACTTTAGGCTGGTGCGATATGTTCAGTATATAAAACATGGCATTTTTAGCCATATTCAGTTTGAGGGTTTAGTTCTCCTTTAAACAGTTTGTTGAACACTTGAAAAGATTCACAAAGAATTGGATTTGTGAAACACAATTCATATTGTATGAGGTGGTTCTCATATTTGATTGAAACATAAGTTTCTACCACTGGGAATATATTTATTAATTGTATTTTCACTCTGCACTTTTTGAACACTAGAGGGCGTTATATGAAATCACAGTGTAAAGAAAACCTAGTACATTGCATTATTCTTAGTTAATTTCTCGTTCTCTACTCAGCTATTGTGAGCGCTAGTTGGTAACAAATAATCAGTGTCGCGGTCAACAGGAGTCTTGTCAGAGGCCTGGTCCTAGTTTGGTTTGGACTTGCTAAGCAATGAATGGGGCTTGGGGAAGATCAGGGTGTGTTTGGATTAAATAAATCATGGCAAGGCAGGCTGATAAGGCCATGGGGATTTTTATGCAGCCCTGACTGTTTCAGCTCTGCATCAGAGAAGTATGTTTACTTGGAATTTATTGACAAGTTTCATTATCCACTTTTTTTCAGCTTCCGTAGAAGTAGCACTTCAGACAAGCTGGTCAAAGATGCAAAAGATAAAGGGAAAAAACTAGAGAAAAAATCTGCCTCATCTGCAAATCTTCTTGGTAAGAAAGTTCAGGTGAAAAAGAGCCACTTGTCAGTTACATAATAAATTATGCACTCCCTAATTAATCCATATTTTGCTTACCCCTTTCACCTGTAAATTGTTATTCCTTCCCATATGATAATATGAAGCTACCTGCAATATAATTTAAAAAGAGAGGGAAAACAACCGCTACAAAGCTTGGAATAAGTTCCTCATTCTTTTAAAGATTATTTATATCTTTGCATAACATTACCATGTTGTGCTCTATACTGCCCTAGGGCTTTAGGCTTTAAGCATTTCGTGTTCCCTCCCTACCTCTGGTCACAGTTTGTGTTGGTTTATAAAGGTGACTGTTTGCACTGGGATGGCAAGTTTTGGGCCTACGTCTAAATGGCCTCACTAAAAGCCACGATGCTAGTAAGTATAATGTTACATGTGTTGTGGCCAACTGTGGCTTGTACATTGACATTTTAAAAATTACTACAAGAGCTATAAGTACATCAGCATAACACTGTACTTTGCCTTCCATAGACACAGTGGTGAGTACAGTGCTGATGCATTCCTGAGCATGTTGAACTGCACATGCTACAATCACTGAGCGTTATAATGTGCTGCTGTGTGGTTCTGCTCTGCACCTCTGTTAGTTTTAAGCAGCTATGCAGTGTTTTCCTTTACTGGCTTTGCTGCTTTTTGATAAAAATCTATATTTATTAAGAAATAAAATAAATTAACTAGCTTTGTCTCAAACTAGCTAATATGAACTTCATTCGCACCCTTCACTTAGTGCCATTGAATCAAGCCCATAACACAAGTTGATACGTGTGCTGCCAGCAATGATTCATTTGTGAAACACCTAGTGAGATTTCTATATAAGCTGGGGTGGATACATAAAGGTACAAAAGTCAGATCATTGAAATTTTTGGTTCTTAATAAGCAATAATTATTCCCTTACCTTACAGTATGTATCAAAAAACACAATAGCTTCTATGCTTTCAATCTTGAAAACAGTTGTACAACATATAATAGTATATATCAAAGTTCTGGAAGTTGTAATAAGAAATATTATATATAACCTGCTTTATAATATAAGGACATCAGAGGCTGCATAAATTCACATAGCCTTCTTTGTATGGTCATGGTCCATAATTTCCATATAATCTATCTTTTTTTATTAAACAATAGGGAACACATTATTCACAGCTTCAGTCACAGCCAATTCGTAGTAGTGGGAATTCTACTTTAATTGTCCTTACATGTTTAAAAGAGTCCCCTTACACTTAGCTATATTGAATTTGGAAGCAGAAGAGGTTGTACATTACTTGCACTGTATGTGCTTCTCAGTGCAGGAGAGAGGTTATTGCATCTAACCATGTCTTACAACCAGTAACATAGGTTTTTTTTAAAGTGGACCTGTCACCCAGACACAAAAATCTGTATAATAAAAGTCCTTTTCAAATTAAACATGTCCAATTTCTATTTTTTATTAAAGCATTCATAGCTGTTGTAAGCTCATTTAAAAATCTCAGCTGTCAATCAAATATTGTCTGCCACTCCTCTATGCCAGTGGCATAAAGGCAGGCAGACAATTACTTTCACTTTCCATTCAGCACTTCCTAGATGTCACGGCTCTCCACACATTCCCCCGTTCTCTTTACCATTTAATTGTGTAACCAGTGCATGGGGATGGACATCAGGTCCCCCATTCTGGTGCACAAACAAGATTCTGAGATGATACAAGGCTTGTCTTAATAACAGTGTCCACAAAATGGCTGCTGCCTGCTTACTATAATTTTGAAATCCCAGACTGAAGGAAGCAAGATTCAAATAATTTATATAGTGTAATTAAAGTTCATTTTGCTTGACTAATGTGATAAAATAGGATTTTGAATAATTTTTTTGGGTGACGGGTCCCCTTTAATCATCACTGAAGGAGAGCCAAAGTTGGCCATATACTGACCAATAAATGCTGGTGACTAAGCTTTTCATGGTTAAATTATCAGCATATTGGCCAGTGTATGGGGGCCTCCATATTGGACAACAGCTACAGCAACAGACATCAATCAAGCTATCTTAAGGCCCTCTTTTGTTATTGGCTGATGACGTTTTCTGCCGCTGGCTATGTAATACATAAGTGGATCTATGATTATAAAGCTGTTTTGAAAACATTAGGTCATCCCAGGGCTTAACGGATTGCTATAGCTCACAGTACCACTGGTGATTGGATCATTTTTTTTAAGCACCCTCATATTTTCTGTTATATCTGTTTCTTTCTGTTTTTCTCTCCAAATGTGTCATTCTTTGGTATATATTTCAGGTTCATCGGGCTCAAGACGGAGCAATTATAATCTTGGTTAGTACATTTTTAAAGTAAACAATTCTTCATTATAGATCGGATAGTCTTTGGGTCCTGGGATCTGTATTTTTATAACATGTTTTCTGGATGAAATTTATTTTATGCAAGATGTCTAGAGTGCTGCCAATCTGACATTTAAATCCACCAATGGATGGTTGTTGCTGTACTTCTGTATTTGAAGTACAGAGGTTTCAATTTTAGTCTTTAGGCCTCATTAGCAATGCAGATTTCCTTCTTGTTCAACAAGCAGCATTGTTGGATGTGGCATGATTTTATGTCTGATTAGCAATTCAGATAAATTTTATTGCAAGCTCCTGTGAGTAGGGTCCTATATTTAGCATATAATGATGCGGGGTTACAGGAGAAGGGATGACTTAATCAGTAGGGGTGACAACTTGTTAGTCACCCCCCTGTAATTATAGTTGCTAACCCCAGACCCTTGCCAGTGCATCTGCACTGCTTTGCTTCTGGTCTTTTCCATCCTCTCTGCTGCTCTTGGTTTGCGTTCACCAACAGTAGAGCAATTGCTTCTATTCTATTTCCCGATTTTGTTCTGTTGCACCCAGAACAGCAGCAAGCATCTGGTGAACTAGGGAGCAAGATGGCGGCACTCCCTATATTAGTTCCTGGGCCAGTGCAGTTTTCAGCAAAGAGGAAGACTGAATAATGCTTTCCTTTTCCTGTAATAGACATAGATTTTCAGAGAAGTTCCTTGGCATTCTTCGTGACTGATTTTGTGTTTTCATGTATATCATGGTAAATGTAAATTTTTCTTTCTCTCCTCAGAAGGGCTTACTGTGAAAGTTTTCCTCCGTGGCCGCCCAATTACTATGTATATACCATCCAATATGCAAAACCATGATGACCACAAGCCAGAACTGCCCAGTGAGAAGCTGCAGCTAGAATGGGTGTATCCTTAACTCTCATATGTGTTCCCTGACTCGCAGTCAAATTTTATCTCTGGAACTGTATTTCGTGTTCCAGATTTTAATTTTGTTGAGTGATTTCCTTTTATAGTAAACCCTATTTACCCACCCATAGTTATCAAGGTTTCTTTCTTTACTGAGTCACTAGCTATGGTTGCCGTGGTCGGGATTCCCGATGTACCCTCCGAATGCTGCAGTCAGGAGAGGTAATATACTTCACTGCCTGTGTTATCGTTATCTGTGATGTCTCCCGTGGAACCCAGCGACATTTTCTTCGGCACACGGATTGTGTACGCTGGTGAGTGGGCTGGCTTTCTACATGTTTTGCCTTACCCAAATGCTATACATACATTCTTACATTTATGTTGTGTTGTGTACAGTAATAGTATGTGTTTTTTAATTCTTTTATTTAAATGGCCTAGTGTTTCATCCTGTAAATCTTGTTTGTTTAAGTCCCCTTTATGTTATAATAATATTGTGTTATGTAACTTACATTAAAGAGTTTGTTCACTTTCCAACACTCTTTTCAGTTCAGTTGTTTTCAGAAATAAAGACAGAAATAAATACATTTTTTAAATTACTTTCTATTTTCTATGGTAGCTTTTCTAATATGAACTCAGAACTTGAATATTTTCCGATTTAAGGAAAAACTTGAATGGAAAAAACTTGAATTTGCGAATGCAAGGTGAACAACCCCGAAAACATGAATTAACTGAGTTTTCAGGGAAAAAAACTTGAATCGCTTTAGAGTTTTCGAGCAAAACCCACCGAAAAAAACGGAACTTCATGAAGGCTACAAACATCTCCAAATGGTTGAAGGGACCTTTTGCCATTGACTTCTACATGACTTCGACAGGTTTTAGCTGGAATATTTTCGGATTCAAGCTATTTCCAGGGTATAATAAATAACTAAAAATTTTAGTTTGATTTAAAAACCCTGAAAATTTTGATTTTATTTTTACCCGAAAATTCAAGTTTTGACTGAAAAATACCCTCAAAAACTCAAATTTTTCGGGATAAATACAACCGATCTTTAATAAATCCGCCCCTTAAAGCAGCTCTGTACTTTAGTTGATACATTTCTTATCTATGTCCCTGGTGAGCAAAATCCCAAGCTTTCATTAAAGGCAACTGTTAGAATTGATACAATAGTTGCTATTACTCCAGAGATGCTGTTGAGAAATGTATCAACTAATGTAGCAAATTGTAACCATTCAGTACTGAGCTGCCAGACTGAAACACCAGAGACAGGAACACTTTAAGCTTCAATTCTGGAAAAACTGTAAAAAAAAAAAAAAAAAAGGCAAGCAATAGAAAAAAGTTTTTCTTGCTGGTGAAAACATCTGAACTGAAAAAAGTGTTTGGAAGGTGAACAACCCCTTTAAGATTATAATGATGGCAATTGATGGTTTGGAGAATGGGAAAGAGGAAAGAGCTGCTGATTTGGCACCCTCAGACTGAGTTGGATGCTTAGCTGGCTGTATATGGGGCCTAGGAAACAATACAGGCTGGCACACAGAGCTATTCAAACCGGGGTGCAACCCCTGGTACGTTTATTGCGTCACAACGTTTCGGGGGCGTTCCCCCTTCGTCACACCTGACAAAGGGGGAACGCCCCCGAAACGTTGTGACGCAATAAACGTACCAGGGGTCGCACCCCAGTTTGAATAGCTCTGTGTGCCAGCCTGTATTGTTTCCTATCAGTATATTTTGGGAGGGCCGTCTCCCTGAAGAGCTGTGCACCAAGCGTTATTGTGGCAGAAAGGGCCTGAGTGTGCGCGTGAGTTTGTACAGTGTATATGGGGCCTACCATCAGATATTAGTCAGGCAGGCTTGAAACACCTGGTGGACAAGGAGCACGTTTAAGCGGTCCTCCTCTAATGGATCTCAGATGGTCCCAATGGATGATCACATCATTATCCCTAGGGCCATGTTTGGTCCAAACTGGGCCCAGATCTGCTCATTTGGTGACCTCACCAAGAAAGCAAGTTCCAGGATTCATAACAGGCATAACAAGCCCAAACAACCCCCCACCAGCCCATTAAATAGTGACTGTCTATGGCATCTTACAGCAGCCCATCAGGCATTTGCCAAAATCCACAGATTGCCAGCCCGGGTCTGCATGTACGGCCACCTTTAGTTTAAGGTTGAAGTGAAAGGAGATATATTAAATCCATTGTTAGACAAAGACAAAAACCATTATTACAAAATCTCCTAAACTAAAATAAACTCTGCGGGGAAGACCTCCAGCAAACTCTGCATATATTATACACACCAAGGGAATGTACAGTATAGTGAAGCCCTATAGCATTGCATAGGCAGATCAGCTGGGTAACAGAAACGCAGTTTGTTTAATCATCTGTCAAGTTTCTGTCCAGGTGCAGAAAATTACTTTTTCTCATCCAAACACAGTAATTAATGTTTGGATTTTAAGAATACAAATCATTTAAATCTTGTTACACATTGTTTTGCGTCTTAAACGAAACCTTTTAGAAAGGGCAGTGGCATTGTTCATTGTATATGCAGATCAGCAGGGTGACAGAGACACGCCGTTTCTTTAACCATCAATCCAGTTTCTGCATGTGCAGAAAATTGCATTGCGTTGCTGCACAAACGCAACCTGTGGCACTGTGCATATTCAGGTGAGAGGATTGGGTAACCAGACCCACCAGGACTACTGCCATCTGCATACATGCACAAACTTCCTACCCTAACCCAACTCTGGCCAGGATTGCAACTCTGTGATCTTTTATACTGTATATCAGAACTGACCATGCAAGGACATCCTGTCTTTTTTTCCCATAATTTCTGCTTGGCTGCCTTCCTACACTAGCTCTGCTTCTTTTTGGCAGTCTGCTTCATGATAAATCTTATTAGCCCCCACCCGCAACTGGTCTAGCTGATGTACTGTATATGTAGTACCAACTCTTGTCGTTTGTAAATAGCCTGATCTTTGACCAGCTTGGGTAGAATGATTAGGCATCAGTTCTATGGATCTAATAATCAATATAAACCAAAAAATTAATATCACTGCAATCAAGTAAATTGGAAAGTGAAGTAAAGGTAGGAAAGCAGTCAAGAACAACAGAAGAATTTGACAGGACGAAAGAAAAGCAGCAATAGTATAAATGTTTACCTATGATTATTCAGAAGAGTGACAACCTGTGTAACGATAGCATAAATTTATTTTCTTTCTGTTCTTTCTTTGTGCAGTTTAGCCGTTCATCCTGATGGCGTTAGAGTGGCTTCTGGGCAAACAGCTGGAGTAGACAAGGATGGTAAGGTGAGAATATCAGAGCCTGAAGTATTGCATGTTTTCAGGTGATAAAGAACTGGACTGTTGTTGTTACACGTCTTACATATATTTTCTGTGCATGAAATAATTCTAAATTTGTTCTGCCTTTCTTTTAATTTTAAATTTGTATTTTTCTTAACTGAAGCAATATGCAGATTGCATTTATTTACACAAGCACTATTAGAATATTGTTAAATATAGGTACTGTATATATTTCCACTCACCCAGCCACTTTACATGCACAGGCCATTCAGAACCACATTCCTGCAGGTACTCTGGGAAAGTTCCAGCTTTCTAAATCTGATGTCTTCCGTCATTCCTCCAACCCTGTAGGCAATTTTCCCATCCCAAATGTGGTCACGCCGTTAAAGAAACGCATACTACACGACTAAATTGGTGAAAAGAAGATCATGTTCACATTAATGTTCATAAGTCCAACAACAAACAATGATTACCACAGTATCCATCTCAGCTTTTGGGTGATAGTTCATTTCTATTAAAAAGAGGGAGGTCCTTTCAAACAAAGCAGCTCTAGCAAATGGTCTAGCAAATGGTTTACAGCTTTCTATATGTGCTCATGCAACCTCCCACAGGTTCAGTGCAATGTTGCCGCTGAGTTCTGCTGACCCCTCGGCCCACAGCACAACAGTAATACTAGTGAAAAGCAAGCTTAGAAAGCCTCCATATTATTTGTACTGCATTAGCCCGATCCCTTTATCACTGCTGCACAAGACACTTTTTGGTATGTGAAATTAAACAGTAAATGAATTTATAGCTGATCTCACCAGATATTTAAAGTTATATCAGCATTTTAAAACTAAGCTGTATTTGCTTATGATCTCCAAAGTTAGTAATATTCATCATTCCCAAGAGAGGGTGGTATCAAAGAACATCTAGGCAATTTTTTTAGTGTGGAAGTGCTATCTCAGCAAAAGTGTATCAAATAAACATGAATTATCAATGAAGATTCCTTGGATCCATGCTTTATGATTTATTCCGTTTATGCTGGTTGTCTCTTGGACCGTGCGATTTTGCTGCTGAAACTTGTGTTTCTCCCCCAACTATGGGCTCAGGGTTGCAGCATATAGGCCACCAAGGGTGTTTGTGTTTTGTCTTGTGGGCATGATTTTGGTTTTCAGGATTGCTGTTTCACTTTATATCCAACTAGTAGATGCATATAAAACCACAGGCTGCCACATTAAAATCCAAAATTGTGAATTTACAATACCAGAGGGGTAACCCTTGATTCCAAGGTATTTAAGGGGTAGTTCACCTTTCAATTACATTTTAGTATGATGTAGAGACATTTAGTATGATATTCTGAGACAATTTGCAATTGGTTTTAATTTATTATGATTTGTGTTTTTTGTTATTTTACTTTTTATTCAGCCTCTATTTTGCAGTTTCAGCAATCGGGTTGCTGGGGTCCAAATGACGCTAGCAACCATGTATTGATTTGAATAAAGGTGGCCATAGACGCACCGATAATATCGTATTAAAAAATTTTCGGCAGAAGATATGGATATCGGTCCGCTCGTCGATCACTTTGAAGGCACCCAAATGTCGGCCATTTTTAGTGCTGAATCATCAGATACAGGTAGAAATCTATTGTTTCTACCTGTATATCTGACAATTCAGCTCTACACGTGTGTATTGAAATGAACAATCTTATTTGGAAAGACCTTTTCCAGGAAAGATCAGAATTATAACGTCTATGGCCACCTTTAGAGTCTGGAATATGAATAGGAGAGGGTCTTAAAAGAAAGATAAATAATAAAAAGTAGTAATAACAAAAAAATTGTAGCCTTAAAGAGCATTTGCTTTTTTAGATGGGGGTCACTGACCCCCATTTGAAAGCAGGAAAGAGTTGAATAGGGCAAATAATTCAAAAACTATAAAACAAATTAAGTGCAAATGAAAAGTTGCTTAGAATTAGCCATTTTATAACATAACTAAAGGTGAAACACCCCTCTAGGGTGGTGGCACATGGGGAGATTTAGTCGTCTGCAATAAATCTTCATTAGAAAACCAAAGCGACGGTTATGCCATCCTGCCTGTGATTCACATTCTTGCTGGTGGGAAGGCAGAAGCGGAGATTTATCGCAGGTGACTAAATCTCCCTGTGTGCCACCACCCTTAATGAACTACTTGGCACCTACCTAAGATGGTTTGAGCTTGGCATGTAACTAATACATCCCTTTACATTGCCTCAACTAATGAGCATCAGACTTTTAGAAATATCTACATATCATATTTTAAATTACTTTATATAAAAGTTAAGTTTTAGTAAAAATCCATAAATTCCTAATTCCCACATAGAGGGTGGCGTGGTAAGATACATAGTCTTTTTTTAATTAAGTGCAGGAGTTCAGGAGTGGGTATACAGGAGACTTCATAGATATTGTGCGTTTTTCCTATCCTTGCTACTACCATCATTCTCCAGTGACAAAAGAACATTTCTGCTACAGCTTCTCGTGATAATAAAACTTGTTATAGTCAGGCACTCGAAACAGATAGAGGTTTCTCACAAATCAACAATCATCAGTACAATTAGCGGGACCCTGGGATACTTGTTTGTGAATTCATTTTGCTTTTATTTGGCACTACAGGTATGGGACCTGTTAACCAGAATATTCGGGACCTGGGGTTTTCCGGATAATGGATCTTTCCGTAATTTGGGTCTTCATGCCTTAAGTCTACTAGAAGTTAATTTAAACATTAAATAAACCCAATAGGCTGGTTTTGCTTCCAATAAGGATTATTTATATCTTAGTTGGGATCAAGTACAAGCTACTGTTTTATATTAACAGAGAAAAAGGAAATCATTTTTAAAAATTTGGGTTATTTAGATAAAATGGAGTCTATGGGAGCCATTCCGTAATTCTGAGCTTTTTGGATATCAGGTTTCCGGATAAGGGATCTTATACCTGTATATAAATCAATGATGATATGATAACATATATAAGTAGAACAGACACATGGACTTTACTCATATAGCTTTATATAACATATAAAGATAACATTATATATATATATGTGACAGTTATTAATGCATTTTTTGTACATAAATCTTTTCTCTTTTTCTCTTATCTTTTTTCTGCAGCCCATGGTGTATATATGGGATTCTTGCACCCTCCAGATATTACATCAAATTGGACTTGGTTTCTTCGAGAGGGGTGTGGGATGTCTTGCCTTTTCAACAGCCGTAAGCATTTTACAACTTTTACTAGCCCTTCTCAGAGTTTCCTTTCTCCACTCACATTTTTTTAAATGTTTCCTCCAGGACTCTGGTTCATTTCTCTGCGTTGTGGATGATTGCAATGACCATGTGCTTTCGGTCTGGGACACAGCACGAGGAAACAAAATAGCAGAAACCAAGGTAGAATGCGCAGTGTAGGTTGGTGTGTAGTCCATATACAGAGGTATTTAAATTGCCTATATCATGTGAGCACCTCCGCCTGCTGTGCAAGAGTAATTCACACACAAGCTACAAGAAATAGGCTGTAAGCGCAGAACTTGCTGCAGGTGTACTTTTATTGGCACAACATGTTTCAAGCCCCATGGCTCTTTTACACTTGACAGAGTATGAAACATGTTGTGTCAATAAAAGTGTACTTGGAACAAGTTCTGCGCTTTTTTATATACTGATGTGTGTGTGTGAATTACTTTTGCACTGCGAGAGTACAGAATGTGCAGTATGTTGTGTGGATTGTGTGTTTTCAAAAAAAGGGGCTGTATTTAGGAAAGAATGGATGGTGTATGGGCTGTTCACATGAATGTTCAATTCAAATAAAAAGCAACAATGTGTGTATGAGTATGAAGGGCAATCATTGTTTTAGGATGACAAGAAAGTTGCAGTAAGCGTCTGAAATGTTTCCAATGACATGAAATAGCAGAGTCTGTTTTATTTTGCAGAGCACTAATGAGCCTGTCCTATGTGTGGCCTTTAACCCAGTGGAAAGCAGTAACATTGTCACTGTGGGCAAATCTCATGTGCATTTCTGGACATGGAGTGGAACTTCCCTTACTAAGAAGCAGGGGATCTTTGGGGTGAGGTGACCTGGTACCTTCTGACTCACTGATACTGTATGCAGCATTTCCTAACTATTATTGCCTTACTTCATGACGCTTAATCCCCCATGCTTATTCCCCTTATCTTTTAACCTGACCTGTTTACTCTCACACATGCATCATTACTTTTATCACAATGTACCCAGCAAAGAAAAATTATTTTGGAATCTCCTTGGTTTTCAGTTATTTGACTTGTTTTCCCTTTGTAGAAATACAAGAAGCCACGGTATGTACAGTGTTTACTGTTTGATCGAACAGGGGATGTGCTGACTGGAGATTCAGAGGGTCAGATTTTGACCTGGGGAAGAAGTGCAGCAGATACTAGGACTTTGGGTAAAGGAGCAAAAGGTAAGGTTTCAATCTATACATACAGTAGTACCCCAATATTATGTACCCAGATTTAACGGTTTCCTGGAAATGCCGTAATTTTTTTTCCCACAGTTTTCAAAATTCGATTTTATGGATGCCATAATTTACGCTGTTTTGATGCCATCCACTGAAAAATGTAAAGTTTGGGTTCTACTGTACATGAAATGCATAAGGGTTATGGCTCATGGGGAGATTTGTTGAAGTTGAATCTTCACTGCCATGGGCAACAAATCTCCCGAAAAAGACTTTCCATTGAATATCATTTAGTAAAACTTAGTACTTGTGGCAGTCCAACTTAACTGTGGAAAATGTCCTCAATTTTATGATTTTATTAAAGGGGTTGTTCACCTTTGAATTAATTATAAGTATGATGTAGAGAGCGATATTCTTAGACAATTTTCTTTTTTTTATTATTTAAGGTTTTTGAGTTATTTAGCTTTTTATTCAGCAGCTCTCCAGTTTGCATTGTCAGAAATCTGGTTGCTAGGGTCCAAATTACCCTAGTAACCATGCCTTGATTTGAATAAGAGGATGGAATATAAATAGGAGAGGCCTGAATAGAAAGATGAGTAATAAAAAGTAGCAATAACAATAAGGGGCAGATTTACTAAGCTCGAGTGAATAATTCGAATAAAAAAATAATGTTAGCCTATGGGGACCTTCCCCAGCACTTTTCTAAGCTTTTTTTTGATCGAATAAAAATCCTTAGATCGATCGCTTAAAATCGTTCGATTCGATTTTTATTTTGCGGTAAAATCCTTTGAATTCGATATTCGAAGGATTTTACTTCGAGGGTCGAATTCGGGGGTTTATTAACCCTCGAAATTCAACCCTTGATAAATCTGCCCCTAAATGTGTAGCCTTACAGAGCATTTTTATTTTAGAAGGGGCCAGCGATGCCCATTTAAAAGCTGCAAAGAGTCAGAAGAAAATAACCATGGTGACAAATCTCCCTGTGTGCAATAGCCCTAAGTTGAAATTGTGTAGTAAACAGTCAATTCAGTTTAGAATTAGAATTTTTGTTATACGCATTCATAAACCTGACAAGGATCTTAATTTGTGTAGGCAATTCCTTATCCAGACCTGAATACATCTCTACATCTCTGTTGCCTCATTTTCCTGATTTATTGCATTTATTAAATGTTGCAACATGTGTAAATTGCTACCTATATCCCATTAAAACGACTAATATGCTTCCAGTCGGGGGCGTTGCCTGGAGTTCCTAGTTTAGTCTTTCTTTTTTAAACTTCTGTCTGTTTCTGACTCTGGCTGAAACATGCCCTGACTGTCTAGCCTGGCTTCTGGATTTTTATTTTTTTTGGGGGGGATTGGTGTTCTTCTGGTGAGGATGGTTTGGCTTTAAGACAATCTTATAATCAATTATGGGACATAATGCTATAAGAGTGAATCCCTGCCTCCAAGTATTGCAAGCCATGAAAGTATTTGGCCAGCACTTCTGTTTCAGCTGGAGAATTCACCCAAATTAAACTGACCCGAAGTGTACATTTAAAATAAAAATTCAACGAATGACCTATAGCAACACAATTTGCATCATGTTCATCCACACATTTCTAACCATTTCTTTGCTACTTTTTTTTCAGACACCTATCAGATAGTACGTCACACCCGGGCTCATGAGGGTAGCGTGTCTACACTTACCGCCCTTCGTGGTGGTTTAGTACTGAGCACAGGGGGCAAAGACAGACGTGTGGTTCTATGGAGCGAAACACTGAGCCAGTTAAAGGAGTGTGAGGTGAGGAAGTAATGGAAATTCAGTGGAGCAGTTACCTAATAGCATCACCCAGTGCCTTAGTAACACTACTGGCTTGTTAAATGTAACAGTTATGGCATTTTACCAAATAGAAGAAGAAGAAGAAGAAGGAGGAGGATTGTTTTTGCAAAGACTTTTCTTCAGAGCAATACCTCACATCTCAAAGACATGTAGGTAAATTTACTAAGCAGGCGAAAATTTGCCAGCGACGGCTTCGCAGCCATTGCAACACTTCGCCAGATGAAAATTTGCTCAGACAACGGTAATTTACTAAAACGTGAAGTTGCGTCCAGGGCTAAGCGAAGATGTGCTAGCGTTCAATTATGCCTAGCGCAACTTCGTTAGAGGTCTTCGCTCAGGCTAATTTGCATACAGCGGGAAATTATAAAGTTGAATGAAAGTATATGTTGCAGCAAATACATCACATTCCACAAGTCCAGGGAACCTTAATAAAGAAAATAGAGTTGTTATAATGCCCTACACAAGTCCACTGTATAGTTTATGTTCCATATGTTAGAAACTGTAAGAGGGATCCCGGTTACCCAAAAAATTTTTCAAGGACTTTTGTAGACTATCACTCTGAAAAAATGAAAAGACGCCCGCATTTTTTGGGACTCAGTAACTTTTTCCACTAAAATTATGATGAATGTAACAGAAGATTGAGGAAGATCTATGCACTTTGCAAGTCTGGCAAAAGAGGTAACGTTCAGTAAAAACTGCATCTTAGTGAATTTGCGGAGTAACGGCCATAGAGTGCAATGAGCTTCTGTCTCTTTCGCTAGCAAAGTTACCCCTGCACCTGTTAGTTAGAAGTGCCTGAAAGCGGTAACGCTGGAGAATCGTTACCAGCGTCACTTGGCCCTTTAGTAAATTTACCCCTTAGCTGTAGGTAATAGGGCAACAAACAAGCTCCTTTTGAAATGACTTTTCTTTCTGTTCTGTTTCATGAGTAGATACCAGAGCATTTTGGGACAGTTCGCTCAGTTGCTGAGGGCCTTGGAGGTGAATTACTGGTTGGTACTACAAAAAACGCACTTCTGAAGGGGTCACTGGAGCTTGGATTCACACATGTGATACAGGCAAGTTGATATTCATAATAAACATTGTAATGGTCATTTACCGCCACTCATTCATTAGGTGCTTGCGTCTAAGTACAGTCCTTGCATAGCTGCGCAGAAAGCCCACTTGTTTGTTTCCAAAATCGCGCACAAGGAAAATTTAAAATCAGGGGATGTAAAATTGAGGTGCATTTTTGTTGTTGCAGGGGCATACAGATGAATTGTGGGGTCTGGCTACACATCCTTCTCAGAACATGTTCCTAACCTGTGGGCATGACAAGCAATTTTGCCTCTGGAATGGTACTGAGCACACACTGAGCTGGGGGTGTGTACTGGAGGTAAGATAAACACATTACATACAAAACAAATGGAGCTCAGTTCTCTTGGTGTAGGACATCTATACTAACTGAACTATATGTATATACTTAAAGAATACATAAACCTTTTTTTTTTATCTCTAAACTTACTCTAACCTGTTGTTTCTCTATCACAGCCAGTTAAACTACAGTTGTTTTAGTTACTTCCTTGTCTAGTGGGAAGCTCCATGCCCCTTTTTGCTTTCTGAGCACTCTACTCTCCAACTATGAAGACGTCAAAGAGGTGCCTACTGTGCATACCTAATTGATTTCCATTGGAGCAGAGACAGTGAGCATGCCCAGTAGGCACCTCTTTGAGGTCTTCATAGTCAATGAGAGAAGGAGGACTCCCCCATCTGCTTTTCATGAATACAGCACTGGCAAATGCAGACAGGGATGTATTCATGGGGGGAGGGGCACAGGTCTTTGCACTTCCAAACAGAACACAGAGATATGCAGCAATTCTAGCATGGAAGGCAGAGTGCAAAGTGCAAAAAATGCCAAATTGCAGTTTTTTGCATTTCACACCCAGCCTTCCACATTTGTAAATTAATCTGTATGCCTTTCACTTTGGCAGCAGGCATTTTATTCCCATCAAGGTCCCACACTGTAAACCCTCTTGTTGTTTTATAGGATCCTGGCCTGTGTGCAGACTTCCATCCCAACGGCAGAGAAGTCTGTGTGGGATTGAGTACTGGAAGGTGAGTGCTTAGGTGCTTTTTACACTTAAAAGCCATGTTTTGTTATATATTTTCCTTCGACCATTTCTTTCTTTGATTTCGAAGGAGTCCTGCCTTTATTCTTTATAACTGCATGCATACCTGAATACTTTATTCAAGCCATGTCTTTTTAGCTCTTTTTCTGATCCACCAGCTTATTCTGCAGTGTTTCCTTCATTATTGTCTCTTTCGCTTTCTCTCTATTTTACCTATACCCTGTCATTTGACTCCCCTTTCTCATTACTAAAGGTGGGTGGTCCTGGATATTCAGTCTCGCTGCACTCTTTACATTCACTCAGATGGAAATGAGCAGCTGTCTGTAGTCAGATACTCAACAGGTGAGTAACAGAAAAATGTAAGTAATAGATATAGAAGAGAATAAAAATTATGTTGACAGCGATAAATACATTTCAAGCAGCACAGTGTGTAGTGAGCAATGTAACCATGCTGGAAAAAAATGAAAGCCTGGCACTTGCTTGGTGTACGTGATGCATGGAATTGATTTAGTGTTGCTGGTATTTAATTCTTTAAGCATATTGTAGCCCCCATTCTACTTGAATTACTGGCAGAGTGAATTTAGAACTACAAATGGAGAGCAACGATGGATCCTCGATCTTGCCATATATCTTTCTCATTCTCATTCATTGCAGGGGTTGTTCACCTTCCAGCACTTTTTCCAGTTCAGTTGTTTTCATAAATTCACCAGAAATAAAGATTTTTTTTAAATATTTCATTTTTCACCTTCTTATGTCTTTCTAAAGCAGCTCTGGGAGGGTGGTCACCGAACTTTAAGCTGTTGTAAATTAATACATTAATTGATATATTTCATATCTCTGTCCCTGCTGAACAGATTTCCTGAGTTTCATTAAAGGCAGCGGTTATAACTGATACTATATATAATCATACTGGTATAACTGTTGCTAATATTCCACAGATGCTGCTGAGACATGTATCAGCTAATGTAGAAAGTTGTAAAAGTTCAGACTCTACACCTGGATTACTCAGCAGTGAGCTGTAGTGATTATCCCTGACCATAACCCACCCATTCACAGGGCCGGACTGGGGGGCCCACCAGGGCTGCTGTCCAGGGTCCCTCCAGACCCCTGCCCCCCCCCCTCGACGCGCTGCCGCTCTCATGAGCTTGTGCACTTCTGCACAGGCGTGCACTAGGTTTTACGCCGGTCGCAGCAGGAAGGAGACTGAAAATAACGCAGGAAGGAGACCCTGCCTCCAGGGCCCCCACGTGCATGGGTGAACGCTTGCGTGGGGCGCAAACTGTTTCTTTAGGGGGCCAGCAGATCAGGGGAGGGGTCTGGGTCGGCAGGACCCACCGGGTTTTTTCCGGATGTCCCGCCAGCCCAGTCCAACCCTGCCTGTTCGCCACTCGACCCTAACCGGGTGATCGCTAGTATTTATACACCTGCCCTTCTCTGATATGACAGAAGGGGTGGGACATGCAGGCACGAAACTATAAAAAGCCATCTATGGAGGCTAAAGTGGGGAATAGTTAGGTTGAGGGCAGGATGGGTGCATGGTAAAGTACAGCCTGAACCCGCCAATGGCCCACAAAGGTTGTGCAGACATCAGCCCAAACCCGTGGGTTTCGGCCTGGCCCTCACATCACTAATGCACTCTCAGACTGAAACAACAGAGACAGGCACATTAAACTTCAGTTTTGGAAAAATGGTAAAAAATAAAATTGGAAAGCAATTTAAAAAGTCTTTATTGCTGGTGAACAATCTGAAAACAATTGAACTGAAAAACTGTTTGGAAGGTGAACAACACCGTTGACGGACACTTCATCTTGTATCCTGTAGAACAGTGGTCCCCAACCAGTAGCTCGTGAGCAACATGTTGCTCTCCAACCCCTTGGATGTTGCTCCCAGTGGCCTTAAAGCAGGTTTTTTTTTTGGAATCCAGGCTTGGTGACCTGGAGGAGAAGTTTTGGTTGCATAAATACCAGGTGCACTGCCAAACAGAGCCTCAATGTAGGTTGACAATCCACATAGGGGCTACCAAATGGCCAATCACAGCCCTTATTTGGCAGCCTAAGAACATTTTTCATGCTAGTGTTGCTCCCCAACTCCTTTTACTTCTGAATTTTGCTCACGGGTTCAAAAGGTTGGGGATCCCTGCTGTAGAAGAATAGTGTAAGTTGTATAATTTCTCAACTTCATCTGCTGTAATCAGTGGTGTAACTAGCCAGCGTTGGGCCCCCCAGAAAGAAAATCTCCGGAGGGGCCTGGCACACAGCGATGCCTAACCGGGCCTCCCTGTCCACCTACTCCCCATTCCCACGCTCGCCTCCTTCCCCAGCTGAAGGTATGAGAGTGGCTGGGGAGGGGGGATTTCTTTTCCCTTAAACAGCTATAGCTATAGCAAAAATTTTTTTTAAAAAAATCCCAAGACGCATTTAACTTTAAATTCGCAAAGTCTTTATTAAGAAACAACTTACCGATACTCCGCTTGCGCTCCTCTTCAGAAAAGGCAACAGGGCGACGATCCATCGTGAGCCGCTCGATTTCTCCTCCCTTGCTATCTCCTACAGTCCTTTAATTGTCAGCACAGACTGAGGTTAAAGGGGTGATTGTAGGCAGAAAAGAAAAATGTTTGAGATTTATTATACCCTGAGGCTGCAAATAGTCAGAATCCTAAAAATACTCCATCTTCAACCTGTCTAGATTCTGTAGAAGTCAATGGCAGAGGTGATATTTGCAATTTGAAGATATTATTGTCTGTGCTAGGTTTAGTTCGATAAACCAAACATTTCAGGGTTTTCCACCGATAATTCTGACATTTCTGGCGTCAGAAATGTCAGAAAAAAGTCGTGGTTTTCGTGCAACAATTAAAAAAAATCGATCTGATTTTTTTTGTGTTTTTTTTTATTGATAAATAAGGGTAAATCGTGGATTCTAGTTTGGACGAACTTTTTTAATTTTAAAAATAAGAAAAATTTGGATTTTGCTAAATAAGCCCCTTATAGTCACGTTTCATTTCTGTACCTCTTTTAATTCTCCTTTTCAACTGCCTGTTGCATTATTTAACTTCCCCCTGTGTTTGACAGATGGTACCTACCTGGCTATTGGTTCCCATGACAACGTCATTTACATATACAGCACTGGACAGAAGGACCATAGGGTGGAAAGAGAGTGCTCTAGAGAGAGCTATATGGAAGAAAAAGACTGTCAAGAGGAAGGAGACAGCCCCCGCGGAGAGGGTGACAGCATTACCTCTGACAGAGTACACCGGTATACACGTTATGGAAAGTGTGTGGTGAGAGACTGTCAACCCTCCACACTTCAGCTTTCTATCGCCTCCATTTTAACCTTTAATTAGTCACAACATTTCCATGTCATATAGTTTCCTTTTATTGCCTTGTACGTTTTGCTGTTATTATATTTTAGCATATTTCCTAACCCACCTTCCTTTCTTGTAGACCACCTGCATCTCCTACTTTTCCCTACCTCTTAGGGCTCTTACAGACGAGCATTTGAAGCTGCGCTCCCCTGCGTTCTGTTTTTATGCGTTCAGCCGCAGGGGAGCGCAGGAGTAGATGCATTCAGATTTTTTCAATGGGGCTGTACTCACACAGGCGCCGAACGCAGGAAAAATGCCGCATGTTGCATCTCAACCTGCGTTCGGCGCCTACATGTGCCTGTGTGAGTACAGCCCCATTGAAAAAAACTGAATGCGTCTAAGGCCTGTGCTCCCCTGCGGCTGAACGCAGAAAAACGGAACGCAGGGGAGCGCAGCTTCAAATGCTCGTCAGTAAGAGCCCTAAAACTAAACTATTGGCAGCTGTGGGCTGGGGCCTTTGTGCAATTGAAATGCCAGGGCCTATTTTGAATCCCACTCCAGACCTGTATCCCTTATACATGTAAATGTCGCTCTTCTTTGGCAACGGTACTGCATATTGTATTTTCTAAAACCAATTCTTTTCCCATTACATATATGTTATCTCTTGCTTTCTGTCATTTATTTTCATATTTATTATCCTTGCTGTCTACCTCACACCCTCAACAGCACTATATGCTGTTTCCTTGTCTTTTAGGAGGTTATTTACTAAACTCCCGAATGCAAAAATCACGAAAAAATGTATTGATTTTTTTTATAAAATCTGACTTTTAAAAAAATTACTAATTTATTAAACCCCGAGGATGGAAAAGTCAGAATCTGAAAATCCGGCATCTCAGACCTGTCGAGGTTGCATATAAGTCAATGGGAAGAACCCCAAAGTTTTCTGCGTTTTCTAGCAAAATTTAGAAAAAAACGTGAAAATCGGATGAAAAATCTGAAAAAAGTGAAAATTAGATTTTTCATGATTATTTTCCCCGCAAAATTTTTTTCAGGAAAGTGTATTAATAAATAAGCCCAAAAAACCAGTGCTGATTTGGTCAGAGTTTTTTTCAGAAAATATTGAGAAAAATTCGGACTTTGATAAATAAACCCCCATATCTTATTTTTCTCATACCTCTGATTTTAGGGGCACTCAAGTTTTATAACACATCTGGACTGGTCAAGAGATGGAAAATATATAATGTCCAATTCTGGCGACTATGAAATACTGTATTGTAAGTATTACTGGTAGTGATCATATTATAAAGTTACTCTAACACATTTTTAACACAGTTATGTTTATGAATGCTTCCATAGTTATTTTAAATAATGTGTGCTTTCATAGAATGAAATGAGTAATATTCTAGGAATTCTGTTTTTGTTATAACTGAGATTTCACTTTCTTGAAGAAAGAAGGGAAAAAAGTTGCTCTGTTTTGAACTTTTGATAAATACGCCTCATTCCTATACAAGTGAAAAGCAAGCATGTAAATATTCGTTAAATGAACTGGGGCAAGCTGTATTTGCACACTTTGATAAATATGCCCCAACGTGATCTTGTTTATGTCTCACTGTTTGCTTGTTATCTCCTTAGGGGACATTGCTGGAGGGTGTAAGCTCATCAGGAACAGGTATGAAAGTAAAGACCGTGAGTGGGCAACCTACACCTGTGTGCTGGGATACCATGTCTTTGGTAAGTGACAGTCATCCTCTCCTTAAAGGACCAGTAACATAAAACATTTTTTTTAAAAAATGGTTTTCTTTTTAACGAAAAAATAACACCAAGACAGTTTTTACTTTTAATTTGCAAAGCCTTTATTAAGAAATTTCTTACCGATTCTCCGCTTGCTCTCAAAAAACAGGGCGACGATCCATTGGCGCCGCTTGATTTCTCCTCCCTTGCTATCTCCTAAAGAAGGCAGGGAGGAGAAATCGAGCGCCGCACAATGGATGGTCGCCCTGTGGCCGTTTCTGATGAGGAGCACAAGCAGAGAATCTGTAAGTAATTTCTTAATAAAAGCTTTGCGAATTAAAAGTGAAAACTGTCTTGGTGTTTTTTTTTTTTTCGTTTAAAAGAAACTATTTTTTTTTTATGTTACTGGTCTTTTAAAGGTTACCAGATTATTTGAAAAATGTGATAAACATAACTTGCTGGGCTGCACTGATTGCAAACAGATTCCTTTTGAGTTAAATGCAACCAATGTATCCTTTCTAGTCCCTGATTTAGCACACAATGTTGCAGGGTTTACTTTATTTCTGGAAAGGACATATTCTTGTTCTTTCACAGAATGGATCATGTACCATTGTTGGGTATATTCTAGCTTTGGTTATTGTTGCTGTTTATCATTGGGGATTTTTCAGGTATGGGACCTGTTATACAGAATGCTCGGGACCAGGGGTTTTCCAGATCTAACAGAAAATCATTTAAACATTAAATAAACCCAATAGGCTGGTTTTGCTTTCAATAAGGATTAATTATATCTTAGTTGGTATCCAGTACAAGCTACTGTTTTATTATTACAGAGAAAAAAGAAATACATTTTAAAAATTTTGATTATTTGGATAAAATGGAGTCTGTGGGAGACGGCCATTCCATAATGCGGAGCATTCTGGATAACGGGTTTACGGATAACAGATCCCATACCTGTAAAAAAAAAAATATATACGTTTGGAACTGTGCCTCATTGTAGTGATGAGCGTATAGGGATTTCCCCGACCCGCACACGACCCTAACTCGCCCTCCCTTGGCCCACGCCCACTCGTGCAGCGTCTATACAAGACGAACCCGGAAACCAGCATTTGATGGTGGTGGGTGGGGAGAGCAGGAGAAGAGCTGCGAGGTCGGCCCGAACCCACCCGACCCGCAATGTCGGCCGCCCATCATTGCATATGTAGTATGTGATTTAATATTTCAGATCTTAGTGGCTGTTTTGCTTATATAACTTTTCTGTTGGGTTCACATGGCCAATTGTGAGCATTTTGCCTATTAAAAAATTGGATATAGGACAAAAGTGACTAGTTTGGCCTAGATATTCATAACAAAATAGACCTGCTCTTGTACACTGGGCACTTGAACTCCGTAATATGTTTATGTTGCATGCATCTGACTTTTGAATGTGTTGTATCAGCAAATTAAAATTTCTTCTCTGCGTGTTTATTTCTTGCAAGCTGCTTCTTGTATATGTTCCTGGCTCCGGCCAGACAGGTAATCTTTACTTAGCTGTTAAAAGGTAAGGGTAAAGCTCCGTGAGAAATCCTTTGCAGTACAGTTCAAGGCAAGTGTCAGAGATATTCACTGAAGGCATCTTGCTTGTCACTAGGGGAAATCTGACGTGGCAGAATCCATTGCTATTCACACGACAGACTGTAGCTGACAATTTGCCCTATTTTTGTGAGCATTACTTATAATCGACCAAATACAACATAATCAATGCAGTCAGACACATTCCAATGAATTGGATCAGCCCTGATAAATGTGTTAAAGGGGATCTATCGTCAAAAATGTAAATCCCCTTTGGCTTTGGGGAGTGAATATTAGCATTTTTCCAATAGCAAATAATTATTTTTTTAGGTGATCGCAGCACAATTATATCCCCCACAGCTTCAGCATCGCGCAAGACCTTCACGGCCACGGTCTCTTCTTCTTGGCCCACCTGCCTCTGCTAGTCCCGCCTGTCTGTGCTAGTCCCGCCCACCTACCAATGAAAAACGAGTAGGCAGTGATGGTAAGGCACATCGAGCAGGCATCTGCAAACTGTCACTGCCTACTCATTTTTCATTGGTATGTGGGCGGGACTAGCAGAGGCAGGCGGGCCAAGAAGAAGAGACGACCACAGGCTGTGAAGGTTTTGCGTGTTGCTGAAGCTGGAGCAGGTATGTGGAGGATATGATCGAGCTGCAATCACCTAAAAAACTGCTAATAAAAAATATTTATTTGTGATTGGAAAAATGCTTATATTCACTCCCCAAAGCCAAAGGGGATTTAAATTTTTGACCATAGATCCCCTTTAATTTGTTAAAACATTCCTGACTGGAGAATCTTTATCAAACCAATCACAGATCAAATTGCTTATAATCCTTTTGCATTTCCAAGATCTTTTTTTTTTTTGTTACTAAAATGTTTAAGCAAAATTATATCTAATGGCATACCTCCCAACTGTCCCGTTTTTAGAGAGACAGTCCCTCTTTTGACAGCTCAACCCGCAGTCCCTCATTTGTACTGGACAGTCCCATTTTTCTCTGCACTGAACAGGCAGAAAAAGAAACAAAATTTCTAACTTAATTGGCTTTTGGCAGAGAGCCCAGAACAGCCACAGCAGCAGATAAGATACTTTTGTAACAATTTCTAGATAAGCAAATAAGTAATTGCAACAATATAAGATAACAGGCCACTGGGAAAAGTTAGACTCACAGCTTAAAGGGCAATTCACCTTTTATGCAAAACTGTAATAACTGAAAAAAAAACCACAGAAATATGTTCAGACTTTCATAACCTGCAAAATTTTGTAAAATTAACACGGTAATTAGGGGGTGTGGCCATAGAAATGGGCGTGGTCAAAAATGTTGCAGTGCTATGTACGGCAACTTTTTTGTCCCTCTTTTTTTTTTTCAAAATGTTAGGAGGTATGTAATGGTGTTTGATACATTAAGATTATTTAGGTTTTCAACTACAGGTATGGGATCTGTTATCCGGTAACTCATTATCCAGAAAACTCTGAATTACGGAAAGGCTGTCTCCCATAGACTCCATTTTATCAAAAGAATACAAATTATTTCCTTTTTCTCTGTTAGCTTGACCCAAGCTAATATATAATTAATCCTTATTAGAAGCAAAACCAGCCTATTGGGTTTATTTAATGTTTATATGATTTTCTGGTAGACCTAAAGTTATGGAAAGATCTGTTACCCAGAAAGCCCCACGTCCCAAGCATCTGGATAACAGGTGCCATACGTGTATTTCAGCTCAGACATCATATATATCTGTCAATTAAGTCATTATCTGTCAAATCAAGACATATGCTGCAGATAGCCTCAGTACAGAATATATTTTTGATTAGCAGCTTTTTCGTGGGGCATTTAAAGGAGTCCTTATTATGCAATGTAAGTGCAGTGTAGTGAGGGTACATTCCAGAAAATTGTCCACATCTCAGAGTTGTAAACTGAAAGCAGACTGATCACAAACAAGATCACATTGTAGAAATAATATAATACATATTTAAAACAAGGATACGGACATATATGCTACATACACTGCCTTGATATGAATATGACAGCCAGCTAAGCACCATCTAAATTAAAAAAGAATAGGACATGGGAATGGGTACTCTTTATTTAAAACCATTTTTCTCAAGCGGACCAAATCGAGTAGGGTTGCGTCTGCTTAACAACCTTGTCAAACCAGTGGATTTCAAGGTGTATGTACAGCTTTACACCCAGAATATCCTTAAGATAAGACAGCTTTTAATGAAAGAATTATTATTTCTTTAAAGCAAGTGTAGGGGCTGATTTATGAAGGGTCGAATAGTAAAGTAAAAAGAATTTTTGGTGTCAAAATCCACGCATTCGATTTTTAATCACCACTTCAAATGTAAATTCTAATGTGAGGTTTATCACACCTCGACCACGGAAATAGTTCTAATTCTAATTACCCTTAAGGGTAAGGCCACACTGGGCGTTTTGGGGAGATTTGGTCGCCTGGCGACTAATCGCCTCATCTTTGCGGCGACCAATGTCCCCAAACTCCTTCTCTAGGCTAAAATGGAAAAAACGCCAGTTGAATAATTTGAATATGTCAAGTTTTTCTTGGAGGGAGTACTCAATTCGAATTTGATTAGATTTTTTGGGTTGGGACTATTCGATTAAATATTAGAAATTCGACCTTTGATAAATCTGCCCCTAAGTGTATGCATTGTTTGTCATCTTTCACTTTTTTAATCTTTGTTCATTACAGGGGTCTGGCCTGAGGGGTCGGATGGGACAGATATTAATGCTCTTTCTCGCTCTCGAGGGATGACCCTTGTCTCTGTAGCAGATGACTTTTGCAAGGTTCACCTCTTCCGCTATCCCTGCAATAAACCAAAGGTAACATGGTCACTGTCAACCTACACTACAGCGAATTTCCTAAGATTGAAATAAATTTGTACTATTACAAGGACCATAGTCTGAATACCATGGGCTATTGCACTTGCGCTTCTGTGTTTATAACTGGGTCATACTTTATCACATCATATACAACATGACAAATGACATATATGATAATGTAAAATTAGATATAAATGGCATTTGAATACCATGTATTTACAAAAATATCACAATATTCCTTCTTGTTCCAGTCAGCAAATTCCTGGAAGTCATATAACCCTTTTTCTTTTTTTCTTATAGGCACCCAGCCATGTGTATTCTGGCCATGGGAGTCATGTGACCAATGTCCGCTTCACCCATGATGACAGTCACCTGATCTCATTGGGTGGCAAAGATGCTAGCATATTTCAGTGGAGGGTAGTGGGAGGAGGCTACCTACCCCGAAGTCATTCGTTGTCATCGTCATCGCTGGAAGCCGCCCAGTGAATTCCAAAGCACCGAGCCAAAGCATACTGACAGAGTGCCTCCTAACACAATCACAAAGCAGCTATTTCAGTTTTAGTTTACTTAACGCAAAGCACAACCTTCTAACACACACATAGCAATAAAGATGGTCCTACTAAGTCAGTCTCACTAACCTGATGCCTAAAACATTTGCACAACTCATTCAGTAAAGATCAACATTAGCTAACTTAAAGCAACTAAAAAATATACACACAGCCAATTTACCATAACAAAATCATTATCACTTCTTAAAGTGCCATCATAATCAGTGGGTTACACTTACTAAAAAAGGCCATAAGGGTTTTTTGTACTGCCTGTAAGCAGGGGCGATTATAGCCATTATGCTGCCTGAGGCGGCCTTCTTTTGCCGCCTCCGCCCCTCCCCACGGCACTCACCTTTAGAGTGCAGGAGAGGGCAGGGGCGGTCTATGTCTCTTAGTGCAGAGATCGCAACTGCGCTCTCTGCACTAGAAGAGCCGAATTTCCGGGTTGAAAACCGGAAATTCGGCTCTTAGTTACCAGTAGCAGCATTTTTGCCGCCCCTGGCAACCAGGGGGGCGCTGCCGCCTGAGGCGAGTAGCTGAACTCGCCTCATTGGTGGAGCTCCCCTGCCTGTAAGTGTTACCCACTGAGTGGTGTGTAGATAAGTCCTGGCATTAATAAATAGTTTGAAACTGTAAAATGCAATGCATAACAGAGACAAATCTTCTTAACAAATGCAATTGTTTCTATGGCAGGATGAGGGGCCACACAGGGTATGGCTGCCTTTCTATTGTTACAATTTTTCATGCAAATATTATGAACATGTGAAACAGCAGAAAGTGAAGAGGAGCTTCAGTTCCTTATCTGCACCATTACTAGCCAACATGGTGCATCGACAGAGGTAATGTTCAAACCTCGGCACTCACCTCCACCATTCGATCATTTCGCCGGGTGCTAACCCAATTCAATATAAAGTCCAAAAATAAAAGGAAGCACTCACGGCAAAAAGGTTGTTAGAAGTTTTATTTTTGGACTATATATATATATATATATATATATATATATATATATATATATATATATATATATATATATATTATATATATTTCAAGAAGTCCAGCAACACAAGGATATTTGTGTATTAATTTTGTGCATGAATAGCCAACGTGACCGAAACGTCACGTTGGCTATTCATTCACAAAATGAACACACTTTGATTTGATATACAAATATCCTGGTGTTGCTGTTCTTCTTGAATTATTTGAATTATTTACCGTGCACCTAGGGAACACAATATCAGCAGGGTGCAGCCCTTGTGAAGATATATATTGGTAGATGTATGGCTAGCTTTTAACTGTTTATACTGCTGTGGCTGCTAGTGTTTGGGGGGTGTTGTTTGTAATAAGCCACACTTCCAACTCATAGACAACCTTTCCTACTACAATTACATTAGAGCCAAACAAACGTTTCCCAGAGCCATGCCTCTAACAAAACCCAATAATATGAAAGATGTGTCTACTGACTGGAGAACCATTCCCTCACCCTGGATCTCCTGCCTTTTGTATTCCTTCCCTGCCTACTACCTAACACTCATGTCCAAAAGCTTTCTATTCCCTGCTCTTTTTTTACAGCCCCTTCTAGCACTTTCTACTTCCCAGGTGTATATATAGGTACCAGTTTTAACAAACTGTGTTAGATTTATATGGATTTATATTAAAGTTGGATGTGAAGCATTTGTTCTGGTCATTCTTGTTTTTATGCTAGTGACAGTCATGAATGGTATGGACATCATTGTATTCTATTGATGCAGCAGAGTGGGGGTCATTTATAAACACTAGGCAAATTTGCCCATGGGCAGAAAATCAACACTGGGCAAATTTGCCCATTGGCAGTAACCCATGGCCAAATTGCTGCATTTATTGCTGCATTTATTGTTCTACTTGCAGCTGACTTCAAAAATGGAATCACTGGTTGCTATAGGTAACTGCCCATGGGCAAATTTGCCCAGTGTTGATAAAAGAGCCACATGATGTACACAGTGCTTTACAAGGCATAAACACAAACTGGGGTTTCGGTGTAAGAAATTAAGAGAACTAGGCATGCACCAAATCCACTATTTGGGATTCGGCTGAATCTGAATCCTAGTTTACAAATGCAAATTAGGGTAGGGAAAGGAAAGGAAAAAGGGGGAAAAAATATTTCACTTCCTTGTTTTGTGATGAAAAGTCATATGATTTCCCTTCCCGCCCCTAATTTGAATATGCAAATTCGGGTTCTGCCAGGCACAAGGATTTGGCCAAATCCCGAACTGAATCTTGGAATCGGTGCATCCCTAAAGAGAACTAAATCCCTAAAGATAGTGCTTAAATTTATCATGCAAAAAAACTATTTTTCGGTAGACCCTTTTTTCAAAGTAGGAAAGAGGTAGGTAATGATAACAACAGGATGTGAGCATTTCTGTGGCTTCTTTTTACTTCCTTTTATGTTTGGGGATGCTAAAAATACAAGGCTTTCCATTAGGGAACTTATATATGAATATCTAGATGTTGATCATTCCTTGACAAGTAAAGATGTCCCCCTGGTTTAACACATGCATGCTTGTCTGCTTTGCCTTTTTTTTTTTTTAATAAAACTCATTTTGAGCAAAAAAAAAAAAAAAAAAAGATGTCCCCCTGCTCATTAGAGCTTACAGCACTTCTTGACAAACACAATTCAATATGTGTGGATGTGGCAGTTTGTGTTGATGGAAATAGTACAGTACTATTTAAAGGGGTTAATCAACTGAAAATGTACTTTTAGTATGATGTAGAGAGTGGAATTCTGAAACAATCTGCTTTTGGTCTCCCCTTTATTTTCTGTGTTTTTTTTAAAATTATTTAGCTATTTGTCCAACAGCTTCCCAGTTTGAAATGTAAGCAGGTATCTGGTTGCTAGTGTCCCAATTACCCTAGCAACCAGGCAGTGGTTTGAACGAGAGACTGGAACATGGATAGAAGAGTTCCTGAATAGAAAGTTAAGTAATACAAAGTAACTAACAATAAATTTGTAGTCTCACAGAACTAGATAGATTGTGTCTGCTGGGGTCAGTGATTCCCTTTTGAAAGCTAGGAAGAATTAAAAAAGAAGGCAAATAATTAACACATTCTATAACATACTAAAATGAACATGAAGATTTTCATTCATCCAGGTCATGGTATATCTAGTATAGGTCAATCTAAAAACAACTGGACTTGCTGAGTAATCAATGAAGACGTTTCACTACTCATCCGAGCAGCTTCTTCAGTTCAACTGACTGGTGTGGGAAGTTTTCGTCATATAAACTCTTCCACTAATCCATTTACAATGGCACATTGTAACTCTTCAAACAGGTGACATCTGAAGAAATTCAGAGATGTTGATTCTGTGTAGTTGTGATAGGATTATCCAATGTGTCATGCAACTCCTAGATACAGGTGTTACTTGTGAGAGTTGCATGTTGTACATGGAGGAAGTGGAAAAGAGGGCCTTACTTACTTTCCAGGGAACTACACCGACTCACTGGTTCAGGTATGTGGATGATACTTGGGTTAAAATCAGATCCAATGAAGTGGCGGCCTTTACAGAACACATTAACTCAGTGGACAATAACATTAAGTTCACAAGGGAAGATGTCCACAAGAACAAACTTGCTTTTTTGGACTGTTTGATATGTATCCAAGAGGGGGGTAACTTGAAGACGGAAGTATACAGGAAACCCACTCATACGGATCAAGGGTCAGATTTATCAAGGGTCGAATTTCAAAGGGGAAAATACTTCGAAATTCGACCATCGAATAGAATCCTCTGACATTCGAAGTCGGAGGATTTTATTCACCGTACGATCATACGATCGTACTTCGAAGCGAACGATTTTATAGTATGAATTTCCTTCGAAACCCAAAAACTTAGAAATATGCTCTGGCAGGTCCCCATAGGCTAACATAGCACTTCAGCAGGTTTAATTGGCGAAGTATTGAAGTCAAAGTTTTTTTAAAGAGACAGTACTTCGATTATCGACTAGTCGAACGATTTTTACTTCGAATGGAAGTTGAAGTAAATTCGAAGTCGTAGTATCCTATTCGATGGTCGAAGTATCCAAAAAATTACTTGAAATTTCGAATTTTTTTACTTTGAAAATTCCCTCGAATTCACTTCGACCCTTGATAAATCTGCCCCTAAAACATTGAGAATACTGGATAGAAATCCAGCCGATTACATCTAAGCGATGCAATAAGTTTGTCCTGGTGTCATAACTCCACCAACATCATTGTACCCTCCTCTGATGTCATCATGCCTGTTCCTACATCACTGCCCCCCCCCCCATGCTCGGGTTTAGCCATCAGCAAAGGTGGCAACCCTATATGGAACTCGAGGTGACTTCTAATATCCTCATATTTAGCAACGGGGGTTTATTTATTATAATACAAAAGTTTCAGTGAGTCATGTGACAGAAATTACATCACTGACCACCGATTATAACCGATGACATCACTAAGCACCTTTAAGAAGGATATCATTTATAGGATTTTCATGGCTCTTGTGTATTATGTATATATATATATATGTGTATATTTCAGGGGGTCCTGAAAAGTGACATCACACCTCCAATCATGACAATAACTATTTTAATTTCCAAAATCATATATATTACTTTGTTACAGCTGCACATTCTATTCCATAATACTCAGCTGCAGTAAAACCTAAACCATACAGAGTGCATGTTGGTACACCGCCATCAGTGCGAGGTTTACTTCGGAGATGCTCGGCTTTTCCCGGCGGTCGTCAATTGATTCCGGAAACCCTCGTTTATGTCCGGATATAATTCTTTCAATCGAATTCTTCGTCCCTCCCCCGGAAGACTTCTCTCTTCTTTATACCGGAAGTTCCCCCTCTTTCCCTTCCTCTTTCCCCCCCACGGGCACCGGAAACGCGCGCGGCTTCCCGAGTTATTGTGCGCGGGAGAGAGCAAGATGGCGGCTAATATGTACCGGGTGGGAGGTGAGAACTTCTAATTAAATGATTCTGATCACAAAGCATGTCTGTGCAGGTTTATATCGTGTGGGTAAAGCCACACTTTACGTGCAGACGGAGGAGAGTCTATCCCCATACAGTTTCTACATTCTCTTTAGAGAGTAGCGAGCACAGAATGCTTCATTAAAGCAAACGCGTTATGTTTATATGCAAAATGATGGAATATTTCATTCTGTCCTCTTTCTTTGCGTTGTGTTCAAAATAACAAAGTTGTGAGCTTTTGGTTTAATTATTAACATATTTGTATATTTACACACTTAGTTTTAGCATTTTAAAATAGTTCAGAAATATTTTACTATTTCAGTAATAAGACCTGTCCTGAACTGAACACTTATTTACCTCGTGCAACATCTTTTTTAGCCCAGCTTAGTGGTCTGGGGCATTTTGACTGCCATTGTAAATTATCCTATTTGTAATTTTGATCAGTGTTAACTGCCCTGCCTGACACATACAGAGTGGCAACAGGCCTGTGTGCAGAAATGCTCGTGTGTCTGTCTGTCACTGCTCCGTATATGTAAGACCGGGGGACTGCTCCGTGTATGTAAGACCAGGGGGGGGCTGCTCCGTGTATGTAAGACCAGGGGGGGCTGCTCCGTGTATGTAAGACCAGGGGGGGCTGCTCCATGTATGTAAGACCAGGGGGGGGGCTGCTCCGTGTATGTAAGACCAGGGGGGGCTGCTCCGTGTATGTATGACCAGGGGGGGCTGCTCCGTGTATGTAAGACCAGGGGGAGGCTGCTCCGTGTATGTAAGACCTGGGGGAGGCTGCTCCGTGTATGTAAGACCGGGGGGGCTGCTCCGTGTATGTAAGACCGGAGGGGGGGCTGCTCAGTGTATGTAAGACCGGAGGGGGGGCTGCTCAGTGTATGTAAGACCGGGGGGGGGGCTGCTCAGTGTATGTAAGACCGGGGGGGCTGCTCAGTGTATGTAAGACCGGGGGGGGCTGCTCAGTGTATGTAAGACCGGGGGGGCTGCTCAGTGTATGTAAGACCGGGGGGGGCTGCTCAGTGTATGTGTAAGACCGGTGGGGCTGCTCCGTGTATGTAAGACCGGGGGGGCTGCTCCATATATATATATATATATATATATATATATATATATATATATATATATATATATATATATATATATATATATATATATGTTTGTGTGTATGTATGTATGTATGTATGACGGGGCACTGCTCCGAATGTGTATGTAAGACGGGGCACTGCTCCGTATGTTTATTTGTGGTGGTACTGCACATAGATGTGTTTTAAACCCTTGACAGACAAGTAGTTGAATTTTGACCACTTCTGTTGTCTATCACAGATCCCTTGCAGTCATAATACCTCTGTTCTATGGGCCTAAATGTGCATTATGGTCATAGCAAAACCTAACTCACTATTTCTTAGCCAGGGTCCCACTGGATTTTGGACTAAAACTCACTGGGCTTAGGCGTCCAATGGTGCCGCGGATCTAATTACCTTTGAAGGTAATTGGTTGCAGCAGGATTTTTTTAGAGGCTTCATGGCAAAGGGGGGTGAATACATATACACATGCCAATTTTCAGTTTTTTTATTTTTTATAAAAAAAATTTATATTATTTTCTCATTTCACTTCACCAATTTAGAGTATTTTGTGCAGATCCATCACAAAATAAGGTTAAGAAAGATTTAAATTACAGATAGGAATGTAACAAAATAGATAAACAAAGGGGGTGAATACTTTTGCAAGGCATTGTATGTCGTCACTTTAAAAATAAAGGATAATAATAGCAAAGTCATACTGGATTCATAGAAAGGAGTCTGGTTAAACACCTCAAGTGTTTATTGCGGAGTGCAGTGCAACTTTCTGGGCAGACCCCTTTGTTAAGCAAACAGAACATACAAAGTAGTGCATATAAATAGACGAGCAATAGTTATATTTTGAGTCAGTCCCTAAGCTCAGTTAGTGACAGCAGCAAAGAACATGTGCAAGGAATCAGCAGAAAAGAAGATGAGGAGCTACTGGGGCATCTTTGGAGACACAGATTTTTACTGCTAAAGGGCTGTATTTTCCTGGGGCTGGTACAGAAGCCTAAAACATAACGTACAACATTTCTAGCTATTGAGAGTATCTCCCTCATGAATCTTTAATTTCACCATTTGGTGGATAAGCCTTGATATGTTTAATTGGACCATTGCTTGTCTATTTATATGCACTACTTTGTATGCTCTAATATGTCCCAGGTGTCATGGCCTTGGGGGTTTCATGACAATAAATGACTTTTCCTGTTCAGTTGGCCAGAGATTTAAAGTCAGCCCGAATGCTTTAAAGGTTCAGCTTCAGTTTGGCTCCTTTATTTAATTAAAAGTCTTAGGTGTGCCCACACCTAGTAACCCATAGCAACCGATCAGATGTTTGTTTTCCACTGACCAGTTAATGCTACCTGCTGGTAAGTTGATATGGGTTACTAGATGTGAGCAAACGTACAACTTTACCCTCCTAAGTATTACACCGAATCTGAATACTGCAAAAATGCTAGAATTTGGTCAAATCCTGATACTGTTTTTTGTTTTTTTTTCCTTAATTGCAATGAAAGCTAGAATTTGATCTCTATGACTTAATAACAGAAAAAAATAACACATTGATTTGTATTTTCATCTTAAACTGACCATAATTATAATCTGCGGATTTGGTATAATCGACAAGTAAGCAGAGATTTATCCAATAAATGGACTAATGGAGATCAGGATGGGCCAGTGTTGGCTACATTCATGCGTTTTCCATGCATGCAGTCTTAACTAAAGTTACAGTCTAATAATTAGCCAACAGTTGAGGCAAGTTGCATATTGTAATGGGATGATCAAATAGTCCATGTATGCATTATGGGCTGTGAAATCTTTGCCTCTTAATACCTGTATTATTTGGGTTGGTTCCTGGAAAACTATAGGTTGTATAGGTATAAACCGTTCTGTGTGAGTGATGAGTACATACACTTGGGTTTACTGATGTTTGATAATGTTTGTGTAGGTCCCCTGCACTATTAGGTCCCATATAACTTCTTATTTAGCTTTGTGTGGAAACGAGACATGTTAGACTAACCTTGAGCCACAGACATAATAATCACTGCACTTAAAGCCGCAACAACAGCCTATATCTTATTACCAGGGTGTAAAAATATGAGCTGTGATTGGCTCCTATGTGGACTGGCAGCCTACAGGAGTCTTTGTTTGGCGGTACAGCTGTTTTTATGCAACCAAAACTTGCCTTCAAGCCTTTGAGAAATATCTAATGAGTTGCTGAGCAATGTGTTGCTTAAAAGCTACTTGTTGGGGATCTCTGACTTGCAACAGTTGAGGCCGATTATAATTGCAAAATGACTTGCAAATGATGTGCAAACATTTTGCATAGAGAGAGCATTAAGTGAAGGCCATTTATAAACTGCCTAGGCAAGAATGTTATCCCTGTTTATAAGAGAGATACATTTTTGGGGGGGGGGGGTACCTGTCTAGACTAATGTATGAATATCCTTTGACAAGCAGCACTGCGTGGTGTAAGATGATTGGTTAGCCTGTAAATAAGGATTATTATAAAAAGTTTGTGCCTAAAAAACCTGTACAGGAATGGGATCTGGTTTTTACGGAAACCCATTATTAATTAATGTTTACATGATTTTCTAGTAGACTTAAGGTATGTAGATCCAAATTACAGAAAGATCCGTTATCCAGAAAACCCCAGGTCCCGAGCATTCCGGATAACCGGTCCCATACCTGTATAATGCTTTGGTAAAGTGGTTTCTCTCACACAGTATAACTGCTGTCATGCTTTATCATGGAAATTCAAGTTAAATTTATTGTTTTGTCAGGGGAGGGACTTTACTGAGATCCTTAAATGTGAACAAGAGATGAAAGTGTTCTCCAGATCTTTATATGGACATAAAGTCTGATTCCATGAAGTGGAGCAAGTGAATGTCACTGAATTTCAAACTGGTTCTTGGATACAGTAAATTCCTGCTTTCTTGGAGTGCATTGCATTTAGAGAGTACTTTAATTTTACCAACAGTTTCCAGAGTGGTGTGAACAGACGCAATGCAATGAATGTGTTAAGTCACTGTACCTTGCAAAAGGAGTATGATAAATAGATCATATTGTATGGCTTGCAAGCCCATTTCCTGCACGTTAGCACAAATGCAGTAACCTATAGCAACCAGCTTTCATTAGTTTACTGCAGCCTGAGCCCTGAAGGCAAACTATGAGTTAATGCCCTGGGATAGATTTGAAAACATGGCTGTCACACTGGTCCTCTGGCTGCTTGTTTGTGGCAGATTTTTTTTTTTCTGAAAAGTTTTTACCTTGGTTTGATTTGTTTTCGGAGGAATGGATATTGCCAATTAGAACGGGGAAGTTTAAAATAGAACTAGAAATTCTGTATTTTGTATACTAAACATGAACTTACTGCACCACAAGCCTAATTAAACAAATGATTTATGCTTTCAAAGTTGGCCACAGGGGGTCACCATCTTGTAAATTTGTTAAACATCTTTGCAAGACCAAGACTGTGCACATGCTCAGTGTGGTCTGGGCTACTTAGGGATCATCATAAATTATCAAAACAGCACAAGTCCAATAATATCTGTCAGAAGCCGCTATAGCAAGACTGATTAATAATCAGAATAGGCAGACTGCACTGGGTCCTGTGTTGTCATGTTTCCCTGCAGAGCAGTTAGGGACTGTCTGACAATGCGCGCATCCCCTGCCCGCTGGTGATTTTAATCTATGTTCAATAAAGCATTTATAGTTTTAAAATCCGGTGGAGTCTGTCTTTGAATCTTGTGAGTTGCTGTTTGCTGCGGCCAGAGCGGTTTCTAAGGACACACCGGCATGCAGATTCCCCGCCTGTGGGCTCATTCCGCCGGTTTGAAACTGCTCCTGTGAACTCCCTACTGACAATTCCTATCTACAGCAGTAAATGAAGGGAGAATTTCACTGCAAACAGTCAGGTTTCTTATAAAAACGGTACACATTTTTTAAATTAAAGTAAGTTGGTTTCTTTTTCATTTAAGAAAGTAAAAATTAGATTTTATTTTATTTATTTTTTTGTCTTTACGTGCCCTTTAAGCATTGTTTCTTAAAATCAAACCTGGGATATCTTATGTCAGTCCTCAGATCTGCAAATAAAACTATCATAAACCTAGCAGATAAAGAACACACCATGGTGGGGGTGTATCTAGAGATGAGCAGTTAGGCACACAAATTAACTAGAATCCCTAATGGACCCACTTTGCGTGTTTTTTTTTTTTTTTTTAAATATATTCCTGCTCTCGACAGGCAAGTCACTGTCATCTCATGTCATAAGTCTGGTGTTTGGGATGCAGTGAAATCAGGTTTCGTGATAGTTACCCTTTAAGGATGAGATCAGATGGGCAAAATATAATTGGTGATGTAGGCAGTATGCCTATCTTGGCCACTGTCTTGGCTAGTGCATTATACAACTTTCTGTTCATCTCTGGGTGGTTCTCCTAGTCACCTGACACATTTACGTTCTTCAGACACAGAAACTGGTCATAATGTGAATGCACACAGAACATAGCTTGTGTTTATGAGCTCTATGTCTTATGTTTTTCTTTTTAGATTATGTCTATTTTGAGAATTCTTCCAGTAATCCATATCTCATCAGACGAATAGAGGAACTTAACAAGGTAACGACACCTGTAAATCTGTTTGTAGAGGGGTGGGACATAACCTGCAGTATAACAATAAATTCTCTGCCCTTTTTAATTTTTCTGCAGACGGCAAATGGTAACGTAGAAGCGAAGGTTGTATGTTTATTCCGCCGCAGGGACATATCCAGCAGTCTGAACAGCCTCGCTGACAGTAACGCACGTGAGTATCACTCGAGCACAGTCAATGGGAAATATATACGAGACCTATATCATTGTACCTCTATAGGAGGGGGCTACTCACGTATGGTAGAACTGGGGGGCGAAGAGATTGTGGAGGCTTTGGTTTATCCAGAATTCAGCATCTGTTGTCAGTGACTGTTTATGTACCTTTCTTGCTTTAAATACTAATGTCTCTGACGTTATTTGCCTCATCTCTTTACAGGAGAGTTTGAAGATGAATCAAAGCAGCCAGCTGTTGGAGAGACCCATAGACACCAGTTAAAACATAGGGAGCTTTTTTTATCCCGTCAGTTTGAATCACTGCCAGCAACACATATCAGGTATATACACATGCCTAAAAGCCTGTGTCACCAGTACACTCACTGCAGGAAGCTTGTTTATCAAGTAAAGTTGTTGCTGTTTTTCTCTTTCTCCTTTATAATAATAAAAAGATTATTGAAATCTAAATATTAGGAATGTTTGCTGTATAGCCAGTATTTAGCTCAGTCTCATTTGGACAGGTTGTGTATGGATTAGATAATAGGCCCGCTCGCACGCCCTGGCCTTCAATTCTGGATGCCTGGTGCTCGGTCTTGGAGGGATCGGCACCCTCCCAATTAATCACATCGAAAAATACACTGGCACCTGCTGCAAATTCAAGCAGGGAGGACCCCTTGCGTGTTTATTCACTGGAATACAACGTTTCAGGGCTATACCCCTTTGTCATGCTTGACATATTTTTCTAGGTTGTGTATGGAGCCTTGGCTTCAATGGTGGTGTTTTCACTGCTCACTCAACTTAAAGGAACAGTAACATCAAAAAATAAGTGTTTAAAAGTAATGAAAATATAATGCAGTGTTACCCTGCACTGGTAAAACTGATGTTTGCTTCAGAAACACTAATATAGTTTATATAAATAAACTGCTGTGTATCAACGGGGGCAGCCATTCAAAGGAGAAAAGGCTCAAGTTACACAACAGATAGCAGATAAGCTCTGTCTGTCTAATGGTGTTATCTATTATCCACTATTTAACCTGTGCCATATAGCCATTTTTCAATTTCCGCCATTGCTCCACAGCAGCTTGTTTATATGAACTAAAGTAGCGTTTCTGAAGCAAACAGATCAGTTTTACCAGTGCAGGGCAACAGTACACGATATTCTCTTTACTTTAAAACACTTAAATTTTTTGGTGATACTGTTCCTTTAAAGGGATGCTGTCATGGGAAAACATGTTTTTTTTTTTTTTTTTTTTTCAAAACACATCAGTTAATAGTGCTGCTCCAGTAGAATTCTGCACTGAAATCCATTTCTCAAAAGAGCAAAGATTGGATGGGGTCTGAGTGGGCATTGGAACCCTTCAAAGATTCAATTTTGAAATCTGACATGGGACTTCAGCATTACTGCTAAACTGCTAGTTGGAGTGATATCACCCCCTCCCTTTTCCCCCCCAGCAGCCTAACAAAAGAACAATGGGAAGGTAACCAGATAACAGCTCCAGACAGTAGTTCCATCCTAAAGTGCAGGCACAAGTCACATGTCTGGGGCAGCTGGGAATGACAATATGACTAGACCCATGTCAGATTTCAAAATTGAATATAAAAAAATCTGTTTGCTCTTTTGAGAATTGGATTTCAGTGCATAATTCTGCTGGAGCAGCACTATTAACTGATGCGTTTTGAAAAAAAACATGTTTTCCCATGAGAGTATCCCTTTAAAGTGATAGTGACACTTAGTTTTGTGATTAGATCTCTACTTTGATGGCAGTAATAACTATTAAAGGGTTTGTTCACCTTCCAAACACTTTTTTTCAGTTTAGTTGTTTTCAGATAGTTCCCCAGAAATAAAGACTTTTTTCAATTACTTTCCATTATTTGTTTTTTTACTGTTTTTCCAAAATCTAAAATTAAAAGTTGAATGTTCTGTCTCTGGTGTTTCAGTCTGGCAGCTCAATTTTGCAACATTTAGTTGATACATTTCTCAGCAGCATCTCTGGAATATTAGCAACTATTGTATCAATTCTAACAGCTGCCTGTAATGAAACCCAGAGATTCTGCTCAGCAGGGACAAAGATAAGAAATGTATCAACTTAATGTATCTATTTAGAACAGTTAACAGGATTTGCGACCCCCCCCCCCCCCAGAGCTGCTTTAGAGGGTGGAAAATGCCATTTCTACACTTTAATATAAGGCAATCGGTGACACATAGAAAATAGAAAGTAATTGGGAAAAAGTCGTTATTTGTGGTGATCTATCTGAAAATTGTTGGAAGGTGAACAATCCCTTTAATCACAAAATTAATGATGTAAATTTACAAGAAACACTCCACTTCCTCATATGGAGAAGGATACTACTTCCTGTAGGGGGCAAGTACTGCTGCTTTCAGTCTCTCTTATCTCACACCCACTCCTGCAAAAAATAAAAGCCTCCTCTGTCTGAAATTCTCCTCTCCCGCACTGCTCAGGTTTGGTTTTTTTCAGATGGTGTTTTTGGCTCATTCCCTCTTATTAGGTTATATATGCATGTCCCTTTCCTGCCTGCTTGACTTTTCCTGCATTAAGGATCTACTTCTGCTTTGGGGCTTAAGTAGGGTTGCCACCTGGCCGGTATTTTGCCCAGCCGGTAAATATTATGGCTGATCCCAACTTATTAATAGGGAAAAAAGATACATTTATAGGAAGGCCAGTATTTTTTTCCAGAAAAGGTGGCAACCCTAGGCTTAAGCGGTTAATCTTGCAAGCAGCCCTTGCACAGATCATTCTGTTTGTACAGGAAATGCAGGCAATGGCCATACATAATCAAGTGAGGCAGAATAAGTTAAAGGCACCATTAAAAAAATGAGCAGCACAGAGAGGTGCAGAAGAGGGGTTGTGCAGTGCAGTGGAGGATTGTTATTGTATATATCTGAACATGAAACTAAGCAAAGCACTAGCACTGTTATAAGGAGTCTGTAAATCCTGACGCTGTGTAGTATAAGCGGCCAACACCATTTAACTATGCCAGATTCTTCTTGGCAGTCCAGCATTTAACTTGCGACCCTGCATCTCTGATTGACAAGTCCCAAGAGACCATAAGAACGTGTCTTGAGTCAGACACTCTTTTAAAGGAGACGTGACCTATGTCCAATTTGCATAGAAAGAGGTCACATTGAGGAAAATGGTCTAAAGGACATATAGGCATATTTTCTTTTGAAAAATATGTTTAGGTTATGGGTGGGGGTTGAACAATGTATAGATCAAAAAAGAAAAATATATCTGTGAAAAGTAACAAATTAATTTGTTTATAATTAATAAAGGCACGTTGCTAATGGTAATGACGTCTGCTGACACCAACAGTGTGGTTTGCCTTTATAGCAAGCTTTACCTTTATATTCAATTCTCCAGAGCCAGTGTTCTAATTGAGGGAAGCAGTGCTATTTTTGGTAGAAACTGCTCCTAGTTAGCGCCGTGCCACCCACACCAGGAGGGAGCAACAGGTTCAGGCAGCCATGTTGTGACTAAACGTGAGAATAATGAGGAGTCTCCCAGCTCACTCATGAGCATTTGTGGCTAAGAACCAAGGAGGAATCTGGGAGCTCCCTCCTGGTTACTAAGAGTATTTTATGACTAAAATAGTCCATGTATGTGATCTGTTTTCCAGAAAGCTCCGAATCCTGGAAAGGCCATCTCCCATAGACTCTTATTTTATTCAAAAATCCAAATTTTTAAAAATGATTTCTTTTTTCTCTGTAATAATAAAACCGTACCTTGTACTTGATCCAAACGAAGATATAATTAATCCTTTTTGGAAGAAAAAACAGCCTATTTGATTTATTTAATGTTATAATCGTTTTCTAGTAGACTTAAGCTATGAAGATCAAAATTACAGAAAGATCCTTCATCCAGAAAACCCCAGGTCCAGAGCATTCTGGATAACAGGTCCCATACCTGTATTGTTTGCCCCAACTAAAGTTAGGGCTGCCCCGGTGGGGGAACCATTTTGGTATATGTGCCCTTAAAAAAAAAAAAAAAAATAAAGCAGTTTTCAGGTGGATATCACCTTTACAATTTGAATTCCTCTATGTAATAAAATATTGTTAGAAAATAGTATTATCACAGGTGTAATACATATAAGCCCCAACGTATTCTGTAGAGCTGTACAAAAAACTGTTATCCAGAATGGGGTTTTTCGGATAATGGATCTTTCCGTAATTTGCATCTTGATAACTTGTCTACTAGAAAATCAGGTAAACATTAATTAAGCCCAATAGGCTGTTTTTTTTTTCTTCCAATAAGGATGAATTATATCTTAGTTTGGATCAAGTACAAGCTACGGTTTTATTATTACAGAGAAAAAGGAAATTGACTTTAAAAATATGGATTATTTGAATAAAATAATCTATGGGAGACTGCCGTTCCCTAATTCAGAACTTTCTGGATAAGGGTTTCCGGTTAATGGTTGCCATAGTGTTACATATGTATCTTTGATCCCCTGTATTGGCCTGTAAATACATTTTCTTGCAGACACTAGGAAGGTATGAGGTGCCCCATAGGGGCAGTTAAATAAATACTGGGTTATGTTTCAGGTGTTTATTAAAGGTCAGTCTATGTCTGCAGTGTTATGCGAGTGTGGCGTTTTAATTGCGCCCGCCATGGATATTCCATGAACAGATTATTAAATACTTTGTTTCCATCTGGTTGTGATGCAGAGGGAAATGTAGCGTGACTCTCTTGAATGAAACAGACATCCTGGGCCAATATTCGGAGAAGGAGGTATTTGTCTTTTGATATTCCTTTTTCTTTTCCCCAAAGGTTTTTTTTGTAACATTTCCAAAAAAAAACTCCTTTGCTTCCTGTCCCATAGGATTGTTTCTTCTATTCACTGGTGTTTGATCCAGTTCAGAAGACTCTACTGGCTGATCAGGGGGAGATCCGTGTTGGTTCCAAATATCAAGCTGAGATTCCTGATCAGCTGGCGGAGGGTAAGCAGCCATTGGATGCTGTTTGTTTTCAGTTGAACACACAAAATCACACACACTCTCTCTCCCTCTCCCCCCAAACCAATATGTATTGTGTTTCTCATGCCGCCTTTCTCATACTAGGAGAATCCGATAACAGAAACCAGCAGAAAATGGAGATCAAAGTTTGGGATCCAGAGAATCCCTTGACTGACCGACAGATTGACCAATTTCTAGTGGTAGCAAGGTAAATAATATGATACATACTATATATATATATATATATATATATATATATATATATATATATATATATATAATAGGCTGCCAACCTTTACAGAAAGGCCTTTGCCTGTAAATTTGGGAATTTAGAGCAGTGGGAATTTAGATCAGTGAGCACGGACATTTCTGCAGTTGCACAAGTGATGTTTTCGTGCCTTTTTTTTTTTTTTTAAAGGGTAAAAAATCCCAAGTGAGAAAAGACATTCTCACTTGGCAATGTCACCAAACAAATTGATCTTTCCCTGATTGGCCTACTCTGAAATGGGCAATATTGGGCTGATCTGATGGTCCCCATACAAATGCCAATAAGCCATGTAAATTTCACATTGGCCGAAATGGCCGTTATGGACAATGTATTTTCTGTTGATTATAACAGACATTTTTTCACATTCTGTAGGGCTGTTGGGACCTTTGCAAGAGCTTTAGATTGCAGCAGTTCAATCAGACAGCCAAGTTTACACATGAGCGCTGCGGCAGCATCTCGCGACATCACACTGGTAAGTTGTGATTTTTCATTTTTATATCCCCTTAATAACTTTATTCTATGTAAATCTCTAATACATATTTTTGTTTTAGTTTCATGCCATGGATACACTACAGAGGAATGGGTACGACCTTGCCCGTGCAATGTCCACGCTGGTTCCTCAAGGGGGGCCCGTACTCTGCAGGGATGAAATGGAAGAATGGTCGGCATCAGAGGCGATGCTTTTTGAGGAGGCGCTGGAGAAATACGGCAAGGACTTCAATGACATCCGACAAGATTTTGTGCGTCAGGTTCTTTATTACATAAACTGGTGAATTGGCCAATGGTTTATAGCAGGGGTCCCCAACCTTTTTTAACCGTGAGCCACATTCAAATGTAAAAAGAGTTGGGGAGCAACACAAAGTCCCTTCAGGTGCCAAATAAGGACTGAGCAAAATCCAAGGGGTTGGTGAGCAACATGTTACTCGTGAGCTACTGGTTGGGGATCACTGGTTTATTGGGATACTTATATATGATTTTGGAAGAGTTTGTCACAGTGTCCATATTATTCTCAGATATACTAAAACACGGCATATATTTCTTAAAGGAGAAAAATTAAATTTTTGAAGGTTTCCCTTATGTAGGCAGTGATTAATTGGCTGCAATCCTAAAGTGCAGAGGACCAATGGCTTTCCTGGGAAACCAAGTAGTAGGAAGTGAATGTAGCTGGCTAAATTTTTCCATATAAGTTTGGTTAAAGCAGCAACATTCAAAAGTTCATTCCTTCGCTTTTTTGAAGAGTATAATGCAATGCAAATACAGATATGGATCTGTTATCTGGAGACAAGTTATCCAGAAAGGTCTGAATTACAAGAAGGCCATCTCCTATAGACTTAATTTTATTCAAACAATTTTACATTTTTCTCTGTAATTATAAAACCGTATCTTGTACTAGATCCCAAATATATATAATATAACTGATCCTTATTGGTGGCAAAACAATCCTATTGGGTTTCTTTAAAGTTTAAATATTTTTAGTAGACTAAAAAGAGTTATTTTGTGAAAAACAAGAATGTGCCAGTGCATTATACTCTTAAATATAGAAGGAAAGTGATGAAAAAAAAGCAGTGTTTCAGGTTGAATTATTGAACATTTCTGCAAAATACCTTACTAGTCCCACCCATCTGTTCCACTTGCTGCTGCCTTCTTTCCCAGACTGTGCAGAGAACCCGGCAGCACTCTGCACACTGCTCTGTAGAACAGGATCCAATCAGCAGCTTGACTGACTTGATAGGGAACAGAAGCCTGTCTTTTTTTGTTTGACTGTTGGGCTGTGATTGGCTGCCGCCCCTCACTTGAAACCAGGACCGTAGCAGATCTGTTGGGAGCTCCAATAAAGGGAAGATATTTTTATCCAAAGTAAAACCAGCACCATATATTATTCATTATTACCTACAATATTAGGGGTTTTCACTTATCCTGTACGTCTCATTTAAAGTATGGAGAGCCAAGTTAAAGAGACCCCTTTCCAGAAAACTACAATCCCCGAGCACTCCCCAAGGATAACTGGTCCCATACCATTAATTGTTTTTTTAAGACAATATGTCCCTTTTAACCACCACCTCTCTCCATTTTCTAGCTCCCTTGGAAATCTCTTGCTAGTATCGTTCAGTTCTATTACATGTGGAAAACTACAGACCGATATATCCAGCAGGTAAGATTCTATGGTGAGCTGATCTCAATGGGGGTGAAATTAGCATTTTCAGCATTCCATTAATTGCCACATCTTCCTGCAGAAACGCTTGAAGGCAGCTGAGGCTGACAGCAAACTGAAACAAGTGTACATCCCCACCTAGTGAGTCCCTAGATTTTTCTTAATATATTTTACTGATTTGAACTCGCTATTTGACTATTTTTTTCTGACCGTTGGTAATGAATATGGCTATTGACCCGTAATCAGGTATATAATTCTAATTTAATTATATATATATATATATATATATTTTTTCCTTTTCCTAGTACAAAACCCAACCCCAATCAAATTATTTCTGTGGGCAATAAGCCAGGTCTTAACGGAGCAGGATTCCAGAAGGGTCTGACCTGTGAGAGCTGTCATAGTAAGTTATCTAACCATTTTTGCGCCACTGTTTTTGTCTGGCTCAGGGTAAAAGCAATAGGAATGAATGACTGCTGTGTAGCAATGGGGGCAGCTATTCAAAGGAGAAAAGGCTCAGGTTACACAGCAGATAAGCTCTGTAGAACATAATGGTTTTTTAACTGTTATCCACTATTTAATCAGTGCCATGTAGTTGTTTTGTTTTTTTTTAATTTCCGCAGCAAATTAGGGTTAGAATTTGGTTCAGGATTTAGACAAATCCCTTCCTGCAAGATTCTGCTGAATCCTGAAAATAGGTATTTGGTGCATCCCTAGTTTGACCAAAGGATATCTAAACTGTAATATTTCCAGAAGCCTACCAACCTCCTTTCCATTTACTGTTATTGGGTTAAAGTAGGGGTCCCCAACCTTTTATACCCATGAGCAAAACTTGAGTATAAAATAATATTGGAGAGCAACACAAGCCTGCAAACAGTTCCCAGGGCTTCTAAATAAGGGCTATGATTGGGTATTGGTAGCCCCTATGTGGACTTGCAGCCAACAGGAGGCTCTGTTTGGCAGTACACCTATTTTTATGCAACTAAAACTTGCCTTTAAACCATGAATTCAAAAATAAGCACCTGCTTGGAGGCCACTGGGAGCAACATCCAAGGGCTTGAAGAGCAGCATGTTGCTCACGAGCTACTGGTTGGGGATCACTTAAAGCCATCATCAGAAGTATGATAAAATCATTTATTGCTGAAAAAGGGTTAGTAGGTGGGGCACTGAAAGGAAGACAATATTGCTATTTACCTTGTGCTTCCCATGCCTACAGTGTTTCCCCTATTTCTCTCCTTTAGCCACCGTATCTGCCCAGTGGTATGCTTGGGGTCCCCCCAATATGCAGTGTCGCCTCTGTGCCTCCTGCTGGATCTATTGGAAGAAATATGGTGGTCTCAAAACCCCAACACAGTTGGAAGGAGCAACACGGATAGTAAGTGCACTGAATTTTCCTTTTACAAAGCGCATTACTACCCTGTGTAGTTTAGTTACTTTATTCTGTGTTTTATTTGTATTAGGAACCACATTCCAGGGGCCATCTTTCTCGTCCAGAGGCTCAGAGTTTGTCCCCATACACTACCAGCGCTAACCGTGCTAAGCTGCTGGCGAAAAACCGTCAGACCTTTCTGCTGCAAACCACCAAGCTGACTCGCATTGCGCGACGTACATGTAGAGACATTCTTCAGCCAAGGAGAGCTGCGCGCCGGCCTTATGCCCCCATCAACTCCAACTCTATCAAAGCAGAATGTGAGTCTCCTTTCACAATGCATTGGTGTTTTTATCTTTGTATCAAATCTACTTCTCCAAGTATAACACCGTGCGCCTTCTTTTTTTCCAGGTTCTGTTCGCCTTCCAAAAGCAGCAAAGTCACCTCTGAAAATACAGAACCTTGTGCGCCCCCCCTTGGCAACTATTGTGAAGGAGCTAGGTGAGAAACAAAACCCCTTACCTTCAGTTACGAATTGTGTAGCTAATAGTTGCATACAATTGTGGATACAGTGGGATCTCAAGTGAAAATCTTAAAGTAAAAGATTTACAACTTTTCTTTAAATATACACACAATATACAAGGAAATGCAGAAGCTTTAATGTTGAATGAAAGTATTGGTTTTTTTTGGTGGGGTAGTGTAAGGTTAGCTCTTAAAATAAAAGTATGGAGTGGGAGGGGGGGGGAATGAACAAAATTAAAGTTGTTTGGTCTTTCCTACCCCAAGCGGCCCAGGCTCCCCTTAAGCCGAAAACCCCACGTGGGACGAAGACCCCAATAAACAGGAACCAGTTAACACAGAGTAGAGGACTGAGCGTGCTACCTACAAAAAGAGCATTTGATGCAGTAAGTGTGTTGTCATCATGTTTGCGGCGGTTTCTGCTACATATGATACTGCCTAAAAGCTCTGGTTTTATGCTTTTCCATTAGCAGGTGTCTGGTGTGGGTGTTGTTCCTCCATTCTCTGCAAATGGCCGCTCGTTCTCTTCAGGTGTCCGCTCTAGCAATCAGGCAGGTGTAAAGAGACAGAAGCTCAACGTTGCCGATGCCCCTAATCCAGTGGTGTTTGTGGCTACTAAAGACACAAGGTATGTCCAGCCTATGATGTGCCTGTTATTGTGGGGCTTATGTTACTGGCCGTCGGTTCTTTACTTATGTTAAAATGCTGAAAGCTTATTTCCTCCACAGAAGTCTCAGGAAAAATCTCTCGCACATGGACATGCGTAGAGCTGCTCGTCGCCCAAGTCAACCAGTGAAGTTAAAGGTCCCACTCCCGCCACGGCCTGCAAACCTCCTGCCTCCACTTAATCCAACTCACCCTGCCAGTACAAGTGAGCCCATCGTTCTGGAGGACTGAGGGACCTTTTAAACAGAGCTCGACCCTATTCTGAGAGAAAGCAGCCAGGCAATCATGCTGAAGAACAGAGGGACATCAATATAGTTGTTAAATCAGAAAGAACCCATGCTCCTCCTTCTTCTGCTTTCCAGCAACAGTGTCTGGTTATGGCTTATTTCTCTACAGTCCTTTCCCCTTACTTTTCTCCCAAACGCCTTTTTATTTTTAATATATAATTTTTTTCATGTAACTCCATTGCCCCACCCTGTTTGTTCATAAGCCCTTTCAACCCTTTCTTCTGATGTATACTTTTTTTTTTTTATTCTTTAGTTTGCTTTTTTGTACGAGGAAAGAAAAAATGAGCTGTCCACTAAAATGAAAAAAAAAAGGCAATATACAGCTTTGTCTGGATGATGGATTTTCAGGTAGCAGGGGAACATGGAGCTTTGTAGTGCAGGCATTTTGTGGATTTAATAAAAGGTCAGAAGTCATAACATCCTACTTGGTACAGATGGTGGCACGGTCTTTTATCTGGAAATCTATGCTGATACGTGAATAAAGCACATAAAATGTTCTGCAGGTTCAGGTCAGAGGACGCTGATGGTGTTGGGTAATTTTTATGAAACTGATTCTGATGCTTAAATGCTGGATTTCTCCTGTAAAAGCTGCAAGCTTCTCTAAATGTGCTGCTTTCTGCAACAGTTGGGTGAGGGGTAAAGCTATAGCTGTCCAACGGGAGAAACCATCTTGAGCCAGAGAAAGTGTACAAACGTCTTCCTTCTTTACCTGTATGTGTAAGAAAGGTCTTTTTCACTTCTGAACAATCCTCAGGGTCATAAATATCATGGAAATGAAAAAGCTGTAGAACATAATGGAGCTATGGCCAATACAGTCACAGAGTCTCTTACTTCAGAGCCTGTATCACATATGCTCACATGAAGGTTGCTTTTTAATTAAAGGAGAACTAAAGCTTAACTAAAGAAGTAGGTAGAAATGTACATTGTTTTGGTCTTCTGTACCAGCCCAAGGCAACCACAGCCCTTTAGCAGCAAAGATTTGTGCCTCTAAAGATGCCCCAGTAGCTCCCCATCTTCTTCTCTGCTAAGTCACTGCACATGCTCTGTGCTGCTGTCACTTACTGAGCTTAGGACCCACTCACAATATACAGTATACATAGAATAGAAATGTCATAATATAAGGCTGATTAGTAATAAATACAGATAATTACTACATTGCAGCACAGAAACCAGCATCAGAATTTAATAATCGGCCATATAGCATCAGCTTGTATTACAGGCCAAACTCAAGTTTGAAGTCCTGGATCATTGCTGTTATTGAGAAGCTGAAACTTTAGGCTGGTGCAATAAGTTCAATATATAAAATATGCTATTAGCTATATTCAATTTTAGGGTTTAGTTCTCCTTTAAAGTCCATTGCCAGCAATGCATTCTTATGTATTTATTGGGATTTTCTTTTGCTTATTTTTAGATGTATATATATTTTTTTCTATTAGTCTACTGATTGCTAGTAATTTCCCTTAAAGAAACACCAGCCAACCCCACGTCCAGTAACCAAAATTCGCTAATTTGCTTCTACGGTGACAGATGCTTAAAAGGGGTTCTGCTGCTGTTCTACAAACTGACTAACCTGTAGGGGATGTCTAATAATGGTTGTTTTTCTTTCTTGGTTGTTTATATACTTAAAATCCTTTATTTGTGAGTTCCTCAACCTAACATGATTCTGTGGCTGCGGCCAACACGCATTATTTGTGAGATTTCACTTGGATTTACTTGCTGACTCCAGTACAAGTCGGCAATGTGCGATGCTTTACTGACACATGTCAAGGTGTAGTTGTTTGCAGCAGGAATTGTTAGGTTGAGTAAGCACCCTAATAAACCATTTATATGCATCTGCTGCTGTTGTGGTTTTTTCCCCAATAACAGTGATGGTTGCCCTTCAAAAGGAAAATATGCCCTTGCTTGTGCTACATAGGTATGGCCGCAACACACAGAGCCAGGTGCTATAATAGCTGCCTGGGGTGAATAATCCCAGGGAATCTGCACTGCTGGAGGTTAATACAAACCTAAGAGCCCTGTGGACTAGTGATGTCAGGGCCGACCTTGCAACCCTATTCGCAGGTGAGTCCAGGCTCTTCTTCCTGCTCTCCCCGCCCGTCACCTTACACTGCTGGCTTCTGACTTCTTCTTTAATAAATGCTCGTCCCGCCCCTTGTGTGATGTCATTGGTGGTGCGGTGCAGGTCTATAAAAGGAGCCCTGAGGGTGGGTAAAACCCGACCCGCACATCACTACTGTGGACTCTTATAACCTACACATATTGGATCATTAATCCCATTAAATGAGCCATGTCCTAATATGTTGCCTCACCTTGAACTAAAATGCTTCCTCAACAGTTCTTGTCTGGCACTCTCCGCCTCTTCGCTGCCCTCTTCTCCAGTATCCACATCACTCCCTTCATCCCTTTCTTCTGCTGGTACCACCAAGCCATGACTAAGTGCCATATTATGAAGGACGCAGCAAGCCACGAAGATTTGGCTGACTTTGAGCGGGCTGTACTGTAAGGAGCCACCGCGCCTGCTCAAGCAACGGAACCGTGATTTGAGAGAGCAAAAGGCACCTGATAAAACATTGAGGGCAGCTGTATGCGAGTCATTGTACTGCAGTTCTGCTGACGATTGAGGGTCTTCAATTGGTGTCATCAGCCAGGGTTTCTGGGTATAACAGCGGCCTCCTATCAGAAGTTTGAGGGAAGCAGTAGATTGTTTCAAAAATAAAATGTTAAATATATGGCACTCCAGATCCATTCCAAGCATCCTTACATCATATAAGCAGTTAGACCAAGCATGGGACTTTAAAGGAGAAGGAAAGTCTGTTTGCACTTGAGGGTGCAAAAAACTCTGCATGCGCAACCGCACAAAGAAAGAAGAAGCTCACTGGTATAACCCTGGGCCGGTTTTCTGCCGATAGGAGCACCAGCCCAGAGTTTCAGGTAAGTTAATACAATCACTTGGGGTGCCTAACATTTGGCACCCCCAAGTGCAGACAGACTTTCCTTCTCCTTTAAGCTCTTAAAGGAAAACTATACCCCCCAAACAATGTAGGTCTCTATAAAAAGATATTGCATAAAACAGCTCATATATAAAACCCTGCTTCATGTAAATAAACCATTTTCATAATAATATACTTTTCTAGTAGTATGTGACATTGGGTAATCATTAATCGAAAATTGCCATTTTAAAAAATAAGGGCCGCCCCCTGGGATCGTATGATTCACTGTGCACACAGACAAACTATACTTCTTAGGTCACATGAGCCAATTAACAGACAGAGTTGTGTCTTTTGCTTCCACACTTCTTCCTGTTACATTTAGAGCTGCAGTATTTCTGGTCAGGTGATCTCTGAGGCAGCAAACAGACCATCACAAAATGGGGGTTCAAGGCAAGAGATGTAAAAGGGCAACATTTACTTAAATATATATTCCAGTTTGGTAAGATTCTTTAATATGCCACTTAATATGATGTAAACTAACTTTTCTATTACGTACATTTTGAACTAAAACCCATAACTATCGAATGTTTATTAACAGATCAGTTGAAATTGACATACTCTATGTAAGGCTCCACACAACAATTCATCTATCCTTCCAGGCATTCTTTTAGGACCCTTCTGATGTTTCCCGCTTTCAAATGGGAGTCACTAACCCCATATAAAAAGCAAATGCTCTGTAAGGTTACAAATGTATTGTTATTGCTACTTTTTATTACTCCTCTTTCTATTTAGGTCTCTCATGTTCATATTCCAGTCTCTTATTAATATTATGTTTGCTAAGGTAATATGGAACCCTCAGCCTCACAAAGAAAATACAGGAAATGTTTGCTCCACATTCAGACCTTGGAGTATTTGGGGCAAAACTACCTGTACCTGGTGTATCTGGTGTTTTTCTGTTTGTCAAGAAACTGATTTGTGTGCCATCAACTTTTAGATTGCTTAAACACAAAGTTGCTTCTGCCTGCACATATTATATATGACAAGATGCAGGTTAAGGAGGTGAAAAGGACATTATGCAACTGTAGTCACAGGTTTTTTGGGAGAATCAGCGGAAGGCCTTAGGCCTTGTATTTATTTATTGTTTTTAGATGGCCCTGCAGGTGCTTACCTCAGTGACAGGTAGCCTTTATCGTGTAACCTTCCACTGATATATATATAGATATATATATCCACGAATATCAATGATCCGGCACACCCATCATTGATATTCGTGGATGTACACATAATTTCACCGAGCACCCCGTTTATACATTTTGGCCTTGGAGTGCGGATACTCACTGGACTGAGATACAGTGTGTGTGTATATATATATATATATATATATATATATATATATATATATATATATATATATATCAAAAAATTCAGCAACAGATGGCACTTCTGGAGGGATTTATTTCAGCAGGCTGCAAGTAGATAACACCTAACACGTTTCGGGAGTAACTCCCTTAATCATAGGCTTTTTTTCAGGAGTTACTCGTAACCGAAACGCGTTAGGTGTTGTATACTTGCAGATTGCTGAAATAAATCCCTCCAGAAGGTCGCTTTGTTTTTTGTTACACACACACACGCCACCTTACCTATAAGCCATGCCTCGTCATCATCTTGCCCCCGGTTTTGGAACATATGTCCCAGGCTTGACTGTACCAGTATGTCCTCTTCAGATACTGATCCAGGGTACTCCGCTACAATATGAGTTAGTGTTCCGCGTGCATCACATACAGCCTGCATGTGCATAGAGTGGTATCTCCAGCGGTTGCGATAGCGACTCTCATGATCAGAAGGTGGCTTCAGGGCCACGTGAGTACATCCAACAACTCCCACTGCCCCAGGGAAGCCATGAAGTCTGTGGAAGTCACGGGCAACTGCCCTACATTGGATGCGGCCTCTTGGAAAGTGGATAAAGCGGTGTGCCCGTCGTACTATGGCCTCAGTGACCTGCGTCACACATCTGGACATACTAGCCTGGCTAATGCCTGCAGCATCTCCAGCAGGTGTCTGAAATGTTCCAGATGTGTAAAAGTCCAGGGCTGCAGTGACTTTAACATAGACAGGAAGAGCATGGGAGCGGCCCGTGGATGGCTGCAGGTCATGTTCCAAGAGATGGCATAAGTCACGGATAAGTGCAGGATGCAGACGGTAACGCTGAATAACAACCTCTTCTGGTAGGTTTAGAAACTGAGTACGGGCACGGAAAACCCGCTCCTGAGGGGGACGGCGGCGGCGACGAACATGAGCGCGCTGAGCCAGGAGAAGAAGAGCCATTTGTTACTGTGGCAGACAGGGGCACCAAAAACATGGAAGAAGAAGCATTGACCTGCAAAGTAACAGAGATGATTTTAGAAGCTAAGCATAAAATGGGTATTGGTTTTGAACTGCTGTAAGAAGAGACAAAACAATTAAAGAGGTTGTTCGCCTTCAAACAACTAGATGTTTTCTGATAGATCACCAGAAATAATTACTTTTTCCAATTACTTTTTATTTTCTATGTGTCACCGTTTTTCTAATATTGAAGTGTAAAGTGTCTTTTTTCACCTTCTGAAAGCAGCTCTGGGGGGGGTCGCCGACCCTGTAAAATTTTCTAAAATTTATACATTTAGTTGTGATATTTTTATCTTTGTCCCTGCTGAGCAGAATCTCTGGGTTTCATTACAGGCAGCTGTTAGAATTGATCCAATGGTTATTAATACTCCAGAGATGCTGCTGAGAAATGGATCAACTAAATGTTGAAAATTGTAACAGTTTAGAGTCTGCGCCTGAATTAAATTACTGAACTGCCAGACTCAAACTCTACAGGATCATTCAACTTTAAACTTAGATTTTGGAAAAACAGTAAAAGAAAGAAAAATGGAAAGTCATTGAAAAAGGTCTTTATTTCTGGGGAACTACTGTATGTGAAAACAACTGAACTGAAAAAAGTTTTTGGAAGGTGAACAACCCCTTTAACTTCTTTCTTGTGTTCTTTAGTGAAAAAAAACTTTCTTTTGTTTGTTTCCTGATCAGTGCAGGCCCTGCTGCAACCAATGGCCTTTTTACCATAAACTCAGAAAAATAGATACAAAGGTGACACTCCACACACTATGCTTCTGCAAAAACCTAAAACTTCTTTCTCTTTTATTGAAGTGAGATCACTGCACATAGTGAGGCGTTGCTCTCACATACTTCTTTTAGGCTGAAGGTGTCAACAGAAGTACTGACGTGCCAGTACAGTAAACTAAAGAAGTATGCAGGAGCGGTGCGTCTCTATGTTCCAGTACGTGTCTATTACTAACACCTTCAGCACATAGGCAGCAGTATAGACCAAGTGGCAGATCATTTCATTAGTACAGCAGTATAGAAGTGGCAGATCATTTCATTAGTGCAGCAGTATAGACCAAGTGGCAGATCATTTCACTAATCATGTGCCCAAATATTACTGCTACGGCTACGCGATTCCTTGTTTAAATGAGTTAAATGATGTTAATGGTTCAAAGAAGGTTGGGCTTAAATGGTCGGTCCCCACACATTTTCACCTCACCAAATCCGGCCCTCGTTGCAAAAAGTTTGGACACCCCTGAGTATCACAATAATTAAGACATTACACCAGGGTTTCTTAAGATAGGCATCTGAACACAAAAATGTGCAGCCATACTGAGTAGGATGGGTGTTAATGATCCCACTCTTTGATCTGCTGCACTGAACTGCCAGAAAAAGATACAAAGTTTCTAACTTAATTGGCTCGTGGCAGAGAGCCCAGAAAACATACTTAACATACTTTTGTAACGGTTTTAGATAAGAACTTACACAACTGAAAGGGCAATTCACCTTCATTAGTAATAATACACATAATAATAAGAACACATAAAAACCACAGAAATGTGTTCAAACATTTTTATAACCTGCCAAATTTTGTAAAATGGACATGGTAATTAGGGGGTGTGGTCACAAAAATGGGCATGGTCAAAAAATTTGCGCGGCAAATCTTTCTGTTCCTCTTTCTGTTTCCAAAATGTTGGGAGGTAACATTTTTTTTAACCACCTATAAACTTCAGTTATTAAAGGACCAGTAATATCAAAAAATTTAATTGTTTTAAAGTAATAAAAATATAATGCAGTGTTGCCCTGCACTAGTAAAACTGCTGTGTTTGCTTCAGAAACACTACTATTGTTTATATAAATAAGCTGCTGTGTAGCAGTGAGGGCAGCCATTCAAAGGAGAAAAGGCTCAAGTTACACAGCAGATAAGCTCTGTAGAACATAATGTTATCTGTTATCCATTATTTATCCTGTGCCATATAGGCGTTTTTCAATTTCCGCCATTGCCACTCGGCAGCTTGTTTATATAAACAATAGTAGTGTTTCTGAAGCAAACAGATCAGTTTTACCAGTGCAGGGCAACACTACATGATATTTTTATTACTTTAAAACACTTTAATTTTTTGGTGCTACTGGTCCTTTAATATTCATTAACAGATACAACATATTGATTCTTAACATGTGCGCTCTTGCGCACGCACACAGATTTTGAGGCCAGGGCACACAACAAATTGTCATGCGCATAAAGAATATTTACTTATTCTCTCAATTACTATTTCGATAGATGTATTCTCACAGAAGAATCATTTGCATAAACTGGGTCGACAGCCCTGGGGAGATAATATTTTATGTATTACTGTTTTTTCAGCCGAATCCTTCTGCCCGGCCGAACCGAATCCTAATTTGCATATGCAAATTAAGGATGGGGAGGGAAATCACGTGACTTTTTGTCCCAAAACAAGGAAGTCAAAAATTTCCACCTTCCCACCCCTAATTTGCATATGCAAATTAGGGTTCGGATTCAAATAGTGGATTCGGTGCATCCCTAGTTGCTGTTGCTTTAATGATCCCTCCTGGTTTATACATGTTGTAAGAGTTCTGCTAAAATGTATAGGAAGTTGTACTTATAACTCAGCAGAATTACATTAACTATTATTAACACTACTAATGAACTACCCCCCAACACACACCTCTCAATTGCCCACCACCATTCCTATTTATTCATCTAATATATCCATTAATAACATTGGGATCAGGCATCATTTTTACTGGCCGTGTAGCAACCCTTCGTCACTTGGGCCCACTCCATGGCCACGCCCCTGATCCACCAGTGCCAGCCCAAGAATGACAAAACTCCGCCCACCATTAATTAAACCCCGCCCTTTGAAGTGCACCTTTAAGCCTCTTTGGGTCTCCTCAGACTGCAGTGTGAGGCAACGGGGCTGTTAAATAAAATGCACCGAATTGTAGATACAATTTTGAGAGATGAGCTCCCAAGTGGTTAGAAAGGTGGGTGGGTGCAGCAATGTATAATGTCAGCAAGCGTTCCACTAGTGAGCACTCACATATGTACAACACTCTTTACAGCGTCAGCGCGACACTTCCCAGCCCACAGGTTCAATCTCTCCATCCACACGCTGCCCATTACCTACCACTTCCTTTGTCTCTTGCACTCATGAATATGTATTAGCAAAGCGCAGCTATGAATATTCATAAGGTAAAGCTTCCGCCCGCCTAGCGGCGCAGTAATGGTTCCTTTTTGTGACGCATTAATTCTGCGCCGGAAGTACAGAGCTAATGGTGAAATGGAGGCCGAGGAGAGTGGGTCTACGGTGATTCCGTTACCGCAAGATGTAAAGTCCATTGAGCGGGGAGGATTCCAATGCCTCTTGTGCGGAGTCAACATCCCGAACCGTGCGTTTTACTGTTACTACAGATTATAACTCGGATACGCGCCTTCCTATCCGACTCTCACTCATTGTTATTGGTATTGCCCATGTGGCGCCCAGACCTGCATGTCCATTGTCAGACTGGGACACCAGGGGTCCACCCATAAACCTTAGACCAGGGGCCCACCCATAAACCTTAGACCAGGGGCCCACCCACTAAGTACTATAATTCTTCCTCTCCTCACTCAACCTCTATTCTCCTATTCTCTTTTCTTTATGTACTATAATCTATTATTCCATCTATTTAGCCTCTTTTTCTCATAGACATAGGAAATGACCATAAAATAGGGCAAACGCTTAGCAGCACAAGGGCCCGCAAACACCTGGGCCCACGGGGACTTTTCCTGGTATCCCGGTGGGCCAGTCCGACACTGGGCATGTCCCGTTCCCAATCGCTGTAGTAGAAATGCCTCCCAACTGTCCCGTTTTCAGTGGAACAGTCCCGCTTTTGACAGCTCAGCCCACAGTCCCGCACTGTACCGAAAAGTTCTCTGCACTGTACTGAAAAGTTCTCTGCACTGAACAGCTAGAAAAAGATACAAAGTTTCTAATTTAATTGGCTTTTGACAGAGAGCCCAGAACAGCCACCAGGTGCAACTAAGATACTTTTGTAGCAATTTTGAGATAAGAAAATAAGTAATTGTAACAAATACGATAAACGGATCTCATGGGAAAAGTTAGACTCACAGCTTAAAGGGGTGGTTCGCCTTCAAACAACTAGTTGTTTTCAGATAGAACACCAGAAATGACTTTTTCCAATGACTTTCTATGTGTGACCTTTTTTCTAATATTGATGTGTCAAGTGTCTTTTTTTTTCACCTTCTGAAGCAGCTCTGGGAGTGGTGTCGCCGACCCTGTAAAATTCTAAATTGATACATTTAGTTGATACGTTTCTTAGCTCTGTTCCTGCTGAGCAGAATCTCTGGGTTTCATTAAAGGCAGCTGTTAGAATTGATACAATAGTTGCTAATACTCCAGAGATGCTGCTGAACTAAATGTTGCAAAATTGTAACAGTTCCGAGTCTGCACCTGAATTACTGAGCTGCCAGACTCAAACACCAGAGACACGAACATTAAACTTTAAACTTAGATTTTGGAAAAACAGTAAAAAATAAATAATGGAAAGTAATTGAAAAAAGTATTTATTTCTATCTAAAAACAACTGAATTGAAATAAGTTTTGCCTTTAAAGGGCAATTCACCTTCATTAGCAAAACTGTAACAACTGAAAAAAAAACAAAAACAGAAATATGTTCAAACTTTCATAACCTGCCATATTTTGCAAAATGAACATGGTAATAAGAGGGGAGGATGGCCACAAAAACGTCCATGGTCAAAACATTCATAAAACTACGCGTGGCAACTTTTGTTGTCCCTCTTTTTATTTCCAAAATGTTGGGAGGTAACAACTGGTCCAAGTCCAAATTAGGTTTTTGTACATTATATTTTACCATATTGCAAAGAAACAGAGTTATGAACTTTTTAACCCAAACAAGTAATAATACTGTATAAAGCCATAAGCACGTGTTTTTGAATATATATATATATATATATATCTATCAGAAGAATTATCCTGTATTCTGTATAACATATATTTGAAATGGGTGAGATTATTTACATCAAGGCATGGAATTGTAAATAAGGGAATGCCCATAGATGTAGGCATGCATCTATTTGTAAGCAAAATTCATTGAAAGGTGCTCAGCGTGCGCACACACACACACTCTCTCTCTCTTTAAGTTTATTGTTTTCATATAATAAATTCAATGCCTGAGACTTTTTTTCTAGCACAAGAGGGCAGAAAAGTTTAATTTGTAATGTAACAGCAAAAATACCCCTTGCCCAAAATTATTTTCTGTGGCACCTGGGCCCCATGGCGACTACATGGAAGAGAGTTGCACCACTGCTTGATGCAGTCCTCAACTTTTCAAACATTCTTACTCAGACTGGGACTGGCAATCTGTGGATTCTGGTAAATGCCAGAGGGGCTACTGTAAGATGCCATAGACAGTCACTATTTAGCAGTCTGGTGGTGATGTCTGGGCTTCTGTGTACTTAAAATGCCAGGGCCTATTCGCAATCTCAGTCTCTATCTGAGCCTTAATCAGATATTGGGTGGCTAAGCTATTATCCTGGCACAATTCATAGGTCAGTAAGTAGACAGCTCAATGTGAAGTGGCTGAATTCTGTCACAATTATAAAAAGAACATTATCTGTAAAATTGTAACCACCTACTTCAACCATGTGAATTCTCAGAAGGCATGGGATTTTCTTAATCCGTTAGTCTTTTACTTCCATTTAGGAAATGTCACCTTAACAAATGACTGCTGTTTCGTTGCTGTTGTTAGGAACTGTGCATGATCATTTAGCAGCCTGGAAACCTGTGATTCACTTCTTTAGGTCCAAGCTTAACAGATCACTTAAGCGGCCGGCGTCATGTGCGGCTGTGTGAAGAGCGAGATAGGCGCAATCAGCAGCAGGAGCGCAGTGTGTATGTCAGTCATTTTCCACGTGAAACATCTGAGGAGCAGCTGAGGGATGTCTTTCAGAAAATAGCTCCTGTCAGGAACATAGTGATGGATAAGGATCGGGTAAGAAACTATTCTCCTAGTATTTTATATTATGCTACCTAATATAACCCTACATTTTCTTACACATTTTGTTATGGCTAAGTTTAGAGCTCTTGATTCATACACAACTGATAGCATATTGTGCCCATGTTATGATACCATGAAATGGCCAGTATGCCCCCTTGTTAAGCCCAGTTCGGTGAATAGTGCTGGCCATATATGTTGCCTATTGTTAAACTGGAAGCATTATTTTCTGTCCCTTTCTGTTCTGCTGGTTTTCCCTCTTGAAACAATGTAGCAGATGTCAGCCTTGCGTAGTCCTTCACAGTTCTATTAAACAGATCACCTTTGTTACATTGCTTCTAAATAAGAAAGTATATTATTATGAAAATGGTTTATTTACATAAAGCAGGGTTTTACATATGAGCTTTTTAATGCAATATATTTTTTATAGAGACCTACATTGTTCGGGGTATAAGTCCATGTAAATGAAAAATGTTAGGTCCTAATCAGGGGTGTAACAAGTGTGCCGGACCCCCCTCCAGAAAAATTGTCAGAGGGCCTTGCCACGCATAGGCGCTCCTGCTTGCACCTCTCTGCAACCCCCTCCCCCGCCAAGTGGTCGAACGCGTCAATTAAAGAAATAGAAAGTGGAGGGGAATATGAACACTATAGGGGAAACAGTTCATGCAGTCTGCAGCTGGGTCTGCTTCCTCTATAGTTGCCACTGGTCCTAATTCATGGGAACTGCTAGCAAACTGACCCAGAACATTCACAGTGAAAAAGGTAAGGGAAGTACACACGCAAAATTTGTTAATAATACAAAAATATGCTTTAAGTAGAAAATGTTCAGTGTTGTAAAATTGCAGGCAGTATTTTAGTCCCTTTCTACACTACTGAAGTCATTAGTAGTTGACCATAATTGATTATTGGCATCTCATCCTTGAATTTGATATGACAGAGGCTTTTGGGTATGCACTGTATTGATCTCTTACTTTCCCTGCAGGGTCTTTATGCAATAGTGGAGTTTGAGAGTAAGGATGGCATGTGCGCAGCCTTAGAAGAGCCTCAAATAAATCTCAATGGAAAACGTTTGCGGGTAAAACCACGGGAAAAGAAAGGATTTCAAAGGAAAAAGGGAAGCACACCACGTGCACTGCAGCCTCCAGATCCTGAAGCTTTGAGCAAGGAGCTGTTAAAATGTTCCAATGTAAGAATATTTTCCAGTTATCTGGGGTGAAAATGGGAAAAAGAATGAGTAGGGATCATAAGTTTAGTACTATTTAGGATGGGTAACACTATTTAACAGGGGTAATAATTTAACTTAATTTTTACTAAAGGGGGTTTGCCGTAGATCTTTTTTTGTAATATCTTTCATGCATCATTGAGTGGCTCCTGCACCATGTTTAGTTCTTGCAGTAAGGATTCTTACACATTTTCCAGGTGGAGGATCAAATGAAAAAAATGGTTTCTCTGTGTTCTCCATCTCATCACGAGAGTCACCTACGAGAGTTACTGCTCTCACTGCTACAGGAAACTTTTACAGAGTTCTTTCCAGGTAAATTTAATAGGAACTCTTTCTTGTATTGCATTGTCTTGTCACTGTTATTGCTTTTTCACGACTTTTTCATTGTACTCTGCCAGGATGCCAGCTTCTTCCCTTTGGTTCCTCTGTTAATGGCTTTGAGATTAGTGGCTGTGACCTGGATTTATATTTGGAGCTTGGAGAGGATGAGACAGAGAATGCAGAGGGAAAGGCAGACGAAAAGATACAAAATCGAGAGGAGAGTTCCACAGACATGGAAGTAAGTATGGAGGAGTCCGAAACAGAGAGGAAAGAAGAGGAAATGGAAATTGGAAACAGCAAGAGCGATGAAGAGGAGGTAAGAATCTTTTCTGATGGTGAGCTCATAAACTAAAGTTGATTTCCCCCACACAAACACAGCTGAAATATTTAGTAAACCTTTATTTAATAGATCCAATTCCTGAAAATCCTTCAGTTAGTATATCCTGAAACTAACATTTAGGTTCTTGTAATCTGTATTTAGCAGGAGACCAAGTTGTTCCTTCCTGTTTATTTTACAGGATGTCACTCCAGGCCTGTCCCTGAAAGGTCTTTCCAGTGAGGAGATACTGGAAGTAGTGGGAAAGGTCCTTCGTCAATGTGTTCCTGGTGTACATGGGGTTCAAAGTGTCCCCACTGCCCGTCGCCCTGTTATACACTTTCAGCACAAGACATCTGGACTGAGAGGAGATGTCACCCTAAACAACAGGTGACTCACTTGTCTTCCATTTAGTATGTGCAGATGTGCATTGCATCATTCTCTATCATGATGCTTTCTTTTTATCTTGGCTGTTTCCATACAAATTATTTGGGTAGCAATAACCTACATCGGATCCTATTCCCTACATGGGAATAGAATCAATGGGAGTATGGCAACTCCTTGATGGCATGAGCTCACTATTTGGCATCATGAAAGGAACTTGGAGAGGAAGGCCTCACATTATGGCCCATGCCTCTAAGGTCAGGATATGATCTTTCACAGTATGTGCCATTAGCTATACCAGGCTTCCAAGAGCCACTTTCATTATCCATTTGCTAACTCTTGAGTTAAGCTATTGTTGTGGCAGTCCAAAACACCTTGCTGGATTTCTAGATTTCCAGTTCCATAACTTATCCATTTTGAAGCCTTTTCTTTCTGGTCACAACACTAATAAAGCTTTCTGGCATAAAACCATGCATACACACAAGAGTAACTTGCCCATTATGCTTTTGAAAGATACCAAAATATCAGGGAGTGACAATGTTCTATACTACATGGGGGTTCTTTATGTTCCTACAGACAGCTGCTGCCACCACATCAGTATGCTGGACAGAATTGTAACCCCTTTGTCCCAAGAGGACTAGGATCAGGGAATAAACTGAACCTGAAGCCCCATAGCATCTACATGAAGAGCTTTTGTTTCGAACAACAGTTTGAGTTTTAATATGGCAGCAAACCTAGTTTATATTCCCTTTCACAAGGTTGCAGATTGATTGGAGGCAATAAAAATAAGCTTTTCAGAATGTATATAAAACTGAACTTGAAATCTTCTGTGTAAAATAAAGTCATGCTCAGATACTATATGGTCCTGGGTTCCAGGCAGGGCAGACTTATAGGGGTGGGAGATGTGATCAGTAGTTCCTCTGAGCAATGTTTATTTGATAGCGATACTCTACTTAAATTTAAATTTTTTTTTTTTTTTTTTACATTTGTAGTGGTGTTTATTGGTCATCATCTAATAACACATCATTTAACTAAGCTTCATTTAACTAAGCTTTTGCTTTCCACCACAGGCTTGCTCTTCGTAATTCATCCTTTTTGCGCCTCTGCTCTGATTTGGACACTCGAGTGCCGCAGCTTGTGTACACAGTGAGGTATTGGGCTAGAGTTAACCAGCTTGCAGGTGAGACCAAAGAGAAATTGTTTTCTACAGCTAGGAATGGGGAAACAATAGGAGTAGGGTACCAGCATGGAATAGTATGGATTAAAGAGACAGCATAGTGGGATTTGTAGACAAAACATGATGACAGAACAATTAATAGATCAATTTGTACATGGCTCTAGTGGATAAAATATGGAACTGAACAGTATGTCGCTTCTGGCAGATCTGATCTTTATTTATTCCATTTACCTCCTCACTTTAGGTAATCCATTAGGGGGTGGACCATTGCTGAATAATTATGCATTGACACTCCTAGTCTTCTTCTTCTTGCAAACAAGAAGTCCTCCTGTTCTTCCGACATTAGTGCATCTAAGAGAAGAAACTGGTGAGTAAACCAGCACTCTGACAGAGACATCCAGCAAGTGAAATGATAGCTCTGCAGAATATATTGCTGCTTTATAAATGATTGTATTAATAATGGAGAAATGTTTTTCCTTTTTGTTTGTTTTCTTTGTTTTGCTAGCTAATGAGGTCCCTCAAGTGATTGATGGTTGGGACTGCAGCTTTCCATCAGATACTACACAAGTTAAAGAGAGTGGCAATCAGCAGAGCTTGAGTGAGTAAATAAATTAGTGTACAGACTCGGTAATCTCAAACTCACCTTCATATCCCTTTATTGCGCCTTTCATCAGCATCAGCCTCTTAAAGGATAAGTTAACCTAAAAAAATGTATTTAATATTTCTCAAGGTGCTTTTCTAAGTACTTTTGCAATCTATACTATGTATTTCATAGTAACATAGTAAGTTAGGTTGAAAAAAGACACACGTCCATCAAGTTCAACCTTTTAACTTTTTTTAACCTGCCTAACTGCCAGTTATTTTCATTCAGTTTCAGAAGTAATTCAAGTTTTTATCAACTGCTATTATAATGAATTTTGTAACAACTTCGCCACCTGCTGGCCAGAAACTAAAAAAAAAAAGATACTTGCAAAAATGCCAAGAAAACCACCTGAGCTATTTTTCATTACATTTTTTAAGGTTTACTTATCCTTTAACTGGCATATAAAGTGATTAGCGATATTCTATTGCAACCTTATTGGAAAACTGTTCATTGGTCTAAACTGCTCTCCAGTGATAATGCCAACTTTTATATTTTAATTTTAGTAACTTTTAATCTTCAAATGTAATTCGAGTAGATCAGCTTCCAAAAATACCAGACTCCCATTTTATTTATGTAATAGGGATCTTAAACCCCAAAATAAGAATTTTTCAAACTTAAGGTGGCCGTACATTATAAGATTAGCTCACTTGGCAAGGTCCCTGTAACGTGTAATAATTCAATTAGGAAAGTGTGGAATAGTCAAATGTGATGTATGGAATGCATCTGGATGACAAAAACAATAGTGGAATATAGTACCAGAAGCACCAAGTACCCTGAGCTCTAGTGAAAGGAACACATTCACTCAAGTGATACAGCTGTGAATTGAAAAAAAGGAGTGTTGAGGAACAGAAAGGTAAAGGCAGAAGGTAATTTGTATGTCGCTGTATGTGGTGCTAATGTATTCACTATCCCCCATATGTAATAAAAGGCACTAAGTTTGCCCAGGTGTAGTAACCAATAAGATGTTTGCTTTTAAACAGGTGACCAGCAAATGCTACCTGCTGATTGGTTGCTATAGGTTACTGCTCCTGGGCAAACTCAGTGCGTTTTATTACATAACCCCCATAGTCTGCACGTGCTTAGTTCTTGAGATTGATCTTTAGAACTTAGAGGTAGTTCACCTTTAAGTTAACATTTAGTATGTTATAGAATGGTCATTTATAAGCAACTTTTCAATTGGTTTTCATTATTTATTTTTAATCGTTATTATTTGAATTATTTGCCTTCTTCTTCTTCCTGCTTTCAAACGGGTTCACTGACCCCATCTAAATAACAAAAGCTCTGTAAGGCTACAAATGTATTGTTATTGCTACTTTTTATTACTCTTCTTTTTATTCAGGCCTCTCCTATTCATATCCCAGTGTCTTATTCAAATCAATGCATGGTTGCTAGGGTGATTTGGACCCTAGCAACCAGATTGATGAAATTGAAAACCAGAGAGCTGCTGAATAAAAAGCTAAATAACTCAAAAAACAGAAATAATAAAAGATGAAAACCAATTGCAAATTGTCTCAGAATATCACTCACTACATCATACTAAAAGTTGACTCAAAGTTGAACAACCCCTTTAAGCAAGTAAGTAAAAACGTTTTGCAGATAAACACAGCATGGGCTCTATCATTATTGTCATAAGTGGATTTAGGGCTATGGCAGTCCAGGAGATTAGTCACCCGTAACAAATCTCCTCTTCTGCAGGCAAGTAATCTTCAGCAAGTGCTTTTCCACAGGCAATAATGTAATAAGCTGGTGGGAAAACACTGGCGGTTTTTCTCAAGTCGCCCGAAGTTCCCTTGTGAGGCAACTTTGGAAAATGAAGCACTGCATATGGTTTCTCGCCAGTGATTTACATTATTGCAGCTGAAAAAGCATTTGCAGGAGATTAGTCGCCCCCTGGTAAAGAAGATTTATTGTGGGCGGCTAAGCTCCTGCCATTACCCTTAGCGTTGAAGGAGAGAATCAGATGTTACCAAAGTACAGATCCCATAAAGACATTTGCAATGATTTGTTGCAAGCACTGTGATTCCAGATAAGCAGATCATGTACAATGCAATAATTTCTCTCGACACATTCAATTGCTTACGCCTCTCACTTTTGACCCTTCTCAGGTTCTCTCCTTGCCGAGTTCTTCTCTTTCTACGCTTCTCTGGACCTACATTTGCTTATCCTCTGTCCATGCAATGGTTTGACCGTTCCACTTCCTTTCTCCTCTTCACCACCTGCCTGGTCACATGGTTTCCGTTTGGGACCACTCAATATCCAAGATCCCTTTGAACTTAGTCACAATGTCGGTGGTAATGTCAGTTCTCGCACAACTCGTCGCTTCATCTCTCACTGTGTAGCTGCTGCCAGGATCTGCCGTTCCCCCAATTATAACTTGCATTCTCCCTCCCGTCCATGGGGAATCACACTGATTCTCTTACCTCCACCCACTGAGAAAGAGTGCATTGGGAGAGCAGGAACTGAAATCTTAATACCTCTGGGAGGTGTATCACTTGAAAAAACATATTCAGCTGTGAATAGGGTCCTTGTGGATGTATTGTTGTGCACGCTGGAAGAAAGTGGAGAAGACAATTGTCAGGAAGGAAAAACATTGGAATTAAGCACGAAACTCACAAATGCTGAGCGTCAAGGAGAAAAGAATGAAGTAAGAGTGGAATTGGGGGAACAAGAGGTGCCGTGTAAAGCTGAGCACAATAATACTGAAGAAGCTACTGAGCAAAAAATTGTCTGTAAAACTCAAGAGGGGATGAGTGAATCAGCCAGGAGAAAACGAGAAATGACAGAGCCATGCATGAATGACATGACTAATGGAAAGAGAAGAAGACTCGAGTGCACTGGAGCTATTTGGGACAACCTAAACCTAGCTACATCGGCCGTGGAAGATGAAATGTGTGAGGAAGTACATAAAGATTCAAAGACAAAGATTGACTTCTGTAATAATGGCACAGCACAATGTGAGTTGCTAGTGTGGCACCGAGTGTGGGAAGGCAGGCGCAAGGAAAGGAGGCGGAAGCAGAAAGAGGAAGCGGATGGTGTGGAGCTGGAGGTTGCTGTGTCTCAAGCACTGGCTTTGGGCAAAGGGAACAAATGTAATGATGAGCCACTGATGAAATTGATACTAACAACTCAACTGACTGCCAATCAATCTGTGCAGCTTTACCTGACACCAATATTTGACCCCCAGGGCCTTAGCATCACATTCTTTCACTTTTTAGAGGGTTATCTGCCTCGCATGGTGGCACAAATCCAAGGTTGTGGGGGATCGCTGTAAGGATATTCTATAATGAAAAATAATTGGACACCTTTTTAAGGGAAATTTGTATTGGGCATTAGCTTATAATAAGCTGTGGGTTATGGTAAACATCCATTTACAATTTAGTATTTATTTTCTGGTTTATTTCATCATTCAATTTCATCTGCTTCCTACTGACTCCTGCATATAGGGGTTATGCACATGCTAGTATGCTGAGAGTTACAGTAACTCCATATTGGCTACTTGCCATGTTATGTACAGCGAACTGGCTGCATAGTAAATGCAAATAAAGCTCACAGCAGCTGGAAGTGGGTTACTAGAAACAGATGAAACAGCAGCAGGAACCAATATAGAAATGTTAATTTTATCATTTCACACAACACTGTTCAATTCCCCTTTAAGTATTCTGGAATATTATCAACATCATATTTTTCTACCAGTTGAAACTAAAAGGAAGGGAGTTCTTTTATTCCCATGTTATTGCCTGGTGTGAATAGCACATATTCATAACACCCGCGGAATGGGGAGCTTACTCAACTGGGAGTTATTTATAAACGCTGGGCAGATTTCCACCTGAGCAGTAACCAATGGAAACCAATCAGATGCTTGCTTTAAATGTTAGAGATACCGCTGCTTAATCTCTGGTTGCTTTGGGCTACTGCCCAGATGCAAATTTGCACAGTGTTTATAACTATTGACATAAAATGTAAAAATGCAGAGAGACTTCAAACTGACACAGATTATCATTCATTTGCTAACAAAATCTGTGGTATGATAAGAAGACTGTACATTTGTCTCTATGTCAATAAAGCTTTATATAAAGTGGCTGGGGGTATCGGTTCCTTGGAATTTCACAAAGATTGGCATCCCCTAATTTACTTGTGTTTAGGCATATGAATATGCAGTTACAAAACTCAAGGTAAGTATTCCAGCTATTGAAAACACCATTATATAGTTTGCTATAAGGAGACATATAGGATAAGTGAAAAACTTCTAATATTGTAGGCAATGATATATGGTGCTGGTTTTACTTTAGGCTAAAAATTATCATCTTTAAAAAATGGCCTTTTATTGGAGCATGCTGGACAAAGGGGTTACGCCCCGAAACATTGCATCTGCAATAAATGAGCAATGCTTTTCCTGCTAGCATTACCCATGATGTGCCGGTGTGTTCTTTTCCTACGTTGTATTTGAGGCTGCCAATTCCTCTATCACCGAGCACCTCGGATTCACGTTTATCAGGACGGCGAGGGTAATCCTTCTCTTTTATTGGAGCTCCCTATAGATCTGCTAAAGTCCCTCTCTGTGTTTCAAATGAGGGGTGGGCGTGTCCTAATGGCCCCTGCCAGAAGCACAGTAGGAGGGGGACAACCAAACACAGCCCCACCGTTACACAGGCAAAGACAGGATTCAGGTCCCTATCAGGTCAGCCTAGCCACTGGTTCCTATCTTAAAGTGCCATGTGTCTTCACTCCTGCACATCCAGTGAATTCAGCCAACAGGAAGTGGAAATGATGGGTTTGATTTTCAATAAATCAACCAGAACCACTACTTTTTTAAGCACATTCCTTCAATATTTAAAAAAGTATAATTTACTGGCACATTCTTGGTTTTCACATACTGGGGCTCATTTATCAACACTGGACAAATTTGCCCATGGGCAATATCCCATAGCAACCAATTAGTGGCTGGCACTTTTCAGTCAGCCAATCTGATTGGCTGCCATGAGTTACTGCCCATGGGCAAATTTGCCCAGTGTTGATAATTTACCCCCAATATTTCTCTTTTAAGATGACGACGCCCCCAATGATGCTATGGTCATGGGTATCTGCTTGTAATGCATGTGTACCCTATTGCTGTTTTGGGTAAGGTATTACCACTCTGGCAGTGTGAGAGTGTGTTGATCCAAAAATGCTGAGATGGAAGCATCATGCCAGATGAGCCATCACTTCTCAGATGACAACACAACTTGTATGTGTTTTTATATTCCCACGGATGCTCTGGTGTTAGGTTACATTTGTGAAGGGTACTGGGGATTGTTGTCCAAAAATATCTAGGGGCCGAAGATTAAGAACCAGTACTATAACAGAATGTGCATTTGGACAGTGGCCCACAGAAAATGAAGAGAAGCACCATTTACAGAACAATAACATTGAACTTGATGGACCCGTGTCTTGATTTTCAACTTCATCTTCTATGCTATTATGTTACGTGACCTCTAGTTAAATCCTTTACTATTTAGTAATTGTATGTTTTTGTAATACTTTTTGGTGAGAAATTAATCAAATGGGATAATTGGGGGTGGATCACTTTGGCTTAGGCTGGTTTCTGTATGTGCCAAACTTTAATATGTCTGCTTCTTTTCCAGATGGTAATCACTGCAGTTATAATACCTATCATCATACATAACTGCCACACCCTTTCTTTCTCCCAGTTAATTATCCTCGTTCACTACAAATACTACCATACTTCATACCACATTTAAAGAGGTGGTTCACCTTTAAGTTAACTTTTTCCCCCATATGTAATATACGGAACTAAGTTTGCCTAGGAGCAGTAACCCATAGCAACCAATAAGATGTTTGCGTTTAAACACGTGACCAGTAAATGCTACCTGCTGATTGGTTGCTATGGGTTACTGCTCTTGGGCAAACTCAGTGCCTTTTATTACATAACCCCCTTAGTATGTAACTTTTTAATTTTTTTTAATTTTTTGCCGCCTTCTGACTCTTTCCAGGTTGTCATTGACCCTGTCTAAAAAAACAAATGTGAGGCTACACATTTATTGTTATGTATTATTATGCATCTTTCGATTAAGGCCTCTCCTATTCATATTTCAGTCTCTTATTCAAATCAAAAAGGAATTTGAACCCTAGCAACCAGATTGCTAACAGTTTGCCTTCCTCTGGATCAACTGGCAGTTAGGCAGGTTAAAAAAAAAATAAAAAGTTAAAAGGTTGAACTTGATGGACGTGTGTCTATTTTCAACCTAACTTACTATGTTGCTAACATTGCAAACTGGAGAGCTGCTGAATAAAAAGCTAAATAACAAAAACTGCAAATAAAAAATGAAAACCAAATTGTCTCAGAATAGCACTCTCTACATACTAAAACTAAGGTGAACAACCCTTTTAGTAGCTAAGCAGAAAGGTTAAATTTTTCATTAGGCACCGGATGCCATATATTTGTTGCACAGTGCCAGAGCCGAGTCAATTTGCTTAGGCACCCAAGGGAATGGTGGCAACTTCTAAGCCCCTTGGACCCCATTATCTGATGCCCGCAGGGCTCTTAAACATGGCATTTATTCTGTGCTCAGAGAGATTGCCCAGTAGTAGAGGCAGTTTTATCAAAATGTGAGTTTAGAGCTTAATTTAAAAAAAAAAAACTCACCTGTGTTCTATTCATTCCAATGGAATCTTTACAATTGTATTTATCAATGGGTGAAAGTTAGAACTTACCATTTGATAAATACGGTTTTAAAAATCCCATAGGTATGAATAGAAAGTGGGTGAGTTTTTATTTATTAACTTACACTTTGATAAATCTGCCCCGTAGTGTTCCAGGCAACAGAGAATGCAGGAATTAACAGATCACATTCTTCTCTATGGGGACAGTGCCCACTGAACTGCACTGACACAAGGATTGCAGATGAAACACTGCATGTTGCTTCTCGTCTGCATTCTGGGCTGAGCCCTAGGAAAGTGATTACTCATTGCTACTGAGCACATCTGATGCCTACAGTGACTGTGCGGCTTGCCAATACCCAGCTACATTATTGCATATCATTCTGCATAATGGATACATGCTGCCTTCTTGGAGGTCTGGCATGGCCCCAACACAAGCACAACTATTGGCCTCAGATAAATTTGGCTAACCATTTGGTCACTTTACAGACAAGTGGAAAAAACTGGGTCATTACAGACAAGCTGGTGTGCCAGTGAATGCCTAACATTAGATGTAATGAGAAATTAGTAGTCATTAGTCACTAAGTAGTTTGATTATGTATAAAGGTATATAACAGGGGTGTCCAACCTGTTGGCTTCCCTGGGCTACATTGAAAGAAGAAAAATGTTCTGGGGCCACACTCGAAATACACACTAACGCTAACTTGCTCATCAGATAATTTGGTTTTAATTTTACTCTTAGGGGCAGATTTATCAAGGGCCGAAGTGAATTTGAGGGAATTTTTGTAATTTTTTGGATACTTCGACCATCGAATAGGATACTACAACTTTGACTTGAAGTAAACTAGTTAGAATATTCGACCATTCGATATACGAAGTACTGTCTCTTTAAAAAAACTTTGGATTCAATACTTCGCCAAATTAAACCTGCCGAAGTGCTATGTTAGCCTATGGGGACCTCATAGAGCAGTTTTCTACGTTTTTTAAGTCGAAGAAAAATCATTTGATCGATCGCTGAAATCCTTCGAATCAAATTATTTGACTTTGACCGCAGGATACCCAAATTCGCTGAAAAAACTTTGAATTCGATATTCGAAGTATTTTAATTTGATGGTCGAATCTCTAAGTATTTCTATCTTCGAAATTCGACCCTTGATAAATCTGCCCCTTAGTGTGTTCATTCTTGAAAAAGGTTGCTCACAAATGTAGGCGCTGCATACTGTATATCCCTAGCATAGCGGGCGATACCACTGAAGAATGCTTATCTGCCTTTGTAAGTAACCGAATGCTCACAAACTGCTTTTCCTGCTCTAGGAAGCCAAACAAAAGTTACTATTTATAGATGTAAGGATATTTGGAGAGGTTTAAATACAAGTTTGGCAATTAATAAATGATACCTTAACTTCAGGGCTGTATTTAGGGGCCAATGCTGCTCACCACGTCCTCTTGACAAGCCATGCAGGCAGGGCCACCATCAGGTAGGTTAAAGTGGGTAATGTTGCCAGGGGCTTTGCCAAATTCGGATCCAAGGGGGGACCCATTGTGAAGCAAAAAAAATTGTAACTTGCTTTACTTACTTTTAGTGTGTTGAATGGCCAATTCTAAGCAACTGTTCAATTGGTCTTCATTATTTTAATAGTTTTTTAATTGCTTGCCATCTTCTTTTGACTGCTTTCTTCCTGCTTTCCAATGAGTCATTGACCCTATCTAAAAAAAACAAAGGCTTTGCAAGGCCACAAATTGTTTTTGCTATTTTGTTATGTTACTTTGGTTATGCACTTTGGCAAAAATAATATAAATGTACGTTGTACATTAAATGGCAGTGTATTGGGAGTTTCCTTAACTGAGAAGGATCTAGGGGTTTTTGTAGATAACAATTTGTCTAATTCTGGGCAGCGTCCTTCTGTGGCTACTAAAGCAAATAAAGTTCTGTCTTGCATAAAAAAGGGCATTAACTCAATGGATGAAAACATAATTATCTCATCTGGAGTATGTAGGTGCAGTTTTGGACTCCAGTCCTTAAGGGCTCTAACAGACGAGTGTTTGAAGCTGCGCGCCCCTGCGTTCTGTTTTTATGCGTTCAGCCGCAGTGGAGCGCAGGAGTACTCACACAGGCGCATGTAGGCGCTGAATGCAGGAAAAATGCAGCATGTTGCGTCTCAACCTGCATTTGGCGCCTACATGCGCCTGTGTGAGTACAGCCCCATTGAAAAAAACTGAATGTGTCTACTCCTGCGCTCCCCTGCGGCTGAACGCATAAAAAAGGGGCGCAGGGGGAGCGCAGCTTCAAACGCTCGTCTGTCAGAGCCCTAAGAGGGATATAAATGAGCTGGAGAGTGCAGAGATGTGCAAGAAGCTTCTGTATTGTAGGGTCTCTTGTTAGTATAATGGTTACTCACCACATCAAGGAAGTGGCCCAGGTGCAGCACCATGAGCCCTCAGCACAGGGGGCGGACAAACCGACAACTCAATATGGAGCAGGCACTCAAAAGGCAAAACTTCTACCAGGCAAATGTTCAGATGTGAAGAAATGTTATTGTGTCAAGCAGCCAGACGCGTTTCGTGTTCCAAACACTTAATCATAGGCTCATGATAGGCTCACACGCTCCATATTGACTAGTGCAGAGATGTGCAACTAAACTGGTTAGATAGGATGGAAGACTTAAATTATGAGGGTAGACTGTCAAGTTTGGGGTTGTTTTCTCTGGAAAAAAGGCGCTTGCGAGGGGACATGATTACACTTTACAAGTACATTAGAGGACATTATAGACAAATAGCAGGGGACCTTTTTACCCATAAAGTTGATCACCGTACCAGAGGCCAATCCTTCAGACTAGAAGAAAAGAACTTTCGTTTGAAGCAACGTAGGTGGTTCTTCACAGTCAGGACAGTGAGGTTGTGGAATGTACTGCCGGGTGATGTGATGGCTGATTCAGTTAATGCCTTTAAGAGGGGCGTGTATGATTTCTTGGACAGACATAATATCAAAGGCTATTGTGATACTAAGCTCTGTAGTTAGTATAGATATGAGTATATATAATGTATGTGAAAGTAGGGAGGGGCGTTTGTGTATGGATGCTGAGTTTTTATTTGGAGGGGTTGAACTTGATGGTCTTTGTCTTTTTTCAACCCAATTTAACTACGTTACTATGTAACTATATGTAACTTATTACTCATCATTCTATTCAGACCCTCTTCTATTCATATTCCAGTTTCTTATTCAAATCAGTGCGTGCTTGCTAGGGTCATTTGGACCCTTGCAACCAAATTGCTTAAATTACAAACTGGACAGCTGCTGAATAAAAAGCTAAATAAGATAATACCTAATGGAAACCAGTTGCAAATTGTCTCAGAATTTCACTCTCTACATCATACTAACAGTTAATTTAGAGAAAAGTGAACAACCCCTTCTCATACGTTAAATTGACATCTGGCAGCCCTGAGTTGTTGCTGAACTTCCACTTGTAACTATAAGGCGTGGGGTCTCTTAAGATATTGATAAAACTTGTTATAAATGGCCACGTATCAGTAACATCAAGGAAGCCTGATTGAATTGATTTCCACTTAGCAGCTGGCTCCTATATTGGCAGAACTGAGTCCTCTCTTAGTTTAATGTGGAAAGTTCTGTGAGAGACAGTGTAACAATTCAATATAATTTGCCACCACATACAATTGGAGTTTTAATTTGGGGACCGTTTTCTTTCACAGAAACCTTCAGTGTCTGTGATATTGCCACATGACATATCACCCGTCAGTACGTCCCGAAAGTGTTACGTTACGCCCTCGTCGCAATACGCATTAATTTTACGACAGGCTGTAGTCTGTTTTCGGCTGCTATATTACGTCGGAGAGCGAGACGTGCTGCTCCTCCCTTTCTCCTCGCGCGAAGATGGCCGGCGGGGTAAGTCATGAATGGGTCCGAGATAATCCACCCACATCCAACTGCTCTTTGCTATCACCGGGCCATAGATTGGGTCACTGTTATATAGGGGGCTCTTTGCTATCCGAGAAACCTTTTATCTCCTGGATTGGTGGCGGTACGGCGGAGGGTTTAAAGCAATGGGAATAGTGCCCGGCTATACCCGGAACTGGGGCGAGTGTAATAGGGCGCTGCACCCTCACATTCATTCGTCTGCTGTATCAATCCGCTCGTAGTAACATGTGCACCCGCTATGTCATGTTTATATGTTGTGACTTTGAGACTTCAAAGTGACGTGACAGATTCTCTAATGAGGGGGCAGCGCGCACTCTTTTATATCTACTTACTATACTCTATTCTTCCATTCAGTGTCAGACTGGGACACCAGGGGCCCACCAAAAACCTTAGACCAGGGGCCCACTCTCAGTACTATTATTCATCTCCTCAATCCTCTATTCTCCTCCTAGTGTCTTTACATATTATAATCTATTATTTAATATATTTCACCTCTTTGTTCTCATAGAAATGGGGAATTCCCATGAAATAGGCCAAATGTTTAGAAGCAGGAGGGCCCACTGACACCTGGGCCCACCGGGAGTTTTCCTGGTATCCCGGTGGGCCAGTACAACACTGCTTCCATTATTAAGCCTAAAAAATTGGGAATGACCATGAAATAGGCTAAATGGTTAGAAGCAAGAGGTTCACTGACACCTGGGCCCACTGGGAGTTTTCCTGGTATCCCGGTGGGCCAGTCGGACACTGCACACACTGCCATAAAAAATAAAAAGCCATCTAGTATAATCATCATTTATTTATATAGCGCCAGCACCATGATATAATGATTTAGGTTTACAGCCTGTTCTCATACACACAATTGCCTCTTGCAAATGAAGTTGGTAGGAGACTTCACATGGCAATGATGAGCCATGCGCTAGATATGCCTATATAATACACAAAAGCCATGAATATCCTGTAAAGGATATCCTTATAAATGGTGCTTCATGATGTCATCTGTTATAATTGGTGCCTAGTGATGTCATGTAACATCACATGACTTGCAAAACTTCTGTATTATAACCAATAATGTACCCCTTTTTGCTATGTGCCTATATATGATCCTGGAACTCTTCTGTGACCTAGAATATCCTTGTATTTTTACAATAGGGGCTACATTATTCCCTATTTAATGCTTATTACAGGTCAGGGAGTGTGAGTGTTAACCTGGAAGTCAATTGTGCAAAAGTAAAGCATTGTAAATGCTTCCTGATACTAGGAAGTATTATAACCAACTCGTATGATAGAGGATTATCATTCTATACTGTAGCTTGCCTTCAGTGTGTGTTATGTGGGGTTATTGTTACTTGGTATCATCTCCCTGACTGTTTTTTTTTCTTCTGCAGACTTTGTACACATACCCTGATAACTGGAGGGCATACAAGCCCCTCATCGCTGCTCAGTATTCGGGGTTTCCCATCAAGGTTGCCTCCTCTGCTCCAGAATTCCAGTTTGGGGTAACAAATAAGACACCCGAGTTTCTAAAGAAATTCCCCTTAGGCAAGGTAATGGATGGTCCTTTTTTTTCATCCCAAGTGAACTACACATGCCAATGTCGCGTTCAACTCCCCCCAAAGGCTGTGTGTGTACGTACTGTTAAAATTTGAGGTAAAGGTAATATTATTGTCCTTAATCAAACTTTTTTTTGTTTTTTTTTTGGAATTTCAGGTACCAGCATTTGAGGGCAAAGACGGTTTTTGCCTTTTTGAGAGCAGTGCCATTGCTCATTATGGTAAGTGAAATCAGTTTAGTTATCCCGGTTTTGCTTTTAAAAAGCAGGTTGGCAGATGTGCTGATTTGGAGGCGGTGCCATAACTGGTATACACCAGACTTCACAACCAAGGGGGGGGTGCAGGGTCTGCTGTATGGTTTTCCTTCAGATCCTCCCACTGCCCCACCAACTCCCTCACCCCCCCCCCCCCCCCGCCTGAGACCCAGCTCGGTTTAGTTATGTCAGTATTTAGTGGCTCTTAAAATAACCCCTGATGCTGTAATGTAACTCAGAGTTACACACTGCCATTCAGTAGTTGGTGCTACTGCCCAGAAGTAGTAAAGTGCTTTCACATAATAGTTGGAAACTGCAAAAACATTGCAATAAGCAAAGAAGATGTTTCCACATAATTCAGACAAAAATAGATTGTGGAGAACCTTGGGAAGTATTCCGCCTCTGATGCTTATAGCTCTGCTCTATTGGTCACCCCCCCTGGAAAAAGGTCAGATTATAAACATAAATTGGATTCCTTTAAAAGGCTATAAAGCGCCTGTAGCTAGCCTGCCATTGAGACAGAGGCTGAAATAATAAAATTGGAACTAGGCAAATTATACCTTAACGGCTTAACCTCTTCATGTATTTGAGGCATTCCTTGCGGCATTGATGAAACTGTTCTACAAGACAAATGCTGACTTAGTCTCACATTTCAGTTGCGGGGAAAATGTAAACTTCTGTAAGATTGTACATCATTCTACACAAGTTGTGTACCCCTCTTGCTGCATGACTCTTAAGGGGTGGTTCACCTTTAAACAACTATTCATTTTCAGATAGAACACCAGAAATAATGACTTTTTCCAATAATTGTGTGACCATTTTTCTAATATTGAAGTTTTTGGTTTTTTCACCTTCTGAAGCAGCCCTGGGAGAGCAGGTCACTGACCCTGTAAACTGTTCTAAATCAGTACATTTAGTTGATACATTTCTTATCTTGTCCCTGCTGAGCAGAATCTCTGGGTTTCATTACAGGCAGCTGTTAGAATTGATACAATAGTTGCTAATACTCCAGTGCTGCTGCTGCTGAGAAATGTATCCACTAAATGTTGCAAAATTGTAACCGTATAAAGTCTGCACCTGAATTACTGAGCTGCCCAACAAACACCAGAGACAGGAACATTCAACTTTAAACTTAGATTTAGGAAAAATGGTAAAAAATGAATGTAATTGAAAAAAGTCTTTATTTCTATGCAACAATCTAAAAACTGAATTGAAAAACTGTTTGGAAGGTGAACAACCCCTTTAAATTTCTGCAGACTGGGTATAATGGAAATTATTCGGAAGTCCACTGTTAACGTCATGTTTTCCTCACTTTTCACTTCACTTCATATGTTAATTGGAAACCTAATCCTCACCTCTTGCTTATTTCTCTCTTGACAGTGGGTAATGATGAGCTCCGTGGAACCACTCGTTTACACCAAGCTCAGGTCATTCAGTGGGTTAGCTTCTCAGACAGTCACATTGTCCCTCCGGCCAGCGCATGGGTTTTTCCCACTCTTGGGATCATGCAGTATAATAAGCAGGTATGTATTCTGCTTAACATTGTTTACTGCCCACTACACTTACCTGTTAAGTCATTCTTTCTTCTAATGCTGGCCTCAAATGAAGTAAACAGGAGGCAACGGTCCGAGTACGATGAACAGCCTGATCCAAGATCATGATATAATCTGCATACTTATATGGAGTTGGAAATTCTTTGAAAAAACTTTGTGACTTAACAATCTTTGCATAATATGCTATCTTGTCAGTTGGTAACAAATCTATACTATATAATGATGCAATACTGTATTAAATTGGTCCTAGGGCTCATCCTGGAAGCCCTACAGCAAATCAAACTGCCAGTTTACTGGATAAACCATGGGATGTTAAACAGGGACGGGTGAACTCCCATCATATCTGATATTGTAAAGCAGTGACAGACTGCACATAAAAATAAATCTATAAATGCAGTAAGTCCCTTTGCACACCCATTAAGAGGACTGATTTATTTTTTCTGAGTTCAGCCTTTTGGCTGTTCCAAAGGCACTAAACGTTTTCTGAAGCAACAGAACTGTACACATCGCTATATGTGCAGGTTTCTTCATCAATCCCAAAGTGAAAGCAAGGATTGAAATCTTGCAACCAGCTGACGCACCTCTGCTGTCAGGGTCACAACATGATTCCTGCTGTTTTCTGCCGGATTCTTGACTTTCTCTTAGCTGCTGTTAATGTGCAGGCCGCTTTGTGGCTCTCTGCCCCACCCCTCATTTAATGAATGTTGTGGTTATATGTATCTTTCCATATATTGAATGGTGTGGAGAGATGTGCAGTCATTTGCAAAATAACAACTTAGTGAAACAGAATCATTTAGTAGACACCACCTTTTTAGCTTTTTTCTGAAGGTAGCATTTCATGGTTGCCTGTTTTTTGAAGCAAACCTCTTTTTTTTGTTGCAGTAGATTGTTTCTTTGTAAACTTTTTAAGGTTTGTTTTATCTCTGCAAATTTTCAATATGGCACAAAGGCAAACCTTTGAAAGTAAGATGGTTCTTGAATGTTGATTGATGGAAACAAATACACTGGCTTCCATATTGTGCCAGGGGGAAATTTGCTAAATTTTCAGTGCTTTGTTGCCTCTGTTCTCTGTCATCTCTCCTGACCAAGTCTCGTAAGATGCAAATACTCAGTCTAAAAAGCTGCAGATATATAATTTTTTTTTTTAAATTGGTCTAATGGCCCTATTGATATATATTTCTAGGCCACAGAACAAGCCAAGGAGGAGATCAAGACTGTGCTTGGTGTTTTAGATTCTCATCTGCAGACACGGACATTCCTAGTCGGCGAGAGGATCACACTGGCTGATATAACTGTTACATGCTCTCTTCTGTGGCTCTATAAGCAGGTCTGTTTGTCCATTGGACTTTAATTTCTTCCTGTCGTATTCCTATTGTGACTTTTTAGCCTCCTTTTATTATAATATAAACAGTCTAAAGAATAAGTACATGGGATACAAGATCAACTAGATGCTGATATAATATTCCATGTCCTTTACCCAGTTTCATGTATCTACATCCCCCCCCCCATACTCCACTCTTTCTTTGTCAGCCACTGTAGGAGACATATTGATTTTATTTTATCCACAGGTCCTGGAACCATCCTTCCGCCAGCCTTTTGGTAATGTCACAAGGTGGTTTGTGACCTGTGTGAATCAGCCAGAGTTCCGTGCTGTGTTGGGAGAAGTAAAACTTTGTGACAAGATGGCACAGTTTGATGGTAAGCCTCAATGCCATATAAACTTCTCCATGCTCTTTTATCCCAGTGCCTACTAATATTTGCTTCTTTGAAAAAGTAAAATTTCAAAGAAACAGAACTACAGCTTTGCAGTCTTTGTTAATAACACCTCATATAACCATATTAGACTTGCAGTTTTTACGGATTTTGGTTGCACACGGCCAATGCCAGAGCAGTCCCCCCCCACCACCCGTCCACCTGTTAGTCTGTGCCTCCTTTGTCTGAATGGGAGGATGCCACCCCTCCAAGCTGGTTTAACATTAATTGATAAATTGATACTGGAACAGGGAAATGGCACAAGGTGTTTAGTTGCCCTCCTGTTTTCTCACTGGCTAGAAATGCCAACATATCCCACTTCATAGCCCCACCAGTTTACTTGTGTTTTTGCCCATAAATGCCCAGTCACAAGTTTTGCTTGCAGAGTTTTGTGAGCATATTATATTGGTAGAATGTTGATTTTAACAGGTTTGAGGCTCTACAGTGAATTTAGGGCATGGACAAGTCTAGTTATGCCACTGGCTGCCCCTTTAACTAGCAACAGTGAGGAATAAATGGTCTGAAGGAATGTAAACTCTTTTTTTTTTTTTTTTTTTTTTAAAGAAAAATTTGCCCAGTCTGTATAAGGGATAGATGCACATAAGGCATAACGGTAGGGATGTAAAAAGGTTACCTTAGTATAAGATAACAATTTTCAGTGGCATGCCAGTCTGAATTTTTTTCTTGTTAGAAACCATTTGACAGGGTATGCAGGTGTTTCTGCCAAGCTTATATTGGGTTTTTTAATCTTCTGTAGCCAAGAAGTTTGCCGAGATGCAGCCCAAAAAAGAGACTCCCAAGAAAGAGAAGCCAGCAAAGGAGCCCAAAAAAGAAAAGGAGGAAAAGAAGAAAGCAGCACCTACTCCTGCCCCAGCCCCTGAGGATGACCTGGATGAATCTGAAAAGGCTTTAGCAGCAGAGCCTAAATCAAAGGACCCATATGCACATCTACCTAAAAGGTAGGGCTACTGAGGAATCACCACCCTCATTGTCATTGGACTCTTTCTCTACAACACTGCATCCCTCTGTTAAGTAATCCGTTATGATCTATTTCACAAATCTTTATTTTACCTGCAGCTCCTTTATAATGGATGAGTTTAAGAGGAAATATTCAAATGAAGATACCCTGACTGTTGCTCTGCCTTATTTCTGGGAGCACTTTGACAAGGAAGGCTGGTCCATCTGGTACGCAGAGTATAAATTTCCAGAGGAGCTGACACAAGCCTTTATGAGCTGCAACTTAATTACAGGTAAGAAGTTGTATGTAAACACAGTGCTGCCTTCAAAGTGGTGATTACCAGTGAAGACATGCAGCTAGGCAAAGGCTGCTGGTTTCAGGGATTAGACAATCTCATGGAGATGTAAAACCTAGTTATAAAGAAACTGATGCCCCTGTAGCAAAGCAGCACAATCTTGCTTGCTAGCCGTATTCCTAAAATTAAAAATTATTTTTCTCTTGCCTAATTGGGGGACACAGGCACCATGGGGATGAAGATCCTGCAGCTTGGAAAAGGACACTAACTTGTTAACTTTTGACTCCTCCTCCTGCTCTGGGCTTCATCCCCTGCCTCCTCCTCCTATATCCAGTTTCTTTTAGTGTCCTCAGAGGAGAAGACACAGAAAAACTTGTGGCTGGAGCAATTGATCTAGGACCACGGTTATGATCATGCCACAGATGGGGGCCATTGATCATTTTCACGCGCCCCCCCAGCTGTTTTAGGTTCCAACCTAAAAAAGATCCTGTGCCCAACAGCCTTTCCGCTCTACGGAGGTCTGCAGGCTAGCTCCACTCATTCCCTGTGACTGTGTTTCCGCTCTACGGAGGTCTGAACCAGTCTTGCTATTCACATTAATTTTTTATTGTTTCTTTGTGTTTAGCAAGATATCTATATTTTTTTATATCTACAGGGATTTCCAACTTCCATGGGCACTCAACGGCTGGATGGACTGGGTGAGTATATCTCTCACCTGTGTCCGCCTCTCCCCCCTCCTAAGGGCCCAACTTACAACTCTCAGGCGCGCTCCCTAAGTCACACAGCGCTCGTCGCTCAGCGCAACTCTCAGGCGCGCACTTCCGGTTCTCTCTGTCTCCTGGGCGCCATGCGGCGGTGATACGCATATGGTCACTGGCGCCAAAACGAGCGGAACCACGCACTTCCGGTTGCTCGCTTCGCAGCCGGCAACCTCCTGCGCACTTCAGCTCTCCCGCGACTGCTCTCCTGTCGCCCACATCAGAGAGACACCTGACCCCTCTCTTTGTGAGACAACCTTTCAGGCGAGTACTCTTGCGATTCCACTGCTCCTATGCGCATTAGGCTGCCTGTATTTTATGCTGACATGTGTGACTTAGGGAGCTGGGAATAATCAATATTTCCCTTCTCTATTGCAGGCTCTATCCCAAGGCCCTGCGCCAGGTTATCCCCTGCCCCTCCTTTTATCTTTAATAAGGAGTTTTCAGGCTGTATTGCCACTACGATATGGCAGACAAAACAGAGGAGCCCAGGACCTCAAAGTCCTCAGCACCTTCTCGCAAGGCTGCACAAGTGTCTTACCTTGCATGTGCAGTGTGCAACACCAAATTTCAGAGTGTTTCGTCTGAATCTGTGTGCGCAGCGTGTAGACACCCTCCCTCTCCACCTGTCGCAAACACAGCCAGCACTGCCAGCACTTCAGACACCGATTTGGTCCGTGCTCTCTCTATCTCACTTGCTGGACTACAAAATTTATCCCGCATTCCTGAGACTTTAGACAAGGTTCTAGAAAGACTGTCTAATCCTACTAGGTCACAGGACAATAGACCTACTGCCTCTAAACGATCCATTATCTCGCCCCCAGATTCCCCTGGGGAACAGTTTAGCCCCTCTGATGAGGAGGGACAAATTCCTTCGGGCGACGATTCAGAGGACCAGCCTGACCCAGATCAGGACACTCCCAGAACCCAAAGGGAGGTAGAGGGACTTATACAGGCAGTACTTACAACACTCAATATCGAAGACACAAATTCGACTGTAGAGCCAGCCAAGAACATCTTTAAGAGGCAAAAGAAAGCCACCTACATCTTCCCAGCATATGAGCAATTAGAGGAAATTGTCAAATCTCAATGGAAAACCCCTGATCACAGAGTGCAAATCTCCAGGCGTTTTTCCCAAACCTATCCTTTCCCACAAGATTGCATTGATCTCTGGTCATCCCCTCCGGCGGTTGACCCACCAGTTTCCAGACTTTCCAAGGCCACCACTATTCCTGTGGCAGACGCGGCGTCATTCAAGGATCCAATTGACAAGCGTCTAGAGGGATTCTGCAAGGCAACCTTTACAGCTTCCGGTATGGCTTTCAGACCAATATTTGCTATAGCCTGGGTAGCCAAGGCTATGGAAGTTTGGGTTGAACAGACAGCACAACTTATTGGGTCCGATGACCCCTCTACCGACGCCCTCTTATCACAAATAGCAGACGCCACTTCCTATATCTGTGACGCTTCACTAGATGCTGCTAAACTGGTGGCTAAGGCATCAGCTCAATCCATAGCCGCCCGAAGATTCCTTTGGTTGAAGTCATGGTCAGCTGATTTGACATCCAAGAGATCACTCGTTAGCCTCCCCTTCCTGGGCAAACAGCTCTTTGGGGCCGAGTTAGACAAGATCATCTCACAAGCCACTGGCGGTAAGAGTACCTTGCTCCCTCAGACTAGAGCGAAGAGAGCAACTTTCAAGAGAAGACCGTTTTTTCGGCCCTTTCGCCAGGGACAGCGGACGAAGTCTCAAGCGGACAAGTCCACCTCCAATTTTCGGCCAACGCTACCAGCACAAGCAAGGAGCCCACTGGTCGTCTTCAAAGGGACAGGCCAAGCCCTCCCAGGACAAATCCGCCACAGCATGAAGGCGTACCCACCCTCGGAGGGACCCCTCTGGCGGCCGTCTAATGTCCTTTCGAGAGGTGTGGAAAGACCAAATACGGGACCTTTGGGTCATTCAAGTAGTGTCTCAGGGTCTCCTCATAGACTTTGTTCATCGTCCTCCCCGCAGATTTTTCATATCCCGACTGCCCCTCGATGTTCCCAGAAGGCAAAAGTTCCTCTCAGTAATCCAAAACCTCTGTTCAGCAGGAACTATTCAACCAGTGCCTCCAGGGGAAAGAGGATGGGGATACTATTCCAACCTTTTTATGGTCCCCAAAAAGGACGGTTCCCTGAGACCGGTTTTGGACTTAAAGGACCTCAACCCCTTTGTGAGAAAGCTCCATTTCAAAATGGAATCCATACAATCGGTCCTAGCATCCATGGAGGAAAACGAATTCATGTCAGTCATAGACGTCAAGGACGCCTACCTCCATATCCCGATTCACCCGAATCATCACAGATTCCTCAGGTTTTATGTCAACGGCTCTCATTGGCAGTTCGTGGCGCTGCCATTCGGTCTATCGTCCGCTCCCAGGACCTTCACCAAGGTGATGGCAGCAGCACTAGAACAGCTCAGGATCAGGGGCATCACAGTTATTCCCTACCTGGACGACCTCCTGGTCAAGGGTCCGTCTGCGGCGATTGCCCAGTCACACACTTCTCAGACACTCAAGGTTCTGGAGACTCTGGGTTGGGTCATCAACTACAAGAAGTCACATCTCTGCCCGACTCAGACCATAGAATACCTGGGGCTGATTCTAGACTCCCAACGAGCGAGGGTCTTCCTTCCACAGGAGAAGGCCAAAGTCTTACGGAACGCGCATACAGACTCTCAGATCTCTCACCCCGGTCCCTCTTCGCACGGCCATGCGAACGCTGGGTACAATGGTCGCCTCATTCCCGGCCATCCCATATGCCCAATTCCACACCAGGCCTCTCCAACACCTGATTCTCAGACATCAACGGAGGGATCGACGGCACTTGGACCGCCTGATCGTGATCCCGGTGCAGGTTCAGAAGTCCCTTCTCTGGTGGACCCACCCTCTCCGTTTCACGCAGGGAAGGCCCTTCCCCAACCACACTTGGACGGTGGTCACGACAGACGCAAGCCTAACAGGGTGGGGCGGAGTTCTAGGCCAAAGAACAGCCCAGGGCTGTTGGAGCCAAGAGGAGAGACTTCTCCAGATCAACTTATTGGAACTAAGAGCCATCCTGTACTCACTGCAACAATTCTCGCCATTCCTTCGGGGCAGGGCAGTAAGGATTCAGTCGGACAACGTGACCGCTGTGGCCTACGTGAACCACCAAGGGGGCACTCGCAGTCCCGCGTCCTTACTGGAGGCAGCCAAGATTCTGACTTGGGCAGAAGACAACATTCCAGAGCTCTCCGCGGTACACATACCAGGGGTCGACAACTGGCTCGCAGACTACCTGAGCAGGGAAACTCTGGACCAGGGCGAGTGGAGTCTCAACCGGGAGGTTTTCCAACTGATCGTGGACAGGTGGGGTCTTCCAGAGGTGGATCTCATGGCATCCAGATACAACCGGAAGGTTCAGAGCTTCGTTGCCAGAAGCATAGACCCGTTAGCTCTCGCGGTAGACGCTCTGGTGATCCCCTGGAACTTCGCCATGGCCTACGCATTCCCTCCACTAGCTCTTCTTCCGAGACTCATCAAGAAGATAAAGAGAGAGGGAACTCGGACCATCCTTGTGGCACCCTACTGGCCAAGACGGGCTTGGTTCGCCGACGTGGTGGACCTGTCCATCGACGTCCCATTTCATCTCCCGGCGAGAGAGGACCTGCTAACACAAGGGCCCGTCAAACACCCGAATTCTCATCGCTGGGCTTTAACGGCGTGGCTCTTGAAACCTTAGTCCTTCGAAGATCGGGGGTCCCCACGGCAGCCATTCCGACCTTGCTTCGGGCACGTAAGCCAGTATCCGCGAAGGTCTATCATAGAGTATGGAGAACCTTCATCGGCTGGTGCGAACAACGAGACGTAGATCCACAGAGGGCCTCTGAGAGTGACATTCTTTCCTTCCTCCAAGATGGGCTCAACAAGGGCTTGGCGCTGAGCTCTCTGAAGGTGCAGGTGTCGGCCCTTTCCGTTCTCTTCCAGAAAAGATTTGCCTTACGGAGCCATATCAAGACTTTTTTACAAGGAGCGACTAGAATCGTGCCTCCCTATCGATGTCCAGTTCCCCCATGGGATCTCAATTTGGTTCTCTCCGTCCTTCAGGGGGACCCTTACGAACCTATTGCAGTCATTCCGCTAGCCACACTTACTGAAAAGGTTGTTTTCCTACTGGCAATCACGTCTGCACGTAGAGTTTCGGAACTGGCTGCACTCTCTTGCAGGTCCCCGTTCACCATCATCCACAAGGACAAGGTCGTTCTTCGACCCACGCCTGACTTCCTTCCCAAGGTTGTCTCAGAGTTTCACCTCAACCAGGACTTGATAGTTCCCTCGCTGTGTCCGGAGCCCCGGAACCCCTTGGAGACCAAGCTAAACAAGTTGGATGTGGTTCGAGCAATCAAGGCATACTTAGATGCAACACAAGGGATGAGGAGGTCAGACTCTCTTTTTGTTCTCCCGAGTGGCCCCAAGAAGGGCACGAAAGCTTCCAAGGCAACGATAGCTAAGTGGATCAGATCCACCATCATCAGAGCATACTCCGTGAAGGGCAAGGAGCCTCCACTTCAAGTTAGAGCTCACTCAACACGAGCCTTGAGCACGTCTTGGGCAATTCGTCATCAAGCGTCTGTTGAGCAAGTCTGCAGAGCAGCTACATGGGCATCTCCGCATACCTTCACGCGCTTCTATAGGCTGCACACACAGGCCTCAGCCGAAGCCAGCTTCGGGAGGAAGGTGTTACAGGCTGTCATTACCTGATCATCTTTGGGGTTACAGTGTCCCGCCCTCAGGGGTTGCTTTGGGACATCCCCATGGTGCCTGTGTCCCCCAATTAGGCAAGAGAAAGAGAGATTTTTGTACTTACCGTTAAATCTTTTTCTCTTGTCCTATATTGGGGGACACAGGCCTTCCCGCCCTGTTGTTTACTACTGTGCAATGTATTGCGTTTGTGTATAGTTACTCCGTTTTGGGAGTCCTTGTTTTGAGGGTTCTGAGGGGGTTGAGGACTCCTTCTCTGTTTTGGGTTGCTTATCTTATACTCCTCTTCGGTTGAAACTGAATATAGGAGGAGGAGGCAGGGGATGAAGCCCAGAGCAGGAGGAGGAGTCAAAAGTTAACAAGTTAGTGTCCTTTTCCAAGCTGCAGGATCTTCATCCCCATGGTGCCTGTGTCCCCCAATATAGGACAAGAGAAAAAGATTTAACGGTAAGTACAAAAATCTCTCTTTAAATATTTCTAGGCTTGTATGTATCTGGCAGCTGCTGTAATGCTTGCCTTGAACAATTAATTCTATGTAGCACCTAACTAAAGCCATTCAGTGACTTCATGCAAGCATATTGCCATATTCTTTTTGGCAAGCCTTTGTGGTAAACTTTGCCCTGAAAAATAGGTGGACTGGCAGAAATGCTTGTTCAAACAAGGTTTGAACTTGCCAAACACTGGGCAAGCATTTAGCTGGTCATAACCCATATCAACCAATCAGAATTGACCTGGTCAGTCAGCTGTGGTCTTTGCTTTACTACATGGGTGCTAATTTGCCCAGTGTCTGTAAATTAGCCACGTCAATTGCAGACCTGACTAGCATTTTTTGATAATCATAAACTAAGGTTATTGTTGATCTAACCAGAGGGATCTTGGTAACATAGTAAGTAAGGTTGAAAAAAGACACATGTCCAAGTCCAAATTTGCCTCAGGGGGAAAAAATTCCTTCCTGACAAAATGGCAATCGGACTACTCCCTGGAACAACTTGTACTAAGAGCTATCTCCCATAACCCTGTATTCCCTCAATTGCTAAAAAGCCATCCAATCCCTTCTTAAAGCTATCTAATGTATCAGCCTGTACAACTGATTCAGGGAGAGAATTCCACCTCTTCACAGCTCTCACTGTAAAAAAAACCCTTCCGAATATTTAGGCGGAACCTCTTTTCTTCTAATAGGAATGGGTGACCTCGTGTCAGCTGGAAAGACCTACTGGTAAATAAAGCATTAGAGATATTATATGATCCCCTTATATATTTATACATAGTTATCATATCACCCCTTAAGCGCCTCTTCTCCAGCGTGAACATCCCCAATTTAGCCAGTCTTTCCTCATAGCTAAGATTTTTCCATACCTTTCATGAGCTTAGTTGCCCTTCTCTGTACCCTCTCTAATACAATAATATCCTGTTTGAGTGATGGGGACCAAAACTGTACGGCATATTCTAGATGGGGCCTTACCCGTGCTCTATACAGTGGAAGAATGACCCCCTCCTCCCTTGACTCTATGCCCCTTTTAATACAGCTCAAGACCTTATTTGCCCTTGATGCAGCTGACTGGCATTGCTTGCTACAGCCAAGTTTATCATCTACAAGGACTCCAAGATCCTCTTCCATAATGGATTTGCCTAGTGCAGTCCCATTAAGGGTATAAGTGGCTTGGATATTTTTACATCCCAGGTGCATGACTTTACATTTATCAACATTGAATCTCATTTGCCACTTAGCTGCCCAGATTGCCAGTTTGTCAAGATCATGTTGCAAGGATGCCACATCCTGGATGGAATTAATTGGGCTGGATAGTTTTGTGTCATCTGCAAACACTGATACATTACTTACAACACCCTCCCCTAAGTCATTAATGAACAAGTTAAATAAAAGTGGACCTAATACCGAGCCCTGGGGGACCCCACTAAGAACCTTACTCCAAGTAGAGAATGTACCATTAACAGCCACCCTCTGTACCCGATCCTGTAGCCAGTTTCCTATCCATGTGCAAAAGACTTCATTAAGCCCAACAGATCTTTCCTTGACTGAGGAAACATTGCTTTTATGTAGATGAATAGGAAACTTTACTTGAATGTAGATGAATTAAAATGCTGAAGAATAATCTATGGCCAAGGTTTAGTAAACCTAAAAGCCACTCGACTGTTTTGTTTCCTGAAATCTGTTTTGAATCAATCCTTCCAATGTATTGAATGGCCCCAACAATTAATATCTTATTCCTATTAATCCTCCAATGCATGTTGTGGTGCTGCTGCTGATGGCAAACTATTGTGGTCTGTATTCAGGTGTTCCATGTAGACAGATTGTTAAACAGTTAACTCATTTGTTCATTCCCATCTGTTGAGTCTTAACAACTTTTCCATAAATTCACATAGCAGTTATTGGCAGTCATTTTGTGTTGATCGGACACGATTAGATGGAAATTAACTAGGGGATGTTCCTGTGTGGCACACGCAGCATTTAATCTGACAAAATAAGGGACTGGGATAAATGAGATTTGCAGGCTGGAGATGCATTTAAAAGTAGAAAATGTCCTGTTGAAGCATGTCATTCTCAAGAAGCTTGTCTGTTCTACCAGCCAATTCTTGCTTTGAAAATGTCCATGTATGGGCTGTACAGCTGTTCTGTATCTTATATATTTTTTTTTCATATCTCCATTCCAATACACGATGTGACCTATAACATCTGTGGAAGCTAGTGAGGGCTCCTGTAAAAATGTTTTATCTGGACTTTAAAATAATAAAAAATAACTTAACCAGAAATACTTAAAGCATTACATTTAGATTAATGTAAGGCAAGTGTCATGTGGCCCTAATATGGTTTATTGGGATTAATATAATTAAATAGAATCCCAAATGCTTCCTTTCGTTAACATACTTTTTTAATTTGCATTTTGAATGCTGCTAATGCATCAGTTTTACTGTGGATTATACTAAATTAGTAAAATCCAGAAGGCAATGAACACTCTCCCAATCTGTAGTTTTATGCTTGCATTGGTGCTCAGCTCAGGCTTTTCTCTGCTTTTTTTCTAGGTATGTTCCAGCGTCTAGACAAACTGCGTAAAACTGGCTTTGCCAGTGTCATCTTGTTCGGGACCAACAATAACAGCTCCATCTCTGGTGTGTGGGTGTTCAGAGGCCAAGACCTTGCTTTTACAGTGAGTATTGCTTGTATCACAGAGGCTATGTTTGGGAAGTGAAATGTCATGGGGTTAGATACTCCAACATAAATGATTGTAGAAAAAAGGCATTAGACATAAATAAAGATACTGTGGGAGCTGCTGTATGGGGTGAATGTAGAGACAAGGACAGAGAATGAGCACAGCTGTGGTTTATTTTGAGTAACGAACTGCAAACCCAGTGTACCACTTGGTAAATATTGTCACTTTAATTACTACTGCAACATTCCATTTCAGCTCTCTGAAGACTGGCAAATTGATTACGAATCCTACAACTGGAGAAAGCTGGATAGTGGTAGTGAGGAGTGCAAAACCCTGGTCAAAGAATACTTTGCCTGGGAAGGAGAATTCAAGAATGTGGGCAAGCCCTTTAACCAGGGCAAGATCTTCAAATGAGAAGGAGGCTACCTTGGTCCCTGAAATACGCGAGTCTGGTTTTCACATCTGTTCCAACATCCAGAGCCTTTTAACTTAACGAGACAGCAAACGGAAAATAAAAAAACTGAAATAGAAAACATTGTCTGTGTTGGCATCAAGATTTCTAAATTCTGTGTGTTATGCGTCCTTGTATATACTTTTAGATAGGGATGCACTGAATCCAGGATTTGGTTTGGGATTCGGACTTTCAGCTAAACAAAATACTAATTTGCATGTGCAAATTAGGGGCGGGAAGGGAAATCGCATGACTGTCACAAAACAAGTAAAAATATCCCACCCCTAATTTACAAATTTGGTTTAGTATTCAGCCGAATTTGGCAAAGGATTTAGAGGTCCGGCCAAATCCAAAATAGTGGATTTGGTGCATCCCTACTTGTAGAGTTGGGTGCACACAATTTATACATGCAATTACCAGTTATGAAGGCAAATGTGTAAGTAATATTAAACGTAAATGCATCCAGTGTGCTTGAACATCTAATCTTAATTTTGCAATTATTCACAGCACTAATATTACGACATGTGCAATCATGCTTAGAAACACAAGACACAACAGAAAATGTTTTGAATAAGAGGATCTACAGCCTGAATGTAAAACTGCTCAGTGCGCTCAGAAGTACTTACTGCTACTACTTTAAAAAAAAAAAATTTAACAGTTGTTGCACCACTAATGTGAAATATAAGCGTACCGCTTCCTACTGTTTGCCCCTGGCAAGCACTGGGCAGCTTGGCAAAAGCCAATATCCCCACACTTCAACCAATCATACGCTAAGAGTTCTGCTTTGTGGAAATCAGCTTTGCCGGTCTGCTCAGCCAAAAGCACCACTAATATGAAATCTTTAAAAACTTAAAGGAATTGTTCAGTGTAAAAATAAAAACTGGGTAAATAGGCTGTGCAAAATAAAAAATGTTTCTAATATAGTTAGCCAAAAATGTAATGTAAAGGCTGGAGTGATTTGATGTATAACATCAGTCTGAACACTACTTCCTGCTTTTCAGCTCTCTTGGTTTCCACAGACTGGTTACCAGGCAGTGACCAATCAGAGACTTGAGGGGGGGGCCACATGGGTCATCTGTTGCTTTTGAATCTGAGCTGAATGCTGAGGATCAATTACAAACTCACTGAACAGAAATGTACCATGTGACCCTTCAAGTCGCTGACTAACTCAGAGTTATAGAGCTGAAAAGCAGGAAGTTGGATTCTGGCTGTTAGACATCTGTTCACTCCAGCCTTTATACATTACATTTTTGCCTAACGAATATATTAAATACATTTTTTATTTTGCACAGCCTATCTATTTACCCCGTTTTTATTTTTACACTGAACTGTTCCATTAAAGGGATCCTGTCATCGGAAAACATGTTTTTTTCAAAACGCATCCAATAACAGTGCTACAGTGAGACATGGGTTTTTACTATAAAGTGTTCTTAGATCCACCAGGCAGCTGTTATCTTGTGTTGGGGAGCGGTTATCTGGTTACCTTCCCATTGTTTGTTTTTTTTTTGGCTGCTGGGGGGGGAAGGGAGACGGGTGACATCCCTCCAACTTGCAGTAAAAAGTGAAGTTTATCAGAGCACAAGTCACATGACTTGGGGCAGCTGGGAAATTGACAATATGTCTAGCCCCATGTCAGATTTCAAAATTAAATATAAAAAAAATTGTTTTCTCTTTTGAGAAATGGATTTCAGTGCAGAATTCTGCTGGAGCAGCACTATTAACTGATTTTTTTTTTTTTCCCATGACGGTATCCCTTTAAGGGTAAAGTGTAAAAGTGCTCCTAAGACCACTCTGAGCAATGTCAAATTAATTGATATTTAGATATGTCCCCTTTACAGTGCATTTAAGAAGCAATATAAATGCATTTCAAATACTAGAATCTTTTGCCCATGTGTAAGAGCCTAAAATGGGAATATGGTTTCATGATATAAGTCAGTGTGTGGCCAGCTTTAGCAAAGGGTTTTACAGGGTTTTTTTTGGGGTCTATTGTATCCTAACCCATATCCAAGTATGAATATTGATTTGTTAATTGGCAGGATTAAAATTAGATTCTGTCAGCATCCTTAGAAGTGAAGAGGAGCTGCAGCTTGTTTTCAGCTACTGCTTTTTGGCTTGAATATGCAGGTCAATAGTAAGCTGGGAATTTTTTTGTCGAGCACATGACCCCCATAGATGCCAATGAGTGAAAAAAAAATTTGTCTTGCATCAAAATAAAATTTGTTGCACCTCCTTTGTGGATCGATAAAGTCACCCATAGACTTCAATGCATTTTAGCGAATTTCCGCCAAGACTAAACCGGTCAGATTTGCCCATCGCTACTGGGCATACATAGGTCTGCGTTAAATGCAGCCTGTGCATTGGTTGCTTTTAGTTTTAAAGGTAAATTATGTAGGAGAAAAAGGAGACGGGTCTGTATCTAGGTCCTGTGCTACCCCAGGCACCGCACCTCTTCTTTCACTTGGTGATTTGTGCATACTTGCCCATAAAGAATAGTTTATACCATATAGACACCTGAGGGGCTCCCTACCTCAGGGCTGGCCTTAGGCCTATTGGACCAATACGGCCCTGTGCCTCTGGGGGCCCTGCACCAGAGGCCAGCATGGATAAGGATTCTTTCAGCACATAACGCTGCCCGCCCCACCCCAAAATTTTGAGAGTCCAGCCCGTCCCCAAATCTCATAGGCCCAGCCTTCCTCCTACCCTGATAAGCCCTGCCTGCCCCCAATCCAACCAAGCCTGCTACCAACCTGAATCGGCCCAGCCTGCTCCAAACCCATTGGCCCAGTCCACTCCTATTTTCTTCCTCTCTCTCTCTTCCCCTGTGTGCCCCTCTTTCCTCCTCTCTTATCCTAAGTGCCCCCAGTTCCTACCTCTCTCTCCCCCTGTTTGACCCTTTCTATCTTGAACCTGTATATTTTCCTATATACTTGGTGTGTCAGTAGCCAGAAACTTTTGTCTAGGAGGCATAGCCAACATGGTCCCAATTGGGCCCCATATTTGATAGGACCTGCCCTCCCTTTAAAGGAACAGTTCAGTGTAAAAATAAAATCTGGGTAAATAGGCTGTGCAAAATAAAAAAAATCCTATCGTTAGCCAAAAATGTAATGTATAAAGGCTGGAGTGACTGGCTGTTGAACATGAATTCCTGCTTTTCAGCTCTCTACCTGAGTTAGTCAGCGACTTTAAGGGGGGCTACATGGGACATAAAGTAACTGTTCTGTAAGTTTGCTCACTGGAATAACTTGGGGGCCATTGCAGTTTTCTGCTGATAGGAGCACCTGCGTGGAATTTCAGGTAAGTATATACAATCACTTGGGTGCCTAATATTTGGCACCCGCAAGTGGAGGAAGACTTTCCTTCTCCTTTAAAACTGTCACCCTAGGTATGGCCCCTTGAATGCCTGTATGATAAATATGGCTGTGATTGTAAATCAGTATAGGGAATGCTTTTAAGGACATTATAAGTTGAACTTCAGGCTTCTTGGTGTAGCTGACAATACTGGCAGCTTAGTTCACCAGTTCACGAGTCTCAGTTGATTCTTCCTTGTGCAACTGTTGGCCTCTGTTTAGATGACTTTCATCCAGCATAATTGTGGATGTAAGTTGTTGGATTTGCCAGTTCGATACCAATGCATTTCACATCCCAAGCAATACATAAAAGTATGTGTCATAGGCATAATTTTGACATCATCGGTTGCCTATACAAACATGGTTCGAGTATTCATATGGACTTCATATATTAACCTCCATTGTTTACTACCCTGCTGCTGTGAACAATTTGAGTGAACCATCCAGAGAGCTCCCAGGGTTGCCCACACTTGAGGCACAAGCAGCAGCTACTGAATAATGCTGTGGTAGCCACATATAGCAGAAATTCTTTTCTTTAAGATCTGTGGGGAAAATTGACTCCTTTTGAATCCTGACTTGCCCACAAAAAATATAGAGCACATATTCATTACAGAAAAATACTTTCAGGACAACACATGTAAACAATCTGAGTGCAGCACTTATGCCTTATTCTTCTGCCCCTTAAAAAAGGGTGTTAACTGCATTTTTCTATGAAAATACTTGTGCCATGCTGGATTTGTGGAATGCATTTTTTTCTTTTTAAATTGTTTTTCACAATTAGTGAAGCCTTATGTCCCAGGAGAGGCTCCTAAAAACAGCTGAATGCATTTTCTTGTTGGAACATTGCTACTGTCTCTCTCATCACAAAGCTGTGACACTGCAAGTACTTACTGTAAACAATGAAAGCCGTTCCAGAAGCAAAGTGACCTTGTTCCACTTTATCCTTGGGAGGTTCCTTATTGATGTCAGAGTGGTCAGCTCCCTGGGAATATTAACCACTATTAGTGAGCCCAGATTGCACATCTAGCCTTGACATATTACCCTTGTATTGATTTTTGCAGGTTGGAGGAGAATAGAAGAAGAGTACTGCATGCAATCAACTTTCAATGGAACAGACAACCTCCCAGGACCAGGGTTGGTTACAGAAAAAAAATAGTATCTTCATATTTTACAGTGATATTCACCTTTTTAAGTTAAGACGGTACTACTCCATATATAAGCATCTTCAGTGTGTTTGCAAAGAAACAACTAGAGGTAAATTCATGTACAGTTGGCTGAAGCCATTTTGTTAGCTTTGAGACCGCAGTATCAACTGCCACCATTAAGTGGCGCTTTTATCATGCTGATAAATCTGTGGGTGTTTTTTTTAAGTTTTTTTAAAGTTTTGCATAACTTGCTGCCATTCGCTTTTCCATATTGCTGGATTATTTTGGTAAACCCTTTGTAGCATAACCTTTGGCAGAGTGTAATAAGGATGGGTTTGCTCAGTTGTGCCAGGGAAGAAGCAGCTAAAGCTTGACTATGAGTAATTCGGTGTGGGTTGCTGTGCAGTTACTGTACATGCTCAGTCCTCCCTGCAGTAATAATGCCATGCTTTAGGAAATCTGTTGGTTTTGGAACATTCAACCCTTAAGCTGGCCATAGACGCAAAGATCCGATCATATGAATCATCGTACAATCGGACTTCCTCATCTCCCCGACCTGCCACTAACCATTCCGAACAAATAAAGTACAAAACAACAGATATTCTGCCGCTGACAGCAATCGTACGAAAGTTATGTCTGACAAAGCTGCTCTCCCACTGAAAATCGTACGATCGGCAATACACGCAGAGATATTATCCGCAGCCGACAGAAATCTTTTAACCTGTCCGACTGACCAAACGACCGATTTCTATGACTGATGTCACACTGTGCATCTTCACTAGTTTAAAAAATACCAATGCCGATCTGAACCCTCCATGATTGTGACTAAGTTATACTTACATGGCACCCCTAGAACAGAGCTTGTGGGTGCATTTTGACCAGAAAATATGCATGAGCGCTGTCTGGCCTAAATCCTACCCGTGGGCATAGTCTGAGGCAAATGCCTTATAAGCCATTTGCTGCAATTCCAGGAGGCCAGTGTTGTGCCTTTAGCCTTAGAGCAGTGATCAGACTTAGTTGCACCTCCATGTAGACTCATAACCAGGCTGCAAACATATGAAAATATTCTACATGGCCATTCAGCTGTAACCCTAAGAATAGCCAAGACCGCTAGTAAGTGTTCATTCTGTGATTGTCCACCCAGCAGTTTCTAGGACAGAACTTCAGGCTGCCCCCACACCCATAGAGTGGGCAACCCAAAGTTTGAGTGGAAAGGGGAAAGGATTATTAGCTGTTATTTATTTAGGAACAACGTTTTGTACATTTGTACTATATACCTCCCAACATTTGAAAAATGAAAAGAGGGACAGAAATGTATGTCACGCTGAATTTTTTTGGCCACGCACTATTTTGGCCACACCCCCTAATTACCATGTCCATTTTGCAAAATTTGGCAGTTTATGAAAGTTTGAACACATTTCTGGGGGTTCTAGTGCAATGCTTTATGAGTTATAATAGTTTTGCTAATGAAAATGAATTCCCCTTTAAGCTGCAAGTCTCAGTTCTCCCAAGAGACCTGCTTATCTTAAATAGTTAAAATGGTCTCTTTGCTTATCTTAAATTGTTAAAAAAGTATCCAAGTGCAGCTGCTGACTGTTCTGGGCTGTCTGCCAAAAAAAGCGATCTTTTTCTCAAGTCAGCGCAGGGGATAAAAGAGAAAGTCGGGGCATTTCAAAAAGAAACCCTGGACTACAGGCTGAGCTGTCAAAATTGGGACTGTTCCTAAAAACGGGACAGTTGGGAGTTATGTCATTTATTTTCTATTCTGTTTGTTTCATTGCTGCGTTTGCTATTAGCTCTGCTGTGTTCTGCCACCTTTAATTTGTTGTCTAAACATAGCACCACCCAGTCTGTTGTATTCAGCGGAGCCTTAGGGCAATGGCACAGCAGTGGATCAGATATATTTGGCCACCCTGGCATATTGTAGCTCCATGGGCAGGTTACAAAGAGCTTGAGATAGCCCCCATTCACTTTAAATGGAAATTGGCTGGAGCAGTTTCATGCAGGCACATCTTTTGAAAAGTGCAGCATTATTGAGTGATATTGATCTTCTACACAAAACTGCACTCTACTATTTTTCATGACGCATTGAATGGGGCTTTATTGCTCCTCTGGTACAAAATTACCCGTGTGCTGTAGTACATACTAAATGTCCATGAGGTGCCCCCAGAAGCACTATTTGAAAAAATACAGGTATTTCCTTATACAATTCAGTTGGATACTGTGGAGAATCAGCCAGTGTATAGCCACCCTAAACTGGGTAGTTCACCCTAAACTGGGTAGTTCACAATCTTAGCATAATTACTAATGCACTCAACAGAGATGCTACACCTCAGATGCAAATATCAAACATTTACAATTTTTGCGCGCCTTAACCCTGTTCGTAGGTAGGTTCGGGTGCTCAAGCCCCAAACCTCTCACTTGAGATTACCTTCCAACAAATGAACTATGTATTGCGAGTCACTCACCTCTCCGGCTTTATGGTCAAGGTGCAACGCGCGGAACCCGCAGGTAGGGGAAAACAATCTTCCAAAAAAAAGGCACGTACTTCATGGACTCGCGGACTGTGATGCAGGTTAAAACAGTTTTTTCACTAATACATTTACAATCGGAATCGCTGGTGAGATGGCACTCGGAGCACTTCGTTTTCCAAAGTCGCCCAAAGTTTCCTCGTGAGGCAACTTCAGAAAACAAAGCGCACCAATTGCCATCCCGCCGGCGATTTACATTCTAGCTATCGGGAGGCAGTTCTGGGAGATTAGTCACCCCGAAGAAGAGGAGATTTGTCACTGGGCGACTAATCTCCCCGAATCTGAGCGTGTCTCTGCCCTTACAAGGAAACTTCAGGCGACTTCGGAAAAACTAAGTGCTCTGATTGCCATTTGGGGAGATTAGTTGCCCCGAAGAAGAGGCAATTTATCGCAGGGCAACTAAGGTAGGAACGCCACTGGCGATTTTGGCGCCATCCGACATGCTGCGCAAAAACACAGGTGTGACACCTGTGTTTTTGCGCAGGTGTGACGGAAATAAGGTAAGTAATAGCATTGTTGGATGGTGTTGCAGCGTTGATCCAATGCAACACGATGCAGACACTGAGTGTGCATCCGACAATCGTGTCACATCGGACGAACGCTGCAACTTCATCCAACATTTCCATCTCTTACCTTAGTTTCGTCGCATCCGATGTGACTCCTGCGTTTTTGCCCGTAGAGTTCCTTCCTAAATCTCCCCAAACCTGAGCGTGTCTCTGCCTTTAGAAATACGCATGGATGATGAAATTGATATAATACAATGGACTGACGGATCAGATCACTATGTACTATGCAGTCTAAAGGTGGCCATAGACGCAAAGATCCGCTCGTTTGGTGACATCGCCAAACAAGCCGATCTTTCCCCGATATTCCACTAACGGGCCTGGCTATATCGGGGGTAATCTGAACGTTCTGCCCTATGGCAGAACGATCGGATTATGATGAGAGAGCAATGGGCTCCGGCGGGATGGTCGGGACAGAATCAAACCTGTCTGATCGACCAAACGACCGATCTCCACCAGACGAAAAATGTCGGGACTCTCCACACACGGTCCTAAAATCTTACGAATCCTCGATTCGTACAATAGGATCTTTGCGTATATGGCCAGCTTTACACACATGCAGTTTTTGGGAGGGGGGTCAGCCTTCAGTTTGGGTTTGCGTTTGAGTCCCCACAAGAGGGCAGTAATGTACAGTATGGCTGAAGCATGCTGGGTGTGTCCAGCTATTGTGCAAATCTGCTAGCTTACCAAAGTTGCACACCTTTCTGCGTACTGTTATATTATAGCTTTACTCAGAAAGAAAGCTCATACAGTAAAGTGTGCAAGAGATATGTGCTAAAAGCTTACTGAATAAAAAGTCATGTAGAATGAGCCGGCTCAGATTTTCCACTCCATAAATGCAGAATTCGAGCAAACTGGGACCTGAAAAATCTGTTGTACTGGAGAGCTGCTGTTATGAAATGTAGATGCTAGATATTGTCAGTATGTGCCCGGCCCCTCCCTGCCCCCTTGTGGCAACCAGTCACGGGATACGTTTGATGCCAAACCACATGCACGAAGCTGAGTGACTCATACACGGGCATGATTATAATTATGCACAGTAATTGCATAGAAGTACACAGCATGCTCTGGGCACTCAAAGCTGTAAATATTCTTATTGTAAAAAAAAAAAAATGGTGGATACAATTTTGGCTGGGTCAGATGGTCCTTTTCCCCTAACATCATTGCTGCTTTGTTGACTAAACAAAACATCATTGTCTGTTTACATGACAAACACTGAGTTTACAAATGGTCCTTACCTGCTGGCACCAGCTGTTCTGCACATCTCTGCTCTGTGCACAGACATTACAGTAGTTTGGAAGTTGCAGAACATGGTGTTCCTGTTGGCAAACTGGCTACATTGCCGATATCCGATCTGGCGAAAAGTTCCAAGCAATGCTGCCCAGGCAGGTGCACCCAAATCTATTTTGTCTAGAACTGGGTAGATAACATTGCCTTGTGCATTCATTTGTTATAGCGGTGGTTTTCCTTTACACTTAACTTTTAGTATGTTATAGATATGGCTAATTCTAAGCAACATTTCAATTGGTCTTCATTATAGTTTTTGAATTATTTGCCTTCTATTTGCTTTCAAATGGGGGTCACTGACCCATCTAAAAAAACCAAATGGTTTGTAAGGCTACACATTTATTGTTATTGCTACTTATTATTACTCATCTTTCTATTCAGACCCTCTCCTATTCATATTCCAGTCTCTAATTCAAATCAATGCATGGTTGCTAGGGTAATTTGGACCCTAGCTATCAGATTGCTGCAATTGTAATCTGGAGAGGTGCTGAATGAAAAGTTTGATAACTAAAAAATCACAATTAATAAAAAATGGTAATACTATAAGTTATTTTAAAGGTGAACAGCCCCTTTAAGCAATGAGTATGTGCAGTAGATTATTATCTATGACACTAAAAATAATTTCCTGAAGCATGCCACCTGTTTCTGCAAACCACACCTGCAATCTCCACACCTATGTGATCATGTACCTAATGCAGTGGATCCCTCCCCAGGGCTGCCTGGAGGAGTTGCAGCGGGGCTCAGTCTGAGGCACATGTATAGTAGGGGAAATGAGTATATGATCTTCTAAGTACAACAGAAAGTCTATACTGAAGGTCAGTTAGGGTGAGATTTGGACTGGAGTTCTATATGTTTTTGGAAATATGATTGATAACCCAACGTTTATCCTATATGTGTAATCTTGTTTTTAGCTAATTCTTATAGGGAGGCCTTGGTTAGAAGTTGGACCTCCAAGGGGAACTTCAAGTGCAAAACATCTGGTAGCCACTAGCTTTGTTTGTAGCCAATCTTGGTGCACCAACAATTACATAAGGCAAGTCAAAAGCCTTGAATAATAGTGTATGTCTTTGCTTTGCGTCATAGTCAAATGCATGCTGTGATTCTCCCACATTCTTTTAAATGCTAAAACTCATTAATACAGTTCACAGTCTGTAAAGCTGGCTATACACCGGCCAATAAAATCAGTTGGCAACATATTGGTCCATGTATGGGGGGTTTGGACTGGCTGTCATTTATTGGATAGATCTCAAAATCCCTATGCAATTGTCGCATGACTGCAATATGATCCCATAGTTGGCCTGGGGATCAAACCAATAAATAAATACAGCACTACATGTGGCACTAACCCTGAGCAGCCTACCCCAACACACAAACACAACATCACACATGCCAGCACTATACACTACTACCACACTAGTAACAGAATACAACCATTTTTAGTAACTTCAGACAGAGCCAAAGCACATTCTGGGGATGCCAGATTACAACATAGCACGCACTAGATGCACTATATTAGAACAGCTCAAACTCGTAACACTATATGACATGAAGGCCTTCCTTAATACCCTGCAACTGCCATACAGAATACTCAGGTAATTACAACCAGGGCAGGGCTGGCTATCTGAATGCCTGCAGGCTAGTTCTGGTCAACCAAGGGATTCTTCTGGTTTCTAGCCTGTAGGAAATCACAGGCTTCTAAGTATGAAATCCTTTTAATAAAATGCAGGTTACAAACGTGATATTGAATATTTGGCTGATGCTATGGGGAAGGTTGAACTGCACATATCTAATAATATATGCACTTATACATAAGTCTCGCACAGTGTATTGTTGCTCTTTTTTGCATTTTGGAATGTGTGCCATGTGTGAAAATGTCGGGACACTCCACTCACGGCCCGAAAACACTACGAAACGGAGAATCGTACGCTCATATCTTTGCATCTATGGCTAGCTTTAGAGTATTCCATATGCAAGAGACTGTTCATATGGGTATAAATCACACTGGAAAAAGTTATCAAAAGACACCAAATGATGTTTCTATGTGTTTGTCACAGGCAGCTGTTAATAAGATTGTCAGCCTGTAAGTAAAATGAGAATAGTTTTTTCTTCTTGTTTTTGTTTGTGCGTGAAAATATTCCAGTCTTGTTTGTATCTTGCATTAGAAGAGAGGGCAGGGCTATTTTGAGCAAACAGTTAATTACCAATTAATTAGACCTAGTGTAGGACTGTTTGCATAAAATCCAGAATAATTAGGCTGGGGCCAGACAATGTTAAGTAATGTTGATTCTCTGCAGGCGGAGAATCCGCTGCCCTGCTGCTCCCCTAGCCTTGCAACTGTGGGCAGATTTTGGCGCAAAATGTTGTGTTTCTGCCCTGAAATCCGCCTGCATCCAAACAAAAATAATGCTTCCGGGTGCAGGCAGACCAGGAGCGGTAGCAGAGTCGCGCAGCTTCTTCTTGGCCTGTGGAGAAATGCAGGACAGAGATCTGCCATCGTCTGGCCCCGGCCTTAAGGGGTGGTTCTCTTTTAAGTACACTTTTCGTATGTTATTATAATATCACTCTCTACATCATACTAAAAGTTAAATTAAAGGTGAAGAAAACCCTTTAAGGGCTCATATTAATGGGCATTTTGCCCTGCGTTCCCCTGTGGCCAGGTTTCCTGTGCTTGAACGTAGCACTATAGGGAAATACAGGCTGCGTTTCATTCTGCACTACCCTGTGGCAGAACGCAGGGCAAAATACCGACCAGTATGAGCCTAGAGGAAAATTCAGAAATCCCATCAATGATAGATGCATTTTGTGCACTTCCTTTGTCAGTAATCACATCCCACTTTATTTCCCATATATTTTCCTTCCTTTTGAGCCTTGTCTACTTATCCAGATCATGCAGAGTTATGCCCAACCACGCCCAGATGTGTCTCAAATAATCCTAAAGATTTCATTTAAGCTTTTTGAGAAACTAGTTGTTGCCAGATCTTGTGGCTGCTGGAAAGTCCAGGTATGTAGACAACCCAATTTACACACAGGTTAAAATACATCAAAAACAGATCATAGGGTAGGGGATAATAAGAAGATTTTGTTGGAGGGTCTAATACCTTGTACCTAAATCAGTGGCATAACTAGATATTACGAGGCCCAACAGCAAATTAATTTTCGGGCCCCCAAAATGTCTAAAGGTTGACTTGCTTTACAATTTTTATTGAAATTGTATATGAATAAGGGCCTCATGGGACCCGTATACCTCCAGTCCCCCCCTCAGGGCAGGAAGCATAATGGCTCTAGAGGGAGGCTGTTTGAGTCTCTGTGTACTTGAAATGTCAGAGTCTTTTTTGAATCCCAGTCCAGGCCTGCTTGTGTCCTTGCCCTTACAGATTTATATAGACTACTTACTCCACTGAGGACAATGAAACCAATATCTAGGCAGCTACAAAGTAGCAGCTCAAAATCTCTGTATTTGTTTCACACATGAGGTGGAATGCCAAGTTCTACCCCACCTTCTTCCTCTGGTATTTTGTATCATTCCACTACAGCAGGCACACACACTTACACACAAAGCACTATATCAGTTAACCTTAATGTGCAAGCCATGGAGCTGAAAACACAGTCCTTTTATCTCCTGCCCCTTCCCCCTCTGCCTGCAGGTTGGAATGAGAAAGGAACATTCTGCAGAAGTTTGGCATTCCTTCCTGAGGATTCACTTCCCCAACATTCTCCTGGGCTCACCTTCTTTCACCTACCTGCCTCATCTGTCCAACTGAATATCTACAGACCCAGAACAACTACAATGAGTAAAGATCGCTGGGTGATTGTTATTTATTTAATCAAAGAACTGGAAGGCAGATTTGTATGAGATTTTGTGAGCCAGACCTTATCTGTCCCACAGGATCTTGTCATGAAACAGCACAAGATTTGGTGGGATGTATCATATCTGATCCTACATGCTGTTATGTCAATCTGATCAGATAAAGTCATATAGTATTGTTGTTGAAACAATACAAGGCTGACTTCTGCTACATTGTTCCGAAAAACATTTTCAGCAATGCAGGAAGGGACAGATAGATACAGCTTTCAATTGCAATAAAATGTATCGCTGATAAATGTTGCTCAGAATAACAGTTTTCTTTTTGGATTAACATCCCCTTTAAACTTTAAGGAATCTGTCATGGTGGCTTGAAAAACTGATGTTTTCCCTTTAGGAGTGGCAAAACTGCTAAAGGTGCTGTGTGCATAGAACTGACAGTTGCCATATTGTACATAGGTGGCGCTCACATATAACTTCTTATTTCAACAACCTACGTGCCCTCAGGGCTTCAGGCTCATTGGATATGTTATTGTGTTCACATTAATGTCATGGAAACATTAGCCTAATTCAGTTAAAGAACTATATTTACCGGAGTGGTTTATGGTATTTACTGCAATTTGTGAACAGTACAAGGCATTAGGGAGAAGGCGTGGCTCAGTAAATTGGTCAGCAACTATGGCACTGGATTCCCATTCAAGAAAACCTGACTTCAGTGAATGAGTTAACCTGTAGGACAAGTCTCATCTACTCCCTGTGTCTCAGGAGCCAAAGGCTAGACTGCAAGTTCTGTGGAATGGAGTCATATTTTGCAGTATTGGAATAGTTTGCATGCTCTGCTGTGTTGCAAAGAAGAAGCAACAGCATGATGTGATGGTGGAAGTTGCAATTCCGCCATAGCTGATGCCTATCTCTACTACATAATAAGTAATAAGTACATAGTCTTTAAAATACTTTAAAGGGGAACTCCACCCAATACCTGCATAATTAAAGAAAATGTCATTCTAAGAAACTTTCCAATTTACATTCAAAACATTACAAAATGTCAATGGGTTTGAAGTTGTTGATTTGCAATTGAAAGCAGTATTTGTTTATCCCTTTCTTTCTTCTCTTGCTGTGACGCTTGAAACAATGCTGCTCCAGGTCTGATAATCAGCTGGTTTCTGCTGCACTGATCAGGAGTCAGAACCAAGAATCTAAACAGACAGACAGATATTGTTCTAAATAGCCATCACATTTACAAACAACTGAAAAAAGGCACCAAAAATGTTTAACTAACGTATTGGAAAGTTGCTTATAATTGTGTTTTCTTTGTAGCTGAAAACAAACAGTTTTTGGGTGGAGTTCACCTTTAAGGACATGTTTGGTTTCATATTGCTGAAGGAGAGGCTGCAACTTGGGGTGAGGAGCAGCCCCAGACTCCCCAGTGCAAAATTTACCACCGCAAAATACTTGTTGCTAAATATGGTAGTGTAGCAGAGAAGAAGGGTACCTTTTTCTCTTTCAGCTGAGGTCCTGTGCCTAGGACAATACCAGACCGAAATACAACCATGGCTAATCAATTATATTTAATTATAAATTATTATATTTGGAAAAGTGTTTGATTTGCAAAGTCCTATCACTGATAATTCTATAGTGGAAAGTGACAAAGCCCTGGGTTAAGGTCCACATCTGCATGTTGATGTAGTCCTCAATCTGACCACCGGCATTACAGCAATTATGATCTGATAATTTAGTCCTTGGCCCTCAAGATGATCTGCTCATTTGGCAACCTCACCAAATGTTCAGCTCTTATAAGGTATGGGCAGCACAAGATATAGGGGCAATGATATACAGTACAATTATTAAGCCTGAATGTGTGAAAGCAAAAAAAATAATAATCAGCAGGGGAATGAGTCCAACTCCTCAAGACCCATCATATGTTCAGCTCCAGGAACTGAAGGCTATTAATCCAGCCTTGTGCCACATAAAATAAATAACAATAACCATCATTGTTAGAATTAATTAGAATCAATGTGCAAGGGCAGGCTGCTTAAACTATAAGCTGGATTTGGCCCCTGGAAATAAGATAGCCATTCAGGTCAGGGCACCAGATTGGTCACACATGTGGGGGGAGCAGAATGGTCCAATCTGAACAGATCCTATAACTCATCAGATGGTTGAACAACTGGATCATTGAAGTGGCTCATGCATTCCTGGGTTCCCAAGGCACATCTGAGCAGTGACCCACAAATTTACAATACTGGACAGCCCGTGTAGTAAAATGGTTAGCCAGTCTCATCTAAACCAAAATGTGCAACTGTGTTTTACTCTGCTACATGGTTGCCCCATTACTCCTTTTACAATCAGATATATAATTCTGAATATATAATTAGTAGTTGATTGCATGCTGCACTGGTTTCTGTACAGCCATGTAGTATGTAACTAATATGAATTACCATTTGGATTTACAGGGGCAGTAAATCCAGATTAGTCTGGAATCATTTGGTACTCCAACTTCATTACACTGACATTCTGGAACGAATAAATGCCAAAATGTACATATTTATTTAGGGAAATTTAACATCCTTTTAACAGCAGTTTGATTCCAATAATATTTTCAATTCAAATTCCAGTTTATTTCACTTGGAGTAATTTCACTTATTCTTAAATTGAACTCCAAATTCATAAAATGGACACCGGGAACGTATGTTTAACGCTAGGGTGTTCCAAAATATTTTATTGACAAAACTGGAGTGAGGCTTTTGTGAATTCTGCTGTACAGTAGAACAATAAATTAATAGGACAAACAGGGGTTATTGCAATACTAAATACAAATAAATACAAAGCACACTAACATTAAGATTGAGAGCTTAGTGTCAAACAGACAAGAGAATGGAGGTCCCTGTTCATAGATAGAGTCTGTGGGAGGGTGACTTACAGCCACAAATAGGAGGATATTAAGGGCTGCAGGTTACAGCGGTTGGCACTGCAATGTAAGTGCCAGTTAATTAAACGTTCTTCTCGAGTTTTATGTTACTTCACCTTTGTGTATAAACCTGTCATTGTTATAAGTTGTTCCAACAGATTTGTGTGATACTTGAGTGGTACTTGAAGTGAAGGAAGCATAGTGGTTAGGATGAGAATGACAATAGGGAGCCAAAGAGCCCTTCACAATGCAATATATGCACCAAGAGCCTTCTTAAAACAGAAGGTATTCATGTGCCTCAAGCTACACACCAGGCCCAGACTGAGATTCATAATAGGCCCTGACATTTTGGGTTCACATAGACCCAAACAGCCCCCACATGCTAAGGCAGTGCTATGTGTATGGCATAAGGCATGTGCATAATTTATGTTTTAAAAAGGTGTTACACCCCTTAAAGGAGAACTAAACCCTAAAAATGAATATGGCTAAAAATGTCATATTTTATATCCTGAACATATTGCACCAGCCTAAAATTTCAGCTTATCAATAGCCGCAATGATCCAGGACTTCAAACTTGTCACAGGGGATCACCATCTTGGAAAGTGTCTGTGACACTCACATGCTCAGTAGCAGGTCTGGACTGAGAATCAAAATAGGCCCTGACATTTCAGGTACCCAGAGGCCCCAACAGGCCACACAGAGGCCCATACAGCCCCCGCCAGCCCACTAAATAGTGAGTGTCTATGGCATCTTACAGCGGCCCCTCTGGCATTTGCCAGAACCCACAGATTGCCAGTCCGGGCCTGCTCAGTGGGCTCTGAGCAGCTGTTGAGAAGCTAAGATGAGGGGTCGTTGAAAATTATCAAGCAGAAAATGAAGTTCTGTAATATAAAATGATGCTACAGGGCTGATTATTAAATTCTGATACTAATTGCACTGGTTTCTGTGCTGCCATGTAGTAATTATCTGTATTAATTACTAATCAGCCTTATATTGTGACATTTATATTCTATGTGTACTGTATATTGTGAATGGGTCCCTAAACTCAGTAAGTGACAGCAGCACAGAGCATGTGCAGTGAATCAGCAGAAAAGAATATGGGAGCTACTGGGGCATCTTCAGAGTCACAGATCTTCTTTGCTAAAGGGCTGTGGTTGCCTTGTGTGGTACAGAAGTACAACATAATGTACAACATTTCTAGCCTACTTCTTTAATTAAGCTTTAGATTTCCTTAAAGTGGTACTACAAATTCATGACAATTTAATGCCAAACCACACATAAAGGGAAAATTGGAGCCATGCTACTGTAATTTTCTTTTCCTGTCTTCTAACATCACAGCACTACACCTCGGTTCATCCTTGCCATTGGCTAGGACAGACCAATAGCAAGCTTCATTTAGAAACAAAAAGAGTATAAGCAGAACCACTCCCCCCACCAATACCTGTCTAAAGGCTGATTAAAGGTAGGGTGATGGGCATACATCTCAAGATAGAGACAGTTAGTGGCCTATCCTAGCTAATTGGAGGACATTGATAAACCTAGGAGTAGTGCTTGCACACAGAAAGACAGGAAAACACCCTAATCATGATACTGGAGTGAGGCTTTTTGTGATGTTAAATGGGTCATTCCACCTTTAAATTATCTTTAAGTGTGGTGAAGAGAGTGATATTCTGAGACAGTTTACAATTGGTTTTCATTTTTTATTTGTAGTTTTTACTCAGCAACAGTATGAAATGTCAGCAATCTGGTTGCTAGGATCTAAATTACCCTAGCAACATGCACTGATTTAAATGAGAGACTGGAATATGAATAGGAGAAGGCCTAAATAGAAAGATGAGTAATAAAAAGTATGAAGCAGTCAGAAGAAGAAGGCAAATAATTCAAAAACTATAAAAAAATGAATGCCAAATTTGAACTACTCCTTTAATGTTTTTTTTTATTAACCACAATTTTTGTTCAACATTCTTTATTACTTTGTGCCACCATTGTGATTAACCTAATTATTATTATTTTAATATTATTAAAATTCTGCAGACCAGGTTGCCCCCCTGTTAATATATGATATATCAGCATCAGGGAACCCCCTAATGAATCAATCTGATCTTTAAAGGAGAAGGAAAGTCTTTTTGCACAAGGTAAGTCAGGTAAGGTAAGTCAATATAATCACTTGGGGTTGCCTAACATTTTGCACCCCCAAGTGCAAGAACACTTTCCTTCTCCTTTAACAGACTTTACTGACTTTGGGGGGCACATTATGGGACTGCAACTACTGAGAAATGTATCAACTGCTGTAACAAATTGTAACAGTTCAAAAAGTCAGTGGTCTGGATTACTAACTGGCTATTTAAAGGGTGGGGGGAAATAAATGATTTCTTAATATTTACATTTTCAAAAAGCTGTTTAAAATAGAAAATAAAAAAAACATTATTTGTGGTGTGTGCTTTAATGATAAAGTGCAAAAAAAATTATATCAACTTAAAAAAAAATCAAAAAAAACCCACAACATCAGGTTAATTTCACAGAGTACAAAAGCACCTTATTCAGGAAATTCGAGTGAGGCTTTTTTGTGAATTTAACACTCTTTTGTACAACAATTCTGCTTAATTAGACTTTACCCAGTTTAACACCCCCATCGTGTGGCCACCCTACGGGCTCTTACACATGAGCGTTTTTACCTGCGCTCCCCTGCGTTCCATTTTCGGCGTTCAGCCGCAGGGGAGCGCAGGTATAGACGCATTTCATTATTTCAAATGGGGCTGTACTCACACAGGCGCGTGTAGGCGCCGAACGCAGGAAAAATGCAGCATGTTGCGTCTCAACCTGCGTTCGGTGCCTACATGCGCCTGTGTGAGTACAGCCCCATTTGAAATAATGAAATGCATCTATTCCTGCGCTCCCCTGCGGCTGAACGCCAAAAAACGGAACCCTGGGAGCGCAGGTAAAAACGCTCATGTGTAAGAGCCCTAACACTTTGAAACGGTAAGATAGTTAGCAATTAGTTCAGTGTCTTGCTGCAGATTATATTAAATGCTAATAAGCCACACTGGATGCGGATTCACTGTGTCTGGTTTATAACAGGGGTGGGGTTGCATCCCTACGTTCTGAACTGAAAATGCAGAGCTAAGAGCATGGACAGTGAAAGGTTTCTGCAGCCATTAGCTGCCAGAGCTCTGTCACAGCCCTCCCTTGCCAGACTGAGTTCCAGGCGTATTGTGTAACAGCTCTAATGCCCTGGGACTGCATGCATTGTGCAACTAACATCTTGCCAGGAATAGGCAGAATATGAGTAACCCTCAGCTGCCCATCTATCTGCAGAACTTCATATGCTCCTGGTACTGACACAAGCCTGTAGAACATTTTGCAAGAGATAGAGGGGCCCAGAGCAATGCAGGACGGGTGCCACCTAACACTCTTCACTTAGAGAGGTCCGAGGCATGACCTTCCAGCTCTTTGTGAACTTTTACTAACAGGAATCTGCAGAACATGTAATAACTCATCTACTCACAGGGGATTGAAAATGGAAGAAAAAATAACCCAAACTCATTTTAGTCCAATTGCTGCCATTACATCTGTGCAGACTAACCACCCGCAGAGCCTCATGGAGCCGTAGGTCTTAGGATAAATGGTACCTTGTGCAAAACATTAGTGGGTGGCGCTCAACAACTACAATACCAGCATGCGACAGTTAGCAGTCCAAAAGTCTCTATGTTCTCTTTTTGTGCTTGATATTGCATACATCCAGTTTATTAAAAATATTTGCTGTTGTGCAATATTCCCTATATTCTGAGGCTAAATATATGATGTGTCTAGCAAATGCTCTGGGTATGAATGGGTTAAAAGGTGCAAACTCCCAGGCATTGAAGGGGTTAGCCAACACTCTGCTGAGTGTGCGGAGCATATTGGCTATGAGTCACACTGTGGGGGGGACCATCCTGCCGCACCCCATGAGTCATCCTCACCACAGTGTGTCAGAGGCCACAGAACAAAGAATGGCTGCAGGATTCCAGAGGGATCCCCAATCTATGGCGCACTGCATTCCAGCTGTACTTCATCCCCACTTTATTCCTCTCATCTACCCTCATATAAACCAGGGGCTGATCTACTTTTTCCATCTACTGGCACAGTTATCAGTTATATCCGGAGAAATGCAGGCTCAATCTAATGAACTGAGGATTTCCTACAAAAGAAGTATATGAAGTGCTCAGACAGGCTGGGGGCCATATAATCCCTTGAATAGACACAACCAATCCTCCAAACTCTAGCTGGAAAACCTGAAACTGAATCAACTCTTTTAAAATCTAAACTAAATCAGGTGTTTCTATATGAAAGGCTTTTTAAACAATATAAACAGGTACATTGTATTCCTGGACAGGGCTTGTGGCATGGTATTTCAGATAGGAACATTGCTTCTCCAAACTGCGGAACTGCACATATTCTACATTCTTATAAGATATTATTTAAATTAGGTTTTAATTAATACTACATTTTTTTTTTTCTGGATTATTATTTATAAAGAACCAACACATAAGGGCTATATATATAACTGACAAACAGAAACAATTGTTGTCCACAAGAGCTTACAATATAGGAAAATATTATATATATGCATATGTGGTGCAAATATTTCAACAGTACTATTTACATGGGTATCTTGCTTATTTTATAGATTGATGATAAATAGATAGATAGATAGATAGATAGATAATAGATAGATAGATAGATAGATAGATAGATAGATAGGTTGGAGATTGGCCAGCCGCCATTTATTGCTGACTGTACAGTGACCTATTTAGAAGACAGAAGAGCTGTCTTCTAGAGAAGTCTTTAGACAAACACTAGGTGGCTAGTTTTGTTCTAATGCAAAGGTTCCTAAAAGGAGAAGTAAAGCTCAACTAGGTTTGAAATGTTGTACATTTTTGTTTGGGCTTCTGTACCAGTTCAGGGCAACCATAACCCTTTAGCAGTAAATATCTGTGCCTCTAAAGATGCCCCAGTAGCTCCCCATCTTCTTTCCTGCTGATTCACTGCACATGCTCTGTGCTGCTGTCACTTACTGAACTTACACTCACAATATACAGTACACATAGGGGCAGATTTATCAAGGGTCTAAGTGAATTAGAGGGAATTTTCTAAATAAAAAAATTCGAAATTCGAAGTAATTTTTTGGATACTTTGACCATCGAATACTACAACTTCGAATTCGATTAGAATTAAAATTGTTTGAATATTCAATAATCGAAGTACTGTCTCTTTAAAAAAACTTTGACTTCAATAGTTCGCCAAATTAAACCTGCCAAAGTGCTATGTTAGCCTATGGGGACCTTCTAATGCATTTTTCTAAGTCTTCACACATCGAAGTAAAATCGTTCGATTGTACACTAAAATCATTCAAACATATGCTAAAATCGTTCGAATAGTTCGAAACGATTTTACTTCGTTCGTTCAATGGCCAAATTCGGTGAAAAATACTTTGACTTCGATATTCGAAGTTGAAGTATTTTAATTCGATGGTCGAATTTCGAAGTATTTTTTACTTCGAAATTCGACCCTTGATAAATCTGCCCCATAGAATATAAATGTCACAATAAAAGGTTGATTAGTAATTAATACAGATCATTAATACATGGCAGCACAGAAACCAGTACAATTAGCATCAGACTTTAATAATCAGCCCTGTAGCATCAGCTTATATTACAGACCTCTTTACTTTACAGATTACTTTGATTTAGCCTTAAGGGCTCTTACACACGGCCGTTCCGACCTGCCCTCCCCTGCGTTCCGTTTGTTGGCGTTCAGCCGCAGGGGAGCGCAGGAATATACGCAAGTAATGATTTGAAATGGGGCTGTACTCACTCAGGCGCGTGTAGGCGCCGAACGCAGGAAAAATGCAGCATGTTGCGTCTGAACCTGCGTTCGGCGCCTACACGCGCCTGAGTGAGTACAGCCCCATTTCAAATCATTACTTGCGTCTATTCCTGCGCTCCCCTGTGGCTGAACGCCAACAAACGGAACGCAGGGGAGCGCAGGTCGGAACGGCCGTGTGTAAGAGCCCTTAGAGTGCTTCCACAACCTCCAGATTTCGTATATATTACAGACCAACCTCATTTTCTGCTGGATAATTAGTGACGACCCCTAAGCTTAGCTTCTCAACAGCTGCTCAGAGCCCACTGAGCATGTGAGTGTCACAGACACTTTCCAAGATGGTGACCCAGTGTGACAAGTTTGAAGTCCTGGATCATTGCTGCTATTGACATTTGACAAGCTGAAACTTTAGGCTGGTGCAATAAGTTCAGTATATAAAATATGCCATTTTTAGCCCTAAGTTCTCCTTTAACTGGCAATTTGTATTTGTCTGGTCAATGCATCATCTCTGCTGTATTCCTCCATTTGCTTGTGACCTATATATCCCATGCTCCCCTGACAGCCTTGGCCTTGAGTGTTACAGTCCAGCAATAACAGACTGGTTTTGATCGGACATCTCTACATTGTGCACTGCTGTTTACAGTTCTGTAATGTATAAACATATGACAGAAATTATAGTCAGAGAATAATTCTTTTGTCCCAGAGGGAGGGAGAGGTTTAAACTTTCACTCTCCCTTTTCCTCCCTTTCCCTGGGGCTGGGTCATTATGTGTTTGTTACTTCTGTATCTCTTTCTGCTGTCGTTCCCAAGTACATTTATTTAGTTTGCCTAGTTATATATACTTTTAACACATACAGTAGATACAGTTGATAGATGTAAAAAGCGGGCCCTCTTTTAATTATGTATTGATCAGTAGTTGTATGTTAGATGTATACACACATCTAAGTACAGTCCTTTATAAAATTTGTGAAATGTGTAATAATAATAAAAATAATAATGATATATAGAAAGATAATAGAAGATAGTAAGCTATTTTTCTTCTGTATCCCTTTGTTTACTGTGAGACCCCCGTTTGTTATAAATTACTGTAAAGTGCTGTGTAACTTGCTGCCACTATATAAATAAGTGACAACGTTAATCATAGACATAGATATATAGGTAGGATATCACCAAAACAAAAGTGACAAAAATAACCCTATTACAAAACACAGTTGATGAGCCCCCATGTTTATTTATGGTCCTTATGCTGTAAGTTTATTAGAGTAGTTTAATATCCCTTATATTGCATAATTATTATAGTGCAGGTTAATATACTGATTTTTCATAATCATCTTGTTTGTGTGACTATATTTTGCATATGTAGTCAATTTAGTGTTCAACTTTACTGTGCTTTTAGTAACAAAAACACAACTTCTAGGTTTTCCATGGTAATATCATATATCGTTTATTATAGTGCACTTTCATATCTTTATTATACTATACTTTATTACAGTGCAGTTTAATATGCCTTATAAGAAATATTACAGTAATATGATTATTATAGTGCAGTTTAATATCCCTTATACCACAGGTTTATTGCAGTGCAGTTTAATATCCCTTATGTTGAGGTGTATTACAGTGCAGTATATTATCTATTATACTATAGGTTTAACAGGTTTAACGTCCCTTATACTTGAGCAAGACCTTCTCTGCCTCTTGTATTGATTATTGATGCAAGCTGTATGTTTATTGTATAAGTCCATTTATTGTACAGCATTGCAGAACATGTTGGAGCTTTACACACGTGTTAATATTAAAAATAATAATTAAAGTAATAATAAATAATGCCACGGGTTTATTATAATGCAGGATAATAGCCATTACGGTAAGTTTTTCACATTAAACTTACTTTCGTCACACGCTATATTTATCTGGTCCAGTTCTGAGGTCCAGTTCTCCCTGCATGTTTATTCTTTGTCCAAGGCTATACCATATTTCCCCACCTCTTTGGATTGTAAACATCATCCCGGTCCCTCATGCCTGGTCCTCCCCAATTCCCTGTCTGTACTCTCCTGACTTTTTCTATCTCCCTCTAGTGCCTGCCCTCCATGCCCTGTCTGTACTACCTCCCTCCCTTCTCCCTTTCCCACTCCCCTCCCTCTCCTAGTGTTTCTCTCTTGTAAACAGGCCTCTCCCACCTTGTGCTTAGCTGGGAATGTTCTGTTGGCTTCAGCAGCTCAACAACTTGGCCTGAAAAAGGCAGGGCTGATCATAACAAGCTTGACCCACAGAAAGACAGAGAGAGAGAGCGAGAGAGAATGAGACAAATTCTGAGAATAGTGGGAGGAAAGCTGAGAGCGAGGAGCTGAGAAGGAGAGTTAGTAGGGGAATTAGAGAAACTGTATGGGGAGAAAGGGGCCTGATATAGATAGATAGATAGATAGATAGATTTATAGATAGATAGATTTATAGATAGATAGATAGATAGATAGATAGATAGAGAGATAGAGAGATAATAGATAGATAGATAGATAGATAGATAGATAGATAGATAGATAGATAGATAATAGATAGATTTATAGATAGATTGATTGATAGATAGATAGATAGATAGATAGATAGATAGATAGATAGTAGATAGATAGATAATATATACATATATAGATGTTGATAGATAGATGGATAGATGGATAGATAGATAGATAGATAGATAGATAGATAGATAGATAATAGATACATTTATAGATAGATAGATAGATAGATAGATAGATAGATAGATAGATAGATAGATAATTGATAGATAGATAGATAGATAGATAGATAGATAGATGCATAATATATGCATATATAGATTTATTGATAGATAAATAAACAATAGATTATATAGATATTATAGATAAATAGATTTATAGATAGATAGATAGATAGTAGCTGGTAGATAAATAGAGATTAGATTTATAGATAGATAACATATATATATATATATATATAAATAGATAATAGATTATAGATATCTGGTAGATAGATAGATAGATAGATTGATAGACCCAATACATATGCTGGTGACATTGATAGATACTTATTTAATATTTACAAATAGATAATGGGCTGGTAATGAGACAGATGATGGACAAATAGGAAGACAGACATATAGCTGGAAAGCTGAGATTTTCAGTGGCTCTCTGCACTCTCTATATGTTCTGATGAACCTGTTCTGTGTGTCTCTGTATTTGTGAAATGATTCGAACAATAGGAAATTTGAAGCTTAGTTATTTCATTTACCTCTAGGCAAGTACATTCTAGGCAAGGAAATACAGCATTTACAGGGGAATGTAACTTGAGCTTCATACCATATCATGGAAATAAGGCACCTTTTGAGAAATAAGTTGATTATTTCAGAAACAGTACAAAATATTTAGAAAGTTTCTTATTTTTTGAATCTTACATAAAATGTTAATTTCTGAGATATTTCCCCTTTACATGAATTTAAAAGACCAATATGACTGAAATTTCTAAGGGTCCTTTCCCCCCCCCAGCAGTTGTCTGTGTTCTGCTTAAGGTCAGGTATTCAACTTGCCTTGTTGTAGTACTTTCCTTGAATATCATGTGGGCAGCAATTACAATCTAATGAGGAAGTCTCAGCCTCGGCACTCCCTTGTAACATAACTAGCTTCACCTAGTAAGTGATATCACTGTTCTTCTTCTATGTAGTTAATACCGTCTGCCGTCTAGCTATTAATGTCACATTATTGCATGGGGGGGAGTTAGCTACCTGCAGTCAATGTTCCCTGTAATTCCTTCTCGGCTATGTGCGCCACAAAAAAATATTTTGTGGGCACATTGTGTGCACAGGTCAGAATAAATGCAAGATTTTGTGATTTTATACCACACCACAATTTATTGTGTGCGCTGGCCTCAAAAGTTGTATGTGTATGCATGAGGAAACATTGTCTGCAGTTCATTTATTCATTACTGATCTCCACATCACATCGGCATGGTTATGAAACTCCATGATGACTCCTCATATCCTTATATTATACAACAGAGTGTATATTTCCCATATATATGACTCCTCCGCTCATAGGGCAATGGCACCTGCAGGCCCAAACTGGCAATCTGTGGGTTCTGGCAGATGCCAGAAGCAGAGCCAGCATCATAAATCATGGGGCCCCTATATGACAAAAATTTGTGGGCCTCCTGGGCCACGTTCACCACCACAGGCCCAGCCCTAGACCCCACACACCCCCCACACCACACTAAAAAAGCCACACAAACATGGGCGCTAATGTCATTGGTTAATGACCCATTGATTATCAGGGGCCAGTCCACCCCTTACTAGTTAAAAATCAGTGGTCAGGGGAAACCCCCGCCCCCATACAAGTTAAAAAAAACATTGGTGGTTAGGGCATCCATAGAATATTTTTTTAAAAAAATTGGTGACCAGGGGCCTATAGAGGATTAAAATGATACATTGGTGGCCAGGGGTTTAGTAAAATAAAAAACACACATTGGTGTTCAGTGGAATTTACCCTAGGTTCTTCTTCCTTGTCCTTGGCAATGGCAGTTCTTTGGTTTTCTTCGGCTCCTTTAGTGGCTTCGGGTTTTTTCTTGGCTTCGGGATTTCAGCTTTGGCTCCTTCTGTGGCTTTGGGTCTTCGACACTTCAGGTTACATCCCTTTGAGTCTTCAGTACTTCGGGTCTTCGGCACCTCCGGTCAGGACTTCAGCGCTTTAGGATTCAGTGCTTTGGGTTCAGCTTGCATGCTGTTAAGGGGGGCCCAGCTAATTCAGCAGCACAGTTGGGCCCCCTTTAGGCTGCGGGCAGGTACGACTGTACCCCCTGTGACCCCCCTGATGGTGGCCTTGCTTAGCACTGTAGAGTGCCAGCTAATCACCAGCTAGGCAACCTGACAGGGAACTGCATCTTATATTTCAGTGTGGGAAAACAGGGCTTTTTAAAAAATGAAATATGACTCCTTAACTACAGGACTGTGTAGAGCTAAGCTCTTTGGTACCCTTCATGTGCTATTTTCTCAAAGGAGGTCTTCACCATGAACCAAAAGCACATATTAAAGCAATATTATTGCTGGGTATTGAAAACTCCTGCTTGCAGTTGGTGCATCTTAGCTGTTTGAAAATAATCAAATCAAGTATGTTTGAATCAAGTATTCACACACAGAAGAGATGTAAGTTACTATACTGTGAAGCAGTCTGATCCCATAGGACTAAGTAACACATAGAAATACCCCCTTAATACACAGTCCCCCTCCCTTAAAAAACATTAACCCTTCCTTATCCACATATATACTAAAAAAAATCTATAAATAGCTAAACCCCCATGTAAAAAGTTTTATGATACTCTCACAAGAAAAGTGGTACAGTCCAACACCTCCCTCAGGAAAATGGGTATGGTCCAACACCCCGCAAGAAAAGTGGTATGGTCTGAAACTCCTCTCAAGAAAAGTGGTTCAGTCATACCATAGCACTTATTTGGGGAGTGGTGGAGTATACCACTTTTCTTAAGGTGGTTTGTAGGATAGTACCACTTTTCTTAAGGGACAACCGGTCCCCTCATGTACACCCCTGATGGCTACCCTGGCCAGTAGGGTTGCCACCTGGCCACCTGGCCTAGCCGGTAAAACACCTGCCAAGGCCGGGGCCGGTATTACAAATTTACCGGCAATGTAGCTGCCGGTAAATTTGTAATACCCTTAAAAAGACCCCGCCGTGGCCACGCCCCTTTATGGCATAACCCCGCCCCTTTGACACCACGTCACGCCCCTTTTTGTACCAGCCCCAACCAGCCGGAATTTTTTTGGGGAAAAGGTGGCAACCCTACTGGCCAGAGGGGCTGCTGTAAGATGCCATAGACTATTTATTGGACTGGTGAGGCTGTTTGGGCATCTGTGCACCTATAGTGCCAAAGCCTATTTTGAATCTCAGTCCAGACCTGGGCATATGAGGTGATTGTTGATACTCAGGCGTCCTGATTTTGTGGGCTACTTAAAGTGGACCTGTCATCCAGACACAAAAATCTGTATAATAAAAGTCCTTTTCAAATTAAACATGAAATCCAATTTCTATTTTTTATTAAAGTGTTCATAGCTGTTGTAAGCTCATTTAAAAATCTCAGCTGTCAATCAAATATTGTCTGCCCCTCCTCTATGCCAGTGGCATAGAGACGGGGCAGACAATTACTTTCACTTTCCATTCAGCACTTCCTAGATGTCACTGCTCTCCACACATTCCCCCAGTTCTCTTTACCATTTAATTGTGTAGCCAGGACATGGAGATGGACATCAGGTCCCCCATTCTGGTGCACAAACAAGATTCTGAGATGATGCAAGACTTGCCTTAATAACAGTGTCCACAAAATGGCTCCTGTCTGCTTGCTATAATTATGAATCTCCAGACTGAAGGAAACAAGATTCAAATAATTTATATAGTGTAATTAAAGTTCATTTTGGGTGACGGGTCCCCTTTAAAAACAGGCTTTCAAAACACACAAAAAGCTCCCCATATCCCTGCTACCGCCAGAAAGTAATAATAGGAAATAAAAGGAACCTGCAGGAAAGGTAGTGCAGTCTAGTTGTGTATATTTTGTGATACAGTTGCAAATATGGCTTTGTTTACCCAGGGAGAGAGATTGTGTGTCTTCCTTTTGATGTCATGTTTACATGTCATGTAACAATGTCACATCTAAGCAAACTCAGTGGAGCAAGAAAAAACTACACCACAATCACAATGCCTGCTGTTACAGATTGGGACTTCAAAAATCTGAAGACTTCACCTGCACATGGCAAGAATAACAGTGACAAAAAAGACTAGCTTCTACGTTGTGCTGCTTTCATGGAGAACTGCTACTGTAAAAGCGTCTATGCCACTATTTTAACCTATGACATTGCATACAATTAATATTTCCCATGTGTTGCTCAGTTTTATACAAATAAATACTTATTGCTGTTTAGGAATGAAAATTAGAGGACCAATGGTCAGTTTCCCTAAATTACATAATATTCCTCTCTCTAAACCAGAAATCATGGTTTTCAGTGCACTTCATATTAGTAAAGATGTTTATAAATAGAAACAACATACTGTAGCAATGCAGAAATTTCGAAAGCTAAGAAAAACAACAAGTAAAACTGCAAAAAGACTCCACCTAAAAACGTTTTTGTTTTTTTTTGCATAATAATGTATTTCTAAGCAACATTCCCAATACATGAGAATTTCAAAATAGTCTATGGTTTTAAAGTTATTTGTAAATATATTTGTCGTTTTTGTTTATCCCTTTCTGTTCTCTGGCTCTGTTTTTGAATCAATGTAGCAGAAGTAATTTTGCCTTCAGGGCTGGTTTCTACTACATTGTTTCAGGAGTCAGACCCAGTAATGCTAAGATTGGATATTGACAGGTTTTGCTTTCAAATGCAAATATATGTACTAATAACTTTAAAGCCACCGAGAACATAACTAAAATACAGATATTGGATCCGTTATCCGGAAACCTGTTATTCAGAAAGCGATGAATTACCGAAAGGCCATCTCCCATAGACTTTATTGTAATCAAATAATCCAAATTTTTCAAAATGATTTCCTTTTTTCTCTGTAATCATAAAACAGTACATTGTACTTGATCCAAACTAAAATATAATTAATTGGAACCAAAACCAGCCTATTGGGTTTATTTAATGTTTACATGATTTTCTAGTAGACTTAAGGTATGAAGATCCAAATTATGGAAAGATCCATTATTCCTGGAAAATTCCAGGTCCCAAGCATTCTGGATAACAGGTCCCATACCTGTATTTTGGAAAGCTGGTTTGAATGACATATTCTTACACTATTAAAAATAACTAACTGATTACACCTATCCTTATATCTGATTTTTGGTTGCTGGGTTTTTAAGGCCATAAATGCAGTAGTAGTTGTTTTTTGAAGGTGTGTGGCACTGTTATATATAGGTATTTGGATCTGACCAATGAAACAGTTATAGATCCAAATAAACATTTTCTCGAATTGAGCCTCCAGCCCTTCCTAATATGGATGTGCCCTATGCAGGTGCCTATCCACACTCTGCTTAATTCTGGCCCTGATTTTACTTCTTTATAATCCTGTTTGGCTTTTAAAAGCTTTATTGATCGATCAGCTGCTATTGCAGTGCTTGTTTATGCAGACATTGGCACATTTTCATAAGCTTCTGTCTGAATGCAGATGTCTAAACATGCACGACTTGGTCCCTGAACTGAACTTCTGGAGACTATTGTTAAAGCTTTTATTACCACTCTCATGTACAGTAGTATTTTATTATACAGAAAGAATGCTGCCCACATTGTCTATTTACCGGACTGGCTTCCACTGGGCAGGAACACTAAAGACTAACACCAAACAAGAAGGTTGATCAAGTGATTTCTTTTAATGTTAAAGTGTCTGGGCTGAATGAAGTGGAACTTGAGTTACAGTTTAGCTTTGAACAATTATGGTGACCTGCCAATCCCTAACTATCAGACTTTATTTATAAAGTGCCAGCCTATTAAGCAACTTTGTACAAGGCGGATGCAGAAATGCAGAAATAGACCAAAGGAGAGTGATAGGAAAGTAATACAGGTGAGATACAAGAGATACACATGTAAGGCAAGGTACAGGGGTACATTCATATCATGCTTGTCAGGTTTACTGCCTCCTAATGACTAGGTTGATTGCACTAGTTCAACATATGCCAGGTTTGGCACAACAAGGCCTGGTAAAATGCAGTTTTTCACTATTTGGTATTATAACGGTATATAAAGAAAATTTATACTGGTATACAGGTTATCTGGAAACCCATTATCCAGTAAACTCCGAATTACTGCAAGGTAATCTACCATAACTCCATTTTATCCAATTAATCCAAAAAAAAAATTGTAATTTTTTTTCTGTAATAATAAAACAGTACTTTGCACTTTACCCAAACTATTAATCCTTATTGGAAGCAAAACCAGCCTTTTGGGTTTATTTAATGTTTAAATGATTTTCTAGTAGACTTAAGGTATGACGATCCAAATTATGGAAAGATCTGTTATCCACAAAACCCCATGTCCTGAGCATCCTGGATAACAGATACCCATGCTCAGCGTCGGACTGGGCCCCAGCCCCCTCTCCCAATGTTCTGGCACCCAAATAAAAACTAATCGGTGCGCCGGTATCGCATGCGCTTTGGTGTTCGCGCATGCGCACCGGCGTTTGCATACACACCAGCGTGCGCAGAGACGTTCGCGCATGCCCAGAGTATAGTTACCCGGTGGGCCCCCCCATGTCCAGTCCGACCCTGCCCATGCTGTATTTAGAGACCTATTTAGTAACATTCGAACGTCTAGTTTTTTTTACAAATCAAATTTTTTTTGCTAAAAGTTACATTTTTTCTTATTTCTCTAAAATGCTAAATATTCGAGATTTATGAAGTGAAAAAAAAACACAAAAACTTGACAACAAAATTTAGGCAAGTATAAGCAGTCGAGGTCCCATAGAAGTTAATGGGAGCTGTGATAATTCTATTAGACCTCTTTTTTAGCCATACAGACTTTTAGAGGTTTTCACCTTTTTTCACTACTAATTGTCTTAGAGGTTTTAGTATTTATTAGCACATCATCCAGCGTTTTTTTCCCGTTCTTTTAATAAATTACAAGGAATTTGTGCTTTTAGAGAAAATTAGTTTATTTGTGGTTTCAAAAACCTCTCTATACAGTAAAACCCCCTGATTTTAAGTTTTCCCTCATTTTACATTGTTGTTTTGTGGTCCCACCTATATATTATGCATAATACATTTCCCTGATTTTATATTTTCCTAGATTTTACACCATTTTTTTCTGGTCCCCTGAAAAATGTAAAATTTAAAAGTAGGGCTATTTTCATTGCCCCCCCTTTCAAAAACAGGCAATAATTGTTCAGACAAACAAACCCCTCCTTCTCTAAGCACCAGCTTTGAGTAGCTCATTATCAGGGATTTCTCAGTGCACTGGTAATACTCCTAATTTCTTCAGGGCTGGAAGTGACAGGAAGTGCTAAAGTGAAAATGGCTAATTCTTGATTAGTGCCAGAACTAGCAGAAACCATGAATACTTTTTACAATAATAAGCAAGAAGCATATGTCCTATTCAGCACTGATCCTGGGGCTGCTGCCACCCTCCCTCACCTGATCCGTGCTTAAAAATCATCGTCGGAGCGTGTGAAAAGGGGGCAGTATCACTAGTGCATTGAGCACAATTGCGCTCTTTACACTAGCGGAGCCGAATTTCCGGTTTGAAACCAGGAAATTCGGCTCTTAAATTACAAGAGGCGACTTTTTGCCGCCCCTTGTAAGTGGGCGCTCGCTGCCGCCTGAGGCAAGGTTCTCACCTTGCCTCATGGCAGGAGCGGCCCTGGTCCTATTCATTGAGATCATGCTGAAAAGGGGTATGTACTGTCCCTTTAAAGCCTGTTTCAAATGTACCTACATTGACATTCAGCGCCGGATTTCGATGACGGGCGCCCCTAGGCTGCGCGGTCCGACCAGGCGGCCGCACGGTCCTAACGCACACCTCAGCTCCCCTTCCCAGCGCGCCGGCGAAAAAACGCTGGCGCAGCTGCTGTAATTGAATGGGGACGCACACGTCCCCATAATGCGGCTGGGCGGCATGCCGCCCCTATTTTTTTGCCGCCCTAGGCCCGGGCCTATGCGGCCTTGCCGCAAATCCAAGCCTGTTGACATTGTGAAAGAATGTGTGTATCGATTAGTATGTTTATGTGTGTATGTTTGTTTGCGTACAGGTCTCACTGGAAATGTGTACAAGCTAGTTTTCTTTTTACTAAACTTGTTACCTCTAATAGTGATGGGCAAATTTATTCGACAGGTGCGAATTTGCAGCGAATTTCCGCGTTTCGCCACCGAAAATTCTAGGCGCCCATTGACTTTAATGAGTGTCAGAATTGTCTTCAGTGTCAGAATTGTTGCTGCATCAAAAATATTTGGATGCCGGCGTCAAAATTTGCGTTTTGCAAATTTTTCGCCGTTTTGGGGAAAATTTGCACGTTTTTTGGCGAAGCGAAACAGGAGAAATTCGCCCATCACTAACCTCCTACACTTTGGCTTCTCTAACTCCCAATCCTGAGGCAGATATCATGTGTTGGGAGCATGCGGAATATGTTTTTTAGGTGAGGAGATCCTTCTCCTCAAAGAATGAAAACTCCAGTAACAAAGAGGTCTGGTTTGTTTTTTGTTTTTTTTAACAGGTGTTCTTTTTATTGATTTTGTTTTAACGGGGGGGGGGGTACGGAAGGTAAAAGGGGAGGAAGGGAAAAAAGGGGGTTTACAGGAGCAGTTATATCAACACATTCTTGTGCACATCTTGTTACATAGTACATTTCTACAATATGCTCATGGTAAGGTTAGCAGGTGAGTCTGCAGCCAGACACTCCATATCTTCTCAAACTTGTCAGGCTGTCCCCTGGCCTCGTAGGTCAACATAAAGGAAAACTATACCCCCCAAACAATGTAGGTCTCATATGTAAAACCCTACTTCATGTAAATAAACCATTTTCATAATAATATACTTTTTTTTAGTAGTATGTGCCATTGGGTAATCATAAATAGAAAAATGCCATTTTAAGAAATAAGGGCCGTCCCTTGGGATCATAGGATTCACGGTTCACACAAACAAACCATACGTTAGGTCACGAGCCAATTAACAGACAGAGTTCTGTCTTTTGCTTCCACACTTCTTCCTGTTAGAATTGTAGTATTTCTAGTCAGGTGATCTCTGAGGCAGCACACAGACCATCACAAAATGGTGGTTCAAGGCAAGAGATGCAAAAGGGCAATATTTACTTAGATAAATATTCCAGTTTGGTAAGATTCTTTAATATGCCACTTAATTTGATATAAACTGAATCTGTTGCTTAAGTATTCATTTTGGGAGTATACTTTCAATTTAATTAGCGGGAGCATCTTGTTAACATAGACAAACCAAGTTGCTTTTTTGGGGGGAATGGGGGCCATCCATTGCATTATTATTGTTTTTTGCATAGAAAAGTAGTGATCTCGTTAAGACTCTGGTGTTATTAGCAGGTATTATGTCATCCATTAGGCACAGTAGACATATTTCAAGAGCCTTCAGTGGGGGTAATGCCAGGATATTCACTATGTATGTGATGACCTTCTCCCAGTACCTAGATACGATAGGTCACGTCCATACCATATGCCAAAATGATCCATCCCTTTCTCCACACCTTTTACATGTGGGGGAGGGTATATTCCCCATTTTGGAGTTTGTTAGGGGAAGGTAAATAATCATCAAAAATTTGTACTGGATACGCCTGTCTTTTGAGCTAATCAGAAATTGGTAGAGTCTGTTGGTTGCCTCCTCCCACTGATCTTCACTCAGGTTGGGTATGTCTATCTGCCACTGTCTATAGACTGACTGGAATGGGGGGGGGAGTTGGTGGATTGTAGATGTGCATAAAGATGGGAGACCATTTCGGTAGGATCCTCTTTTGTTAATTGCGTCAGCAGCCCTGGCTCTCCCATCTCCAGCTTACATGACCCAAATTGAGCCATATAGATGTGCCTCAACTGTAGGTACCAGTACATGGGTAGATCTGGGGTTTCAATCTTATCCCTTAGCATGGCCATGTCTATAAACCTTAAGTTTAGTATTATGTCTCCCAGATATTAAGTATTTTTCAAGGTCGAGAACCAGATGGCCTCTGATTTGTAAAAGTGTGGCAGGTGGAAATTTCTCCAAAGAGGTAACCCTGGGTAAATGGTAAATTTACTTTTGGTTAGTTTCATGGTGGCTACCCAGGCGCATATGGGCCTGTCATGCAGGGAGGCTGTGGGGAGTAGTCTCTCGGTTTTCTAAAAAGATAGTTGCCCAGAGCTTCCAACGACCCCACCAACTGGGCTTGAAGAATCATGTTTAGGTCCTGCGATAGTCACCAGTTAATATATGGTTTGGTTTATTTTGACCTTCGTCTTTGTATGTAAATAGATGTGCTGTGCTAGGCCTTATTTTTTGGCCTTATTTTCCAACCATTGACCTTTTGGAATCCAATTTTGTCTGTTGTTTTAGCCATTTGGTCATAAAACTGGAAAATGGTTATATAAATGGCCACCTTAAGATAATGACCCAATTTAAGAACATTCATGCAGTTTGTTAATCCCCATAGGCTCCAAAAAGGTGAACCCCATTATGCCTCATTACTTTAAACCTCACAAACTAACTTTACTTGTATTACTGGGGTGTGTGCAAATGTGTGTGTGCACCACCTAAAATGACCCATTTAGGCCAATGCCCCTCTTCTACACAAACTTTTAGATTTAAATTTACCTAGTACAATATCATTGTCTTATAAAGCCAGTGAAATGAGCATAGCTTATAATTTAATTGCTAAGTGATAAAACATACCTTAATTAAGACAGAGAAAACAGTATCACAACATTTTCAATATGTGGCACCACAACATTCTTAGCATGCAAGTTACATAGTTGTTTGCCCACCCCGCAGTCAACTTTTCGTCATGCTGCTTACTCTTCCATGTAACAGAGAGATTAGATATACCTAGATATGTGCAGTTATCTTGGCACTGGGAGAAACGATCAGAAGAGTTGAGTCATATTATTTCTGTTAAGGTGGGATGAAGCAATCTGCTTTGGTGCAAAAAAAAAAAATGCATTTATATATATATATACAGTGGTGTGAAAAACTATTTGCCCCCTTCCTGATTTCTTATTCTTTTGCATGTTTGTCACACAAAATGTTTCTGATCATCAAACACATTTAACTATTAGTCAAAGATAACACAAGTAAACACAAAATGCAGTTTTTAAATGAGGGTTTTTATTATTTAGGGAGAAAAGAAATCCAAACCTGTGTGAAATAGTAATTGCCCCCTGAACCTAATAACTGGTTGGGCCACCCTTAGCAGCAATAACTGCAATCAAGCGTTTGCGATAACTTGCAACGAGTCTTTTACAGCGCTCTGGAGGAATTTTGGCCCACTCATCTTTGCAGAATTGTTGTAATTCAGCTTTATTTGAGGGTTTTCTAGCATGAACCGCCTTTTTAAGGTCATGCCACAACATCTCAATAGGATTCAGGTCAGGACTTTGACTAGGCCACTCCAAAGTCTTCATTTTGTTTTTCTTCAGCCATTCAGAGGTGGATTTGCTGGTGTGTTTTGGGTCATTGTCCTGCTGCAGCACCCAAGATCGCTTCAGCTTGAGTTGACGAACAGATGGCCGGACATTCTCCTTCAGGATTTTTTGGTAGACAGTAGAATTCATGGTTCCATCTATCACAGCAAGTCTTCCAGGTCCTGAAGCAGCAAAACAACCCCAGACCATCACACTACCACCACCATATTTTACTGTTGGTATGATGTTCTTTTTCTGAAATGCTGTGTTATTTTTACGCCAGATGTAACGGGACGCGCACCTTCCAAAAAGTTCAACTTTTGTCTCGTCTGTCCACAAGGTATTTTCCCAAAAGTCTTGGCAATCATTGAGATGTTTTTTAGCAAAATTGAGACGAGCCTTAATGTTCTTTTTGCTTAAAAGTGGTTTGCGCCTTGGAAATCTGCCATGCAGGCCGTTTTTGCCCAGTCTCTTTCTTATGGTGGAGTCGTGAACACTGACCTTAATTGAGGCAAGTGAGGCCTGCAGTTCTTTAGATGTTGTCCTGGGGTCTTTTGTGGCCTCTCGGATGAGTAGTCTCTGCGCTCTTGGGGTAATTTTGGTCGGCCGGCCACTCCTGGGAAGGTTCACCACTGTTCCATGTTTTTGCCATTTGTGGATAATGGCTCTCACTGTGGTTCGCTGGAGTCCCAAAGCTTTAGAAATGGCTTTATAACCTTTGAAATTGAACTCAGGTGTGATAAACCACAGTTAAGTTATTTTTTAACAAGGGGGGCAATCACTTTTTCACACAGGCCCATGTAGATTTGGAGTTTTTTTCTCCCTTAATAACGTAAACCTTCATTTAAAAACTGCATTTTGTGTTCAATTATGTTATCTTTGACTAATAGTTTAACGGTTTTTGATGAGCAGAAACATTTAAGTGTGACAAACATGCAAAAGAATAAGAAATTAGGAAGGGGGCAAATAGTTTTTCACACCACTGTATATATATATATATATTTTTTTCTCTCTTAAATGTTTGTCCATTCTATCCCTGTTTTCTTGCTTTATATTGCACTCGGGGTGCTGTGTCTTGGGTGACACCAGGCGTAAATACATCCCTGTATGCAGTTACACATGGATGTAAATTGTTTCCTTTTTCCTGTCTGATGCATGTTTCTACACACACAATAGGACAATCATCTAATATCATGGCTCCAAACTATTCTAACCAAACACCCTGTAACTGGGACACTTTTTCACATCTTGATTTGTAAAGAAATGAGGAGAGCACTCTGCAAGCAAATAATGCTATGGTTATCTTTTTATTGCTTGACTACTTGTACACGACATGTTTCGGGCCTATATGCCCTTTATCAAGTGTGGTTATCTTTTTATTGCTTGACTACTTGTACACGACATGTTTGGGCCTATATGCCCTTTATCAAGTGTAACACTTTTTCCTGAACCAAGCGGGCGGAGCGTTTTGGGATACCATACTTTCTGGATATCACTTTTTCACATCTCTAATGGTAACCATATGGTGAACAGTTTGGAAAATATTGGCCTTACTGCCCAACAATGCATACCTCCAAAATGTCCCGTTTTTCCCTGGACAGTCCTGGATTATTACTGAGATGTCCTGACTTTCAATATCAATATTGATATTTGATCTCCTGCACTGAACAGCCAAAAAAAGATACAAAGTTTCTAAAACTTAATTGGCTTTTGACAGAGCCCAGAATACGTGGCAAAGCAAAGAAACAATTGTAACCATTCAAGATAAGCAGGTCTCTTGGAAAAACTGTGACTTGCAGCTTAAAGGGCAATTGCACTTTCATTAGAAAAACTGTAATAACACATAAAAAACACAGAAATGTGTTCAAAATTTAATAACCTACCAAATTTTGTAAAATGAACACGGTAAGTAGAGATCGTGGCCACAAAAATGGGCATGGTCAAAGCATCTTTTTGTCCCTCTTTCTGTTTCCAAAATGTTGGGAGGTATGCCCAACAATGGACCTTTTGAAATTGAAATCAGTCTGTTGGGTTAGCCATTTGGTCAAAAAACTAGAAAGTTGTTATCTAAATGGCCTCCTCAACACTTGGACACAATTCAAGAGCATTTATGCAGTCTGTTAAGCCCCATAGTTTCTAAGAAGGTGAGCCCCATTGCACACCATTACTTTAAACCTTGCAAACTAACTTTACTTGTATACAAGTATAGTTAAACATTTCCACACAAACTTTTATGAGATCCAGATACAGCTAGTACAGTCTCATTGGCTAATAAAGCCAATTAAATGAGCATAGTTTATAATCTAATGGTTGATTGATATAGTATAGCTCAATAAAGACAGAAACAACAGAATCCCAGCGTTTTCAAAATAATTGTTAACATTGTTAAGCATGCAAGTTATTTAGTTGTTTTGCCCATAACGCAGTCAACTATCCCCCATGCCGCTCACTCTTCCATGCAACAAAGAGATTAGATATACTAAGTTATGTGCATTCATCTTGGCACTGGCACTGGGGAAAGACAGCTCTGACAGGCAGGATGCATTGCTTTGTTTGAGGATTTTTATCCTCTCACATAGATTTATGACCATTCTTGTCACAGCAACCACAAAAACACTGGATAAGAATTGTTTACTGCAGGGGTATGTAGTTGAAGTTGCACATCCAGCTTTGATTATTTTTTAGCACATGTCTTGATTTCATGCTGGCTCTTAGAAATTTCCAGTGGAATATGTGTTATGCAGACTTCAGGCAGGAAGGGATTAAAGTAATATTGATTAAGTGGGAAGGGCAGCATGCACCAATGTGTATATCTCTTGATCACAAATACCACAATGCATATTGTCTTTGATCTTTATTTACTATATAAGTCACTTTGCTCCATCACAACATCCTCATATGCTTTAGTGTTTTGGACTGTTTGGGTAGAACCCCCAATGTATGACATCCCATTCTCAGGAAGAAGGGGCTTCAAAAAGAAATGTTGATATACTACATGGGGCAAATTTACTAAAGAGCAAAGTGGGCTTTTCTAGTGAAAACTTGACAAAATTCGCAGGGACATTGCCAATTTACTTAAAGGCGAAGATAACAATTCGCTAGCGAAAAAGCTCAGGGCTAGAGAATTTTCGCTCAGGAGAATAATCGTTAATCTTCAAATTTATCAAAGTGTGAACTTTTCAATACTTTACCCTTTGCTTCGAAATTTAAAATTGAATGGATGTCTTTACGTATATGTTGCAGCAAATACATTACAATTCCACTGTTAATTAAACATGTCAAGGGAAACTTTATAAAGACAATAGAGTAGTTATAATGCCCTACACATGAGCCCACTGTATAGTTAATGTCCATATGTTAGAAACTGTATGGGGGAAAGGGTTACACAAAAAAAGATTTTTTAGGACTTTGGCAGCCTATCACTCTGAAAAAAGGAAAAGAGGCCATGTTTTTTGGACTTTGATGCATTTTCCGCTCATAGAATATAATGTAAGTGACAGAAGATTGAGGAAAATCTAGCTACTTTAATGCACTTAACCTGGTCTGAGGTGAAAAAGGCAACTCTGTTGAAAGAGGTAACGTTCAGTAAAGCCCGCATTTTAGTGAATTTGCGGAGTACCGTCCGCTCGTCAGAGCAAAAAGTCGCCTGGCAATAGAGTGCGAATGACTGCTAGCGCCAGTCTCTTTTGCTAGCGAATTGGCGCCTGCACCCATTAGTAAATTGCGCTTTCCCAACGGGTGGCAACACTGGCAAAAAGTCGCTAGCATTAGCCACTTCGCCCTTTAGTAAATCTGCCCCTATAAGCGTTTTGTCACCACTTTTTTTATGGTAAAAATATTTGCAGTGAAATTTTGCTGCAGTTTCATGAAAAACCAAATGCTGAAGGAGAAATATGCAGGCTTTTACCACAAATCCATGCCTGGATAAAAATTTAGCTCATTACTACTTGTTTCCTATAATGATATTGGGTAAATACCATAGAATTTGCTTTAATAAAGGAGAGGATTTTGAGAATGGATGGTGAGCCATCACGAGCAGAAAATTATCATCTAAATGTTGCATAATTATTTGGGTGACAGATGTCCTGTTATGACATTCCCAAACACATGACATTATTATTGGCTTCACCACAGCACAGCTTGCTTACTTCAGCTCTTGGCTTTATCACTATAAGACATCAAACTTAAAAAGTCACAATTTTAGCAAAGAAAGTAACCGATGTGTGCAAGATTTATCCTTATTTGCTGTGTATTTCCAGTGTGAGTGTGGGGCCCGGCCCCTAAGTCCAAATATTAATACAGTTAGCAGAGCCACATTGTTAGCCGCATTGTTAGCCACTAATGATTTGAGTCACAATACTGCTCCACTGGCTGCAGTGGCACTTTGACTGATTAGAAGGGACCCCCACAAGATCTGCTGCCCTTATTTATGCCATTTTCGACTGATAAGGTCAAGTCAAAACCAAGTGGTGAATTACCATAGGGTTCCTAGGGGAGAGTCGATTTCACAATTGTACAAATAAATTATTTTTGGCAAGAAATGTCCTATTTTATAAGAGAAATATGTTCGTTCTATAGTCCTTTAGAGAGCCATGAATCACATTTTGCCCCTGTTTACCTCCCTGTGTAATGACTGGACCCATTGTATTCTACACTTACTACGCTTATTTGTTATATTTTGTTTGTAAACGTTTGCCTTTGTGCCCTATTCAGCTTGAATGGCTGTCCCCATGTATACAGAGCAGCTAAATTACTTAAATTGTAGTAGTGTTTCTGAGGCAAAAACACATTTGTTGGGTGGGGCCGTGATGCCAGTGGGCAGGGCCATGATGTAGATGGGAGTGGCTGTGACATCAGGGTGGGGCTATGATGCAGCGATCGGCGATTGGCCGATCGCAGTGTCAATCAAGGGAATCCTGACCGGATTTCCTTATTAGGAAAACCAGGCAGGAAGTTTTTACTCAGGCAGCCCTACAAAATACCGGGTCAAAATCGGACAGGTATAAACCCTAGCGAGGTTACAGTACATAGCATTTAAATACATATAGAGCATTAATTTTTTGGTATTAATGGTCCTTTAATTTTCAAACAGGGCAAGGCAGCACAACCTCAACTTGATTTACTGAAGAGAAGGTTTGCAGGACAGTTTCATTCACAGTTTGTGGTATTGACTTTCCAATAAGACCCCTGATAATCATTTAAGGGTAGAATAGCATAGAGCAGGGGGCAGGTGGCAGAGCAAGGAGTCCATGCTGAAACACATCCGACTGCCCAAAGTACTTTTAATCCACCCTTGCAGAAACCTGACTGCCACACATTACTCCTTAGAGAAGAACTAAATAAAGAGGGGGACAAGATGCCAACTAAAACAAGAGTGCACAAGTCAGCCAAGGTCATTTTAATAAATGGATAAAAGGGACATTTGCTCAGGGCCCATTAGAACTGGGGAATCACTATCACTTAATGGCTAAATTTTGCTTAATGACTTAAAAGAAATGGGGAATATTGGATATGGATTTTTAGTCGTTTGGGGGAAGTATCTTCCTGTATACCTCTTTCTCAGCAACAAAATCAGAGGGTTTAGTGGGCCAAGACACAACTCCGTTCATCTGTGTATTACATTTGTAGTTTGGCTCTTGTTGCTTTGTCCTTTAGTGCATGTATTGTTTGCTGTCACAAAAGGCTAACAGCAATTAGACCATAATCTTTCAGAGGCAGGGAATTTATATGAAATGACAATAAATGACAATAAATAGCATTGTATTTTTTTATGGCAACCAGAAATACTTTAAAGAGATGCAAAGCCGTTAATGAGCTTTGGTCATACTTCAATTTTCTAGGGCTGGAAGTCATACCAGTGACATACCAGAGTTGTTTGGTACACCTACCCACACTACCTGGTTGCTATATATATATATATATATATATATATAGCATCCCCGAAGTATCCATCATAGTTAACAATTCCACTATCACCCCCTCTCCCCAGGCCCGGTGCCTTGGGGTTATCCTAGATTCTGCCCTGTCATTCACTCCTCATATCCAGTCACTTATTAAATCTTGTCACTTCCACCTAAGGAACATATCCAAAATACGATCATTTATCACCCAAGACGCTGCCAAAATTCTTATTCACTCTCTCATCATATCGCGTCTAGACTACTGTAACTCTCTTTTAATTGGCCTCCCCCTCCAGAGACTGTCACCTCTCCAGTCCATAATGAACACTGCTGCGAGGCTCATACACCTCAGCAACCGCTCCTCCTCTGCCTCGCCATTCTGTCAATCCCTGCACTGGCTTCCGTTACCTTTCAGAATCAAATTCAAATTAATGACACTGACTTTCAAAGCACTTCATAACTCTGCCCCACCCTACATCTCTAAACTCATCTCTATATACTCACCCACTCGCTTACTACGCTCCTCTACTGACCTGCTACTCAACTCTTCTCTCATTACCTCCTCACATGCTCGCATTCAAGACTTTGCAAGGGCTGCACCCCTCCTCTGGAACGCTCTCCCACGGTCTGTCCGACTTTCTCCCAACCTTTCTACTTTCAAGAAATCTCTGAAAACGCACTTCTTTCGAGAAGCCTACCCTCACTCTGCTTAACTACCAAACGCAATACCACATTTCTCACCCACTTAATTCGATCTTGCCCACTCCCACACCTTGTGTATTACTCCCTTCCCTTTAGACTGTATGCCTATGCATAGGGCCTTCCTCACCTTTTTGTACCTGTATTGATTGTGATGTTTGTTACTCCATATATTCTATGTATGTAATTCATGTGATGTAGTTGTATAATCACATTTACTTTACAGTGCTACGCAATATGTTGGCGCTATATAAATACATGTTAATAATAAAATAAAATAATAATATATATATTCGCAGCAAAAATATTTCCTTCCTGAATGCTGTTGTGTAAACGTATATATATGCAAGAATGGCCTATTCTCAATTCTCTCTGCTCCCTTTCTTTTCCTATCATGTTTAGCACCCCCTTCCTTCCTGGTGAAAACATTTTTATTTTCAAATAGCTCTCTCTCTCTATATATATATATAAAAAATAAAAATATGAAAACATTTTTATTTTCAAATAGCTCTCTCTCTCTCTCTCTCTCTCTCTCTCTCTCTCTCTCTCTCTCTATATATATATATATATAGAGAGAGAGAGAGAGAGCTATTTGAAAATAAAAATGTTTTCACCAGGAAGGAAGGGGGTGCTAAACATGATAGGAAAAGAAAGGGAGCAGAGAGAATTGAGAATAGGGCATTCTTGCATATATATACGTTTACACAACAGCATTCAGGAAGGAAATATTTTGCTGCGAAATAGGAAAAAGGAGAAGAAAGCTGTGGAATTTGGAACGTGACATTTGGTATCATGAGAAACAACATAAATGATGAAAGATGCCTAGGATGAATTAAAGTAAAAATGTGATTGGTTATCATGGGTTACTGCCCAGTGTTGATAAACGAGAACCATTGTCTTTGCAAAAGGTCTGTGGGGGTCAAGTTAGTTCTAGTTACCCTATTTTACTGATCAATCTTAAAATGGGAACTCAACAGAAAACCCCTTTTTGTCACATCAGCTTTAGTGTACAAAGCAGATACTGTTTGATAATGAAATATTTTCCATAGAAGAATACATATAGTAAACAAAAACACTCTATATACAGTATTGTGCTTATGTGTGGCATGACTGTGTATCGCACTCAAATAGGTTTGTAGCCACACCATTTTCTAAATAATATGAGTAGGCACTTGGATTGCAGGTATAGTGATGTTGTGTTTAATGCAATCTCTGAGTCCCACAGAAGCGCAACAGAATTTGCAGTCTCCTACACTTGCTATGAGTTTTTGGCTGCTGCTATCCTGTTTTCTACTACTAGTATATAGGTCCCTATAATGACAAGAGGTGCTGCAGTCGTTATTGCCGCTGGGTCAAGATCTGAAGGAACCCTATGGCCAAAAAGAATTGCTGTTCAATGTACATACGATCTTGGCAAATAATAGCAAGTTTTAATGGATTTAGGGCACTATTGGGGTAGGGTTCTGTGAGCAGTATTATTACTTCAGCAAGAAGCAGCCACAGAGAGATTGTCTAGAGTAATATTATAATGGTTAACTACATAGTAACAAGTTAGGTTAAAAAAAGACACGTCCATCAAGTTCAACCTTTTAACCTGCCTTACTGCCAGTTGATCCAGAGGAAGGCAAAATACCCATCTGAAGCCTCACCAAGTTGCCTCAGAGGGGGAAAAAATTCCATGCTGACTCCAAAATGGCAATCAGACTAGTCCCTGGATCAACTTTGAGCTATCTTCCATAACCCTGTATTCCCTCACTTACTAAAAAGCCATCCAACCCATTTTTAAAGTTAGTCTAATATATCAGCCTGCACAACTGATTCAGGGAGAGAATTCCACATCTTCACAGCTCTCACTGTAAAAAAATCCCTTCCTAATATTTAGCTGGAACCTCTTTTCTTCTAATCGGAATGGGTGACCTTGCGTTAGCTGGAAAGACCTACTGGTAAATAAACCATTAGAGAGATTATTATATGACCCCCTTATATATTTATACAGAATTATATTATCACCCCTTAAGCGCCTCTTCTCCAGCGTGAACATCCCCAATTTGGTCAGTCTTTCCTCATAGCTAAGATTTTCCATACCTTTCACCAGCTTAGTTGCCCTTCTCTGTACCCTTTCTAATACAATAATGTCCTGTTTGAGTGATGGAGACCAAAACTCTACGGCATATTCTAGATGGGGCCTTACAAGTGCTCTATACAGTGGAAGAATGACCGCTTCCTGCTGTAAATCAATGCCCCTTTTAATACAGATCAAAACTTTATTTGCCCTTGATGCTGCTGACTGGCATTGCTTGATACAGCCAAGTTTATCATCTACAAGGACTACAAAAATGGATTTGCCTAGTGCAGTCCCATTAAGGGTATACGTGGCTTGGATATTTTTACATCCCAGGTGCATGACTTTACATTTATCAACATTGAATCTCATTTGGCACTTCGCTGCCCAGTTTGCCATCTTGTCAAGATCGTGTTGCAAGGATGCCACATCCTGGATGGAATTAATTGGGCTGGATAGTTTTGTGTCATCTGCAAACACTCCCCTAAGTCATTAATGAACAAGTTAAATAAAAGTGGACCCAATACCGAGCCCAGAGGGACCCCACGAAGAACCTTACTCCAAGTAGAAAATGTACCATTAACAACCACCCTCTGTACCCGATCCTGTAACCAGTTTCCTATCCATGTGCAAACGACTTCATTAAGCCCAACAGACCTTAGTTTAGAAAGCAGTAGTTTGTGGGGCACGGTATCAAACGTTTTGGCAAAATCCAAATAGATCACATCTACTGCCCCTCTGTCCAGCATCTTACTTACATTATCATAAAAATCAATCAAATTTGTCTGACATGACCTATCCTTCATAAAGCCATGCTGATTGCTACTCATAATGCCATTCACTAGGGCAACATTTTATATGTGATTCCGTAGCAAGACTTCAAATAATTTGCCCACCACAGATGTCAAATTTACTGACCTATAATTGCCAGGCTGAGATCGTATTCCCTTTTTAAATATTGGGATGACATCAGCTTTTCTCCAATCCATATGTACCATACCAGATGAAAGCGAATTTGAGAAAATCAAAAATATGGGCCGGTCTAAAACCGAACTAAGCTCTCTTAGAACCCAGGGGGTGTTTGTCATCAGGCCCTGGTGCCTTGTTTACATTTTTAATTTTTATTAAAGCTTTATACTGTAAATCATATCCTGAGTCAGCCACGGACTAGATTGGGCTGAACCATCAGTGCAGCTATGAATTGAACATGGGATCTCAGACCCCTCTATTGTATTTCAGAAAAGAATTGATTTAGCACATTTGCCTTGTCTGTATCTGTTACAACCATACTGGTACCATTATCGTTTTACTATTAATTTACTTACAAAACTTTTTGGGATTAGTATTTGCCTCAGCCACAATGCACTCCTCATTACCTTTCTTTGTCTTCCCGATTGCTGATTTACAACATTTATTATAGTGTTTATATTCATTAAATGCAGCTTCTGACCCAATAGACTTGTAGTTTCTAATTGCCTTTCTCTTCTTTCCTGTTAACTTTTTTACTTCTATATTAAGCCACATAAGGTGATACAGTGGGGCAAATTCACTAAGATGCCAGGCGCAACTTCGCCGCACTTCGCCGCACTTCGCCAGGCGAAGTTTCGCCAGGGCTCCGCAAATTCACTAAAATCCGAAGTTGCGCACAGGGGTAGCGTAAGGTTGCGAAGTTGCGCTAGCGTTGATTCGCTATATAAAGCGAAGTTGCGCTAGCGAAGGCTAATTTGCATACGGCGCGAAATTCAAATTTCAATGGAGGAACACGTATCTGCACTACAAATGCCTAGAAAACCTTCAAATCAGCACATAAAAATTTTATTTTGCCCTACACATGTGCCCACTGTCTAGGTAAGTTGCCATGAGTCAGGAAATGTAGGGGGGAGGAAGGGGAGCCCCAAAAAAATTTCGATCTTTTTCAGCCTATCACCCATCATGTAGAAAACACGCCAGCGTTTTTTGGGACTTAGAAAAAAAATTGACTTTTTTTGAAACAATCCCTATCTACTTTATTGCGCTTCGCCAGGTCTGAGGTGGCGAAGGAAGTCTAGCGTAAAAGGTAGCGTTCACTACACTGCGCAAGTTAGTGAATTTGCGTATTTTCGTCGCTAGCGAAGATTCGCCTGGCGTTAGGTTGCGAAGTAACACTAGCGAAACTACGCCAGCGTTCGTTAGTGAATTTGCGCAGCAGCGAAAATGCCAAACGCTAGCGAACTAACGCTAGTGTTTAGCGCTTCGCGTCTTAGTGAATTTGCCCATTAGTGCTTCTACATTTACTCCTTAAGGGAATAAATTGAGAACAGTAGCGATTTAATATAGTTTTAAATGACAACCATTTCTGTTCTGTGTTTTTAACTGAAAACATAATGCCCCAATCTATGTTCTGAAGGGCAGCTCTCAAGGCACTAAAAGCTTTTCTGAAATTCGTGGTTTTTGTTGTCCCAGTGTAAATTTGTTTTTTGCACCAGACATTAAAAGACATCACTTTATGGTCACAATTACCCAGGGGTTCAATGACTTGCATATTTGCTACACATTTTGGGTCATTAGAGATCAATATATCCAGAATAGCATTTTTTCTGGTAGGCTCCTCAACAACTTGTGCCATTAAATTGTCATGCAACAAGTTTATAAACTTGTTCCCATTAACTGTCCTACCAGTACTGTTGGTTCAGTCAATATCTGGGTAATAAAATCCCCCATTATCATTACTTTCCCCAAACTAGCAGCCTTTTCTATTTGCATCAGGAGCTTAGCCTCCTCCTCCTCACTTACATTAGGGGGTCTATAGCATACGCCTACAAGTAATTTGCTGGACTATTTACAATTGGTGAAGAACTCTACCCATTAGACTGCCCACTCATTTTCTAACATCAACTCTTGTTTAAATCAGCTTTTAAATCCTGTCTAACAAACAGACATACTCCTCCTTTTCTATTGCCTCTATTCCTCGGAAATAAAGTATAGCCGCTGATATTAACTGCCCAGTCATGTTATATTTAGATTTTATATTTAGAAATACACAATATTGTTTTTATAATTTTGCAGGGATACTGTAATTGTATCTAGGGTTGCCACCTTTTTTGAAAAAAAAAACGGCCTTCCTATATTCTTGCTGTTTTTTCCTATTAATAACATTGGCATCAAGCATCATTACATACAGGCCGGTAAAATACTGGCCAGGTGGGAACCCTAATTGTAATAGGATGGATAGGGTAGAAAATTTCTCTGGCATAAAATTATTTTATACTTAAAATAATTTTTTTAAACTTTTATTGTCCGGCCCCAGTGCCAGATCTCCTGGTGTGACCCAGACCTAGAAATGCCTGCCCAACTTCAAACCAAGCTCCCCAAGGCTCTTCCCTGTCTAGCTGTAATCCTATGGCATACCTACCCTGGCCTGCTATATCATGGGGTACATATACAATGAGGTTTACAGCAAACCTGCATTTTACATGCTGTTGTGGGCTGGTACTTACTATGAGATAAGAGTATGCCAATTATAGCATTTATTTGCAGGCCCAGATTTGTGGCGAGGCCACATAGGCCCGGCCCTAGGGTGGCACATTTTTGAGGGCGGCATGCTGCCCAGCCGCTCTAAGGGGAGCACTGGGGACAGGCTGCTTCCCAGTGCTCCGGGGCATGCATGCTGGCGTCTTGCGCCTGCGTGCGGTAGTGCGGGTGGGCCTAAGGACGCCCACCCAGCAAATCTAGCGCTGTTTATTTGGTAAAGGTTTATGTGGCTCCCCAACACCTTCTACATTTACATATGGCTCATGGATACAAAAGGTTGGGGGCTTGTATGTTAAAACACAATATGCTGTTGATTAATCCACAATAGAATTGTTTCTGGGTATTTGGGAATATCCTACTACAGTATTTGTCCTCACAAAGGATGTGCTGCTGGCCTATTTTCTGATAATGACTTACAGATGTGCAGATTTTCATGGAGGTCAGAGTTCAACAGGACTGACCCTATAAGCACAGTCATGTATGATAGGGAAACAAACCAAATACAAGCTAATGATAATATACACTGATAGGGAAAGATACAAAACTTCATGTTATGCAATGACACTGTTTGCCTTGAAATAGCCCTGGTACTACCTGAGCACAAACCCTTTCCGCAAAGTAGATCAATCTTTATTCACCAGCATATTCATCAACACTCTATAGCAAAGTTTATTTATTGCTCTACTTATTTTCCATGAACTGCTCCAGTAATCTACATACCGTATGTTGGGGGGCAGAGCATATTATAATGACGTCACAGAAAGAATTCCAACAAGAAACAGAACAGTTTTTGAGTCATAAAAGTCTTCAACAGGGCATGCAGACAGCATGTTTTAGCCATTTACACTAGTAGATTCTTGGACTGTTTCAGTTTGTATATAGCCACCTTTAGAGAAATGTCTGGAAAAAAAATTATTTATGAATGCCCATATAATGTCCAGTAGTCCATCTATGTCCCACCACATTGTAAAAATGTGCCCAGCTGGTTTTTAGTGTGTGGGGAGGGGGCATCTACACAGACACTGATAGCGAGAGAGAAGAACCAGGCTGCCTTTGCCCCTCTGTGACCCCTCACTGTCCCTGTATATTCAGTTGTTGGGGCTGTCGACTGGTCTTTTCATCTGCTGGATGGCCACCAGTGCAGTATAAACAAAGGAGAAAAGCAGACAGAACACCAATCACTATAAAGGCAATACTGTTTGCTCTCTTTTGATTCTTTGTTTCTGGTTCAGACAAACCATAGAAGATACTTGGGTCTGATAAACTTTTACTTACAATATAATCAATTGGTATTTAAATTAAATATTGGTGCATTGCAGCAGCTGTCAATATAATAGACACACATACAATGTATTCAGGTCTACGGGTGAACTGGTCCAAGTCTGTGCTCTTCCCGATAGATCTGCCACCACAAGGGATGCCAGCTCAGATCCACGCCCTTAAGTGGGTATCCACGTTCAAATACCTGGGAATTTGGATTCATGCAGACCTTAACAAATGCATAGATCTAAATCTAAATCCCATTATCTCATTACTAGAAAACAAAACCGAGGCATGGCCCCGGCTCCCTTTGTCCCTCCCTCATTTAAAATGATCATGCTCCCAAAACTAATGGTATGTTTTCAGAGAAGCCCCGGTGACAATTCCTAACAAGTTCTTGACTCTGACTCTATACTGGAATAAAGAGCGAGCTAGAATCTCCCTTAGATCACTCCAACTCCCTACAGACCAAGGTGGACTGGCCGCCCCAAACAACTTGCTTTACTATACAATTAGTAAATGCCTGGAGATGGGCAGCACTCCAGGAGCCCCACGAAGCTACAACCCTAGAAGCCCAAATAGTTGGCTCATATGAGGAACTCAAAATCATGCTGTATAGGGGCACTAAATACACAAGCAAGACAACCCCGCTCATGAAAGCAACAGGGCATGCTTGGAAATTTGCCCAAACCCTTTCCCCCAGGACATGACAATATTGTTCATGATTCTCACCAATATGGTGTAATCCTAAACTCCCACACATGGCCGTACTCTGGGCCAAACATGGGATTAAATACATGTCGGACATAATAACGGAGGGTAAACAAATGGATTTCCCAGAACTCAAGCAAAAATTCTCCCTCCCTAATAACATGTTATTTCAATAATTTCAGCGTTGACACGCTACAAACTCCCAATTTGGTAGCTAAATCATCAACTTGGACCCAGCGAGGATTGAAACCTGGGCGCATAACCCTGGCTTAAAGAAAACTTTATCCCAATTTTATAATTGCTTGGCAGTGGCAGGTGGCCCCGTGCTACATAAGCTTCACAGCAAATGGCAAGGCGACATCCCAGGCATCACAGGGGAGATCTGGCAAGAGATATTGGAGACAGCAACCCAAGAACTAATATGCTCCAGACATAAACTGGCTCAATTAAAACTTCTACATCAAACCTATCTCACCCCAAACCGTCTACATAAGATAAACTCGGACATAAGCGAGAATTGTCCCAGATGTAAGGGGGGCCCTGCAATATGATATGGACGTGTCCTTTCGCCCATAGATTTTGGTCTGCGGTCACACAAGTGATTAGAGGTAGGCTAGACATACCAATTCCTCTGGACCCGACAATACTTTTACTCAACCAAGTTGAGGAGCTGTCCCCCATGAAAGCAGTACAAAACCTTCTATCCCTACTCTGCATGTATGCCAAAAAAAATAACAATCGCATAGAAATGGAATACTTAAAATTTTTGTTTGCTACAAATAAAAAATACAAACTCTTACCTTACCCCTCTCCCATTGCTACATTGGGTCATAACTTGGACTTTCTGCCATGGATTCTGGACGAAGGGATGTCGTCAGCTTTTGGGGTTCAGAACCTACAAATTAGGCATGTACTTTCGTCAGTCAATACCCCAGCGCTCATAGAAGGCAACAGATCAGACTGGGATAATAAAGACCATTGGAGATTTCTCCAAATACAACATCTGCTACGAAGTGATCCCGTGCTCCAGCAAGCTAAAATTCCCCTGACAGAGCTAGAATGTATCTATGATAGAAAAACAATTCAACCCCATTTGATCTCTATGCTCTATAAATTACTGATACAACACAAATATCCCAACTTACCTAATTACACCCGAATCTGGGAAGAGGAACTCCAAGTCAACCTGCAAGAAGAAGAATGGGAGAAAATCTTTAGACTGACAGCGAAATGCTCTATTAGCAACTCTTTTCAGGAAAACTGTTATAAAACGCTCTCATATTGGTATAGGACACCCATTAAGCTTTTCCAAATGCATCTATCCACTGATAACAAATGCTGGAGATGCCATATGGAACCTGGAAGTATCTCTCCTATTTGGTATTCTTGTGTAAAAATGCGAGGGTTCTGGGATGATGTTCAACACGCTTGTAGGGAGATCCTGAGCTGCCAAATCACCCTATCACCCCAACTTATACTGCTCTTCCATACTGATAACTCTGATTATGTTCTTCATCGCAGTCTATTGATTCAATTGTTATTAGCAGCTAAAATTCTAATACCTAGACATTGGAGAGATGTTTCTCCTCCTACTCCTGAAGAATGGATATCTAGTGTTAATGATATTTATATAATGGAAGAACTCACCGCTTCCCTTTCCGGGAAAACGGAAAAATTTATGGGCGTCCGGCAGCCATGGGTCTCCTTCCTCAATGTTCATAACCAACTGTGAATGTGTCTAGGATTACTTGTTATTTAACGCCTCCGCTTGATATGCCTTGCTTCTTTACCGTATGTATAACCATGAGATATTGAGCTACCTCTTGATTCAATATGCACTTACCTCTACTCACCTTTTCACTCTTCCTTCTTTTTCTTTTTCCGTGTCTCTTGTAGTCTTATGCCTTATTTCGTGTTTATTGAAGGATTATTGATACTCCTTGTATTTTTGCTTGTTTTCACTACTCAATAAAAGCTATCTGAAATACAAAAAAAAAAAAAAAAGAAATGGAATACTTCAGAAGGCCCAATGCAGGCACTATACAAACTAACATACATGAGCCCGGGCTGCCCACAGAAATTTGGCTAGGCCTAGAGGAAGAGGGCTGATATCTGTCCAAAAACACCTCAAATGTTGCACCTCCCACCTGCACCAGACACAAAGAAACCACACCCAGACACAACTCCCAGTGTTTCTAACAACGCAGCCCTAAGTAAGAAATGACACAAAAATATAGGTTGATTGTACTCAATGTTTATTTTATTGTTTGGTTTTGTTCAACTAAACATATATACAAAATGTAACAAGATAATTACAGAGAGTTATTGTATTTGAGAAATTTTCAATAAAAGAAATATAAAAAAAAAAAAATATTGGTGCATTGGGGGCCTCTCCTCTCCTGTGAGAAATCAGGCAAATGAAACTTTTGTGAAACCATATATACACCTCAATTGATTATCTGAAAATTAAATTTCAGCCACCTGGTGAAGCACAGTTGATCCAAATTATACAAATATCGAACCAACTGAATTTTTTTTCAGTTCCCCAATCAGCCAATACCAAAAAGGTCCTTTATGAACATTATAGAGGGAAGACGTAAAATAAATATAGTGAGGGCTGTATCTAACATTTGTCCCTGGGTCCGGCTGTAGGGGCCCACCCATGGGTAACTATATGTTAGACAGGTCTGGACTGGCAATCTGTAGATGTCAGAGGCCTGCTGTAAGATGCCATCCACAGTCACTATTTATTGTGCTGGTAAGAACTGAACTGTACTGCAAACTGGAAATGCCAGGGCCTATTTTGAATCCCAGGTAGGTGGGATGGTAGAAATCACAATAGAAATTCCCCCAACCTGGCCGCCGGATACTTGCTGTAAAATCTGGAGAAAAAGCTGATGGGCGGACGGATACCTGAAGGTCTTGTGATTTGATGTGATTTAGACAGAATAGTTTCAGTTTGTTCTGCAATGATGAAAGGCATTGTTGTTACTGTTAGTATTGCTTGGGACTGCTATGTAACAAAGGCAACAACATTGCTTTCCTGCACTGTGATTTAAATGCCTTATTTAAAGAATGATTGTCTTTAAAGGAGAAGTATAGTTTACCTAAAGAAACAGGCTAGACATGTTGTACATTATGTTTTGGGCTTCTGTACCAGCCCAAGGCAACCACAGGCATTTAGCAGGGAAGATCTCTGCCCATAAAAATGCCCAGTAACTCCCCATCTTATTTTCTGCTGCTGCTGTCACTTACTGAGTTTAGGGACCCACTCACAATATACGTACACATAGAATAGAAATGTCACAATATAAGGCCGATTAGTAATTAATACAGATAATTACTATATGGCAGCACAGAAACCAGTGCAACTAGCATCAGAATTTAATAGTCAGCCTTGTAGCATCAGTTTATATTACAGACCAACCTCATTTTCTGCTTGATAATAAGTGACAACCCCTTAGCTTAGCTTCTCAACAGCTACTCAGACCCTACTGAGCATGTGAGTGTCACAGACACTTTCCAAGATGGTGACTCCCTGTGACAAGTTTGAAGTCCTGGATCATTGCTGCTATTGAGAAGCTGAAATGTTATGCTGGTGCAACAAGTTCAGTATATAAAATATGGCATTTTTAGCCATATTCACTTTTAGGGTTTAGTTCTCTTTTAAGGCATGAGTATTAAATGTATGGCCCAAAATGCTGTTGGACTACAACTCACCAAATGCTGGCAGTTGTAGTCTGTCCTCTCCTGGCATTGAGCAACAATTAGTTTCTCCACACTGCATTTTCCACCCATTTGTACAGCTGAATGCAATATGAACTCTGCCACTTTATAAATAATTAAAAATAAGTAGGGGAATATCTGACAAAAGTGCATTGTCTGATTCTGGTTTCAGGGATTACAGCATAAAAGGCCTGCACAATGTTTACTGAGAGCTCAGCTTTCTTTTATATTTTGCCAAGGTACATCTGAACTGCAGAGCTTTTCAGCCCTCCATGGCTACTTATCAAAGACAAATGGCAGCCGTGGAGAAACCATGTATGTGGCTGTGATGGGAACAGGGCAGCATTTGGGATGTTTAGCAAATTAACAGCACAGTGTGAAATCAAAGCAGGAAACTGAAGTGACAGTAATGGGGGGGGGGGTTAGATAACATGGGGACCATATGGGGGAGGGTTTGGATACTACATCCAGCTCTCTGAGCTTATGTTTATAAACAAAAATTTTTAGTATATCACAAGAATGTGTTGTACCACAGGTCACAGTCCATTGTCTGCAGTAGTAATTGTAACAATATAATATAACAGGTCCCTTGGGAAAAGTTAAACTGATCAATGACGCAAAGATCTGATCGTACGAATCCTCGATTGGAGATCTCCGGTGGAGATCGGTTGTTTGGTCGATTGGACAGGTTAAAATTGGACAGCTGTCGGCTGCCGATAATATCTCTGCATGTATTGCCAATCGTACGATTTTCAGGGAGACTGTCACTAGCTTTGGTTGGACATAACTTTTGTTGTAAAACACAGAAATATGTTCGAAATTTCACAACCTGCCAAATTTTGTAAAATGAACATGATAATTACGGGGTTTGACCGCAAAAACGGGCATGGTCAAAAAAAATTTGCCCCTCTTTTTATTTCCATAATGTTGGGAGGTATGGTAGCACATAGGGAGCAATTAAGTGGGCTCACCCTTAGGGTGAAGGCACACGCTCGGATTTGGGGACATTACTGCCTCCCACAGGCTAGAATGTAAATCGCCAGCGGGATGGCATTTGGCGCGCCTCGTTTTCTGAAGTCGCCCAAAGTTTCCTTGTGAGGCGTGTGCCCTGATAATAAAAGCCAATTGGGTTAAGATTTGTAGTGACCATATATATTCTTGAAAGTCTGTGTATTTGGATACACACACATTATCCTTTCTGCACTTGACATAATGGGGTGTGGTAATATTTGCTAATAGAAGTTATCCTCTATTCCTATAAGTCTAACCCAATGCCAATGTAAGGTGAAATATGGGTGAAAAAAGGAATTTGTTGTCCAACAGCAAATACTGCTGGAACTCCAGCAATTATCAGGTATGGAGAATATAATCAAAACTTTTGCCTCTGTTGCTAAACTATGAGGCTGAAAGCCTAAAGCCGGCCATAGAAGCAAAGATCCGATCGTATGAATCGAGGATTCGTACGATTTTGGGACCGTGTGTGGAGAGTCCCAACATTTTTCATCCGGAGGAGATCGGTCGTTTAGTCGATCGGACAGGTTAAAAGATTTCTGTCAGCTGCTGATAATTTCTCTGCATGTATTGCCGATCAGACGAATTTCAGTGGGAGATTTTGTCGGACATAACTTTCGTACGATTGCTGTCAGGGGCAGAACATCGGCTGATCTGTTCTTTTCTACTTCATTTGATCGGAATGGTTAGTGGCAGGTCAAGAGATGGTGAAGTCCGAACGTACGATGATTTGTACAATCTTATCTTTGCGTCTATGGCCAGCTTAAGCCTCTTTAGGGCCGAAAGCACAGGAAAAATGGCCAAATCTGACTAACATTTCAGTTAAAAAAAGTATTTTTTAGTAATAGACACATTCCGGAAGCTAAAAGTTAAAGCAATTTTTATGTTTTCATAAATATATAGCCTTGTTATGGGGAAAGGCAGGCCCCAGAAATACCAGGGGTTTGATCCATATAAATGTTTGCTTTGATCTGTAGATTTTTTAATGGATAAAGAAAATTTCATTAGCCATTACTGGCTGACTTTCAAGTGTTCCCAACTGTAATTTACACACATTACTTTTGAAATGTAAATCCGATTATCAACTGAGATTCCCTCCCCCCCCATGGGTCAGTAAAAGACACATTCATGTCATCTTTTCCACATCAGCCAGAGAATCCTGAAGTATCATGCATCACATGAGACCTTGCTGCTATTGAATTTTAATTCCTGACTTTACACTTCTACAAAGAAGCTGTTGATATATTGCAGTGGAACAATAACGGTGGGAAAGTAGAACCTACCCTGGATTTTGTAGGAACTTGAATTCCCAGCACTAAGCGTGCAGAGCACAGAGGAATTTTGGAAGCTGCAGGTTAGATGCAGTGCCACAGGTTGTCACTCCCTAAAGTAAACATTTCTTCCTATAACATGCATTCCTATGACACACATTCCTATAGCATACCTTCCAACAGCACACATTACTATAGCACACATTTCACTGTATTCCTCTGCAGTAGTTGGTGATCTCAGATCCTGGGCAGTACTGAAGTCTTGGGCTGCTGTGCAGTATTTAAAACCCCCTACTTCATGACTTTTTTAACCACATTATCATAAGTGACTAATGCCATGAATGTGGTTAGGAAGTTCATCTTGGAAACTCCTGCCCTACATACCCTATGTTTTTCAGCATGCCAAACGATATAAAAATTCACAACATTTTAGAACTTACTAATCATTCTATGAATATGGTACCAAAAATGCATTTGTATTGGAGATCTCACTGCCTTTGTGTATTCTGGCAGGAGAAGTTCCAGCTGCATGTCTGGCTCTTTATAAATGAGCCCAAGCTGTGAGGCTGTTGGAAACAACATCAAAGGGACAGGGAGCAATATGTTCTCACGAGCCACTGGTGAGGGATCACTATCTCAACTGTATAGGTTTAGCACAGGCACAATCAAAGCTTTAACTTCAGCTGTATCGGGTCATTTCATGGAAAAGTTGGACAGAACTGAATAGAGCATCAAAGTGTAGATGACTAAAACCATGAATTGCTCTTATGTATATATGGTATATCTATATCTACTGTATTTTGCTCTACTACATTATCCATCCTTACCCTTCCTGCTTACATCTGCAGCACTATGTGGCTCCTACATGTGCCCCCTTAAAGAAGAACTAAATCCTAAGAATTAATGTGGATTAATTAATTAATTAATTAATTAATTAATGTGGCTATAAATGCCATATTTTATACTATCTCAACTGTATAGGTTTAGCACAGGCACAATCAAAGCTTTAACTACAGCTGTATCAGGTCATTTCATGGAAAAGTTGGACAGAACTGAATAGAGCATCTGCAGCACTATGTGGCTCCTACATGTGCCCCCTTAAAGAAGAACTAAATCCTAAGAATTAATGTGGCTATAAATGCCATATTTTATATACTGAACTTATTACAACAGCCTAAACATTCATCTTCTCAATAGCAGCAATGATCCAGGACTTTAAACTTGTCACGATCTTGGAAAGTGTCTGTGACACTCACATGCTCAGGGGGTTCTGAGCAGCTGTTGAGAAGCTAAGCTTAGGGGTTGTTTCAAATTATCAAGCAGAAAATGAGGTTGGTCTGTAATAAAAGCTGATGCTACAGGGCTGATTATTAAATTCTGATGCTAATTGCACTGGTTTCTGTGCTGACATGTAGTAATTATCTATATTAATTACTAGTCAGCCTTATATTGTGACATTTATATGATATATATGCGCATCGGCCCCTAAGCTCAGTAAGTGATAGCAGCACATGTGCAGTAAATCAGCAGAAAAGATGATGGGGAGCTAATGGGGCATCTTTGGAGACACAGATCTTTACTGCTAAAGGGCTTGGGTTTCCTTGGGCTAGTACAGAAGCCCATAGCATAATGTACAACATTTCTAGCTTACTTCTTTTTAACGGTAGATTTTTATTTACATTAACAAAAAGACAAAATAGACAAATCATTAAACTCAAAATAATTATCAGTAAGGAGTATGTAGTTTCTAAGTCACACATACAAGCAATTAAGCAATTTGTCTGACTCTGTATGTACCTTTTGTTTTGTGGAGTATCAAGTCACATGCCTCTTCTTCCCCATAGTGGGAAATGCTAATGGAGTGTTTCGCGTTGGGACTAGATGTGCCCTATTTTAAATAATGATTCCATATTTAATCTGGTCTTTTAGCCTACTTCTTTAGTTAGGCTTTAGTTGTCCTTTAAGAACAGCTCCTGGTATATGTACATAAGTAAAACAGAAATATTTAAACAAATCTTTACAACTAAGCTGCAGATTGTATGGCATTTCCAAATACCTCCACCTGTCTCCAGTGGTTATAGTGACTAACATCAGATAGCCTACCACAAAGGCTCTACTAATTGTACAAATAACATGATGTCCTCAGTTCACTTTTAGGATATTTCTAAATGTTTTATAACCTATTCGCTTGATATGCCACAAAATGTTTTATTCACAACATTCTCATATTCTATCCTGGCTTTCCCTCCGTACTAAATCTAATACTGTAAATGTTACAGTCAGACACATTAATTTCACCAACAGAATTTAATCTGTATGAATCGCTAATCTTATTCCAAAATACTCTTCTATTTGCCATCTGCAATCCACCAATTAACTTGTGCTATATATGACTTTCCTTAGATTTTCTCATTCAATAGGGCTCATTTTCTTATACAGGGCAAATTTGCACCAGGTAACCCACAGCAACCAATCAAAGATTACATTTGTTCAGATAGCTACAAAATAAATCATGAATGTTAAAATTTGATTGGTTGCCATGGGTTAATGGACAAGTACAAATTTGCCCACCCCTTTCAGCATAGCACGTGTGGAATTCTCTGCCTCACTCATTTAGATTCTTTCCAAGCTTCTGGGAACTGAACCACTACCAGACACAAATCTATGTTTTAAATTCCTGCCGCCTCCTCCTCGAAAATGGGTTTGCTTATCATTTCCAGTATACCTGTTTATAAATTGCCTTGCAGAATAATATTCTTTATAATAATATGAGATCTAACTGTCAGGGTTCTATGTACCACTTTGATTGCAAGCTCTTCAGGGCAGGATTTTCCTTGCTTCTGTCTCTCTTACCACTGTAATTTATATTAATTTATTACAGCGCTTGTCCTCACTGGGTGTAATTCTATTTACAGCATTGTAAATTGTACAGTGCCCTAGTAGAGCTATATAAATAGTTATACATTCATATTTACACCAAGTTAAGTTTCCAAGTCTATCTCAGGTTTTCCCTCAGTTGTACAGAGACAAACGTGTTTTGTTTGGATATAAATAACTATTCATGTGGTTGGCAACTGTGAGTCTCCTGGCTGTGTGAATCATTCTGTGCAGTAAGAACACAATTAAGATGCAAAAAGAAATGATATTTATATCCAAAACTTTTAAGGATAGTGATCATATATTGAAGAAGGGGCAGTGTTAATATTCATTTGCAAAACATGTCACCACAGTTCTGTGCTTGTATAGTTCTAGTAGCTGAGCTCATATCTGTATCTGCTTTGAGAATGGGGTTTTTGTTGATGGCCTTATTGAAATTGGTCCTTTCATGCATTGGTCTTTTGGGGTGCCCCAAACTGGGGAGCCACATTCAAATGTAAAACTTATTAGGGAACAACACAAGAATTAAAATATTTCTGGGGGAAGGGGGTGCCAGAAAGGGTTGTGATTTGCTATTTGGTAGCCCCTATGTGGACTGACAGCCTGCAGGAGAGTCTGTATTGTAGTGCGCATGGTCAAAAACTTGACTCCAAGCCAGGATTTGAAAAATAAGCACCTACTTTTGGCCACTGGGAACAACATCCCAGTGGTTGGCGAGCAACATGCTGCTTGTGAGCCACTGGTTGGAGATCAATGGTGCAGACCAACCTTTTTTGCCTTTTTTTCAAATGTGAAAAGAGTCGGAGAGCAACAGAAGCATTAAAAAAGTCCTTGGGGATGTTAAATAAGGGCTGTGATTGGCTATCTATGTGGGCTGGCTGCTTACAGGAGGCTTTTTGGCAGTACAACTGGTTTTTACGCAATCAAAATTTGTCTCCAAGCCAGGAATTCAAAAATTAGCACCTGCTTTGAGGCCACTGGGAACAACAGCCAAGGGGTTAGTGAGCAAGATGTTGCCCATGAGCCACTGGTAAGGGATCACAGGTGTAGACAGAGCAATTGCCTTGGGTCCTGCACATTGTGTGGCTCAGCATAACAGCAGTTCTATTGTCATTGTAGCATTGTCCAGTTACTGGAGCTTTTTTGGGCCTCCAACCCATACTTTAAGAATCCTTAATATATATATACAATTGTAAACATTCCCTTAAAGGACAAGGAAAGTTAAACTAAAGAAGTAGCTAAGAAATGTTGTACATTATGTTTTAGGCTTCTGTACCAGCCCCAGGCAAAGACAGCCCTTTAGTAGTAAAAATCTGTGCCTCCAAAGATGCCCCAGTAGCTCCCCATCTTCTTTTCTGCTGATTCACTGCACATGCTCTGTACTGCTGTCACTTACTGAGCTTAGGGACCAAGTCAAAATACATGGAAAGATCAAAATATCAAAATACTCAAAATATACAGTACACATAGAATATAAATGTCACAGTATAAGGCAGATTAGTAATTAATACAGATAATTAGTACATGGCAGCACAGAAACCAGTGCAATTAGCTTCATAATTTAATGACCAGTCCTATAGCATCAGCTTATATTACACGCCAAACTCATTTCCTGCTTGATAATTAGTGACGACCCCTAAGCTTAGCTTCTCAACAGCTGCTCAGAGCCCACTGAGGATGTGAGTGTCAATGACACTTTCCAAGATGGTGACCCCCTGTGACAAGTTTGAAGTCCTGGATCATTGTTGCTATTGAGAAGCTTTAGGCTGGTGCAATAAGTTCAGTATATAAAATGTGGCAGTTTTAGCCCTATTCATTTTAAGGGTTTAGTTCTCCTTTAACCAAGTAGATGCAACTATGCCATTAGACGGCTGGAAATGTTTTGCCAGGAAAACAGGCAGAGTTTCTAGTTCTACCAATATGATCCATCATCTGGGACTTTTATTTTGACTTTGAGACCCTTGTAGAAAAGCCTTCAAGCATGTGGGATATGTTAACCATGGATCAATGCAAGATTGAGTAGGAGTCTAGATCAGAGATATACCTTAAGGAGGGGGCTTTGAAAATCAGAGGAGAAGAATTCTGTGACTTTATTCTAAACATTTGGGTGGCAGCCACGAGTGTGATTTCAGCAGACTTTGTCTGAGACAAAACACACCCTAAACCTGTGTTTTAAATTAAGACAGTTATGGTGAAATACAGACTTAAGCTGGCCATAGATGTAAAGATTTTTAAAAGATCCAATCATTATTGTGAGACCACGAATATTTCGAAACAATCGTTTAAATGTACGATGTGTCCATCAACTAAAAAGACCATTTCAGGCGATATTGCCAGCAAAACTGAAGAGTAGCTGCCTGCTTGTTCCTGCAGACATAGATAGATTGCACTGGGATCAATAAAGATGTTTTAACCTGGGCAATCAATTTTCTGACAGATGTTGGACGAAAAATCGTAAGATGTACGATTGTTCGAATCCCACTAATCGTACAATAATTTCAAAGGATTGGTCAGACTTCGCTAAAATTGGTCTTTCGTAAAGAAAATCTTTGCATCTATGGGGACCTTAAGGCTAATGTCTCAGGCAATGCTGATAAAGCTGCCCATCGCTATTACCAGTGCATACTGAACTAAAGTTCTTAGCATTCACAGAAAGCCATTGAGATGATAATGATGGTGGCAAGTAAAGCCCACAAAGATGGGGGGTCTCCGAGTTTGCTATATCTAGTAGTTTAAACAATTGAGAAATAGAAACATAGCCCTGCAATATCTGACTCTCTGATGATTCCCTGAAGCCGTCTTCTTTCATGCAAAGCAAGGGAACATTACCCTTTCACAAAACACCATTTCTTTCTCTCCCCAAGATCACATTACATGTTATTTTTCAGCCAATTTGTACACAATATTCTCAAGTTCCCAGTTCAGTCTTTCCTTCTGCAACCACTCCTTTGCAGAAACCATGTCCCAAACATGAAACTCTTGTTGTAACTGTGAAACCAAAATGGTTGCTCGGCACTGCTGTAGATCTCAATGGAATCTGAAGCAGGCAAGGGGCAAGCAGAGTTTGAGCTTGTTCTACAATGGCTTTGTTCCAATGCTACATGAGAAATATATCGCCAAAGTAAAAACAGAGCGGCCGAGCCAAATACCTGAAGATATTATGTATTCCACAACACACATGATTATCCCAAGTGTGTAGCTTGTTTTGCAATTCAGTCAGAAGCAACAGCAATGGCATCTCTGTTATTTCTGCTCTTGAATCTTGGGCTCAAATATTTGCAGCAGCGTGAATTAGCTCTCAATAACATTCTTCATGAGTGTGAATAGGCTCTTTCTTCTGATTATTTTTCTTCTTCAAAACTGCTATATCCATAAATACCCAATCCATGATTTTTCTTTTGGTTTGATAAAGGAAACACATACACCAACACTAAATATATTTAAATATTAAAATTATAGTGACTTTTTCTTGTGTGGCCTTGCTCTGAAAACTACCCCGAGGTAGTTTTAATCACCAGGCAGCCATAGACGTGCAGATTTACCTTCACATCGGACGAACAATCGTTCGGTGTCATCTCTCGACCTGCCACTAACCATTCAGATCAAATAAAGTAGTAAAAGAACAGATCAGATGATGTTCTGCCCCTGACAGCAATCGTACAAAATATAGGTCAGACAATATCTGGTGACAGTCTCCCACTGATATTGTCAGATTGGCAATACATGCAGAGATATTATCGGTAGACGACAGACATTTTTTTAACCTGTTCGATCGTCCTGAAAAATGTTGGGATACTCCACACAAGGCCAGAAAATTGTACGAATCAAAGATTCGTATGATCACATCTTTGCGTCTATGACCAGCTTTAGCCCTTAAGCTCCCCATAGACGCGACGATTCTTCTTGCCGAACGACCGTTTTTAGGGAAGTCCGACCAATCCTTCGAAATTATCGTGCGGTTAGTGGGATTTGATCGTACATCTTACGATTTTTCGGCCGACATCTGTCAGGAAATTGATCGGCCAGGTCAAAAAATCTTTGTCAGTCCCAGTGCAATCTATCTATGTTTGCAGGGCCAAGCAGGCAGCTCCCCTTTGTTTTCCTGGCAAATTGGTCTTTTTAGTTGATTGTAAATTCGTACGATCGTACGATCGTTCTGAGAAGATCGTGGTCTCACAATCAGGATCTGATCTTTTAAAAATCTCAACATCTATGGCCAGCTTTAGTAACTTTCTGTGAGATAGAGCTTGCAGTGGTGAATCTACAAAACAGATGGGCCTCAATGATTTGCTTTAGGAATGCACCAAATCCATACTTTTTGGATTCAGCAGTATACTGAATTCTCCACAAAAGATTCTGCTGAATATGGAATGTTATGCTATGTTATGCTAATTGCATAATTTAATGAAATTGTAAACAGAAAATCCTGAGCCTAATCTTGCAGTAGCGGGTTGTGTTCCAATATTTGGCAAGGCTTCTTTAGCTCCTAACACAGTTACAGCCAGTTGTGTAACAACAGAGGAAGCAGACCAGGTCCAGACCATGGGGTTGGCTTACCCTATACAGTGTCGGACTGGGACACAAGGGGCCCACCAAAAAACCTTAGACCAGGGGCCCACTCTCAGTACTATTATTCTTCCTCTCCTCGCTCAACCTCTATAGTCTTTTTTCTTTACATACAATACTATACTCTATTATTACATCTATTTAGCCTCTTTGAAATAGGGAATGGCCATAACAGAGGCCAAATGTTTAGCAGCATGAGGGCCCACTGATACCTGGGCCCACCGGGAGTTTTCCTGGTATCCCGGTGGGCCAGTCCGACACTGACCCTATAGCATGAAAATCCCCCCTCCCCAGCCGCTTTCCCTTCAAATATACATACAGGGTCTCATTATTGGAAGGCAAGGGGTCAACCTAATTTTGATGGGTACCTTGTGCATGCCAGGCTCTTGTTTTTGTTTGGGGAGGGGTTGTGCCTGCTTGTTCTTCCACTGGTTACAGCCATTCTTCTATAGTTTCATGAATTCAGAATAAAAAGCATTCTCCCCCAAATGTCACCTTGAATGGCCTGCAGGCTAGACCCACTATTTAAGAATAGTTACATACTGTAGCTGTGATGCTTTCTAGTCTTTTAACATAGCTCTTTATATGCACTTTATAAAGACATGTAGGGGGTTATTTACTAAAATTCTAATTTATCTAATCTTTTTTTAACCAAGCTCGACCAACTCCCATCCACAAATCTTATAATATTTATCAGCAAAATAACTCAAAAAGTGGGTTTGGGAAAAGACTTGATAAAATTGAGCAAAAACTCCAATAGTACAAATTTTTCGGATTTGACGCCTGAATAGCTAAATTTTTTGGGTTATCAACTAAAAACCCTTAATTTTTTGGATTTTCGAACGAAACCCAGTACAGATCACAATATCTTCAAATTGTAAAAGGGACATCTGCCACTGACTTCTACATGACCTCGACAAGCTTGAGATGACGGATCTTCGGATTAGGACTTTTAGCAGCTACGGGATATCTAAGGAATCTTGAAAAATTTGAGGGTTTTTTTCCTTTAAAAATTCTGTGTTTTTTTCCACAAAAAATTAGATTTTTTTGTCCACAAAACCTTCACCAGAAAAAATCGAGGTTTAGTAAATAACCCCCTAAATGTTTTTTCACAGAAATAAATTCATACTTTATGCTCAAAATTATTATGATTAATGACAAAGTTAGCTACACAGGGTAGTTAGCATATTCCAGACTCTCCTGTGTCTAATTTATAACATATGTACAACCAGAAATTATATGATTTGGTTATGATAACAAGCCAAAACCAATCACCACAAGCCACTGTGCATATGTTTGTGAATGCCTCGGTGGAAAAACAATGGAAGGTGGGAATTAGGGGGGGGGTTTCTGTAAATTCACAGTCAAGCCTCACGGATCCATACTGGATCCACAATCTTATGGAACATGGCCTCAGGGTCAGCACATGTATGCCTTCAGCAGTTAATACATTCCCTAGCACCTATATCTACATTGGAGATTAGAGGGTACCATATAATTGCATGTTTTCTCTCATTAGAATATACAGAGGGGAATTCACAACTGGTTTAATATTACTCAAGAATGGTAACCAATAGAAACCAGTCAACAATTTGCTCATCTACATTACCACTAATTAAAGCTAAATTCTTGTTAATGTTGATGCACGCTTGAACACAGTAAACTTTACACCTGTTTCGTAAATTCCGACCGCAATCCTCGCTATGAACACCCAGTCTGGAATTACACTGACTATACATAAGCAGTGTGTTTACTGCAATGACTGAAAGTCTTCCTTTATTAAATACGGTAGAGGCTTATCTGGACCCTCTGAACAATCACAATATGTACAAAGTGAGACATACATAATTTCAGCATCGAATAATGCACACCTGAATTTCTGTAACTGTATGGGCTATTTACCCTAAGTGCAGTAAGCAAAGTGCAATTTTACATATATTTTATGCATTAGGCAGCAATTTTCCCATATTTCCTGCTCTCTTATGGCTGTGTTTATCCATGTGCCTGTTTTCCCATCTCTCCCTTTTATAAACACATACTTACATGGGTTATAAACTGTGGTTCAGGGTCACAATGGTCCTTCTACTGTAGGCCACAATGTAAATCCAACAAAGCAAACTGTGGAGGAATGTTACTATTTGGTTGGATTCTTTTCTGCAAATAAAATTCATGGTCTTTCCACATACAGATTATATTATGGCAAAAGCCATCAGTATAGTATCTCTGTTAACAGAAATGTATTAGTCTATATTGTTTGGAGGTTTCAGAATTGATATGTTTGTTCTTTATAGAGATAACTAGTTGTTCAGGGGACATCGCTGAATTCAGAGATAAAGACCATTTATTATTGTTAAGTTATTATTTTGTATAAAGAGGTTGAAAATCACAACCAGATGATTGGAATAATAAATTGGATATAACACAGGTTTTGTTTAGGGACGACTCACATAAGGGTTATTTATTTATGGTGGAAGTATTTATTTTTGGGTTATCTCAAATCCACATGTGAGTTGTAAATATATTATTTTCTTATATTTATTCAATTTAAACTGATGTTTGGTAAATTGCCAAGGAAAAGGTTATACTCTATCAGGATGATCAATATGTTTTAATGGGAAATAACTTTCTTTCTTCACAAAGGAATCAAGAAGTCTTCTTCCTTTGAATAAGGATAGAACTCCATGGGCGATTTTACCTGCGATACCTTCCATTCTGACGTGATGAGACTAATCACAGGCGTCACGTCGGATGCGCCAAATCGAATGTAAGTAATACAAATGTTGCACGTAGAAGCTGATCTGACACAACTTTTCAGATGCGAACGCTGCATGTTGCGTCTCCATCTGACAGTTGTGTCGTGTCAGAACGGAAGGTATCGCAGGTAAAATCGCCCATGGAGTTCTACCCTAAAAGTTACAAATTAAGTTGTGCCAAAAATTGTGAAATCAACTTATTAGGATCACTATGTTTAAAAAGAAGTTTCTTTGAAACAATTGTATTTTTATATAATACATTTCTTTTGATGTCAATATGTTGATTCTTCCATTTTTTTGTGCAGAGAAGACTCTATGGGGTTTATTTATCAAAATCTGAATTTTTCTGATTTTTTAAAATAAAAAAGTACAATCAAACTAGAATCCATAATTTGACCTTATTTATTATTAAAAAAACAGGATTTCAGGGGATCAGGGGAAAACTTGATCAAATCGAGTGAAAACCAGAATCGTATAATTTTTTCTAAAGGTTTTTTCAGAATCGCTCATTTCTTTCAGACTTTTTTCCGAAAAGCCCGGATTTTTCAGTTTTTTGCTTGAAAAGCCTGAAATAGTCGGATTTTCGGACTAATTTCAGTGCAGACCACAGACGCTACCAAATAGGATAGGGACCTCTCCTATTGACAACCTCAGCAGGTCTGAGATGGCAGATTTTTTGGTTTCGACTTTAATAAATCCTGAAAAATATGAGTTTAAAAAAAAAATTGAAATTCTAGTTTTCCAACAAAAAGCCCAACTGAACTTTAGTAAATAACCCCCTATATGTTTCCCTGATTCTGATTCTAGGGTGGTCTCCAGTTCTATATTAGGTAACCAATATGATAGGGAATTTAGACTGCAAGCTTGACTTCAACAGGGATTGATGTGAATAAAGAAGAAGCACTGTAAAATACTTAAATATGTAAAACTTAAGATAATCATAATAAATGGTATGTATAGTAAAAAGGGAAAATGACAGGGAATTTGTTTTTTCATACTTCTAAATAAAGTGTGCTTAAATGCATAGGAAATACAGTTAAAGACTGAGCAGTGACAAAACTTTGGAATTGAGTGCACACCCTGTATATACAAATTGCTTTACCTTCTGGTGATGCAACTCCCTGACGTATAGCCATGTTAGTCAACGTAGTTCATGTAGATAAAGGGGGGGGGGGGCAACTCTCAACAAGATTACCAAATGGAAACAACATTTGGGGGGGGTAGACATCTCCCTTTATCAAATTGAGTTGTCATGTGAACCACTGCATAGCAGAGAATGTTTGGTATTGTAGGACACAAATGCTAACAAATGCTACCTCTCATATGCTTTTTTTTATCTTGCCCACTCCCGCACTTTGAGTCTCATTCCCTTCCCCTTTAGATTGTAAGCTCTTTTGCACAGGGCCTTTCTCATCATTTTGTACCAGTACTGGTTGTTATGTATGCAACTCTGTATGTTATATGTACAGTATGTAATTCATGTGATTTCTTATAAGCACATTCATTTTACAGAGCTGTGCAATATGTTGGCGCTCTAAAAATACTAATAATTATATTAATAATACAATAATAATTTGTTCCCATTTTTAATGCTGCATTCTGTTGCAATGATAATTTTCTGTTTAAGGCTAGTGACACACAGGGGCACATTTATCAAGGGTCGAATATCGAGGGTTAATTAATCCTCGAATTTGACCCTCGAAGTTAAATCCTTCCAATTCGAATATCGAATCGAAGGATTCAGCGCAAATACTTCGATCGATCGATCAAAGTAAAAATCGTTCGATCGAACGATAAAATCCTTCGAATCGACCGATTCAAAGGATTTTAATCGATCGATCGAAGGATTTTTCTTCAATCAAAAAAAGCTTAGGAAAGTGATGGGGAAGGTCCCTATAGGCTAACATTGTACCTCTGTAGGTTTAAACTACCGAAGTATGTAGTCAAAGTTTTTTTTAAAGAGACAGTACTTCGACTATTGAATGTTCGAATAGTCCGACGATTTTTTATTTGAATCGTTCGAATCGAATTCGAAGGTCGTAGTAGCCTATTCGATGGTCAAAGTACCCAAAAAAATACTTAGAAATTCAAGTTTTTTATATTCGAATCCTTCACTCGAGCTTAGTAAATGTGCCCCATAGAGCTGATTCTTGACTTGCATATAAACCTTATTTTAGCAGTATCGTATATACCTTATTTTAGCAATATTGTGTTCCATTAGAACCTAAAAGCAGGGGCTCTCTCATCTGAAAATTTCTACTTTACAATCACCTTTTGCCCTTTCATTCTACTCTGTCTATGTTGACTTGAATTCCCATATTCTATTTTTCGAATTACAATCCTTAATTCTTCCTAATACCACCCCCTGCTAATCCAACTTTTATTTGCATTACCTAGTTTTCTTAAACCATTTGTCCCTATATCACAAAACGTTATATTCCCCTGTTTACCACAACCCATGTACAATAACATAACTAGTATTCTCCAGTTTCTGATACAAAATTTGCAGTAGGACCCCTCTCCCTTTTTCCAAAACCCATGCTTCCTGCCTCTCCTGGCAGCATTGCTGGAAAACTGACATGGTTTTTGGGGGTAACTGCTGCAGTGAACCACCCTGCTCCTGTCTTTGTATGACATTTAATGATATTTGAGATCACGGTATAGTATCCTATTAGTGAACTAACTAGCAATCCCTAGGATTGCTTTACAGCACATGGAGCCATTGTAACCATAGAATAGAACAAAGACGTGCTGGGGATTGGCCTGAAAACATTGTCTTATATCTATAGATATTGTCTTCTGCTATAGATACTAGTATAATAAACACTTATTTTAATGGTTATGTGCATTTGTAATTATTATTGTAAGCAGGCTATTATTGTATGCTCTCCTCGCCTCCCCAGCAACAGACTGTAATCTGCTAGAGCAAGATAAAGGAGGAAGTGATAAGAGTCAGATAAATGGTTTCCTCTGGCCTTCTGAAAGACTGCACGTGCAGCATTGCCTGTTTTATTGTTTATGGAGATATGGAAGCATTTAAATACAGTATATGTATTAAGCTGGCCATAGATGCAAAGATCCGATCATACGAATCATCGTACGATCGGACTTTCCCATCTCCCGACCCGCCACTAACCATTCAGATCAAACTCTTACCAGTCAGATTAGTTAAAGAACAGATCAGCAATGTTCTGCCCCTGACAGCAATCGTACGATATCTATGTCCAACCAAAGCTAGTGACAGTCTCCCACTGAAAACCGTACGATCGGCAATACACGCAGAGATATTATCGGCAGCCGGCAGAAATTTTCTAACCTGTCCGATCGACCAAACGACCGATCTCCGCCGGACGAAAAATGTCGGGACTCACCACAAACGGTCCGGAAATTGTACGAATCCTCGATTCGTACGATCAGATCTTTGCGTCTATGGCCAGCTTTAATGTGTTCCAACATGTTTATGGTGAAAAATCCTACAGATTGTACACCAGTGTGAAGGGGATACTTTTGCAACTAAAGAATAGTTTGATTGGGTTTTTTTTTGCACGTGGAAAGAAGTATTTGGTTTAATTATATATTTTTGCCCACAAAAGGGACTTGGAGAATAGCAGAGGGTATGCAGTTTTATATCATGCAGAAATCACATGATTTTCGGAGATCTGAGTCATACACAGAGTGTGTTACTGAGTAACACACATACACACCATAACACACCCACAACAGTGTGACAAGAGGTTCCCTAAAATGATGTATCACACAGGACGGGGATTCCTGAGCATGCACACACACTCTCATATACACACACACCCTGAATACAGCTGGTAACCAAGGCAGCGGCTCAAAATACAAGCAAAATACTTCCTGGCCAAACAGGGACACAGGGGAGGAAGAGAAAAAGTAAAGCATGACAGAGGATTATAAGTAAACGAAAGTAGCCTGCAATACGAACTCCCCCAAGCTACCATAGCAACGTTTTCATATAAAATATATAAATATTGCAGGGGTGTGTGTGTATTGCTATCTCACTCAAGGCCAGATTTTAAAATAAAACTCTTTTTACTTATATATAACAGTATATGCACACGGTCTAAGCTGGAGCTTGATTATTGTTGGAGGCCTGGATCTGATTTTTATGTCAGCTCCTTTTGACCTTCGATGAAACTCTATGACTCTGGAACATCAGGATTGCAAGGCTAAAGCAGGGTAAGGGCTATGGCATATTGGCTATTTTGATCATTGGTACATTAAAGTTCTAAATAATTGCTGTGGCTTACTTCTCAATTACTATAGAAATAACACTGTGAGTAACCATACAAATATAGTGAGTATACCAATTTTTTTTTATAATAAAAACTAAAGGGCATTGACTAACAAACAGAAAGATGTTTTTTGTGGCTACAGTTCCCAGGTGTCACCTTTGAATTAAATTTTAGTGTGAAGTTGAGAGTAATATTCTGAGACAATTAGCAGTTGGTTTCCATTTTTTATTATTTGTGGTTTTTGAGTTATGTAGCTTTTTATTCAACAGCTAAATGACCCTAGCAACCATGCATTGATTTGAATAAGAGACCGGAATATTGATAGGAGAGGGTCTGACAAGCAATATAAGTAATAAAAAGTAGCAATAACAATACATTTGTAGCCTTACAGAGCATTTTTTTTTAGATGTGGTCAGTGACCCCCATTTGAAAGCTGGAAAAAGTCAGAAGAAGAAGGCAAATAATTCAAAAACTATAAAAAATAAATGAAGGCCAAGCTAAAAGTTAACTTAAAGGTGAACCACTCCTTTAATATAGATTTTAGTCCTGTAATTGGATGAGATATAGGCAAAAGGCACACGCTTCAGAACAATGTGCAGTGTTGTTTTTATATATAGATACTGTTCTTTGGAGAGCAATTCTGAAAATATAATTCTTTATCAGTGATTGCAGGAAGTGGTGAGTGATCTGGGTTTCCTCCCTGCAGCGCATATGTCTCTATGACTCGTTACTGGTTGCCTTTCTCTGCCCGTATCCACTGTAAACAGACATTCTGTGGTCACCCTGCACCCCACAGCCAGCGCCCGAATGAAGCTAATACATTTGGGCATGGAAATGTCATAAGACTGATATAAAACCAGTTTCTACTTGTTTGCACCAGCCTTGTAGCTTGATGGTTTTAACAAGGTAGAGTTTATTAAAATAAGGTTTAATTTCAAACAAGTTGCTCTAAGAGTATTCAGTTCTACTAATCTACATAATGTATTTTTAGGAACATCTTGGCATGAATGTAAATTACAGTGGGAACTATATAACAGCTATATAACAGTTAGACAGCCATGTTGTGGAGGCAAACCAACAAGCTTTGTCACCCAAGGGAAGTTTTGCCATCTGTGAACCCTACCCCTGTGGTTCTACCACAGCATTTTCTGCTGTCTGGCAAAGTTACAAAGACCAAATTAAGCAGGAAGGTCATACAAAGACTAGAGCATGATTCTTCATGGTCAAACTCAAATTCTAGAGCGGAACAAAAGTACACTTGCATCTAGAGTATTGCTGAGTGAGGTGTGAGGTGTGAATGACACTAACTTTAGGGGACAGTTAGGGGTCAGGATGTCATACACCTATGTACCTCCTCCAGTCCATCTTTCATGAACACTCTGATGTCAATTATCGAAAGTTGATTGGATTTTCACAATAAAGCAGCAATACATTTTCTCTGTAGTTGTACATTGTCTTCCTTTTTCCAAATTAGGTGCCTCAGCTAACTACCCCTAGTTCTTGCTCAGTCAAATATGGTTTATAAAGTCTATCAAAGTCCCTATCAGTAGACTAACAATGGTGTAATAAAATAATATATGGTAAGGATTCACTGAATCCAGGATTCAGGTCGGGAATCGGCTAAATCCAAGCCTTTTTCAGCAGAATCACAGGCCAAGTTCAAGAGCCTGGCCAAACCTAATCCAAACTCAACAAAGTGTTAACAAATTTTACCTGCACTGTTTGGGCACAACTGCTGCAGTAATTTGCCGCAGAATTAAAGAATTTGGATTTGTTTGAGTATTCCGCCAAATCCTGTGTGAAGTATTTGGGATTCATTCAAAGTAGGGTTCGGTGCATCCCTATTTTGTTTACAAGGTCATATCCTGGCAGGAATACTTCTAGGGCAAGAAAAGCAAAGTCTCCTTTTGGCTAGGAAATGTCATTTCTATAAATAAGTATTATACTATGTTTTAATGGGAACATAATTTTAGGCTTTATTCCGGGTTTGTCTTACCTTGGCCTATGCTGTTTTTAGACAACCCCCAGAATCCATTGACAGTCAAAGCTAAAATGTGTAGTTCCACAACAACTGTATATCCCCATCGCAATTTTTTTCTACTCTACTGGAGTATTGTTACTATGTCATGAAATTAAATTTTACAGGTGCTTTGAGTAGTTAAACTATATTGTTTGCTTGAACAGTTGAAACTACACAGGTCCCAAATATACAGGTACTCTAAGAAGCTGAAACTACACAGTCACTGAGTATTTAAAATACAGAGGCCCTCTGAGCAGCTGAAAATATACAGGCCCTCTGAGCACTTGATAATACACAGGCGCTCAGAGCAATTGAAATAATACAGGTATTTAGTGCAGCTGAAACTGCAAGTACTTTAAGCAGGTGATCACTGCACAGGCCAAGAAGGCACTTTGATTAGGTGAAACTACACAAGTACTTCGTTCCAAAAGCTGACTTTTTAAAAAATACATTGGGTAAAGAACACAAGCAGCCAATGTGCTGTAAAAAAGCAGGAAGGCAGAATGTAGGTGTCAGAAACGTTAGTTTATTTGCTGGAGTAAAGTGATGCTTTGCTTGGAAAGTATTGCTTTCTTTTCTCTTCACAATTTGCACCTCCTTATGCTCACACATCTCCCACCCCATTTCCTTTCTCTCTTGCTATACTTTCTTACTATCACCATAGAAGGAGGGTGATTTTAGCATTCAGGTCAGCGAGTCTAATTAAAGAGAGATTCTACACACATTCCTTTATAATATACATTTGCCAATTCCATGTATAAAGCTATTGCTACACATGTTAACAGCCCATCTACTCTCATCGCTTCAGACTTGTGTCTGCACTGACAGGCACATTGTTGGCCTTTGTGCAGACACACAAAGTGGATTTTGGCACAGAAGCTTGAGAGTTATCACACAACACAGGTTGTCACCGTGCCTTTAGGGTAGGGACACACTGGGCGATTTGGGGAGATTTAGTCGCCTGGCGACTAATCGCAGCGACTTTTCTCCCCGAATGCCTCCCCTCACTCTGCGCCTGGATAAAATGAAAAGTCGCCGGCGCTAATCACACACGGCGATTCGTTTTCCGAAATCGCCCATAGTTGCCTCACGAGGAAACTTCGGGCGACTTCGGAAAACGAATCGCCGCGTGTGATTAGCGCAGGCGATTTTTCATTTTAGCCAGGCGCAGAGCGAGGGGAGGCATTCGGGGAAGATTGGTTGTGGAAAGTCGCGGCAATTAGTCGCCGGGCGACTAAATCTCCCCAAATCGCCCAGTGTGTCCCTACCCTTAAATGCAGCTGCATGTCTGAATGAATGAAAGTGGTTTGGCTGTTTCTCCACCTGCATTTATACAAAGGCAGAAAAACAGCCACTTGTGACATTAGCCTAATACCCCAGAACATATGGCAGGATAAATGCAGTTACAATTGCTTGAAAAATATAGAGTTCCCAAGAACTCATGACAATTTCATACATGCTACAACACATAGCAGGATAAACATGCGAGTATGCATTTTCACATTAAAATCCATTCAACAAAATAATTAGAAGTTTCTTGTGGGCAGGAGAACACCCACGATTAAACTTTAGGGTGCTACAGGCGCCTGCATCTGGAGGAGGCCTAGCGCTACCCAATCTTAAACTGTATTTCTTTGCGGCCCAATTGGTATATACCCACTGGTGGTTTATCCCTGATCTGAGCAATTTAGCAGTGGTCTTAGAAGCCGCGGTAATAGGCTCCCTTGAGGCCCTTTCTAAACTCCCTTACCAAGGTGTTTCCCCCCATCACATTACCACTACTCCTATGCACATGGTAGTACAGTTATTTCAGAAGTCTCAAAAACTGGCCCGGGGAACCTCTACAGCCTGGTCCCCCCATACCCCGTTGTGGGGCAATAATTACCTCCCTCATTTTCATTCACTCCCAGACATTGCCAGATGGGCACAGATGGGGATAAAAACTCTTGGAGATATAGTCTCTGGGGGTGAATGTAAAACGTATGCCATAATACAACAGGAAGCCACCCTCACCCAGATATTTCGTTATTTGCAGCTACGCCATGCTTTCAGTGTACAATTTCCAACAAGACCTGTACACTATTAGAGGTGACAACCCTTGAGACCTATTTACACAGATTAGACCTAACAAAGCCCCTATCCTGGTTGTATACGATACTATCTACCACCGGCCCCTCTCCCCTTGAGAGAGATAAGGGCAAATGGCAAGGAGATATCCCTGACCTGAACGAAGAAAAATGGAAGGACACACTCTAACTTGTCACAGAGCTATCTATCTCTATGAGGGACAGGCTTATACAAATAAAATTTTTAAACAGAGTTTACTTAACCTCCTACCGCAGATCTATGAAAATGTATCAGATATATGTCCCAAGTGCAGAGTAGAACCTGGCACCATGTTCCATATATTCTGGTCCTGTCCGGTAACCCAGAGATTTTGGAGTGCTGTACTCCAATACTTGAGAAGCTCGCACTACCAAGTATTCGTTCACCAGAAACCTGTTTGTTGGGGATAACAGGGGACTTGCAGCTACATTCCTATTCTAGAGTCTGTTACCTACAGCTCCTATATTATGCCAAAAAAGCCATATTAATGCATTGGAAATCACTCAACCCTGCTACAATACAATATTGGATTGCATTGATAAATGACTCTCTCTCAAACCAGAAACTAACCTATCTGTCAAGAGGCTGCCCCGGAAAATTGGAGGCTATATGGGGTACCTTGATAAATGTGCAAACTGGTTAACTGCATATATTCTTATATAATGGATATGACAATTTATACCTTACCTCCCCTCCCCCCCCTTCTCCCTCAACTTTCTTTCTTTTTTCTATTAAACCTTCTATTGATCTTGTAAATGTTTAATATTTTAAAATTTAAAATAAAAACTCAATGTGCGCAAAGGCTGATGCAGTGACTGTTAGTACACGTGGGGCAGGCTTGTGTTTTGCATTTTACAATCGAGTAGAGTGTATCTTCTTTTCCCCTCCCATCATTTTTATTCACTCAGTCTAGTATTAGCTTATGTGAGTTTAGAGATTGTAGAAGTCACTGCCTAAAAACATGTTTGTTATAGTTATCAAAGAGGTGCATCGGCTTGAGCAAAGATCCTAAAATACCCTCCATACTCTGGCAGGCATTAAGCTAGCCGTATACATGCCAGCGTCTTGGATAAGAATGGGCAGTTTTCAGAAGACTAGCAAAAGTCTGGCTTAGAGCAAACCCTGTTATGATTATATGTGTGTAAGGAATGGGACTTCACCACCAATTAGATAGTAGACAGATACTTATTATGATTATCTTCCAAGACAATCTGCAATTGGTCTCCTTTTTCTGATTTTTTCATTTTGTTTTGCATACCTATTTGCCTTTACATTCTGCCTCACTTCAGCCAGAATGTTAAAGTGCTACAAATGTCTTGGACTGCTGCATTTTCAACTCCATTTGGACAGCCCTGTGCTAGATCATCCAGTCTTAGGCCGAACTGGCAAAAAAATTTTAATTTAGAAAGCAATGATTTTCTGTGTAGAACTGGACCTACTCCTGTGGGACTGGGCCTAACTTCCAGGGCCCATGAAAATTAGATGTAGGCACTGCTTTATGTTACATAGTAACACAGTAGTTGAGGTTAAAACATATCCATCAGTGGAATAATTAGGGGACCACGGGTCCTGATGCTAGAACTGGAACTGGGACCCCCTAGTCTTCTCCCCTCCGGCTGGAAGATATTCTGCTCGCTTACACTTAACTTCGGGCCTATTTGCAACCATATTTTTTAATGGAGCAGCAACTCAGCTCTGACTAGGGGCCTGTCGTATGGCAGAAATCCTACAAGAAGTCAAGGCAATATCTTGGCCCCACTAGTTCTTATAAAAGGCCCCCCTGCAATGGTTATGAGGTGGGGAGTCTTGTTATATTAATAATGTTCTATATTTATATTGTAACATGTATATGACTATGCAGTCCTGTATACTGCACATTCTGACACAATTATGTACTTAATTTGTGGAGCTTACAATATTGGGTTTTGGTGGCCGAGGCACAGTAGATCTTGTCAAAAAGCCACAAGAGCTGCCAGCAGAAACATTGTTTTTTTGCCCCAAATGTTTTTATTTGAATTTTAAAACAAAAATAGGAAATTAAAACTTGGATTATAGTAAGGGTTATTTAAAAAAAGTTAAACATTTTGACCAAAGGGATAGTGTGAAGTATATTCAGGGATAATCCAGTTCAGATAATTAAGATTGCTCAGCAATAAGACAGAGTTTCTATTGGTGTGGCGTTGGATTCATAGATCATCCCATTTGTTCTGAATAGTTAGTTAACATTCTATCTATATTGGTGGCTCCTGGGGGGTAAGTTCGTTAGTGATCGACTGGAGAAGACAGACCGTGTAAAAGCTCGGTCAGTCTCAAAGACAATTGGGTTATCCCGAACAATTTCAGTATTGTACCATGTGGTATGTTGGAAGATATGTATTGTTAAGTGTCTGATTGGATGAGGTAGTGAGTAAATATATTTCAATTCAATCCAAATGAAACCCAGTTATTTAACTACCAACTAACCAGTCTCTAATGTGTGTTTAGGCCTTATACGTACTGTTGTAGTATTACCAACCTAACTGGGCCTAACTGTAAAGAATCACATCCACAAAAACATACTAACGATAGTGAGCTTCAGTAAACAGATGAATGAGACTGAAACAAATTATTAGCACCAAATGACAAGCTGAGGAATGCTGCGGTTCTTTGCTGGCCTGTTGTGCTGACAATCATCCAGGACCTCTGGACCTTCTGGGTGGGACTACATAGTTGGCAACTGTTGCTTATTTACCAGACCAAGACTACTTTAGCAGCATTGAAGATTTCAGTTGCACTATGACTTGCATAAAATTCCAAATAGTAGTTGTTATTCTGAAAACGGTGAAAAATTTAAACCTGAAATAAAATGGTAAAATCATGTTTCCAAATATGAGACATATAAACCCTGTCCTGCATTATGTGTGCTTGGAACAGGCAATTGACTTGAGATAGTTCAGCGATAGTTGAAGGATGAAGATCCATAGCAAGATGTAGCTGAATTGTGACTGTATTTTCCCGAAGGCTTCACTATTAACAGTCACCACCTAATATTCAACAAATGGAATCTTTTAGACTCCCCATTCTAATGTCAAAGGTGCCATATATAGGAACACCTGAGGCACTGGGGGGAACTGTAAACAAGACTAGCCTCACAATCTGGCATAAAGAAGTGGTGGTGATATTTATCTGAGAGATATCAGGATCTGAAGTAACTGGTAGGCACTGGGGCCAGTAGATTGTGCAGCGGTGGTGCAAATACAAATATATGTGCAGCCACAACAATTTTTTTTATTTCCCTACCCCGCCTGTTTCACTAGACCCCTGTGCAAGATAATTAGTTTCACAAGCATATAAAGAAAATGGACAACAATCAGGACCCTGCCACAATTCTCTATACCCACCCTCAGCAGCTGCTGGGTCTGCTGTAACTACAGTAATACCCCTAGTTTGCAGATACCTATTTGTAAGCTTTTCAGTACTTTTCCACCTATTTTCTTCAATGTGGATTGGTTAGTTAACAAGTAATCTGCACGAGGAATGTAAAATATCAGCATTGTGGCTCCTGTCTCTTAAACTGTTTAAAAACCTTTTTAAGTGTCAGTGTTTCCTTTGTATATAAAATTCCACGTGTGTCGAAGGAACAGTGTGTCTTACATGAGTTATCCTGTATTCTTGTGCAAACCCCTCCTATTCTTGTGCATTTCCCTCTTGCAGTGTGCCAGGCAACTTCCCTCTGCTCGCCATCTCAGCATTTGTTTAAATACGTTCTATGCCTGGATACTCTCAATTCATTACTGCTCTATACCCTGAGATTGTCAGGACACAAACTGCTACCAGTTCTCACAGGATTTCTCTTTTATACCCTGCAGTTGTTTTCCTGTTCCCTAGTAGTTGTTATAGGTCTCTGTGAAATGTTTATTTATTGAATTCTCTGAAAAAAAACCAACTCGTTTTACACTGCTTTTTTCCCACAATTCTACTTGTCACAGATACTAAGTCATTAAGGCTGGTTTAACGTGCACACCCATCAAATCTGTTTGTCCCTGAGGCTCCAGTCCTTAGAACCTGTAATTGTCATGAAGAGACCCAAGTCATGTGCTTTTATATATCTTCTAATCTAGGGCAATCTGGAATGCACAAAGCAGCTCTTGTTCACTGCTAAACATTCTTGTTCACTGCTTAAAAAGTGACCCAACTTTTGCTGTGTCTGTATAAAGTTCTATTTTGTTCTTAAAAGTGGGTTTACATGCATGTGAGTTAATGGTCTAGGGCAGGGCTGTCCAACTGGCGGCCCTCGGGCCGTATGCCTCATGTGGCCCTCCAAATCAAAGTCTGCCTGCTGTGTATGTTTACCATATGTAAAATTTAAAAGGTATCACTATATACCCCCTGCATTGTCTAAACCACAAATTCAGACTAATCCCCTGCATTGTTCACACCTGTGATCCCCCTGTATTGTTCACACTTGTGACAACTCTATTGTTCACTCTCCTAAAGCCCTGTACTGTTCACACCTGAGACCCAGACTGAAATGCCCACATTGTTCTCCTGTTCACACTTTTTACAAAATGGTAATGAGGCACCAGCACAGTGTCACTGTATGTAGTACATATTAGACTGGTCTTGATTCCTGTCTCCTGCTCTATTCTGCCTTCACCTAGACAGCCGCCTACTCTGCCTGCCCCTAGTTCTGGCCTTGATCCCTGCAGTGAGCACCAACCATTTGTTTTTTTGGTGTGCTATTAATGTGGGCATGGTCTTGCGGTAACACGGGTGTGGTTTAAAGTGGGTGTGGTCTAAAAACAGGGAGTGGCTAACACTGGCTTTCGTTATCGGCCCTCCACCATGTAGATTGGAAAAATTCCGGCCCTCGGTACCATAGAAGTTGGACAGCACTGGTCTAGGGGGTCCCTTGCTGATTTGCCTTATGTTATATGTGCAGTAAATGCTGCTTTAATACAGTATATAGATTATTATAGACTAATGGTAGTCTAGCTCTGTGCCTGTAAGGGTTGGTACTATTTCTGAAAAATAAAATCTGGCCTTCCTATTCCTTTTTATCTGTCTTCCAAATTAAACATTTTGGTATGTATCATTTTCACCAGTTGAGGCAGAAAATAATTGTCTAGTTGGCAACCACTGCGGCCATCCTGCATGGGCAGTTGGCGTTGTCTAGATCAAAAATGCAAGTTGTTTAAATCAAACGTGCACCCCAGACTGGCAGGTTAGCAAATAAAAAAACTGTAGCCCTCCTTATCTAACATCTCCACAATCCAAAAGACCCTGCTTTTTACAGTTCACAGTTTAAAGACACACAGGGGTAGATCAATTTGTTTAGTGATGTCTCTAAAGGAATGAATCTTGGCCAGATTTCACCCTGGGGCTAACAGTGGGGGCTGGGCAAACCTGCCATGGAAAGGCAGCATGCACTGGCAGATATAGATCTCACCCAATGTCATTTTCCAGCCTTCAATCAATATCTGACTGATTTATAATCATGTAACAATTGAGGAGAACATAATTTTATGCATAGGGCAACGGGCTACCACTTTTGTTGGGAGTGACAGTAATAGCATACCTCCCAACTGTCCCTTTTTCGGAGGGACAGTCCCGCTTTTGACAGCTCAAACTGCAGTCCCTCATTTGTACTGGAAAGTCCCTATTTTCTCTTTACTGAACAGCCAGAAAAAGAAACAAAGTTTCTCACAATTTGCTTTTAGCAGAGCCCAGAACAGATTACAGGTGCAAATAAGATACTTTGTAACAATTTGAGACACAAAAAAACAGTTTAGGTAAGGAGAAATATTTTCAAACTTTCATAACCTGCCAAATTTTGTAAAATTAACATGGTAATTAGGGGGTGTTGCCACAGAAAGGGCCGTGGCCAAAAAAATCGCTGCGTTACGTGCGAAAAAAAATGTTTCCCTCTTGTAACTTCCAAAATGTTGGGAGATATGTAATAGACACATAAAACATGGCATTATGTCTCTGTTGAATCTAGTAACCTGAAAAGTATTACCTCTTAAGTAGTAAAATTAGCTATTGTCAAAGAAGACTAGAGTTAAGGCTGACTGGCATTGATACTTGCATATAACCGCTGTTTTATTGCATCATCTGTATTTTCTGGGATTAGAGAGCTTGATGATATACTACTGTTATTTTATTGAGTCCTAAAAAAAATCCCTGTTTCCCTTTTTACTCTTAATGCATGAGACAGTACATTATATATTTGTGTGTTCCCGAAAAACAGATTCCTATACTGGAGCACTAAGAATCCATGAAACACATGCTTGTATCAACATTAGCCGCCAAGGGTGGGGTGCGCTAAGGAAAGAGCCTCACTCTTAGCAAGGGTGCTACATGTGTTTTCTATAAAACTATGGACGTTTATCTAGCTACACCTCCTTTCCTGGAGACACAATGCAACACTGCTTAGATGTTAATGTATAATGACAATAGGCACCAATATTTGCATTTAGGATGTTCAGCCCTACTATTATAAAAAATGTTGGTGTTTCAGACACTTTAACTTGAGTTTCACAGAATCAACTGCTTCACATAGTAAACGTCTCCAGTAGCCACACTCTCTCCAAATAAACCCCAAGCTAATACTGGTGGAACATGCTGCTCTGGGTCTCATTAGCAAAATCACATGACCCACTGATAAATTAAATACCAAGTGAGGGTCACACCCAAATATAATACTGAGGCACACAGTTTGGGGCCAGACAGGCATTGTTCAGCAGTTAATTTCTGAGCCATTATGTACCTGGGAATATTGCCTAAAATATAAAATATTTTGGTTTAGGTCCCCTTTTCTAGGTTGATATAAATATTTATATTTACATTTTTAGTAGTCAATGTAAGTTCTACCTTGTACAGTGTTGTAGATTAGGCTTGCACAATAAAAATAAAAGAAGAATAACACGTTTATGGAAAGGCATGTCACAGCACTGATAGATTTATAAATGTTTCTATAAGGAGGGAGGACATTAGATTTATGGAATTAATTTGGCTCTTTATAGCAGGGTGTGTAGATTATTTCAACTGTACCCTTGTTATTTATTTGTCAGTAAGGCCCAGAGTAGGTTTGCAAATACAGTGTATTCTAACATGCTTCTTCAGATACCACCAAGTATCACTAAGTTCTGTTTAAATCACAAGCCACCCCCACAATAGCAGCTAGTTCTATTATTTTATAGTCATTTTTAAGTCATCCTAATCCTTTGCTACTAGCAAGCCCGGATATGTGGCTGGGACACAAAGGCCCAGGCCTAGGTTGGTGAAATTTTAGGGGCAGCATGCCTCCCAGCCGCATTAGGAACACATCGCTCCTGCACTGCGACCGTGGGAGCATGGCCTCAGGGCACCGCAGACACCAATCCTGCCCTGGCCACTAGAAAAGCTTAACTAGGGCCTTTTGGTACATGTAAGCATTGACCCTTACAAGAACTTTTTAAAAATAAAGGGGTGGTTAATCTAAGTTAACTTTCAGTATGTTGTAGAATGGCTAATTCTAAGCAACTTTTCAACTGTCCTTTATTTTTTATATTTTTTTAATTATTTGCCTTATCTTCTTATTATTTCCAGCTTTCAGAGGGGGGTCACTGACCCCTTCTAAAAAGCAATTGCTCTGTAAGGGTTGGGGCAGATGAGCAAATTCGGGGAGATTTAGTCACCTGGCGACAAATCGCCTCTTCTGCGTGGCGACAATGTTCCCGAACTGCCTTCCGTATGCTTGAATGAAGAATGCCCGAAGTTGCCCGGACTTCTTCTGAAATCGAAGCGCCGCGAGTGCATTATCGCAGGCGATTCTTCTTTCAAGCATATGGAAGACAGACGGAAGGCAGTTCGGGGAGATTGTCGCCACACAGAAGAGGCGATTAGTCGCCAGGCGACTAAATCTCCCCGAATCTGTTCGTCTGCCCCAAACCTTAGGCTAAAAGTTTATTGTTTTTGCTACTTTTTATTACTCATTTTTCTATTCAGGGCCTCTCCTATTTATATTCCAATCTCTCATTCCATTTCTCTCATTAATTTGGACCCTAGCAACCAGATTGCTGAAACAGCAAATTGGAGAGCTGCTGAATAAAAAGTGAAATAACTTAAAACCAAAAATAATAAGATATAAAAAACAATTGCAAATTGTTAATTTAAAGGTGAATAATCCGTTTAATGCATTGCCAGAATGCGTGTATACCAATCATGATCCATGTTCTTGTGTGGTCTATGTACAATATAACATTATACACAAAAAGGTTGCACCCCTTTGCCCACACAGGGAGCACTTGTGCCCATAGCATTGGTATTTAGAACATGTTTTGTTTTTGCAGCTTGTTGATTGTTAACTCTTATACCCACCAATGTTAATGTTGTGCATATCAATGCTATGCATTAAAGCTATTTGCATCCAAAGCTGCTTCTTGTACTTCTGTGTAATTGCATTCTGTGCAGTGAACTGTTGCAAACTGCGTGTATTTTGACACATTAGATGCAATTGTATTAGTCCATATTGTCCTCAATGTACTGGAATTATGGAAACATAGTGAGTAGCCCATCCATAAATGCATAAATGCATAATACGTGGAAATATGTGTGTCTAAAAACTGCACAGCTTCCCATGGAATTTAGCTTATAAAGATGACCAGATAATAATTTACAAATAAAAGCCAAGTTTTTAAATAAGCCCTTGCATTACCGAGAGTCAAACAATGTATATTTTTAATAAAGGTCTTTTTGAAGTAAACTGTGATGTAACAGTTTCATGGGATCAGTATTGACTTGATTAAAGTGATACTGACATGGCATAATTACCCCCTGTATTTGTGTGCCATTGCATATGTACATGTTTATACAAGTACAAGGGGTGGGACACATTCCACATTTGGCTGGGCTAAATCTTGAGGCTGAGGGGCTGTTTTCATTTGCTGTAATCCTTTTTGGAATTAGCCCTGCCCATGCTTACCACTGACTCTTAAAGGAAAACTATACTCCCAGAACAATATAAAAAATATTGCATAAAACAGCTCATATGTAGAACCCCTGCTTCATGTAAATAAACCATTTTCATAATAATATACTTTTTTAGTAGTATGTGCCATTGGGTAATTATAAATAGAAAATTGCCATTTTAAAACATAAGGGCTGAACTCTGGGATCGTAGGATTAACGGTGCACACAAACAAACAAAACAAACCTTTCATGCAGTGGTGGGCCAAGCCGACCGGGTGCCCTAGGCGACCCGGGCGGCCACCGCGCCCCCTCCGTGCTCTCCTCCACGCTCTCCTCCGCGCTCGCTCGCGCGGATGTGCACACTCCTGAACACATTGTGTGCACACATGCGCAGAACGCCGGAGGGGAGGGTGTTAGAGCACTGGAGGGGATGGAGGAAACCGACGGAGGGGAGAGGTGAGAGGTGGGGAAAGTGACTGAGGGGAGGGGAGGGAGGCGGGGTAAAGCGCTTGAGGGGAGGGAGGCGGGGACGAGTGCCAGAGGAGTGGGAGGAGCAGCGAACATGGACTAGGGGTAGGCAAAAGTCAGGTACCTGCCCAGCGCCCCCCTTTCGTTGCGCCCTAGGCAGGTGCCTCTTCTGCCTACCCCTAGTTCTGGCCCTGCTTACATGTAAGGTCACATGAGCCAATTAAAAGACAGAGTTATGTATTTTGCTTCCACACGTCTTCCTGTTACAGGTAGGGCACATTTACGAATGGTCGAATATCGAGGGTTAATTAACCCTCGATATTCAACCCTCAAAGTTAAATCCTTCGACTTCGAATATCGAAGTCAAAGGATTTATCACTATTCGTTCGATCGTACGATCGAAGGAATAATCGTTCGATCAAACGATTAAATCCTACGAATCGAACGATTCTAAGGATTTTAATCCATCGATCGAACGAAATTCCTTTGATCAGAAATTTGCTAGAAAGCCTATGGGGACCTTCCCCATAGGCTAACATTGATGCTCGGTAAGTTTTAGGTGGTGAAGTAGTAGGTCGAAGTTTTTTTTAAAGAGACAGTACTTCGACTATCGAATGGTCGAATAGTCGAATGATTTTTAGTTTGAATCGTTCGATTCGAAGTCGAAGTCGTAGTCGAAGGTCAAAGTAGCCAATTCGATGGTCGAAGTAGCCAAAAATTACTTCGAAATTCAAAGTATTTTTTATTCTATTCCTTCACTCGAGCTAAGTAAATGTGCCCCTTAGAGTTGTAGTATTTCTGGTCAGGTGATCTCTGAGGCAGCACACAGACCATCACAAAATGGTGGTTCAAGGCAAGAGATGTAAAAGGACAATATTTACTTAAATATATATACCAGTTTGGTAAGATTCTTTAATATGCCACTTAATATGATATAAACTCTGTGCCTTAAATATTCATTTTTGGGGTAAAGTTTTCCGAGCTAATGGCACATGGGGAGATTTGTTGCCCTGGTTTAAGGGTGGTGGCACACGGGGAGATTAGTTGCCAAGCGACAAATCTTCGATACTGTGAACGACTAATCTTCCCAGAATGCCTTCCCGCCAGTAAAAATGCGAAACGCCAGTAAGATGTCATATGTATCTCTTTGGTTTTCTTAAGTCGACCCAAAGTTTCCTCGTGAGGGCGACTTCAGAAAATGAATCGGTATGTATGCCATCCTGTCGGCAATTTGCAATCTTGCCAGCGGGAAGGCATTTGGGTAGATTAGTCGCAGTAGAGAAGATTTTTCACTTGGCGACTAATCTCCCCGTGTGCCACCATATAATTTTGGTACAAAAGCTCAAGACGTAGTGTAGTAATGAGCAATGGGGTCTGAAAGGGGACTAGATAGCTTGGTAAATAATTAAAGGGACAATGATACAGTTCTGCTAAATGTAAATAGTGTTGCTGTCCCTTTAATAGTGCTGTTTTATTTATAGTGACATTAGGGATTCTGACTTCATAGATTTGCATCATTTACAAGTTCCATGTACAAAACTCTGGGGCAACAAAATGCTTGGCCTCCTGTGTGCTTTTACAATGCAATACTTATATGCGGTTTAACATATATACAATGCAATATATATAATATATATATATATATCTATATATAGATACAAATTTGTATATATATATATATATATATATATATATATATATATATATATATATATATATATATATATATATACAAATTCCAATGTTTCGATCACATAATGGTGATCTTCCTCAGGGAACTGCTGGACCCTGGGTGCACCACCTACAATTTAAAATACTTCACACACATACATTATATCTGTTGGGCTTACAACTTCTATAAAGTGTTTCTTGGCAGCATTAATCTAACATTATTTAAGAAAGGCTTTCATACTATTAATTCTGTAGGAGTTTAGCGAGCAATGAATGGCATGGCACTCCTGTTTATCAGTCACCACTTCACTCCTTTAGTCTAGTTAGCTTATCTGTTATCTATTGTGTCAATTGGATACAGCAGCCTCACATAGTGGCCTTCACTGCTCCAAAGTATCCTATTTATATAAGGGCCTTCTCTGCTCCAAAGTATCTTAATATCTTTATATAAGGGCCCTAGCAGTTCCCGGCACCCAGATTGAAGTCATTTATGTCATAAAACTCTACAGAGCCCTTTGGCAGTGATTTATTTTAATACACACTAGCTGGAGGGGACTCTGCATCACTGCATGTCACTTTGCCAAACCAGAAACAGCTTAGTTGTCCATTCAAAGTACACCCTGTGTGCACAGTGCAGTTTTGGCCCATATAGTGTGCCATAGACCTGAAGTACTCTTAGATTTATCTATAAAAACTCAAGCTCATAAACATACACTACTGGAAAGGCATGTTACCTTTTACCTGTAAAACTGCAGCCCTCATATATTATATGATAAACAATGTGGTATGTAGCCCTGAAGCCTGCATGTGGTACGTCACGTAGTAATAATGAATAGTATTATTGATCATATTACCTGCTGATAAAAAAAGCAATGATTTTGGTGCATGATGGCCACATGATATTGACTCATATCTGTGTGTATCATAGATATTAGTCATTACTCAGTTGGGCAGCTTTGAAAATCATCAGCTAATGCACCATGTTGGCCACTGCATGTTACATCGGTAGATGAAGAATCCATAGCTGTTCTTTACTTCCCAAAGTTCTGAATGTTTGTGCTGAAAGGTGAACAAACCCTTTTAACAATTGTTTGGACAAAAAATTCAATCCTCCACAGTAAATGATATATGAGGATAGTGTCGGACTGGGACATCAGGGGCCCACCCAAGAACCTTAGACCAGGGGCCCAACCAAAAACCTTAGAACAGGGGCCCACTCTCAGTACTTTTATTCTACCTCTCCTCACTCAACCTTTATTCTTCTAATCTCTAATGGCCATGACATTTTTTAATATTTTTTTAATATTTAACAGCATGAGGGCCCACTGACACCTGGGCCCACCGGGAGTTTTCCTGGTATCCTGGTGGGCCAGTCCGACTGTAATAAAGGTACCTGTGCGGCGGGGTCGCCCGCCACATGGTCCTTAAGCGCCGGCACCATGTTGTTCTAGGCCGCGCGGCTCTTAAAGGCGCAGGCACGCTGACGTATTTGCTCCAGCACGTTTTGGCGCGAATTTTGAACACTATTTAAGGGCCATTCATTGTACAGCCCTTTGCCCGTGATAGAACTTTGTTCTGTGGTTCCTGTGCCTTGTGCCATTTCCAGTTATTCTGATCCTGATTCTTCGTGTAGTTCCTCACTACTCTCCAATCTGTATCCTGACCCTTACCTGCCTACGACAACTCTTCTAGCTTAACCCCTTGATTGACAACCTGGTTTTGACCCTTGCCTGCCTGACGATTCTGATATCCGCCTGCCTCGACCCAGCCTGTCTGACCATCCTCCTGCCTAATCCTTTTGTACCGTGAGCTTCGGCCCAAAAGACTCTGCTAACAGCCGTGCCCCTTTGCCAGCCAGAACATCTCGCCTTGTACCCCTCGTACACTGTATGAGGAGATTTTGGTCATATGTTTGTCGTGTAGGCTGCAAGATCTCACATACTGTATATTATCCGATGGCTGTCCCTTTAGTCAAAAGGCATGTGCAACAAGATTGTTCAACAATGATTATCTTACTGTACCATCCACTGACCAATTTTTAAACCTGCCCGATTGACAGTTGGTATTTTGTTGGAACAATTGGATCATTTGAACCCCGTCAATGTAAAAGTAAGCTGGCGATTTTATTGGATTGTGCTAAAATTGATCGTTTCACACAACATAATCTACCCGTGTACATCCACCTTTAGCTATAGAGAAAGTGGACCCTGTGACTGTTATGGGAAGTACAGAGGAGCCAGTCAGGGAATTGATAAACAGTTTTAGGCTATGATTATTTCCATGGTTCAAGGGGACTTGAAATGAGTGATGTGCGGGCCGGTCCAATACCTGTGGGTTGGGCGGGTTCGGGCCGACCTCACACTTCTCTTCGCGGGTGGGTAGGGTTGCCACCTTTTCTGGAAAAAAATACCAGCCTTCCTATATATTCTATATATTTATAATTTTTCCCTATTAATAACATTTCAATCAAGATCATTTTTACCGGTCAGGCTGGTAAAATACTGACCAGGTGGCAACCATACGGACGGGTGCAGGTTGAGCTCTTCTCCTGCTCTCCCCGCCCCTTCTTCTTTTATAGATGCCCAGCCTGCTCACCCCCCCCCCTTTTGTGACATCATCAGTGGGGCGGTCTATAAAGGGAACCCAGAAGTCGCGCTCTGGGACTATCTGAAATGATTCTGCTGTAAGGCCCATGAACTTTTAGTAAGTGTAGCTGCCAAACTGCACCCACCATAATGTCCATAAAGAGACAAGTTCTAAGGACATGGACACGTGCGTTTTTACGGTGGGGTTTTTAAAAAGACCGACTGCCGCATAAATATGCTAAACCAGGCGTCCCCAACCTTTGTAAAAATTATAAAAAGAGTTGGGGAGCAACACAAGCATGAAAAAATCCCTTGGGGTGCCAAATAAGGTCTGTAATTGGTTATTTGGTAGCCCCTATGTAGACTGGCAGCCTACAGGAGACTCTACTTGGCACTATACTTAGTTTTTATGCAATTAAAACTTGCTTTTCCAAGCTTGGAATTCAAAAATAAGCACCTGTTTTGAGGACACCGAGAGCAACATCCATGGGTTGGAAAGCAACATGTTGCTCATGAGCTACTGGTTGGGGATCACTGTGCTAAATAGGGATGCACTGAAACCACTATTTTGGATTCGGCCAAACCCCTGAATCCTCGGCGAAGGATTTGGCCGAATACCGAACCAAACCCTAATTTCCATATGCAAATTAGGGGTGGGAAGGGGAAAACATTTTTTACTTCCTTGTTTTGTGACAAAAAAGTAACGCAATTTCCTTCCCCACCCCTAATTTGCATATGTAAATTAGGATTTGGTTCAGCCGGGCAGAAGGATTCGGCCGAATCCGAATCCTGCTGAAAAGGGCCGAATCCCGAACCAAATCCTGGATTTGGTGCATCCCTAGTGCTAAACCATGGGCGCCATTGCCTAAGCGTGAAAACGCATTATCCTGGTCTCACGTGGTGTCTGACAGGATAATTCCATCAGTGATTTTGCACTTTTGCGCTGTTTCTGCCTCGCACATTGACCGATATTGGATTCGATTTTCTTTTGTAGGGCCCTGGCCACCAATTTTTTTTTAAACTGGGGGGAGCTGGCCATCTATGGGGTTTTTACTTGTAGGGGCCACCAATTGGGGTTTTCAACTTCTAGGGGGGCAATGGCCACCAATGGCTTCTTTTAACTTGTAAGAAAAAATTCTCATACGCCCTGCTTATTCTGATGGTGGCCCTGCATATTTCCCATCGTATTAACGCAGAATTGTGGGAAGCAGCACAGGTAGATGAGTGCACAAGCTCGGGCCCCAGGGATACAAATATGTGCGCACATGGGGCCCTGTGTAGAAATAAGTGCGTCCATGGACACATCGCACTGAGAGCAACAGCAGCAGCAGCACACGCCTAGCCCGGGGCAGGGCAGGCTCAACCTCCTCTCCAGGATTGGGAGACGGACACACCCAGTAGGGTTAGCTCTGCCTGTATAGGAGCCCTGCCCTGCCTGAGCTGATCACTTAGCTCTGCTATCCCAGGCAGAACAGAGCCACTGGCTCCTGCACATGTAGCGCCAGCTCAAGAGACCCAGGTAATAACCCATTTCCTATACCCAGTCTATATCATGTGCTGTTGCTTTGTCTCCTACTGAAGGCGCAATTATCTCAGGATGTGACCCCAGAGTTTGGGACGCGTAGAACTTTCCTTGTGTATGTGTATACTTTCTGCATCCCGTGGGTGTGGATGGTCGGGAACAATTTTATCGGGGGGGCGACTTTTTTTTTGCTACTTGTGAAATCGTTTTATTACTGATGTAACATTGTTTATAGTGCAGCATTTTGGGAGGAAAGTAATAGTTGCACTGAGAGACTTCTTTTTAAACTGCTTTGGGACGTACCCATCATATTGCCTCTCCCTGTAGAGAGTTCCCTATTGGATCTACTTTTATTTCTATATTCTGTGCATATTGTCTATATGTAAATCATTTATTGTAGTTTATGGCTTGCTGGTCTGTGTGTGCTGCAGTATATTGCGTTCCTTCAGACTGTTTGCTCTGTGGACTCTACCTGCTTTTATTGTTCAATTGCATTGTCCCTCAGCTCAGAGTTATGTGCCTACCAACAATACTGCTGGGAGTCATGCTGGTAAAGTTATGGCATGAATACTCCCAGCAGCGCTGTGTGCAGGCAGACTCTCCCTTTTTGCTTTATTGGTAATGTTTGCTTTGGATGGATTTCCCTGACTGTTACAACACAGGTCTGAGTTTCAGGGCACCACACCCTCCCCTGCTGGAGATTTTGGGAGTGGAGGAAGGAGGAGGCAATAGAGAACTAGGGTGGGGAGGATAAACAGCATCGGGAGGGAGAGAGACCCTCGGTGAAGGAGAAACTTTGTCCAACCTATGGCTGTTGTTGAACTGTATACAACGTCCATCACCCCAGACAATTCTCGTCTTGGGGGTCGGTGGGAGTTGTAAAGCAACTTGGGCAAGGAAGTTTTGTTATAATTGTCCTATTATAAGGGCTGTCCCCTCCTTACAGCTAGGGTTTCTGGAAAAAAAATGACCGGCCTTCCTATATATTTAACTTTTTTCCCTATTAATAAAATTGGGATCAGCCATAATTTTTACCGGCCAGGTGGCAACCCTACTTACAGCTATTATCTGCAGTACTACTCTAGATGCTCATGTGCTACCTGCGTAGCAGGAGGAGGTCTGTCTAGGCACTGCTGCGTGTGATTCAGTCAGGACCCTTGCCAATTGATAACATCAGAAGTAGTGACAAGAAGATAGAGAATTTTGGTGGCTATTTAACAAACCCCCAAACTTTACTACATTTTCAGTAGTTCTTGAATTGTTTGGTAAGGAGCAATAGATTTTGTTCCCTGATCTATAGGCATATGGTGTGCAACCCATGGGTCAGACTTGCAGGAATGACCACATAGACATTGTATGGAAATTCCACACCTTGATCTTGGGGCTTAAAAATTGCTTTGTTGGGATCAGATACTTGACAAACTTGTTTAGGAGAAACAGTCTGAGCCCACAGAATGGCTGATCTAATGAAACCCCCAAGTGCCACTAGGCTTGCTGAGCTTTCCTACATTTTCAGTTGCCTCACCTGCCCTGCAGCTCAGAGAAAGAGATAATCAAATGAGCTGTGCCACTAAAATGAAGCTGTTTGCCGTGGCATCTGTGTATTGGTGCACCTGGCCATGAAGTGGGTTTGGGATCTGCTATTGGGTCCACTCAGTAATGTACTGGCTCTGAACAGGAAGTCTTTGAGTCCAAATTTCTGACTCATGTGGGATGTATTTCTTAAGATGAAACTGGATCAGTACTTTATCCAAGGGGATTTGCCCACGCCATGAATATGCATTACAGTATTTGTTGGTAAATAAGTTAGTCACATGTGCCAAGAGTTAACCAGTTTATCTTGATAAATGTCACAAAGTGTCGTCTCAACTCGACTAATTCAACAAACTTAATAGTTGCTACCATGTTGTGAAAAGTTTCGATGATATATCCGTGTGTTTGTTTCTGTAAACACTGTCTGTTTTTTGCTATCAATGTATTTATTTTGTTCACCCGCAGATGTATATGTATACTTAGAGCTCAGCGTGCTTGTGTGATGGGAGGGATCCAGCTCAGAGGCAATGATTGGGGGACAGAGCTTCACAAAATTCTAGGCGTGAATGAGTCGAGAGGGCTGTAATATGAGAGAAGGGTGCGGTGCCCATCCCCTCAAAGCTCTGATCAGAGCCCAGGGAAGTTTTGATTTTCACTAGGGCCTGAGGATTAACTGAACTTTAACATATACAGTCTATTTGCTGTCTTCTAAGGATTATCTTCAGCCTTCCCTGATCTGATAGTTTAGGGATATGGTGTGCAACCCATGTGTCAGACTTGCAGGAACGACCAGATAGACATTGTATGGAAATTCAACACCTTGATCTTGAGGCTTAAAAGTTGCTTTGTTGAACAGTCTGAGCCCACAGACTGACAAATCTACATATTATTTTGTGCAGGGAAAAGAGCCTGCAGAAGACCTGAGAGGGACAGTTTCTCATAGAAAACATTCCTCCTGCCTCATAAAACTTCTTGGCAGCTCGGAGTTGTTAGGAACTTGGGGGAAGGGGCTGTGCAGGCTCTGCGTATTGCTCTGTTCTTGATGTGCCTGGAACTGTGTATTGCTCTGCATATTGCTGTGATCTGGGTGTGTCTGGAAGCCCTGGCCTCTGTCCAGGAACCTTCAGGAATGTTGGTTTGGGAGCAGAGTGACTCACAGCAGTTTGTACTCAGAGGGGGGAACACAAGGGAGAGTTGAGGGGGTGGGGGAAGCAGACAGGAATGTACCAGGGGAAACCACTCGTCACATGCGCACGTGTGTCACTGCATAGGTGCAAATGTGCTGGTGTGTGTGAGACACTCTCAGTCCTTCATGGTTAATATATGTGCAGGTTTAACATCTGTCTGCCCTGCCATCAGTGTGCAAACCCATTCAGTACTGTGTATCAGCATACCTATCTCTCTCCTTATCTCTCTCTTTCATGTTCAGGAATGCAAAGACTTTTTGCTTAAGTGACGAGAGAAGGGCGGGGGCGAGGCCCTTCAAAAAGGAACAGTATCTCCTAAGCAAACACTGATTTACTTAAAGACAATCCTGTAGTTAACTAAATTGTTTGTCGGCCACATCCCCCTGTGAATAGATCCTGTATTATACCCCATAGAAATCTGTCTGTAGCCAGACACAAGCAGCCCATGTGTTTGTAACCTGACAACTAAAATCCAAATAAACTTTTGTTAAGTAGTTTGCATTGCTGCCTATACCTGCTGGCTGTCTTTTCTTCCCAATGAACAGCAGCCCCAAGATAGTATTAGATCTCAGTATCCCAAACAGTTACCTTTTGGACATGCCTCATCTGGGTGTTAGATCTCCGTATCCCAAACAGTTACCTTTTGGACATGCCTCATATGGGTGTTAGATCTCCGTATCCCAAACAGTTACCTTTTGGACATGCCTCATCTGGTTCCCACACTATCATCATGCACTCACCACTTTCAGCCCTTGCTCATGCACTGGGCATCAACAGTGCTAGGTGGTGCTGTGAGCAAGCAGTAGTAGATCACCAGTAAAGTGCTGAGGCTTTAATTTTAATTGCATGGGCCCTCCCTCGTCTTTAGAAGTCATAATAGCTACAGTACATGTTGCTCTATTGTCATTGTATATATAGAATTTTTTTTTATTTTTAAGATTGGTAATCCTTAAAACTTTATCATTCATTCGATCATTTTTTTGTTGTAATATAATATAGCTTTTCAGCTGGAGGCTAGTAGCCCCTTTTTGTCATTTAGAGACACGTGGGCATGGCTGGCTTTTTTTTCCTTTACAATATGCTTGGAAATACCCTGTGTGCCAATTGCTTTAAATAAATCTTCTATGTAGATACTGGAATATAAGCAAAATAAATAGAATTTATGCTGAAAATACATTCTTTATTTAAAAATCTTCCTTAGGTTTTTTTTTTTTTTTTTAAATAAATATAAAGTAGTAACAAAACATTGTTTTGCTTTCACCTGTAATTATCTGAGTTAACTAGAGATAATTTGCTTGGTATAAACAACTCCCTCTATTCATCCTTTGTTGGGACTGTTTTAGTTTATTAGATAAGCAGAACTTCATTATGCAGGATTTTATCCGTCCACTAAAAGTGCCCAGAAGTACCTTTTAATCTGGGATGACTGCATGTAAATCTCTTTAGATGTGGAGATTCAGTGTAATTGAGGGAGAATAACTTTGGCAATCTACTTGATTTAGCCAAATGACATATCTTCCAGATTAATATCTATTTTTGGGGCTTTGTTGGCCACAGGAGAGGCGATTACCTTCAGGCGACAAAGCGATATTTGTGCTATTGCCCTTAAGCCTTTATAGAGCTGTAGGGCCCAATTAGCATAGCAGATAACAGACAATCCATGTTGAATACAATGAGTTTACTAAGTGCTGATAAACAGAGGTCAGATGCCATTCACGGCAAGTTATGTCATTCATTGTTACTTAGGGAGTAGCCTATTATATGGATCCTTGCAGGATTGTAGTAGTGATGCCCTGGGGTCTGTATGCTGGTCACTCCCCAACTGTGACGTACTATGATACAGCATCTTCTTGCCCCATCAATCGGGATATTTACAAATCTTACAGACAATAAAAGCAGCATAAATGAGGGCAGGACTAATTTATTAACACTGCAGTTTTATTTGGGGTATTAACTCACAGTGCATTTTCAGTTTATAGGACACGTGTTAAACAAGCAATAGCAAAAGAGCTTTCATTCAATCGCCATAGTAGGGGAGATTTAGTGCGTTTGGCATAACCTCACTAGCTACTAAAAATTAGTGATGGTAAAAGTGCCATTCATAAATATGACCGAAGAGTGTTTATCAGATACTGTTAGGGAATGTGTGTATTCAACTGGCAATGCAAATATAATTGCCAGATAGCTATGACTTTCGCTCTACACTTGCGTAGCAATGTTTGTCCCTGCTATCTCAACTGAGATGCTGAAAATCTTGCCAATCACAGGTTATTGTAACTGATAAAGAACAGAGATGGTCATGGCATCTCAGAACACTACAGTTTATTGTCTCTTTTTTTTTCCCCCAGTTTATACTGACTAACATATACAGAACTTTGAAATATGAATGCAAAATAAGACCAATGTTTAGATAGGAGATAAGAAATGCATGAGAGATTTGCACCACTGCTTGCTGTAATTTGGGGGAATCCCCAAAATTTATTTCTAAAGGAAAACAAGCACAAGCATATGATTATAGTATCTCTCTAGCCTGTAAAACAAATATTGGTTTAGATAAGACCCACAGGCCTGCTATACAGGCAGCTACAATCCTATGACTAGAGGAAGGTTACATTAAATCCCCTGAGGCTAATTCCACACAGGACTCAGCCTGTGGAATCAGCCCCTCTGCTTGCATTAGCCCTCTAATGTATCTGCCCCCTGAGCCTGGTGCAGGCACATGGAGTGTTTTGGAATTATACATTTCGGTGCCTTAATCTACTGTTTGTGCTTGCAACAGACTATTCACATACTTAAAATTAGCCCCATGTGGCATGAGCCTAAGGACAGTGGTTCCCAAACCCTGGATCTGGTTTCCCCCCTTGGGGACTCAGAAGCAGTGGCGGGGGGGGGGGGGCAGCCTAAAGATTAGTTTGGGGGGGAGATATGGGGAGAATGCTTATTTGGTCTCTTAATTACACCTGAAAGTCCCATCTAAAGTCTTATTAGTGTGAGATTTGCTGCCCTAAATATCCTTGGAATTGGGGCCAATTTAGTCTGCTAAAGGGGGTACTGAGCAAAGGTTGGACCTGGGGGGTGGGTCTTTAACCATTCAAATTTTACTAGCTTATGTTAAAGGAACATGGGGAGATTCAAATAATTTTGCCACCTGCATTGCTTGAAAATGCACAGTAGGACAAAGTTTGATTCTAGTCCCCTGTTTGACAGAAAATATTAGACATCATTTCCTTTACATGGGAATCAATGGGCCCCTAAATGCATCTAGGCCCCATTTCACCTGCAGTCGTTTTGCAGGTTTAAGGAGGCATCACACATGAAAATACAGCTCCCGTTCTACACTGGTGTTCATTGTTTATGAAAGTGTGCTGGCAACTGCATATCTATGACTTACTTGCCAGTTAATTACTAACTGCCAGGCTCTGTAATATGGGAACAATGTGTATTTCAGTGATAGGATCCTCTTCGTGTATATGCCATGTGGCAAACTTGCCTGCCACTTAATTACTAGCTACCAAGCAGTGAATATTTTGTGTAAACAAGTTGGTGCCTGACACATCTGTATTCTTTGGGAACAAAATGACTGAACCTTTCTCATTACTTCTGGTTTAGGCATGTGTAGAAAAACCAGTTGCACAAACACACATATGCTAGAGCTTGGGGAGCCAAATGCTCCGACCAATATCATAGAATAATGGAATTGAGTTTTAATGGCTCAATAGGACACTCTAAGGGCCCTTACTCACGGGCGTTTGAAGCTGCGCTCCCCTGTGTTCCAGTTTTATGCGTTCAGACGCAGGGGAGCGCAGGAGTAGACGCGATTAATTATTTTCAATGCGGCTGTACTCACACAGACGCATGTAAGCGGCGAACGCAGGAAAAATGCAACATGCTGCGTCCCAACCTGCATTCGGCGCTTGTGTGAGTACAGCTGCATTGAAAAGAATTCATTGCGTCTACTCCTGCGCTCCCCTGCGGCTGAACGCATAAAACCGGAACACAGGGGGGCGCAGCTTCAAACGCCCGTAAGTAAGGGCCCTAATTCTACATCCTTGCAGGCTGCAACTGGGGAATGTGGGGTGGTTTATACAGAGGCTTCTCGTGGACTGCTGATTTGTTTTGAGTGTACTCACATGAACCAAGAAGCAGAATGTAAATTTACTTTGTTGCTTTTTCCCTGTTTAGTGCAAAAAAAAAAAGAAAAAATCCTAATTAAAACAATAGGTGAACAACATATGCATATGTCCTAATTTTTAAACTAATGTCAAGGGGGTTATTCTGCCCCTGTTCCATATATATATCTATATATATATATCTATATCTATATATATATATATCTATATCTATATCTATATCTATATATATATATATATATATATATATATATATATATATATATATATATATATATATATATCTCTATCTATATATATATATATAATTTATTTTTCCTTTCATGAGCATACAAATGTATAGCTATAAAAATTATTTTTGGTGAACTGTGGAGAAATATGAAAAAAATAATGTTACGTTTACTGATAACCTTTGTTTGACAACATCTAATTGTTTAAGTGCTGTACTTAAAGTCTTAAAGAGGAAAGGTGCCCAAACATGTCCACCTCTGGTCAGTACCCACTTGCGTCTGTAGGACAAATTAAGGTAATATCAGGATGGCAGGGCATTGGTGAGCGACCTACGTTACTCACATCTCGAAGGGATATTGTGTGTGTGTGTGTGTGCACGCCTTGCATTACATTGGATAAGGATTTATAGCTTATATTATATGCAACTGTTTGCCAAGGGACACACCCATTATTGTTTGGATCAGTTGGAATCTTGTTGTGCGAAAGTTAACAGCATGGGAGAATATGCAAGACGGCTTTTATTTCTCACAGATGTGGCTCTGAGTAATGTAACTGAAATACTGTGATGAATGATTTATAAATCATATATTTAATCTCCACAAGATGTGATATGGAAAAATCTTATTCCCAAGCAAGAGCTACATGCATCTTCATTGTCACAGTGTAGTGTCTGGGATGCAGATTAACTTCTCCTGTGTGTGTATATGTATGTATATACTGCATGTATAAATCTCTCTCTAATGCACACATGCAAAATGTTGCTTACTAGTCAAGGGAATAGACATAAGCAATTGCTGCTGCCAACATTTTAAAACTTTATAGCATAGGGTTTGCCCCTCCACTTGCTCTGCCCAGGCAATATAACTCCAGTAACACAGTGGCCACATGAAGTTCATTATAGATGCTATCTTGATTACTTGCTTGGCTTAATAAGGCACTGGTGCTTTGTGTAGAATTCATGATGATTCATTCTTTTGTGCCAGTGTTTTTTGGTTACGATGTTTTCTCCCACATTATGTATTAGCAACAGTCTATGGGATATTATGCCAGATGGAGTGAGACAGGGCAAGGGTGTCAATCCTACACATAACAGGAGCGCTGATCATAAGTGTGATAACATATCTCTCTCTCACTTCTGTGTGTGCAATACTGGCCTTGTATAAATAATAGCACTCCCTCTTGATAAGCTGGTAATACACACCCTTCCGCTTTGTTCACCTAGGGCCATATTTGTAAAGGTGTGCAAAATGATTTAATGTTTTAAATGTGGTATAAACTGGAGCATTTATAAAACTCTGTACGTGTCCTTATGTAAATAAAAATAAATAAATGCAGTGCTGCTGTAGCCCGAGTAATCCATTACAAAAAGCTAAAACATGCTGTTTGTATATGTTGTTATATTATGGTTTGTATATTTTGTTATTCTAGCCTAACGGCATTATTTACACTATTAATTTATGCCTCCAAGACTTTGCATAACCAGCTGAAATCTATGCAGAAGTGGTAAAATGTTTTAGTGTTTTTCTTTTGACTTGGTTTTCTGGTTCTGCCACTATTCTGCTGTTATAGCTGACCATTCAGATCTGGGCAATTTCACTATCCTAATGTGTGGCAAAAATTGCACGTGATCCATTTGTTCGGAATGATCACCAGAGGATCAGAGATCCAACCTTTGTGTGTCAAATTTCATATTGTGGTGAGATCAGCTGAGCATCTCCCACACTCCATAATTCCACGGTTTAAACAGGGAGTTTCTGAACTTCCATAAATAAATATAATTTCGTTTTTTTTACGCAGTCATACCCGATTCCATAGATTGAAAGGAAAACGCCATAGCCTATGGGATGAGTTCCACACCCCCTTATCTCATAGTACTGTATAATGTAACCCTCACTTTGTTCCATTGTGACGTGATAGATTCTGGTAATTAAAGTCTCCAGTTTTCCATGTACCACCCACTATGGGGAGAAGAGGGACTTCCAAGTCTCCAAATCCATCACTTCACACTGTTAGTTTAAGGGATTTGGGAAATGGAATGTTAGAGTATTACGGTTTGCTTTCAATCCATGAAATCACATGTTTGTGTAATAAAAAATATATTATTTGAAGTTCAGATTGTGTTTTTGTACCTTTTCTGCATAAGACTAAACTGAATCAAAAGGGGGTATGTTTCCCCTTTAATACTGCAGTGAGAAAGGTTGCCCACTGGCCATGTAATGGACTATCCAGGGCCACTATGGATTTAGGAGGGTCCAACCAGCTAGATCTTTCAGGACTGACACATATATTGGGTTCGTTTGGACAAAATGCACTGATCTCCAGGTAAAGTGCAGATCTTTGTTGACACATAACCCTGTACACGTATGAGTTTGGCCAGTGTTACCCGGTGCCACATTTAGCAGTTTATAACATCACATCCCCTGCAGAGCACGTTCTGTACATCACCTGACATGACAACTGTTTTGTACTATAACAGGCCAGTCATTCATGTAAGCATAACTGCATCCAAAGGCTAGTGTGCCTAGGACTGCTTATTGCAGTGCAGTTATTAAAATGATTCTGATTATTAAAGCTTGCTATTTAAATATTTCATACGAAAAAGATTACATTGCTTTTGGCATAGATTTTTTTTGTACAAATTAAACAATGTTGATGTTTCTGGATCATGGATCTCCATTTCTGGTTTGACCCTCTGTTGGCATTTGCTGTTAAATGAGCATCCTACAAAAATGCAGAAGTCACCCTTCATGAATCATGGTGATCTATAGGGTAGCTTGCTTGCCACTTTCTAGAAAGGGAAGCACCTGCTTGAAAGGGTGTTTTGACCATAACCTCCTATTCTTTTCACAATTGTGAAAGAAGATAGCGAAATGCTGAATACAAACTGTATGCAGTTTGAGACAAAATGCTAAAATCTGGAGGGTTATTGTTGGGATGGGGTGGAATAATTGAGATGCACCTCTTAGGGCAGAATCACACGTGGAGATTCGGGGAGATTTAGTCGCCCGGTGACAAATCGCCGAGTGGCATTCCACCGGGATTTAGATTCTAGCCGGCGGGAAGGCAGTTTGGGGAGATTAGTCGCCCGAAGAAGAGCCGATTTGTCGCTGGCCAACTAAATTTCCCGGAATCTCCACATGTATCTCTGTTCTTAGGATGCACATCATTAAGATGTCGTAAGACCATTGCTCAGAATGATGGACATACACAGAAGAATGAAACTAAGTGTGAAGAGCAAATCTTTTCATTAAAAAACGTGAGGCACCCTGACCCCACACTCTCAAACTCTATCTCTTTTCATGTGTTTTGATAGTTCACACCCTCTCCTGCAATTTAAACTATTTCTGTTCCCTGACCGTGGTATATGAAGTTTTGGATGTTTAGGGGAGGCTTCTGTTTGTTTTTGTGCTGTTTGTTTTCCCTGGATTCTTGAGACTGATTCCATGTAAATTTTAATCAGTGTGTCTTGGAAAATTGTTAGGAATCAGTTATTTTTGGCTTACTATCCATTTGAACACTAGTGAGGGAAGTCTCTGACAGGTACAGCAGAGTTTCTTGATGGTTTTGAATTCTTTGTTGTGCATTTCTGCCTGATTTAGCCTGAATGGTCAACCTTTTGTTGTGGCAGATACTTGCCCAGAGTGCCTTTGCAGGGAATAGGTGATTGTAATGAAGTAACCAGCAGGGAGGAAATAACATTAACTTGCTCTGGGTATTCCCAAGAGCCTCTGCAAAAATCTGTTCTGTATGAGGGAGCTGAAAGTGGCAACGAGGCTCTGGAATTTCCTCATAAATTACATTAAAAGTTTTCTCGTACCTGTTAGGGCTGAGAGGGGAGCAAAGCCCATCGTGATTCTGGAGCTCGGACAGAGCCAAGCTGCCTTGCTGGCAGTACCTCGAAATGGGTGCGGCTGCAGGAAGAGAGATTTTAATGAGTTCCTCTCTCTGCTTTTACTGATGTATGGACTACATTCACGGATAAGGTTTTATATGTGTATCATGTATTAATGCATTTCAGCATATTCTCCAGTGCTGTGCATAAGCATCTCTTTGCCATAAGTGTGTAAGCCCCACTTGGTAATTTTCACTTGTATGTACTTGGAATGCTCGGTATACATAAAATACCTTTACATTGGGGCCTCAGCGTGGACACAATTATAAAGGATATATTAAAAGTGTTTTTACTAGACATATCCAGGATGTCCAAGTTGCAACCCTCCAGCAACTATAACTCTTTACATCCCACTAATTACCAGAAGGATGCAGATTTCAACATAAGTTTTTTCCCACCCTCAGATTGGCCGTAGACAGATCAACATTGACTTCTGACTCCTGGCCAAATTGACATCTTATTGGCTTAGATAGACTGATAGATTGTGGAGTCTGGAAAATCCCGTTGAGCAAGCCCCCACCCACCAATGCTATCCAGTCGTTTGCCCTAGGGGAAACCTTGCCATGTGAGCTCCCCCATGTATGTAAGCCCAGCTTCAGATATTTATCCCTGTTCAGAGGGCACCTCGGCTAGGAAGCACCTTCAGCTGCTCCTCTTATTTTTATACCAAGGTATGCAGGTGCTGTTGTGAAATTACTGCATCTGTGTGTGTGGGTCTGTCAATATCTTGTTGTTTGTATATATGTGTATCTGTATGTTGCCTATCAACCTATTATTTTATTCCCAGATATTTTGTATGCGGGTCCTGGTATCTTTCTTCACATTCTTTGTACTTGTGCCCATGTTAATATTCTTCTTTAGGCTGTGTACCTTTTGTGTGTGCTCATCACTCTGTTTATGTAGGCGTTTTTGGGTGTGTCACACCTCAGGCCAAACACCTTTGTTCTAGCACAATGTCACCTGGTAACAAGAAAATAACAGAAAATCCCTCTTGGAAATCCAGTGTGCATTGGCTGAGACTTTGGGGGATCTGCAAAGAAAAAGGAAGTGGGCATATAGGGTGGTGCCCTGACAAAACGGAACATAGAATCATTTTGTAAATTCCTGTTTTTTATTTCAGTATTGTATTCTCCAATAATAGCCTCGTCAAGGAAGTGTAAGTGCGGTATCTGAAAGATGGCAGCACAGTTTGTTTTTCAACTGAATGGGAAGTAGCTACCTATGGCTCATAGGGTTTATAATCATCTACCTGACCAAAATGCATGTCCCCACCACCACCAACCTCATATTTACACATATTTTGGGTGTCCGCAAGTACCTTTTTGGAAAGCTGAAGTCACAGTTCTGTGACATTTGCCTTAGTCTTGCAAGTGTCCCCTGGGCTGCCATACTGCAGCTTTTGCAATCTGCAAACTAGAATTCAAAGATTTATCGCCCAACAGCACAAAGACATTTCTCTCATGCTTGGGAAAGTGGCCAGTTGGACAGAGCTATACATGGAACTCTCCATAGCAGCTACTCGTTTTGAGATCCCCTCCTGCTTTCATACAAGGAGTGGAGGAGATCATAGAAACAACTAAGGCTAATTTCACATGGGCACTTTGCTGGCAGCTGTATTTCAATTGGCTGAAAATCCACTGTGATTTACTTGAATGGAAAACTCCTGAAAACAAGGGTGTTGATTGCTTTTTAGTTTGAAAAGTGCCTTCTGTGACATTAACATAAACTTGTTGTTTCTGTGTCCCACTAAAGTCTCCTTCACTAAGTGATCCAGCAGTTGCCATACAAATTCTCACCAGAAATGTACTTCTCACCAAGTGTGTCATTGCTAGGGTTGCCACCTTTTCCAGAAAAAAATACCAGCCTTCCTATATATTTATCTTTTTTCCCTATTAATAATATTGGCATCAACCATATTTTTTATGGTGGCAACTCTAGTCATTGCCCTAACCAATCTGCTATTTATTGTAGAAAGAATGGCAATATCTCTTTAACAATAAGTTACAGGCCTTCAAGTATTTACTTCTGCTCTAGATGAACTGTGTTTATTTTTAGGAAGTCTGATACAACTCTTTACAAAGCTACTAAAATCTCTAAATTAAAGTATATTCATCTGTATTTAATTGCATGTTTATGTGCAATTGCTTTCATTTAGTTACAGTCTGCTTCCTTCCCAGTCATCCACTTCTCTACTGATACTTTGTTTTTTTGTTTCCACTGCTTTCTGATCTAAGAAGAATTCACAGTGTGTATTAGTGTTTATGGTGGGTGCACAGATGTAGAGATTACAGCACTGCCAAGAGCAGGGGTCCCCAACCTTTTTTCACCCGTGAGCAACATTCAGATGTAAAAAGATATGGGGAGCAACACAAGCATGAAAAATGTTCCTAGGTGGTGCCATATAAGGGTTGTGATTGACTATTGGTAGCCCCTATGTGGACTGGCAACCTACAGAAGCCTCTGTTTGGCAGTACACCTGGTTTTATGCAACTAAAACTTGCCTGGAATTCAAAAATAATCACCTGCTTTGAGGCCACTGGGAGCAACATCCAAGGGGTTGGGGAGCAACATGTTGCTCACCAGCTACTGGTTGGGGAACACTGGCCAAGAGTATATCATCTCTTGCATTCTAGGTTTGAATCCAGCCAGAGCACTACTCAAACTTGAAAGATGTTTAATTGAATCCTGGTAACATTGACCATAGAGTGGACTTCATAGATAATTTAGACTGTAAGCTTCACTGGGGCAGGGTGTGGTCCATATAAACAAAAGGATAATCACTGACCTAGAGGATGCTCCCAACCATGGCACTTTGAGCCTAGAATTATGGCTAAAACATATAGCAACTAGAAGGATAGCCATGGCATGATTCAACACAAATAACATTTAGGCTATGTCCTAACTTGCATGGTATACACCTGCAATTCTTTAAACAGTTGTTATATTTTTATAGGAGGTAAGGTTATGGGCAGTTGCTTATCACACCGGTTAACTGTAGTTGCAAAATTCTTCATTATCATGATATTCCTTTCAGCTTACATAGGTATTAATGGGTATCTTTAGATAAGTAATTGTGTGTCCCACATGGTGAGTTTTTTTAGGACTCACCATGCTCCATTCACTGATCTTGCAAAATAAAAAGCCTGACCGACTGACAATCTAGTACATGTATGTGGTCATCGGCCAATCTGCAATTGCGTGGACTGTGGCAGTATATTTATAAAGGGTTGAAAGGATAGTTCAAAAGGGTAGAACTCTAAAGTCCCTTCCAAAGAGCTCTTGAACTGTAGCAAATTGTCTTTTCCTTCTTTAATAAAATTGCCCCATAGATGCCCAAAGTATTGATTCAGGCTGGTCAGTACTATTAGTCCATCCATCCATTGTTTCTGTAAGAGTGAAAAGAAACATATCTAGGTGGCTTTGGTGATGTACAGATTATAAGCATCTTGTGTTGATTGGTTTAATGGTTTTATTTGGTAGCAGCAAGGAACTGAAATTAAGTCACTGGCATGGTTAAAGGGAAATGCATTGTGTTTATATTTGGTTTAATTTTATTAATGGACAAAGGTTATCCTGTAAAGAGATCTTGTATATGTGTAAATTGAAGTGATGCTGACACCCTTCCGTGCAAACAATGCCCTTTATAGATTTACTTAGGTATGTGCGTTGTTCTGATTCAAATTGATTTCTGTCCACTATTTTACTGTGTGATCTTAACAAAAGTAGTGTGTGATTATTAGTCAATTAGATAAGATTTGGGCTGGATGTGACCAAATGTGGCAGGTACCAAACTTCCTGGCAGCTCTGCATTTGGTGCACAGGTACAGTCTGGGTAATTACAGTGTTTTTTTACATAGCAATTTACAGAGATTATAAATCATTCAAGCCAGTCTTTCCCTAGTGGAGATTTCAATCTAAGGTCTACATCACATTCATATTAGCAGCCAGTTCATTTTCATTATTACTGTTAATTTTTCAATATATTCACCAGGCCCAGACACTAGGGGGCTGATTCACTAAGGGTCGAATATCGAGGGTTAATTAACCCTCGATATTCGACTAGGAATCAAAATCCTTCAACTTCGAATATCAAAGTCGAAGGATTTAGCACAAATACTGCGATCGTACGATCGAAGGATTATTCCTTCGATCGAACGATTAAATCCTTCGAATCGTTCGAATTTTAATCCAACGATTGAAGGAATATCCTTCGATCAAAAAAAACTTAGGAAAGCCTATGGGGACCTTCCCCATAGGCTAACATTGACTTCGGTAGCTTTTAGCTGCCGAAGTAGGGGGTCGAAGTTTTTTTTAAAGAGACAGTACTTCGACTATCGAATGGTCGAATAGTCGAACGATTTTTACTTCGAATCCTTTGATTCAAAGTCGTAGTCGAAGGTCGAAGTAGCCCATTCGATGGTCGAAGTAGCCCAAAAAATACTTTGAAATTCGAAGTTTTTTTACTTCGAATCCTTCACTCGAATTTAGCGAATCGGCCCCTAGGGGTTTCAGGAAAGGGAGCCCCTTTCCAACACGTCTGTGCTCCTATTGATGAGTAATGTAATTCTTACCCGCTTATATTATCCTTCATATATTTATTTTATCATTCATTGGCCTGTTACTACTCCTGGCAGGACCCCAAATAAATTGCAGAGGTCAGCGATTTCCCACATAATACATATGCTGGCTAATGAAAAGCAAATTCTCTCTGGAAAAACTATTGCCATTCACAGTAATCAGCTGAAAGAAAAACTTCTGTGGGAATTCAGTACCCTACTTGCAGACTTTGCCATTTGACCCCTAGCTCTTGGACGTGTACCCACAGGGCAATTGGTTAAGTGTGGCCTTTCCATCCATTCAGGATGAAGCCTAACTCGACTGAGAGGTGTGCAGTGTCCTTATACTATGCTGTCGGTTTGAGTGCAAGTAGATAAGGTTCCAAAAACAAGGAGCACCGCGCCACTACTCTTGAGACATCGGCAAAGATGGTGGTGCTCAAGTGATTGTACATCGAGGTGGTGCATCTTTCTCTAAATAGAAGCACCGGCCTGGGGTTTGAGTAAAGTGATTATATTTACTAGGTTCCACAGGAACCCCAGTGAATTTGTGTTGACTTGTCCTTTAAGTTAGTGTAGATAGGTACTACACTTAGGCTAATTCCTTACTGAACAGCTGCACTCTTACTCCAAAGAGAACTACACAGTATATGCCGACACATGATAATTACAGTGACTGTGAGTGTAATATTTAGTTTAATCATAGCTTTCAAACTGCTTTAACCCCTTGGCTACCTGCTGTACATAGTGTACTCTGTATACATGCTCAGGCCTGCCCATACATTGCTGAGGTGAGTGAGAGGGATGGTGAGATTACTTTGTTCTCTACCCTAGAGCTGCCCCTCCTCTAGCACCTTAGGAATGTCACTCTCCTGGACCAGGAAATAGGATAAGAGTGTGAGAATTGCTCTTTCTGCGCTAAGGCCTAACAGAATGCTCCAACAAAAGGGGAATGCACACATTTAACACATTTGTGGTATAATTAAGTCTCCCAGGAAGTAGTATGGTAGCTCACTCACACATAGTAGGTAGCTGCAAATTTGTATTCACAGTCAAATTCAGCTCTTCTGTTGTTAGACATGTGAAGGCATTTAAGGCCCTCCTGTTTGTCCCCTGTGACGTCCCTGTGAGAATAGCATAAATAGTGTTAACTCAAATAGGGGGGATTCACAAGCAAAGATGCAGCAGACTGTGACCTTTTTGAGATTTTAAGTGAAAGCTGTGTGGCTGCAGAAAGAAAACCGCTGTTGCACTGCGGAAGCTTTGTACAGAATTTGGGTATCAATGGGACTTATGGTTTCCTGGTCAACACCATGGTCCACTGCGAGCTGAAGATTTGGCTGTCACAGTGCCCACAGACGCTCCTTTCCTGTGCCTCTTTTTCTTAATGTCCCTTGGATGTCTCTTAGATACTCGATCCCCATTGCCCCTGTGCCCTGACACATGTGACAAAGATGAAAATAGCGTCAAAACATTCCATGAAACATTCCACCTCTCACATTACCTGGAATTCAGCTATGACATTCAAAGCAAGGCTGTCTGGAATATTTTTGGGCACTCACTGGTACACAGAGAAACATAAAATGCACATTCTTGTACACTTTACCACGCTGGCACACAAAACTGACTTCCTGTGCAAAAATGTTATTTTGAAATGGACCAACGCTATTGTGGGGTCAGTCCGGCTATGTCGGCACAACATTACAGGGAATTGTTTTCATGTGGTAACGTCATGATAGATGAGCAACGCTGCCTTTAAGGGTGGTGGCAGACGGGGAGATTAGTCGTCCGGGAACAAATCTTCTCTACTACTGGGGACTAATCTCCCCAATGGCATACAAATGACTTTGGATTTCCAAGGTTGCCCGAAGTTTCCTCTTAAGGCAACTTCGGAAATCCGAAGGGATTCATATTCTTGCCGATGGGAAGGCATGTGGGGAGATTAGTCGCCCGCACTAGAGAAGATTTGTAGCTGGGCGACTAATACCCCGTCAGCTACCACCGTGTGCAGCTGAACTAAATAAGGTTTCATGGAGCACCAACACTCAGCTCTTTATCTACTGAAGCTGTAACCACCGTCCTCCAGTATTCTATGGGAGTTGCCGCTCACAGTAGTTAGAGGGCAATTACTATGACCTTCCTGGTATGTAGTTGCTTTTGGTACTCAAACAAAAATTATTCTGATCCTGGAGCAGGTGTTCTCCTTAAAATGTTTAAAATAGGATTAGCACAAAACCATATACATAGCTTTGCATGAGAGTCTGAAGAAGAGCAGACCACCAGTAGGGTGATGACAACCCCTAAAAAAAAAACAGTAGTATCCTTATGCTTTAGTATCACAGAAAGTTCAACATTATTCATTAAAGTTAAATACGGTCCTAGGAAACACCAGTGCAAATTTCAAGCTGGCATCTCAGAATGTAAAGCTGGACATGGATGAGATGGCAAAATGTCTGCTGACTAAATGAGGTTTGGTCAGATACGGAGGCTGAAATGGCTGTGGTTATGGTGTTCTCCTCATATGGTCTGCATATGGCTGAATACATTTTCCCTGGGGCCAAATGATTGTATAAGCCAGACTTAGCCCACCATTAGGGTGGATAAATCAGACAGAGATCGCCTTGTTTGCCGACCTCCTGAAACAAGCTGATCTTCCCAAGTTTTGTAATGTTTACATTTGCTTGTTTTAGCCTTCCAAGCTTGTCACCTACCACTTACTAGGAATCACCTTAGCGTCCTATGTGATTCATGCAATCAGTTTCCCTCTTCCTGTGACTTAAGATAGGGACTGGAAAAGTTGTTCCCACCTTTCTTTACTTACAGATGATAGAGTGGAATTTTTGGGGGTGGGCTGTAAAAGTTCTTCAGGGACAGGGAATTATTTCTCTCTCGAAAATGGTAAAATAATGCAAATTTCTAATGCAAGAAATATTTTCCTCTTATTAGAGTATGGAGAGAGGGGGAAGGAGTTTATCAGCTGCAGATGTTGGGAGACGTGTTTTGAGGGCAGATCTTCTCCTCCAGCTTTTTTCCCTCCTTTCTTTCTGTAATCCGAGAGGTATATGTGGCATTATACATGGATAAACCAGCTCTGCTGGATCTTACAGCCTCCCCAGCATGTCTCTGCAAGGCCTCCGTGCATTCCTGCACCTCAAAGCTCCTCTGTTCGCAGAACACAACAATCCTGCTTTGTTTCTAGACCTCGTCTATTTTTTAAAAAAAATAACCCCCTTTTTTTCGTCTTGTAAAAATTCACCCTCCCTCATCTCTTGCTTTCTTGTGCCTCCCTTCGTCTCTCCATTTCCCCACCCAGCATTAAGTTGCTGAGTTTTGCCTGTGATATTATAGTTATATAGCTATATCATATACAACTGCATGCTTATGGGGAGACTCCCATAAGGCTAAAAAAATTATAGCAGAAATTAAGTGGGCCTACAAACGAAAGAAAACAGTTTGGACCTAAAAGACCAGTGGCATGTAAAGCCATTGTTGTGTTTCTGAGTGATAATCGCCTGATCCCAGAGTCCAGGTATTTACCATTCAAGTCAATGGATGGGCAATTCCAGGCCACCCAGCTGAGCTGGAAATAGCACAGAACCGGTGAAACTCTGGGAGTCTCACCATCTGCCCTAATGTAGCTCTTGATGAGAAAAATTGGCATATTTCAACTAGTAACTGGGTGAGTTCTAGGGTGTGGTTATAATGTGCAAGCATGTCTTCTCTGAGGGTGGCAAGATGATATAGAACTTGATCTCCAGCTGTCATGTTTCGCAGTTAGCAAAGCTCTGGGATTCACGGTCTCTACTTGTTTATTTATGAATGGAAGAATATGGCACCCACAGTTTAATAGGGTATTATTCTGGGCAGTGATTATTTTTAAAACCTTAGTAGGTGCTATGACTTGCAGAGTGAAACAAGGGTACTCCTATGTACAGTTCCCTCTGATTTAATTGTAGACTGTGTGCACACAATTTTCTTTTGTGTTTACTCTTTAAAGACTTTGTGAACAGTCGAGCGGATCCAGACCAATAATGCATTATGTGTGCTGCTGTAACACTGGGAACAATTCTCCCTTTAAGAAGCACTTTGTTTGAAGGTTGTTCTTTAGTAAACCCTTGCAAGCATTCATTCTTTTCTTATGATGTTCTGGCCTCTGGGGGCACTGTTATCTGGAACCTAGATCAGTGTACACAATATATTTGATTGTGTGCACAGATCCTGATTGGGTTTCCTGTACACTTTGGATGCCCAATCATTGATTAATAATTATATTATTTAATAATTACACAAGTTTGATCAGTGGCTGTTTAATAACATAAAGCAAAGACCAGTGTGCAGGTTATTGCACATCCAATAACCCAGATCTACTACTTTGGACACCTAAGGCATATAAAAAAAATTGGTTAAAATGATCTGTAACTTCAATCTTAATCTTCTGATCTTGATGGGCCAGCTTTTAAATGTCAGTGGCACTGCACATGCTCAGTATGTGCAGTGCTGTGCTGCTGTTCAGAAACTAAGTTGGAGGGAATGGTGTTGTAAACCATCACATCATCAAATGGTCAAAACTCATTTGAAGCATAAGACCTTCAGATTGGTGCCTGTAGTTTTATAGCTGTGCATACTAGGGTAGCCGGGGTTTCCATATGGGGCAAACTACTGGATCTCTTAATGATCAAATCAGATTATCTCTCCACATTTACCTAAATTGCACATAATTTGGCTGGGCTATGGAAGAATTTTGGCGTGTACAGCATTAATCATGGATAATAAGTAGCCGAGCTAGGGAGCATTTATTTGGAGTCATAGTTGGTCCTGCATACTATAGGGATCAAGAGTAATAAGGCTCCTATGATGTTCCCTTGGGGGCAGCAGGATAATTAACACAAGGAATCCTAAAACAGTAGTTAGAGTTAAGTAGTCCCTCCATTCATCCTTGAATTCTAAGCCTTATGTTAATGGAATCGTACTCTACACAAGCTTACAAATAATTGATCTCTCTGCACTCAACCTGATCGATATACTAAAGCACATCACAGGGGAAATTTACTGTAACTTTTAGTTTGTAGTATATATAGACATTCTCCAAGCAACTTTTTTTTTTGTACTGTATAATGGGATAATCTTTAATAATTTTTTTTCTACTGGAGGGTATTATTATACTTGTGTATATATATACAGCTTTACATACAAAAAGCAACCACTACCCAATACAAAAGGTAAAGAGTGCCCTGCCCAAACAAGCTGGGTACAGAGTTCTCCTGATAAAAGTTCTTAGTTGGTTCAGGGAATCTGATGTGCCAGTGGAGTCATGAGAAAGGGAGTCTCTTAATTCCATTTTTGTGTATTATTGACACAAGGAGGTTTGTTGAATGTCACATGGATTTTATAGAGCTCCATTTGTTTAATACATGAACACACCCTGCTTAAACCTTATGTGTTGTCCTCTGTAGTGTAGGTTGTCTTTTTTTCAGGATTTCTTACTACAAAGATATCAGATCTTATTCTTATTACAAAGATGTCAGATATTGTGTATACAAATTTAAAGATACTTTGAATTTTTATTGCTTAATATTTCCCCAACAATGGCCTCTATCCAAACCTTGCTTACTGTAGGATTGGGTAACACCATTTTAAAGCAGTCACATATATATTATTGACATTTAACGGCTGCTGTGAGGCGGTCACAACCACAGTGTATACCTTGCTGTGCAGATGCAGTTGTTGAATGGAGTTTGGTCGGACCCATCGCAACCTGATTCTGTTAATACTCACAATTGTTCCTTTGCATGTCACTTTGGCAGCTCTTGTGAGCACAGACTTATCACCATTTGAAAATGGTAAACTGAGTATGTTGCATAGCAATGTTGGTAAAGCTACATTTTATTTATTTTATTTTATTTTTACTCCAACAGCCTTGAGTCCACATGCAAACATTGTGCAGCGAAAGCCAGCAAAGTCTTACAGAACTGGTAACTAACTAACCAGTGTCAAGGTAATTTAACCATTGTTTATGTTCTCCTCATAGAGAGATGCATATTTAGAAATATAAGTGATTTAACGGTCCTTCAGAATTCTTTGATGTCTGGCCTCCATTTTGTCTTCTGCTCTGTTGCATGTGTGGTCATAGCCGTGTAATGGTCCTATGTTATCAGCTCTCAGAATACAAAAAACATGTTGTAATGGCACTCCCTGGTGGCTAGATGGCAGAATTACATGCCTGAAAAGAACCTAAATTAATAGTAATTACTATTATCATATAGAGAAATTTTCCTGGACTATATCGGCATATGTAATTACTAAAAGAAGAACTAATAGATTAAATTAGTACAATTCTATTGGACTTCTACAACAAACTTTTTTTAATGGTTAGAATACATTTTTAAGTGGTCTGGATTGCCTCAGATAATCTCTATAACTGCTTCTCATGTCATGCACCTCCTTGACCAGAAGTGATGAATTGTCCCTCATCATCTTCATTTGCCAATGCCCTTTAGAAATAACCAAATCTTACATTTAATACTTTGCCAAACACAATTGTATGTTAACAAGTGCATCTTATGTTATTTGCACTGTTAAAAATGTGCCTCCTTGGACTTTCTCTAAGTATAAGGGCTGATGTAGGCCCCTGTATACAGTAGCAGCTGTGTGCTCACATAGCAAAGGTGCATAAACTGAAATTATAAAAATAATTGATGGAAGGGAACCTGTGATACTCTGATGAGCCAGTTCTCAAACCCCTTACTTAGTTCATAGTGTTGCACAGTTTCTCTGGAAAAACAGTGGAACAAGGTGAGAGAGGGGTTGCATTACAAATATTCCGATTCTAAATATCCTGCACTGTTTAATGGAGAATGTTTTGGGATTTTCTAGAAAAAGACATGGTAATGTTATGTCCTGGCATTTCTGGGCATGACCCTAGAGGAGCATAGATTTAAATAAGAATGAAAGATATAATCACTGTGTGATACCAAAATGTTAGCATTCCCCCAGTGTTTATAATCACTTGCCTGGCCAGTGCTCGTTTGCCAAAAACTGCACCAGTATTTCTGTAGAAGCTCCTCATCACAATCTTCTTCAGCTTCTCTTCATTGTGGTCCAGGCAGGTCCGAGCAAAGTAAAATAAAAGCTGAACTTTGACACAAAAAGTATCACTCTGCAAGAAAATTGGGGTGACCAATCCCATGAGCAGTCAGATGTAAAAAAAGGTTGGGAAGCAACACAAGCATGAAAGATTTTCTTGGGTAGTGCAAAATAAGTGCTGTGATTGGTAGCCCCTATTTGGACTGTCAGCCTACGGGAGGCTGTATTTGGCACTGCACCTGGCTTTTATGCCAAAACAGGAATTCAAAAATAAGCACCTGCTTAAAGGCCACTAGGAGCAACATATAGTAATGGAGTGGAATACTTTGCAACTTACAGATTGATACTAATATATATCAATATATGTATTTGTGTGTGACTTGTATTCCTATGTGTGGTACCTTTCATCAGAACACATTTATGAATCTTGATGAATCATGGTATGCTAGAGGACAGACACAGGAAATATCATGCTTGAACCCTTGTTTTCATTTTTCTAGATGGAGAAAGAAGAAGAAGACACAAGAGAGCTTTTGCTCCCCAACTGGCAGGGGAGTGGATCCATGGGCATCACCTTGGATAAGACTGATGATGGAGTGTTTGTAAAGCAGTTGGTACAGGATTCCCCAGCTGCCAAAACTGGAGTTGTGAAAGAAGGTGAGAATATTATTGGGGAAGGTTTTTACATTTTATGCATAGATAATGTGTCTAATCACTACTTTATTTTTAGGACAAATTCTAGTTTCAAAGGAATTTAACCATGTGCATTTGTACCTTTATTCAAGATGTACTGTTTCTATGAAACTGGTGAATGTGAAAATGTGTATGAGTGTGTGGCCCTAAAACAATTAAAACCTAGTAGGCTCTATTTATAGGGAAAGAAGGCATAAAATCAATATGAGGGTCAGGAGCCAGTTAACCTGCTGGAATGTTTTTGGACACAAAAAGAAGGAAAAAGCTTTGCCTTAAAAAATATTTACAAATATAGGAGGTGTTAGTACCACACTTGCCAAAATATATAAGCTCACGTGCCACATCAAGGCCTCTCATTGAATGTTATTGGAGAATAGGAGGAAACTCACACAGACATAGGGAGAGTGTACATGTTCCTTGCAAATAGTACTTCGATAAGAATGAAGTATGAAGTACTGATTGCTTTCACAATTTATTTCTGGACGAGTGCCTACTACTATATTAATAGTATATGATGATTGTATGTAAGAATTTACAAAAAAAGGAAAAAAAAAATACTTTCAAATATAATCATATATTTAAAATGAATAGTTCCCATTAAATCTTAGAATTAACATTTGCACTTACCAGAACTTGGGGTTAAATGTTGATGTCAGCAGTGGCTACGAAACTCTACCAAGGACAGCCAGCTTTCAGCACTACTGTGCTAATTCTAGATGTAGTGGGAACAATAATTATTTCCATTACATATTTTTAACTATATGCTTATATTTGTTGGGTTTTTTTTTTTACAAAGCTCTACAACTTGGGTGGTAATTTGCAAAAAAGTGAACATACCCTGTAATGGTATTTTGAGCATCTCCCAGAGAAGTACATGGTAGTGATGTCACCATAAATGCCACAGATATATAATGTCTGCATGTACCTCAGTTGTCCCACTAATGAATTTATAGGAATCTTAATCTACCTGTTAATTCTTTATGCTCAGGTGACCAGATTGTTGGTGCAACTGTATACTTTGATAGCATGTCTTCAGAGGACATTGAGAGACTTCTAACGAATGTAGGGCATCACACCGTGGGACTAAAACTCCAGAGGAAAGGAGATCGCTCCCCACAGCCTGGTATGACGTGGTCCCATGATGTCTTCAGTTTGAAAAGTCCCGATGTTGTTCTGGTGAGTAAGCACAAACAGTACAAATGTGTATTAAGATGTAAGAAATGCTATCATATGCTGGGATAAAAAAAAATTGTTCTAAATGTTATCTGCTTGCTTATTTCCTGGTGCACGGAACACAATTCAGTTTGTGTGTTGCCCAAATCCAAGGATTAGGATTCAGTTGAATTTATCAAGTAGGGATGCACCGAATCCACTATTTTGGATTAGGCCAAACCCCGAATCCTTCACGAAAGATTCGGCCGAATACCGAACTGAAACCAAACCCTAATTTGCATATGCAAATTTGCATATGCAAATTAGGGGTAGGAAGGGGAAACATTTTTTACTTCCTTGTTTTCTGACAGTCTCACACTTTCCCTCCGCACCCCTAATTTGCATATGCAAATTAGAATTCGGATTGGGTTCAGCTGGGGAGAAGGATTCGACCGAATCCTGCTGAAAAAGGCCGAATCCTGGATTCGGTGCATCCCTAGTGTCAAGTTGTAATAAATCTGAATCCTTAATATCATAACGAACTTGACCAGTAAAAGTTTCAATATAGAGTGGATTTTTAAACAAATTAACCTCTGCAAATCATGGTTTAGATTCAGCCTAGTTCTCAGCCAAATTTTCGGTTCTCTCACTTTTCATGTGATGGAAAGGAGTCAAAGGGTGATGGTATAAATTAGAAAGTGGCAATCGGAACCCCATTGCCAGCCTGCAGGCTGTTTCCATTTGTAGCTTTAAGGGGCCCATTTATTAAAAATTTTGAATTTATCTGGTCGAGGGGAAAATTCTGATTTTTTGACGAAAAAAAAAGGAAGTTTTAGAGATTTATTATACCCTAAAGCTGCTAAATAATCCAAAGAGTGAGTACAAACTAATTGAAAAGAATAGGTTGCATTCATCCTCTGCAGTGGAAAATCCACCTAAGGGGAACAAGAAAAGTGCACGTCTGTAAGAGCCCTGTTCTGGCTTTCTCTAGGACCACTTGGCCAGTTTCATGCTCTAGAGCAGGGGTCCCCAACCTTTTTTACCTGTGAGCAGTTTATGTAGAACACAATGATAATGGTACATATGGTACAAGTTACTACTAAATAAAAGGATACAGGGCAGCTACTGTCAAAAATATGCAGACAACATGAGAGTACACTATACTGGGCATATAGCTGATTATAAAGTATAAAAGTTTTTTTGTTTGTTTGCTTGCTTCTGCAGAGTGGGGATGATGAAGAGTACAGAAGAATCTACACAAAGAAAATTAAGCCACGTCTGAAGTCAGAGGAATTTCTGGAACCAGAAACACAAACAAGGACAATTACTGTCACCAGGAAGGTAACCGCTTACACAGTAGATGTGACTGGTTCTAAAGGCACAAAGGAGATTGATATTAGTAGCCCGGAGTACAAGATTAAAATTCCAAAGCATGAGATAACCGAGATTTCCAAAACTAGCATAGAGACAGAGCAGGGAAAAACTGTGATCAAAATTCCTAGTGCTGATATTTCTGGAAGAACTTTTGAGATTGGAAAAGAGATTAATTTGGAAACAAAAGGTTCTGGAGTCTCAGTGACAGGAGGCACACAGAGCACTTCCAACTCTTCTGTTTACTCACAGGTTACAAATGCGGGAACATTTGGGTTTCATGGAATTAACAGTGATGGTAACATAAGTATAAGCAGCAAAGACTCTCCAAGTTTTTCTGGACCAAAATACCAGAGTTATGAGCAGCACATAGATGTCAAAGGATCAGTATATGAAGCTACCCAAAAGGATCAATTAAGAAGCCTGCATGATTCAGAAACCTCATCCATTGACATACAGATGAAAGGTTCCTTACTTAAAGGAGCTGAAGCTGACCGTGCAGGAAAATCCACCATAAACACTGATTTTGCCAGCATGGACAAAACCTTTGGGATTTCTAAAGGTGGATTTCAGTCATCTACTATCATGCTAAAAGAAACACGGTTTGACATGCAAAAACCAGGGGGGTTTACAGTGGAACAATCTGACATTGGTGTTAAAGTACCACAAACAGATATAAACCTCTCTGCTCAGAAATCTAAATCAGACATTTCTTTATCACCCGTATATAGGAGGGAGTTATCAGGGGATCAAATGGTTAAAAGTTATCCAGAAAGCTACAGAGGAATTAGTGTGCAAAGCACTGAAATCAAGAGTCAGATGCCTTCCATTAAAGTGCCATTAAGCGTCTCAGGAAAGGAGGCGGCTGCTGGAGACACTGATCTGAAACTTCAAGGACCAGCTACGGCCATTAATGTTGCATCTCCTGATATCCAGGCAGCAACATTACAGATAGATGGTAAGATTCAAAGTGCTGGTATTAAGCTAAAAGACTATAACTTTGACATATCCAGCTTGTCAGCTGAAGCTCCTGATGTGGCTGTTTTAAGTCCTAAAACTGATGTTAAGGATTTAAAAGGGGAAGTAAAGGGTAGTACTTTTAAAATGTCCTCAAAAAATGTAAATTTACCCAAGGTGCCAATGACTGATGTCAATTTGCATTTGGAAGGTTCTAAAGCAAGAGAGATTGACATATCTATTCCTGTACTGGAAGGTGGTCTGAAAGGCCCTCAGATAGAAACAGAAAGATCAAAACTTGATGTGGAGGTTCCAGAATCAGTAGACCTGAATCTAAAAGGTCCTGCATTAAAATGGAATATAGATAGATCTATCACAACAATAGAAGGTGGTAAAAAAGTTGTTGAATTGGAAGGTGCAGAAGAAGAACTGAAAATGCCAAAATTTAAAATGCCAAAGTTTGGGTTTTCTGGCCCAAAAGTGGAGGTTAAAGATGTAGATATTAAACTTCGAGAAGGAGAAATAGATATGCCTGATATAGACTTAAACCTTAAATGTCCTAAACTGGACGGTGATTTAAAAGCCCCCAAGGTTGACATCAAGGCTCCAGGAGTTGATTTTGATGCTCCAGATATAAATATTGATGGGAAAGTGAAAGGCCACAAATTTAAGATGCCTTCAATGCCAAAAGTCTCCATGCCTGATCTAGGCTTAAATGTAAAAGGTCCTAAAGTAGAAGGAGAGTTGAAAGCACCCACCATAGATATGAAAGGGCCAGAGGTTGATGTAGCAATTCCAGATGTTGAGCTGGAGGGGCCAGAAGGAAAACTGAAAATGCCAAAATTTAAAATGCCTAAGTTTGGGGTTTCTGGTTCAAAAGTGGAGGGTAAAGATATAGATATTACACTTCCAGAAGGAGAAATAGATGTATCAGGACCAAAGGTGGACATCCGTGCCCCACAGTTAGACATAGAATGCCCAGAGGGAAAAGTGAAAGGTCCCACATTTAAGATGCCTTCACTGCATATGCCTGATATAGACTTAAACCTTAAAGGTCCTAAACTGGAAGGTGATTTAAAAGCCACCAAGGTTGACATCAAGGCTCCAGGAGTTGATTTTGAGGCTCCAGATATAGATATTAATGGAAAAGTGAAAGGCCACAAATTTAAGATGCCTTCAATGCCAAAAGTCTCCATGCCTGATCTAGGCTTCAATGTAAAAGGGCCTAAAGTAGAAGGAGAATTGAAAGCACCCACCATAGATATGAAAGGGCCAGAGGTTGATGTAGCAATTCCAGATGTTGAGCTGGAGGGGCCAGAAGGAAAACTGAAAATGCCAAAATTTAAAATGCCTACGTTTGGGGTTTCTGGTTCAAAAGTGGAGGGTAAAGATATAGATATTACACTTCCAGAAAGAGAAATAGATGTATCAGGACCAAACGTGGACATCAGTGCCCCACAGTTAGACATAGAATGCCCAGAGGGAAAAGTGAAAGGTCCCACATTTAAGATGCCTTCACTGCATATGCCTGATATAGACTTAAACCTTAAAGGTCCTAAACTGGAAGGTGATTTAAAAGCCCCCAAGGTTGACATCAAGGCTCCAGGAGTTGATTTTGAGGCTCCAGATATAGGTATTGATGGAAAAGTGAAAGGCCACAAATTTAAGATGCCTTCAATGCCAAAAGTCTCCATGCCGGATCTAGGCTTCAATGTAAAAGGGCCTAAAGTAGAAGGAGAATTGAAAGCACCCACCATAGATATGAAAGGGCCAGAGGTTGATGTAGCAATTCCAGATGTTGAGCTGGAGGGGCCAGAAGGAAAACTGAAAATGCCAAAATTTAAAATGCCCAAGTTTGGGGTTTCTGGTTCAAAAGCGGAGGGTAAAGATATAGATATTACACTTCCAGAAGGACAAATGTATGTATTGGGGCCAAAGGTAGACATAAATGCCGCAGAGTTAGACATAGAATGCCCAGAGGGAAAAGTAAAAGGTTCCAAATTTAAGATGCCTTCACTGCATATGCCCGATATAGACTTAAATTTTAAAGGTCCTAAACTGGAAGGTGATTTAAAAGGTCCCAAAGTTGACATCAAGGCTCCAGAAGCTAATCTTGAAGGTCCAGATATAGATTTTGATGGAAAGGTGAAAGGTCCCAAATTTAAGATGCCTTCAATGCCAAAAGTCTCCATGCCTGATCTAGGCTTAAATGTAAAAGGTCCTAAAGTAGGAGAATTGAAAGCACCCACCATAGATATGAAAGGGCCAGAGGTTGATGTAGCAATTCCAGATGTTGAGCTGGAGGGGCCAGAAGGAAAACTGAAAATGCCAAAATTTAAAATGCCTAAGTTTGGGTTTTCTGGCTCAAAAGGGGAGGATATAGATATTACACTTCCAGAAGGAGAAATAGATGTATTAGGACCAAAGGTGGACATCCGTGCCCCACAGTTAGACATAGAATGCCCAGAGGGAAAAGTGAAAGGTCCCACATTTAAGATGCCTTCACTGCATATGCCTGATATAGACTTAAACCTTAAAGGTCCTAAACTGGAAGGTGATTTAAAAGGTCCCAAAGTTGACATCAAGGCTCCAGAAGCTAATCTTGAAGGTCCAGATATAGATTTCGATGGAAAGTTGAAAGGTCCCAAATTTAAGATGCCTTCTATGCCCAAAGTCTCCATGCCTGATGTAGGCTTAAACTTAAAAGGGCCTAAAGTAGAAGGAGAGTTGAAAGGACCCAACATTGATATGAAAGGGCCAGAGGTTGATGTAACAATTCCAGATGTTGAGCTGGAGGGGCCAGAAGGAAAACTGAAAATGCCAAAATTTAAAATGCCTAAGTTTGGGTTTTCTGGCCCAAAAGTGGAGGGTAAAGATATAGATATTACACTTCCAGAAGGACAAATAGATGTATCGGGGCCAAAGGTAGACATAAATGCCGCAGAGTTAGACATAGAATGCCCAGAGGGAAAAGTAAAAGGTTCCAAATTTAAGATGCCTTCACTGCATATGCCTGATATAGACTTAAATTTTAAAGGTCCTAAACTGGAAGGTGATTTAAAAGGTCCCAAAGTTGACATCAAGGCTCCAGAAGATAATCTTGAAGGTCCAGATATAGATTTTGATGGAAAGGTGAAAGGTCCCAAATTTAAGATGCCTTCAATGCCAAAAGTCTCAATGCCTGATCTAGGCTTAAATGTAAAAGGTCCTAAAGTAGAAGGAGAATTGAAAGCACCCACCATAGATATGAAAGGGCCAGAGGTTGATGTAGCAATTCCAGATGTTGAGCTGGAGGGGCCAGAAGGAAAACTGAAAATGCCGAGATTTAAAATGCCTCAGTTTGGGTTTTCTGGCTCAAAAGGGGAGGGTAAAGATTTAGATATTACACTTCCAGAAGGAGAAATAGATGTATTAGGGCCAAAGGTGGACATCCGTGCCCCACAGTTAGACATAGAATGCCCAGAGGGAAAAGTGAAAGGTTCCAAATTCAAAATGCCTTCACTGCATATGCCTGATATAGACTTAAACCTTAAAGGTCCTAAGCTGGAAGGGGATTTAAAAGCCCCCAAGGTTGACATCAAGGCTCCAGGAGTTGGTTTTGATGCTCCAGATATAGATATTGATGGGAAAGTGAAAGGCCACAAATTTAAGATGCCTAAGTTTGGGTTATCTGGCCCAAAAATGGAGGGTAAAGATATAGATATTACACTTCCAGAAGGAAAAATAGATGTTTCAGGGCCAAAGGTAGACATCCGTGCCCCACAGTTAGACATAGAATGCCCAGAGGGAAAAGTGAAAGGTCCCAAATTTAAGATGCCTTCACTGCATATGCCTGATATAGACTTAAACCTTAAAGGTCCTAAACTGGAAGGTGATTTAAAAGGTCCCAAAGTTGACATTAAGGCTCCAGAAGCTAATCTTGAAGGTACAGATATAGATTTTGATGGAAAGGTGAAAGGTCCCAAATTTAAGATGCCTTCTATGCCCAAAGTCTCCATGCCTGATGTAGGCTTAAACTTAAAAGGGCCTAAAGTAGAAGGAGAGTTGAAAGGACCCAACATTGATATGAAAGGGCCAGAGGTTGATGTAACAATTCCAGATGTTGAGCTGGAGGGGCCAGAAGGAAAACTGAAAATGCCAAAATTTAAAATGCCTAAGTTTGGGTTTTCTGGCCCAAAAGTGGAGGGTAGAGATGTAGATATTACACTTCCAGAAGGACAAATAGATGTATCGGGGCCAAAGGTAGACATCAATGCCCCAGAGTTAGACATAGAATGCCCAGAGGGAAAGGTAAAAGGTTCCAAATTTAAGATGCCTTCACTGCATATGCCTGATATAGACTTAAATTTTAAAGGTCCTAAACTGGAAGGTGATTTAAAAGGTCCCAAAGTTGACATTAAGGCTCCAGAAGCTAATCTTGAAGGTCCAGATATAGATTTTGATGGAAAGGTGAAAGGTCCCAAATTTAAGATGCCTTCTATGCCCAAAGTCTCCATGCCTGATGTAGGCTTAAACTTAAAAGGGCCTAAAGTAGAAGGAGAGTTGAAAGGACCCAACATTGATATGAAAGGGCCAGAGGTTGATGTAACAATTCCAGATGTTGAGCTGGAGGGGCCAGAAGGAAAATGGAAAATGCCAAAATTTAAAATGCCTAAGTTTGGGTTTTCTGGCCCAAAAGTGGAGGGTAGAGATGTAGATATTACACTTCCAGAAGGACAAATAGATGTATCGGGGCCAAAGGTAGACATCAATGCCCCAGAGTTAGACATAGAATGCCCAGAGGGAAAGGTAAAAGGTTCCAAATTTAAGATGCCTTCACTGCATATGCCTGATATAGACTTAAATTTTAAAGGTCCTAAACTGGAAGGTGATTTAAAAGGTCCCAAAGTTGACATTAAGGCTCCAGAAGCTAATCTTGAAGGTCCAGATATAGATTTTGATGGAAAGGTGAAAGGTCCCAAATTTAAGATGCCTTCTATGCCCAAAGTCTCCATGCCTGATGTAGGCTTAAACTTAAAAGGGCCTAAAGTAGAAGGAGAGTTGAAAGGACCCAACATTGATATGAAAGGGCCAGAGGTTGATGTAACAATTCCAGATGTTGAGCTGGAGGGGCCAGAAGGAAAACTGAAAATGCCAAAATTTAAAATGCCTAAGTTTGGGTTTTCTGGCCCAAAAGTGGAGGGTAGAGATGTAGATATTACACTTCCAGAAGGACAAATAGATGTATCGGGGCCAAAGGTAGACATCAATGCCCAGAGTTAGACATAGAATGCCCAGAGGGAAAGGTAAAAGGTTCCAAATTTAAGATGCCTTCACTGCATATGCCTGATATAGACTTAAATTTTAAAGGTCCTAAACTGGAAGGTGATTTAAAAGGTCCCAAAGTTGACATTAAGGCTCCAGAAGCTAATCTTGAAGGTCCAGATATAGATTTTGATGGAAAGGTGAAAGGTCCCAAATTTAAGATGCCTGCTATGCCCAAAGTCTCCATGCCTGATGTAGGCTTAAACTTAAAAGGGCCTAAAGTAGAAGGAGAGTTGAAAGGACCCAACATTGATATGAAAGGGCCAGAGGTTGATGTAACAATTCCAGATGTTGAGCTGGAGGGGCCAGAAGGAAAACTGAAAATGCCAAAATTTAAAATGCCTAAGTTTGGGTTTTCTGGCCCAAAAGTGGAGGGTAAAGATGTAGATATTACACTTCCAGAAGGACAAATAGATGTATTGGGGCCAAAGGTAGACATAAATGCCCCAGAGTTAGACATAGAATGCCCAGAGGGTAAAATAAAAGGTTCCAAATTTAAGATGCCTTCACTGCATATGCCTGATATAGACTTAAATTTTAAAGGTCCTAAACTGGAAGGTGATTTAAAAGGTCCCAAAGTTGACATCAAGGTTCCAGAAGCTAATCTTGAAGGTCCAGATATTGATTTTGATGGAAAGGTGAAAGGTCCCAAATTTAAGATGCCTTCTATGCCCAAAGTCTCCATGCCTGATGTAGGCTTAAACTTAAAAGGGCCTAAAGTAGAAGGAGAGTTGAAAGGACCCAACATTGATATGAAAGGGCCAGAGGTTGATGTAACAATTCCAGATGTTGAGCTGGAGGGGCCAGAAGGAAAACTGAAAATGCCAAAATTTAAAATGCCTAAGTTTGGGTTTTCTGGCCCAAAAGTGGAGGGTAAAGATGTAGATATTACACTTCCAGAAGGGGAAATAGAAGTATCAGGGCCAAAGGTAGACATCAGTGCCCCAGACTTAGACATAGAATGCCCAGAGGGTAAAATAAAAGGTTCCAAATTTAAGATGCCTTCACTGCATATGCCTGATATAGACTTAAATCTGAAAGGTCCTAAACTGGAAGGTGATTTAAAAGGTCCCAAAGTTGACATCAAGGTTCCAGAAGCTAATCTTGAAGGTCCAGATATAGATTTTGATGGAAAGATGAAAGGTCCCAAATTTAAGATGCCTTCTATGCCCAAAGTCTCCATGCCTGATCTTGGCCTAAATGTTAAAGGACCTAAAGTAGAGGGAGAATTAAAAGGTCCCAACATTGATATGAAAGGGCTAGAGGTTGATGTAGCAATTCCAGATGTTGAGTTGGAGGGACCTGAAGGAAAACTGAAAATGCCAAAATTTAAAATGCCTAAGATTGGGTTTTCTGGCCCAAAAATGGAGGGTAAAGATGTAGATTTTACACTTCCAGAAAGAGAAATAGAATTATCAGGGCCAAAGGTAGACATCAGTGCCCCTCAATTAGACATAGAATGCCCAGAGGGAAAAGTGAAAGGTCCCAAATTTAAGATGCCTTCACTGCATATGCCTGATTTAGACTTAAATCTTAAAGGTCCTAAATTGGAAGGTGATTTAAAAGGTCCCAAAGTTGACATCAAGGCTCCAGATGTTAATTTTGAGGCTCCAGATTTAGAGATGGAAGGTAAAGTGAAAGGCCACAAATTTAAGATGCCTTCTATGCCCAAAGTCTCGATGCCTGATCTAGGCTTAAATGTAAAAGGGCCTAAATTAGAAGGAGAATTGAAAGGACCCAACATTGGTATGAAAGGGCTAGCGGTTGATGCTGAAATTCCAGGTGTTGAGCTGGAGGGTCCAGAAGGTAATATAAAAAGTCCTAAATTTAACATGCCATCAGTGAATGTTAATTTACCTAAAGTACCAGATGTTGATTTTAATATAAAATCCCCAAAGTGGAAGGGAGGAGTAGATGTTTCAGGATCTAAATTGGAAGGAGATGTGAAGGGGCCAGACTTTGAGGTAAAAAGTCCAGAAATTGATATTGATGTTCCAGATTTAGATATAGGTGGTCCAGATGCAAAAGTTAAAGTAAAAAAGTCTAGATTCCATTTGCCAAAGTTTGGTTTCTCTAGCTCCAAGGCTGAAGTCCCAGACATAGATGTTAAACTTCCAAAAACTAACCTCAATGTTTCAGGTCCCAAAGTCAACATCGAACCACCGAACCTTGATATTGAGGGTCCAGAAGGAAAAGTCAAGGGGCCCAAATTTAAAATGCCTTCAATGCCAAAAATGTCTATGCCTGATGTTGATCTAAATATTAAAAGTCCCAAGTGGAAAGGGACAGATCTATCAGGATCCAAATTTGAAGGAGAGTTTAAGGTTCCTGAAACTAATATTAAAGGACCAAAGGTTGAGCTTGACTCGCCTACTTTGGATATAGAAAGTCCGGAAGGAAAGGGGAAGCTGAAAATGCCAAAATTTAAAATGCCCAAGTTTGGGTTTTCTGGCCCAAAAGTGGAGGGTAAAGATATAGATATTACACTTCCAGAAGGACAAATAGATGTATCAGGGCCAAAGGTAGACATAAATGCCCCAGTCTTAGACATAGAATGCCCAGAGGGAAAAGTAAAAGGTTCCAAATTTAAGATGCCTTCACTGCATATGCCCGATATAGACTTAAATCTTAAAGGTCCTAAACTGGAAGGTGATTTAAAAGGTCCCAAAGTTGACATCAAGGCTCCAGAAGCTAATCTTGAAGGTCCAGATATGGATTTTGATGGAAAGGTGAAAGGTCCCAAATTTAAGATGCCTTCAATGCCAAAAGTCTCAATGCCTGATCTAGGCTTAAATGTAAAAGGTCCTAAAGTAGAAGGAGAATTGAAAGCACCCACTATAGATATGAAAGGGCCAGAGGTTGATGTAGCAATTCCGGATGTCGAGCTGGAGGGACCAGAAGGAAAACTGAAAATGCCAAAATTTAAAATGCCTAAGTTTGGGTTTTCTGGACCAAAAGTAGAGGGTAAAGATATAGATATTACACTTCCAGAAGGAGAAATAGATGTATCGGGGCCAAAGGTAGACATAAATGCCCCAGATTTAGACATAGAATGCCCAGAGGGAAAAGTCAAAGGTCCTAAATTTAAGATGCCTTCACTGCATATGCCTGATATAGACTTAAATCTGAAAGGTCCTAAACTGGAAGGTGATTTAAAAGGTCCCAAAGTTGATATCAAGGCTCCAGATGTTAATATTGAAGCTCCAGATATAGATATTGATGGGAAAGTGAAAGGCCACAAATTCAAGATGCCTTCTCTCCATATGCCTGATATAGACTTAAATCTGAAAGGTCCTAAACTGGAAGGTGATTTAAAAGGTCCCAAAGTTGATATCAAGGCTCCAGATGTTAATATTGAAGCTCCAGATATAGATATTGATGGAAAGGTGAAAGGCCACAAATTTAAGATGCCTTCTCTCCATATGCCTGATATAGACTTCAATCTGAAAGGTCCTAAACTGGAAGGTGATTTAAAAGGTCCCAAAGTTGATATCAAGGCTCCAGATGTTAATATTGAGGCTCCAGATATAGATATTGACGGAAAGGTGAAAGGTCCCAAATTTAAGATGCCTTCTATGCCCAAAGTCTCCATGCCTGATCTAGGCTTAAATGTAAAAGGGCCTAAAGTACAAGGAGAGTTCAAAGAACCCAGCATTGATATGAAAGGGCCGGAGGTTGATGTAGCAATTCCAGATGTTGAGCTGGAGGGGCCAGAAGGAAAACTGAAAATGCCAAAATTTAAAATGCCCAAGTTTGGGTTTTCTGGCCCAAAAATGCATGGTAAGGATATAGATATTACACTTCCAGAAGGAGATTTGGATGTATCAGGGCCAAAGGTAGACATCAATGCCCCAGAGATAGACATAGAATGCCCAGAGGGAAAAGTGAAAGGTCCCAAATTTAAGATGCCTTCACTGCATATGCCTGATATAGACTTAAATCTGAAAGGTCCTAAACTGGAAGGTGATTTAAAAGGTCCCAAAGTTGATATCAAGGCTCCAGATGTTAATATTGAAGCTCCAGATATAGATATTGATGGAAAGGTGAAAGGCCACAAATTTAAGATGCCTTCTCTCCATATGCCTGATATAGACTTCAATCTGAAAGGTCCTAAACTGGAAGGTGATTTAAAAGGTCCCAAAGTTGATATCAAGGCTCCAGATGTTAATGTTGAGGCTCCAGATATAGATATTGACGGAAAGGTGAAAGGTCCCAAATTTAAGATGCCTTCTATGCCCAAAGTCTCCATGCCTGATCTAGGCTTAAATGTAAAAGGGCCTAAAGTAGAAGGAGAGTTCAAAGAACCCAGCATTGATATGAAAGGGCCAGAGGTTGATGTAGCAATTCCAGATGTTGAGCTGGAGGGGCCAGAAGGAAAACTGAAAATGCCAAAATTTAAAATGCCCAAGTTTGGGTTTTCTGGCCCAAAAATGCATGGTAAGGATATAGATATTACACTTCCAGAAGGAGATTTGGATGTATCAGGGCCAAAGGTAGACATCAATGCCCCAGAGATAGACATAGAATGCCCAGAGGGAAAAGTGAAAGGTCCCAAATTTAAGATGCCTTCACTGCATATGCCTGATATAGACTTAAACCTTAAAGGTCCTAAACTGGAAGGTGATTTAAAAGCACACAATGTTGACATCAAGGCTCCTAGAGTTGATTTTGAGGCTCCAGATATAGATATTGATGGGAAAGTGAAAGGCCACAAATTCAAGATGCCTTCTCTCCATATGCCTGATATAGACTTCAATCTGAAAGGTCCTAAACTGGAAGGTGATTTAAAAGGTCCCAAAGTTGATATCAAGGCTCCAGATGTTAATATTGAGGCTCCAGATATAGATATTGATGGAAAGGTGAAAGGTCCCAAATTTAAGATGCCTTCTATGCCCAAAGTCTCCATGCCTGATCTAGGCTTAAATGTAAAAGGGCCTAAAGTAGAAGGAGAGTTCAAAGAACCCAGCGTTGATATGAAAGGGCCAGAGGTTGATGTAGCAATTCCAGATATTGAGCTGGAGGGGCCAGAAGGAAAACTGAAAATGCCAAAATTTAAAATGCCCAAGTTTGGGTTTTCTGGCCCAAAAATGCATGGTAAGGATATAGATTTTACACTTCCAGAAGGCGATTTGGATGTATCAGGGCCAAAGGTAGACATCAATGCCCCAGAGATAGACATAGAATGCCCAGAGGGAAAAGTGAAAGGTCCCAAATTTAAGATGCCTTCACTGCATATGCCTGATATAGACTTAAACCTTAAAGGTCCTAAACTGGAAGGTGATTTAAAAACACACAAGGTTGACATCAAGGCTCCTGGAGTTGATTTTGAGGCTCCAGATATAGATATTGATGGGAAAGTGAAGGGCCACAAATTTAAGATGCCTTCTCTGCATATGCCTGATATAGACTTAAATCTGAAAGGTCCTAAACTGGAAGGTGATTTAAAAGGTCCCAAAGTTGATATCAAAGCTCCAGATGTTAATATTGAAGCTCCAGATATAGATATTGATGGAAAGGTGAAAGGTCCCAAATTTAAGATGCCTTCTATGCCCAAAGTCTCTATGCCTGATCTAGGCTTAAATGTTAAAGGGCCTAAAGTACAAGGAGAATTGATAGGACCCAGCACTGATATGAAAGGGCCAGAGTTTGATGTAGCAATTCCAGATATTGAGTTAGAGGGGCCAGAAGGAAAACTAAAAATGCCAAAATTTAAAATGCCTAAGTTTGGGTTTTCTGGCCCAAAAGTAGAGGGTAAAGATATAGATATTACACTTCCAGAAGGAGAAATAGATATTTCAGGGCCAAAGGTAGACATCAATGCCCCAGACTTAGACATAGAATGGCCAGAAGGAAAAGTGAAAGGTTCCAAATTTAAGATGCCTTCACTGCATATGCCTGATATAGACTTCAATCTTAAAGGTCCTAAACTGGAAGGTGATTTAAAAGGTCCCAAAGTTGACATCAAGGCTCCAGAAGTTAATCTTGAACCACCAGATATAGATATCGATGGAAAGGTGAAAGGTCCCAAATTTAAGATGCCTTCTATGCCCAAAGTCTCCATGCCTGATCTGGGCTTAAATGTAAAAGGGCCTAAAGTAGAAGGAGACTTTAAAGGGCCAGAAGTTGATGTAGCAATTCCAGATGTTGAACTGGAGGGGCCTGAAGGAAAACTTAAAATGCCAAAATTTAAAGTGCCTACATTTGGGTTTTCTAGCCCGAAATTGGATGGAAAAGATTTAGATATTACATTTCCAGAAGGAGATCTAGATGTATCAGGGCCAAAGGTGGACTTCAATGCTCCAGAGGTAGACCTAGAATGCCCAGAGGGAAAAGTGAAAGGTCCCAAATTAAAGATGCCCTCAATTAATGTAAATTTCCCAAAAGTATCTGTTCCTGATATTGATCTTAATGTAAAAGGACCAAAACTTAAGGGCGATATAGAGATGCCAAAGGGTAATTTGGAAGCTGGCCTGAAATCTCCTAAAGTTGAAATTGATGATCTTGAGATTAAGGGCCCAAGTTTGTCTGTTGAAGTTCCAGAAGCAAAAGTCAAGGGCCCAAAATTTAAATTGCCCTCTTGGGGATTTTCTAAGCCTAATGTTTCTAGCACAGAAATTGACATGAAAGGACCCAAGATCAAAAGTGATGTTGACCTTTCAGTTTCTAAAGGAGGTAGTCTTAAAGGCCCCGCTTTGACAATTAATGACCCTAATATAGACCTTGAAGTTCCTGAGGGTAAAGTCAAAAAATCCAAATTCAAACTGCCTAAATTTAATTTTTCAAGTCCCAAAGCGCAAGTACCAACAGCAGATGTAAAGCTTCCAAACACAGATTTAGAAGTTACTTCTCCAAAATTCAAAATGCCATCATTAACTATTAAAAGCCCCAAAGTATCCATGCCAGATGTTGAATTAAACTTGAAAGGCCCAAAGATTAAAGGAGACATGGATGTCACCGTTCCAAAAATTGAAGGTGATCTAAAAGATCCCAAAATTGATATTCATTGCCCAGAAGTTGATCTTAAGACCCCAGATGTTGACATTCATGGGAAAGTGAAAGGCCCGAAATTTAAGATGCCTTCAGTGAATCCGCCAAAAGTCTCCATGCCTGAAACAGACTTAAATCTAAAAGGTCTTAAAGTAGAGGGAGAATTGAAAGGACCCAAAATTGATATGAAAGGGACAGAGGTTGATGTAGCAATTCCAGATGTTGAGCTTGAGGGGCCAGAAGGAAAACTGAAAATGCCAAAATTTAAAATGCCAAAGTTTGGGTTTTCTGGCCCAAAAGTAGATGGTAAAGATATAGATATTACACTTCCAGGAGGAGAAATAGATGTTTCAGGGCCAAAGGTAGACCTCAATGCCCCAGATTTAGACATAGAATGCCCAGAGGGAAAAGTGAAAGGCCACAAATTTAAGATGCCGTCTCTCCATATGCCTGATATAGATTTAAATCTGAAAGGTCCTAAACTGGAAGGTGATTTAAAAGGTCCCAAAGTTGATATCAAGGCTCCAGATGTTAATATTGAGGCTACAGATATTGATTTCGATGGTAAGGTGAAAGGTTCCAAATTTAAGATGCCTTCACTGCATATGCCTGATCTAGACTTAAATCTGAAAGGTCCTAAACTGGAAGGTGATTTAAAAGGTCCCAAAGTTGATATCAAAGCTCCAGACTTTAATCTTGAGGCTACAGATATTGATTTTGATGGAAAGGTGAAAGGTTCCAAATTTAAGATGCCTTCACTGCATATGCCTGATATCGACTTAAATCTGAAAGGTCCTAAACTGGAAGGTGATTTAAAAGGTCCCAAAGTTGATATCAAAGCTCCAGACTTTAATCTTGAGGCTACAGATATTGATTTCGATGGAAAGGTGAAAGGTCCCAAATTTAAGATGCCTTCTATGCCCAAAGTCTCCATGCCTGATGTAGGCTTAAACTTAAAAGGGCCTAAAGTAGAAGGAGAGTTGAAAGGACCCAACATTGATATGAAAGGGCCAGAGGTTGATGTAACAATTCCAGATGTTGAGCTGGAGGGGCCAGAAGGAAAAATGAAAATGCCAAAATTTAAAATGCCTAAGTTTGGGTTTTCTGGTCCAAAAGTGGAGGGTAAAGATATAGATATTACACTTCCAGAAGGAGAAATAGATATATCAGGGCCAAAGGTAGACATCAATACCCCTCAATTAGACATAGAATGCCCAGAGGGAAAAGTGAAAGGTCCTAAATATAAGATGCCTTCACTGCATATGCCTGATATAGACTTAAATCTGAAAGGTCCTAAACTGGAAGGTGATTTAAAAGGTCCCAAAGTTGATATCAAAGCTCCAGACTTTAATCTTGAGGCTACAGATATTGATTTCGATGGAAAGGTGAAAGGTCCAAAATTTAAGATGCCTTCTATGCCCAAAGTCTCCATGCCTGAACTAGGCTTAAATGTAACAGGACCTAAAGTAGAAGGAGAATTGAAAGGACCCAACATTGATATGAAAGGGACAGAATTTGATGTAGCATTTCCAGATGCTGAGCTGGAGGGGCCAGAAGGAAAACTGAAAATGCCAAAATTTCAAATGCCTAAGTTTGGGTTTTCCGGCCCAAAAGTGAAGGGTAAAGATGTAGATATTACAGTTCCAGAAGGAGAAATAGATGCATCAGGGCCGAAGGTAGACATCAGTGCCCCTCAATTAGACATAAAATGCCCAGAGGGAAAAGTGAAAGGTCCCGCATTTAAGATGCCTTCACTGCATATGCCTGATATAGACTTAAATCTGAAAGGTCCTAAACTGGAAGGTGATTTAAAAGGTCCCAAGGTTGATATCAAAGCTCCAGAATATAATCTTGAGGCTACAGATATAGATTTTGATGGAAAGGTGAAAGGTCCCAAATTTAAGATGCCTTCTATGCCCAAAGTCTCAATGCCTGATCTAGGCTTAAATGTAAAAGGGCCTAATGTAGAGGGAAAATTGGAAAGACCCGACATTGATATGAAAGCGCCAGAGGTTAATATAGATATTCCAGAGGTTGAGTTGGAGGGACCAGAAGGAAAACTGAAAATGCCAACATTTAAAATGCCCAAGTTTGGGTTTTCTAGCCCAAAAGTGGAGGGTAAAGATATAGATTTTACACTTCCAGAAGGAGAAATGGATCTATCAGGGGCAAAGGTAGACATCAATGCCCCAGAGTTAGACATAGAATGTCCAGAGGGAAAAGTGAAAGGTCCCAAATTTAAGACGCCTTCACTGCATATGCCTGATTTGGGCTTTAATCTTAAAGGACCTAAATTGGAAGGTGATTTAAAAGGCCCCAAAGTTGACATCAAGGCTCTAGAAGTTAATCTTGAAGCTCCAGACGTAGGTGTTGATGGAAAGGTGAAAGGTCCCAAGTTTAAGATGCCCAAAATCTCCACGCAAGATATAGACTTAAATTTGAAAGGTCCTAAACTAGAAGGAGATCTGAAAGTCCCCACAATAGATATGAACCTACCAGAGATTGATGCTAAAATGTCAGGCATTTCTCTAGAAGGTCCAGAAGGAAAATTAAAGAAACCAAAATTTGGTTTTGGGTCGAAATCCCCTAAATCAGATATTAATGTACCTTCAGTAGATATCAGCATACCTGAGGTTGAAGTTAATGCAGAAATGCCTGAAATTGGTGTTGCAGGGAAGGGCAAGAAAGGCAAGTTAAAAATGCCTAAAATACACATGAGTGGACCAAAAATCAAAGGCAAGAAAGGTGGGTTTGATGTAAACACTCCAGAATTAGATAGTGAGGTATCAATGAAGACCCCCGATGCTGACATAGACATTTCAGGGGGCGATGCAACCATAAAATCAGATTTTAGCATAAAGGCAACTAAAACTCGCAAACCCCTCTTTGGAAAAATTCATTTCCCTGATGTTGAATTTGACATAAAATCCTCAAAACTTAAGGGAGATGCATCCCTTCCAAGTCCTAAAGCAGCCACTGGGACATTTGATTTGGGCATTGGAGGTGGGATTAATACACAGGCAGAGTTATCTTCTACAGGTTTAGATATTGAGGGCCTTGATGTAAAGGGTAAGAAATCCAAAATCAAACTTCCGGCTTTCAGTATGTCTGGGGCAAAATTAGAATCTGACCTTGATATTTCTTCTTCAAAGGACAGCATTAACATATCAGGAATAAAACTTGAAGGAGATCTTAAAACTCCTAGTACTAATGTCAATTTAGGCACACTAGATGCAGACCTCTCTATGAATCTGGAAGGCCCAAAAATTGAAATGCCATCACTTTGTAGTTTGGATCCAAAAGTTTCTGTCCCTGAGTCTGATTTAAATATGGCAAAACCAAAGATTTTAGGTGTAACTAGTGGCTTTACAGATGCTAGAGAAATTAATTTGAGAGGGCAAGGCCTGAGCTTGAAAGGAAATTTGACAGGGCAGTTTAAAGAAACCGAAAGCATGCATGTTGAAGGGGCAAAAGTAGGAAGCCTTGTGCAGGCTGGTGCAGATGATATGTTTATTGCAAGTGGAACAGCTACTGATACACAAAGCTCAGCAGTTAAAGTTACATTTCCCCGACTCTTAATGCCAAGGTTTACAGGACCTGAACACTTTGGGAGGGAAATGGGAGTCGATGTAGACTTTCCTAAAGTAGAAACTACAAATTTAGGTCAGGCAGATCTTGAACTAGAAGAGAGTGACATAAAAATTAAAAAGTCCAGGATAAAAATGCCAAAATTTAACTTTTCAAAAGGAAAGGGTAAAGGTGAATATAGTCTCCCAGGTGTCTCGGGGTCTGGGTCAAAGGGTGATCTAAAGAGTTCAAAAGCCAGTCTGGGCTCAGCTGAAGGTGTACATGGCTCTGCAAGTGTAGAGGTAGAAAGTGGAAAAGGCATCTCACTTAGGGAGAAGTCACCGAAATATGAATTTTCTTTATTTACAAGCAAAAAGCCAAGACATAGGTCTTCCTCCATGAGTGAAGATGTAGAGGGATCTTCACCAAGTGGTACAATGGAGCTTGACAGTGGTGGTGTGTCTCTGGAAGGTGGAAAGAAAAAGAGTAAACATTCAAAGATCAAATTTGGCACCTTTGGAGGTTTGGGTTCAAAATCAAAGGGTTCTTATGAGGTCACATTGAGTGATGATGAAAACATTCAGGGGAGTGGGGCATCTCTCTCTTCGCGTAAATCTAGGGTTTCCTCTTCCTCAAGCAATGACAGTGGCACCAAAGCAGGTGTGAAATTGCCAAAGGTTGAATTAACTGTTGCAAAAAAGAAAGAGTAAAAATGTTTATTTCCTACTAAAATCATGTATATAAATATATATATCTGTGTGTTTGTACATACATTTTTGAATCCTTTATATAATGCTAAACTTCTTGAATAACAGTAGATTACATTTTTAGAGCTCAGAAAATAAAAAAGAAAATAGAATTATCAGCTCTCTAATGAATTCCATACACACTCTAAATAAAGCTTTGCCTGCCAAAGATGCTTCTGCTTTTGAGTCTCTGGCAGGTGAGACCGTTGATTATCTATTTTGTTATAACAAGTTTGTACATGGAAATATATTTTTCCATATTTTTTTAACTTGCTTTTAAAGCTTTATTTTCTTTGGGGGCCTATACAGATTACATCAAATATGATTTATTGAAAACACTGTATATTTGAACGAGCCACTGGGAAAGAATCAAACCATGATTTAAAGCAGCAGTATTAACTGTTGTTGCAGACATGAATAACAAACCTAATTTGCCTTTTAAAACAATTGATTGAATTTGTATCCTGGTTTAGCTTATTTTTAGACCTACAGGAATTTTAGCTGGCGACTATTATAAAACATACAAACATGAACATGATTTTTCTTCAATGGTCTCAGAACATTAATGCTGCTTTAAATCTGTCCACTGAGAAGATTGTACTTAGGTTAATGGCACATGGCTCATATTCATCGAAAACAAGCTGTGTATGATATATGCTTCTGCTGTCAGGCAAGGAATGTTTTGTAATGCCAACGCGATTCTCTACAGTGCCAGTATTTGCAGTTGGCAGTTTAACATTTACATTAATACAAATCAGCAGAAGAGGCTTATTGATGGGCATTGGTCCATTAACCTAAGGTTTACACATTTTTGGGAGACCTCTCATTTATAAACACTAGACAAATTTGCACCTGGGAAGTAACCCATAGCAACCAATCGATGATTCGATTTTATAAGCCAGCTGCAGGAAGAACAAAGAAACAAACTTCTGATTGGTTGCTATAAGTTACTGCACATTTGCTCTGTATATAAATGGCTGCCAGAATGATGTATTTCAGTGCTAAAGCTCATAATTAAATATTTTCAACTTAACCCTTTCCCAGTCTGGTTCAATTTATTTGTAATATAAGAGTTTTGTCATCAACTATCTCAACTACCGCTTGTTTTTCATTTTTGGGGGGGTGGTGAGAAGTAACCTAGCTTACATTTCTGTTAATAAAACAAAAAACGTATGGGGGAAAAACATTTTAACTTCAAAAATCTGTAAGCACTTTAATGTCCAATGCATTATGAAGTGTGAAGCGGTGGATTGTTTCTGAGCAAAATAAAGCTTCTGAACCTTATATATCGTGTCTGTGTGATTAATAAGAAACCAAAGAAATTTATTTTAGGTGCACATACAAGACTGCTTTGGCCATGATCTAGGGTTGCCACCTTTTCTAGAAAAACAAATATACCAGCCTTCCTATATTTTGTATTCTTTCCCTAAAAATTATTTTTACCAACCAGGAGGTAGAAACCCTACTGTGAACACGTTCCGTCTCCAAATATACACAGTAAAAGTGTTGAGCCTTGTCTGAGGCTCATTGGGGCTCATTTATTAACGCAGCGCAGCGCTAAAAAGAGCGCAGTGGCCAGACATTTGCCCAGCGCATGCGAGTATTTAATAATGTAGCGCACAATACCTTAACAGTGCGATTTGTGCGCTAATGTAGACACAAGACAGGTGCGACGTGTGAAACTGCGTATCAGCTGTCGCAGTGCTTATAATAAATTGTGCGCACAGGAAGATACCGCAAAGGTAAGGATTAGTTGTGCTCATGTATGAATGCGCTGCTTTAATTAGTTGCGTCACATATTGCGCATATTGCGTTCACTTAGACGCATCTGCATTTGTTTCTGTGCTAATATTTGTTTGGTTGCAAAGGTGTTTAGCCTACCTGATACCCTTAAAGGAACCTTGGTCAATATAAACATGTTGGGTGGAAGGCGTGGTTAATATGCACTTTACAAGGGTTGTTCATCTTGAATATACTAGCGCAGCTGGGCAGGAATGCGCATTTTGAAGAGCGTTACTATTACGCCACGAAGAGGCAGGCGTAAAAATTGTGGTGCTGTTGCCCGGGTGCAGTTTTGCACATATACAGACGCAAATCTGCGACGGCCGCAGTGCAAGCGCATTGTAGCCACGCCCACAGCCACGCCCCTAACAACCACGGCATCGTTTGCGACATAAATGCCCAATCTTTTGCGCAATGCGCATAAACAAAACCATCGCAAAAGCTCTGTGTTATGCGCAATATCACGCAAATATATTAGCGATCACGCTTGTGATGGCGCAGACAACCTTTTGCGTCCACTTATGCGCTGCGCTGCTTTAATAAATGAGCCCCATTGTTTTTAGGGGGGGCAGAACTGCATGGTGGGGCTGGGGCTGTGGTGGGTGAGGGGGATTTATGGGATCCTCCTGCATACAAATTGGCCTAGACACAGTAGGATTTATTTACCAATATGGGTATGTAATGCCAACGGGCATATTTATGCCCTTGGGCAGTCACCCATAGCAACCAATCAGTGCTTGGCTTTTTCAGGCAGCCGCAGGTAGAACAATGAATGCAACACTTTGATTGGTTACCATGGGTAACTGCCCATGGGCAAATTTGCACAATGTTGATAAATGACCCCCAGTAAGTTCTCCCTAGCTGAAGAAGCAGGAGGGCAGTAATGATACATACTATGGAAATAAGACAAATTCAATGGGGAAAAAAACAAATATGTAAGAGAGAATAAGTGGAAAGGAACTAAGCATCCATAAAATGCAAGAGCTAAACAGACGGCAAGAAAGAGAGAGGGGATACAAAGATTTATGTAAAAGCTTTAAAAAGCAGCAAGAGCAAAGGATTAAAGAGGGCAGCCTGCAAGTGACTGAATGGGAAAGCAAAACTGCATAAAATGAAGATGAAAAGGCTGGAAAACAATGGGAGGTACAAAAGAGAATGTGAGCCAAACAAAAAGGAATACTCTATGCAAGGTAATACAATGGCTGGAAAATGTATATTGAAGTATAAAGTTTTATTTTTCTCCATCTTATGTCTTTCTGAAGAAGCTGTTGGGTGGGGGGGGGCATGGACTCCAAACTCTCCTAAATTTATATTATCCCTGAGTTTTGTTAAAGGTATCTGTTATCAAGTTTTAGGTGATGTTCTTATTTTTATATAATACCTGGAAATCTGAAAAGAACTATCCCACATTTTTGAAAGGCAACCCCAGAGCGATTGATGGTGAGCAGTTGGGCCATGTGACTGTAGCCTAAGTTAGAATTTTTCAGCTAGTGTATTTCTGCCTTATGCAGCTTTCGTTGACTTGAATGGGTATTAGCCTGTTTTGGCATTTATAATGGGGCTATAATCTTATTTTAGCCAATGAGTGATAGTAGGAGGTCAGGTTTTTTAATAAGGCTGGAATATACCAGCTAAAAAATGGATTCATCCCAAACAGAGCATTCAGTCAGAGGTGACTTTCGATTGAATTATAGTATGGTAATTTTTTAACACACATAGTAAAAATCTATTTGGAAATAATCGTAAATAGTACCTTGACTTGCAAGCGATAGACGTGTCCTATTTCTCCATCATTTGACTCTCTTCACTCTAATATCTCAGCCACCTCCTGTCCTAATCTGGCTACCTCTGTCTACTACAGCACATTCACCACTGCCCTCAATGAACTTGTTCTTGTCATAACTAAATGCACTAGACACAAACAGCTTCAGCCTTGACATAATGCTCATACAAAAGCTCCCAAAAACACGCACTTGCACTTGAACGTCGCTGACGCAAATCCCGCTTAGAATCAGGACTTCTGGAGCTACAAATCAGCCCTGTGCTCCTTTAACACCTGTCCTGGTTCTCTTCTTACCTCACTAATCAGACCTTCGATGTCTCCTACAATGGAGTATCAAAAGGAAATTCACTGGCACACAGGTAATACTAGCAGGGTAAACCCTTGCTATTTTATTCAATGGTTTGCAGCATGCAACGTTTCGGGGTTTACCCCCTTTATCAAGCATGCATTTCAAGGTGGGACGCCGATTCTACCATTGCTGTGCACCAGGGACTATCTTCTATCCAAGGCTAGGGTGTGCGAGTGCATTTGCTAATTTTCCTACAATGGAGTATCAGATTCTCCCCTATCTCTGTCTGTTTAGGTTCCTCAAGGCTCTGTCATGGGCCCCTTATTATTTTCTCTCTATACTTCCTCCCTCGGCAACCTGATGAAATCATATGGTTTCCAATACCACCTCCATGTCTACACTACGCAGTTTTATTTCTCATTTCCTGATCTCAATCCAGAGCTCTTAAAGGACAGTAACGGCGCTCAATTTCTCCTCCTTGGCCATCTCCTATTGAAGGCAGGGAGGAGAAATCAAGTGTCACACAATGGATCGTCGCCCTTTCGCCGTTTCTGAAGAGGAGCGCAACCGGAGAAACGGTAAGTTATTTCTTAATAAAGACTACGAATTTAAAGTTAAATGTGTCTTGGTGGGTTTTTTTTTTCGTTATGTAGAAACATTTTTTTAAAAAAAAAAAAAATGTTGTTACTGGTAGTGATGGGCGAAATTCGCAAAACAGGTGCAAAACTGGATTTTTGACGCACATTAAAGTCAATAATTGTGAAAACTTGCAAATTTGCGCCTGACAAATAAATTCCCATCACTAGTTACCGGTCTATCTCTAATTGGATGTCATAGCGCTACCTTAAAATAATTCTAAAACGGAAATGGTTCTCTATTATTTCCCCCAAATAATACCCATAACATCCCAGAAGTATCTATCATAGTTAACAATTCCACTATCACCCCATCTTCCCAGGCCCGGTGCATTGGGGTTATCCTAGATTCTACCCTGTCTTTCACTCCTCATATCCAGTCACTTATTAAATCATGTCAATATGTACCTAAGTAACGTATCCAAAATACGATCATTTATCACCCACGATGCCGCTAAAATTCTAATTCACTTTCTCATCATATCATGTCTAGACTACTGTAACTCTCTATTAATTGGCCTTCCCCACCAGAGACTGTCATCTCTCCAGTCCATAAGGAACACTGCTGCCAGGCTTATACACCTCAGCAACTGCTCCTCCTCTGCCATGCCACCGGCCAATCCCTGCACTGGCTTCCTCTACCTTTCAGAATAAAATTCAAACTAATGACTCTGACATTCAAAGCAATTCATAACTCTGCCCCACCGTACATCTCTGAACTTATCTCTAGATTCTCACCCAACTGCTTACTATGCTCCTCTACTAACCTGCTCCTCAACTTTTCTCTCATTACCTCCTCACACGCTCGCATTCAAGACTTTGCAATGGCTGAACAGCCTCCTCTGGAATTCTTTCCCACAGGCTGTCCGACTTTCTCCCAACCTTTCTGCTTTCAAAGAATCTCTTCAAACACACTTATTTAAAGAAGGCAAAACTCTGTTTAGCTACCAAATGCAATTCCATATGCTAAATCTCTACATTTCTGATTTTGCCCACTCCCACACCTTGTGTTCCCCTTTAGATTGTAAGCTCTTTTGCACAGGTCCTTCCTCACCTTTTGTACCGGTTACTGGTTGTTATGTATATAACTCTGTATGTTATATCTATGTAATTCATGTGATTTCTTTGTATAAGCACATTTATTTTAAAGAGCTGCGCAATATGTTGGCGCTTTAAAAATACACGTTAATTATAGTACAGAGCTCCTTTTTTTGGTCCTGAATTTGGTTCACAATAATCATAATAGGAGGCTACAAATACTTTTCTATTTGGCTGCTTTGTTTTGCATCAACATCAACTAGTACATTTCCCCTAATGTCTCCACAATATCTTAACAATCCATAGTGTTCTTATGTTGACAGATATATTTCTTATCTTTGTCGCTTGTTGAATACAATCCCTGAGTTTCATTAAAGGAGAAGGAAAGCTACGGAGACATTTTATTGCCAATAGATTAGCTGCAATAGTGCAAGCTAGAATGCTATATTTATTCTGTAGAATGTTTTACCATACCTGAGTAAAAAGCTCTAGAAACTGTTTGTTTAGGATAGGAGCTGCAGTATTAATGTGGTGTGACATCACTTCCTGCCTGAGTCTCTCCCTGCTCTGGGCTCAGATTACAGTAGAGAAGGGAGGGGGGGGGGGAGAGGAGCAAACTGAGCATGCTCTTGCCCAGGGCAATGAGGTTTAAGCTGAAGGCAGGAAGTCTGATACAGAAGCCCATGTGTACACAATAGAAGGAAAGAAATGCTGTGTTTCTTTTGACAGGGGACTCAGAGCAACATTACTTTGGGGGTTTACTGGAATATTTAGATGGACCTTTCTGATAAGGCTTACTTAGTTTTAACCTTTCCTTCTCCTTTAAAGGCAGTTGTTATAATTGATACAATAGTTACTAATACTCTGCAGATGCTGCGGAGAAATGTATCAACTAATGCAGCAAATTGTAACAGTACAGAGTCTTCTGCTGGATCACTGAACTACCAGACCAGAGACAGGAACGTTATACTTTAAGCTTTAATTTTGAAAAAAAGTCAAACATAAAACCTAAAAAGGAATTGGGAAAAAAAGTCTATATTTGGTGAACCTCAAAAAACAACTGAACTGAAAACAGTTTTGGAAGGTAAGCAGCCCCTTTAAAGCTGAAGGACCAGGACTGCCATGAAAGGGGCAGGACTTCCGTTGATCTGGCCCGTAACCACCGAGTTGTACACTGACCTGGTAAGTAGCCATACCCATAACCACAGGGTTGTACACTGACCTAGTAAGTAGCCATACAACTTATTACAAAATGGCAATGAGGAGCGTCTAAATATGTAATGTATGTAAAGGCAATTCCTGTACAGATCATCTGGCAGGCAGGGTGGCATTAAACTATTCTGGTCTTTTGACCTTTTGGGAGCACAATGCCTTAACTCTGTCTTTCTCCTGTTAGGGTGGTGGCAGACAGGGATATTTATCGCCCAGTGACAAATCTTCTCTACTACAGGCAACATCTCCCTAAGTGCCTTCCCGCTGGCAATATAAATTGCCGGCAGGGTGGAATATGAATTGATTGGGCGACTTCGGAAATCCGAAACAATTCATATGCTGTCCCGCTGGCGATTCGTATACTTGCCGGTGGGAAGGCAGTTCGGGAGGTTTAATCGCCCACAGTAGAGAAGATTTGTCGCTGGGCAACTAATCTCTGTCTGCTTATAAACCCTTATGCTTGTGTTTTTATTACCAGCAGTGAGAAAGATCGCTTTAGCAAGTATGCTCCTGAGATAAGAAAGTGAAGGTCTCTTTACCTGAAACTTAAAGGTTTTTTTGACCTTTTGCAGTCCTCTTCCTTTCTTCACCTCTCAAGGCAAGACCCAGCTCACTGCAAATCTCGTTGCCGGAAACACAGAAGCTCTGCAGCTCTCATTGCCATCCCCTGTTTACAATAAATCAGAAAAAGAGCAAATTAAAGGGGTAGTTGACTTTTAAATTACCTTCAGTATGTTATTGAACAGTCTATTCATAACGATTTTAACAACTTGTCAATTCTCTTTTAATTTCACTTTTCTTTTCAGATTTATCAAAATGTGAGATTAGTTTACCAACTTTCCATTCATCACTGTGGCATTTTTAGAAGTGTATTTATCAGTTTGTAAACTCTAACTTTCACCCAGTAATATATACATTTCTAAAAATCCCATAAGAATTAATAGACAGTTATTAACTCTAAGCTCTGCAGCTCTTATCTCCAGGATCTCATAGGCTCTGTAATGTTGTTTGCTGGGTCCTGTTTAGAAATCAGAATAAAAGTAAATCATAGTTTGACATATGACATACATCTTATCATTTCAATATTTAAAAGTGGAAATTAAGGCCACATCACTGATTTTTCCTTAAGAAAAGGTGGCAATAAGAAAATATTCAGTCCCAATGTAGGTGAAACTACATAAATCAATATGTTTAACTTACACTGTACTATAAATTTATTTTGGAACTGTCACATGGGCAGTATTAAAGTGGCAGGGATATGAAATTCCTCCCAGACACTTTAGGCTACACCCTTACCATATGACTGTCCATTTTATATAGTGAATAAAGTACCACCTCTTGTAAATTATAAGGATATTATAAGTTACTGAGGAGTTTCATGACCATATATGGCCGAGTGTTTTTATACAGGTCATGAAACTCCGAGGTTACTTCTAATATCCTCACATTTTGCAACAGGGGGTACTTTATTTATTATAATACACAAGTTTTAGTGAGTCACGTGGCACTAATGACATCACTACTCACCGTTTATAACTAATGACATCAGTACTCACCGTTTATAAGGACATAATTTACAAGATATTCATGGCTTTTATGTATTATATAAGGTTTCATGCCTTACAGGAGAAAGGAAGGGAAAAGTGTGCTGAGAAGTGTGTGGGAAAACATATGCAGAGGGTTAAGAATGAGGCTTGTTGAGGAATGTACACTGAGGACATGTACTGCTATTGTGAAAACTGAACAGGAAGAGCTGGATGTAGGAAGCAGAACATAGTGCAACATGTATCATTATTATTGTGTGGTTTTTATTGTAATGAATTGGACTGATCATGCCCATAATAAGTTTTCATGTGAATGGGGGATTTCTTGTGACACATGCCATTTCCTGCTTGCCAGCTCCATCCAACTGCAATGAGTCTGACCAGTACTTTAGAAGTGACTGCCCTAAGGCTTGTCTCTTGTCACTCCCACCTGTATACTTATTCTCACATTCCAATTAAGAAACAGATATTGCCAATGTGACACAAATTTTAAACTACTACTACTATTTTAAACTACTACTACTATGCAACATTTAGACATTCATCATGCAGCTGAGGTCTAATAACACATCTGTCAAACACATCTATGCAAATGGCCAAATTCATCGTATTCAGGGTTGGACTGTCTCACTGGCCCTGCCAACAGCCGACTGCCTTCCCAAAACAGATTTCTTTCTTTCATGTCTGGGGTGAATGTGCTCATTGCCCATTTTTTTTCAGTGATCCTACTGACATGTCTGGGATTAAGATGCTAATTATAAATTTACTGCCGTGATCTTACTGGCATACCTGAGGGTAATATGCTCATTATCAATTTCCTTGCACTGATCCTCTGCAAAGGGCCTGCCTAAAGATTTAGCACTGTCCCATATTTTGCTGAGACACCCCTGCTTACTCATGTACATAGTAAGGGATGGGGGGAAGTCAAAGCTGTGAGGGGCTGTGTTTGGTGGACCCCTGGTCTGAGGTTTGGTGTGCCCAAGTCTGACAGTGGTAGTGATCCAGCCTTCACCAAAAGCTAATCACAGGCCATCTTTTAGGTGTACTATCACACCAACAATGTACATTCCTGCTTTCAAATGATAACATAACCACTAGAGCACAATAACACTGAGCCAACAAAGCATGGAATTCTTTCTATAAGCCCTTACTGTTATAAAGCAGGTATCTTTTGAAAAGTGTCCAGCCAGTCACCTGCATTTTGCATAAAAAGTGGGTGTGGCTATATTCAATGTATTTGGTACCTCCCATGTTTATAAGATGATTGTGAGGGTTTACATAATCGGCTCCCAAAATCTCCTCTAGTAGTGTGGATACTAGGAAATCCTAATAATCTGAGGGCAAACCCCCTTAGGGATATATTTGAAAATAAAATAATATGGTGAGATCGGATCAGAGGTCACTTAAACTTGAAGTCTACTGTAGAGTTGGACATAGGCAGATTATCACTCTACTGACTTGTATACAGGCATGTTACCTCTCTATAAGCATGTGCAAAGTTAAAGGAACGGTAACATCAAAAAATAAGTATACGTAGGATAAGGATTCACTCTCCGTTTTAGACCGATTCTTACTGCTTCCATCCAATGAAGCCTTATAATTTAGTAAAGGATAATTGTAAGACATATTTAAGGTATTGCAAAATGTCTCATGGGAATGCAAGGTTGAATGACATCACCTTACTGTGTGATATTATTATATTAATCATTTCTTCCCTATGCTGTTGACCATATTCTCTGAAAAATAAGCTGTTTGCTATTTTTACAACTTGCAGCATGTGGCCATCCTGGTGGAGCACTTCCCGCTTGGAGCAATTGGGTTCCCAGTTCCACTGACAGCTTTTGGATCCTTTATATTCAAATGAGTTAGATACTCATGATTAACCCTTACTTATTTATCCCTTTAGTGGAATTGAGGTCTGAAAAATTTCAGATAAAGTTAACTTGCTTAAAAAAGAAAGAAATAAAAGAACCCCTCTTCCACCAGTGTTAAAATTCCACAATGTTGTCTAAAAAGATACTAAATAAAGTATCACCCAAAACTTAACCTGAATATTGCAGTTAACCCCTTTTTGTAATAAAGTGGTAGTGCATTTATAATAATAAATAACTAATTGGAGTACTTTTGATAGTACCTTAAAAACTATGTACATATGCTGGGTATAATAAAATATGTATAAAATAATTATTGAGTTCTCTTAGTTGATTTAATACATAAGGTTTTCAATAAATCAATTCCTTAATAGGTTATGAATTGATAAAGTGCTAATAAATAAATTGTCCCATTTGATCCCTTAGGAATCCCAGTGCAGGACTGCAATAGCAGATAAGGAAGGGGATTGAACCGATTGCCAATTTAAACCTCAGCCCACCCTACCCGACCAATTCATTGTTTAAATTAGAAGGCTTTTAAGCTAAAATGTCTAAAAAGCTTTTGGATTCTTTCACACAAGCATTTGCATATGTGAATACCGCCAGTCAACTTTTAAAGACCATGTTCCCAGAATGCAAATGCTAAAGCATTTTCTGCCACAATGTTACATAATAACTTAGTAAGTTAGGTTGAAAAAAAGACACACATCCATCAAGTTCAATCTTTTCTGTCTATATAATGTTAAAATCAACTGCTAGTTGATCCAGAGGAAAGCAAAAAAAGCCCTATGAAGCCTCTCCAATCTGCCAAATATTTAGATTGAACCTCATTTTTTCTAATCAGAATGGTTGCCCTTCTGTTTGTTTGAATGAATAGATTATTATAGGATTTACAGTATACATATTCTTTTATTTCCCCATAGGCACCTCTTCTCCAGCATAAAAAAACCCAATTTGCCCATTCTTTCTTCATAACTGAGAATTTCCTTACTCTTTACCAGCTTAGTTGCCTTTCTCTGAGTCCTCTCCAATTCAATAAGATCCCATCCGAGCACTGGAGACCAAAACTGCGTGACATATTCTAGGTGTGGCCTTACCAGCACTCTGTAAAGTGGAAGAATAACCCAATACTTCTGCAAATCTATGCCACTTTCAATACAGCTCAAAACCTTGCTTACCCTTGCAGCTGCTGACTGGCATTGCTTTCTATAGCCAAGTATATTGGCTCTATATTTGCAATATATATTTATATTCTCCACCTCTGGCTCAAGAACAAGTAATAGACATAGAGGAGAACAGACTAACATTATTTCAGGAGTTTAAACGTGTGGAGTGCCATCCATAAGAAATTTGGAAAGATTTACCTCTACCAGCCTTTTAGCCTCCACTCCAGAAGTTTCCTATCCACAGCAGTCAGAGCAAATAAATGAAGGGAGAATTTCACTGCATAGAGTCAGGTTTCTTATAAAAAACATACACATTTTTTAATTAAAGTATATTGGAGATAGGTTTCTTTTTCATTAAAGAAAGTGAAAATTTGATTTTATTTTTGTGCCTTTACATCCCATTTAAGAGCAAGTATTTACTCCAAATCTTACCCAAACCTCCCAAGCCATGCCAATTTATGTCCAGAGGCTACACCTCAAACCAAATGAAGCTACCTCCCAACAACTTACCTCAGCTTTTGTTCCATGACTGGGTCCCTCACACTTTGCTTACTAAGAATAGACCTGGAGTTAGAGGCAGAAGGGGCACGTGCCTAGGGTCATCATGCTACCACCACCATTGCCCCTATGCCAGTCCCCACCCAATGCTGCCTCCTGCCATTCAGCTTACTTGAATATACCTGCCCTGCACACATGGAGCAGATTTTGGCCCTAAAATAAACACAAGTGTTTTTGGCTTTAACTTTACTCCGTGTTTCCAGTGACGGGCGGATAAAATGAATGGCTGAAGGCAGAGGCAATATCAAGTGGCAATTTCTCTACCACTTGTGCAAAAGTCTCATTGCTACCCACACAGAGCCATGTTGGCGAATGTCATTGGGAAACACACTTTATAATTATAAAAGGGCTTGTTCACCTTTAAATTAGTGTTTAGAATGGTGCAGATAGTGATATTCTGAGACAATTTGCATTTGGTTTTAATTTTTTATTATTTGTGGTTTTTGAGTTATTTTGATTTTTATTCAGAAGCTCTCCAGTTTGGAATTTCCAAAATTACCCTAGCAACTATGGATTGATATGAATAAGAGACAGGAATATAAATAGGAGAGGCCTGAATAAAAAGTAGCAATATCTATACATTTATAGCCTAATAGAGCTCTTGTTTTTAGATGGGGTCAGTGACAGTGATCCCCATTTGAAAGCTGAAAACAGTCAGAAGGCAAATAATTCAAAAACTATTAAAAGAAAAAAATGAGTCAATTGAAAAGTTGCTTAGAATTAGCCATTCTATAACATACTAAAAGTTAATCACCCCTTTAATGCCAGAATTGACCCATATTGGTGAATATTTCTTTTAGTGTCTTGAAATCATTGAAAACATTCTGTATTAAAGCTGTGTATCCAGTAACCAGTGCTGTTTTCATTTCAAGTGAACATTCACAGTATTTTGGCAGCAACAACATCTGCTAAAAAAAAAAAAAAAGATTAGATGCTCATGTCGAGAGCTTTAGATGCTTCTACAAAAGGAAGTGAAAGACTGAGAACCCATGTGACTAGTAACGTCAAATGCAACTGTAAGAAGCATCTCTGCCTTTAAACAAACTTTATTTATAATATTAGGACAGAACTGTGATGTACAATTTGTGGGCTGTGTTATCTGAGCAAATTGTACTTAGTGTAGCAGCTGCTGTGCCCACATACACAACATTTAAATTAAAATCTACAATTTGTTAGGCCATTATCGCCCACAGAATTATCCACAGTGGGTTAACCCTTCACATTGGCCTTTCATCTTGCCACGCTGCTTGTTGCTAGTAAATACACAGCTCAGAATAGATCAAAGAGAAACCGGGAACCGTGGGATCTATAGTAATGGCATGTTGGTACTTTTATGCTGGCTCTGCTGATTTTACAGTGTGTGGCATGTATAAGGTTAACATGACCAATTGAAATGATCTTGCAGAATGTCAGTTATTAATATTGCAATGTTAAAGTGGCTGCACACCTGCAGTGTTTCAAATTTAGGTGAAACAATGTGGGCATTTAGATCAGCAGCTGAACAAGTGAAATACTAGCCAGTTGACCACACCATAACAGCAATACTTTAAATTATATAAAATACATTCAATTATAATTAAAGTAAGTCAGTTTGCATGAAAGCAGCAGGAAAGCTTGAATACAGTGGCAAGCAGTGAAATGAAGTCATGCATACAGTGGCAAGCAGTATTCTTCTCAGTGTTGGGAGGCTCATATACGAATAATTGGAATATCTACAACTGGGCAGTTATCTATATTTTTGTTAGCCAGCTGCAGGTATAACATTAAAAGCAAAAATCTGATCGGTTGTCATGGCTTACTACCAGAGTAACTTTTTCCAGTGTTTGTTCTAGTCTAATGTGGTGTCCCAATCTGTCTGGTTTGTTCTATTCTTTGAAATCGTTAGTTATGCCCGAGTTTCCTGTTCCTAGGGTTGCCATCTTTGTGCGGCTCAGGACCCGGGTCCATGATGTCACTGGGGTGGGTCAGTGATGTAGTGGGTGGGGCATGCAGCATCACGTAGGCGGGTCTCTGACGTGGTGATCATCGTTTGACTGATCGCCATGTCAATCAGGGGTTGTCCGGGTCAAATACAGACAGGTGGCAAACCTACCTGTTCCACGCTTGACGTAAACCAGCTCCTTACTAACCTAGCCCAACATTTATATTGTATATTTGAACAGGGGGGCTGCACCAATGAGGCATGTTGAAAAACTCCCCTCAGGCGGCAGCACTGAACTACTTACTAGTGGCGGCAAAAAGCCGATCCTTCAAAATTTGAGATGAATGACCAGTTTTTGAACCGGAAAGTCCACTCTTCTAGTGCAAGAGAGCACAATTGCACTCTCTGTACTAGCGATGCGCCCCCCTCCGGTGCAGGAAAGTTAAGCTCTGAGGAGCGGCATTGCCTCAGGTGGCTCATGCAGTAGAAATCTACTGTTGCACAGCACTGGTAAACGTTGCTTGTTTGCTTCAAAAAGACTACTATAGTTTATCACTATTGCTTTCTTTATTGGTGTTACTGTTACTTTAAAGCTCACATCTAACCTGTCCCAATCTGTGATATCCGACATGGGTGGAGCAAAGACAGAGACAGTGGTGTAACTAGATGTTTGGCCCCACAGCAAATCCAGTTAGGGCCCAAAACATTGATAAGCTGACCTATTCTATCAAGATATTGTAACGTTAACTTGCTAAGCAGACCAAAAAGGGGTTAAAGTCCAGCTAGTGCTTAGAACATGGGTTACATGTAGGGTTGCCACCTTTTAAAAAAAATCTTCACCGGCAGGTGGAGGGGGCAAGGTTAAAAGGGCGGGTTGTGACGTTAAAGGGGCGGGGCATGATGCTCTATTGGCTGGGCAGGTTGTGACGTCAAAGGGGGCGTGCGTTTGGCAAGAAGCCCAGGAAAAAAGGTTAGTTTTGAACAGGCTGGGGGCAGGCCATGGGCTTTTTTTTAGGTGTATTACAAATTTACCGGCAGCTACATTGCCGGTAAATTTGTAATACCAGCCCCGTCTGGTGTTTTACCGGCTATGCCGGTAAAATACCAACCAGGTGGCAACACTAGCTACATGTGACTCAAATACCACAGGCTAGTGCCTTTGCTAAATGGAAGATTTCAAGAATTGTGTAGTGTAGCTACAACACTTAGGCTACTGTGCAATAAAAATAATGGGTGCCAGGAGGTTCTTGCAGTATAACAGAATAACTATTATTTGTCCAAGACAAATGATCCACAGGTTTACTTACAGAGGTACAGAGGCATTGGCAGCATATATGGGAACACCCGCTCACACAGAGCTACAGAGGTAGATGCAGTATATACAGGCACACCTGCTTACACAGAGCTTCCACAGTAGATGCCGGGGATTTTCCTTCAGAGACAGCACAGTGGAACTCCCTGAGGTGATAGTGTCCACCTGGATAGAGGCATCCTCATGATCTCAGCAACTTGACCTGGATCCTCACACAGGGAATCAGGGAACTCACTAGACCTAATCCCCATTAGGCTGTGTCCCTATACTACAGGCCAGCCTTGCCTGAGAGGAAAGCTTCCTCCTTGCTATCCCTCCTAGTTGGAGCCAAGCTGCTCTTACTCTCTGCACTCTCCTAGAGAGTCTATTACAGATATAACCTTGCCACTCACTAGCCTCATTCACGGGGTCCCTACTACCCGACTTCTCTTCCAGAGGTACTGGTCCCTCTATGGCACATGGCTCCACTGGGCCTTGCTGTACCCAGTCCCCTTTATATACATGGTGGGGTCACAACGCCTCCTGGCCAATAGCATAACTATGCAAATTATATCTAGCTACAGGGCATCTGCCCAGCAACTAGGGAGATCAGAAAGTATAGGGAATTAAAGTCATAGGGGACTCATAAACCCTATGGGTCTCTATAATATCTTAAACGAAATGGGCCCTCTACACTCCTCTGCCTCCCTTCAACCACAGGGTCTGCTTCATCTGTAGTTATGCCCCTGGACAGATACATCAGTGGTGGATGCTGCATATGGCCAGTTATGTCAATGCTGAGAGAAGGCTCCACCCACCTGCTGGCAGGGCCGCCATCAAGGGGGGGGACAAGTGGCCCGAGCATGAAGGGGGGCCCGGCAGTGCTGCACTTTTGAAAGAGCCCGGCCCCCCTTCTGAGCACCGAAGATTTGCGGTCATTTTTGAATTCGAACAGCCGAAAAAGCGGAAGTGCCGAACAGCCGAAGCGGTGAAAATATTGGAAGCCGAAGTGGCGAAAAGACTCGAAGTTACGAAAACAGCCGAAATTGAAGTCTTGAAGCGGCGAAAAGACCCAAAGTCACAAAAACAGCCGGAATTTAAGTCCTGAAGCAGTGAAAAGACCCAAAGTCACGAAAGGAGGCGAAGTTGAAGTCCTGAAGCCATGAATTCAATTCTACTGAACACCAATTTTTGTTTTTTTTAATCCCCTGGCCACCAATGTATTATTTTAATATTCTATAGGCCCATGGCCCACCAATGTTTTTTTAAAAAATGTTTTTTGGGCCCCAATTTTTTTTAACTCGTAAGGGGGGGGCCCTGGCGCCAATGTTTTTTTGAAAGAATATTTTTTGGGGGCCCCAATTTTTTTTAACTTGTAAGGGGGGGGGGCTGGCGCCAATGTTTTTTTAAAAAAAATATTTTTATGGGGCCCTGATTTTTTTTTTAACTTGTAAGGGGGGCCCTGGCACCAATGTTTTTTTTGTTTTTTTTTTAAAAAAAAAATTTTTTGGGGGGGCCCAAATTTTTTAACTTTTAATGGGGGCCCTGACGCCAATGTTTTTTAAAAATATTTTTTTGGAGCCCCAATTTTTTTTACTTTTAATGGGGGCCCTGGCACTAATGATTTTTTTAAAAAACTTTTATGGGGAGCCCTGGCACCAATGTTTTTTATAAGGGGGCCCTGACCATCAATAGCTTTTTATAACTTGTGTGTGTGGGGGGGTTACTTTTTTAGCACTGATATCTGTGTGGTCGGTCTTTTAACTGTGATCTGGAGTGGGCGGGGTCTGGGGCAGGGCTTGGGCACCAGGGTGGGCGGGGGTGGGCCCAGAAAATATTGTTTTTTGGGGCCCATGTGATTTCTAATGCCGGCCCTGCCTACCGGCAACCTCTACCTAGTATAGTTTACCGGGTCTCATGAGTATGGACTGACCCGTGAATCACACGGTGGGTGGGCGGGAACCAAAAGGGGTGGTCCATGATGTAAAAAGGGGCGGAGTCACATACAGTGTCGTAAAAGGGGCGGAAATACCGGCCAGGTGGCAACCCTAGGGCCAGATCACTAGTGCAGAGAGCACTACAAGAGCAGAAATCCAGATTTAAATATCGGAATTTCAGCTCTTAAATTTACAGAGAGCAGCCTTTTTTGCAACCCCTGGCAACTCCCAGGCTGCTGCTGCTGCCTGAGGCAAGTTTCTCAACTTGCCTTATGGCAGCAGCACCATTGGCTGGAAGATATCTGGGTTCTTTCAGAATATTTCATCAACAGAAGGAAAGCAGAAACAGAAAGACAATACTTTTAATTGCAATTACAGATACAATTATACAGATACAATTATAGTCAAAAGAAAAAATTTGAAAACCTGTGATATGTTTCTAAATTGTTTGATGGATCTATACAGGGGTCTGACCTAGTCAGTATATATAGTTAATTGGAGGAAAAAGAGAAAAAGTACCCCGTATAAATCCAAACTCAATAAATATAACACTATAATTATACTATACTTGCGAAATCTATTTCTACACATACAATTATACTCACACTACTTATAAGAAATAAAAATAATAATTTCGCCCTTGAGAAAGTCAGAGGTACCTTTAAAATGTGTTTGGTGGGAGGCTACAGTTTGGGCAGTTCTACTTACAGCTAATATCTTCTTGCATCACTACACACTATAATAAACAAACTATAATATGTAATATGTAAAAAGGGTAGCCAAACGCAAAAACCCTCACCACACCAGCAAAAGTGCAGTTTATTGTAAGAACATACCACAAACAAGCTACATGAATCCTGTAAAAAAACAGCACAATTTTAGTGGCCTGGCCTTGGCTGTATGAGGGCCTATCCCTTCTCCATATTCTTGTAATCCCCTCCTAATGGTGAAGGTGTGGAGCATGAGCAACAAGGCCCTACATAAAAAATAAAATAAATATAAGAGCTGATGTAGCAATTTAGCTACCACATTACAAATACAAAGTGGGACTCTTAGAATCTCATTCCATAAAACTCACATACTGTAGCATAGATATCTCCTGTCAGTTACCAATCACTTAAAATGTAAAAAACGTATCATACTGTGCTCACACTGTGCTTCAGTCCATGACTTTCAACCAGTGGCTCATGAGCAACATATTGGGGCACATTTACTAAAGGGCGAAGTGGGTTTTTTAAGTGAAAAAATGACAATTCACAACATTGCCAATTTACTAAAAGGTGAAGCAGACAATTCACTAGCAAAACTGTTCAGTGCTAGCGATGTTTTGCTCTGTTTCTCCAGGCGAATTTCGTTCAGATGAACGATCGTAATTCCGAACTTTCCAATCCGTTACCCTTTTCGCCAGGATTGATAAGATGAAGCTACATCCTCCACATTATTATGTCAGTGACATCATATCCTGTATGTCATAAAAGAAGACAAAACGCTGACTTTTTTCATATTTTAATGTGGGATTATGTTTAATAGTTGTAACTGTTAAATATATATATATTTATTTTTTATATATATTTTTTAAACCATTTGAAGCGCATGCCACATTACAGTGGGCTCATGTCTAGGACAATAGAAGATTTTTTTTGTCTTTATTTTTGGACAATTTCCAGTAATTTCACCAACAATCACTAATAAAGACATATATATGACCTGTATGTACCTGCCATATTTAAATTGACGTAACTGCAAGTATGTTAACAAAGCTTTACTAGGAAGAAATTAAAGCTAGAGAGAATTTGCTTAGAAACGTTCGTACTGACGAAGTTTCACTGGCTCAACTACGCCATTGTGCATTTGCCGAGATGAGACTTTGCATATTGATAAATACGATTATATGCTGCAAATTAACGTCTGAAGTAGTTGAGCGTAGTATGGCAAAGCCTTCCATGGTGAAAATTCCCCCCCTGTAGTAAATTTGCCCCATTGCTTACTATAACTTTTCATGTTGTTCCCAGCGCCCTCAAAGCAAGTGCTAATTTTAAAATTCTTGACTTGGAGGCAGGTTTTGGAGACATATTTCTACACATTAAGACTTGTTCTAATAGAACTATCAAATAGCCAATCAGAGTCCTTATTTAGCAACCAATGAGGTAACCAGGCCCGGACAAACCGGGCGCCTCGAGACTGGTTCAGTTTATCACCCCCAGTCCCCTTCCCTCATCCCCCTCCCCTTCCTTGTCCCTCTCCCCGTCCTGTGTGTGCGCGCACGTCTTAAAGGGGTGGTTCAACTTTAAGGTAACTTTTAGTACGGCCAATTCTAAGAAACTTTTCAATTGGTTTTCATTATTTTTTTTTATATAGTTTTATAGTTATTTGCCTTTTTCTTCTGACTCTTTGCAGCTTTCAAATTGGCGTCACTGACTCCCTTCTAAAAAAACAAATGCTCTGTAAGGCTAAAAATGTATTGTTATTATTACTGATCCTCCTATTCAGGCCTCTCCTATTCATATTCCAGTCTCTTATTCAAATCAGTGTATGGTTGCTAGGGTAATTTGGACCCTAGTTATCAGATTGGTTAAGATTCAAATTAAAGAGCTGCTGACTAAAAAGCTAAATAACCAACTCAAAAACCTTCAATAATAAAAAATGAAAACCAATTGCAATTTGTCTCAGAATATCACTCTCTACATCACTAAAAGTTATCTCAAAGGTGAACAACCCCTTAAGCATCGGGTCCGGAGCACTAGCACAGAACTGTAGACTGTTGTGTGGAAGATTTGCAAATCTCTTGCATGTCTTCAGTGCTCATAACTAATTTGGATATGGATGGACGGCATGCCACCCCTGAAATACTGCCGCCCAAGCCTTTGTGGCCCTGTCACAAATCCAGCTCTGCTGCTGGATTTAAGCAGAAAGTGTCCCACAGTGTCTTGGGGGATTTTTTTTCTATTTACAATTGTATAGGCACCAAGGGCCACCCCCCTTATAAATGCTGCTGCCCTAGGCACAGGTCCTCGGGTGCCTATTTATAAATACGACCCTGAGTGCATTCCTAATTCATGAACATGCACGCAAATTCTGAAGACATGACACAAAACATTTTGTGTGAAAACAACTTATTTTATTACTTAAAGGGGACCTACCATGATAAGCTGTATAATAAAAGTCATTTCCAAATTAAGCATGAAACCAAAATTATTTTTTAAATTAAAACATCCATACCTGTTACAAACACATTTAAAAGTCTAACCTGCCCCTGTTAGGAGCACAGAGGCAGGGTAGCTAATTACTTTCACTTTCCATTCTACATTTCCTACGTCACTGTACTTACTCCTTCTCCTCACCATCTAATTATGTAGCCATTGCGTGGGTATGGGCATCAGCTGCCCCTTTCTGGTGCACAAACAAGATTTTGGGATGATGCAAAGCTTGCCTGTGTCCAAAAAATGGAGCCTACCTGCTTGCTGTGATTGTGAATTTAAAGACTAAAATAAACAAGATTTAAATAATTTATATAGTGTAAGTGAAGTTTGTTTTGCTTGACTAACATCATTAAGGGTAAGTCCACACAAGGAGATTCGGGGAGATTTTGTCGCCTGGCGACTAATCGCCTCGTCTTTTGAGCGACTATCTCCCCGAACTGCCTCAGCGTTTTTCCCCATAGGTTACAATGCAAAGTCGCCGGCGCTAATGCACACGCGGCGATGCGTTTTCTATAGTCGCCCGAAGTTGCCTCAGCGCATCGTCGCATGTGCATGAAAAAGGCAGACAAGAATTTCTTGTCTGCCTTTTTCTGTACTCAAGGGTGGTATGTATACCATTATCATGCAAAATGTTTCTTGTTTTTTGTAAAACATTATGTTGTATATTTTGTGTCCTTTTACTAGTAAAGCATATTACAATCTTACCACCTGAGTCAAAAGTCTCTTTGAGTGTGCAGACCTGACTTTTCGTAGTTCGGGGAGATTAGTCACCTGAAGAAGAGGCGATTAGTCGCCGGGTGACTAAATCTCACTGAATCTCCACGCGTGTCTCTGCCCTAAATCGAAAAACTGGAGGGCGGGAAATGAAACAGTTCTAGATCCCTACAAGAAAGAAGGATTATTGCTCTGTGGCTGGGGCCTGGAAACAACAAATATGTGTTTGTGTCCCCTCATTCCCAGCCACGGTTTTTCACCTTTAAATGAACTCTTAGTATGATGTAGAGCAGGGGTCCCCAACCTTTTTTTACTCGTGAGACACATTTAAAGGGAAAAAAGAGTTGGGGAGCAACACAAGCATGAAAAAGTCCATGGGGGTGTCAAATAAGGGCTGTTATTGGCTATTGGTAGCCCTTATATGGACTGGTAGCCTACAGAAGACTCTGTTTGGCATTACAATTGGTTTTTATGCAACCAAAACTTGTCTTCAAAAATACACACCTGCTTTGAGGCCACTGGGAGCAACATCCAAGCGGTTGGTGAGCAACATGTTGCTCGCTAGCTACTGGTTGGGGACCACTGATGTAGAGAGTGATTTGCACTTCTTTTTCTTTTTTATTATGTGTGGCTTTTTAGTTATTTCGCTTTTTATTCAGCAGCTCTCCAATTTACAATTTCAGGTTGCTAGGATCCAAATAATCCTAGCAACCATGCACTGATTTACACAGAGACTGGAATATGAATAGGAGAGGTCCTGAATAGAAAGATGAGTAATAAAAAAAAAGTAGCAATAACAATATATGTGTAGCCTTACAGATCATTTGTTTTTTAAATGGGGTCAGTGACCCCCCCCCCCCATTTGAAAGCTGGAGACAGTAAGAAGAAAAAGGCAAAAAACAATAAAAAATAAAGAAGACCAATTGAAACGTTGCTTAGAATTATACTGTATGCACTTATCATGTATGATGCTATTTCCCAGTCTCCCTGCATCTGTTCTTTAGCAGTGGCATCATTTTGAGTAGGAGAAACACTGGCTTGGTATCTACCTGTCCATCCCAACCTCTGGCTCTCCACCTCTTGCTATTACAGTTTCTAGCAGCCTGGTATTCGGATGTGGGAGTTGTAGTCCAGCAAGAGCCACAAGCTAAAGATCGCTACCTAGAAGAAGACACACCCAAAACATTGCACCCACACACAGGGAGTTAATCGCCTTCCACACTGACACACGGCGACACCCCAGAGCGCACACACACACTGACATACAGGAAGTTCCTCATTTACTGCCCGGGCCATTTTCCTTTTTCCCTTACCCGGGAGAGCGGGACGCGCACAGGCACAACCGGAGGAGACGGGCCGGTCGTGGGCAGATGCGACCCGGATATGGGGGATCCGGACAGGAGAGAGACCCGCAGCCCGATCCATGGTAACGCAACCGCACTACTTTCCCTAGCCCGACCCTCAGACACGGCTACAGACGGGCCTGGGGTTATATAAGCACCTTGTTTTCTTAAAGCGTAAGGCGATTAACCGTATTACTGCTACTGTAGCTTTATAGGTCTGTGATTTACACCATAGATATCCCTCCATGTTCTTGTGTTGAGCAATTTAGCGCCGGCAGTGATTGCGCAACTCCTTGGTTGTTGTTTGTTCCTGATTATGAGGCGTATTTAGAACTAATAGACAAGACGAGGGACAACCTAACGACTCGTCTCTGCGACCCTCCAGCTGTTGCTCAGCTCCCAGCATCCCCAGAGGCTTTTATGTGGGCGTAGGCCTTGTATCCATGCCTCTTCCTTACATATTGCATTTGGGACATTCATAGAGGGTGGATCAGACTGGCAGACAAACTTGCATCATTATTGCCAGAGGGGCTTTTGTTAGCTGCTGGCTTCCTCAAGAAGTCAGTGGGTGTCACAACTGGAAATGTATGGGCAGCCACTACTGGCAGGAAAAAAATGGAGATTTAGGATCAGGTTTAAATTAGGGATGCACCGAATTCAGGATTCGGCCTTTTTCAGCATGATTCGGATTCGGCCCGACTGAACCGAATCCGAACCTTAATTTGCATATGCAAATTAGGTGTGGGGAGGGAATTCACGTGACTTTTTGTCACGAAACAGGGAAGTAAACCCTAATCTGCATATGCAAATTAGGGCTCGGATTCGGTTCGGTATTTGGCCGAATACTTCACAAAGTATTCGGGGGTTCGGACGAATCCAAAATAGTAGATTCGGTGCATCCCTAGTTTAAATTCATAAAAAGCTGGGGGCTGCAGGTCTGGACTGAGAAGTAAAATAGGCCCTGGCATTTCAGGTACACGTAGGGTTGCCACCTGGCCGGTAAAAATGATGGCTGATCCCAATGTTATTAATAGGCAAAAAGATAAATATATAGAAAGGCCGGTATTTTTTTCCAGAAAAGGTGGCAACCCTAGGTACACGGAGGCCCAATCAGCCCACATAGAGGCCCAGTCAGCCACCACCAAGCCCACTAAATACTGACTTTCTATGGCACCTTATAGCAGCCCCTCTGGCATTTGCCATAACCCACAAATTGCCAGTCCAGGACTGTGCAGGTGGGTTGAAGGTTGGGTGCCCCAAAGCTGGTTGCTAAGAGGTACTGTACATCTGGCAATCTACATACTATCAATCTAAATTCTACATGTCTACAGTGTCTTGTGGATATGGTACAGCGTCAATAGGGTGTCCAAGGGTGACCTATCATGTACAGTAGTTGAAGTGGGTGCCATTATTTGTTAATTTCCTGTGACTGCTGTGGTCGCTGACCAGGGTTGCCAGGTCTAATTTTCAAAACCAGCCCAAAAACTAGCCAAGACTTCAAAAGTAGCCCAAAAATAGCACAATATGTGCACTGAAAAAAAGGCTAAAAAATAAATTAATATATATGAGAAAATAAGCCTTTTTCAAATTTCGCAAATTTTTCCAATGAAGCAAAATGGGACAGATTTGCCCATCACCAGGAGCATAACTACAGAGGGGGGCTGAGGAGGTATAGGGGCCCCACAAGGCCTTAAGGGTAAGGGCACACCTGGAGATTCGGGGAGATTTAGACACTAATTGCCTATTCTTTGGGACGACTAATCTCCCCGAACTGCTTCCCGTGTCTTCCGCCTACTATAATGAGAAAACGCCAGCACCAATGCACTCACATCGCTTCGATTTACGATGTTTCCACGTGAGGCAACTTTGGGCAACTTCGGAAATCAAATCGCCATGAGTGCATTGGCGCTGGCATTTTCTCATTACAGCAGGGGGAAGGCAGTTACGGGAAGAGGCGGTTAGTCGCCGGTGACTAAATCTCCCCGAATCTGCCTGTGTGTCCCCGCACTAATACATATACAATTTCAATAATTATAGTTAAAACAGCTCAACTATAGACATTTTGGTGGCCAGCAGATTTTTGCCCCAAAATTGTATGAAATTGAGGAAAGTCACTGGAAAATGTGAGAATGCCCAAAATCTGGTATCTCCCAATTTCTACACAAGTCAGTCCCATTGCATGCTGGGTATTGTAGTTTTACATTAAACTTGGCAGTTGGAAAATTGTTAAACAAAAACTCCATTACCCAACATGCATTGGGAGACACAGACTTGGCACATTAGGGCAAGAAAAAACTTTGTATTTTGAAAACCAAATTCCCAAAAAGTAGCCCAAATCCGTACCTTGGCTAGTTTTTACTTTCAAAACCAGTCTGGGCTTTAAATTAGTAGGCCAATTTGGCCGGAAAACCGCGAACCTGGCAACCCTGTCGCTGACCCTTATTGAACTAAGAGGTGCATGTGTCGGAACTTCCCTCGCTTCACTGCTCTGACCAATGATAGTGCGGACGAACACCAGCAGAGCAAGTCTGGTCAGCAATGCAGCATCACTGCTATGTGGAAGATCCCCCACAATGATATGTTTGAGTAGATAGTTTGTGTTGGTTTGGGAGGGAGAAGAAAGTCACCGGTAATATATTTAGGTCACAGTATTATATAATGTATTGTGCAACGTTCTACACATAGTGGGCTGTTTGTATTGTATGACATTCTGCATGTTTAAGACCTGGATTATATTAAAGGGCTTGTTCATCTTAAATTAACTTTTGTGTTATAGAATGGCCAGTGTCATATTCTGGAATCACTTAACCATGATATGATATTTTCATTTGGTCGTAATAAAATAAGGACACTGTATCTATAAATACCTTTGGTACAGTACTGTGAATAAAGAGGTGTCACCGAACTATCTTTTGCATTCGTTATATTGCCATTATATTCTGTCAGTCTCTGTGCCATTACATACCATTGTCCCCAAACCATAATATTCTGGCATCACTATGCCATTTTTACTTGCATGACATTATTATGTTGTGTTTAATTGTGTCATTACACAGCAGTTACTGTGTATACATATGTTTTTCTCAGTACCATTCTGGGGTCACTAGGCCTTGATATGCTGGTTTTACTGCATCATTTTATTTACTGCATCATTAGTATTCTATATTAATCAGTCATTACATACTTGCATCAATGTTAGAGCCCTGCAGCGGGTGGGTTACCTGCGTGTTACCTTAAAAAAAAAAAAAGGGTTACCCAGCAGGTATGCTGGTATGATTTTTGGATGCGGGTATGGATGTGTATGGGGGTTCGGTTGTGGGTCTTCTCTATATTTCTTATATTAAATACACAGCAGGGAAAATACAGTAAGTATTGGACACATGAACGGTTTTCTCAGTAAATATATTTCTAATAGGGCTATTGACATGAATTTACACCAGATGTCAGTAACAATTCAAGTAATCCACACATACAAAGAACTCAAAATAAATCATCAATAAATTGTTATGTGTAATAAAGTGGAATCACACAGGTATTGAACACGCTTAATGAAATTTATTTAATACTTAGTAGGTAATGACAGCTTCAAGACGCTTCCTGTATGGAGAAACTAGTTGCATGCAATGCTCAGGTGTGATTTTGGCCTATTCTTCTGCACAAACTGTCTTCAATTCTGATCTCTGAACTCTGATCTTCAGTTCTTACCATAGATTTTCAATTGGAATTCGACTAAGCCATTCTAGCAGCTTTATTTTCTTTCTCTGAAACCAACTGAGAGTTTCCTTTGCTGTGTGTTTGGGATCATTGTCCTACTGAATTGTCCACCCTCCTTTCATCTTCAGAATCCTGACAGCAGATTCTTATCAAGAATGTCCAGGTACATTTCTCTATTCATCCTCCCTTCAATTATATCTTCCAGTACCATATGATGAAAAACAGTCCTACACCATTATGTTCCCATCTCCAAACTTCACTGTTAGTATGGTGTTTTTTGGTTGATGTGCATTGCCATTTTTCCTCCAAACATGGTGTGTATAATGACATCCAAAGAGTTCAATTTTGGAATCATCTGACCAGACTATATTCTCCCATAATTTCATTGTCTTATCCACATGCTGTGCAAATGAGCTTCAACATGCTTTTTCTTCAGCAGAGGAGTCTTGCACAGTGAGCGTGCATAGAGGCCATGTCGGTTGATTGCATTAATTATTGTTTTCTTTGTAACAACTGTACTTGTTAATTCAAAGTCTTTCTGAAGCTCTCCGAAAGTGATCCTTGGCTCTTTGACAACTCTTCTGATTATTCTTTTGACTCCTCTGTCAGAGATCTTGCAAGAAGCACCTGGTTGTGGCCGGTTTAGGGTGAAGTGATGTTCTTTCCACTTCTGGATTATGGCCCCAACAGTGCTCACTGGAACATTTAGAAGCTTAAAAATACTTCTATAACCAATGCCATCATGTATATTTTGCAACAATAAGGTTGTGTAGGTCTTGAGAGAGCTCTTTGCTTTTTCTGATCATGAGATGTTTCTTGTGTAATTGGCAATGAGAAACCTTTTTATATCAATTAGGACTGAACCAGCTGATATTAGTTTGCAGGATTCTTTCTAAATACTTACAGATTCCAGCAGGTTTCTTGGCTTTCCATCCTTTTTGCACCTTCTTTTCACATAACTTAATTTATGGACTTATTTGTTTGGAGATCTTTGTATGTGTGGACTACTTGGGTTGTTACTGACATCTGGTGTAAATTTCATGTAAAAAGTCCCGTTAGAAATATACAGTATTTACTGAGAAAAACATTGATGTGTTCAATACTTATATTCACTGCTGTTATTTTCCTCCTTTAAACATTTTATGAAACATTTTTTCTGCCCCTACCCACTTCTGAAGATCTCACTTCCAGTTTGGAGCAACAGCATTTCCTGTCTAATGGTGCTCAGATTGGGTAGTGGATAAGGCAGTTGCGGGTTGGGTAGTGGGTCCAAGCAGGTAAAAATGCGGGTTGCAAGTTCAGGCTGCAGTGTAGCGAGTCTGGGTCCAGTGCGGGTTACAAAAATTGGTTCCGTGCAGGACTCAACCTCATGTGTAGAAAAAGTGCAATTTGTCCAGAAAAATGTAAGCCTCATGAGTAATATGTAATAACCATAAATTCCTAGCAAGTCTGGACTGGTTAGTGCAGTATTTTAGAACTAAAAGCAGCATGCAAATGCCTTCATTATTGCTTCAAGGGGTCCTCTACCCAAAAAGAGTGGGTTTTTTTTTTGCAAAATTAAATAAAATACAAGTCTAAGCAACCTACCATTAAACATATGCATATATTTTTAGTGTTATGTGCCATCATTTCAGGTAATTATACCAAAGGCGGTTGATGATGAGCAAAGCTGGTTCAGGTTGGTTTATTTGTTTGTTTATGGGATTAAACATTGGTATTATATAATTACCTTTCCAGACACCTATTACTTAATCTCTTTCCATTATTTTGAGTTGACTCATCAGCTGTGATTTAGACCCTGGAAAATTGTATATGAGTGGAAATGATGCGTATTATATACATGCCTGTAATGCTTTGTGTTACAAATGGGTATAACATCATTAGTGTGAAATACTGTTGTTAAAATTTAGTTATATGTAAATGTATTTGCAGCTAAAAGCACTATTTGCTTACTGTTCTCTGAGTCTGATTCCTAAAGTAGACGTAGGGTATGGAAACAAGAATGTGTCAGTACATTATATTCTTTTGACTATAGAAGGAATGTGCTTTAAAAAGTAGTGTAAAAAGTAAAATCAGCTGCTAGGTGGACCTGATAGGGAAATGAAGCTTGTTTTTGCTTGTGTGGCTGCAGGTCTGTGATTGGCAATCCCCCTTCTTGCTGTTCTTCTGGCAAAGACCATTAGAACATGTCCACCCCTCATTTTTTAGCTCAGCAACGTTTATTAAAAATTATTGCCTGGAAGATTGGAGGGGTTTTCAGTTATGCTATATGTAATGTATATGCAATATAACAGGAGTCTGTTCTAATAATCTTTAATCAGCTGGTTTGCAACATTGTTTCAGGAGTCAGACCCAGGAGTGCAGAGAATGTAAACAGTCAGACATAGATACTAGCTTTTATAGTAATTACACTTACAAATTACTTTTAAACCAGTGAAAATGTGTAATTCATGGATATTGGAAAGCCGTTTAAAATGACATATTCTTCTACTGTGCGAAAGCAGTTTTTGAGTGGAGAACCCCTTTCTCGTATTGTGTATTTACCTTTGTCAGTATGCGAGTTGCCTATAGCAATAAGTCTGTTCTAGAAGCAGTGAGTAAATTCTAAAAGCAGTGTTTTTCATGTGACAATTTCAAATGACCACTGCTTTTTATGCTGGAATCTTATGTTGAAGATATGTATGGCAAAATTTAATAAAGAGCTTGATAAATGTGCCACTTTATGGTGATAAACCAGGCAGTATATGAGACATATGTGACTGTCATTTCCGGTTTAATGATGGTCATTAGGTAGAGAGTTGGGTTGTAAAGAAGGTTGTAAGCCGGTGCAATTGTTTGCAAGAACCATATTTTGGGGTCTCTACAGAGTTTTGGAAAACGTATGAGGTATCGATGCAGTCAGGAGAATGTATGAATGATGTTTTAGAAGTGTACCCAAGAATATCTGGCATACAAAGCAGAGACAGGGTTGCCATCAGTAATAATGGGGCCCCATACTACTAAGTACAGGTGGGCCCCAGTTATTAGCTCACTGATTTTCAATGGGACCCCAATGGGAAAAAAGCCCCTTGCATGCATAGCCATGTCTCTAATCTGAATCAGCTACTCCCCAATTATACCAAAACCTCTCCCACGGCCCGCTTAAGTCCTGCCCTGTTCTTGTCTTGCAAATTACGCTTTCCCAGTACCCCCCTCTACTCCCTTATAGGCACACAGAGCACAACATTTTGCCATGTTTTAGCTGGAAGTTAGTAAATTGAGTGACTTACATGGAGTACAATATGTGATAAGTGTATGTGTGTTGTCTAGTAAAATAGAAGGCTAATTATAACCAAGATATTTTGTCGTATGTCCATCTACAAGAACTGCAACTACCAGCATCCTCCAACATTTAAAAATCAAGGTGGTAAGGCAATTGTGCATCATAAGGCCAGGGAAGAAAATACAATTCAGAAGTTAGTGAGTTAGTTCCCTTTGAATTATATGAGAAACTGTGAGTTTAGTTACTTAAAGGGGAAGTAAAGTCTAAAATAGAATAAGGCTAGAAATTCTGTATTTTGTATACTAAACATAAACATGAACTTACTGCACCACAAGCCTAATCAAACAAAGAATTTATACTTTCAAAGTTGGCCACCGGGGGTCACCATCTTGTAACTTTGTTAAACATCTCTGCAAGACTGTGCACATGCTCAGTGTGGTCTGGGCTGCTTAGAGATCGTCATAAATAAAAACAGCACAAATAATATCTGACAGAAACCGATACAACAAGACTGATTAATTATTAGAATATACAGACTGCACTGGGTCCTGTGTTGTCATGTAATCTAATGTGGATTTTATAGTTTTTGTATTGTTTAATACAAACTTTCTCCAACTCTGCAGAACCAGTGGCTGCAGCAAAATAATCCTCCAAATAGAATCCCAGTTTATCTGTTTAAATCTGGCTCCATGATCTTTGTCCCTGCAGCTGGAGTTGGAAAAGTAAAGGGGATGTAAAGGCAAAAATAAAATCCAATACAAATCTCTACACAGTTGTTGACTGCTCTACTATTAAACAAACAAAGCTGCTTGAGTTCTGCATGGCTGGGAAGTAAGGTGGGCTCCCCCTGCTGTTCATAAGTATGATTGTTTCCCTGCAGAGCAGTTAGGGACCGTCTGACAATTCCTGTCCACAGGACAGTAAATGAAGGGAGAATTTCACTGCATACAGTCAGGTTTATTATAAAAATGGTGCACATACAAGTATATTTTCATTAAAGAAAGTAAAAATGGGATTTTATTTTTTTTCCCTTTACATGCCCTTTAAATATACAAGGAACGTGGCAAATAAAAACTCCCAGTGGAACCTTAAAATACATTAAAGGGTTGTTCACCTTAAAGGGGTTGTTCACCTTCCAAACACTTTTTTCATTTACCAGAAATAAAGACTTTTTAACAGAAATGAATACTTTTTTCAGTAGCTTTCCATTTTTTATTCGTTACTGTTTTTCCAAAATTGAAGTTTAAAGTTTAATTATCCTGCCTCTGGTGTTTCAGGCTAGCAAATCAGCAAGCTCAGGTGTAGATTCTGAACAGTTACACTTTTCCTCATTTTCCATTTTTTATTCTTTATTGTTTTTCCAAAATTGAGGTTTAAAGTTTAATTATCCTGCCTCCGGTGTTTCAGGCTAGCAAATCAGCAATCTCAGGTGCCGATTCTGAACTGTTACACTTTGATACATTAGTTGATACATTTCTCAGCAACATCTGTGTAATATTAGCAACTATTGTATCTATTATAACAGCTGCTTTTAGTGAAACTCATTATTCTGCTCATTATTATTCTGCTCAGCAGGGCTAAAGATAAGAAATGTATCAACTAATGTATCAATTTAGAACAGTCCGCAACCCCCTCCCAGTGCTGCTTCAGTAAGACTTATGAAGGGGAATCTTTAAACATCAATATTAGAAAAACAGTCACAAATAGAAAGTAGTTGAAAAGAGTATTTGTAAAGTGAACAACCCCTTTAAATGAGTGGTTCATCTTTAAAGGGGTGGTTCACCTTTCAGCTAACTTTTAGTATAATGTAGAGAGTGATATTCTGAGACAATTTACAATTGGTTTTCATTTTTTATTATTTAAATGTTTTGAGTTATTTGGCTTTTTATTCAGCAGCTCTCCAGTTTGCATTTTAAGCAATCTGGTAGCTAGGGTCCAAATTACCCTAGCAACCATGCACAGGTAAGAAAGGGGTGGTCCAAGGGTCCCCACATTTAGCTGCTCCCAGGGAACTCTCATTTTTTAACTTTCTACATCTAATTTATTTCAGGGTTAATGCCCTTTTTGTGATACGATGGTACTTCTGCTATGTGGGTCTTGATAGAAATAGCTTCCAAATTGAGCCAAAATTAGTTTTTCATTCCTGTTTTTGAAATAGTTTGCCTCTCTGGGTCATTGACGTCCTGTAGTTCAGAAATATTCCTACATTCCCTTGTATGCAATGAATCTCTCTGGGCTATTCCCACATATTTGCTATAATAAAGTCTGGGGACTGAAGACCATTTGAATACCTTCGTCTTTTTCTCATGGTTACTTTATAGCTGATTTTGAGGCATATTTTAGATGACTTAACTGTGAACTTTGGAGCAGGATTTGTTGATATTTTACTCTTTCTTCATTTAACATAAGCTGTAAGCATTGTGCTCATGGCTATCCCAAAAAAGAGTCCTCCATCTTCCTTGGTGGTCAGTTGGGTGTTGTTTTTCTTTTTTGTTTTTGTTTTTCTTTCTTGCTCCTTTTTCATGGCAGTTCTACCATGAAGATTATGGTGGTAGAGCAATGATGTGGTTATCTGTTGCCCATCGTAGATAAAGCAAAGGGTTTATTTTTAAACACTGAGCAAATTTGCATCTGGGCAGTAACCTATGGCAACCAGTCAAATGTTCAACCTGCATCTGGCTGGAAAAACATTTAATCACTGATTGGTTGCTATGGGCAAGATTCCTGTCCAGGTTTAAATTTATGTTTATACATGAGCCCATGTAATATGGGAATAGGGATTGCTGCATTTAAAACACTTCAAATGCTGAAATCCAGATCTTTTGCATGAAAATGTGGAAAAAAGTATATTATTTGCAGAGAGCCCAATTCTTCTGCATCTCAAGTTATTGTTATATGCTTTTTTTCATCTTAAAATGCCTACGCAGGCTGGAGGTTTGTATTGGCTCTCAATCACCCAATCAAATGTATATGTAACCCTATGTTATATACTATCTTTATTAGTGAATCTGACTGGAAATGAGGAAAGAGTTGCCATGAAAGACTTTGAGCTACTGAAGATCTTGGGAACTGGAGGTAAGAAAGTATATTCACTTCCTGTTGTTTCCATTCATTGTGCTCTTTGCACAAATGTTAGGAACAATATATGGTTGCCATACCATGCTGTGGTACCTCATGTTCCCTGTCTGTTCAGCCCATGATCCAATCATTCAAAGAGCGTACCAGATTGGCTCATGTACGGGTGCCTCTAGAGGTACAATTTTGACTAGGTATTGCATGTTAAACCTAAGCAACTATTATATTTTGCATTCTAATCTGGTCACTGTATGTCATATTTATCTGTTACTAAAACCATGTTTTAACTGAACATGTCATGTTATAAATGTTGTATATCCTTCCTTTAATATACTTTTTATTTACAGTTGTGTGTTTTTCCTATTCTTGATTATGTATGTATTGGATTCTTTCTATGCTTTCTGTCCTGTCAAAGCGTATGGAAAGGTATTCCTTGTACGGAAGGTGACTGGGCCAGATACCAACCATCTCTATGCTATGAAAGTCCTCCAAAAATGTGCACTAGTAAAAAAGGAAAAGACCGTGGAGCATACGAAAACGGAGCGCAATGTACTCGAACATGTGAGGGAAAGCCCTTTCCTAGTAACACTTCACTATGCCTTCCAGACAGAGGCCAAGCTCCATCTTATACTGGGTAAGCACGAAGGGCTGAATTTGGCTCATTTGTGGTGTTACAATTTAAAGGAAAACTATTTTGCGTGTGTTTTTTGTGTATGAATCAACTGTTCAACATTAATTATTTAGAAATACAGATGTTTTTCAGTTTGAAAGCTTTTCCCTGATCTGTAACATGATATTTGCTAAGCCTCAACCAATTGTGATGCCTGCAATTGCTATATTGTATCGGACTTAGGTAACACAGGGTTAAGGTGGCCATACACAGACCAATCCAAATATCTCATATTGAATCAGGTGCCATGTACTATAAAGCCACCTTTTGTATTGTTATTATCATTTGGGCTGTCGGCACCTCTTCACTTTCTCATCACTGGCCCACATAAGGCTTCAAACCTTTCAAGAACTTTCAAACCTGCCCAATTCACAGTGATCCACAACCAGTAGCTTGTGAGCAACATGTTGCTCTCCAACCCCTTGTATGTTGCTCCCGGTGGCCTCAAAGCAGGTGCTTTTCTTTGAATTCCAGGCTTGGAAGCAAGTTTTGGTTTCATAAAAACCAGGTGCACTGCCAAACGGAGAGTCTCAATGTACCTTGACAATCCACATAGGGACTACCAAATGGTCAATGACAGCACTGATTTGGCACCCCAAGAACATTTTTCATGCTAGTGTTGCTCCCCAGCTCCTTTTACTTCTGAATGTTGCTCACGGCTTCAAAAGGTTGGGAATCCTTGCACTAACTGAATGTCCTTGGTACATAGATATTAGTAATGTGCAGGCTGATATAAAACCTGCTCGGCAAATGAGAAGAGCACAAAGTTCATTGATATGTGAAAAGAAAACAATGGCATCCACTAGGGGTCTGGGTTGTGTGTGGGTGTATGTGAGGGTGATATGTGGTAAGAGAACAGTGGTATCCATTTGGGGTCCAGGCTATTGGGACCATAAGAGCGTAGGTCTTGCTGAAGGGGGTGAAGGCTGTTACATTCAAGATTAAGTGCTCGATGTTACGAAAAAAAAAGTAACACAGTCCATGGTTGATGCATTGCCACATTAGTGCCTGTATCAGATGTTATGCCAGTACCCTCAGTGTTTAAGTTTAGTTTTTAAGAGACAGAAGGAGGATTCTCTGTAGAGAATGCCAAAGGTAAGAAACAGCAAGAGAGAATGGTTTAAAGGGATACTGTCATGTTTTTTTCAAAATGCAACAGTTAGTGCTGCTCCTGCAGAATTCTGCACTGAAATCCCTTTTCCAAAAGAGCAAACTTTTTTTTTTATATTTAATTGTGTTTAATATTTAATTTTCCCTGGTGCCCCCAGTCATGTGACTTGTAATCTGATAAACTTCAGTCACTCTTTACTGCTGTACTTTGAGTTGGAGTGATATCACCCCCTCCTACTCCCCCCCCCCACCAGCCCACCAGCAGCACAATGGGAAAGTAACCAGATAACAGCTCCCTGGTAGATATTAGAACAGCACTCAATAGTAAAAATCCAGGTCTCACTGTGACACCTTCAGTTACATTGAGTAGAGGAAACAATAGTCTGTCAGAACGCAATTCCATTGTGGAGCACTGGCTCTTTCTGAAAGTGCATGACCAGGCAAAATGACCTGAGATGGCTGCCTACACACCAATATTACAACTAAAAAATACACTTGTTGAGTTAGGAATTACATTTTATATGGTAGAGTGAATTATTTACAGTGTAAACAGTGTAATTTAGAAATAAAAATTACACCATAAAAATCAGGATATAATCCCTTTAAGGTTGCAAACAGCAATGGGCATGGATTTTGTGACCAGGTGGTGGCTGGAACATAGGTGCCTAGGAATGTTATTGAAAGCTTTTAAAGGAAGGGACTTGGCTAAATGCCATCAACAGGAAACATGTTTAAAGGGATTCTGTTATGATTTTTATGTTGTATTTTTTATTTCTAAATTACACTGTTTACACTGCAAATAATTCACTCTACAATATAAAATGTAATTCCTGAACCAGCAAGTGTATTTTTTTAGTTGTGATATTGGTGTGTAGGCAGCCATCTCAGGTTATTTTTGCCTGGTCATGTGCTTTCAGAAAGAGCCAGCACTTTACGATGGAACTGCTTTCTGGCAGCCTGTTATTTTTCCTACTCAATGTAACTGAATGTGACGCAGTGGGACCTGGCTTTTTCTACTGAGTGCTGTTCTTAGATCTACCAGGCAACTGTTATCTTGTGTTAGGGGGCTGCTTTCTAGTTACCTTCTCATTGTTCTGTTGTTAGGCTCCTGGAGGGGAAAGGGAGGGGATGATATCACTCCAACTTGCAGTACAGCAGTAAAGAGTGACTGAAGTTTATCAGAGCTCAAGTCACATGACTTGGGGCAGCTGGGAAACTGACAATATGTCTAGCCCCATGTCAGATTTTAAAATTAAATATTAAAAAATCTATTTTCTCTTTAGAGAAACTGATTTCAGTGCAGAATTCTGCTGGAGCAGCACTATTAACTGATTTTTTGAAAAAAAAATTTCCCATGACAGTATCCCTGTAAGATCAAGTGCTCATTGGTGAATCAGGGTGATGGCACACAGAGAGATATGTCACCCACGGTTAATCTTTTAATGCAATTAATTTGTTGTTCATGCATAGAAAGCCTGCCATATATCTTTACAATATACATTTCTATGGTAAAATTCAAACTGCAGGTAACTTTTTGGACATTTTGTGCAAAGATATACAGGTATGGGATCCGTTATCCAAAAATCTCAGAATTACGGGAAGGGCGTCTCCAATTATATCAAAGTAATTAAAAATTTTAAAAAATGATTTCCCTTTTCTCTGTAATAATAAAATAATAAATTGTTCTTGATTCACACTAAGATATAGTTAATCCTTATTGGAGACAAAACAAGCCTATGGTTTTTTTTTCATGTTTAAATTATTTTCCAGCAGTCTTAACATATGGGGATCCAAATTACGGAAAGATATATTCTCGTAATTCCTCAGGTCCCGAGGATTCTGGATAACAGATCCCATACCCTTTACTTATAGATAAAAAAAATGAATTTCATAGGTCAAAACAGAGACAGGACTTATGAACTTACGTAGACCTTTAAGTGACATATCAAAGTCAATTTGGTGCCCCTGCCTCATATATTATATTTATATATTTCTCAGATGAGTATTTCTAAAGATATAGCCTTCCTGCTGTTTGCTTGTGTTTCTCGCTTCAATTGGAAACCTTAGCTCCACCATACAGGTGGTTTCACATGACATTTTTGATGTGACGATAATTGATTTTGTCTTGGTAAACACATTATTTTGGTGGTGGTCTATCTGCCATATTCTTCACTCTTTATTTTTATAATTTATACCCTCTTGTAATTTAACAGATTATGTGAGTGGCGGAGAGCTTTTCACTCACCTCTATCAGCGAGATAATTTCTCTGAAGATGCAGTGCGGTTTTACTCCGGAGAGGTTATTTTGGCCCTGGAGCATTTGCACAAGGTGAGGCCTGAAACCTGTACTAACCACAAGAGGAACTCTGTGCAAAGCCTTTGACAATCCCTTCCACTGTGCTCTCTGTATCTGCCATTGTGAGAAGATTTTTTTTTTCTCCATCCCTCTCCTCTATAGTTGGGCGTTGTGTACAGGGACATTAAGCTGGAGAACATCCTGTTGGATAGCGAGGGCCATGTGGTGCTGACAGACTTTGGCCTGAGCAAAGAGTTCCTATCTGAAGAGGTAAGTTAAAATGGAATTTACAGACGTTAAGAATTATCAAACGCAATGATTGTGGCATATTAAGCAGAGCAAATCTTTGAATGGTAAAACTGACTGATACCATCCATTTGAGATTGAGAGCAATTGCCCTGCACATATAGATGGATCACCCGTTATTATAAGTACTGATTTGTGGATGCCTTTTCAGATGTTTGCTTCTATAATAAATGCAACCATTACATTTATGATTTTAGTACAGGCTGCTGCATCCTGAATAATGGGATTTGACTGTAACGGTCCAAGAAAAATAGTGGTTAATTGTGTATGGTACTTACATGGTCAGATCTCTAGAAAATAGGAACACATTGGTGAATATTTCCAGTAATTGTGTGTAGACTACATGGAATCATGCAATACATGCATATAATATCATGGATCTACTGTAGGAAACACCTGCTTTATCCAACTTTTATTCCATCTCTCAATTTGCTACATGAGCATTTCTCTCGGTTAACTTTTTGTCAGCAGCCTTGTTAGTCATTATCCATAGTCATTAGCCATTCATTTTATAATCATTGCGCTCCCTGCTTGTTCCTTCCCTTTTCTCTGTAGATTTTTATCTCCTGTTTCGTTCTGTAGGAGGAGCGCACATATTCATTCTGTGGGACAACAGAGTACATGGCACCAGAAATTATACGAGGACAGGGAGGCCATGGCAAGGTAAGTGGCTGAATGTAGGCATCTTTGGCACTGATATACATTTTATTCCAGCTGGGTTACTATATTAAAGTGGTTAAATCTCACCTGTTTGTAACTTTTCTGATGTAGATTGTAGACTGGTGGAGCTTGGGAATCCTGATCTATGAATTACTTACAGGAGCATCTCCTTTCACCTTGGAGGGAGAAAAGAACACACAGAGTGAAGTTTCCAGGTGAGAGTAAAAATAATGAGAGAAAGAGAGAGAGAGAGAGAGAGAGAGAGAGAGAGAGAGAGAGAGAGAGAGAGAGAGAGAGAGAGAGAGTAAATAAATAAAGAATGAAAGTGACAGCTATTCAGCAATGAAGGGCTACTATCAATCTTAAACAGCTGTGTGCTGCACACAGTGTCCCCTGTGTCTGTTTTGCTCAAATGTCTTGCACAAGTGAGGAACTGAATATCAGTCATGGTCTTGCTGCAGTATTTGCCCCTTGCCTGGCATCCAGAAAGGATATATTGACAGCTACAGGGGACAATCTGTGTCCTTGATAGCAGCTGTTTAGGGTGCACCACAGGGCTGCATATGAAGCCACAGGATAATTGTTGTCTCCGCTTTAATTTTAATCTGAGCAGTATGTATTTTTTTAGAAAAGGAAATGATCATATACTTTTAGACTAATGGTGCATGGGGAGATTTGTTGCCCCCCATTTAAATCTTCCCTACTGCAGGCAACAAATCTACCTGAAATGCTTTCGCACCAGCAATAAAGTAAATGGATGATGTGAAAACATATGCAGTAGCCAAGATTTACATGCGGTTCAAAGCGAATCTCCCCATGTGCCATTAGCCTTAAATAAGTGTGTCGTATGCATGGAAGAGGTGAGGTATGGAAAATGTGTCGGAATCTGTAAGATAAATGATACAGACCTCTTCTCCCAGGCGTATCCTGAAAATGGACCCCTCTCTTCCCTCCTTTCTGAGTTTCGAGGCCAGAGATCTTCTCCATAAACTGCTTCGTAAAGACCCCAAAAAACGTTTAGGAGCTGCAGGGGCATCCCAAATAAAGGAACACCCTTTCTATAAGGTGAGGGTTCACTGCAATCTCTCTTTAGAGGACAGAAAGGTTTATAGCAGAATAAAGAGCTTTTGACACGCCATATATTACAGAACTACAACTATGTGCATTAACAACGCTTCTACTGACAACAGGATATATTTAGGGCAGAGACAAGTGCAGATTTGGGGAGATTTAGTCGCCCGGCCACAAATCGCCTCTTCTTCGGCGAATAATCTCCCTGACCTGCCTTCCCGCCAGCTAGAATCTAAATCGCCGGCAGGATGGCACTCGGATCGCTTTGATTTCCGGTCACCCAAAGTTTTCTCGTGAGGCGACTTCGGAAAACTACTCGCTCCAAGTGCCATCCCGTTGGCGATTTAGATTCTAGCCGACGGGAAGGCAGTTCAGGGAGATTACGGTAGTCGCCCGAAGAAGAGTCGATTTGTCGCCGGGAGACTAAATCTCCCCTAATCTCCACTTGTGTCTCTGCCCTTAGTTCTGCAACATCTGTATTGCAGAAGATTGTCTAATCTGGATTTTCACTTAATACATTTTAGCATTAATGACAAATCATGCATTAGCATCACTTTATTTACATATGAATAAAAAATATATATTTACATTAGTGACTGCACAGACAACCATATTGGTTTATAACACTGTATCCAAAAAGAATGTGAGGACCTCCAATAATAAAGAAACAAATAAATAAAAAGTAGAAAAATGTATTAGGATATAAGACCTAACGCGTTTCGTGCCTATTGGGGCACTTACTCATAGGCTAAATGGCACACCCCTGTACACATGTTATAAAGGGGCTGTAGCCAATCACAAAGCTGCAAACACATGTTACCACTCTGTTACAATTTGTGAAGTTCCACCTAGTGGTTAAAAAGCTTTAATGTGGCAGTAGCACAAACTCTGTCTTTATACATATTGGTTTATAGCCCTGCATGTATTATTATTGAATGGTGACGCGATCCTGCCTTCTCTGCTGGGATAGAGTGAAATGTAATCCATACTCACTCTATCCATACAATGAAGCAGTGCCACTAATGCAAGAGTTCTATTGTTTTGAAAAACTTTGGGCAACATAATACCACATTAGAGTTGGATCTGCCACGACAAACTTTTTTTTTCATTTTTAAGCAGGATATGGACTGGGAAGCTCTCTCACTGCGCAAGGTCAATCCTCCATTCCGTCCTTCAATAAGGAACGAGACAGACGTCAGTAATTTTGCTGAAGAATTCACCAATCTAGACCCTGTCTATTCCCCAGCTGGCACACCTCCCTCTGGTGCTCCTGTCTTCCAGGTCTGTGCCACATAATAATCCTCCCCATTGTTTTGTATGTAATCCATTATTATATTTCCGAGGATTCATTTTGCATTTGCTTCCTCTTTTTCTTGACTGCTTGTTCTGTATTAATATTATTCTCATATTTGCGTCATTCAGGTTACGTTGCTGTGCATTTTCCTGGATTTCAAGTTTGTTTTATAGTTGCCTGGTTTCAGACCATATTTATCACAGTCTTATCCCACATTTTCTGTTGATATTTAGCTCCAAGTGAATAAGCCATGGCTGTGCCTTTGATCCCTTTTCTCTCTCCTTGACTTAGGGCTACTCCTTTATAGCACCTTCTGTCCTATTTGGTCGGAATGCTGTGATGAGAGACATGGCAGCTCCTTCTGCAGACAAGCCTGGAAGTCCTACTCTAGCTCTTAGTGCTGCTATGAAGGTAATGGGCAGACTAAAGCCAGTGACCATTTTGGTTATGCACCCATGTTCTAAGACCATTTGCTTTGTATCTCCATACAAATTTGTACCCACTCTATGTGTATATTATCATTCATTATCATTTTCCACCCATCTGTTTTTGTCTTTCCAGGACTCTCCATTCTTCCAATGTTATGAAATAGATCTTGAAGAACCAGCTCTGGGATCTGGCAGCTATTCTATCTGCAGAAAGTGTCTGCATAGGCAGACCCAAAAGGAATATGCTGTGAAAATCATAAGCAGGAGGTCAGCAATTTTGTTTAATGCTAATAGAACATGGGTCTTTTGCTTCTCTCCCATCTCACTCTTGAATGGAAAACACCAGACAGCACATGAACTGGTGACTTTTGGCCCTAAAAAATCCACAAGAGCAGTTTTACATCGAAAAGCAGTAGGAATGGCAATGTCAGATATACACACAGAAACACATGCACAAAACAGAAAATAATGTACAAATAATTGTCTTCTCCAACAATGTGTTTGACTGTTCCTCCACTTTTCTGTCAGTGACAAAATCTCCTTCATGGTTTGATTGCTCCCACCTTATAAAGCCATTTCCAACTGTCTGCCTTCCCTTCTTCTGTACTGTTGTATTTAATCTTATTGGAAGAATCTATGGGGCAAATTCACTAACCCCCGAAAATTCGCCAGCGGCTGCTTTGCTCACAGCGCAACACTTCTCCAGGCGTAGATTCGCCAGGACAACGCTAATTCACTAAATTCCGAAGTTGTGTCCAGGGCGCCGAACGGTGGCGAAGTTGCGTTACTGTGCCAAGCAAATTGAAGTTGCAATAGCGTTGCCTAATTTGCATACGGCGGGAAGTTAAAATTCAATGGACGTATATGTTGCAGCAAATACATTACACTACACAAGCCCCGGAAACCCTAATAAAAGAAAATAGAGTTGTTATATTGCCCTACACATGAGCCCAGTGTATAGTTTATGCACCATATCTTAGGAAATGTAGGGGGAAAGCCGGTTACCCCAAAAAAAAATTACGCTCTTTTGCAGCCTATCACCCTGAAAAAAGGAAAAGACACTAGCGTTTTTTTGGGACTATTTTTTTAGGAAGTCCTATCTACTCTATAGCACTTAGCCTGGTCTGAGGTGGCGCAAGAGGTAACGTTCAGTAAAATCTGCATCTTAGGGAATTTGAGTAATTATGTCCATTCACCAGAGCGAAAATTCACCTGGCGCTAGGGAGCGAAGTACCGCTATAGCGAAGTTATGCCGGCGACCGTTAGTAAATTTTTCGCCAGCATTAGGCACTTCACCCTTTAGTTAATTTGCCCATATGTTACAATATACTTATTTGTATACTGTATACAAAAAGAAACTCTTAAGAAAAACCATTTTGTTATTATTACACGTTAATATTCTCTCTTACTGGTATTTTTGCCTTCTAACAAGAAAATCCAGCAATAAAGTAACTAGAACTTGTTTTAGAGTTGCCAAAACGTTTTCACATTAACAGTTTATTGAAATCACTTATCAGTCAGGGCCTCACTGGGCCCTCTGCATTTCTGTCGTTTCCCCAGCTGCAACAGGTCTATTCTCTCTAAGCAGCTGGCATGCAATCTTTTTTATCTCCTCTAGAAACAATATATATATATATATATATATATATATATATATATATATATATACTATAAAAAAGAGAAGATAGTGTGTGTGTGCGTGCGTGCGCTCTTCCGCTTTTATGGCCACTCTGATTTTATTTTCCTTCATTTAGTGACATACTTATTTCTCCCTTCCTGATCTCTCTCTGTGTCCTAATTTGCAGGCCTACTGCATTACATGGGGAATTTACCTAAGGACATCTTAATTTCACCTGTTCTAGCTATTGAGAGTAGGACCTGCTTTATTGTAACATATAAATCTGTACAGACGGTTGTAAGGAATTTATTTAGAAAATGGGTGTAAAAGTAGTGGAAAGGAGACCTTAGCCTTTGGTATATAGTGAATTTTATTGAAATTTTTGTCATTTAGTTCTTGCCTCTGTCTCTTGTAACAGGATGGAAGCCAACACCCAGAGGGAGGTAGCAGCACTGAGACTGTGTCAGGGACACACCAATATTGTCGCACTTCACGAGGTCCTACACGACCAGGTCTGGCATATTATACTTCGATACTATCAGATATTACTTGTCCCTTTGTAAGCTAATCTCATTTAATGTTAATGGTACAATAACACTAGAAATCTAGTGTTTCTCAGATGTTTTAATTCTGAATGTGTCCAGAGGCCTCAGTGTGATATGGCACACAACTGCTTTCCCAGTCATCCAGCCTACAAATTTCACTGCTAAAAATGTATTTGTGCATCTGTGCTAGTTATGACTCAACAGAAAATGCTATTGGGGGCAGTCTAATGCTTACATTTAAATTTGAGTACATATCTATAACTCTATCCTGGGTTGATTATAACAGTTAAGGGGTTCACTGTTATATCAATTAATGGTGCGTTCAGGTAGGGGCCAGCGGCGTGTTTATTAATAAACCACAGTTCGGAGTTAACCTCCTATTTCACAAGCACACACTCTGTGTAATAAACCTATACTAGCGGTGCCCTAATCATTAATAAACACGCCGTTGGCCCCTACCTAACCGTACCATTAATTGATGTAACAGTGACCACCTTAACTGTTTTAATCAACCCAGTATAGAGTTTGTGTTTACCGTTCATAAGCTGATGGCCCAGAGTCATAACAGCTTTTCTCTCCTAACTATTTTTTAAACATTTATTTTCGGTTCATTTCTATTTTAGTACTAAAAGTAAAAGTTACTTTTTATCTTATTTAATTTGGGACTCTCAGATTGAGTTAGTGGGAAGGTGCAACTGATGGGACATACTTTCTCTTCTTGATTTACATATAAACTTGGTGACCCTGCACACCACTAATCTGTTTCCATATCTCATACAATGGAAGGTGCTACCTATCACCTCTTTGTTACATATGTTTTCTATATTTTTGTTCCTTTCTTTTGTTAATTTAGCTCCAGTCTTCAGTGCACTATAAATTCTCTCTTTTTGTATCTGTTAATATGCAATTTGATCTGAAAATGGTTTCTCTCTGTGACAGTACCACTCATATTTAGTTATGGAGCTCCTGGATGGAGGAGAATTACTGGACCGTATAAAAAAACAGGCCCGTTTCAGCGAAGTGGAGGCCAGTAGTCTAATGCGCAGTCTGGTGAGCGCCGTAGCACACATGCATTCAGCCGGAGTCGTACACAGGGACCTAAAGCCAGAGGTAAGTTAAGAATAGGTAGGCCCTAACTGGCAATCTGTAGATTCTGCCAAATGCCAGAGGAGCTGCTGTCAGATGCCATGGACAGTGACTAGATATTGAGCCTGTTGGGGCTGTTTGGGCCTTTGTGAACCTAAAATATCAGCCTGTTTTGAGTCTGTCTGGACCTAAAAACAAGAAACCTGTTAAAAGTGAAACACAAGCGAATGTTTAGCCATGTGAAATGCTGGGGGATAAAGGTATCGAGCTGGCTGACTTTAGATAGAGTTTACTGTATTTGCAAGAGAGCAGGATAGTTTGTCTTGAGAAATATTTGCACCAGTTATGTACATGACCCATTTTAGCTTTCTCCCACTATTAGAATCTTCTCTTGTCATCTCCTGGGGAGAACGCAGTACTAAAAGTCATTGACTTTGGATTTGCAAGACTTCGCCCACCAGGATCACGTCCATTACACACTCCCTGCTTCACCCTTCATTATGCTGCTCCAGAACTATTTTCTAACCAGGGATATGACGAACTGTGTGACCTGTGGACTCTTGGAGTCATTCTGGTAATGTGCTGCTGTTTTCTATAGTTTATTTACATTAAAAATAATCTTTGGCTGAAGAGGTCTATCAATTTTGTATGTAATCTGCATGTTCCATGTATGTTCTATTCTGTTGTACAGTGCTGTGGTATGGGATGGCTCAATATATTTAAAGGGGTGTTTCTTTATTATACAACTTAATGCAGCTAATGGAGGGGATGCCGACATGCCTAAGCCTGAGCTGATAAAATATATACATACATGCATTCACCAGACTCACATGTCAAATTGCCAGGGCATGCCCTAGATGCCTCTGCATCTAGATGGGTGTATGAGCAGTCAACATTAGATACATTTTTCCTAATTGAAATGAGTTGAATATATTTTTTAATACACAAGATCCATGAAAACCTGTAAATGATATCCTATGGTACTATGACATGAAATCAGTTATAATCAGCGCTTAGTGTTGTCATTTGTGTCACAAAAGTCACTGAAACATATAAATAGCCCACACACCATTGACAGACATATCCAATGATCTTTCTAGCATATTTAAAGGAGAACTAAAGCCTAACTAAAGAAGTAGCTAGAAATGTTGTACATTATGTTTTGTGCTTCTGTACCAGCCCAATGCAACCATAGCCCTTTAGCAGTAAAGATCTGTGTCTCCAAAGATGCCCCAGTAGCTCCCCATCTTCTTTTCTGCTGATTCACTGCACATGCTCTGTGCTGCTGTCACTTACTGAGCTTAGGGGCCACTCACAATATACAGTACACATAGAATAGAAATGTTACAATATCAGGCTGATTAGTAATTAATACAGATAATTACTACATGGCAGCACAGAAACCAGTGCAATTAGCATCAGAATTTAATAATCTGCCCTGTAGCATCAGTTTATATTACAGACCAACCTCATTTTCTGCTTGATAATTAGTGACGACCCCTAAGCTTAGCTTCTCAACAGCTGCTCAGAGCCCACTGAGCATGTGAGTGTCGCAGACACTTTCCAAGATGGTGACCCCCTGTGACAAGTTTGAAGTCCTGGATCATTGCTGCTATTGACAAGCTGAAACTTTAGGTTTGTGCAATAAGTTCAGTAGATAAAATATGGCATTTTTAGCCACATTCATTTTTAAGGTTTAGTTCTACTTTAAGGGAAGGGCTGTCTGTATATGCTTCAGACAAAGCCATTATTAAAGGAAGGGGTGACAGACTGTGAGGAGCAGTCAAAACTATATGTCCACTTTTAGCCTTGAAAGAAGCTACAGCGTAGAAGGGATGTGGCCTGTCAGCTCGTGGGAATGGTATGATATAATGCAGGATATAATAGTCCACACAGGACCATAAATGCACTTCTGTAGGTCAGGAACAAATCTCTCTCGCATACCCTGTACAGAAAAATGCCATAAAGCTATGCCATCACAGTTATTTCATATGTATTTAGAGAGTAAATCTGAAGGTATTTAAGCAAAGAAAAAGAATTGGTTGGTGTTTCTTTAATGCTGAGGCCAGTTTGTGCCCTCCTCTCTCGTTCCCTGTCCATACTGTGAACTCATGTTCCTGCTCTGATTCACTTCCTAAACGCCACATTCTTTCTATGTCCGTCCTCTGTATTCGTTGGTCCTGTGATGAGTTTCAGGAAATTGTCTTTCCAGTAGCACTACCCACATCCTGCGAGCTATCACCATTTTGTTGATGAGTAATAAATGCACCATTTTGTGTTGATCAGTGCCAGGCATGAAGCATAGGCGTGGCAGTGCAAGCTTTTCATTCAATGAACTAGAAGGGATGTGAAGAACTTTCCATGAGAGTCAAAACTTTTAAGCTCTCTCTCACTAGTTTTCCTGGCTTCCGCTTAGTCCCACAAATCATAATAGTTTTCGAAAGGCTTATAGCGTGTTTGCTGGCAACAAATAAACTTGAGTGCTTGCTCCACCTGGTGGATAAAATGACAAAGGCATGCTGGGTGTTAGAAATTCATCTGCATGTCCCACATTCACATACTCCATCCACTGGTGTAATGGTTAGATCAGATAAATATAGTCATTTTTAGAATAAGAAATTAAGAATGCATGTATGGTTCTTTTTGGGTGTGAACATCATCATCTTTTTTCAGTATCAGGACAGCCATCAGAATTCAAGGGGCCCCACACTACTTAGTTGGCAGGGTTGTACACCTTAGGCGCACCAGGTATTAAAAGAGAAGGAAAGTGCTTTTATGCTTGGGGTTGCCAAAAGTTAGGCAGCCCCAAGCAGGCCCGGACTGGCAATCTGTGGGTTCTGCTGTAAGGTGCCATAGAAAGTCAGTATTTAGTGGGCTGGTGGGGGCTGTTTGGGACTCTGTGTGGGCTGATTGGGCCTCTGTGTACCTGAAATGCCAGGGCCTATTTTAATTCTCAGTCTGGGCCTGCCCCCAAGTGATTGTATTTACTTACCTGACACCCGGTGCTTCTATCAGGAGAAAACTTCACCGGCCCGGGGTTCTTCCAGCGAGCACCACCGAGAAATCCTCTTCCTGCTTCTTTCTTCAGTTTGCGGCTGTGCATGCTCAGTAGAGCAAAAAGCTGGCTATTTCGTACTACTGTGCATGTGTCTGGCCTGGCAAATTTGAGAAGCGAATAAGACAATTGCTCCGTGGTGCTTGATGGCAGAACCCTGGGCCGATGCACTTTTCTCCTGATAGGAACACAGGCTGGAGTGTCAGGTAAGTAAATACAACCACTTGGGGGTATGCAGGGGATTATGCATTAGGAATGTAATTATCTGTCTTACAAGAACCAAACATGGGGTAGCCTCTCATCTAAAGAAAATACAAAAAACATAGTTATTTGTGACTAAACAATAAGCTCAGCACAAGCCTGGGAAAGTGTTAACAAACTGACATATTAATGAGTTTGATAGCGAGTAACGGTTAGTAAATTAAATTACTCTTTAATATAATACTATAAACATGATAAAACATATAGGGGTTATGTAGTAAAAGGTGCAACATTTGCTACTGGTCTAAACACCTATAGCAACCAGTCAGCAGGCAGCATATTGAATGGTATGGGTTACTACACGTGGGCAAACTTTATGCCTTTTATTGCATATGGGGAAAAGAGAGAAGTTTATAGGATAAGAAGCTAAACTGCACCACTGCAGTCTGTTGCAAGCAGTAAGCTTTCAGAAGTTTAGCACTAATATTGGTATATCAGCTCCATAGTGTAATGCTATATTTACTCTTTCGATAAAGGGTGAGGGGAGCCCTCAGAGAGCAATAACTGCTGTGATCAACGTTTTTTAATGCAAGACTACATAATTACATAACATGTTTTGGGGCTTGCATGCCCTTTCTCAAGTGTCATTTGAGAAAGGGCACGCAAGGTCCAAAACATGTTGTGTATTTACTGTATGTAGTCTTGCATTAAAAAACTATGTTCACAGCAATTTTTGCTCTCTGAGTGCTCTCCTCATCCTCTAAAGAGCAATTTCTATCATGCTATATTTAATTGTATTGTATAAAAAGATGCACTTCCTCAGCCTTTCCTCTTCCTTTCCCCTGAAAGTAAAATATACACTTTGTGCTGCATAACTGTGACCAAACATCTAGGCCAGGGATCCCCAACCTTTTGAACCTGTGAGCAACATTCAGAAGTAAAAGGAGTTGGAGAGCAACACAAGCATGAAAAGTGTTCTTGGGGTGCCAAATAAGTGCTGTGATTGGCCATTTGGTAGCCTCTATAAGGATTGGCAACCTACACTGAGGCTTTGTAAGGCAGTACACCTGGTTTTTATACAAGCAAAACATGTCTCCAAGCCTGGAATTAGAAAATAAGCTCCTACTTTGAGGCCGCTGGGAGCAACATCCAAGGGGTTGGAGAGCAACATGTTGCTCACGAGCTACTGGTTGGGGATCACTGATCTAGGCAATGTCCTGGTGACCAGCAAGAGGTACAAGAGGAAACTGTATGTCTTCCTTGCAGCCAAACAGAAACATGTGAGGACAGAGCTGATTATTGGAGGGCTAGATGTTTGGCAAGCCATGAAAGGCTTATGAAAGCAGAGCTGACCAGTGAATTTTCCATCAGGATCCAATGGCGCAGATTGATCACATTTTAGTGTCTCAATAAGCCTCAGCCAGAGTTTTTTTCTCTGAAGGATCATTTGCTTGTAAGAGAGACGTTCAACTCTTTCTACAAGTGTGAAAATTTGATATACTGTATGTCAAGGAGGTAGGATAACATTAAAATGGTGAGCTTTTGAGCAATGTGTGACAAATTGAATACAGACTATGGACCTATATTTGGTCATACAATCTATATGTTTCACCTGTAGTCATCCATCCTATGGTTATTAAGCTGCCGGAGGAACATTCAACATTACAAGTAGTTACATACCAGCTACTGTTCCCTCTAATTTCTTTTTAGTCGTGTGTGCAAAAATTAACTTTTGTTCTCTGTTCTCTCTAAGAAGCTTAGAGAGTTGGTAAGTGCTAATAAAATTACTTCTTGTGTGTATTGGCTTCAAGACTTACTCAAGTGGCTTACAGTATGTGGGGCCATGGGCATGGCTGTAGGGATCATGTATATGAGTGGGTGGATTGGCATTGTAGTAAAATGTTGAGATCTTTTATATGGATATGTTGGCAGATATGAATGCTGACACTAATGATATTTATACAAAATAAAGATAGAAGGCGCACACCCTTTAAGTTAAACTACAGGGTGCTAATCCATAGGTGACTCCCCATAAGGGTCTCCATATGAATTACAAATATAAAAATAATGGATAGCACACCCAATTTGAAAAGCAATGAATTTATTACAAAAAAGAAAAAATTATGCAAAAATAATATACAAAAAATCAAATAATACTAATGATATTTAGACTGCTGAAATTGACTAAAATGGCCAGTCCTAACCCTGCTCTCTCCCCAGGGCCAGAATTAGGGGTAGGCAGCAGATTCGGCTACTTAGGGCACAGCAGGGTGGACAGTGCCACCTACATGAGCTAGTTACTGGCACTTGAAAAAGCGAGTGGGAGACAAGGGAGAAGGTATTGGGCTGGGGTTAAGGGTTGTGAGCGTCCAGATTGAGAGTGACCTGCAGTGGTGGGCTTGAATGGTTGGGTGCTGGACCTTTGACACAGCAGAACTTGGTCCGACACTGTCTCTCCCTTTTTAGTGCAGATATAATCCTGCTGATGGTTTTAAATTTGCCATGAGGTGGGCCAACAATCACATTACATTAAGTGGTCTATTTATTACACTGTGTAAAACTGTGTAAAACATTGGTGATGATAGCAACCAATCAACTTCCACAAGTTAGAATACATAAGCGAAGATATGATTGTTTGCTATGGGCAATATCACCAATGATGTTTTTTCAAATGTTTTACACAGCATGATAAATAGACCCTTTGGGTCTGGGTAGACCTGTTGGGTAGGGCTGCACTTACAGTCTTCACCTAGTGGCAGATATTCATCAGGAAGTCCATCAGTCAGGAGTGGCTGAATCTGCAGGAAATATTAACCTATGTATGACCAGCTTCAGTTTAGCAATCATCATCATCTATTTATATAGCTCCATCATGTACAGCATGTTACATTAATTCTCTATTAACTAGTTTGGATGCCTCTACAACAGAAAGGGTGGTGGGGCAATAGAAAAGCAATGGGACAGGTAAATCTTGCCACAGGAGGTAGCTATCTATGGCCCATCTGTTGACAAGTGCTCCTCTGGACACAGTATAACAGCACCCAAATAGGAATGCTGACAGTCTTTTTAGAAAGTTCTCACCACCCTGTTCCTGCAAGCTTGGCTTTGTGCTCTGGCAGTTAGGTCTAGAATTAGGCGCAGCTGTTGGGATGGTAACACACACTCCCTGATGGAATAAGGAGTCCTTCAGCTATATTCAGCAAATGCACGGTATGGCAATCATTTGCTTCCAGGGACCTTGTGTTAGCCCTTCTTACAGAATGACCTTCAATAGAGAAACACTTTAAAAGGACATAAGGACGATAGCCCTGCCTAGGGAAACTGTCATTGAATCAGAGAAGTATCTTGTTCTTGTTGAGCCTATAAATTATAGTACATATAGCCTATAATAGCCTATAATACAATACAGCCATGAATATCCTGTAAATTATATCCTTATAAATGGTGCTTAGTGATGTAATTTCTGTCACATTACTCATTGATGACTCGTTATAAAATATGAGGATATTAGTCACCTCAGCCTTCAGCTGCATCCTTTTATATTGTCATGGAACTCCTTGGTGACTTACAATATCCTTATATTTTACAATAGGGTGGACATTATTCACTATATAATATTTCCTTCCTGCATAAAATTAGATCTAAGATTTCTTAGACGGGTCCCATGGGCTTCTGGCTGGCCCGCACATCCACAAATAAAATCGTGCTAAATAATTTTCTATGTGTATGTTGGCCTGATCAACCTAACCCATATCCACAACACATGGATTGTGAGGCTTGGATTGTGAGTGACTCAGCAGCTACTGGCTGCTAGGGGATACTGGGAGTTTGGCAACAGCTGGAGAGCCATAGGTAGAAGATATAGGGAATAATGTACCCCTACTGTAAAATATATGGATATTATAAGTCACAGAGGAGTTCCATGACTTTCAATGACCATATGAAGGTTGAAGGCCTAGTGCTTTCTTGCAGGTCATGGAACTCCATGAACTGGAGTGGCTGCTGTAAGATGCCACAGACAGTTGATAGTTATTAGGCCTGGGGGGGTTGTTTGAGGCTCTGTATACTTGAAATGCCAAGTTTTATTTTGAATCCCCGGCCAGACCTGTATCTTACAACAGGGGGTATATTATTTTTAAGAATACACTATGTTTAGTGAGTCTTGTGAAACAAATTACTTAAATAAGCACTGACGACATCATTAAGGGCTCCTTATATAGTGAATAAAGTACCCCCTCTTGTAAATTATAAGGATATTATAAGTTACTGAGGTGTTTCATGACCATATAAAAACAAGAGGCCGAAGGCCGAGTGTTTTTATACAGGTCATGGAACTCCGAGGTAACTTCTAATGTCCTCATATTTTGCAATAGGGGGTACTTTATTTATTATAATACACAAGATTCAGTGAGTCATGTGGCAGAAATTACATTACTACTCACCGTTTATAACTGATGACATTAGTACTCACCGTTTATAAGGATATTATTTACAAGATATTCATGGCTTTTGTGTATTATAAGGATATAATACACAAAAGCCATGAATATCTTGTAAATTATATCCTTATAAACGGTGAGTTCTGATGTCATCAGTTATAAACGGTGAGTTCTGATGTCATTTCTGTCACATGACTCACTAAAATGTGTGTATTATAATAAATAAAGTACCCCCAGTTGTAAAATATGAGGGTATTAGAAGTTGCCTCGGAGTTCCATGACCTGGACCATGGCCTCGTGTTTTTATATGGTCATGAAACTCCTCGGTAACTTATAATATCCTTATATTTTACAAGAGGGGGTCGTTTATTCACTATATCATTTACAGGATATTCATGGCTCTTGTATATTATACATATACGGTATTACCACCTTGATGAGTTTTAGATTAAGGACAGGAGAGAGACTTTGATGTGTCATTAAAACAGAAAGAACAAGCCTGTAGGCCCCTATGACCACAGGAAGGGTACAACCAGGTAAGTGTCAGGTGAGACATGCAGCTGTTGGTGTTACTAGTTGAGAAAACATAGATAAAGATGCTGGCTTCCAAATTCATCCACTCTATAGTTCACATGGTTATTTGGGAGTGTAGTTTGTCAGTGCAAGCCTTTGGCATTCCCCTGTTGGTACTCAGCAAAGTACTCTGTATAGCTATATTTTCATTAAAAGCTGTACCACATAGGGCTGCCTGGGGCAACATGCTTGAACCAACCTTAAACAAAGAGAATTTGCTTGTCTTTGTATTTGATATTCTTTTACATTTTGTGATGTGTGCTATTATTGTCTCATTTCTTGCTTTGTATCCCTTCTTGATTTACAGTATACCATGCTGTCTGGTCAGGTGCCCTTCCAAGTGAAAAGAGGCAAATTTCATAACCGTGCAGCTGACATCATACAGAAGATTAAGGAAGGCGATTTTAGCATGGAGGGCAAATGTTGGGAGCATGTGAGTGAAGAGGCCAAGGATCTGGTCAGAGGTGAGGGAACCACTGGTTTGTTTAGGTCTGTTACATCATAAAAAAAAACAGTATATGTGCAGATGTGCGTACATATATGCAATGTGTATAATACATGCTTCTTCAAGCATTATGGACCTCTCAGACTTAGGAATAATTCTTATTGCTGTTATTATTATTGTGCTGTACAATAAATGGGTGTATACACTGAACATACAGATTTACATAGGAATACATAGATTTACAAAGGAACCTAATATTAATGCAAAGAGGGTCCTGTCTGGCTGATTTGTTATTGATGTCATGGGCAAAAATCAAGTCAGTCTCATAAAATATGGTCCTAGCTTTATTACACTGACTGACCTTGTCTGTACTAGATGAACATAATTAACACCCTCCTATTTTATAACTAGAATGTGGGGAGTGCCAAAATTACTTGTATATGTGCCTCCCAGATTGTAATATACAGTTATAACAGTATTACAAAGCACTTATTTGGGATTTCTCTCCCAGGCCTTTTGATCGTGGACCCCACTTGCAGACTGAGTCTGAATGAACTCCAGGAAAGTGATTGGCTTCGTGGTGGGCGTCCTCTCTCCTCCACTCCTCTAATGACTCCAGATGTCTTGGAATCTAGTGGCCTAGCCACTAAGAACTGTGTGGATGCCACCTTCATGGTAAGTGGAACTGTCCCACTGCTATGTACTTTGATACCATCTCCAGTACATTGATGTGTTCAGCTTAGTTATACTCTTAGAAGACCCATTCTCTCAGATTTAGCATCAGGAGTTAATTAGCTTTCCCACAGAACCAATCCATCATACAGTCAAATAGTTATTCCAATCATTAAACAAACCTAAACAACAATTGAAGGCAGTGCTGTCCAACATTTTTCAGCATAAACTCAGGCCTATCCAAGTTTCCATATCTGATCAAGGGCCAAATCGTATTATTATGGTAACCTATAAAGAAGCTTGTGGAATGGGGTTTCAGCCCTGGGGCCATAGTTAAATCTCTACAGGGCCACATCTTACCCCCTGACCTATACTTGGACAGCCCTGCACTAGAGCAGTGCTTGTCAAACCTTTTCATTTTCCCCCTTGAAGGTCCAATTTTTGACCAGACCCCCACCCCCCGAGCTCATGAAATTAGTGCAGATATAGGAAAATATTAGTGCATTAGTCATCCAGCCATAACTCCAAGAATATCTAGGATATTGAATATATATTCATTTCAAATCACACCTTATCTGACCTTCTACTTTGGCTTTTTATGTATATCTAGGAGAGCAAATGGCTATTCTCCCTCTTTCTCACCCTAATTCAGGTCTGGACTGAGAATTAAAATAGGCCCTGGCATTTCAGGTACACAGAGGCCCAAACGGCCCCCACCAGCCCACTTATTACTGACTTTCTATGGCACCTTATAGCAGCCCCTCTGACATTTGCCAGAACCCACAGATTACCAGTCCGGGCCTGCCTAATTGACCTTCAGGGGCCAGCTTTACAGTTTGGGAACCACTGTGCTAGAATAAAGAGCTGTACTCCACCAGTTGGAATGAGCTAATTGCAAGCAGGAGAAGTATTTTCAAAATAAGCCATACATCCGCTTCACAGCTAATACTGAATTCCCACACTTGCTGTGACACTTAAAGGTGAACTAACAAAAATTGAAGACAAGCTTCAGCATACTGAAATAAAAAACTTTCTAAATACAATCAATTAAAAATTCTGTACCGTTTCTGAAATAATTAAGTTTATCTTCACTATTCCTCTCTCAGCGTCTGTTACTCCTCATTCTGTCTTCATTCGAGAGTTGGGTGTCAGATGAATGATCCAATATATCTTATAGGGGGCTCCTTTTGCCTAGAAGATGTATTAGAGCTCACTCTATTAAAATCACCAGAAATCCTGTCTCTTTACATGCAGGATTTGTGCAAAAGGCAGTTATTTTCTTAGATTTTGTTTGTACTGGAATCAGTTATTTGAGTGAGCTCTAATACATCTGCTAGTAAAGGGACCCCCCATAAGATATATTGGATCATTCATCTGACACTCAACTGTTGCATGAAGACAGAATGAAGAGAAAAAGATGCTGAGAGAGGAATAGTGAATATAAACAACAACAAAAAAAACTTGTGTGGCACTAGCCTAATTCAACTAGTACCTGACTAGCTCTAGTGCAGAACCTGTATGTGTACTCCCCATACATCATGACATCTCTGCAAAGAAAGCGAGATAGTCACTTTCAGTGAACATATTAGATTTCTCCTTACCACTTGGTCATGCCTAATTTATTTTTGCCACTCATGTTCCAGGCCTTTAACCGTGGAAAGCGAGAGGGTGTATTCCTAAAGAGCGTGGATAATGCTCCCCTTGCCAAGAGACGCAAGCTGAAGATGTGCAGTACTGGTGGTGACACACGCAGTGGTTCCTCCTCATCCTCTTCTTCCTCATCATCAGCTGCCGCATCTGCATCCTATTCTCCAAAATCCAAGGGCACCCCTCAGAGTCATTGTTCTGGACACTCTTAACTCAGTGACATACACTATACCTCTGCAGGTCACATACCCCTGAATTTTCTCCAGGCCTCCCATGATACAAACATTTTCTTATGTATTATAATATGGGTGGGATATGAGTATATATGTGCATATATGTATGGGTGTTACATTTATAAAGCTAGATACATATCAGCGTTTACAGATTTCAACTTTTGGAAAAGGGATGTATATGCTTATATATAGATATATGAAATGTTTTCTGGGTTTAAATATTCACGCACAATATTATATATTTGGCACGGTATCTAACACCAGAATACCACGAAAAGAAATGAAGAGGATAGTGTTGGCTGCACAGTTGTACTATAATTCTTTTCATTGGAATGTGGCCTAGTTGAGTCCTTATAGACTGTATTTACTGTGTTTGTGTATATAGATATTATTGGTTGACCTGTACATATGTATGCAACAGCAGAATAGTGTGGACCCAAGTTTATTCAAAAGGGCTCACTGACACTGGATATATTCAGGCCACAGAAAGTCCATAATAATTTTCACACTATTTAAATGCTATTTTTGTGCAATGTGATCTTTGTCTCTCTTTACAGGACTACAAATCTGCTGCATTAATGGACCAAAGTCATGTATACAGTGTTTACAGAGCAGTGCAAGGACAAAATGCCTGTGTGTTCAAGCCCATAGTTTAAAACATTTACTTTCTTATGATTTTTATGCATCAATACTTGCATGTGGAAGTTCTGCTTGTGCTTTTGGGCTGTGAAAATTATTGCACATACCTTTAGTATATGCATTCACATTTTAGATTCTCTAGTAAACTATGCGCTGCTTATTGGTATTCGTCCCCATAAACAGATGCCCTTTATGGCACCATTGTGCAGCAGTTTGTATGATTGTATTAGTGTGCAGAACAGTAAGCCTAGAACATGTTGGCTTAAAACACAAGCCAGTGACAGCAACAAGTCATAAACCTTCTTAGATGCACCTATTACCTATTATCATTACATGAAATTATCATGACAAAAGAACTTGGGCTTATCAAATGCAAAATGGTGGTTCTAACTTTATTTCTGTGAATGTGTATTAATTTGCAAGGAGATTGTTCCTATTGTTAGAAGAATAGACAACTATTGTTAGAAGAATAGACAACAGTAATTTGGTGCATTGTGCTAGGGTTGCCTGGATGAAAATCAGTACAGTCTATATTAGATAGATGGTAGTGATGTGCAGGTTGAGAAATTGTCGGCCCAACCCTAACCCTGGCTGCCGCTCCCCCCTCTATTTATAGACCCACACCCTCTCCACCCGCAGTGATGTCACAATTGGGCAGGGCAGGTGTGAGTCTATAAATTTAGGCGCCGGAAGCCAGCAGTGCTTGGTCGCAGAAGAGCTCATCACGTACATGTCCACAACCCAAAGATTTTGTGCAGGAGCCGGCTCTAACCTGCTCGACCTGCAGGTTGGGGGCGGCCCACACATCACTAATAGATAGATGAGAGACAGATAGATAGAATATTAATAATAATATTAATCAGTGAGACAAACCCTTTATTTGCAAGGTAAGCCCATATAGTCCCCATATGTGCATTGTTAGCAATCTGCAGTTTCCCCAGTTGCTCTGAAGCAGAAAGTAACTGCTTGTTGGGAGTCTTTGCACATTGGCCTTTCAGTCTACTCAATAAACACCCCAGATGCCTATTCAATGTGAATTTGGCAGGCCACTTGGCATGCATGAAAAGTAGCTTCTGGAAACAAGGCTGATTCAGAATCTAAATAAATACGGTTTCCTATAAATCATATTGAAGTGACTAATAACATTTCCCCTACTGATCAACCACATTTATTCCTATCTAGTACTGGTAATTGCATACAAACTAGGCTTTGAGACTCATTTTCAAATTAGTACCTGTGTCTAAAATGCATTGAAGAGATCATAGGTCTGGATGCATAATAAAGTACTAAGGGCAGATATCATCTATAGGGGAAATGTTATCAGTCACTTCAGTATTATGTTTTTTTTTTTTATTAAGGTTGTGTTTTCCCTGAAAATTCGAGTTTTCGAGTTGATTTTTTTGGTTAAAACTCATTTTCAGGTTCTAAAAAAAATTAAATTTTTCAGGTTTTTTCCTGTCGAGGTCATGTAGGAGTCAAAGGCAGAGGTCCCTTGAACCATTTGAAGATTTTTTTCGGAGGGTTGTGCCCGAAAACTCAAATATTTTGAGCGATTTGAGTTTTTATTTCACTGAAAACTCCATTTGAGGGAGTTTATTCGAGTTCATTCAAAGTATTTGAAAAATAACCCCCTTAATACAGGTATCCGTAATCTGGATACCTGTATCCAGAAACCCGTTATCCAGAAAGCTTCGAATTATGGAAAGGCCATCTCCCATATACTCCATTTGATCCAAATAATCCAAATATGATTTCCCTTTTCTCTGTAATAATAAAACAGTTCCTTATACTTGATCCAAACTAAGATATAATTAATCCTTATTGGAAGCAACACCAGCCTATTTGGTTTATTTAATGTTTACATGATTTTCTAGTAGACTTAAGGTATGAAGATCCAAATTACAGAAAGATCCCTTTTCCAGAAAACCACAAGTCCCCAGCATTCTGGATAAAAGGACTCATACCTGCATAGGAAATAGTGTTTATTTAGATTCTGAAACAGCCTTGTTTGCAGAAGCTAATTTCAATTATTACTATGTACAGGAAACCCAATATCCAGAAAGCTCCGAATTATGGAATGGCTCCCATAGACTCCATTTTATCCAAATAATCCAAATTTTTAAAAATGATTTCCTTTTTCTCTGTAATAATAAAACAGTAACTTGTACTTGATCCCAACTAAGATTTAATCAATCCTTATTGGAAGCAAAACCAGCCTATTGCGTTTATTTAATGTTTAAATGAATTTCTAGTAGAATTAAGATATGAAGACCCAAATTACAGAAAGATCGATTATCCGGAAAACCCCAGGTCCCGAGCATTCTGGATAACAGGTCCCATACCTGTATAACAACTGGATGATTGGTGGTATATCAACTGTTTTATTGTCTAAAACGCACAGAAATTCTCTTATGCCTCAGCAAACTGACATTAGATATTTAATGGAAGGGATGAAAGAACAGAAATCAGTGATGACTTTTTTCTGTGGCATGAGACTGCTTCTATCTGCGCATAGTGCTGTATTGTGCATCCAGCCCTATGGTCTCATCATTAAACTATTTGAGTTAGTTCATACCAAATGGTTGCTACAATTAAATTCATACAGAGTGTTTGCCATATACAGGTATGGGACCTGTTATCCAGAATGCTAGGGACATGTGGTTTTTGGGATAAGGGGTCTTTCCATAATTAAGTCTGCTAAAAATTATTTAAATATTAAATAAACCCATTAGACTGGTTTTGCTTCCAGGATTAATTATATCTTAGTTTGCATCAGGTACAAGGCACTGTTTTATTATTACTGAGAAAAAGGAAATATGTTTTAAAATTTTGAATTATTTGATTAAAATGATGTCTATGGTAGACAACCTTTCTGTAATTCGGAGCTTTCTGGATAACAGATGCTATACCTGTACTTGATTAAAAAGCCATATTGGCCAATTTCCTGGGAATGTAGTAGGGATGTACCGAATCCACTATTTAGGATTCGGCCAAACCCCCGAATCCTTTGCAAAAGATTCGGCGAATACCGATCAGAATCCTTTTTTTACTTCCTTGTTTTGTGACAAAAAGTCCAACAATTTCCCTCCCCGCCCCTAATTTGCATATGCAAATTAGGATTCCGATTTAGTTTAGCTAGGCAAAAGGATTCGGCCGAATCCTGCTGAAAAAGGCCTGGGCGAATCCCGAACCGAATTCCTGGATTCGGTGCATCCCTAGATGGTAGAGCTGCTCTAAAATGTGCCCATAAACAGCTGTCACATTATATCCTGTCACACCTTGGACTGCTATGTGTTGTAAATTTCTAAGTAGTTGCCATTTTGCATTTCATAAAGCCATAAAGCCAAGTATTTGGGGGTTTTTTCTTAGATAATTGGTTCTCATCACAGGGAAATATGGTATGTTTTACTGAAAGCAGTGTTATTATATATGGATATGTGTTTTTGAAGCCTTGTGAGCATATATATATATATATATATATATATATATATATATATATATATATATATATATATATATATATAAACAAAATTTATGTTTGATTATATATATATATATATATATATATATATATATATATATATACACACAGTATTTTGCATCTTTATATGTACAGTATCTGCAATTTGCCTTTTTGCATCTGATGTTAGGAGGATTCTGACTGTTATTTAGGCCAAGGAAAGGTCCACATGACATTGCTTTTGTCCTCAGAGTGGTTTTGAAAATTGAACAGTGACGTTTCAAACGAGTTGCAATGTGTACAGCCTTATGATAAGCTCAGCAGAGTTTTATTATATGGATAATATGTGTGGATACCTGCCTAGCATCTCATTAGGATACCAAGGGTTTGAAAAAGAAGCTGGATGTTCTTTTGCAGACTCTACTCCTCTGGGTAGACTGTGTACCTAATGTTAGTACATTGTTAGTGGGATTTGTTTCTATTCAACCCCAAGAGTATCAGTGAGGTTGGACACTTATATTGGAAACTTCCCACATTCAGTTCATCCCACAGGTGGTTCACTTGGGCAGGCCTGGACTGGGAGTCAAAATAGGCCCTGCCATTCCAAGTACAAAGAGGCCCAAACAGCCCCCTACCAGCCCACTATATGGTAACTTTCTATGGAACCATACAGCAGCCCCTCTGGCATTTTCCAGAACCCACAGATCCAGTCCAGGCCTGCACTTGGGTTGAGTTCAGGACAAACCAATGCTTTAAAGGCCATTACTTTGTCCATTAGGACATTATTGTCTTGAAACAGGAAAGGCTCTTGCCAAACTCCCCAGTAAGAAAGTTTGTTTCTTGTAGACATTTGCACTTTACAGTCATTTCACTTACAGCTGATATTCGACAGTAGCTGAGCACTTAAAGGCAGTTGTTCACCTTTAAACTAACTTTTAGTATGATGTGGAGAGTGATATTCTGAGACAATTTTCAATTGTTTTTCGTTTTTTTATTATTTGTGGTTTTTGAGTGATTTAGCTTTTTATTCAGCTGCTCCAGTTTGCAATTTTGGGAATCTGGTTGCTAGGGTCATTTGAACCATATTGCCAAAATTGCATTGAATAAGAGACTGAAATATAAATAGGAGAGGGCCTGAATAGAAAGATGAGTAAAAAAAAGTAGAACTAATACATGTGTAGCCTTACAGAGCATTAGTTTTTTTTAGATGGGGTCAATGATTCCCATTTGAAAGTTGGAATGAGACAGAAGAATAAGGCAAATAATTCAAAAGTATAAAAAATTAAGGCCAATTGAAAAGTTGCTTAGAATTAGCCATTCTATTACATACTAATAAAGTGAACCACCCCTTTCAGTACAAGCCATTCTGCTCTCAATGTTTGCTACTAGAGGTTACATGACAGTGCTTAATGGAGAACCAAACACTTTATATTAAAATCCCCTGCCCTGCATAAACACCCTCCCTGCTCCCCTCCAGCCTAGGTGTTACCCTCAGTAAATGACCTTATCTCTTTACTTGGCCCTCGTTGCAGATTCAGCTCATCGGAGTTCACGACCATCCTCTTCTCATCGGTAATCTTCGTGAAATAAGCGCCGTATCAGCGCATAAGCAGTTGAAGCAGTCTGCAGTTTTTTTTAACAACTGCGCATGCGCCGAAAGTCACGGAAATTGCCGAAGCGCTGGAAGACGACCCGAGAAGAGAAGAAGATGGCGCCCTTGAACTCCGATACGCTGAATCTGCAACGAGGGTTAAGTAAAGAGTTAGAGGCATTTAATGAGGGTAACACCTAGGCTGGGGAGGGGATTTTAATATAAAAGGTTTGGTTCTCCTTTAAATGCACACATGCAATGGGCATGGCTTGAGGATCTAATTTTATTGGGAAGGGATATCCGTACACTTTTGTATATGCGTGTGTGTATGGCAAAGTGTACCCCTCAATGTTAAATAGGAAATTACATGTCACCAAAGAGTTCAATGACCATATTAAGGCACAAAGTTTGTCCCTTATAATACTTCTGGTTTTCTGTTGTAGGGGTGCACCCATGCATGGAGAAATGGTGCAGAGTAGTAGTAGAAGTGGATACAGGCAGTGGAAAGTATGTGTTACACAGTGTTCTAGTATATGTATAGAGTGCGTTAAATAGATCACAGATATTAGTCAGTGACTGGACTCCATAATGCAACAAAATGCTGTAGAGGGAACAGATCCTAATCACAGACTTTTTTCATATAAACAGATCCACTTTGGAGGAGGCTGTATGTGGAGGTAGTGGTGTAAATAGCATACAGAAGATTCTGTGGGGGATAATTACACACACCATGCATTGGTTTTTTAGAAAAAAAAAATTCTGGCTGGGGGCTCGGCTCAGTAAAGTTACACCACTGTGTGCAGGTTATCTAAGTGTGTTGGATACATTGATCATTTGTGCAAAGAAAGGGAATCAGTGAAATAAATCCTTGTATTTGTTCCTCTGTGACATAAAGCGACAACTATACATACATCTGAATGTATATTTACATCTTATAGTAGTTCTGCAACTGAGTCAGTGTTTCATGCTGTGCTACTAATGCAACATGCCTATAAGCAATTTGCTTTGTGTTATATAGATGGGCAATGGCACATCAGCGGCGCAACAACTCTGCGCCAGGCCACCCACAAACATTTTTCTAAGGGGCCAGGAGCAGAGACGCAAACCCTACTGTCCCCCTGCCTGCATGCATTCTGCCCACTTGCCAATAATCTGAAAAAACTCGAATCCCTACCTACCAACACTTTGGAAATAGAAAAAGGGACAAAAAGATTTGCTGCATGGAGCGCAGTGAAAACTTTTTGACCACGCCTGTTCTTTGTGGTCACACCCCCTAATTACAGTCTCCATTTTACAATATTTAAGCTGCAAATTACAGTTTCCCCAAGAGACCTGCTTATCTTAAATTGTTACAAAAGTATCTAAGTATCTATTTTGGGCTCTCTGCCAATATATATATAAAATCCAAAGAGGTAAGGTGCACACTGGGATCCTTTGTAGCTTTTTTAAAAAAGCTACAAAGGATCCCAGTGTGCACCTTACCTCTTTGGATTTTGTATGCAGCCGCAATTGGTAGCACCTGGGTCAATTGCCCCAGTGGTGTGCTGAACCGTTTGGATTGTATATATATATATATATATATATATATATATATATTATGGGATGCTCGTCTCTATTGGGCCTGTCCAAAAGGGCCCATGATTTCTGGGATAAAGCCCCCAGTTCCAAAGGGCATAGACATTAACAAGCAAGAAAGGTCATCCCAAAACTCAACACTATATTAAAAATATATACTCTTTAATCAAAAATCATGTTAAAAAATAGGCATATACCATGTGGTCTGATTTTTGATTAAAGAATATATATTTTTAATGTAATGTTGAATTTTAGGATAACCTTTCTTACTTTTTTGCTCTCTGCCAAAAAGCCAATTAAGTTAGAAATGTTGAATCTTTTTCTGGTTGTTCAGTGCAGGAAATCAAAGAGAAAGTCAGGACAGTTCAGTAACAAACCCGGGACTGCGGGTTTAGCTGTCATAACCGGAACTGTCCCGTGAAAAACGGTACAGTTGGGAGGTATGCCAATCTATTCTGATTAGGCCCAAAAATGCCATCTGACCCATGTGAGTACTGACAGTAGGTTGCCATGTGCGACATTAGCCTAAATATTTATTTTAAGCACAGTTCCCCATTAATTTTTTCACTGGCTCAGTACAGTCTATCATTATGTAGAACTTAATGTCCTGCGACCTATCACTAAACCATTGCTTTGCTGGCATTGCAAACTTACTCTTTCTGCTACTAATTTGCACTTTTTAAGGCAGAAGAACAGTGTCGGACTGGCCCACAGGGATACCAGGAAAAGTCCCGGTGGGCCAAGGTGTCAGTGGGCCTCTTGCTTCTAAACATTTGACCTAATTCATGGTCATTCCCTATTTCTATGAGAACAAAGTGGCTAAATAGATGGAATAATAGATTATAGTATGTAAAGAAAAGAAACTAGGAGAATAGAGTTTGAGTGAGGAGAGGAAGATGAATAGCAGTGAGAGTGGGCCCCTGGTCTAAGATTACTTGGTGGGCCCCTGGTCAAAGGTTTTTGGGTGGGTCCCTGGTGTCCCAGTCCGACACTGCAGAAGAACCATGTCTGGAAATGTGGAAGGGAATTTTCTCTCCTGGAGGTTATGCACTAACATTGTCACTAAAAGGCATTAAGGGCCATGTGTTTATAGGTGCCTTGATAAGAATGGGATTATGGATATATTGATGACTACACCTAATAAATAAGAATGTGTTGTTTTTTTTTAAGAGACTGTAAATCATGAAATATTGTTTTTTGTGTATGTTTATGAAATAGATGTTTTTTGTGTACTATGAATCCACCAGTATAAATACAGTGCAAATAAATGTGATGCATGGAAATCCGGGAAGTGTATGACTGGTTATATGCTGATCGGCAACACACAGGTCACAGCAGAGCAGCATGCAGGTAGGGGATAGAGTAGAGGAACACATTCTGAATCACACAGAAATGGAGATGTCATTTTAATAAATACCTACGTAATTTATTATCGATGCCATGAGCCCCCATAGACACACATAAATAGTGTCTAAAGCCATTAAAGGGGTAGTTCACCTTTAATTAAGGGGGTTATTTACTAAACTATAAAAAAAAATATTATGTTTTTTTGGGTCAAAAGCTCAAATTTTTCATGGGAAAAAAAACCTTATCGCGACTTATTATACCCCGATGCTGCAAAATCCTCCATCTCAGACGTTTCGTGTATATGTCATATGTCAATGGGAGATGTCCCTATCCCAATTGGAAGATATTGTGGCCTGTGCTGGGTTTAGCCCGTTAATCTAATAAATCTAATAAACCCCAAAAATTGTGAGATTCAGGGGGAAAAAGTCTGAAAAAAAATCGTACGATCCGGGTTTTTGCTTGAATTTAACAGTTATTTTCCCAATCCAATTCGAGTTATTTTATTAATAAATAAGGCAAATTCAGGGATCGGTGTTTGGTCAAGCTTTTTGTATTTAAATGATGAGAAATTTGGATTTTAGTAAATAGCCCCCTAAATTTTAGTATACCATAGTGATATTCTGAAATAATTTGTAATATTTTTTTGTGGTTTTTGAATGATTTAGCTCCACTTTGGAACTTCTGCAGCGCTGTGGTTGCTGGTTTCAAGTCACCTTAGCAACCAACCAGTTTGTATGATAGACTGGAGGATGAATAAGCAGAGGGCCTAAATAGCAGAAGAAGTAGTGACGGATAACAATAACATTAGCCTTACAAGGCAATAGATGTTTGCCAGTCAGGATGGCAAATCCCCAGTCATCATTTTAAAGTGGCAGAAGAGGAAATCAAATTAATGAAAAAGAAAAAATGAAGAGCAACTGAAAAGTTGTTAAAGGGGACCTTAAGCCCAAAAATTATTTGATGTAATGTTACTCAGAGCTTACTCCAATGAACTCTTTTGCCATTTACATAATTTTCTAATTTTAGTGGTTTCTGGGATAATAGCAGCTGGAGACAGTTTTAGTCTGCTAATATCAGGATTTCAGCTCAACAGCTCTCTTCAAAGCTCAGAGTGTCAGCAACTCTAGATAAACAAAGCATTTTTTTCTGAAGTTAACCCTTGGGTGCGATGTGTGATTACAATAGAGAAATTAGACTAACAGCTCCACTTGGTGAGTGCCATATACACCCGTCTTTGACTGGAAATGACCGAGGAAGTTTAAAAGCATCTTCATTTCATGGATGAATGTGATAATATTAAGAGATTGTTGTCCGGAGGGAACTACACCATCTCAGCTGAATCTCAATGAAAATATTCAAGTCATTGTGCTGAACCGCATTTATTTAAGTAACGTTTGATTACATTTCCATAGTCCTCAAAATGTAACAAAAACCAGAGATATTACATGTGGAGGCATCATACAGTCTCCATGTGCAGCGGCTTACTTGGGGCAGAGGCTGGCAGACTCCTCTTTTGTGATGCTTTACAGAAGTGGCCTCCTAGCATCCTGTGCTGTATTGCAGCCATTAGCCCGTGAAATGTATTGTCAGCATTTTTCTTATCCAATAAGACAGCTTTGGAGTGATCATTAACCCTTAAAGGGGTAGTTCACCTTTAAGTTAACTATTAGTTTGTTAGAGCATGGCTAATTCAGTTTTAAATTAGTTTGTTAAAGCATGGCTTACTCAGTACTTTTCAGTTGGTTGTCATTATTTTTTTTTTATCGTTTTTTAATTATGTGCCTTCTTGCTACTTTTTATTACTCACCTTTCTATTCAGACACTCTCCTATTCATATTCCAATCTCTTATTCAAATCGATGCATTGTTGCTAGGGTAATTTGGACCCTAGCAACCAGATTGCTGAAATGGCAAACTGGAGGGCATCTGAATAAGAAGCTAAATAACTCAGAAACCATTAATAATAAAAAATGAAAACCAATGGCAAATTGTCTCAGAATATCACTCTCTAATGTAAAGTGAACAACCCCTTTAAAGGGGTTGTTCACCTTCAAATTAACTTTTAGTATGACGTAGAGAGTGATATTTTGAGACAATTTGCAATTGGTTTTCATTTTTTATTATTTGTGGTGTTTGAGTTATTTAGGTTTTTCTCCAGTTTGCAATTTGAGCAATCTGGTTGCTAGGGTCCAAATTAGCCTAGCAACCATGGCCTGATTTAAATAAGAGACTGGAATATGAATAGAAAGATGAGTAATAAAAAGTAGCAATAACAAATAACAATAAGGGGCAAATTTACTTAAGGTTGAAGTTAAAGCCTTCGACTTCGAATATCGAAGGATTTAGCGTTATTCCTTCGATCCATCGATCAAACGATTTTTCTTCAACCAAAAAAAGCTAGCTAAGCCTATGGGGACCTTCCCCATAGGCTAACATTGACTTCGGTAGCTTTTAGGTGGCGAACTAGGGGGTTGAAGTTTATACTTAAAGAGACAGTACTTCGACTATCGAATGGTCTAATAGTCGAAAGATTTTTAGTTCGAATCAGTCAATTCGAAGTCGTAGTCGAAGGTCAAAGTAGCCCATTCAATGGTCGAAGTAGCAAAAAAAACATTCGAAATTCAAAGTCTTTTTTATTCATTCCTTCACTCGAGCTAAGTAAATGGGCCCCTAAATGTATAGCTTTACAGAGCATTTGTGACACCCATTTGAAAGTTGTGAAGAATCCAAAGAAAAAGGAAAATAACTAAAAAAAACTATTACAAAAAAAAATAATTAAGACTAATTGAAAAGTAGCTTAGAAATGGACATTCAATAACATACTAAATGTTACTTTAAAGGTGAAGGGAGCCCAGTACTTAATACCTTTGCATAGAGCCGCCACCTGGCATGACCAGTTCGAATGATGCTTGATGCTGATGTTATTGATAGGGGAGTAAGATGAAAATGTATGTGGCATTATTATTATATAGGTAATTTTTTTACAGAAAAGGTGGCAACCCTACGGCTCTGCATGAAATACAGGGCTCCACACCTGAATCTAATAGCAGCCTAGTGAATGTCCCACCCATGTGCTTCCCCACCCTACCATTCACAGTCACATGTAAAGATCTGTGCACTTTGCCTTACATACATTATTACATTTTATTTTCACTTTTTCCATCCAGGTTGTTGTAAATACTGTATAAGTCTGGTTAATAATTCTTCACTTCTAGATTTTTGATGTTAATAAATTGATTCAAGAAGGTGAAATCTATCTACTGCAACTATGTTTTCCCCATCAGTTTATCTGTTTTTTTGCTGTTGGTTAAAACAAAATAGGACTCATACAATTGTGGGCAATTGTGCCCCTTAAAGCACCATTCGTGTAAAACATGTGCCTATCCAATATGCACTTTGTGCTGGGTGTATCTTTGCTTAACCTTAGTTTATCAGTATATAAGTTTATTTCAGTTCAGGCCCATAAAAGCCTCAAAACTCTCAGTTTCAATATATTACCACATGGTGCCACCAGAGTACTGGGATTACATTAGGGAAGGTATCTCCGGTAGAGGACATGGTGCTGATGTGTAGCTTACTGGTGTGTAAAGTGTGTTAATGTCTATCAGAGTTTGTCACTAGAGCTACATTAGCAGGGGTGTAACTACATTGGAATGACCCTGCAGCTGCAGGGGGGCAGGAGTGTAGAGGCCCCAGTAAGACCCTAATTAATGAACATTTTCTATACATCTTGGGAGAATAGATCAATTTACCAATGTTTTGGGGCCATAAATTGAACTTGCAGTGGGACCCAGTGACATCTACTTATGCCAGTGTAGATTAAGGCTGCCCTTGAGCCTGGGCAATGTTCCGGACATAAGGGACCCCACATCTCTCAAGACTATAGGTGTCCTTTGTTATTCGCTTCCTACTTTAGCCACACACCAGTGATATGAGGGTATTCTTCTGAATGTACTTATAGCTCTGGTGGTGGCGATGGGTCAGACCTAGGGTTCCCACCTGGCCAGTATTTTACCGGCATGGCTGGTAAAAATGATGCTTGATGCCAATGTTATTAATAGGAAAAAATGGCAAGAATATAGAAAAGGTGGCAACCCCTAGTCAGACCTAAAGGCAGTAGAGACTGGCAGCACCATGTTTATGCCTGACAGAGATAACGGTGGCCATTTTAGGAGATTCTTGGCAAGATTAATGTGCCGCATGCTCCCTAGCTCTGTCAAAGCTCCTGCCTCTCATCTCCTCAATGTTAGCCTTTCATCAGTGGCGTAACTAAATTTGTAGGGCCCCACAGCAAATTAATTTTAGGGCCCCCAACATATACAGAATATATTCTGAAATTGCTCATTCATTAGGGCCTCATGGAGCCCCCTATACCTCCTGGGTAGGGTTGCCACCCAGCCGGTATTTACCTGGCCCAGCCGGAAAAAAGGGTCTCAAGGCCGGTGCCGTTATTAAAAAAATACCGGCAATTACATTGGCGGTAAAATTCTGAGGGGAGGAACCGCCACTTAATTTTAAGCAGCTTCGCTGCTCCCTCCTCCCTCCCTGCTTGAAATCCCCCAGCTATGCAGCGCCTGTCACGGCGCTTACGTGACATGGAAGGTGCGATTCTGGACTGCGGGCTGTGTTTAGGGTTGTCACTGCCGGCTCCGCCCCTTTCTGCATCACTGTCTACCCCTTTAGTACCCGTCCCCACCACTGGCCGGTAATTTTTTTTTAAAAAGGTGGCAACCCTACTCCTGGGCCCACCACTGCATTTCATCATGAACCCATATTCCCATGCTGCCTCCATTATCCCTTATCTCAATTTTACGCCTTTGCTGTCCCCTAACTCAGCTCTCTTACACACATCCAGGTGTCAGGCGTCCTTTGGGTCAAGTGTCAGACGTCCTTCGTATCGGCTGCAGTATCAATCCCACTCCCAAACTTGCATTTCATTTTATAGTACATTTGTGGGATCCATTATCCAGAAAGCTCAGAATTACAGATATTCCAAGTAAGTATAAAGTAGTACCTAGAGAGCACGCTGTATTTTTTTTACATCATCGTGTCTTTATTGCAGAAAAGTTGTGCAGTACATGTTTTGGCCCATCAGGTGCATAAGGACAACCCAGCATCCATTTGATATCAGAATTACAGAAAGGCCATCTCCCATAGACTCCATTTTATCCAAATAATCCAAATTTTTAAAATGATTTCCTTTTTCTCTGTAATAAAACAGTACCTTGTACTTGATCCAAATTAAGATATAATTAATTCTTATTGGAAGCAAAAAAAGGCAATAAGGTTTATTTAATGTTTACATAATTTTCTAGTAGACACGGTATTGAGATCCAAATTACGGAAATATCCAGGTCCCACACATTCTGGACAACAGGTCCCATACCTGTACTAAAGTCTGCTTTTCAGTAAGTACTGTACCTGGAATCATTAAATAGGAAGGTGCCAGCATGGGTTTTTCTTTTTATTTTGTTTGCAAATTATGAGTTTAATTACCCAGCCCATGAGCAGAGGGGGCCCAGAAAAGAGTCACGCAACAAGCATTGTCACTGACTTTAAGGGAGTTATATACTAAACTCCGAATGCAAAAATCACGAAAAATTTGTGATTTTTTTTTATAAAATCAGACTTTTAAAAAAGTCATAAATTTTTTCAGAATTTATTAAACCCCGAGGATGGAAAAGTCAGATTCTGAAAATCCGGCATCTCAGACCTGTCGAGGTTGCATATAAGTTAGTAGGAGAAGTCCCAAGATGTGAGCTGGGTTTTTGGAGTTTTCGGACAAAATTCGGAGTTTTCGGGTGAAAAATCCGAAAAAAATCGAGAAAATCTGATTTTTCACGATTTTTTGGGGATTTTTTTCCCGCCAACAAAATTCTCGGGAAAATGTATTAATAAAAAAGCCCAAAAAACCCGTGCGGATTTGGTCAGAGTTTTTTTCAGAAAATATTGAGATAAATTCGGACTTTGATAGATAACCCCCTAAGATTTGTCGTAACCTGGGTGACTGAAGTCGGCAATGCACAGGGGAAGGGGCAGGCACATATACACAACACCTCTTCCTTCTCAGCACTTTCTGCGCAGCACCCTGCTCACTGACCCTCCGCGACTGCAACCATCAAGTTAATTGTTAAGTCAGCAGGGCAGCAGGGCCAGCTACATGTGCATTTGCCCCAATACATTGAAGAATTAATTTGTTCATCACTGAAGAGTAAAGAGCCTGGTTTTCTAGAAGCAATGGTTCCGAAAGTTATGGGGATGATTTAGGCAATAACAGCACACAGACACCTATGATCACAAACACTAACTTTATTGAATAGGAATTTTATGCTGACCAGCACCATGTTGCTAAACTGTAGTCAAACTTTCCCTCCCCAAATACACAAGATCCACAGGCATTCATATTCCTATTGCTCGGCCCAACTCTCCATGCTCAGAGGGCTAAAAGTGCCACAGCCTTTAAAACATGAAATGACGATATACTCCATGATATATTATTGCAGAAAATATTGACAAAAACACACATCAGAGCACGTGTATGACAAAACTAAGCAGAAAACAACACTCCACTTATTGCTCTTAACGCGTTTCAGGAACTGTTTTTTAAGTTTTTATCCTCTGAACATGAAAAATATGACCGCTTGGAATATATAAATGACAGGTTACAGTATATCTCACTGCCACAGAGGGTAGGGACACTTGTTAAAAGGTTTAAAGGGAAGGTTAACAACCTGTGCGTCTTGGCACTGGAAAGAAAGGGTCAGCAAGTGGAATGTGTAAGTGTTTGTCCCTCACAGGGATGTAGGTGGTTATCCACTATAAGGGTATTTAAGGAGTAAAGCCTCTCCGGCTCCTAACTTGAAGCTTTTTAGGGAAACCGTTTCCCCATCTTTTCGTTGTGGGTTGGAACTCAACACCACTGTGCCCTGCTCTGGCAGCTCTTCTCCTCCATCTTTTTTCAGGAAGAGTTCTACTTCCCCCTCGTAGTTAAAGTTCAAAGCTGTCACATATCGCTCATTCTGGTCCCAGCTTCTTAGGAAAGATATGGCCTCTTCACTGTTATACAGTAGTGTAAATTCACCATGCAGGAGGGATCGTTCTTTCCCCCTCAAGTCACTCAACTTCCTGTACACGTTTAGGAAGGAACCCTTGTCAGCATCCTGTGCCTGCAGATAGTATAAAGATATTCGCTTTTATTATAGATAAATCAATTTAATATAGTGCTTTATTTTTAAACAGTTTAAATGGTGCGCTCCTCCACTAATCCATAGCAAAGACTATTAGCTTATATGTCCTAACTATGATAGCCCAGTAAAAACTAAAATTTGATTGGTTGTTACAGAACCAAGGTAAACGTTGTATCGATTTTGCATAAACTTGTAAGTAAATTCAGCAAAAAATTACCTACATACATACATTTGACTCAAAGAACCAAGTTTCCAGCCATTCATCGGACATGTGTGATGTGGTATTATTTGTTAATGCAACTATTTTCAGCAGCAAAGAGTAATGATGACAAAAATCTAGAATTGGCTCTCGTGCAAAGTCTATGGGAACCTAGCAGGTAAGGCACAGAAAGTCACCAAAATAATATGTAAAATAATCTTTTTCATGAGATTCCCTATAGACTTTGCTGAGAGATCTTTTGTAGAGCACGTATTTGTTTCTAAAAATGCTGTGTTGGTTACATAAGAGTTACATTCTTGATGTGTTTAATTAAACTCACTGTGGCATGCTTAAGCCGTTTTTTGTAGCAGTTGCCAACTTGAGTAAGTAAGACAAAGGTTGATTCTAAATGCCTGCTGGAACCGGCTTGGTCTAAGCTGAGTGGGGACATGTGCTTGGAATGCTAACTACAGCAAGAATTAATCTGCTGCTTATCCAAAGATAAATTTGGGGCTAAAGGGCAGTGAAATAGAATTGCAGTGATTACACAGTAAAGATCATAGGTCAATTATCTCATTCAGATAGTTCTCCTTTATACATGATGCTAACTAAGCAACATTCTGATTACATATTAAACCAAAGCAGTCGTACCATTTAATATTACACGGAGCTATTAGTAATAAGAGCATGTCAAACCTGCCATAACTATTTGAAATATCCCATAAAAAAAGGGCAGGCGTTTTGAGCTGTGGCTAAAAATCATCAATGTGGTCCTAGTTTAACTGGGCCATACACGGTAACAACAGGGCAGCAAAGATCCAGTCCTGTTGTGCAACAACCTCCCAAGCAGTCACAAGAGCAATAGGGAAACAATATGCTTAGAATAAAAATATTGGCATGTGGTCAGCTTACTTGAATACAGTAGATGCTGAATATAACAGTAGTGTTTTCCAATGTTACATCCATACACAATTATTCTGTATTTTTATCGCTATTCTTACCTTAAATGTGATATTTGCATTTACATCAGATGCAATTTGAGGAGAATTATTGGACACTGAAACTTCTTCCCACTGCATGTTAGGTCTTGAGGACTGAGCAGGCTGATGTCCCAAAAAAGGAGAGAGAAAGAGTCATTACAGAGGCTGCGTGGACTGGGGAGAGAAAAGAGCTGCCAAATAACAGACAATCTGACATACCTGTCCAGGAAGGTCTTTAAGTCCAATTTCATCCCCATATAAAGATATTGGGGTGCCTGGCAGTGTGAAGAGGAGGAGTTGGTACACACGAAGTAGCTTCTCGTTGACCAAAGAAGCCATATGACGCATTTGTGGTGCTCCAATCTGTGGAAGAAAGAAATACTAATATTATTTACTTGAACAGAACACATAATAGATGAGGGTTAAACACCTTGCCAGTCAGTTCATATGTAGTAAATCATGATAAGACTATCTACCCACCTTCCACCCACACACACACTTGCCTAATGTATGTAATTTGTACTTCACAAGCCAAGTTTAAGTCATTTGTGGGCCTGTATTTGACCAGTTAGGAATAAAGTATCTAATTTCTCCAGAATCATAATGTGTCCACTCTTTCCATAGCTGAAGAGGCAAATTATCAAATTATAAATCAACAAAAACACAACTCTACTGCTTATTCCATAATGCATACACGTATATCCAAATTCTTTATAAACTTGGAACAGACATTTTAAAGGATATTTAGGACAGTCATTTTTGAAAAAGTAGTATAGATGGCATATTGTTCCAGCCCTTTCGCTACATTATTTGACAGGTATATGTAAAGGTCCTTACCATCCAACTGTTTCCCTGGATGCCAGTCTCTTCCACATATTGTTTTATGCTTTCACCCAAAGAACCAAAGCTTTTCTTGTTTTCAGCACCCAGGAAGCGGTAGAAGAGCGTGCCATCTATTGTCTCATTGAAGCCACCAGTAAGGTTGTTTTGAGCACTACTTGTGGATAACAACAGGACTCTGGGGGGAAAAAGAGACTGAGAAATTAAATTTAAGAAGGGAAAATAAGAAGGAAAATGTGCCCATACAGAGCCCAGCAGAAATAACGACACAGAGAGATGAAACAAAGTAAAAAATGATTTGATGATTGCACAAGGAAGCTCTTGCTCTTTAAAGCACTATTCACCTTGGTTTTCCTTCTTTGCTGTAATTGGCAGTCATGTTCCCCCATTCATAAATAAAACTGTTTGCCTGCAAAATAAATATGTATTTAATTACCATACACATTAGCAATCGACTAAACACTGAGTCCGAATAGGTCATCCTAGTGCGTTACTCACATTGGGAAAATTTTCGCTGTCTCCAAAGTATATTCCTCCAACACCATGTTCCAGCCAAACATTAACTGCTTCCTAAATAAAGAGCAAATGCATTATGTTTTAAATACATCTGCTTTTTACAGTATTGTGTAGTTACGTTTCATACATTTTTTCAGTTCAAATGCAGTCTCTTAATATATAGAAAAAAACCTGCCATACCTTTACTTTCTCAAAGAAAATATTGTTTTCCCTTTCAGCCTTTTCAAACCAGCTGTTTTCACTGCGGTAATTAGGAGTAAGGTCCAAGATGATCTGAATACCTGCAGGAAAGAAAGATTTTAGGCATAGTAGGCAATACAAACAACACAAAACAAACAACCTGACCCAGTTTTGCAGTAGTACTACTTCCATCATAAGCACCCATAACAGGGGACTTAAAGGAGAACTAAAGCTTAACTAAAGAACTAGGGCAGAAATGTTGTACATTATGTTGTTGGCTTCTGTACCAGCCCAAGGCAACCATAGCCCTCTAGCAAGGAATATCGGTGATTCCAAAAATGCTCCTGTAGCTCCCCATCTTCTTTTCTACTGATTCACTGCACATACTTTGTGCTGCTGTCACTTACTGAGCCTAGGGCCAACTCAAAATATACAGTACACCTAGGGTTACCACCAGGCCGGTATTTTACCGACCTAGCCAGTAAAAATTATGGCTGATCCCAATGTTATTAATAGGGAAAAAAGTTAAATATATAAAGGAGGGCCAGTCTTTTTTTCCAGAAATGGTGGCAACCCTACATAGAATATAAATGTCACAATATAAGGCTGATTAGTAATTAATACTTATAATTACTACATGGCAGCACAGAAACCAGTGCAACTAGCATCAGAATTTAATAATCAGCCTTGTAGCATCAGCTTATATTACAGGTCAACCTCATTTTTCGCTTGATAATTTGCAACGACCCCGAAGCTTAGCTTCTCAGCCCACTGAGCGTGTGAGTGTTGCAGACACTTTGCAATATGGTGACCCACTGTGACAAGTTTGACGTTCTGGTTAATTGTTGCTATTAGGGTTGCCACCTGGCTGGTATTTTATGACCTAGCCAGTAAAAATTATGGTTGCTCATAATGTTATTAATAGGGAAAAAAGATAAATATATAGGAAGGCCGGTATTTTTTTCCAGAAAAGGTGGCAACCCTAGTTGCTATTGAGAAGTTGAAACTTTTGGCTAGTTCAGTAAGTTCAGTATATAAAAGATGTTTTAGCCATATTAATTTTTAGGGTTTAGTTTTCCTTTTAACAATAAACTAACAGACAAAAGTTACAGAATGAATCAGTAGGATCATAAGGCAAAAGCTTACACTCTAAAAGGATGGGAAACAGTTGACACAAAAAGTTGTACAGCTTTCAGTCTCTCGTTCAAAGCACTTACTCTTTTTGCGTGCAGCTTCCAGCAAACTGGTGAATTGCTCCATTGTGCCATAATTGGGGTCAATGTCAGTGAGTTCAGTTTCACCAATCTGATCTTTCTTCGTGACATGTATTGGACCAATAATCAAACCTTTTACTTTCAGACTGGTAAGTGACTCAAGACGCTTCTCTATACCTGAGGGAGATGCAAGAAAAATCTTGTTATCCTCCACGGCAAGATTGAAGATATACTTTCATGGCATTCCTAAAAGGGACTGCAGGGTGTTAAATATTTGAAATGTTCACAAAACCCAGAGAAAAGCAAACAGAGAACTTAGATGCTAATATTTGAGTGACAAAAGAGCATCCATGTTTGTCGTCTTTTTCTTTTAACACAAATAAAACCTGGAGGTATGGTATAATTTCCAACTGCTGACTGATTCATTTTCTGGACCTAATCAGCAGCAAATTTAATGCCTCAAGATAACCTACAAAAATGCAGAGGATTGTGTTTGTTCCCAGCCCCCACTCTCATTCAGAACACAAGATTCTCAAATGCACTCTCCCTCCTCCTCCTCCTCGCCACCGCAACCTCCATAACCTTGTTTTTTTCCCTACTCTCACATTCTGCGCTGTAAAAAGATAGCTTTATAGCTATACAAAAGTCAATAGAAAATAAAATGCTTTTTATTGCAAATGTCCAAATTGCTATAAACAGGCAACATTTAATCACAAATGGATTCACTATAAAAATATTTTTCTACATATAGAAATATATCTATATAACAGCCTGTATCCCTTTGTTTGATATCTAAATGCGGTTTTACATTCATTTACTTTACCTTTTGTCTAGCAATTGAAAAAAGAAGAAACTGAAGCCAAATTGGGGATTAAGTTTAATTCTAGTAATTATGCATTATGCGGTAGCACGGGCACTAGAGTAATACCACGCCTATAAATGCAGATAGCAGAAGCAGTTGATGCAATAATAATCCTGACTGGCTGAAACTGGTGTATCTGCCAGTTAGAGACGCTGGTTTTGCTGATGCAATACTATGCTGCTGTGTCATTCATACATCAGCAGACAGAGAAGCACACAGCTAGGGCTTAATGGCAGACCACAGATGTATTTAATGTATGTTTATAGCTTAGTACAACCCCCTCTCCCCCAGCAGCCCACTAATAAAATCCTGTTCAGAATACAAGCCTGACTCTCTCATAATTATTCACCTTTATTCCTCACCATGATTTTTAATGGGTCTCATGAGTAGCACATAGACATCATTTAATTGCTAAATATTCCTAATAACGTTTGTTTGCTAAATAACCATCTGTTAGTACTTACTCTGAATATTTCCAGCTCCATCTTCTTGAAAGGTTGCTGGATCACCAACTTGGTAGAGGGGTCCCTTGTTCCACCATTCCATTGCTGGCAAAGGCCGGCAACGAGGTGCTTGTACGATGATGACCACAGCTCCTGCTAGCATGCCAGCCCAGCCTAACCAAAACAGGATCAGCAATGCCCATCGGACTCTCACCCATGCCGGGGTACCAGCCACTCGCAGTAATTCTTCTTTAGACAACCCTGTAAATTTCTGACTTTTGGCTGGCATGTCATCATCATCGTCAAGCTTCACCTTAACAACTCCATTCTTCTCTCCCCCTCCGGTTGGGCTGTCCCCGGCCCCATCTGCCATTGGGACTTTTTCTTGTTCCAGTTCATTCAGTTCAACATCTTTCATGTCTAGGGCAGTATCTTGGGTCATGTCTGAAGACAATGAAATTGAGGCATACAGTGTAAACAGGGGAATAAATGAATGGCAGAAAACAAACAGAGGTGAGATTAGGAAAAAAAAGACAGAGAAAAGAAAAATGGCCCGTGTAATTTATTTGTCGATAAAATTTTGGGAAATACATTGAGAAATAAAAGGTCCAAGTAAATTAGAAAGAAAAATCTTTTTTTTCCAAAATGTACAACACACATGATATAATATCTATCAAACATACTATTAACACAGGTCTCAGTACAGAATTACTTCATGGTTTCCACTGGACTAGCACCCTTCATAATTTGTCCTTTATATACACAATACTTCAGCTAGTGCCTTACCGGAGTCCTGGTGTCTTGTGCCCACGCTCCAGTCAGCTGTCAGTAAATGCTTGAAATGACACTGTGTAAGAGGCTGCCTCACTATATACAGCAGGAGCTGCTAGTCCCTCCCTCTGCTACAGACTCCCTCCCAGTCATTTTTAAGGAGGAACTGCTTATTATAATGTGAGCTGTAGTAGTAGAACAAGTTCTTATTATACATATGCAATTATGCAAAGGAAAAACCTAATATCTAGTGTGAAAATCTAATCTAGTGTGAGAGCAACAGTGCAACCCTCATGAAAGTGATACAGAAATCTGCAGTTACTGCTATAACAGCAGATAACTATTTTATAAAATTGTGCAGGTTTCATATGAGAATAACAATTATTGATACAAAGGCAATCGATGATACATGCACAATTGTCAGCCTTCACATGTAGGCCACGCAATGCATAAGGCTTGATTTACACTATGTCAAAGGGTATTGGAAAATTTTAATAAAATAATGTACAGTATTTATTGCTGTTTGTGCCTGCTTGTCTCTGCAAGAGTTGTTTGTAATTGTGTTGCTGTTTGGCTAATGACACACAATACCTCTTCTTGTCCAGCAATTGGACATATGTCTACGGTTCTGCCCTATGCATATGTACCTGCCCGTCCCCTTTCCTGTCCAACTGGCACAAAAGTCTAGGTCGGTGGCGTAACTAGATATTACTGGGCACCGCAGCAAATTATTTTTCAAGCCCCCCAAAATGTCGAGAGGTTGACCTATTATTTATTTAAATTGTATATGATTTAGGGCCTCATGGGGCCCCCATACCTACTGAGGTCCATCCTGAAGTAGCAGAGTTCTGCTGCCTCTGTTGTTTCACCCCTGATTTAGGCAGAGTCACTGGTAAAACAGAAAGGAGTAACACTTCCCCAGCTCCACCATCAAATTTGGCAGCAAGTATTCTGCGAGTCAAACAAGGGCAAATAATTCAATAACAATAAAAAATTTTGTTTAATTTGTTTAATTCAATTGAATACTTACTTAGCTATTCTATAACATAGTAATAGTGGAATAACTCCATGTTTTCTTGTACTAAAGCTGATGTTGTATATATATATATATATATATATATACACACATTATATGCATGGTAATATCTGTACTACTAGAAAAGTTTTTTAACTAACTTTTTAACTACCAGTTTATTCCAGGTTACTAGTTTTAACACAAATACTGACTCAATCTCAAGGTAGAGTGGTTAAATTCAAACTAAAATTAGGGTGTTACTGCTTGTGCTCAGACATGGTCAAAGGCTATCTGGTGTTTAAATGAGACAGATGGTAGCATTGTGTTTAAGAAGGGAGGCAGCTGATAATGGAGGGTAGAATTAAGGTCCCCATAGACGCGACGATTCTTCTTGCGGAACGACCGATTTTAGGGAAGTCCGACCAATCCTTCGAAATTATCGTGCGGTTAGTGGTATTCGAACGATCGTACATCTTACGATTTTTCGGCCGACATCTGTCAGGAAATTGATCGGCCAGGTCAAAAAATCTTTGTCGGTCCCAGTGCAATCTATCTATGTTTGCAAGGCCAAGCAGGCAGCTCCCCTTTGTTTTCCTGCCAAATTGGTCTTTTTAGTTGATGGTAAATTCGTACGATCGTACGATCGTTCCGAGAAGATCGTGGTCTCACGATCAGGATCTGATCTTTTAAAAATCTTTACATCTATGGCCAGCTTTACACAGTAGAAAAAAGCATATATGTGTCTGCTGTGCAGTCATGGGTTTCAAGGTCTCTAGATCTATACTGAGTATACTTCCTGTAGTGATGGCACATGGGTAGATTTGTTGCCCATGGTTAAATCTTCAGTACTATGGGCAACAAATTTCCCGAAAAATACTTTCTGTATCATAGAATTAAAACCTACTGCTTGCAGAGATCGTGGGAAAATGCTAAGGGAGGCAATCTCCCAGGAATAAGCTGAGTCAATGCAAGTAATATGTTTCAATTGCGACAATCTTAATGTTATGCTATGAACAGTATTTTTCAGGAGATTTGTCACCTGTGGTGGCAAGATTTAACCACAGGCACAAATCTCCCTGTGTGCCATGGCCCTAAAGTTGCCCAAACTGTTTGTTTGGCAAGGTTACCTGATGCCTGGACCCAATTTGACAACCCACATTTTTCCTGATCATTGGATAATACTTTAGGGTCTATGTAGGCCCATCGGAAAAGGACCAAACATGCTGGTCTTTGCTGACAGATTTCTTAAATGAAATTTTCAGCCAGATATCAGTCGGACAAGACTGTAGGTAGGCCACATACATGGGACAGTAAGATGCTGTCTTGGTTAGGAGGGGCTGAGTTGTAATCTTTTATTAGGCTGTGTTTGGCCACCTTACAGGAGAAAGAAAGGTATGATCACTGGGGTTGCCAACATTTTAAGCACGCAGAGTGATTATAATTACTTCATCGATACACTGGACCGGTGCTCCTGTTGCCTGAAAAGTGCAACAGATGAGGGCACTACTGTAAAAACACCATGCCCTCATCTTCTCCAATCTGCATGCGCAGTAGAGTGAAAAGCTGAATTCAAAAGCAAAAAGGCAGCCTTTCACTTTTCTGAGCAGTGACCCACGGACAAAAAGAATATATTAGAAGAGGAAGAAGAGTGACATGGTGCTCCTACAGAAGTACCCTTGACTGGTGCAATTTTTAATACACTGGAGCACTGGCAAGGGTATAAGTCACATGACTTGAGGCAGCTGGGAAATTGACAATATGTCTAGCCCCATGTCAGATTTCAAAATTTAATATAAAAAAATCTGTTTGCTCTTTTGAGAAATTGATTTCAGTGCAGATTTCTGCACTTCAGTCTAAGGGTAGTGAGGTTGTGGAATGCTCTGTGGGATCATATAGTTAGGGCAGATTCTATTCATGCCTGTAAAAGTGGCTTGGACAAGCATAATATCCAAGGCACAGTTATCTGAAAATCTACAGGTAGTTTAGTATAGGTAGTGGTATATATATAGTTTATATATATATATGAATGTGTGTGTGTATATAGATATATAGATATATATATATATATATATATATATATATATATATATATATATATATATATATATATATATATATCCGCAACCAAACCTATCTTCTGTTATTGTGGGTGCTGGGCCAATACATATACATAAAAATTACACAAAGACCCACACTCCTACTTTATTATTCATATTTGTGTGGATGCACAAACACATTGACAATGTGCTTATCACACACCAAAAATAAAAAACAGTCTCTTCTCTCTCTCTATCACACCAAGTTAATCACAGTTTAGAGATAACTTATCTCTATCAGGTCACATAGCCTACATCCAAGTCAGCTTCACTGCTGCACTTTCCCACACTAACTTTTTGAAGGCACAGTCACTGGTCTCTTGGCCCTCTCAATCTCGGACACTCTCTTTTTCTCAGTTTCCTTGCATTAAAGTCGTCTGAGTTGGCGTTCGCAATGGCACACCCCCAGCCCCCACACATATCTTTACATAGCCGGTGGGGTCCACGGCTATGTTGACTTTCTGGTTATTAAACCAGCAATTGCAAAGAGTGCAATTGCTGGTTTAATAACCAGAAAGTCAAGGTTGTCACCTTGCCTTATGGCAGAAAAGCCCCTAAATGGCATGCAAACAGACACAACTTGCGCCTTCCATCTACCTCCCAACTGTCCTGTTTTTCGCGGGACAGTCTCAATTTTGACAGCTTAACCTGCAGTCCCGGATTGTTACTGAAATGTCCTAACTTTCTCTTTGAGCTCCTGCACTGATCAGCCAGAAAAAGATACAAAGTTTCTAAAATGTAATTGGCTTTAGGCAGAGAGCCCAGAATACATGGCAGGTGCACTTAGATGCTTTTCTAACAATTTAAGATAAGCAAAGAAGCAATTGTAACAATTTAAGATAAGCATGTATCTTGTGGAAACTGTGACTTGCAGCTTAAAGGGCAATTCACCTTCATTAGCAAAACTGTAAAACACAAAAACTACAAAAATGTGTTCAAATAACCTGCCGAATTCTGTAAAATTAACATGGTAATTAGGAGGCGTGGCCACAAAACAAGCGTGGTCAATGTTAGGAGGTATGTAGGAGGGGCACATGGACAGTCCATGGGCATACACATTCTTATTAGCAAGTCATCCATTAGTTACAATAATATGCACCTCCAGACAAAAGTTCCAGCTTGTTGCCTGCCTGAGGCAGCTATTAAAGAGGTAGTTCACCACAAAATTATATTATATTTATAAAATAATACTTTTTTTTTTCTTTTGAATTATTTATTTTTGTTCATCAGCTGTCCAGTTTGGAATTTCAGCAGCTATCTGGTTGCTAGGGTTCTGTTTACCCCACAGTGGCGAACCTACCGGGGGAGCAGGGACGTGCGAAAGGACCAGGGCCCACACCCCTAAGGGCCCCCCGGCAGATCGCACACCGCTGTAGCCGGTAAGAAAATCACTATGGAGGCCCCCACCTAGTTATGTTATCCCGTCAACCAAATAACCAATCACAACCATTATTTTGTACCCCCACATTGGAATGTGGCTCATGGGTAAAAAAGTTTGGGGCCCCCGGCCCTAGGCAGTCGGATCACACATATTACAGGTCACACACAGAACTTCATCTAGAAAACTGCTTTCTTTTCTGAAAATGAAGAGCAGCGGTCAAATAAAACTGACGACTTTTTGCCTTTTAAGTGATGCACTGCTCTAAAGCCTATGGCACATGCAAAGGTTTGACTGCCACTGTGCTCTAAGGCCTAAGGCATCCCATGAGATTGCTCCCACTGCATATACTATGGACCAGTAGAGAGACCTTTGTTACTGCTCAGACTGCCAGCAATTGGGCTATGTAGCAGTCAAATTACAGTATGTCCCTAAAAGGCACATTTACTGTAACTGTGTGTTTTTGGACTGAAATCTGTTTGTCATTGTTTGGTCTGTCTGCTATAGACCAGCAGATTTTGGGTTGAAAATGCTCACATAGTTACATAGTTAAATTGGGTTGAAAAAAGACAAAGTCCATCAAGTTCAACCCCTCCAAATGAAACCCAACATCCATACACACACCCCTCCCTACTTTTAATTAAATTCTATATACCCATACCTATACTAACTATAGAGCTTAGTATCACAATAGCCTTTGATATTATGTCTGTCCAAAAAATCATCCAAGCCATTCTTAAAGGCATTAACTGAATCAGCATCACAACATCACTCGGCAGTGCCTTCCACAACCTCACTGTCCTGACTGTGAAGAACCACCTACATTGCTTCAAATGAAAGTTCTTTTCTTCTAGTCTAAAGGGGTGGCCTCTGGTACGGAGATCCACTTTATGGGTAAAAGGGTCCCCTGCTATTTGTCTATAATGTCCTCTAATGTACTTGTAAAGTGTAATCATGTCACAAGTGCCTTGCACACATTTCTCCACCAGCAGAAATACAACAGCAAAGATGAATTCCTTGTATTCACTGGGCCATAGAACACAGTTGTCAGGGCCGGATTTACATAGTGGGCACCCCTAGGCCCACTGCCGTTCGCCACCCCTGTTCTCTCCCCTTTATTCGTGCAAATTTTCATCATCTGGACTGGAGCAATGGTGATTGGCGCATGCGAAATTATTATATCTCCAGTGCATCCCCAGTGTTTTTGAACCAATGTGTGCGTGGTTGGGCAGCATGTCGCCCCTCTAAAATCCTGCCACCCTAGGTCCGGGCCTAGGTGGCCTTTCCACAAATCCGGGCCTGACAGTGGAAGGGTCAAAATTGTGCCTTCAGCTTAAGGGAGAACCACAACAATGAAAAGTTCCTTTTCCATTTGCCATTGAAATAAATTAAAGAAGGTCTGTTTGTGGCAGATACTGCCCTTGCCAGTCAGGGATCACTCAGAAAAGCCAAAGTATTTCCAAGGATCCCTGCCTGACAACGACAGCATCTGCCATAGACAGAGCATATTCCATTTAAATAATGGTAATTATAAGGCCCATGCATTCCCAATGGCACCTGCACCCTTTTCATATGGAAATGTGCTGTCAGGGTAGGTGCAGCTGCTAGTTAGCAGGGGGTGCTTGGGAACACAGGCACTCCCTGCTATAGACAGCACACTGGAGTTTTTGTGTCATGAGGTAAGCCTAAGGGTGGTGGCAGACAGGGAGATCAGTTGCCCAGCTGGGACCCGGGGGCCCAGAAAATTTCGCTGTATGGGCTCTTTTACTGTCCGGGCCTGGTCCATGATACCACCAGAGTGGGTCCAAGATTCTAGCACAGAAACCAGAAATTCGGCTCTTAAAGTTACCAGGAGCTGCATCTTTTCTCAACTCACCTCATTGGTGCAGCAACACTGTCTTCACCCACCAGTACCTTAATACAGCCCATGGTAGATAAGTATATACATAATCGTGTGTGTGTGTATCGAGTGCACGTGTGAAGCTAAGAGTGAGTGCAGTTTCACTACCTTCTCTAGGTACAAATTATTCAGTATTGATGATGGGGAAGCCATGGCCCACCCACTCAAAAATGGAGCGCATGATCAGAGTACCGGCAGAATGCTAATTAGGCAATGTGTGGCCCACTTGAACGCAGGGCAGAGCTGCCCCTCTGCCATTTGCCCGAATGGACAGATTACAGTCTGAGCCTGCTGCTGGATCATATAATTAGGGCAGATTCTATTAATGACTTTAAAAGTGGCTTGGACAAGCAAAATATCCAAAGCACAGTTATCTGAAGATCTACAGTTAGTTTAGTATAGGTAGCTCAAACCGATCTTCTGTTATTGTGGGTGCTGGGCCAGTTTACTGTACATAAAAAGTTCAGAAAGACCCACACTCCCACTTTAATGTTCTTTAATATAATGGATTACACATTAACAATGTGCTTATCTTCAAATTGCATCTAAAATAAAGAACATTCTCTCTCTCTCTCGCTCTCGCCTGTTAAGCTGGCCATAGATGCAAATATATAATCATACAATCGTACGATTTTCATATCATGTGTGGATCGTCCTGACATTTTTCATACCATGGCGAGCGATCGCTTAGTCAATCAGACAGGTTATAATATTTCTGTCGGTTAATGATAATTTCTCTGCATATATTGCGAGTCTCCTCGAAATTATAGCCGACTGAGGTGGCGTTCGCGATGGCGCCCCACCTGCCCCCTACCCAGTAGGGGTCCAGAGGGCAGCATCGCTAGTGCAGTTGCTGGTTTAATAACAGGAAATTCAGCTGTAAAAGATACCAGGAACGGCTTTTTGCTGCCCCTAATAACTTCTGGAGAACTGCCGCCTGAGGCAAGATTCTCACCTTGGCTAATGGCAGAAAACCCCTTACTGGAGTGCCTCTCATCCCAGTAGCTTCATAAAATCAGAAGAGATGATCAGAAAAGGGTTGCCAGGGGCAGTCACTAGGGAGCATACTTGTCTAAAACTGTAGTGAGAGCCATTAGGCGTGCTAACTAGAACAAGTAACTTAATGTGTTTGAAGTAGGGATGCACCGAATCCACTATTTTGGATTCGGCCAAACCCCCAAATCCTTTGCAAAAGATTTGTCTGAATACCGAACCGAATCGGAATCCTAATTTGCATATGCTCATTACGGTCGGAAAGGGGAAAACATTTTTTACTTACTTGATTTGTGACAAAAAGTCACGCGATTTCCCTCCCTGCAACTTAAATTGGAAATGCAAATTAGGATTCAGATCCGGTTTGACTGGGCAGAAGGATTCGGCCGAATCCAAATCCTGCTGAAAAAGGCCGAATCCTGGCCCAATCCCGAACCAAATCCTGGATTCGGTGCATCCCTAGTTTGAAGGTTAAGGCCCCGACAGACCGAGTAGGCAGCGTATTGGCCCGTGTGTGGGGCCATCCGAAGGGCGTCCCCGATCGATATCTGGCAGAAAGTTGGCCAGATGTCGGTCTGGCAGGGTAAAAAATCCCGTCAGATGCAACCGCCCATATTGCCTCCGTTCTGATCCGATCGTTGGGCCCTAGGGCCCACCTGGCAGTTGAAGGTTATGTTTCCCTTGTTGGTTCTATGATTTTATGTGTCAAACCTCTGGGCCTGCAGTCATGAGGAGCTACAAATTCCTGCATTCCACAATACTAGGAAAAACAGTTCACAACTGCTTAAGTTCCTGGGATTTGACACCCGTGCTCTAGTAGCTAACTTGTTGGTTTGAATTTAGCAGCAGTCCGGAAGCTACATTTTGAAAATTCCTGAAAGTTTACATAGAAAACGTCACTGAAACAACCAGAAAACAGTTTGTGTGCCATAAGGCTGTAGATTTTATCATTTTTTACAATTTCCAAGAAAAGTAACATGTCAGAATGCCTGAAACTGTCTCCTAGTAACCGTCTCTCCACATGTTGATCATCTAGATCTTGGGGAGTTATTGACAGTACTACTCATTAGGAAACATTTATTACAGGGTACAAGTGCAAAAATAGGTGTAACATCAATTTTTTTATATTTTCCTCATTATTGGGAATGCGATAAATCACTTGAGGAGGCCATGATTTCCTCACAGATGACAGTGAAAACTGCCCCTTGTGCCTTTGCCCCAAATAGATTGTTCATCATTCCGTTTAAAGGTGGCCATGCACGGGCCAATAAAAGCTGCTGGCAGGTCGATTCAGCCAGATGTTGATCAGGAAAGTTGATCGGCCTGTTGATGCGATCCTCACCCTGAAGGCCTGTATCCCCGTCATTGTGATCAACTCAATATCGCACATCTCAAGGTGGGTATATCAGAGAAAGATTCCTTCATTTTGTATGGATCAACTTAAAGGAATTAACTTTTAGTATGATGTAGAGAGTGATATCCTGAGACAATTTGCAATTGGTTTTCCTTTTTTATTATTTGTGTTTTTCGAGTTATTTAGTTTTTTATTCAGCAGATCTCCAGTTTGCCATTTCAGCAATTGAAACATGCATTGAACATACAGATAAAATACTGTCATTTGACCAATAAAAAGAGCTTACAAGAAAGCTGTGCATCAGGGTAGTATGTTGTGCTGGCTTCTAAAAAATCTCTCCATCAGTTATTTCTTAAGTACTTTTTAATAGTAAAAATTTGCATTATGCGATTTAAATAATTAATTGTTTACCTTTTTGCGTGATGTTAAGGAAATATGTATTTTTGCATAATGAAAGAAAATGGAATTCTAATGAACTTTCTCTTATTCGATGGTTTTATACCATATGCATTTGCACTTGATAGCAGTATTTGTTTATATTTCTGTTCTCTGGTTCTGAATCCTATCGGCAGAAAATTTGCGTTTTCTACGTTATTTTTTTGGTCAAAAATCAATCAGATCTCAGATTTTTCATTTTTTATTATTATCCCCCAACCCTGGAAATAGCTTAAATCTGAAAATACACCATCTAAAACCTGTCAAGGTCATGTAGGAGGTCCCTTGAACCCTTTGAAGATGTTAATAGCCTTCATGATGTTCAAGTTTTCTTGAAAACTTGATAAATAACCCCTCTAAAGTCTATTAATCTCTGGGCTTTTGGAGTCAAAAGTAGGAACACAGAGAATATAAACAGCCAGAAAAATAGTCACTTGTTTATAATACATTTAAACCATTTCAAATTATTTACGTAAACAAAAAAGCAGTTTCTAATTGAACAAACCTTGAAAAAAAAAAAAGAATAACAATAGCAATGAACCCTCACAGTGCATCTGTTTCTTGTTTGTGAGGATCAGTGACTGACAGTGACAAACAGAGAGCGTTTTTAAGGTGGCCATAGACGTTACAACTATGATCTTTCAATACACACGTTAAGAGCTGAATTTTCAGGTAGAAACAATAGAATTCTACCTGTATCTGACGATTCAGCATAAAAAATTTCGATGTTCCGGTGCCCTCAAAGCCAGATCAAAATTTTCTGACCAGCCCGGTCTAAGAGCAGACCGATAACCAAATCATCTGCCAATATCGGTTGGCTCGTCTCCCACCAAACATGCACTGAATATCGTACAAAAATGTGTTTCATATATTATCAATGCGTCTATGGCCACCTTTAGTTGCAGGCTAGAAACAGGCAAAATAGGAACACTAAATTAAAAAATCTTATAAAGTAAATGACGAGTAGTTAAAAAGGATTTTTTTCAGAGTAGGTCCATCTGCAACTTTTGAAAGTTTATACTGTATAAGGGAGAACATCCACCTTAACCATGAGTCAGCAAGGAGAGAAGCTTAGAGAGTCAGGAACAACAGTGAAAGTTGAAACATGTTTTCTGCTCTCAGCTGAGCATAATATTAAGCAAAACACCATGTAAACAGGGTACTGTACTTAAGTGAACTATGGATCAGATTTCTAAACAGACTATAATTAGGCACTAGACAGGGACAGAAGAGCTTGTTTATATAACATTTACTATCATTACTTTTTATTAGACCTGGGCTGCCCCGTTAGAGAACCATAGTTTAGGTGCGGCCAAGCAAGGTATTTTATGATACCATAAATGTAATATAATCTGGAGCACAGGAAAAAAGGAACTAAACCTCTCAAAATTACCTTCAGATTTATCTTACATGCAAGCAAAAGACTGCTGTCGTATTTTCTCTTGTAGGCATAATTGACTGATACAACCAGATCAGCTTTAGGTTGAGGAAACGGAGCCAGGGGCAATGCTGCTATAAAGCAAGTTGAGAACCTTGATTCAGGCAACAACTAGGGTTGCCACCCGGCCGGTATTTTACCAGCCTAGCCGGTAAAACACCTGCCAAGGCCAGGGCCGGTATTACAAATTTACCGGCAATGTAGCTGCCGGTAAATTTGTAATACCCTTAAAAAGACCCCCTCGGCCAGCCCCTAAGCCCTTGTAAAACTTACCTTGTCCTTCGGTTCTTGTCCTGGCCACGCCGTGGCCCGCCCCTTTGCGTCATAACCCCGCCCCTTTGACGTCACACCATGCCCCCTTTTTGTACCCACCCCCACCAACCGGAATTTTTTTGGAGAAAAGGTGGCAACCCTAGCAACAACACCCTGCAAGTTACCAGGGGCAGCAAAAAGCTGTTCTTGTTATCTGTAAGAGCCTAATTTCCAGTTATTAAATTGGAAATTCAGTTCTTCTAGTGCAAAGTGTGCAATTGTACTTTCTGTGATAGAGATGTGCCTGGACCCCCTTAAGAGATGGAAAGGTAAGGAGCAGGGCGACATCATGGGGCTGAAATTGCCCCTGCACAGAGCCAACTGTTCTGCTTCTCTCAGTTTATGGTTTTTTTGCAGACTGAGAGAAGCGAATCCACTCCCTTCCCCAGGTCCTTTGATCTGCACTGAAAAGTACAGCTTCTGCTTGTGTGAAGGCACATGGAGCAGATCCAACCACAGGCTGAGAGCAGCAGAGCCAATGCTTCATGTGCCCTCAGCCTAAATGTTGGATCTTCCTGTGGCAAAGATAGCAGTTAAAAGGGTTACCTTTCTAGCCTTTATAATTTTTCTTGGGAGAAGTTGCTCTCAGGAATCAAATTGCCCAGTGATTAATTAAAATACATATGTATCCGTTAAGAGTCATAGTGCACTCATGGGTCTCAGTAATACAAAAAAAACCAACTATTTATTAAGTCATAGTTTTGTTCCCCTTTGAGACCTTGCTGAAAACTGTTTTTGGTTTCTACACACCTCTATAAGATAACTACTCTGAAAACTATAGATTTCTGCTACATGTATTATAGGCCTGGTAACCCTCCTATATAATTAAGAAAAGAAAGAAACACAAGATAGACATATGCTGAAGTGTATGTTATTCTAAGGTTGGCTACGAATAACAAGCAGAGGCTACCACTAGCACTAATTTGTTTTTCATGTATAGAATGTTCCTAAGGTATCTAATAATAAGCTGAAATGTTTAGTGTTTTTGTGTTGTTCTATGTGAAAGTGGGTTAAAAGGTGCTTTCCAGCAATGAACACAAAATGAGGAGGTCTGTGGGTTGTTTCTTTATTGCCTGCCTTATTATACAGTATGTATTCAACTTCACCTGCATGAGGGTGACTCCTGAAAAATGGCAGTGAGTTACCATATGTCTGCTCTGAGCCCAACAGTTGCCATAAGCCAAAGCTTGGGTTTTACCTGAGGAAATGTTTGCAAGTACTGCACAGAAGATGGTAAACAGGGCTGGAGTTAGAGTTCACGGAGCACCTGCAATTTTAGGAAAGATGGAGCTCATTTCTGATGGGGAAAACATTAATAAAACCTGTCTGAATCCAGTGCTTCCTCAACATTATCCACTTGCTCGTTGCTATTAGAATGTAGTTCCCACCGAAAAATATGTCTGGAAATACGTTGCTTATCACTTATTCAAACCCTGTGAACTGTCTATACAGTTTTTTTAAGTGGGCACATCAGATCATTTTTGAGCCCCCATCAAAAGGAAAATGAACAAAGACTTTACATACAACCCTTCAGCTGTTGTTCTATTACAAAACAGCCCTAGTCAGTGCTTTGAAGCCAAAGGAAAATACACAGCCTTTGGTATGTGCACAAGGGGAGGAGGGAGAGAGAGTTACTGATTCTTCTTAGAAATAAGGAACAGAGCTCCATGTACTAGAAAACAGACGGAAGGGGGAGAGGGAAGAACGCTAGGCGTGGAAATGTTAAGGTTGCTTTTACAGCTCTGTTTTTCTGTTCCTGACATTGATGTTTGTTTTTGACTGTCAGCACTTTTTAATAATATCCTGGAATTCAGTCAAGAGCAGAGGAAGGACGCAAACACAATGTAGCCGTAGATTAACATCTCACAACATTAGTTATTTCCCTACCCCTGCTGTGTTGTCCTGCAGACTACAAACTTACATTAATATTGCGGCAGGTATGCTATGGTGTATCACTCAGATACACCATATCAAACAAATTCACAGCCGCTTGGCACTCAGAGATGCCAGCTTCACAAACTAATTATAGGGAAAATATGCTATGGCAATGTAATACACCATAGCAAACCAATTCATGGTTCCCTGGAACTCAGAGAAGCTAACGAAAGCTGGCCATAGACGCAAAGATAAAGAAACAAAGGATCGTACAATTTTCAGGCTGTGTGTGGACATTTATATGTGCCATGGCAATTGTTTGTTTAGTTGATCGGACAGGCTAGAAGAAGGGATGCACCGAATCCACTATTTTTGATTTGGCCGAACCCCCGAATCCTTTGCGAAAGATTCGGCTGAATACCGAACCGAATCCTAATTTGCATATGCAAAGGAAAGGAAGGAAAACATTTTTTCTTCCTTGTTTTGTGACAAACAGTCACACGATTTCCATCCCCACCCCTAATTTGCATATGCAAATTAGGTTTCGGATTTGGTTCAGCCGGGCAGAAGTATTCGGCCGAATCCTGCTGAAAAAGGCCGAATTCTGGCTGAATCCCCAACCGAATCCTAGATTCGGTGCATCCCTAGTTAGAAGATTTCTGTCTACTAACGAAAATAACTCGTAGTACATGTATTGCCTATCTGACAATGTCAATGGGTGCCTGCCACTGCTATTTGTCAGACATAACTTTCCTACGATGCTGTCTGTGAAGTAATTGTCAGAACGTCGTCTGATTTCTTCTTTTTACTAGTTTATTTAATCTGAATGGTTAGTGGTAGGTTGGGAGATTGCAACTCATGATGGCTCGTTGGACATAAGGATATATCTGCACGTCTCTGGCCAGCTTTACTATATAGGAAGATCAGCGAAACGCATAGCATTCTGCTGAAAATGTGGGTGTGGGCTATTTGGTTTGGGGTTGTAGTCTACTGAAAAGTGGGTGTGTTTTGTGTTGAAGTTTAAGCTGAACTTAAACACAATAAAACTTACTCAGAGGTTTAGGACTAGAAAAAAGCTCTAACCCCTTGGGGGTAATGTACTGTAATAAATGGCCCTAAATGTGATAATTGTCTACTAACCTATAGAAACATTTGCAGGTAGCATGCAGTGGTCAGCTGTTTGAAAACAAACATCTCATTGGTTGATATGGATTACTAGATGTGGGCAAATGTAAGCCTTTGCTATACATTACCCTATTTATTTTTGTTCACCTTGTAGGCCTGAAATAGGGGAATACAACATTTCTGGTATATAGTTTAGAGCAGTGCTGTCCAACTTTTGTTCCAAATTTTTCAGGCCTACGTAGTGGAGGAACAATAATGGAAGCCAATGTTGATCACTCCCTCTTTTTAAACCACACCCACTTTTAAACCAAACCCATGTTACCACAAGATCATGTCCACATTAATTGTGGTAGCACACCAAAAAACCAATGGTTGGTGCTCACTGCAGGGATATCACTTATCACTCATATGTGAAAAAAGTTGTCATATTAAGACATACCCATAGATCCATATGCCTCTTCTTCCCCTTGGATAATGCAGCACCCCCAGGCAGAGCAGGGCACACACAGGCAGAGCATGGCACACACAGGCAGAGCATGACACACACAGGCAGAGCAGGGCACATGCAGGCAGAGCAGGACACACGCAGGCAAAGCAGGGCACATGCAGGTAGAGCAGGGCACACGTAGGCAGAGCAGGGCACACACATGCAGTGCAGGACACACATAGGCAGAGCAGGGCACACACAGGCAGAGTAGGGCACATACAGACAGAGCAGGGCACACAAAGGCAGAGCAGGACACATGCAGGTAGAGCAGGGCACACGTAGGCCGAGCAGGGCACACACAGGCAGATTATGTCACACACAGGCAGAGTATGGCACACACATGCAGAGCAGGACACACACAGGGAGCACAGAGCAGGCAGAGTTTGGCACACACGGGGAGCATATGGAAGGCAGAACAGAGCAAGAGACAGGGAAACCCATCAGGACCACTCTAAGGTGTACTACATACAGTGACACAGTGCTGGTGCACCATTAGCATTTTGTATTAAATGTGAACAGGTGGACGATGTGGGCAGTTTAAGTCTGGGTCTCAGGTGTGAACAGTACAGGGCTTTAGGGGTGTGAACAGGGGTCAGTTAGTGATACCATTAAAATCTTACACATGGTAAGCAAACACAGCAGGTAGGTGGGATCCACACAAGTTGGGGCCAGTTGGACAGCCCTGGTTTAGAGTAATGGTACACAAGGAGGTTTATTGCCCATGTCAAATCTGCACTACCCAAGGGGGAAAACAGAGAGCTTACTGCTTCTCCAGCTTTTACCTTCTCCTCCTTTCCATGCCTGAGACACTCAGTAACAAGCAGAGCAGAGGGACTTGTTCAATAAAGCAGCTCCAGACCCCACCTTCCCCCACAATCCCAGCTCTCTGAGCCACTGAGTAATATGCAGAACAGAGGGATTTTTACCGAGCTCAAGACCCCCTTTTCCCATCCTGTAGTACCCTACTCTGGTGCTTCTGGATTTTTCCAACTAAGTACCCAGTGGCTTAACTACTGGGCCCCACCTGTTTTCTAATAGTAATTGAAATTGTATATGAGGCTCCAATACCTTCTGCCCCCCCCTGCAGCTGCAGGATCTGCTGTCTCTGTAGTTACATCCCTGCAAGCACCCTGGTTGATCCACCTTCCCTCACAAACATGCTGAAAGCTTACTAGCTGTGCTGGGGCACGGGTTAAAAAAATGAGAATCCAACATAACAAGCATGGTCACTACCTTGCCTTGTACACCCACCCACTCTCTTTTGTTCCCTGCTGTTTCCCCAGCCATTCAAAACCTGCCTTAACCAATAAACAAGCCCTTCCTCCTCCCATTTTAATTCACCCACGATCCTTTTCTTTAGTCTCTGGTTTACACTTTTGGCTGAGGCTTGCTATCCTCTGCACAAAATGGCTCTGGATAACCAGCCTAAAATGTCTGCCCCGCTTTCCTTACTTAGCCCGTACCTTTCAACACCCCCTTCTCTGCATGTTACTGAGTCTCTTAGGCTGAGAGAGACAAAAGGAGAAGGGAAACGCTGGGGAAGTAGTAAGCACTCTGTTTATTTGTTCTAAGATTCTTTGCCAGCTCTGCAAAGGATGTACTGTGCATTTAGTTTACCAGGCAACACCACCATGTTCTAAATAGACAGATGATTCTGCACCTTGTTGCAGCTAGTGATTCCTGGTCATTCTGATATCCTAATGTTACCTGTTTGCCATGGATTCAAAATGTACTGAAAAACAGTTTAAACAGTACTGGTATCCTCTGTTTTGCACCTTAATTGTTTACTAGAAATGCTGTCTCCCTCTATTTCAGGGAGAAAGAATATAATTCTGTGTATGCAGATTCACCCGAGAGCCCCCTGACTTGGATGTATTCTGTTCTCAAGCTAGCTTGGTCATTATCACCTTGACCTTGAGGGAGAATCATTTCATTGGTTATTTGGGCAGTTCTTTGTTTTGGTGTACTCTCATAATGGTAACACCCCTTTATGCTATAAGCTCTTAAACTCATATGGACCCAAGCTTATAAAACTCTGTGATTTATTCGTTCGGGGTTCTGTTCTGTCTCTTTGTGAGTGAAGAATCAACGGAGCTTGAGTAAAATAAACTTTATCTTTTCACCTCAAGTGGTCTCTGGTTGTTGCACAACAAAACATAAATTACACCATTAAACAGTCAATAGTAATCACAATCCCATACCTTGTAAACATGGGATTCTGATTACCATTGACTGTTTAACTGATAACATTTTGTTTCACAGCAATCTTCTTTGGCACACATCAGCACTAAAGATTTTCTGGATTGGTATCAACACGGAGGGCCAAAATCTATGGACTATTGTTATTTATGGACAAATATGAGACTGAGGTACTCAGGGGCGATCCTGGCCCCTCCGCCACCTGCTGCTGCTGCCCCCCCTCCCCCCGGAAATTGGCTCTTAAAGTATCAGGAGCAGCATTTTTGGCGCCCCTGGTACCTAGTGGGGCGCTGCTGCCTGAGGCAACAGCCTCAACTCGCCTCATTGGCGAAGCACCCCTGGAGGTACTATGTATCCTTTGAGTACAAAATGTCATTCATTGTTTTGATGTCATCACTTAATCACGTTGGGTGTGGTTGCTTGTTAAACCTTCCCTTGAAAAACCTCCCTGCACACACTTTGAAAGTAGAACTTGATAAAGGGGCTTGGCCCGAAATGTTTGCGTTTGCTGGGATCTCACCTGAATAAGAGTTTTTGCAGAAGCATTGATTGGAGGGTGCCTTTGTTTCTATTTTTGTGTCTATAATACATGTAGAGATCTTATCCTTAGCCTTTTAACCTGTCCGATCAACCAATCGACATGGTACGAAAAATGTCAGAGCACTCCACACACAGCCTTTTGCTTCGTACGACTGTGTCTTTGCGCCTATGGCCAGATTAAGTTTGTTCCTCTCTGTGCCAATTCTTAGATGTTTTACCACAGGGGATATACTGCTTTGGTTTTTTTCCTCAGTTTCTTCCTCCTACTTCAGCTGTGGCTTTGGCACCTACTTCAGCGTGGCTCGGGTCCTGCTTTTGCAGCTACTTTTGCTCTTACTTCGTCTTCGCTCCTACTTTGGCGGTGGCTTTGGCGACACAAGGGGGGCCCGGCTAATCCAGGAAACGGGAGAAGGGTGAGAATGATGGCACATGTGGAAAATTTTTAAACAATGTCCCTTTGCGAGATACACCCTGATTAGCACATCCTCATTGAATTTAGATAGCTAAGCATCTATTTTAGCGCTCAGAACTCATATCAGGATGACACATATATACTTCATATATAAATATCCCAGAATTCCTAGCAGGATGGCACCGTGGCAATTCCATGTATAAATATACCCAGGCCTGGATTTGCTGTGAGAAAACAAAGGCTTGGCCCAGTCGTCATCGCTCCCGCGCAGGCTGCAACCGGAGGGGTTGCGTAAAGATGGTGGCCGCTAGTGCCCTGTGGCCTCGGGCCACCCAAGATGGAAATCCAGGCCTGAATATACCCAGAACATGCAGTTACCTTGGATCAGAGGCGTAGCAATAAAAAAATGTTATAGCACGCTGGGAGCCTCTAGTGGCTAAACAGAGGTACAACCATAACTTTTAGAAAAATAGTCCCAAAGCATGCTTAAAGATAAAAAATATACTTTTATTTCACATAGTAAAAGTCAAAAAATACCCCTTATGGCGCCTGAATATACCCAGAACTCTTATCAGGATTGCACAGTAACAATTACATGTATAAATACCCTCCAGAATTCATAGCTGGATGGCACAGTGGCAATTCAATGTATAAATACCCCCAGACCTCATAGCATGGTAGCTGTCAGGGAGCCGGGAGCCCCCTCTGGGGAGTAGTCCGGATCTAGGAGGAAGCCCCTCACGAGGAATCAGGGTCGTGGTATCCAGGGGTAAGGCAAGAGAATAATCAAAGTCCAGGCACAGGTCAAAAGACAGGCAGAATACAAACAAAGTCCAAGGCCAGGCAGGGGGTCAATGGCAGGCAGAGAATCAGCGAAGTCCAGGTCCAGGCAAGGGGTCACAACAAGGAATCAGGCAGATAAGCAGAGGAAACAGCAAGGGAACCCAGGAATACACAGGGGACAGAATCCTATTTTCGGGCGCAATCTTGGCGCCTCAGGCGTCCTTTTATATTCGAATTTGGCGCCCTTGCGCCAGCGTCAGCGCGCCCGCGACCGTCGCGCCGCGCTGACGTCACGGCGCCGGCGTCGGAACCCACGTGGGTTGCCTGGGCGCCGCCATTTTGGATTCTTCGCCGCCGGGAGCGGACGCGACTCCTCGCGCTCCCGGCGGTCTTGACAGTACCCCCCCCTCACGGGGGGCCTCAGGACCACCGGGACTTGGTTTCTGGGGAAACTTGGAGTGGAAGTCTCTTACCAAACGAGGAGCATGCACATCACGGTGTCCCTCCCAAGAGCATTCTTCGGGGCCAAAGCCCTTCCAATGGATGAGGTACTGAAGGGACCCTCTGGAGATTCTGGAATCAAGGATTCTCTCCACCTCGAATTCTTGTTGACCCTCCACAGAGACGGCAGGAGGAGGAGATTGGACATCAGAGAAACGGTTAGAGATGGTGGGCTTCACCAGGGAGACGTGGAACACGTTGGGGATTCTCATCTCTGGTGGGAGTTGAAGTCTGATGGCTACGGGGTTAATTATCTCCAAGATGGGGAACGGACCCAGGAACTTCGGCCCCAACTTGGGAGATGGCACCTTCAAGCGAATATTCCTGGAAGAGAGCCAGACACTATCACCCACCTTGTAGGGAGGAGAGGGCCTTCTACGGCGATCCGCGAAAGTCTTGTGGACTAGAGCACTCTTCTCCAGATTAGACTTGGTTGCAGCCCAAATAGCAAGCATATGGGCTGCCAGATCATCTGCAGCCGGGACGTCCGACAACACGAAGTCCTGAGGAAAGGCTTGAGGGTGCTGTCCATACACCACCATAAACGGAGACCTTCCTGTGGAGGAATGACATGCATTATTATGAGCAAACTCCGCCCACGGGAGGAGGTCAGACCAATCGTCCTGGCAAAGAGACACGTGGTTCCTCAGGAACTGTTCTAAGGCTTGGTTCACACGTTCAGCTGCCCCATTCGTCTGCGGGTGGTAGGCAGACGAAAATTGAAGTGTTATTCCCAAATCTTTACATAGGGAACGCCAGAACTTGGCGGTAAACTGGGTGCCTCTGTCGGAGACGATCTCCACCGGGAAACCATGCAGGCGGAAGATGTACTTAATAAAGAGTTGGGATAATTCCACCGCAGAGGGTAACTTCTTCAAAGGAATGAAATGGGCCATTTTGCTGAAGCGGTCAATAACAACCCAGATCACAGTATTCCGACCGGAGGGAGGAAGTTCGACAATAAAGTCCATAGAGAGGTGCGTCCATGGACGAGAGGGAACCGGCAAAGGCTGTAACAACCCGCTGGGGCGGGAATGGCTAGGCTTAGAAGTGGCGCAGACATTACAAGCAGCCACAAAGTCCTTTACATCCTTGCGGATATCAGGCCACCAGACTAGGCGCCTCAAGAGTTCAAGGGTCTTGGCCGGACCAGGATGTCCAGCTTGCCTGGAGCAGTGGGTTTGTTGTAGGATGGCCAGGCGAAGTTCTGGAGGGGCGAAGGCCATGCCAATCGGAGTATCTTGAGGAGCCAAGGACTGCCCAGCCAGAATCTGGTCGGCAAATTGGGGATACAGAGAGGCAATGATCTTGACTGGTGGAATGATTGGTTCTTGCCTCTCAGGGTCATGGTCCACCGGAGTGAAGCTACGAGACAAGGCGTCGGCCTTCAGATTCTTGGAACCTGGGCGATAGGTCAAAACAAAGTTAAATCGGGAAAAGAAAAGGGCCCACCTGGCTTGCCTGGGATTTAGCCTCTTGAGGGACTGTATAAACTCCAGATTCTTGTGATCTGTGAAAATCTGGACAGGAATTTCAGAGCCCTCCAGGAGGTGACGCCATTCTTCAAGGGCAAGCTTGACTGCCAAGAGTTCCCGATTCCCGACATCATAGTTCTGCTCTGCGGATGAGAACTTCTTGGAGAAAAACGCACAGGGGTGCAATTTCCCATCAGTGGAGTGTCTCTGAGACAGGATAGCTCCGGCTCCGACTTCAGAAGCATCAACTTCGATGCAGAAGGGTAGTGCAGGATTGGGATGTCGGAGAACAGGAGCGGAAGTGAAGGCCTCTTTCAAGGACTGAAAAGCTTCTATGGCAGATGGAGGCCACAGGCCGGGTTTACCCCCTTTCCGGATGAGGGCCAGAATAGGTGCAATGCGGGAAGAGAACCCCCGGATGAACTGTCGATAATAATTAGCAAATCCGATGAATCTCTGGATTGCCTTGGTACTCAAAGGGAGAGGCCACTCCTGGATGGCCGACACTTTCACGGGGTCCATCTCAAATCCCTCTGGAGAGATAATGTATCCTAGGAAGGGGATCTTGGATACCTCGAAGACACACTTCTCCAACTTGGCGAAGAGAGAGTTCTTCCTCAGACGAGAGAGTACCTCCTTCACCTGGGAGCGATGACTTTCAAGGTCCTTGGAAAAGATCAGGATGTCGTCCAAGTATACGACTACGAACCTTCCTAGGAGATCTCGGAACACATCATTAACAAACTCCTGGAAGACGGCAGGGGCATTGCATAGGCCGAAGAGCATAACGAGATATTCATAGTGCCCATCCCGAGTGTTGAATGCCGTCTTCCATTCGAGAAAATCTTTGCCCCTTTCAGCTGGTCAAAGAGCTCAGCAATCAGGGGCAGGGGGTACCTGTTCTTCACGGTGATCTTATTCAGACCCCGATAGTCTATACAAGGCCGAAGGCCTCCGTCCTTCTTCTCCACAAAGAAGAACCCAGCCCCTGCAGGAGAGGTAGAAGGGCGGATAAACCCCCGCTGGAGATTTTCTTGGATGTACTCCTTCATAGCGGTAGTCTCTGCAGGAGAGAGAGGGTAGGTGCGCCCTCTGGGGGGCATAGCTCCTGGCAGGAGTTCAACCGGACAGTCGTAGGAGCGATGTGGGGGAAGGAACTCTGCAGACTTTTTACAAAACACATCGGAAAATCCCTTGTAAGTGGAGGCAAAGTCTTTAATTCCGCAGAGGAGACATTCACCTTCTCGAGGGGTTTTGGCGGAAGGCAATGTTGCAGGCAAAATAAACTCCAACGAGAGATCTGCCCAGTGGACCAGTCTATGGTGGGGTTATGCAGACGTAACCACGGAAGACCCAATATTACTGGAGTAGAAGGACAGGGGATGATGAAGAATGAAAGTTTTTCTTGATGCAGCGCCCCAACTTGTACAGATAGTTCCGCCGTGAACTTTGTGACGAATTCAAACTCCAGGGGTTTGTCATCTATGGCGGTAATTCGCAGGGGTGAAGACAATGGATGCAGGGGAATCTTCATGCGTTCGGCAAAAAAGGCATCCATGAAATTGCCATCCGCTCCGGAGTCGAGGAAGGCCCTTTCGAAGATAGACTTACTTGCCAGGTGAATCTGCGAAGGAAGGAGAAGTCTGCGTGAATTTTCTTGATACTTCTCCTGAGGACCTCGAGTGATGCCCCCTACATGAGAAACCTGAGACATACCTCGGGGTACAAAACTCTTGGCTTTGGCAGGACAGGCGTTGGCAAAATGGGAATGCCCACCACAGTATAAACAGAGACCTGCCATACGTCTTCGGAGTCTTTCCTGCTCGGAGAGGCGAGTCTTTCCTACTTGCATAGGTTCCTCCAAGGGAGACGTCGACACATGAGTCACAGGAACAGCGGGTGTTTGCAGAATCGGCCTTTGAAAGCGAGGGGCCAACATGGGAGAAAATCGTCTGCTGCGCTCTCTCTCCACCTGGTGCTCTCTGAGACGAGTGTCCACCTTAATGGATAGAGCGATCAGCCCTCCCAGGGTGTCAGGAGTCTCTCTGGAGACGAGATCATCTTTGATGCGGATGGATAGGCCTTGGTAGTATACAGCCTTGTAAGCGTCATCACACCAGGAAGTCTCCGCCATCAGTGTTCGGAAGTCTATAGCATACTCATTGACACTGCGGCTTCCCTGCCGGAGCTGCAAGAGACGGGCAGGGGCGTTCGTAACCCGACCTGGAGCATCAAAGACTATACGAAAAGCTTGGAGAAAGTCTTTAACATCAAAAGTCAGCGGGGAATTCTTCTCCCAAAGAGACGTTGCCCACTCCAGTGGCTTGCCTTCCAATCGAGACATCACATACCCCACCTTGGAACGCTCACTTGGAAACTGTGTGGGTTGGAACTCAAATTGAATTTGGCATTGCGTGGCAAATCCCCTGCAGGCTTGTGGGTCCCCACTGAAACGAGGGGGAGGTGGAATGCGAGGCTCACCTGTCGGGTAGCTTGTGTTCGTAGGGGCTGCCGCCATGGGGGGATCTCCAGTAGGTGGAGCAGTGGAGGGCACAGAAGGCACTTGAGCTAGCAGGACATCGAGTGCTTGCCCAATGCGAACCTGCTGGTTTTCGTAGTCCTCCATGCGGGATGCCAGTCCGCGGAGCGCTCGTCCGACATGAGGTGTGGCTTCCTCAGAAGGATCCATGGCCCGAAAATAATGTCAGGGAGCCGGGAGCCCCCTCTGGGGAGTAGTCCGGATCTAGGAGGAAGCCCCTCACGAGGAATCAGGGTCGTGGTATCCAGGGGTAAGGCAAGAGAATAATCAAAGTCCAGGCACAGGTCAAAAGACAGGCAGAATACAAACAAAGTCCAAGGCCAGGCAGGGGGTCAATGGCAGGCAGAGAATCAGCGAAGTCCAGGTCCAGGCAAGGGGTCACAACAAGGAATCAGGCAGATAAGCAGAGGAAACAGCAAGGGAACCCAGGAATACACAGGGAACAGAATCCTATTTTCGGGCGCCATCTTGGCGCCTCAGGCGTCCTTTTATATTCGAATTTGGCGCCCTTGCGCCAGCGTCAGCGCGCCCGCGACCGTCGCGCCGCGCTGACGTCACGGCGCCGGCGTCGGAACCCACGTGGGTTGCCTGGGCGCCGCCATTTTGGATTCTTCGCCGCCGGGAGCGGACGCGACTCCTCGCGCTCCCGGCGGTCTTGACAGTAGCACAGTGGCAATTCCATATATAAATATACCCAGAACTCATAGCAGGATGGCACAGTGGTAATTCCATGTATAAATGCCAAAAGAGCTCATAGCATGATGGCACAGTGGCAATTCAATGTATATACATATATATATATCCTTGATAAAGGCCCCTATGTGGGCCGAAACGTTGGATACACGAGTGATATGAAAAATAAAACGAATTTGAATACTTGAAAACCTGGTGTGCTGGTCCATTTTGAAGGCTACATATTTCTTTAGACCATAGCACCCACAAATGTAACAGCAGAAAGAGTTCAGGTACTATATATATACAGAACTCATGGGAGGATGGCACATGGCATATTTATGCAGTATGTAGTATGTAGTGGAGTAGGGATTTACTCATTCTCTTCTGGATGGGGTTAGGGAAGTGGTTACCTTCGAGTTCACTTGATGGAGAAGGTAGGCCATGTTAAAGAACCTGACACAGGAAGACTCAGTAGGATGAAAAAGATCTACAAAGTAGAACTAAATAATGTAAGAACTAGTTCCAGTATAGCACCCATCAGGTATAATACATAGGATAGTTACCAGAACAGTCATGGGCTCCTCCAAGGAGAGCAGAAAGTATTTCTTCCACATAAGCCAGCATAGAGAGACCCCAGCATCATTGTGAGAGTCTTGTACTTTCAAAACCTGACATTGGCTGTAAATAATACACTGTCTGTGCCCATTGCTTCAGGGACAATACATAATAAAGTGAATGTATTGTGTACCAAGAATTGGTGAAATTTGAAGTCTCAAATCAAAGTCAAATTACTAACACTCCCATTCAAGACCCTTGACAATGCATCTCCCGATATTTTAGCTCTGAACTCAAAATATACCCCTGCATGCAGCCTATATTCTGCTTCTGACATTCTCTCTCTGCTCCTCTTATTTCTTCATCCTATTCCCAAATACATGACTTCTCTTGGGCTTCTGTCTGTTTCTGGAACTCTCTGCCTCAAGCTATCAGACCATTCCTTCTAAACCTTCAAAAGCTCCTTAAAGACCCACCTGTTTAGGGATGCATATTCATGGCATCTTGACTGATCAGCCATCAACTTATCATTAATTGTTTTCATATGCTTATGTTTCAAATATACTTTTTTTAATTATACTTTAGCTTGTATAGGGCCCTCTGGTCCTTTTTTCACTAACAAATGTCTACTGACAAGTATGTCCCCTAATGTCCTTGCTGCATTTAAATGCTATGAAACTATTGCTCATTCAACATCATGTGCAAGTAACTGCTGAAATTTAGAGCATAGTATGTGTCACCCTGCATGTTAGCCATATTTGCTTCTCAGTAGCTAGCACAAGGATATTACGTGGAAATTGTCTCTTTGGGATAGAGGCCTTTTAACAAAAAGGATCTTAGTATTGCGGGGGGATATCTTTTTGCTTTACACAGAGTTGGACTGGGGGGGGGGGGCAGGCCCAGTGCATCTGCTGCCTCAGACCCTTAAGGATGTTTTGGTGATGTTCTGTGATGCCTACACTGGCTATGGGGTGCCATTTGTCCCAAATATATTCTGTATACAAAACTGTCCCTAATACACAGAATTAATGTCTCTCACTGTATATTAGTATTTCGTGACCATACACAGATAAAAAAAAATATACAAAAGACTTATTTCTATTAAAGAATGAGAACAAAATCTGGTTAGTGTATTATGTAAAAAAAACTTGGACATAATCTATAATACTCTAACTAACTAGTGCATGTCAAGCTAGATTTGAATGACAAAATAGATATTTGTGACAGAAAGCAAGATTTTATAGTACAGGATTCATTCTTTCCACAAAATGAAAGCTCAGTTTCACAAAACAGATGAAATAACCATTCTGTGAATCAATACTGTCACTCACATTCCTGAACCAATAAGAACAAAACTTATTGCCATATAATACACAAAAGCCATGAATATCTTGTAAATTATATCCTTATAAACGGTGAGTTCTGATGTCATCAGTTATAAACTGAGTTCTGATGCCATTTCTGTCACATGACTCACCGAAACTTGTGTATTATAATAAATAAAGTACCCCCAGTTGCAAAATATGAGGATATTAGAAACTCCTCGGTAACTTATAATATCCTTATATTTTACAAGAGGTGGTACTTTATTTACTATATAACAAACAAGATGAGAAGTTGCCAGCTCTGCTCCACATGGCTGCATCATCCCTAAGGCATAGTATCTGGCCTACTATAGAGTGCGCCCTCTAGTGTCCCCTCTGCTGCATAGTAATAAACATGAACAAACATTTCCTAAAAGGGCTGCTGTTAAACACTCCAGGTTCATAATTGGAAGTTCTTACAAATGGCTCAGAAATTTACTAAAGTTAAAAAAGAGTAAAACCCCTCTCTGTCTAGTTGCCAACCAATTATTAACACCACATTGATTACCAATATCTATATTGTTCAGCTCTTCAGTTTCTAATAATTGTGAATAATTTCAATAAATATTTAAAAAAAAACAGTTGTGATTCGTTATTACGTGATGGTGTTTAACACCAGAAGGTGATTACCCTGTTAGGTACTTTGTGCCGTTAAGTAATAATTATAAATTGCTTATAGTATACTAAATTAAGTTAAGGCGGATGGAGTTCAGCAGCACAGTCTTGATGAAATATTCTGAACTCACTCTAAGGTAAATACTATTTTTCTAATTATATAAGGGCTCTTACACATGAGCGTTTTTACCTGCGCTCCCCTGCGTTCCGTTTTTCGGCGTTCAGCCGCAGGGGAGCGCAGGAATAGACGCATTTCATTATTTCAAATGGGGCTGTACTCACACAGGCGCGTGTAGGCCCCGAACGCAGGAAAAATGCAGCATGTTGCGTCTCAACCTGCGTTCGGCACCTACATACCTTAAGGCAGTGGTTTGGGTTTTTCCGTATATGTATATGTTTTTGGTTTAATGATTTAACGTTTTTTCATTTGGGTTTTTTCCATTAGGGGTTTTGGGATTTTTACTTTAAGTATTGATTTAATTATCACTTTAAAGTTGGTAGGTCCCCAAATTTGTATCAACCATAAGTAGCAGGCAGGAATATGAATTGTCGAATATGTATGAATTGTGACACTTTAGTCAACAGACATGACTAGAGATCATGTAACAAGGTTCCAATATGAGTCTGTGTTAAGAAGTAACAATGTATCTGTTAAAAAGTAACAATGTATCTGTTTAAGTGATAGATTTAGACCTTCAGCTTGTTTGATGGAGAGTCTTCTGTAGAATCAAAAAGCATGTTGTTGTTTTTAACTACGAAATTTAAAAATGTATTAAATTTTGCTAGAATGCTAAATTAAAAATTAAAATTAAAGTTTAGAATTTAAAATTCACATAGAAATGTTTTATTAAGACTTGCATGCTTTGTATAAAGTAAGAATGAATTATTTGTAATTTTTTCCAAATTGTAATTTTTTCAAATTGTAATTTTCTCAAATGGTGACTTTTTGTAGTAGTAACATTCCAACTTGTTAAGAGTTAACTGCTTTTAAGTATTGAGTCCGATGGGAGTACCCTAATTAGGGTCAACCCGGACGTCATTTCCTCTAACTAGGTTTAAATTGTTGTAACGGTTATTTTGTTAACAAGAGCCTATGACTACGTATCTGCGTTAGGATGCATACCTTTTAACTAATATGGAATAAAGTTACATTTTTAACCTCCATGGCCATGGTTGCAGGAGTGCGTGCAGATTTATTTTGAAGTATGGTCACAAATACTTGTATACAGTTAGAGACATTAATTCTGTGTATTAGAGATAGTTTTGTATACAGAATGTGTTTGGGACAAACGGCACCCCATACACTGGCTGCTGCCCCTCCTTATCCCTTTTGGCACTCTGACAAGGGCTGTTCTGTTAAGTCTTTGTTTAGCTCTTTGTATTTGTGTGTGTCCACACTATACTCCCAAATACTCCCAAATGCTTAAATACTTCTACACATATTAGTTCTGTGTGTGTGCGGGGGGGGGGTGTATTGAGGGTGTAGGTCTGTTAATCAGCATATAGGTAGACTTTTAATTAACCTGTAGCCCTAAGACCTCCCCACCAGGTACACCAGGCATTATCCGTGTACAAAGATATTTGTTCTGCCATCCCCTCAAAGCAGTCATCACCTCCTAGAGGTACCTTCATTCTACCGATTCAAAGGATTTCCTAAGGGCCATAATTAGGACTATAACCACCCTGAGGGATGGGAGTAGGGTGCCAGCCTCTAGGGCCACCTCATACTGCTGAAGGAACCTAGGAGCTAGAGTATCTAGGTTAAGCTTGTACCAGTGTATTGGGACGCCTTCTAATCTGGGTGTTTTCCCAGTAGGGAAGGAGGAGATTGCATCCTCGGTTTCATTGACTGTCTGTGGCTCTTCCAATAGGTGTTGTTCTTGTTTTGTTAACTTCTCCAGGGGAGTGTTGTCTAGATAGTCCATTAGACTCTGGGTGTTTACATCTTGTGAGGACCTAAACTGCATCTGAAAATATTGGGCAAAGTCATCATTGATGGCCCTGGGGGGTGTCCCAAGAGTCTCCTGTGGTGTGGTTGTGGAGGGGGGGGGGGGGTAAGCTGGAGTCTCCATTGTGGGGAGCAGGTTTCACTTTGGGAATGCAGGCTGAGCATTAAGGGGGCATGGTCTGAAATTCCACTCAGGATATAAGTAATTTCAGTTACCTTTGCTAGGAGAGATCTATAAGTTAGTGCCCTGCCGATTCTTGAAATGGCTTTGCAAGAGGCAGAATCACTAAATACAATAGATAAAGGGCGTATTAACCCATAGCTGTCAAGTATTCTTTTTTTTATTAAGAGATAGCATCTATTAGGACCCTTCCCCAATCTCACATCAACATACCATATTTTACAGGTTCTCCAGTTATTCCCTGTGCATATATGCAGTTTGCATATGCATATTCAGTGATGTCAGCAATTGGTGCTGCAATTATATCACTTTGAGCAGTGAGCCCATTCGATGATATCACTTCCAGGTAGCGGTCAGAGCCGGGCCAACCCGGCTAGGCGCCTTAGGCAACCTGGCCGGCCACGCGCCGGCTGATATCACGCTCGATTGCGCATGTGCAAAACTGCGCCTGTGCGTGCTTGCACGAAACTGCGTTTGTGTGCGCATGCGCAGTAACGCATTTACTCACCGAAATTCCAGCACCGGCCGTGAAAATACGGGACCGGACATATTTTACTAAATAAAATGGATATTAACCCCAGACTTGCAGTATAATTTCTAGATAAATTAGATCATCTGCATGATAACCCCAGACATGCCTTTATAATCCCTGTAGAAATGGTCAATTAACACTCCACTAACCCCAGAGAAGCCAGTAAGATTAATGCAACAACGAAAGCATTACCCGCACTTGCACAAGCAGAGTACTGACACCAAAGTTCTTGTTTCCTAATTCCCAGGCTGCTTGGCTCTCTCTCTACTTCCTGCAGCTGAATTAATAATTCAAGTTGGCAATTCATTCTACAGCTGACTGGGCATTATGTGACATTCACATTACGATACTGGACAATGGGATGTGTGCTCAAAATCTGGACTGTCCCATACAAAGTGGTACAGTCCAGAGAACATCCAGTCGACAGCAGCCAGAGACAAAGTTCTTATTCAGCACGAGTCAAACCAGTGCACCTCTCCCATCAGCCGTGATAATGACATACGCACGTGACGCGCAGCCGCATACATTGCATGTGCACAGCGCAAGAAATGTTCCGGACAGCAGGAAAAGGGTTAGGAGCGCAAAGGAAAATTAAAGTACACGCGTCAAATTGAAATCAGAAGTGGGGCGGCACCCTAGGCAAGCCCTTCAATCACTACCCATTCACATTACCATTGTGAATTATCACAACACATTAATGAATGTAACATTTATGATTCAATCAGATGAATGAGGAGAGCAATCCAAACAGCAGAATACCTGCTACAATGTATTTGTAGTTGCAAATAAATCACATTGTAGCAGGTATTCTGCTGTTTGGATTGCTCTCCTCATTCATCTGATTGAATCATTTATGTTGAGGAAAGAAGCACCTATCTATTTTAAAGTTTGGCAGTGCGCTGAAGTAATTCAAGAATGTAACATTTAATTTGTGTAAATATTAATATTGGCAATACAAATGTATTGCCCCCATATACCTGTGCCAGCAGTCATCAATCAGCCAAATAAACTTACCTCCGATTGCCCCCATGTACCTGTGCCAGCTGCCATCCTCCAGCGAAATAAAATGTTCACCCCCCTTCTTGATTGCCCTATGTACCTGTGCCAGCAGTCATCATCCAGCCACATAAACTCACACCCGATTGCCCCCATGTACCTGTGCCAGCTGCCATCCTCCAGCCACATAAACTTACCCCCGGTTGTCCCCATGTACCTGTGCCAGCAGTCATCATCCAGCCAAATAAAATCACCCCCCAATTGTCCCCATGTACCTGTGCCAGCTGCCATCCTCCAGACAAATAAACCCACCCCCAATTGCCCCCATATACCTGTGCCAGCTTCCATCCTCCAGCCAAATAAACTCACCCCTCATTGCCCCCATGTACCTGTGCCAGCAGTCGACAGCAGCCAGAGACAAAGTTCTTATTAAGCACGAGTCAAACCTGTGCACCTCTCCCATCAGCCGTGATAATGACATACGCACGTGACGCGCAGCCGCATACATTGCATTTGCACAGCGCAAGGAATGTTCCGGACAGCAGGAAAAGGGTTGGGAGCGCAAAGGAAAATTAAAGTACATGCATCAAATGGAAATCAGAAGTGGGGCAGCCAAAAAGGTTACGCAGCTCTTGCTTAAAGTTAAAAACCGTGATAAAGGCCAAGTAAAAAACTGAAAAAGAAATAAAAAAGATTCACCTATTTGCACCCTAGGCGGATGCCTACCCTGCCTGCCCCTAGTTCCGGCCCTGCATGCAACCCACCACTGTGGCAGACTATTGTAGTGCTGAAAAAATGGCAGTAAGCTTAGAATGATTATTAGTGAAAGAATTGCCAATTATTAGAAATCAGAAATCCAATATCTGGTTGGTTTATGGGACCAGCTGAATTCTGACCAATATTGTTACTTTATACTGCAGTTTCTCAAATCCTTTATCTAGTTCTGATTTGTTTTGGGGTCATGTGTTAATGCTATTCTGGAAGCTGCCCACAGAGATATCTGTTAATGAATAAAGGCAACATGATCTGTATGTACATTACATGATGAGAAGGTACAGGTTCAGAAGTTTTAAAAAGAGGGTCCATTCTCAGATATATTTCATTCTGCCTATTCAATGCTTGCATTTCATTGCCATTAGTTGAATAACGTATTCAGAATATCACAGTACATTTTGTGTATTTGTTAAGTATGTTTATCAATCTACAGACACATGTGTTGAATGTGTGGGTAGTTGGGCACTTCTGGATCACTCTCTTAATAGTCACAATTCTGCACTCTACACCAACATGGACAATGGCTTTTTGGTTACAGCACCAACATGGGTTCCAGTAGCAGCCATTAAAGGGCACCTGCTTAATTGACTTCCAGGGGAATAAACTACCCTAAGTCTATGCACCTGAGTCCCTAGGCTAGTGGATAATTCATCCACTCACACCAATGTAGTATCCAGGGTCGGACTGGGCCAGTGGGATGGGCAGCCTTCTCCTGCATGAGAATTACATAGAGCAAATGGTAATTGGACTAATGCACATGTATTCAGACCATGAAGTGGGCTTTCTGTGAGAAGAGGTAGCATCTCTAGTGCAGAGAGCTACTTAAAAGATTTAGAAATTGGCATTTTGGTTCTTAACGTTACCAAGAGCAGATTTTTGCTGCGCCAGGTAACTCATCAATAAAAATTGCTGTTGAATTATGGTCTCACTAGACCCTCTACTTTCCTGGGCCCCCTTTGCCCCTGAAAGGTCTGCTTTCTCTGTAGTTTTTCCTAAGGTTGGACTGGTGTGTCTGGGACCTACCAGGAGCACAACGTTCAAGTCACTGTCTCTATGAAAACTAAAGGGCCTTCATGCCCCCCAAAACAGAGCATACTTTTGATCTGGTTCATCTGGAGGGAAAGGAGAGGGGAAAGTCCAGGGGGCAGGTCTGGGCCAGTGGGGTCCATGAAGACCAGGGCCTACCGGGTTTATTCCTTGTGTCCCGCCAACCCAGTCTGACACTGGTTATGCTCCTGTTTATGCTGTATCTGTCTGGTTGTTTCTCTACCATGCTGAGTCTGACTCCTGAAACAACTTTGCAGAAGCCAACTGAATAACCTACCTGAGATATGGTTATATTATTTAAGGTGCATTTTTTTCAAGTGAAAATATAGAATAGCCTCAAGTGCTACTGAAAGCATCCTCTGTGTGTTCTTTGCAATCCCCTGCTCTGTATATTTCCTGACTACTGCTTCTATCACAACGTTGTCTCAGTAGTCAGCTCTCCTCCAGCCAAGACTGTAATTCCCACAATTCCTTGCATGTTCCATGTGGCACAGACCTGCAAGATCCCAGACATTTTTAAGCAAAATAATGAGGAAAGTTACTTTTAATGAAATTTTTTGTCGATAATGCGAATGCAGTTTTTTTCAGAGCCTTCTGTTCTAGAGCCCACCATATTTGTTTGTTTCTTTCTTTTTCTTTTCTGCTGCTGTGTTTTATGGGTTATACAGTATGGTGCAATGCCTCTTCCTTTTAAGCCCTGACTATGATTTTCACTCGCATTATTTCTACTCTATACAAAATACACGAACTCCATACTACACCCTCGTCTACTGGAAACGTTTCCCACTAACAATTAGTCCCTTCTAACTGACGGCCCTCAGCTAAATGCGGACCCGCCCCTTGTGTGGCCCTTCTTTGTGAAAGTCTGACTGTTGTGACTGTTTACCTTCTGTAAGATTTAAAAGGTATCAGTACTGAAATTAACTGGCCCCAGCATTGTTTACAACTCAAATTCAGACAGTAAAATCCTGTATTGTTCACACCTGTAATCCACCCTGCATTGTTCACACCTGTGACACCTCTATTGTTCACACACCTAAAGCCCTGTACTATACACACCTCAAAGCCAGACTGAATGTGCCCACATCTTATACAAAGGGGCACCAGCATTGTGTCATTATATGTCTGCCCATTTTATGCTCCCTGTGTGCCATACACTGACTGTTCAGTAACATGTTCATGATCTCTTTTATGTGTGTGTAAGCAGGAATAGTCCTTATGGTACTCAAAGCTGTACAAAGAGATACCACAAAACTACAGCGGCAAAGGTATCCCTCTATACAAAGCACAATATACAATATACACATCACCCAATATGTTAGATTGTGCGTTTCCTCAGTCGAGTTAATGACATGACCTAGTCTTTGGCAGGCAGGTAATTCTGCAAATTTTTTCACAAACTTTAGCAGAGATTATGGAACTTGAGCCAGTCAGGTTTTGGAGGAGAGGAAGCGACACCCTGCATGGAAGAAGTAAATCTCTACTAAATCTCTAGTGGGTGAGAGTGTGGGCAATAAAGATACATTATCCTTTATAATATATGAGTGACACTCAGAGAACACTGCAGCCTTGTACCTTTATATGGTCACAGAACTCCACAGTGACTTCTAATATCCTTATAATTTGCAGTAGGGCGTACATTATTCCTTACAATACATGATTGATACTCAGAGTTCACTGTATAACTCATTTTATACATCATCTTAAATAAGGGGGTACATTAGCCTTTTTTGCCCCTGTTTTGATAACTGATACCATTCAGGGTACATTTGCAGCTACTAATACACTGCTCTACTCCACCTTGTTTACCTAATTACTTGTTAAACCATTCTTTCCATATTACTCAGCACTGCCTAATAATATGGACACCTTCAAGTCTTCACCAAAGTGGAACCACTGCTATGAAATTCTACTGGTCCTTCTATATCTATTGCTTGAATCTGAAAATTAAACCAAAACGAATATTCTAATAACGAATAAACTAATACTAATAAATATTTGTCTCCCTTCCTTCTGGTGGCTTCCTTTGGTTTAACTTGATTTCACTGGGCCACCAGCAAAAAAAAGTAGATTCTGTACCATGTTTGTAATTGATTTAATTATTTTAGCAGACATAACCAGTAACCAAATGGGATAGACATTCGGGATCTGATCAAATAAATGACTTGAATTCTAAGGGGAGCTAACACTCCCTGCCCCTTCTTCAACTTAACTGTGCCCCCTTAGCACCCCCCTGTAGCATTATATAATGGAGTGGGCCTTTGTAGGGGAGGAATCATGGTTTATGTGTCCAAATAAATAATATGGGCTAACATGAAATAACGAATCAGGTCCAATGTTGTTTTGCCCCACACAAAGTACTGGTTGACCTCTTCCTTGATTAAAGGGGGCCCTGAGTAGTTTCTTTGCATTTGGTTATAGCATAGTATGTAAGGAGAACAAAACCACAAAAAAAATAGTTTTTCATGTTTATTTAAAAGATTAATGAAATATATTATTCCAATATCAACAAAGATTTGTGGGTTAACTTTGTGCAGGGTCAGGAATCTTAGGAACTCTGGAACTCCAGTTCAGCACACTTAGAAACTCCACTAGTAGATTCAATCAGGAGACTCAGGAACTAAGGATTAGGATAAGAGGACTCAGAATAAGCAGACATAGGATCTCATGATAAGCAGTGACAGGAACTTGCATCAGAAAGAAAGGACTGAAGATCAGATGGCACAGGGACGAGGGACAGCAGTAAGGAACGCCATATCCAGTAATTGCAGAATTGAAAACAAAAACAGTTAGATCACAGCCTAGAAGCTAAAGGAACCATATTACCAAAAAAGTAAAGTGTTTTAATCTCAAGAAAATATAATGTAATATTGCCCTGCATTTATTCAACTGGTGTGTTTGCTTTAGAAACACAACTATAATTTATATAAACAAGCTGCTGTGTAGCCATGGGGGTAGCCATTCAAAGCTGAAAAAAGAAAACAGGCACAGGATAGAGAGCAGATAACAGATAAGTTCTGTAGTATACAATAGAATTCTTCAGAATTTATCTGTTATCTACTGTGTATCCTGCGCTTGAATGGCTACCCCCTTGGCCACACAGCAGTTTGTTTATGTAAACTATAGTTGTGTTTTTAAAGCAAACACACCCTTTTACCAGTGCAGGGTAACAATACATTGTATTGTTATTCCTTTAAAAGTATTTAAATTTTTTGGTGTTACTGTTCCTTTAAAGTTTGATGATTAAACATATTATGGACCTCAGCTATGAAGACCACATACAGATAGGGAGTAGCAGCAATTTTTTTAAAAGACAACAGCCTACATATTTGTAAGTTAAAGGAGAACTAAACCCTAAAGTTAAAAAACCCCTACCCTACATAGACCCCCTCCCTCCTCCACCGCAGCCTAAGTGTTACCCAGGGCAAATGCCCCTGTCTTTACTTACCCCTCTGTGCAGATTCTGTCCAGTGGAGTTCATGGCGCCATCTTCAGCCACTTAGGTTATCTTCTAATGAGACCGGCGCAATGGCAAGACTTAGGGGTATTTGGTTGGCCAATTTGCATATTGCTGAGTCAGGGACATCTCTTTCCCAGATGTCCAACTGGAAAGTTGCTGCCCCGCAGGGATATTGGTTCCCAGCAGTCCAAATGGCACTTTGCTGCCCCGGGGAATAGGTGATCCTGGCAGTTCAACAGGCATATTGCTGCCTCTGGGAAATGCTTCCCTGTGGTCCAACTGGATCGTTGCTGCCTTTGGGAGAAGGTTTTCACAGCAGTCCAACTGGCACGTTGCTGCCTCGGGAGAATGCTTCCCGGCAGTCCAACTGGCACATTGCTGCCTCAGGGAAGTACTTACAGGTAGTCCAACTAGCATGTTGCTGCCTCTGGGAAATGCTTCCCTGCAGTCCAACTTGCACATTGCTGCCTCGGGGAAATACTTCCGGGTTGTCCAACTGGCAAGTTGCTGCCTTGGGGAAATACTTCCCGGCAGTCCAACTGGCATGTTGCTGCCTTGGGGAAAAGCTTCCCGGCAGTCCAACTGTCATTTTGCTGCCTAAGGGAAATGTTTCCCGGCAGTCCAACTGTCATTTTGCTGCCTCAGGGAAATGCTTCCCGGCAGTCCAACTGGCATGCTGCTGCCTTCGGGGGAATTGCGTCCCTGCAGTCTAACTAACATGTTGCTGCCTCGGGCAAATGCTTCCCGGCAGTCCAACTGGCACGTTGCTGCCTTGGGGAAATGCTTACCAGCAGACTAACTGGCATGTTGCTGCCTCTGGGAATTGCGTCCCGGAAGTCCAACTGGCATGTTGCTGCCTCTGGGAATTGCGTCCCGGCAGTCCAACTGGCACATTGCTGCCTCAGGGAAATGTTTCCCGGTAGTCCAATTGGCATGTTTCTGCCTCGGGGAAAAGCTCCCCGGCAGTCCAACTGGCATGTTGCTGCCTAAGGGAAATGCTTCCCGGCTGACAAACTGGCATGTTACTGCCTTGAGGAAATGCTTCCTTTCAGTCCAACTGGCATGTTGACGCCTCGGGGAATTCCTTCCCGGCAGTCCACCTGGCACATTGCTGCCTCGGTGAAATACTTCCTGGCAGACCAACTGGCATGTTGCTGCCTTCAAGTGCCTTGGGGAAATGCTTCCCGGCAGTCCAACTGGCATGTTGCTGCCTTGGGGAAATGCTTCCCGGCAGTCCAACTGGCACATTGATGCCTCGGGGAAATACTTCCTGGCAGTCCAACTGGCACGTTGCTGCCTCAGGGAAATGTTTGCCGGCAGTCCAACTGGCATGTTGCTGCCTTGGGGAATTGCATCCTGGCAGTCCAACTGGCATGTTGCTGCCTAGGGGAAATGCATCCCGGCAGTCCCACTGATATATTGCTGCCTTGGGGAAATACTTCCTGGCAGTCCAACTGGCATGTTGCTGCCTCTGGGAATTGTGTTCCGGCAGTCCAACTGGCATGTTGCTGCCTCGGGGAAATGCTTCCTGGCAGTCCTGCTGGCATGTTGCTGCCTCTGGGAAATGCTTCCTGTCAGTCCAACTGGCATGTTGCTGCCTTGGGGAAATGCTTCCCGGCAGTCCAACTGGCACATTGATGCCTCGGGGAAATACTTCCTGGCAGTCCAACTGGCACGTTGCTGCCTCAGGGAAATGTTTGCCGGCAGTCCAACTGGCATGTTGCTGCCTTGGGGAAATACTTCCTGGCAGTCCAACTGGCATCTTGCTGCCTTGGGGAAATGCTTCCCGGCAGACCAACTGGCATGTTGCTGCCTTGGGGGAAGGCTTCCCGGCAGTCCAACTGGCACATTGCTGCCTCGGGGAAATACTTCCTGGCAGTCCAACTGGCATGTTGCTGCCTCAGGGAAATTTAATTTGTCAATGGGGTGAAGACTGCGCTCTGTCCAAAACGGTGGGGAAGAAAGCTGCACCAAAGTTCAATCTATGGATCCACTTGTCCACATAAAATTCAGAGGAAAAATAGGGAATGAAAGGTGCGCTGGGGATACCTGTAGAGAAAGGGAGACACAGCCTATCTAGTGTAGTATCCTTTGTACACTTTAGCGGGTATTAAATAATCAGATCTACTCACATTCGTGGAATGATCATATCGCAAAAGAGATCTGATCGCATAAGTCTTCAGTGTGAGGTTAGTTTGCGGCTAACCCCTGAGCCCCTGAGGAAGTATAATTGTATACGAAACGCGTTGGGCATTGTACTGTTAAAAATACTTGACTATAATAAATTCTTTAAAGGCAAAAGACATTGCCATAAATTTATTTCGAAACAAACCCCCCTTGAGCTAAAGTATCCAGTAGAGAAGTGGAAAGCAGCACCGACAGTATCCCCAGGCGAGACTGAAGACCGCGTGGAGGAGAACGCCGACTTGTGAAACTGCGGGAAACATCAAAGCAGCGTCTACTGGAGGAGAACACATCATCGCCAGAACTTAGACATCGGGCCGTGATCGGATGTAAACCCCAGCAAGTGCCGCCCATCCAACCCTGCAGAGGTCGATCTGAACACGATCCAGATAGCGTTCTATTAAGCCATTTGTACATACACTCGAGGTAAGCGCATTATCGGCTTAAAACTACCTCTCTGCTAGCTGTACTACACTATCCGGCATCCTTACTCAACAGGCGAAGGAACCGACCAGACAAGCCAGCCGCAAACTAACCTCACACTGAAGACTTATGCGATCAGATCTCTTTTGCGATATGATCATTCCACGAATGTGAGTAGATCTGATTATTTAATACCCGCTAAAGTGTACAAAGGATACTACACTAGATAGGCTGTGTCTCCCTTTCTCTACAGGTATCCCCAGCGCACCTTTCATTCCCTATTTTGCCTCAGGGAAATGTTTCCCGGCAGTCCATCTGTCATGTTGCTGCCTTGGGGAAATGCTTCCCGGCAGTCCAACTGGCATGTTGCTGCCTTCGGGGAATTGCGTCCTGGCAGTCTAACTAACATGTTGCTGCCTCAGGGAAATGCTTCCCAGCAGTCCAACTGGCACGTTGCTGCCTCGGGGAAATACTTCCCGGCAGTACAACTGGCATGTTGCTGTCTCTGGGAAATGTTTACAGGTCTGCCAGTTGCTGGCAGTCCAACTGGCATGTTGCTGCCTCTGGGAATTGCATCCTGGCAGTCCAACTGGCATGTTGCTGCCTAGGGGAAATGCATCCCGGCAGTCCCACTGATATATTGCTGCCTTGGGGAAATACTTCCTGGCAGTCCAACTGGCATGTTGCTGCCTCTGGGAATTGTGTTCCGGCAGTCCAACTGGCATGTTGCTGCCTCGGGGAAATGCTTCCTGGCAGTCCTGCTGGCATGTTGCTGCCTCTGGGAAATACTTCCTGGCAGTCCAACTAGTATGTTACTGCCTCGGGGAAATGCTTCCCAGCAGTCCAACTGGCATGTTGCTGCCTCTGGGAAATGCGACCCGCAGACCAACTGGCATTTTGCTGCCTTGGAGAAATGCTTCCCGGCAGTCCAACTGTCATGTTGCTGCCTCGGGGAAATGCTTCCTGTCAGTCCAGCTGGCATGTTGCTGCCTCGGGGAAATACTTCCCGGCCGTCCAACTGGCATGTTGCTGCCTCTGGGAAATGCTTCCCTGCAGACCAACTGTCATGTTGCTGCCATGGGGAAATGCTTCCTGGCAGTCCAGCTGGCATGTTGCTGCCTCGGGGAAATGCTTCCCGGCAGTCCAACTGGCATGTTGCTTCCTCTGGGAAATGTTTCCCAGCAGACCAACTGTCATGTTGCTGCCATGGGGAAATGCTTCCCGGCAGTCCAACTGTCATGTTGCTGCCTCGGGTAATTGAGTCCCGGCAGTCCAAGTTGCATGTTGCTGCCTCTGGGAATTGCGTTCCGGCACTTCAACTGGTATGTTGCTGCCTCGGGGGAAATGCTTCCTGGCAGTCCAGCTGGCATATTGCTGCCGCGGGGAAATACTTCCCAGCAGTCCAACTGGCATGTTGCTGCCTCGCGAAATGCTTCCCGGCAGTCCAACTGGCATGTTGCTGCCTCGGGTAAATGCATCCCGGCAGTCCAACTGGCATGTTGCTGGCTCTGGAAAATGCTTCCCGGCAGTCCAACTGCCATGTTGCTGCCTCGGGGAAATGTTTCCCCGCAGTCCAACTCGCATGTTGCTGCCTCTGGGAATTGCGTCCCAGCAGTCCAACTGGAATGTTGCTGCCTCTAGAAAATACTTCCCGGCAGTCCAACTGGCACATTGCTGCCTCTGGGAAATGCTTACCAGCAGACCAACTGGCACTTTGCTGCCTCGGAGGAAATGCTTACCGGCAGTCCAACTGGCACGTTGCTGTCTCGGGAAAATGCTCCTGGCAGACCAATTGCCACTTTGCTGCCTTGGGTAAATGTTTCCCTTCAGTCTAACTGGATCATTGCTGCCTGGGGAACATTGCATCCCGGCAGTCCAACTGGCATGTTGCTGCCTCAGAGAAAATCTTACCGGCAGTCCAACTGGCATTTTTCTGCCTCTGTGAAATACTTCCCTTCAGTCTAACTGGATCATTGCTGCCTCTTGGAAATGCAACCCGGCAGTCCAACTGGCACGTTGCTGCCTCCTAGATCATTGCTGCCTCTGGGACATTGCATCCTGGCAGTCCATTTGTCATGTTGCTGCCTCAGGGAAATGCTTCCTGGCAGTCCAGCTGGCATGTTGCTGCCTCAGGGAAATACTGGCACGAATAAATATTTGATTAACTTATGGGAATGCTGTTGGATTTTATTTTATACTGAGGTAAGTAAAAGTAGTCACTTGGGGTTGCCTAACTTTTGGCACCCCAGGTGTAAAATGGTATTCATTCTCCTTTAAACTATAACTATTTCTCATTTCACCAGGAATTGTACCTACAGTAGATGGGTACTAGTGGACACAGTTTGCACCACAGTGTGCTATCCTTTTTATGACTAGAACAGGATATCTTATCCTCCTGTACCACCAAACCCCTAGCATACCTCTGCTAAATTTATGATATTCTTATCATTTCAATTCACCCAACCATCAACATTTAATGATCCTATTCTGCAACCCACATTCACTTTCTGGACACAATGATTTATATCAAAGACAATACCGAACATACCACCATATATATCGGAAACCTATAGACAAACCATCCTAATTGATGTATGACAGCTTCCACCTGGACCACAATAAACACACCATCATCTATAGCCAGGCCCGACACTACAACCAAATCTTTTCTGACAGCTCAGAACCCTCAGAAATGATTTTATCAGCAGAGGCTACCACCCAAGGATTATAGATCACAACATAAAACAGGGCCACCAAGATCACCAGAAACCAACTGGTTTTCTACCAAATATTCTTCTGTGACTTATCCAAGTGCATTTCAAAGAACTGGGCTTTTAACAGTATGGATGACACTTTACTTCTTCATTAGGCTCCCAAACCCATGATAGGTTATTGGTGTGATGAGAACTTGAGGTACTTTTTAGTGATAACTGACTGTGTTAGGCGTAATGAGAAAGCTCAGAATGAAGGCGCACCACACGTACTAAATTCGGACGTTATCACTGCCCTGACTATGTCACATGTAGATGCTTGTTAGCTGGCCCTGACATTCCCCATCCACACACAGAAAAACTCTTTAAAATTTTCCTTAGACTATCATGTACTTCTTTCTATGTGATATATATCATTGTGTTCTCTTGTGGTCTTTATTATGTGGGCAAGACAATCACCATGCTAAAAGACAGTATTCAGAACCACTGATCAGCGATCAGTAAGGCTCTCTGGGAAGGAAAAGCAGAGCAACCTGTGGCTGGACACTTTATATATATCGCCCATTCACTGCCTACTTTTATATGTATGGTAATTGACTTTCAACAATCCCTAGTTCTGCACGCATAAATGGTAAGTGTATTTTCTTTACATTTACACTAAGTGCTGGCAAGAAAATGCTCTGACTGCCAAGCACGTAGTACCAACATGCTGCACTCTAAGGATCTTCCTTGCTGCACTGGCAGCGTTTGCCACCGTGCAGCGAGTCAGATAGCCTCCTAACCCCTTAGGCAATGAGCAAAGGGGCTGCAGCCTTGAAATCGCCGAAACGTCGCAGGACGGCGAAGAACGCTGCAGGACACAAATGTCAATGCCTCCAGCACCACCTACGTATTTCCTGCTTTGCTGCCCTGGGACCCTGAACGCTGCCAAGGACCCTACTGCATGCAGTAGCAATATACCCTTCCTTTACACATTTACATACATTTACATACACAAACTGTACATGCATTTAAACACACACTATACATTTTACTAAAGTTAGTTTTTTTCTTTTGCACACACTTGCACTCTTTTGCACATATTTACAAACTCACACTTTTTTTAGAGCTGTACACACACATGCATACACAAACAGACATTTATACTTTTTTTTTTAGTTCTTCATTTTATAATTTTGCCTCTTGTTTTGACTTTTGGATCCAGCATTCTGACCACTAAATACGCTATTGGATCAGTTGTTTTGTTATTTCATCGATTTGCATAATTGTATTTGATTTTTGTGATTTTATTGTGGTTTTATGCTTGCATTTTTGTTTCTTATGTTGTTTTTAGCATCATTTTGCATTTTGGTCATTTGAAATAGAAACACATTTTAAGCTATTTTGTATTCATTAGAATGTGTACTTAGCAGAAATATATGGTTTAGGAGGGTCTTTGTACTGTTGCGGCACATAATACGCAGCAGCGCAACTACTCACCGGCGGGCCCTGGTACAGGATGGGCATCCGGGGCAACCTGTCGGTCCCTCCCCCTATGAATCACGTGATGTAGTGCTGCTGGTGTGGAACTGGAAAGGGGAACTGGGATATGTATAGAGCAAGACAGAGAAAGGGTGGCTAAGGTTTCTGCAAGAGAGAGAGAGGAACTGGAAGGCAAGGAAAGAAAGACACTGAAGAGAGTGGAGCAGAGAGTAAGAAAGTGGAGCATACAAGACGGCAAATAACATGAATAGTTAGAGACAGGCAGGCCCAGATTTGTGGAGAGGCCACAAATGCCTGAGCCTAGGGCGGCAATATATTAGGGGTGGCATGCTGCGTGCATGCACATGTCAGTGTTTTTGATTGGTGGTTGTAATTACTTCTCAAGGGTGATCTCTGATTGGCTATTGTAAGTATTTTTATGATTGGCCACAATTCCTATAAAAGATGTGTACAGGGAAGTGTCCTTTAGCCTATGAGTAAGTGCCCCAACAGGCACCAAACACATTAGGCCAGAACCGTTTTTGTCCTAATAAATGGCTTTACATTTTTTATACACTTTTTGTCTTTCATTCTCTTGGAAAAACCCATCAAATACCTTAATTTTTCAATTATTAAATACAACCATGGACTGGGTGAATAGTGGAATTCTCTTGGACTATTGCTGTAAAAATAAATTGTCTAAAATACAAGGAGAGGTGCCTTGGACTTTATTTTGAAAGTTATCATGGGCTCAATATACACCGTTCATTCATATTTTTCTGACATGAAATTCAGTCCACTCCATGCAGTGACTCAATTTTTGCAAATGTAGCGCTTTTTTTACATTGCTTCTCTTGCTACTTATGAAAGTCAAATCTAGGGTGAGATTTGGATTAAATGCTTGTTTGCTTTACTTGTTATATTACATAAGCAAATCATCTACAGAGAAAGATGGTTAGTAAATTATACAAGCTGGAGTGGATCAGCGGGGAAGAATTAACTGATTGGGTAATCTGTCATGCAGGGCCGGAACTAGGGGTAGGCAGAGTAGGCGCCTGCCTAGGGCGCATTCATAAGGGGGCGCATTTTTAGTGAGAATTTTCTCCGTTTTTTTTTAAACTTTTTTTTTCTTTATAAAAGTTGCTTTGTGCAATTTGACCCACGTGTGTGACTTTTGTATGGTGCTGCGTTGCACACGATTGGTTCCGGAAGGTTAGTGCAAGTGCTCCGGCTCCTGCAGAGATCCCCAACCTCCCTCTAACGTGCTGGCTTCCAGCGGCGTACTTCTTTTCAACGAGCGGTGGTATATGCGCTGTTGGAAGTGGCGCATCCAGTCGATGTCACCACCAACAGTAAGGAGGAGAGCTGGGCTGGCGCGTTGGTGTGGCGCCAGCGCGCAATGAAGAGAACTGGCGCTGGAGAAAATCAGACGACTGGGCAGGTACATGGGGGCAATGTTTATTGCTGGCACAACAGGTACAGATTTTGGGGCATATTTAAGGCTGACTACTGGCACAATTACAGATTTGGGGGCATATTTATGTCTGACTGCTGGCACAGGTACAGATTTGGGGGGATATTTAAGGCTGACTGCTGGCACAGGTACAGATTTGGGGGCATATTTAAGGCTGACTACTGGCACAATTACAGATTTGGGGGCATATTTATGGCTGACTGCTGGTACAGGTACAAATTTGGGGGCATATTTAAGGCTTACTGCTGGCACAGGTACAGATTTGGGGGCATATTTATGGCTGACTGCTGGCACAGGTACAAATTTGGGGGCATATTTAAGGCTTACTGCTGGCACAGGTACAGATTTGGGGGCATATTTATGGCTGACTGCTGGCACAGGTACAAATTTGGGGGCATATTTAAGGCTTACTGCTGGCACAGGTACAGATTTGGGGGCATATTTTTGGCTGACTGCTGGCACAATTACAGATTTGGGGGCATATTTATGGCTGACTGCTGGCACAGGTACAGATTTGGGGGCAATATTTATATAAATGAAAAGTTTCATCAATGTGTTGTAAGGTTTGTTTATTAAAAAACTGTAATGGTAAGGTGGGAAATGGTAATACAGGATGAGGGGGGCGCTAATTGAAGTCCTTGCCTAGGGTGCCAAACTACCTTGGTCCGGCCCTGCTGTCATGGATATATTACTGAGGCTGAACTTATAGCACAGATGGCAAAATCACAAATCCTGTTGCCCACAGCAATCAGTCAGATCTTTGCTTTGATTTTCTGACTAATAGGTGACTGTTAAACCTACTTGCTGACTGGCTGCCTGCTATGGGATTTTGGTGATTTTTATTACCTATGTCAGTTAACCAACCTCAAAGTCCCAAATATAGTAGAGCAGTAAATGTCAAATGACATCCTAATATCCCTTTATATGGGTTTCCAGCTGTAACTAGGAGGGCAAATGGGCATTCTCCATAGACCCCCCACAACTTTAAGTTGAGCCAACTGTCAAACAGAGTGAGATTTGGATTGAACACTTGTTTAATGTATTTGTTATTTTACATATGCAAATCAACTACAGAAAAAGATGGTTCATTAGTAGGGATGTAGCGAACGTCGGAAAAAAAGTTCGCGAACATATTCGCGAACTTGCGCAAAAACGCGAGCGGTTCGCGAACGGTTCGCGAACCCCATAGACTTCAATGGGAAGGCGAACTTTAACATCTAGAAAAGACATTTCTGGCCAGAAAAATGATTTTAAAGTTGTTTAAAGGGTGCAACGACCTGGACAGTGGCATGCCAGAGGGGGATCAAGGGAAAAATGTATCTGAAAAATCTGCCTGTGTGTGCTTGGAAGAGATAGTGTAGGGGGAGAGCTGTTAGTGATTTCAGGGACAGATGATAGTAAGTTTGCTGGCTAGTAATCTGCTTGATACTGCTCTGTATTGGAGGGACAGAAGTCTGCAGGGATTTGAGGGACATTTTAGCTTAGGTAGCTTTGCTGGCTAGTAATCTACTGTTCTCTTTAAACAACTGCCATACGTTGACCTTGTAGGCATTGTTTGCCCAGTTTTTTTGGACGCAGCCACTGAAGCACAGTTGCCAGAAAAAATATGCCATATAAATGCTGAAAATAGTCATTTTTCGCCATACGTTGACCTTGTAGACATTGTTTGCCCAGTTTTTTTGGACGCAGCCACTGAAGCACAGTTGCCAGAAAAAATATGCCATATAAATGCTGAAAATAGTAATTTTTCGCCATACGTTGACCTTGTAGACATTGTTTGCCCAGTTTTTTTGGTTGCAGCCACTGAAGCACAAACTGGGCAAACAATGCCTACAAGGTCAACGTATACACTACTACAGCGGTGGATACGGATTACGTAAAATATATGAATGCTGCTTGAAAAAAGTGACTCCGGTGTTTTTTCTGGAGACGGTAATATTATGGATATTTAGACAGAATGGGAACAAGGTCACACAGCTCGATGGCGGGTTGAAGAAAACAGTGTGCAAATAATGCCTACAAGGCCAACGTATACACTACTACAGCGGTGGATACGGATTACGTAAAATATATGAATGCTGCTTGAAAAAAGTGACTCCGGTGTTTTTTCTGGAGACGGTAATATTATGGATATTTAGACAGAATGGGAACAAGGTCACACAGCTCGATGGCGGGTTGAAGAAAACAGTGTGCAAATAATGCCTACAAGGCCAACGTATACACTACTACAGCGGTGGATACGGATTACGTAAAATATATTATGGCTGCTTGAAAAAAGTGACTCCGGTGTTTTTTCTGGAGACGGTAATATTATGGATATTTAGACAGAATGTGAACAAGGTCACACAGCTCGATGGCGGGTTGAAGAAAACAGTGTGCAAATAATGCCTACAGGGCAAATAATGCCTAAAAGGTCAACTTATACACTACTACAGCGGTAGTAAAATAAAAAAAAGTAAAATAAAAAAAAAATGAATATTAAAAAAAAAAAATTAAAGTTGGTGCTGCTGAACTACTAGGAGCAGCAGATTAGCACACCAGTCCCACTCCCCAACACTGCTAGACTAATAGCACTGGGCTCTTATAGTAGTAGTAGTAGTAGTAGTAGTAAAACAACAAAAAAATAAATAAAAGCAGTCCTTACAAGGACTACTGTTATTGCAGCAGTCAGCAGATGAGATCAGAAGCAGGACAGCTGCCCACTGCAGCTACATACAGAGCACTGCAGTAGAAGGTAGATTACTAGCCAGCAAAGCTACCTAAGCTTAAATGTCCCTCAAACCCCTGCAGACTTCTGTCCCTCCAATAACAGAGCAGTATCAAAACGATTACTAGCCAGCAAACTTTCAACTGTCCCTGAAATCACTAACAGGCAGCAGCTCTCTCCCTACACTATCTCTTCAGCACACACAGGCAGAGTGAAAAAACGCTGCAGGGCTTCGGTTTTTATAGGGAAGGGGAGTGGTCCAGGGGAGAGCTTCCTGATTGGCTGCCATGTACCTGCTGGTCTGGGGTGAGAGGGCAAAAAAAAGCGCCAACAATGGCGAACCCAAAATGGCGAACGTCGCGCGACGTTCGCGAACTTCCGGCGAGCGCGAACACCCGATGTTCGCGCGAACAAGTTCGCCGGCGAACAGTTCGCGACATCTCTATTCATTAGGCTATGGGCACACATGCTGTTGTCAGTGTCTGTGACCGCACACAGGCTGATTGTATTCCAAGCAATGGAGCAGGGGCACTGAGCAGATCTGATTCTCCCAGCCAGCAGAAATATGATGTCTGAGAACAGCCACTGACAACAGTCTGTACAAGCTGGAGTGGATCAGTGAGAAAGCATTAACTCATTAGGTAAATCTGTCATGGATATATTACTGAGGCTGTACGTTTAGCATAGAGAGCAATATCACAAGTTTGGCTGCCCACAGCAATCAGTCAGATCTTTGCTTTCATTTTCTGACTAATAGGTGACTGTTAAGCCTACTTGCTGACTGGCTGCCTGCTATGGGATTTTGGTGATTTTTATAATATATGTTTGTTAACCAACCAGTCCCAAATATATTAGAGCAGTAAATGTCAAATGACATCCTAAAATCTCTTAAGATAGGTTTCCAACTGTTACTAAGAGAGCAAATTGGCATTCTCCATAGATCCCCCCCCCCCAACTTTAAGTTGAGCCCAACTGATAAACTATCAGGGGTCAGAGAAACATTCTACAAAGCATGAGTTACAGAATCCATTTTTCAAATGTGTATGTTTAGTCTGGTCCTTCTTACCTTCTGCTGATTCCCTCTCTCTCTTCTTCTCCACTTGCTCTACGTGGCACAGGCGTTTCTCCTCTATGTTGTTACCCATAAGTTTGATTTTTTTAGGTGCCCTTTCTTCTCCTTGATGTTTCTCTTCCTCATGAGCCCACCAGATTTTGGAGAATTTGCAGATCTATCCATAGCTGGTGGATAGAACCTCAAAACTACTAAAATATAAAAAAAATCGCTTCTCGCTGGGGAGACGCTGTGAACATTACCAAGTGCTGAGACAGCTCTATGGCCAACTGATATTCAGCAACTGCCAAATGGCCATGTGCACACTGCTGTGAATGACAGTTATACAGGGAAACATTACATAGCTTCCCATGTTTAATGTGTATTGCCTCATTAATCATTTTATGCAGTTAGTCATTTAATTGGAGTTGCTTTATAAAAACAAAGGGACATTTTTTTAATCTTTTTATACAAATTGTTTCCTAAACAAACGCTGGTGGAAATACGACTACTATTGAGCCATTCAGCTAGTTCCTATAGGTGTAGCTTAGCAAGTTGGCAGGTCGTATATACTGAGCATCAGGGGAAGCAGGCAGAGCTTGTTGTCCACCAAAGCCTCCCTGGCCCCCCCAGGATCATGAGCAGTGCCTAGACCACAGTGTGTGAGTAAACTTCAGGTGCGACTGGGCAGCATGCCACCCCGTCATTTGTGCTGCCCTAGGCCCAGGCCTTTGGGACCTTGCCACAAATCCGGCCCTGCCTGGTCTATTACCCATAAAACACTCGGTGGTGTAATTAACATACAAAAGACCCTTATGTCGCAGTAGGTCTCAGGCCATGAGGTCTGCTGTATGGTAGTCCCCCTCCTCAGCCACATAGTCTCCTTCATCTTTGTCACCTGACAAAAACGAGAGGGCCTCAAATAACCACTGAACATTTTTGCAGGGGCCCAGTGGCTTCACATTATGCCACTAAAAATACACTACTTACTTTAAACGAATTCAGCAAATATATTTTATGAACATTTGCATTCAGATGGAATGTAGTAGACCACTCAAATATCCAATGTCTATTTTTCTGCAACCTGACAAGATTTCTGCAACCATGCAGTAGACCCCTCAGTTCTCCATGTATGCTCTCATTCTATAACTTGTGGTTATTGTTATTGAGCTTCCAACACAATATCATTGGTAGAAACATTGCCATTTAAGCCATGTGAGGTTATGGGTGAGGATGATACAATGAGAAACCCTCAGCACAATTTTATGACTGAAAAACATCCAGTGTCAGACTGGGACACCAGGGGCCCACCATAAACCCTTAGACCAGGGGCCCACCCAAAAACCTTTAGACCAGGGGCCCACTCTAAGTATTATTTTGTTACTCACCTCACTCAACCTCTATTCTCCTATTCTTTTTTCTTTGCATACTATAACTTATTATTCCATCTATTTAGCCTCTTTATTCTTATAGAAATAGACAATGACCATAAATAGGCCAAATTTTTAGAAGCAGGAGGGCCCACCGGGAGTTTTCCTGGTATCCCGGGGGGCCAGTCCAACACTCAAAACATCCCTCCAGGGATATGCGAGGAGCCATGTTTCTTTACATTCAGTACTCCTCCTCCCTGCGCTAGCGCACTGAGGTTTCATCGTACATGACAGCTAATATGGTGGCGGCCTAGGAGGGCTTTGTGGGAGGTGGTTTCTGGGAATAGTAGGCGGCTCCTTTCAAAAAGAGGGTTCTGGTTGGTGGGGGCCGAGGCAGCAGTTCAGGAAGGGGCAGCTGAGCGTCAAACGTGATTTAGCTGTACAGAAGAGAATGAAGCTACTGACGTATAACATGCTACAGAGCCACGTTACCGAGGTCACCCGGGGATTCCCTCTGCTCATCCCGTATTTGTTGCATTTTGTGCATTACATGTCATTTACTGATTACATTGATTAGTAAGCCACAACTCCCAGCATCCCCTGACAGCAGGGGCAGTAGTGTCACTGTTACTACAGATCCATTCCTGCCATTGTATGTTCTTATTCTCATTTACACTAAAGTATCAAAAAAAAACACAAGTCAAGGGGCTATTACTTGTTTCCCTTTATGACATGGTGTTTGTGGATTAGTTTAATGGAGGAATGCAGACAGGGTGGGGTTTAGTGATCTCTATATATATGTAACATCTTGTGTTAGAATAAAATACTGTCTTTCCTATCTCTGTTGTCTTCAGTATTAATGACACTGGCAATGAAGAGGAGCAAAATCGGGCTTGGGCTGATTTCCCATGGTTTGGACTAGATTTGGTTCCATTCACACTTCTGCACTTCCTACTTTGTGGAAAGGGTTTGGGGAAGTCTCTTTCCTGATTCAGTATTATAATGCCCCCTGACACAAATTGTAATCCATAGAGAACTGGTTTTCTTAGATGGGAGTGAAAGAACCTGATGGGTCTAAACAGAACCCTGACATTATCTTAACTGTATTTGTACCCGGATAGAGAACTGGCTCAAAGATAGACTACAAAGAGTGGTGGTAAATGGAACATTTTCTAATTGGACCAGTGTTGTTAGTGGAGTACCGCAGGGCTCTGTACTAGGTCCCTTGCTTTTCAACTTGTTTATCAATGACCTGGAGGAGGGCATTGAAAGTACTTTTTCTATTTTTGCAGATGATACTAAATTGTGCAGAACTATAGGTTCCATGCAGGATGCTGCCACTTTGCAGAGTGATTTGTCTAAATTGGGAAACTGGGCAGCAAACTGGAAAATGAGGTTCAATGTTGATAAATGTAAGCTTATGCACTTTGGCAAAAATAATATAAATGCAAGTTATACACTAAATGGCAGTGTGTTAGGAGTTTCTTTAAATGAGAAGGATCTAGGGGTTTTTGTAGATAACATTTTGTCTAATTCTGGGCAGTGTCATTCTGTGGCTACTAAAGCAAATAAAGTTCTGTCTTGCATAAAAAAGGGCATTAACTCAAGGGATGAAAACATAATTATGCCTCTTTATAGGTCCCTGGTGAGGCCTCATCTGGAGTATGCAGTGCAGTTTTGGACTCCATTGCTTAAGAGGGATATAAATGAGCTGGAGAGAGTGCAGAGACTAAGTGCACTTAAATTGGTTAGAGGGATGGAAGACTTAAATTATGAGGGTAGACTGTCAAGGTTGGGGTTGTTTTCTCTGGAAAAAAGGCACTTGCGAGGGGACATGATTACACTTTACAAGTACATTAGAGGACATTATAGACAAATAGCAGGGGACCTTTTTAAGCATAAAGAGGATCACCGTACCAGAGGCCACCTCTTTAGACTAGAAGAAAAGAACTTTCATTTGAAGCAACGTAGGGGGTTCTTCACAGTCAGGACAGTGAGGTTGTGGAATGCACTGCCGGGTGATGTTGTGATGACTGATTCAGTTAATGCCTTTAAAGTGATACTGACACTAAAAAAAATACTTTTTAAAATATTAATGTAGATTAAAAGTTACCTATAGGTCATGTTGATCGTTTTTTGCAGAGAGGCTTGTTTTTGTAAGTAATGGTTAGTTGAAGTTTTTAAACCTGACTGTTTTGCCAACCTGACTGTCCCATCTCAGCCTCTCAGTTAGAGTTTCTAATGCTAACGGACTCCTGCTGCACAAATATGGCAGCCCCCTCATACAGGAACATGGGGCATCAGACAGGTAATTTAAAAGCATTGTGCAAATTACTTATGTCAAAGTTATAAGTAGCTTTTAAAGCCAATATTATGATAGCTGTAAAAAAGAATTTAATTTCTGGTGTCAGTATCTCTTTAAGAATGACTTGGATGATTTTTTGGACAGACATAATATCAAAGGCTATTGTGATACTAAGCTCTATAGTTAGTATAGGTATGGGTATATAGAATCTAATTAAAAGTAGGGAGGGGTGTGTGTATGGATGCTGGGTTTTCATTTGGAGGGGTTGAACTTGATGGACTTTGTCTTTTTTCAACCCAATTTAACTATGTAACTATGTAACTGAACACCAGTGGGTTAAATTGAAATTCTGATCCCCATCATCAGTGCCCAACCTCACTAATGCCCTTGTGAATGAATGGATGCAATCTCATCTACATGTAGAAGAAAGCCTTCCTGGAAGAGTAGAGGCCGTTAAAGCAGCAGAGTGAATAGTCACTTCTTTGGAAATGAAATGTTGGGCAGGTAATTGACAATATAGTGAACATTAGGGCACATGGTTTTAGACTAGTCATGTGCAGTTTGGAAAATTCCTTACCCATTCTAAATCTTGACTCTCAAACCTGATGACCAGACCCACCAAGGAACAGCAGCAGGATGGATAATCTAGCGGCAGCGCACAGTTAAAGGTGATGCTGCTGTTGGTAATATTTAACCCATGCCCAACCAGAACTTTCCCGACCCACTTGAATCGGGCCAGCCCGTGTATCACTATTGAGGGCCCAAAAATGGGTCCCCATGACACTCTGTAATACACAATAATTAGTATGTAGAAGATTAGTAATTCATGTTAAACCAATTCGGAAGCTGTACCCACATTGCATCTGAATTCCTAAGGAAAGGGTAATGGCATCTGGATAGATTCCTAACATTTTGCTGCCTTTGTGATTTCTGGCTCAGTGGATGCAAACAAGTGGGAATTGCTCCTACATTGATTTTAATATTAATTGCCTAGACCCTGCCAGTGTTCTCATGAGCTTGGCAATTTTCATTTGGAAACACAGCAGTAATCTGCCCTCCCAAGCACAGTATGATGGAAGGAGGCAGCATCCCAGTAACACAGGGCAACAGCACAGTGAGATTCCCAACATGTCTGATACAATTCCTGCTCAGCAACAGGTACTAAAACGCTTGGAATCTGTGTGCCATTGTCTTATCTTTGTCACAGCCAAGACACCACTTCTTTCCATTATGTTGTACTTAGGGGCGTGGGTGACATGGTGCTCCATTAGTTTCAGGGTCAGACTGGACCTGCCTGAATGCTGCTCTGGTTCTCTCCTTTACCTCTCCCCGATCACAACTGCAAGGGAACAGGTACACGCCGGTGAAGTGGGAGGTGTGGTGCCACGAGTAGGACTCAAGGACTGAGGTGGGGGCCCCAGGCAGGCCCGGACTGGCAATCTGTGAGTTCTGGCAAATACCTGAGGGGTTGCTGTAATATGCCATAGACAGTCACTGTGGAGTGGGCTGGCGGGGGATTGGTTGGGCTTCTTTGCACTTGAAATGCCAGGGCCTATTTTGAGTCCCAGTCTAGACCTGACCGGGGTATGTGCGGCCCTCTGAGGTGGCAGCCGCAGTGGGCCCTGGGCCCCCAGTCTGACACTGATTAGGTTGGACTTCTCTGGGGTCATTGCATCACTCTGGCCCCTAAGACACTTGTGACCAGCGCCGGGCCAACCCAGCCAGGCGCCCTAGGCAACCTGGCTGGCCACGGCGCCGGCTGAGGGATTGCTCTGTTGCGCATGCACGAAACTGCGCAGAAGCGCAATTATGGAAAAATATCCACGGCAGTCGGAGAGAGACAATACCGGACAATGGGGTAGGCAACAGAGCAGGTACGTGCCTGGCGCCCCCCCAGCTTTGCGCCCTAGGCACATGCCTACTCTGCCTACCCCTAGTTCCGGCCCTGCTTGTGACAGGTAGAAGTCTCGTCACAGTAAGAGTGCAGCAATTCAGTCACATAAAGGTGTCCTGCTTAAAAAAAAGAACTGAAATGTTTTAAAAGCCCGATGTGATAATCCACCAATAAATGTACCATCTTTACACCACTTTTGCTATGATTCATATGAAAACTTTATAACTTTTGGCTGTTCTACTATTTTACATGGTTTAATTTAAACAAAGGGCAGTTCCATTTCATTGTATTGAAGATATTTTATCATATGTGTGCAAAACAAACATGGAAGCCGCTTTGAATGACTAAAATCTAGTTTCAGCTCTGTTTAAAACAACCATTGTGACATTCTATTTGTTTTATAACAGTGAAGGGCAAAATGAATGAAACTGGGCACACTTGGCACAAGCTATGTTGATGAAAACCACTCAATTGACCCAAATGTTACCATTTTATGAGAATGTGTTTCCCCACCACAAGCAGAAGAGGTCAAGCTTAGTTCTGTTGATTTCACTCAGGATTTTGTAACTCGTATGATTCCTAAACTGGAGTGGGGGCACTTTTGGAAGCTGCAGAAAGTGTGAGTAAAATCCTTTGTGAGACTTTTTATTCTCATGCACTTGATGCAGGGGTGCTTCGCCAATGAGGCAAGTTGAGGCTGTCGCCTCAGGCGGCAGCACCCCACTAGGTACCGGGGGCAGCAAAAATGCTGCTCCTGGTACTTTAAGAGCGAATTTCCGGGGGGGGGGCAGCAGCAACTGCTGCTGCCTCAGGCGGCGGAGGGGCCAGGATCGCCCCTGACTTGATGTAAGGTGATGTCACACATGGTGATTTCCTAACACAGCTAAGTTGCAGCAACAAAACTTCAGGAATTATTTCTCTATGCTAGGGATAATTTTGTATACAGAATATATTGGGGACAAATGGCACCCCATACTCTCCTCAATGCAGGTGTGCTCTTCCAGTCAGCTGGAGGCTGGCGGGTCTGCAAGTACACAAGGCCCAGGTTTCCCTCACAATACTAGGCCGAAGCTCATCCCCAGGCTAGGGTTGCTACCTGGCCGGTATTTTACCAGCCTGGCCTGTAAAAATGATGGTTGATTCCAATGTTATTAATAGGGGAAAAAAGATAAATATATAGCAAGGCTGGTATTTTTTTCCATAAAAGTTATGAGTTATGTAGCTTTTTATTCAGCAGTTTTCCAGTTTGCAATTTCAGCATTCTGGTTGCTAGGGTCCAAATCACCCTAGCAACCATGCATTGATTTGAACAAGAGACTGGAATATGGAAAGGAGAGGGATTGAATAAAAAGATGAGTAATAAAAACTAGCAATAACAATAAATGTGTAAACTTACAGAGCATTCGTTTTTAGATGAGATCTGTGACCAATTACCCCACCTCCTGGCTCATAATTCAAAACCTAAAAAAAATAAATACTGAAGACTAATTAAAAAAAAGGTGGTTCGAACTAGCCATTTTGTAACATGCTAAAAATTAATTTATAGGTGAACCATCCCTTGGTTTGCACATTATTGTTTGGGTGCAAGTCAAACGCAAACAGTTATGACCCATGCATCCTCTCCATGCTTTGGTAACCAATCGGGAGAATCAAAGTTGAACTGAAAAGCAGGAAGAAATGTTCTGGCTATTATATTAGACATCCAGTCACTCCAGCCTTAATACATTACATTTTTGGCTGACTAACTATATTAGAAACATTTTTTTATTTTGCACAGCCTATCTTCTTACCCAACATTTTGGAAATAGAAAGAGGGACAAAAAGATTTGCTCAGCAGAGTGCGGCAAATTATTTTTTACTACGCCCATTTTTGTGGCCACACCCGCTAATTACCATGTTCATTTGGCAAGTTATGAAAGTTTGAACACTTTTCTGTGGTTTTTATTGTTATTACAGTTTTGCTAATAAAGGTGGATTGCCCTTTAAGCTACATAGTTTCCCCAAGAGACCTTGTTATCTTAAATTGTTACAATCGCTTCTTTGCTTATCTTAAATTGTTAAAAAGTATTTAAGTAAACCTGGTGGCTGTTTTGGGCTCTCTGCCAAAAGCCAATTAAGTTAGAAACTTTGTATCTTTTTTTAGCTGTTCAGTGCAGGAGATCAAACAGAAAGTTGGGACAATTAAGTAACAAACCCGGGACTGTGGGTTGAGCTGTCAAAATAGGGACTGTCCCATAAAAAATGGGACAGTTGGGAGGTTTGATTTACCTGCTTTTAATTTTTATACTGAACAATTCCTTTAAAAGGTCTCAGTTTTGGCTTCTGATTGTCTAAACAAACTTTATTCTCTTGGTAGCCAAAAGTTTTGGAAAAATTAATTGGGCCATGACTAACGAAAAACTGACCACAGACACGAGAAATTCAGGAAAACCTGAGACCCTTGGTTTATACTCTGTCCCAACCACAGAGACCCTCTCTACAGTTTCGCCTTAGACCCAGTTCAGGTGCAAAGGCTCACACACCCTATGGAGTTGACAGTGCTAATAATTTCACCATTTTCATTTATTCCTTTTAGTTTGTTTTCATGCTCTTTGATATAGTGCTACTACTCTGTTATTTTTGTTATACTTGCCTCTACTTTCTCTTTTCTTTTCTCTCTTTTCTTTATTTGTCTGTCATGAGGTGCTAATGCAGAATATCTATAAGCTATATGTTTTCTCTTAGATATTGATGTAGTGAGCCAGGTTAATTAGCACCCAAGCATGGATGATGCACACTGGCATCATCTACTATGAACAGGAAGCTATATATATATATATATATATATATATATATATATATATATGTGTGTGATGCATCGACTTACACCATTAAAGCTTATGCACATAATTTAAGTCCCTTGAGTGCTCTGCATTCTTTATACTATATATATATATATATATATATATATATATATATATATATATATATATATATATATATATATATATATATATATATATATATATATATATATATATAGATTAACTGTCACAGTTGGTATATTTATTGTTGGTTTTACATTAATTTAGATACAGGTATGGGATACATTATCAGGAAACATTTTATCCAGAAAACTCATAAATTCGGTATGGCCATCTCTCACAGCCTCCATTTTATTAAAATAATTTAAATTCAAATAGCACACTAAATAAAAAAGGTCAATTGAAAAATTGCTTAGAATACATTGCCCTGTATCAACTTAGAATTTCCCCTTTTGTATGTTCATCTAAAAAGCACCTAAAACAAAGTGAACAGCTCATTGGCCTATGAATGCTAAAAAAGAGTTTCTTTCCTTGGTCAATATCTAATCTTGGTTTGCCCAGGTAGTTATTAGACCAGGTAAAATATTAGTATCAGCCAAAGACTGCATGTTATTCATGTTTTTTTTTTTTATTATTTAAAAGTTTTATTTTTTCCTTGAAATTCTCTAAAGCATAATAACACATGATCGTACAGGTTGTAATTTCTGATACATTATGACAGATTGGCATCTCAAATTTGTAAGCACTTCTACATAGATATCTATTCCCGACATATATACCTTTATATTCAATGTATGAACATATTGCTTTCTTTATTGTCGCTACCTTCCTTTATTCACCATAGGTTTCGGGGTAAGTGTTACCCAATCTGTTAACAATGCTTTTTTATAATTTGAGGAGGGAAAAAGAGGGGATAAACTGGTATAGAAAAATAGGGAAGATCAGAGGATGGATGCAGAGGAGCCGAGTCTATGAGTCAGTTGACTGTTTGGGCTGTTTCAAATTCCACCCAGGGTAACCATAACAGTTCATTTGTATATCATTTGCCTTGTAGATATGCTCTAATGGTCTCCATATTTCTTATCCATTTCACTTTAGTGCTGAGGGCCTGTTACTCATTCATGTTTTTAATGGTTCTTGATGTGATCCAAGCTAGATTAGTTCAGGGGCCGAATGTCTTCAAAATTGGAATGCTATATTTTAGCACTTATGATAGGTCTGTGTAGAAGTAGAAGTAGTAGCAGGTACAGTTGCAGTATGTATTGAGGAGTCTACTGGGACCTCACAGGTGAGTTAGTGAGTGTTATGGGCATTAAGCATTGCAACTTTATGCCCCACAAAGTCCAACCAAGAAAGTATCCCTGGAAATGATTTCAAAATCTTGACACCCATGCTTTCATAAATATACATGTACCCATTATCTTCCCCCTTCCACTCTCCAACTTCTTGATCCATACAAATCTGCTTCACATTTAGAGGTGGCATTTGCAGTTCAGCAATTGTCACAAGTGCCATGTTGAAACAGTCCAATAATATTGTCACTTCTCATGCACTAAGGTGAATATGTGTGTTCCACAAGGTAATGAGGAATGGAGGACATTGTGGCAGCTTGGCAGGTGAAGGAAATTCAATGTTCTGACGAGGACACATGTGCCGGACACAAAATTCAGCAGCGTTTTGTGCCTTTTGGAATGGCAAAGTGACTTCAAACCGTTGGCCACAATGAGGACTCAGGAGATTATGGGCGTCTACATCTGGTGTTAGCTCCTGCTGCCCGGTACCTTGGGGATCAATCAGGAGCTGGCAGGGCAGGGGACTAGGATCCACAACAACAAATGCCGTCTCTAAGGATTCTTCATTACTGCAGTGTTTAGACAAGAACCAGCAGTAATATTGCTCGGACTCTGCAACCAAAGAAAGATTCTTGATTAGTATGTAAAGTATTTTGTATTCTGTTCTAGACACAGGGCCATTATAGCGTGGTTTTTTTTTTTTTTTTCCTCTAAGGTTTCGTTTCATGGAAATTATGAGACCTTAATATTGTTTAATTTTCCTGTTACTTATTTCCATAAGCCTCTATACTCTAGTATCACTGGCACAGCATGCCATTTAGCCTTGGCTAATCTGTACCTGTCATTTAAATACCCCACATCCCCCATATTGTATTATAATCCCATTACAAATAAATCTAGAGGGAGCTTGGCCTTGCAGGTCATGACCAGGCCCGGATTTGTGGAATGGCCTAGGACGGCAGAATTTTATGATTGCCTGCCCTCAAGGATGCTCATGTGTCTCAATGGGAGCAAATTCTATGTTCCAACATCTAGTGGAAAGCAGTTCCAGAGGAGTGGAGGCTGCTATAGCAACAAAGTTAGAAATAAATCGTTCTACAAGCACATATTGGTGAGAATCCATGTTCTTTTGACCATGAAATCTACCATACATTAAGGTCAGCATAGAGATTCACCTGTACAAACTCTTCAAGAAAATGTGAAGTTAGAACAGCCCTTCAGGCCATTCAAATCTAGATACATCATATTGAGACTGTGAGTAGAGAAAAATATTGGAAGCACTAAAATAAAGTAAGATTGAAGGTTGAAAGTGCTATAATTCATGTGCTTGTTTACGAGTAGCTACGGTGATTCAGTGGCCCAGCTGTAGAAAAGGATAGGTCACAAGTTCTTGGGCAACACTAGGCGAGTTATTTTAATATTGTTATTTTAATTTTATGTAATTATTTTGCATTATGCATTAACAAATGAAAAACAAATTCAACTCCTGAAACTCACATGAACATTTCTTTTCATACACTAGTGGTCATGCACAGCAATGCAGGTGTGCCCCTACTTGTGGTGGCTTCGGTAAACAGCACACTGATTCTCCTCCCCTGCCCAAGTATCCTGTAGTAAGTCAATGTGGCACAGCGTAGGGCACACTCACTTGGTCGTGTTGGGGTGAAGTGACGTGTACCCTGCAGAGGGTGACTGCATCTTTCTGTTTTCTGCAAGCCCGATGCCAAGGCCCACATTGTAGTAAAAGCCCCCCACAACCAGCCTGCAACCATCCTACTTTGCCTCCTCTCCAAAATCCATATTAATATCCCGGGCACCATGCCAGCACATGAGAGAGAAGTCAGAACTGGCTGCTGTCCCAGGCTCTATATTAACCCATGCAGTTTTAGAAGCATAAAGCAGTCATTTAGCTTCTTGATTGATATGTTGGAAAAGAGCAAAAGCCATTCTCATATAATGACAAGGACAAAGAGCATTTGTTTTGGATTGAGTTGCATTACATGCTTATAGTATCCTGCTCTTTCACATGGCACTGCCCAAAGGGACTAGGTATATTGTACTAAAATGGATTTCCCCTTAAAGCTTCTCTTATAACAAGAATAGGCTTAGTTCTATATGTAGGGTCTCCTCCTTCTTTTTCAAGACATAGCAATACGGTGCCGGCAGTGTCGGACAGGGATGCCAGGGGCCCACCAGAAAATCTTAGACCATGGGCCCACTTTCCAAACTATTATTCCTCCTTTCTTCACTCAACCTCTTTATTCTCCTAGTCTTTGATATCTACTTACTATATTCTTTCATTATTAAGCATTTTTTTCCCATAAAGAAATAGGGAATGACCATGAAATAGACCAAATGGTTAGAAGCAAGAGGGCCCACTGACACCTGGGCCCACCGGAAGTTTTCCTGGTATCCCAGTGGGCCAGTCCGACACTGGGTGCCGGAACCATATACATCTCTCATTCAGATTAAATTAATGGTGCTCACTTGCACACTGGCCATGTCATTAATGCCATTTAGTCTCCCAGTTTCAAACTGGTTACTTGAGGAAAATGTGAAGGATCCCCTTCTTTACAGCATCCTTCAACAGGCTGTCTTTGGGAGGCTCCTTTGTATTTTTGTGCCATTTCTTGCAAATTATAAAAAGTGGCTAAGCAAGGGGGTAAAAGGTGCTGCCTCCTAGTGGGAGGGCCCCTTCATCCACTGTTCCTGTCCCCCTACAACAGAAGTTCCCAACCCTTTTTACCTGTGAACCACATTGAAAAAGTTGGGGAGCAAAACAAGCATTAAAAAGGTTCCTAGGGAAACTAATTTCTTTTGCGCAATTAAAGGACCAATTCCAAGTCCCACATACCCAATGGCTGACCTTTCACAAGCTCAGCCATGCTCTCAATGCCATACACAAGAGCCACGGCTTATCACTGTCCACGCATCCCCTTTTGCTATATATTAAGAGAGGTCATACGAAAGGTCTGGTCACTATGCTATGTTGCTACAAGAAGTGCACAAAAACAACCTAGATGGGCTACGGTCAAAATGGGAGGTAGATGTGGGCACAATCCTGGATGAGGAATGGCAGGAAGCGCAGGAATCCCCTCAGTTAGTATCCCCCAACCATAGATTACGGCTCATTCAACTGTATATTCTCCATAGGGCTTATTACACCCCTGTCAGACTTCATTATATTAATGCCAGCACCCTGGATGTTTGCACTAGATGTGCTTTGGAAAAGGGTACTCTGTTGTGGAGCTGTACTAAGCTCTCCGCATACTGGAGGAAAGTCCTAGACACCTTAGATGCGGTGCTTCAGGTGACTATTACCAGGTCGCCAAAGGTGTGCATTCTGGCCATAATTCAAGACTTGAAGCTGAATCAACATCAGTAATTTTTCCTTCTTGAGGCCTTACTACTAGCTAAGAGACTAATCACTCAGAATTGGAGAGTGGTGGCTCCTCTTACCTTCTCTTCCTGGAAAGCAATAATGCAGGATACCTGTAGCACTGAATATTTAATGTACCTGAAAAGGGGAGTCCAGACCAAATTTCATAAAATTTGGGGGCCCTGGGCCGACCTTTACCCCCCAACATCCAAGACGACTTCTAGCAGTTTAGACTGTCAGGGTTCAGGGAAGGTGAAAGGTGTAATAATAAAGATGTGAACTGTTGTGCTTATGACGTAGTAATGGCTGAATGTTATACTTTCTGCATTTTGTTTTGTCTAAGACATGTAACATGTGATACAATGTTCTTCCTTATTTTGACTTTATTTTGTAAACTGCTTATTTTATCTACTCAATAAACTACCCGAAATTTAAAAAAAAATGGTGCCCAATAAGGGCTGTAATTGGTTATTTGTTAGCCCTTATGTGGACTGGCAGCCTACAGGTGGGTCTGTTTGGCAGTGCTCATGGTCTTTATGCCTCCAAGTCAGAAATGCCAAAATGAGCACCTGTTTTGAGGCAACTGGAAGCAACATTAAAGGGCAACATGTTGCTTGTGAGCCAGTGGTTGAGGATCACTGCCTTACAACATAAGAGAAATGTGTATTTGGTCTTCCCTAACATTTTTTTTCCATTGGTATGTTCACCTGGGCCTAAAGGTATATCTCCAATGTAACAGCATTTACAGTAGGTGTCACTTGCTTTAGACTGTGCCGCATCATAAGCTGTACTCCTGGTTGGCTGTTTAAATGTAGCTGTCAAATAGGCAAGTTACCTTACCTCTCACACAATAATCAAGACTTTAGAAGATAAAAATTTAGTAGTGTCCCGGTGTAAGACATTGTCTAATATCAGGTTAATCAAATAGCTGTTCCCATTCACAGTCAGACTACTACATAATGACTGATTATGTCACTTGAGAGTAAATTTACTAGTGCTTTTAGACTGTAAGCTCTTTTGTATGTTTCTTTGCATAAACCCATTTATTCGACTGCATTGCGGAATACGTTGGCAATCTAAAAAAACATTTTAATAATAGTGCATGTGAGCAAGCCCCCAAGCATGTAAGATTATGTAAAACACTTATAGAATAAAGGAGTATCCAATGCCAATGGAGAGATTGTATTGCTGAGTTCCATAAAAACTCTGGCCTAGCTATGAGTTCCTATTTTTTTCATCTTTTTCTGAGCTCAGCTTAACCCTTACGGTACTTAATACAAGCTGGATCTATCAAACTTATCAAACTGTAAGCCTGGATCCTTCATTGCATGTACATGTAACGCTTTCTTGGCCTATTCTGCCGAATAGGCTAAATTGGGTATACCACCAGTGATTTCAATTACTGGCAACGGAGAGGAATGTTTGGGAGATTTGCTGGGTGCCAACTACTGTGTGCCACTGGGTGCAAATACACACAGAAGATTTCAGCACAGAAACATAAGACTTTGCATTTCACCAACACAAGTTCTTGGTGCAGGATTGATTACTGTGTAGGTACTGATTCTTGATCGAGTTTCAGCCCATGTAGGGTTGCCACCTGGCCGGTATTTTACTGGCCTGGTCAGTAAAAATGCTGGTTGATCCCAATGTTATTATTAATAGGGAAAAAAAGATAAATATATAGGAAGGCCGTTTTCAGCTTTGAGTAGGTCACCATTTTGGGCATGCTCTGGGTGTAATTGGGAGTGGCTAGGGTTGCCACCTGGGAGTAGGGTTGCCACCTGGGCGGTAAAAATGATGGTTGATCCTAATGTTATTAATAGGGGAAACAGATTAATATAGAGGAAGGCCAGTATTTTCTTCCGGAAAAGGTGGCAGCCCTAACTGGCTGGTAAAAATGATGGTTTATCCCAATGTTATTAATAGGGAAAAAAGATAAATATATAGGAAGGCCGGTATTATTTTCCAGAAAAAGTGGCAACCCTAGGAGTGGCTGGATGATATTCAGGTACAAACAGCTAAATTTATTTATTTAGTATATTCTTTGGTTTGCATTTTATCAGAGAAAGGAATATATGCATAAAATAATCAAGTCAAAGAATATTGATAGGGACCAATTCTTAGTCTCCAGCCCAGGGTATTGTATATGCAGTCAGTGTGGAGTAATATTGGGCTCCTGACTGAGTGTGTGTGCCACTGGGCCCTGTTTACCAAGTTGTACGGTGGCCCATTTAGGTCAGCAGCGTTCCCTTCTACTAAACTCTAGTTCTTTCTATAACTTAACAACCGCGCAATTACAAATGCCGGAAACTGAAATCCTCTGGATTATGTCCCACAAAAGCATCAGACAGACTGACATCACAACTCTCCCGCGTTCTCAATTTACGGCATTGGGATTCCCTAAAGTTTTTACTCCGATTGATAACTTCCGGCTTCTGCCAGGAAGTGTCAAACCGGAAGTGACTGCAAGTCTTTTAGCAGCTATGGCAGCGCCCGTTCGGAATCACGTGTGGGTAGGAACCGAGACTGGAATACTCAAAGGTTAGAACTTACTACTGTCAAAAACTAATGTTCTCCCCCTACGACAAATAGGCAGGATTCATATGGGATTCTTGTTGCGGTTCGATGTGAGATCCATCTCGTTTAGGAGACAGTGTGTTGGCTCATGCTGTTAGATTTTGTGCACCAGCTCTCAGCTTTGATCCTGGATACACATACACAGTGCAGTTCTGAAAGGAGTTATCTACACCTTATGATAATAGTTATTAGTCTGGGATTTCTTGTACACAAAAGGTTAAAAATGACCTACATAAAACACTGCAGCAAATTAAGGGTGCTCGTGGGCGATCTGCACCTTCGGGACATGAGGGATATTCTGACCATGGAACCATGTTGCGAGTATTACATAGTAGGTAACATAATAAGTAAGGTTGAAAAAAGACACACGTCCATCAAGTTCAACATTTTAGGTTTTTTTATTCATCGGGTACCTACTGGTACCCAACCCCCCACGACTGTAAAGACCGTTTTCCCAGTAGGGGATGAAGCTATCTAAAGTCATCACAGAGCACATTTTATCAAATTTTAAAAGTGGGTGACCTATTTTACTGAGTATATATACGGACGCTTTGTACATTTTTAGGCTTCCCCTTCACAAAGACGGAGGAAAATGATTTACTTATTCATGTTTAAAATCAACATTTTATTTAAAAAAAGTACAGAATACGAACATAGAAAGCAACTAAAAAAGTGTTGTATACAGTTCAGAAGTGCTAAGCTTTGTCACAGTGAACTGCCGCTTTAACTATTACATGAAGATGTCTGGTAACATTGTATCAATCTAATTACTTTAGCATATTGGGTGAAGTTCTGCAGGCAGATTAACCACTTTTTGACTGCTCCTTTTAATCTACATGTTTACAAACTGCACAACCTCACTACACTGAAATCAGTGGTATAACATAAAATAGCATGTTAGAAAAAAATAAAAAATTAAATCAAAATTAGAAATGAACAGAAAGCTGCCAAATGGGAGTTCACTCAGAATGTAGGGCCGGATTTACATATAAGGCGCCTCTAGGCCCGCTGTTGTTTGTCGCCCCGTCCCCTCCCGTTTGTTCGCTCAAATTTTTATCATCGGGATCGGAAGCAATGGGGATTGGCACATAGGAAATTTAAAAACGATTGTATCTCCTGCTTATCCCCAGTGTTTCTGGACCAGTGTGGGTGTGGTTGGACAGCATGCCGTCCCCTAAAATCCTGCCGCCCGGCCTCTGCACAAATCTGGGCCTGTCGGAATGGGTAGAAGAGGGGAGAAAAAAAGGGAACATGTGATAATGGAAACATTCAAAAGAAAGGGCAATGAGGGAAATGCAGAAAAAATACAATGGCAGAAGCATAACAACTGACATAACTAGAAACAAAAGTTCTGTACAGTGGGGAGGTGATTCCCATTGTAGTAAGTGGCAGCACAGTCAAGTTTAGGTGTTCTACTTGCACCAAAAGTCAGAGATAAGAAAGCATATGAAAAAGGGTGGGAAAAGCAGAAGTGGATGACTGGAAATAAAGATTTATCAGAAGAAAGAGAGAAAGGCTGGGTAAAAAAGGGCAACTAAACAAGACTTGAAGTAATACCATTTTAAGAAAGGACACAGTTGCTCAACCCCGTCTGAATTGGTTAATTTTTAGAGAATGCAGAAGGATAGAAAGGCGGCACTCCAGTTAAAAAGAAGGTGGTTCATTGCAACAGGTCACAGACCAACATCACCTGACGCGTTTCGAGAGCAACTCCCTTAGTGATTAAGGGAGTTGCTCCCGAAACGCGTCAGTGATGTTGGTCTGTGACCTGTTGCAATAAACCACCTTCTTTTTAACCGGAGTGCCGCCTTTCTATCCTTTTGCATATATGACTACAGTGGGAATGCTGGAGGCTGAGCAACAGGTTCATCAAAATGGAGCTGCACTAATTTGAACACACAGGGGGTGAGTCTGGAGTGACCAAAACCCTTTTTTACTTTGTAAATTTTTAGAGAAGTAACGGGACTTTTTTATGCAACTGATAAATGATTTGCCCTGGACTAATCTTGCAACAACCATCTTTAATGACATCACTTCTGCCAATAATGTAGGGATCTGACCCCTTCTCCCCTACCCATCAGCGGCACTGGAAGGCAGCACAAAGAACAAAGATAAGTTTGTCCTGTGCATGTGCCAATTGCTGATCACAAGCCAGAGAAGAATGTGGGTGTGGAGGATGCGAAAGTCTAATTTTGTTTGTCTTTTGACTTTAATACAGGCATTAATCTTCAAAAAAAACAAGCTTTTAATTACACAGATGTGGCTTCCATAACTAAGGGCCAGGAGGTTACTGCCATGTGCTGGGGCGATCCACAAGAGTCTGAGGTGAGTAACTTTAGTGTACTCCTGTGTTATGTGAATCTGGAAAATACAACAAGCAAATATGGCAGTGGAGTGAGCTCCGAAATCAGCAGTAGTCAGACAAAAAATGTAAATCCATGGAAAACTCTGGAGCACTTTACCCTTTAAAGCCCAATGCATTTGTGTTACCCTTTGCAAGGAAATTTACAAAAAAAGTTTACAAAATCGTTACTTCAAATACAGTATTTTAAATCTGGCTATTATAATATTGTTTACATATTGAAGCTATGTGCATTTGCCTAGCCAAGGGAAAAGATCTACTTCCTGTCTTTCGTTTCCCAGGTTCTTCTCGGTTGTGGAGATGGCACAGTCAGAGTTTTTAGCAGCGAAAAATCCAAATTCACTGAAATTCATGAGTGCAGAGGAGGGGAAGGGACATTTAAAGGACTTGCTGTTATGGATAAGTAATTAACACTTTCTTATTAGCTTGATGGGGAGCTCTTATACATTATTACATAGTTGGGTTGAGAAAACATCAATGAATTCCAACTCCTCCAAACAAACCCCAGTGCACATACTTGTACATACCTATCTATACAATTCCATATATAATATAAATATATATCTTTAAATCAATACTTATACTAACTAACTGTAGGTAATAGCCTTGGATATTCTACTTGTTTAAAAAATAAATCATCCAATGCCCTCTTAAAGGAGAAGGAAACCTAGTCTGCACAAAAACCGTCCCCCCCTCCCGTGTGTTGCCCACCCTCCCTCCTCCCCTCTGGCCTACCTGTCCTGCTGGGCAAATGCCCCTAACTTGTTACTTACCCCTCTGCGCAGGTCCAGTCTACGGAGTTCACAGACGCCATCTTCTTCCTGCTTTGACCGGCGCATGCGCAGTAGGAGCATTTCGCCAGTACGATCTACTGCGCATGCACCAAAAGTCACAAAGTGAAATCGGAAAACTTTGTGACTTTTGGCGCATGCGCAGTAGATCTGTACCGGCGAAATGCTCCTACTGCGCATGCGCCAAAACGCCGGTCAAAGCAGGAAGAAGATCGCGTGGAAGAAGATGGTGCCTGTGAACTGGACCTGCGCAGAAGGGTAAGTAACAAGTTAGGGGCATTTGCCCAGCGGGACAGGTAGGCCAGGGGGGAGGAGGGAGGGTGGGCAACACACGGGAGGGGGGGAGGGTTTTTGGCCGACTGGGTTTCCTTCTCCTTTAAAGGCATTTACAGAATTTGTTATCACATCATCACCCAGCAGGCCATTCCACAACCTCACTGTCCTCTCCATGAAAAAAAACCCTACACTGCCTCAAATGAAAAGCTATTCCTCCTTTGTGTCTGGTTAAAATTATATGGAAGTGATGTTTTCCTTATCTTAACTATGCTTTGTCTTTATCAGTGCTCTTGTAACATGCGTGGAGTCTGGACTCTTAAAAGTGTGGAAGGCTGGGGACTCTGATAATGTGAGTAAAAGATACTTTACTTTAAATGGCATATCTTACCTCCTCGTGGGCAGCAACTCTTTTGCCTCACTGAGGCAACTTTGGGCGACTATTGAAAACGCATCGCCGCGTGTGCATTAGCGCAGGTGACTTTTCATTGTAGCCCATGGGAGAAAACGCTGAGGCAGTTCGGGGAGATAGTCGCTCAAAAGACGTGGCGATTAGTCGACAGGCGACAAAATCTCCCCGAATCTCTTCGTGTGGACTAGCCCTTAAAGGCTCTAGAATGAAAAATTTAAAGGATGTGTTCTAATTTAAAGAAAATAGAAAAAAAGAAAGTAAAGGAAGGTACAAAAAAAAAAAACCCCTCAAAAACTAGAGTTAATGCCGAATGCAGCCCTGCTTCCAAGTGCGACTGGTAATTGCTTTATTAAGGTGAACCTGAAATCACTAGACAGACTAACAGCTACTTGCATCTGCTTTAATGGGCTTACTTAATTTTAAGCTAACTTTCAGTATGTTATAGAATGTCCTATTCTTGACATCCTGGCAGTTGGTCTTCATTTTCTATGTTTCAGGTTTTTAATTTCATTTGTTCTCTGCCACTTTCCAACTCTTTCTTCTGACCCCTGAAGACAAAAAACTATTACTCTTTGAGGTTAGAATTTTATAGAATCTTCCCAACTGTCTAACCATTCTGGTGCATGGATGGAACATCAAAGGTATAAGTAATGAATCATTATCCAGGTTAAGCTGTGCATTTAGTTGGTTGCTTGAGAAAAGGAGGCTCAAATAAAGGGTGACTGTGCCCTATACAATACATAAGAGAAATTAAATATACGATTAACCTTTACATACACACAATACATTTTTATGCAGCTGTGTATAATAGTAGTTTCCCATATGTTCATTAGCTAGAGGTGCAGGTTGGAGCTGGGATTGAGAAGATGCGACAATGTGAAACTCAGCATCAGCGATTTGGAACAGGAGGCAAAGAGACTGACCTAAAAATCTGGGATTTGGAGAGACCTGAGGCCCCCCTTTTTAAAGCTAAAAATGTAAGTGTAATAGCATTAATGACTATATTTGACATCAGTTTTGACCATATGAGACAATGTGCTGCTCTTCTTAGGTAAGGAATGATTGGCTGGATCTCCATGTGCCTGTCTGGATAAGGGATCTTGGATTCCTTCCAGGGTCAGAGAAAATTGTAACCTGCACAAGTCACCACCAGGTGAGAAATCTTTTAACTTGTATACCCATAGATCAGTTGGCTATTCTCTACATTAAATCAATATACCAGATGAACATGTTGCAAGGACCTCTGGTAATAATACATGTAAGGCCAATGGGACTGGCTCCTCAGCACTTACTCTCTCCTGTTAGAAGCCATAGATATTATTACCACTGCCTTTCTGGGGGACAGGCCACTAATTATTAGTTGCTCAACAAGCAATCATTTGGTACAGTTCACAAAATTAGTATATAATAGAAATATTATTAATCTTACTGCTGCAGCTGACCAATCAGAAGTCATTATTACTGGAGAATATAATTACTCCCATATTATGACATGACAGGCAAGCTAGTTGAATGTTCTAGGTGACATGTGAGTTTTGTTGTCTAAGGGTCAGTTCAACTCGACAACTTCCTTTGCTAAATATTTGCAGTGCCCTCCGTGCCCCTATTTTGGTGTTCCCTGACAAACATAGTTTCTTGCAGGTCAGAGTATATGATCCAAGCAGCCCCCAGAGACGTCCAGTCTTAGAGGTTCTGTATGAGGAAGATCCACTTACTGCGCTGAGTATCACTCCAGATGGCAGGTAATAGAGGTTCAAATACAGTGTTTGGTGTGGATTATGATTGCTAATTGTGCTATGAAATTGTGGGGTAATTTCTGTTGAATCAAATATTTAGCTTACAACGTATTGGTGCATTTTTACTTAACCAGTCAGTGTTCTTTAGCTACTTCTGACTGCCATGTGTAGGAATCAAACTGCGGCAGTGCTCAGCATTTTAATCAGTTTGCTTATCAGCATTGATAAACTTGCTACATACACTATGAGAAAGATGCTCTTGTAGAGTCATAGTATATCCCTTGTATGGTCCCTAAAGAACCAATACATTTGCAATAGACAGAAAATGACATGTACCCAGAGACTCTTATTAAATCAGACAGCTGTTGGAAGTGGACTTCCTATGGGACATTGGATGATCATTGTATTTTTTAGGGCAGTCAGTTGAAACCAGTCGTACCAAATTCATGTTACTCACTTCCTTTTATTGTTGTGTAGGTCTGTCGTTGTTGGAAATTCCCGTGGCAATGTGGCAGTTATCGATCTGAGGAAAGGTAAGAGTCTTAAATTTGTACTCAAAGGCCCTTTCTGTCTCTCTGTCCCTTTCTGTCTCACTTCATTATTCTCAAATTGCCATTCCAGGCCGACTGCTGTGCGCTCTCAAGGGAAGTGCTGGATCCATACGCTCCATCCAGTGCCACTCATCCATGCCTATTGTGGCTTCCTGTGGGCTGGATAGGTTCCTCCGAATTCACAACTATCAGAACAAAGAACTGCTGCACAAGGTGCTGATCGTCACGTACCCATAAGTGTGCTATATATGCTTAAATTATGTCACAGCAGTGTCACTTAACACATGCTACTTATCAGCTAAGGGTTTAATGCACACAATGAAACAATTTGAAATCTACAAATAGTTACAAAGGCAAGAGAACAATCGTGGATCTCACTCAGGTGTTTCAGGGCAGTAATATGTTACATGTCACACTGTTCTACAACGTACATAACAATTTAATTTTTTTACTCCTAGGTGTATCTAAAGTCGCAGTTAAATTGCCTTCTCTTAACTTCACGTGAAAAATGGGAGGTAAGACTCAAACTATGTTGGGTGCTTGTACAGGGTTGTCATCTGCATGGGTGTGATTTTTTTTTAAGACCGCGTAGGGAAATGTCTTCAATGATTACTCAGCAAGTCCAGTTTTGTTTTTACATTTACCTACACTAGATATACCATGATGAATGAATGAAAATCTTCATAGTCATATAGCAACCAGATAGCTGCTAACGTTCCAAACCAGAGAGCTGCTGAAAAATAAGCTAAATAACTAAAAGAAACCACAGCAAATAAAAACCAAATGCTAATTCTCTCAGAACATTGATATCTACATTATACTAAAAGTTAACTTAAAGTGGAACAACTCCTCAAGACTGGCTTTTGGTCTGGTGATGTGTTCACACAGTATGTCTATGCACGTGCAGTATCTACTGCTGGATTCATTTCATGTTTCATTTTCTGTCCAGGAGGAAGATGCGACTTCACCTGCAGAACAGGATGTTAAGGAGGAGGAAGATGCAGTGTGGGACAACATGGAGACAGTGGTAGACAAAACCAGCAAAAAACGCCAGGAGGTTCAAATTAGGGCTAATTCGGAGACTGGAACTAAAAACCCCACACGTAAAAAAAAGAAATGTGCTTGATTTCTACTTCTTTTTGGAGTAATTTATTGATAGAAAATATGCAAATATAAACCGGACTATTGCCCAAACTGCCATCTCTGCTTGTTCCTCCTTTATCCCCAACAGAAGGAGAGAGATCTATACAGCAGTGAAGCGCCCATCTGTAGGATTTTATACCACATTCATGTAAATATTTCTGTGCTCACTGTGCTCATATGGGGCACAGGGTAAGTTGCTCAATATATGAAACATCTGTCTATGTAATAAATGGATTCTTCCTACATATTTTGTAAGTGAATGACTAGAATTTCTTGATCAGCCAATAGTCTTTCAAGTACACTATTTCTTGCATTAGAAATAAAAGTAGTATTTTACACCATTTTTTCTGGTTACCTGAAAAAAACATAAAATGGGGGTTCTTTTTTGCATACTATTGCACTAAGGGGGTACTACATGTTTTAAATATTGTATAAGGACTAGTACATTCATCATACAATGAAATAGAGTCCTGAAGTCGGAAATGCAACAACCCGATCAATATATAAAGTTATTTAGGATACACAGTGCTGAACTATTTTACAATATAAAAAAGCATGCACAGGAAAGACAATGTTATACTAAATAATAGTAAATAAGCATATTTACTATTTTGTTTTTTCCCATGTGGGAAAAGACACAGTAGTAAGGAATCGCAGTCCCAATCTCCTTCCACTAAAAACTCCATCCACTACCCTAGATAGTCCCCCCCCTTCCTGGTTCCTCCCCGCATAGCACATTATTCCAAAAAGTATCCCTGAACATCATGCTCACATATCCATATAAAGCAGCTCATGGACACCATCTTCCACATCTTTGGTCTTCTTCTTGGAGCCAGAATGCTATTCACGCCAACTGCACATGGGTCAAAAAGTTCTGTAAATTGCTGAAGGGAAGAGGATCCGAAGATGGCACCCATGAGTTCTGCTTCGCTACTCTGCAATGATTCATGAGCATGATATTCAGGGACACTTTTTGGAATAATGTGCAATGTGGGGAGGGGGGGAGAGCTATCTAGGTTAGAAGACGGGGCTTTTCTTTTTAAGGGGTTTAGTTCTCCTTTAAGGGCAGAGACACGTGAAGATTTGGGGAGATTAGTCGTCTGAAGAAGAGGCCATTGTTGCTGGACTAAATCTCCCAGAATCTTTGCATCTCTGCCCTAAGTATGAAAAAGGTTTTACGTTGTTTGAAAGCATAGCCCATTTAGCAGAAGTTAATAAGATTATTTACAGGTCATCGCTGGCACATATCAAAGGGGGACTGCCTTCACTGGATAAGTGCCTCTTAGCTATATACCTTTTTAAAATAAACATCATGATACCAGGACAATTAGCAATTCACTCAGGCTCACATTATATGGCAGCACAGAAACCAGCTCCTTCTACAGCCAAATTTAATTACCAGCCCTGTAACATCAGCCTCTGTGGCACATGAACCTCATTTCCGAAGACCCAAAGCTGAGCTTCTAAACAGCTGCCTGTAGTACCATGAGAATGTGTAGTGCCCCACACAATTTCCCATTAACAAAGAGATTGCCCATGCAGACCCTGGCCTTTAATCCCTGGTAATAAGGGAGATGGCACTCCCCAGTACTCAATTAGAAACAGGGATTTCCCTGTGCACAAGGTCCAGTGGAGACTAGCACTTATTCCGTTACTGCATATTGCAGACCCACCGAACCTGAAAGCGAAGAGCCAAATAGGCTCATAGCCATACATGAGAGGGTGGCAGTTAAAGAGTTAATTGCATAGATGTTAGGCTTGTCATTAGCTTAGGGTATCACAAGTGTACTGGATAGCTAACTTGATACAGGTAAGTCTGTGATTTGCTAAATGGATTGAAATTTGGTCAGGTGGTAACTGTGAGCCCCTATATAAGCAGCAGTGATGTAAAACCCGCCCCCGCCATTCCAAGTTCCTTTTATAGACCCGCGCCATCAATGACATCACAAAAGGAGTGGGGCGAGCAGGTGCGCGGCTATAAAAGTCGACAGTGTAAGGTGGCGGACGGGGACAGCAGGAAGAAGAGCTCGACCTGGATCCACCTGCAAATGGGGGTGCAAGGTCAGCACAAACCCAACCCACCCGCGGGTATCAGGCGGGCCCGCATATCACCAATAAGCAGGTCTCCAGGGAGGTATACTCACCATTGGGGAATCAGGTCCTGAGACATCCTGATAGAGTCCTGAGCGGAATCAATTTGTTAAACCCAAACCCGCATACTTACCTGCTTGGACCTGCTATCCGACCCACAAGTACCTTATCTGCAACCCTGATTAGCTAAGCAAATAAAAGGGCGTGCCTGGATATTTCAGCTTTACCCCTACTACTTTCCCCTCAGCTTTTCAAGTGTGCTGTTCACAGGAGGTTCGACCTTAGATCTCCAGGAGACCCATCAGAATGGACTGCATTAGTCAGCGGCTAGCACTGACACCAGGGGCCAGACATGGAACAGGCGCCATTTTGTGGAGACACACGGTGGTATGCAGCACTCTTGTGACATCACACATAGGTGTACACAATTGGCGCCAGTTAGATGGGGAACAGCATTGGATATCCAGCATTTCTGCTCACACACAGTACGGACAGCAACAGCAGCACCCTGGGAACTATGCCTGAAAATTCCTCTACAGAGAGACCTTCCCAGGGCAGGTACTTATGCCTATTCAGGGGCCCCTTAGTGGGCGAATCAGCTGTCCCAGTCCCTCACTACAAAATATTCCTTCTCTAGCGAACTCCATTGTGGTCACTATTGCAGATGCCATTGGGAAAGCCATGTCTAAAGCTGGCCATAGACGTGCAGATTATTAGGCTATATCAGACGAATAAACATGCGCTCCATTCTTCCAACTTGCAACTAGCCCTTCCGATTAATATAAAGTAAAGAACAAATCAAACAATGCTCGGGCCATTAATTGACAGACACCAATTATATGAAAGTAATGTCCGAAAAATAGTGACAATCTAATATCAGACTATATATGCAGAGATATTATCAGTAGCGGTTATAAATCCTTTAATTTTTTTATTTAAAAGGTAAATTTTTTTGTTTTAACAAAAACAATAAAATAGCATTTGCCAGTTGTGATCGAATACAACAATTTAAAATGGTGTTGGTGCAGATACAGTATCTTAACTACAAGTCGTTGCTAATGGTTGTTAGTGCTTATATGGAGGTAAAGATTTAGAAACCGCATAAGAGCAGGTAGTGTGTGTTCCAGAGGGTCTGGATCACACCATGCCCCCCATACCTTGTCAAAGTTGTCTGTTGCCCCCATTGTTTCATACATAAGCTTTATGAGTGGGAGAGCTCCGTCTACCATATGGTGGGTGTTCCCCATCCAGTGCATAATCACTGGCATTGAACATAAGGGAGCACAACCAAATTCTATCCACATTGGTGGGTATTATATCATCAATCACTCCTAATAGACAGACCACTGGGTCAACTATCTGTGGTGTGCCCAGTTCGGTGGTTATAGTCTCCATTACTTTAGCCAATAATACCTTTACCAGGGGACAAGACCAGATCATGTGGATAAAATTGGCATCTGGGAATTTACATCTGGGGCAAAGATTGTCCTGGCTTTTCACAATTTTTTTTTAGTTTAAGGGGGTTGTATAAACCAGATGGAAAAACCTTATATTGTACAAGTCTGTACCTTATTGAGATGAACAAACTGTAGGCCGTCTACCGCTTTTTCCTACTGTTCTTGACGGAGGTGAGGAACAGACTGTGTCCACAGGAGGCAGGCTCTATTGAAAGGGGGTTTAATCATTGGCATAATGTTATGGTATAATCTGGACAATAGTTTAGCAGGATTGGGGTGATAGAGGGTACTCTCCAGGTTAATCGGGCCATTGTTTGGGTAAGGATGTGAAACGGTGCCTGGAAAGCATGCCTGTGCTTTAAGTAGCTATGAGTTTGGATTTGTTGAACGAGAAGCCGCTCTTGCAGGTCTTGGAATGTGGGAAATTGCGCGTCCAGTACTAGATCAGACAGCTTCTTCAGGCCTAGTTGTGACCAGTATATGAAGTCAGTTAGGCATGTAAGAGAAGGGGAGAAGTGCGTTGCCCCACAAAGGAAGGTTAGGTGACCGATGTAGTGGCAGGTAGCCAAGAAGCTTTAGCGCCGTAGACCATGCTTTGTGCGGGGTGGCCAGGGTGTTCGGCAGGATCGCCATGTCAGAAGGGTGCCTATAGGGGCAAGTACCGAGGCCCTCTATGAAGTGTAGAATGGAAGCTTGGAGGACCGTATTAGGGTCTTCTGGGTCTCCTAAGTATATTAGGATATAATATGCAAAAAGGAACACCTTTTCAGTGATACTGGCATATTGAAGGCCTTGTATAGTTGGGACAGTCTTGTATCAGAATGGCTAGGGGGTTAGATTGCCAGTGAGAAGAGGATTAGAGAGAGTTCAAAGATCGTTAAATGCAACATATAGACAAGTAAAAACGCATAACATCTTTTACCCTGTTACCCACCCCCTAAAAACAAAAAGCCCAAAACCAAACCATTCCCACCCTGCCCAACCACCCAACTTGGCGGGCATTATTTTACATGCTTTTTTTGTGGTTCCACCTAAATAAACCTGTGTGTTTTTACTATTGTAAAAGGAGGAGCTCAGTCATCATACAGTGAAGTAAGAGTCCCAAAGTCAGAAATGCAATAATATGATCAATATATAACATTTAGGATACACAGTGCTGTACAATTTTACAATATAGAAAAGCATGCAAGGAAATCCATTATAAAAAATAACAGTAAGAGCATATTTACTTTTTTTTTTGCCATCACCTGGTAACGACATAGTAGTAAGGAAATGCCAGCCCCATAGAACTTACAAATAATCTGTTTATTGTCGTTGAGCCTTACAAATAAGACTTTACAGGGTTTCTGGAATACGTACCTGCTGTAGGAAGACATGTGTTGAAAGCATTGCCGACCCTGGAACGTGATTTGTACTGCAGCTTAAAGTGCTTCCTGCTTTGCAGAGGTCATCGCTTGCCCGTGACAAAGGGGACCCACCCCTGCTCAAGCTGCCTCAACAGCTGCCTATAGCACATGGAGCATAAGCAGTGTCACCAACACTTAAAAGATGGCAAGCTCCCATGAACAACTTTGAAGCCCTGGATCCATTACAGTTAAAAAGGCCCACTGAATGTATGTGCTGGTACAGTGAGCTTGGATGAAGAAATACAGCATTTCCAGTCATATTCATTCAAATGATTTAGTTCTACTCTAAAGGTAACAAAAAGAAAGGGCCACAGCTTGTACCAAAAACATTTATTAAACAATTTATAGTGAACAAGAAGTAACAAGAAAATTCTGTTGCTTCACAAAGGATGAAAGTGGATCTAATGTAGAACACACAATACAGGAGATTAAATGGAGAACAGGATACAATGCTGTACAGATGAATACATTTCAAAACGTAGATTCTGAGCATTTACACAATCTCTAAAACATCTTATCTACACTGTAGTTTAGAGCTTTGAGAATAATTCGATTTGCTACAAAGAGCCAATTGGCTGCCCAAGGGGTCGAGGGAGTGATACAGATACAGTTATGCTACTGGAACCAATTTCATTCACTTGGGGATAAAGCCAAGCATGATGTGACATTAACAGGAGCGATAGCGCCATGGCTGGAAAAACCTGTCATATCACTTTAAAGCCCTTATGCCTGAATCATTTTGCACATTCATACTCACTTGTAGAAAATCTGCAACATATTTAATTCCATCTCTACCTAGAAAAATAGGCAATAGGATTTGCAGATTTGGAATTAAACAAGCTTGCCTGTAAATTAAAAAAAAAACAAAAAAAAAAACACAATTACACGTTTGGTTCTCATCCGCTTCAGAATTCACAACCCCTTTAGGAGAGTTGTGCCATCCCCAGGCCCACCACACTTCTATTCCAGAACACCCAGACACTACCCAACCCCCTAAAATGATTCCTTTCCTCCACTGTATTAGCACATGAGCTTCTTTGGGATTTTAACAAAATGCCAGATACAATTAACAAAAAGTTGGGTTGCCAGTTACTTGGGAAGCCCGAATTCTAAAGTACAGTTCCATCCATAAATACCCCCAACCCCTAACAAAGTTAAGTCCATATTGGAATGAAATATTGGGTTCATGTTTTAATACTTCAGCCATCCTATATGTAACACCTAATATTTCATTTCAACATGGAAACAATACCAAATCACTACTCCTCAACCTGTTTCTACTAAAAAGTCAACCCAATATGATCCCCACTGACTCAACTCTCCACACCACCCCTTCCCATTAACTCCTCCGCTAACCATCCCACAAATTCATTCAATCCAATATCAACCCAAATACCACCAATGATCAGTCCTCCCACCTCAACTATGGACCATATAAGCCCACCCAATTCCCACCACAGGCCATATCCTGTCCTACCCTCACTATGGCCCACATAAACCCTCCCAACATCAACAACCAACCAACCAATGCCCCATTCCTCCCTCACTATGGCCCATTATAAACCATCCCCAATATGGGCAACCAACCAGTGCCCTGTCCCTCCCTCACTATGGCCCATATAAACCTTCCTAACATCAGAAACCACCCAAATTAAACCCAGCCAAATCCAATCCCCCCTATGGCACACAAACACTCTCCAACACTAACAACCACCCAATGCCCTGCCCACCCTCACAAACTGTCCCCCCGCACCAACAAACACTCAACCCCCCCTTCCCCCCAAAGCCATATTTGCCACCCCCCAATATGGCCCACATAAATCCTCACAAATACCAGCAGCCACCAAAACCTCACACATTCATGGCTCCCTTCACTCAACCAATAACCCAAATCCCACACAACCCTACCTCAATTTTAGGGCAAATCATACTAGGCCCATAAAGATAGCAAGGCTCACTCTCGTCCTTACATACACACTACACAATCCCATAACAATCATTCATACTCTCCCCCCCCCCCTTATTGAACAGGAAAAGGGCTTTCTAATATTTTGGTTACCATTGGCGATGTTAAGCTTCCAAAGATTAACAGCTGCATCTGTAAGATGCCCTTGATATCTAAACAAGGGTATACAACAAGGCACTAGCAGAGAGAAAAAAGCTTAGCCAAAGTAGAAACAACTGTGAAGCTACATGGCCTAATCATTCCTATTAAACCTTTTGTGGTTCTGCAAGAGCTCTCAGTCTGTACATGTTTGTCTAGAAAAAACAAAAAAAAACCCCTCTAAACATCACAGTGATGCTGTCACCCATACAAAATCACTTGCAATTCTTTGAAACAAATTATTTGGTGTAATAAAAAAAAAAAAGAAAAAAAAAAAGAAATAAAATATTTGTATGCAGACCTATTAAAACTAGCTCAGGTTATTTAAAACAAGACAACACACAACTGGAAAGAGAGGAAGCACCCTCAAGCTTCCAAGTTGCAGGTAAGAGCAGCAAGCCCATAAGAGCTCTCACATCCTATCATCATATAATTCATTGGTAATGCACCCCCAGATTTACCTACAACAAGAAATAAAAGGGTCCAAATTAAAGTATGATTCACCACTAGACCCAAAATTGAATTCTGAATCACTAGCAGACATTTTTACTGTTTCAAATACTAAACTGAACATAATGTTTCATAAAATATAGTTAAAAGAAACCTGTACCATGCAATGAAAAGAAACGGCGATAGCCGCTTCACCAGGTTTCTCACGAAGGAATTTCTCGGAAGTGTCTCTTATAAAGATCACTGGAAACAATGTGGTTGATAAAATAAAAATGTGTAAGGGAACAACTTGACTTCATGACTTCTGTTCTCCAGCTCTGAAATGCACCATCCACCCCAAAGAGTCACAGTTAAGGCCCCACCCTCTGTTGCCAAGTAGTTATTATAGAGGTTATAAATAAAATTATAGATAGGTAGCGCTCCTTTGGCAGAGGCGATGGGAAGTCACAGCTGTGTATAGGGGGGTGTGTTGCCTCTGATGAGGTATAGAGCTCTCACTGTACATATAGGATATCCTGGGGGTAGAAGCCTGTGTATGGATTAAAGTTGGAAGCAGGTTCAAAAAGAACCACCAGTTCTGTATCTTGTACCACAAACTTTTGTTTTATTATAGAGGACGTTGAAGCAGAAAATCGCTTTTCAAAAGAAGGGTATTGTACGGCTGAATGGGAAAGTCATTTCATAAAGGCAACACTGGGAATCTTTCCCTCTTCCTGTGGAGAGATTTAGTATTAATTAGAACAATTATTAATTAGGATCTGGTTTATCCCCCTATAACTGTAAAGAGGAATTTCTTGGTATGTGTGTGTCATGGCGCCTCCCTTCTCATAATAATTCCCGTTCAAGAGTAGTGATCAAAATCCCTCTTACCCACTATTAATATGCGTCAGTGCCACAGCAATAAAGCACCATGATCTCTCTCGCACAATGCTTTTTTCAATGTGATGTAACAAATTAACGGTTACCAAATCCCATTTGCCGACCGTGAAAGCGATTGTGCCAAAACTCAATTTTATGATAAAAAAAGGCTTTTTAGACATGAACTCAAAGTTGAAGTTTATATTTTGCCTAATAAATACTTACATTTAACTTCATAAAAATTCGAGCTGCTTGGTCAAAGTCCCAACCGTTGTCCTCAAGACACCTGGTGGAAGATAATTTGAAAGAAGACTTGTCAAATAAGATAAGCAACTGGTTTGTCTTGCCCTCTCTCTGAGTGAGCAACACAGTGCAGGTATGCGAGAATGTAATGGTTTGCTGGTAATACATGTCGGTGGGGCAACATCTAAAGTGATGAGAGAATTTAAATTTGTCATGGATTACCCAGTTTCCCTTTTATGTCCAGGTCTCTATAATATAACAGCAAATTCCCCATTTCTACTTTAATATTTCCTCCAATGTTCTACCCATTCTCTCCACTAAAATAGCTGCATCAGTTGTACAGTCTCTCTCTGCAAAATACCCTTTAAAACCATGACCTCTGTGCAGCCTCCCCAATAGGCTGGGCACTTATCTACTGCAAACCTTCGCACTAGGCAAGCAAAATGCTGCTCAGCAAGTCTTGTCCTGCCCAATTCTTGTACAGTGACTGAAATCACAGTGTGCCCCAGGAATCAGTTTACTTGGTACATGACAGCTCAGAGGCATCGCCAACAAAATCTTCCATCAAAATGACAAATCAGTTGGGGCGAACCAACTGCAGCACAGTCACTCTGCCCTTATATCCCCTTGTAAAACTAAGAAATCAGTTCCCTAAAATAACTATCTTAGCTAGCAGTTGTGCTTCGCCAAGCTACCCTCCCAAACATGCAACAAACAAGAGAATGAGCACTGCAACAATAGCAAAAAAATAAACACAATAAGACATCACAATAAGACATACTGAAAGGCACATGCACACTACTACTCATCCTCATACCAGATATTTGCTGTTTTGCTCTGTCTCTCTAATACAAAGTTCAGTCCCTACTTTATATAAAAGCCTTTAGTTTCAATCGCAGCACTTGATGCACACACTCCTTTAACTGAAAGTTCTGGTGTAGTTATAAAAGCAAGGGTGTAGGACGGTAGGAAAAAACTGATAGTACATTAAAAACCCAGCAGGACCAGTGTCCAATAGTAAGATGTGAAAAAAGTAGGGGCACCTCAGAATCTAGGAGAAATGGAACCATGAGAAGTGACACAATGAAGAATCAGGTTTTCCAATTCGGATTGGAAAAAATGTAATTTAAAAAGACATTCCAAGGAGATAAACTTACTTCTGAGACCATTCTGCATTCATGCCAGATAACTGAATGAACGCCTGCACCATTTCTTGAGGCACAGGTGCCAGGACGGGGACTGGGCTACTGGAGGGAGTAGGAGCAGGTGTGGCAAAGGCTTTGCGTATCTCTTCGGTGGTGGCGTCCCTTATGAACTGTTCATCGTTCACTAGAAGCAGCCTTTTAAACATGAGATTAATGTAAAAACATCAGACAAAGCATTTGCACAGAATCTCTAATAAGGAATGTGCTGTTGGAACCAAACTGTATAGCAACATAGCATTCATGTGTGCAATGGCTGCAAGATACCAACAGGATTCCAAAATAAAGTCAGTTATTGCATCCCTTAGCGGAGATGCAATATTATTCAGTTTATGTTTCAATGCCGCACTGAGAACACAGATGCTATTCATTTATTGTCTTGCTATAAAAATAGATATATTTGTGTCAGGATAAAGATGAGCAAAATAAGTAATTCAGTTATTTCAAGCATTAGTGCCAAGTTAATGGGACATTATCTCGATTACTTTTTTATACTATTCATTAGCATATTTTAAAAAAATATTTATTTTTTTAAATACATTCTCCAGCTAGCTGGAGCACACAGTAAAAACAGCACAAAGTACAGAAAGTTCTGCCAACAAAAGTCCCATTCTACTTTCTGATTTGTAAGGCCACACTCAAAAGAAATACCCAGTCCACTGAGAAGTCTCTGTATACTAAAGGTCCCCATAGATGCAAAGATTTTTCTTTGACGAACGACCGATTTTAGCGGAATCCGACCAATCCGTCAAATTATCGTGGCGTTAGTGGGATTCGAACGATCGTACATCTTACGATTTTTTTGTCCGACATCTGTCACAAAATTGATCGACCAGGTTAAAAAATCGTTATCGTTCCCAGTGCAATCTATCTCTGCAGGGCCAAGCAGGCAGCCCCCTCAGTTTTCCTGGCAATATCGCCTGAAATTGTCTTTTTAGTTGGACACATCGTACATTTAAACGATCGTTTTGAGATAATTATCTCATGATACAGAAAACAGGATTTTTGATACTCACCGTTAAATCCGTTTCTCTGTAGTCGAAAGGGGGACACAGGGACGATGGGGTTAAGCTCCACCCTCCAGGAGGCAGGACACTTGAATAAAAATTAAGGGGCGTGCCCTGTTGGGCTTAACCCCGCACACCGTGCTCTAGTCTTCAGTTTGTCCCAAAGACTTTGAAACCAGAACAATATGAACATAACCATAACTAAACGCAAGCCAAGGTAAACCAGGGACTATCCTGGAACGAAACATGGTTAAGCTCGTCCTAATGGGTCGGGAAGCCCTGTGTCCCCCTTTCGACTACAGAGAAACGGATTTAACGGTGAGTATCAAAAATCCTGTTTTCTCGGTCGTCTTAGGGGGACACAGGGACGATGGGGACTTAACAAAGCAGTCCCGGAACAGCAGGGTGGGAACGAGCTTAGACACATTGGTGTGAAAACTGAAAACACTCTTGACCAAGGTAGGCCTTGGCTGAGGAAAGAGTGTTGAGTCTGTAATTTTTAATGTATGCACCGAAATAGGTGGCTGTCTTGCAGATGTGGCCCAGTGAGTCACAGATACACCACGCCTAAGAAGTTCCCACTGCTCTAATATAGCGGGCTCGGATACCTTCTAGTGGTGACCTTACTTGTATGATATGCTTGATAAGAGCGTTAATCTGATGAATTTGGCAATGGGATCTTGGAAGTTGCCTGACCTCTTCAAGTCCCGCTGGTATGATGCGAGTTTGCGAACGGTGTAAGAATTTGACTAATTCATGCACCCACGGAGTGCTCTGACTATGTTGTCAGTAGGAGCTGGGAGCGACGACGGTACTAAAATCTCCTGATTTAATGAAGGAGGAACTACCTTGGTATAATGAAGGAACTGTACGTACTAAGCCTTATCTTCGTGAAAACCGGAGAAGCTGGATTACAGAATTGTGCCCTCAGCTCATATATACACTCATGGTTGGTGAAATGCCATCAGAAATGCCACCTTGAAGATGAGCCAATTTAAAAGATTGAGTTCAGAGACTAAATGCTGGTTCCAGTAAGCCAAGAGTACCAATTAAAATCCCAACCTGCGACTGGTGGGCGAAAGGGACGGAGCTGTGTGTGCTACTGCATGCAAAAATGCACAATTTCTTCCACCGCTAACTGATGCTGGAACATAAAGATAGCACAGACACCGTACCTTCAGAGAGCTAGCTGTAGACTCCTCTGCAAAATGATGATATCCTTGGAATGTCATGTTCCAGGAAGATCAGCCTTCTTACACCAGTTTAAAGTATGAGTGCCACATGTACTAGGATCTCGAAGAGTTGATTAGTGTGCCTTGATCACTCCAGATACAACTTCCACCGCTCGCCCATGCCTTTACCAGGTGGGCGACTCAACAGCCATTCCGTCAACGTGACTAGACCCAGACTGAGATACATTTTGTGCCTTGTCGCAGAAGCTCTGGGCTGCCCTCTCGTCAGATAGGTTGTACCAACCACCTCTCCTGCAAGTTCGCAACTCATATCGTCCGAGGCCAGTAAGGACCTACCACAAAAAACCCCGTGGTGATACCTGTCTGAATTTCTAGAGGACCCGAGGAGCATAGGGAGAACAGGGAAGTGTACGATAGATCGAACTAACAGCACTGAGTCGTGGCGTCCACTCTCGTTGTCAGTGTGTCTTGATAGCAAGTGAGAATCTTGAAAGTTGTCTGTTGGTACTGTAAGCCATTAGATCTATTGTGATTGTCCCCAAATATTCACAAGTTCCGTGAATGCCTCTGGGTGAAGTGGAGCTTCACCCAGCACACCTGGTTATGTCGGAGGAAGTTAGCTTTAGTCTTGGGCATTCTAGGTAGGTGTATGGCTAATAGTCTTACAAGGCTGTCTGGCGACCAATCTCAGGATTTGTCAAACTTCTGCTAGAGCTGCTCAGCTGTGCGTTCCTCCCTGCGGATTTATCTAAGCTACTGTGGACTCGTCTTCATTCTAGACCTGCACCAGCTTTGCTTGTATAAGATGTGCCCATCTGTTTAGTGCTATTTTTTACAACTCGTAACATCAAGATGTTGATCGTCGGTATGAACTCCTTGTGCAGACAGGTTGTTCTATGATGCATTCCAGCCTTGCAGACTGGCATGTGTGGGTAACACATTCCAATTCGGAGTCTCCCATGACTGCTGTATGGTTAGGTTGTTCGGCTGTAACCACCACTGGATATCTTTTCTTGTCAAAACAAGTTGATGATTCTAGACAGAGAATCCCCTTTCCTACGGACTCAACTCGCCTGAATGGCCGCAAGTGTATCTATGCGATGTGACACTTCACTGGCCGGGACCATTGGCCCCAGCTCTCTCATCGCTAAGAGACTTTTTGGTCTCTGATTGGACAACAGTGAACGGATTTGACCTCTGACCTTGTCCTGCTTGCCCCGTGGGAGACATAAGGACTGTGTGATTGTGTTGATTCTAGTCATAGAATTAGCATCTGATGGTCGGGTTGTAATTTGAAGTCTCTACCATATGAATGCCCACTGGAATTCCCGAGTATCAGAATGGTTTGGATACTGAACCTTCCTAGCTTTGTCTTCCGACCTGGCCTTAAGTAAAAATTGGCCATCTGGGGGAAACTGAACTCCACTGCAGTCGCAAGGTCGCTGCTGATACTGCCATCAGATTAGTGAGTACATGAAGTGCGATGAGAGAAGACCAAACAAGTGCTACCAACTGGTAGTGACGATTCTCAAGGCAATTCGAAGATACCCCTAGAGAGGGGCCAAATTGGAACATGCAAATATATACCTCCTGGATATCTACTGACATCATTAATTGCACTTGCTCCATCTCTCGAATCAGGGGGATGTAGGGTTTCCATTTTGAACCAAATGGGACGGATGAGCTATCTCAATTGTTTGAGACCAAAACAGGAACTATGAATGTTGGTGTAAAACCATCAGAGTGTCTTCGGTTGTGGTACCTTTACAATAGTTCCAGACTGCTCCATCCTGTAATAATTGAAAGAAAAAAGAGCTTGTGCTTTGTTGGAGTGCCATAGCACTCTGGGTAACATGAGTCTAGGAGTTAGGAGTTGTGAAGTCTAGGAGTTAGCCTTCTTGCACACTTTGTTGACTCATGCATCCAAAAAGTGGAGACTTCACCTCCCAGAATGTCAGGTTGTTATCGAAGTAACTTGCCCCCTATGTGATCCCTGATTCTGGAGGGGATGACCCGTCATGAAGAAGTTTTGTCCGCTGTAGACTAGATATGCACCATGGCCACTAGAATTCTTTCATACCTTGCTGATCCTGAAGATCTGGATCTAGCTCGTGCCAGAAGAGTACTAATTCCTCATGTAGGTTGAGCAATGATTTACTCACGTTCTTCTCCAAATAACCATTGCCCTAGGAATGGAGTGACGTTGGAGATCTCTTGAATGAAGGTCAGACTGACAAGTCTTTGAGCTGTAATGATTTTCCCACAGCAACGGACAGAACTGAAGTGCGGGCCATACTTTGAGAAGTATGCGAAATTACATAAGTAATCGATGCTTCTGCTATCTCTGGAGTGGCTTACACTCTCGATCATACGAGTCGGATATGAGTCGATCAAGGTTTGAATGGCGATGGACACCCAGCGGATACCAGACATGGCCGTAATGCTGACACGGAAGATAATTAGCTTTTAACAGCCCATTATCGTCCGTCGGATTCCTGAATGCTGCCGCCATTCGTCACTGGCAAGTAGTAATTGTGACAGTCTGGATAGCAGAGCCTCCACTGCTAAGGGGATTGACTACAGTGTACCAGATCCTTTGGAATTAAAATGACAACTTCTTTATAGCTTTGAATTTTCTCTTGGGAGTATTCCATTCCCCTTGTATTAAGTCAGGCAGCTGTTCATGTGAATAAAGAACAATTTGTGGTTGAATAGCTTTTGTGCTGTGCCTTGCTATTCAGCTGTTTATGAGATATTTAGAATCTCACGTACACCTTTATTATTCCGCCAGAAATTTGGAAGGTGATTAATATTTTTTTTTTTTTTTTTTTTGGATGACTTGTCCCGCATTTACAGTAATGTCATCATTGGAACTGTCCAAAAGGGGCAGCCAAATGAAAGGCAGATGATGGACTTCTGGCACTTGCCCTACCATCACTCTCGAAAGTAGGTTAAAGCACAGCGGAACAGAGCTGCTCTGGAGCGGAGTTTCTAGCAGATGTGGGAAACAACCCACAACCTATTGGACCAGGGTATCAACCAGGGGCTTGCACTCTACCGACTGACTATTTAGGAAGGCTCCTATCTTTTTTTAAAAACCTTCCTAAATTAACAGTAAGGCAAGTAATCCTTGACGTGGTACTAAGGAAGAACGGAGTTGAATTGCCAAAAATGAGGCTTGTAGTTAAATGACACAGTCGCCTCCCAGTTCCTGTAAGAGAGTCTCTAATAGCACACCTTCAATTGGTAACGCTACTGGTGCCTCACTGAACAGCTGCGCACACTGTAGCAACAACTGGCACAAGGCGCATGCAATAAAGACCTGCGCTGTGGAGGGTACTCTCTCCTCCCCCGGCCCTTGTGGTAACCCACTGGCTTACCTTCTGCCATTTCGGAGCCCTTGTTGGTGATCAAACGTGCATGAGGTTAGTAACCGATTCTGTACTAGCTTATGCCGGTATTTCCACCTTGATTGCACCACCAGAATGAGCCATTATCATTGTGGCATCATTTGCTTAGCCAAAGATATCCGTGCGGCGCCCTTGTCTCTCGCAGCCTGCCGTTAATCTTTCAAAATGGCCGCTGGAACGCATCTGCGTTCCAGCGGCGCGCGGCAATGCAAAATGGCGCTGAACCTTCTGCTCCTCCTAAAGACGCTCACCTCTGCTTCCTCTCCTGCCGAGAATAATGCTAGCAGCGCATTGGATACTGTCTGGTAACGATGGCATAGCCATCCAGGAGAGGGACTAGCCGGTACGGAGGCACTCATTGAGCGCTGTTCAGAGGAGAGGAGACGGACAAGGTTGGTCCTCCGACAACTGACTGAGGTTAACCCGCACCAGGGGAAAACTCTTAGGAGGGGTTGCAGGGAGGGAATTCTGCAGCAGAATGTCACCACTGGAGCCCTCTGCCCATACTTACTAAGGATTTTCACCGGCCAGACCCTCTACCCTCCAGTGAGGCGCAGGCAACGTCTGGATGGTCGGTATAGCCTTCATGGCTAGAAATTGACCCCGGTGGGCTACTTCGTGTTGGGGGCTAACTGTAGAAGAGACAGGTAACCCTGCTCTTAGTATCACCCCAGGTGTCAGACAGGACTGACCGTAGAATCATCTATTTTCTAGATAGAGAGCGTAGTCCAACCTCCTGGTAGCAGGACACTTGAAAAACTGAAGACTAGAGCACGGTGTGCGGGGTTAAGCCCAACAGGGCACGCCCCTTAATTTTTATTCAAGTGTCCTGCCTCCTGGAGGGTGGAGCTTAACCCCATCGTCCCTGTGTCCCCCTAAGACGACAGAGAAAAGATCTTTACATCTATGGCCAGCTTAAGCTGCTCCTTATCTCAATGCCTGAAAGCATGTAGCTGGGGGGAGGGGGGCAGGTAGGGTTTATTAACACAGAGGGTTACTCGGTAGAATGGTAATTTGTGGACTGTTCTACAAACAGGAAGAATGTGATTTCTTTATTTAACACTTGTTTATGAATTAAAGAGACAATTCACTTTCACAAATCATTTTCTAACAGTATACAATGAATAATAACTTGCATGGATGCATAGGATCTTCTTTTCTACCGTTTAGTAATTGTTTTTTTCAATGAATTTGTTTTCCTCCCTCCAATATCAGCATAAACTATGTAGCCCATCAGAAAAATGCCAGAAACTAACATCAAATTGTAAGAGTCAGCATGTGGCTTACTGAGCTGGTATTGGTAACCCTGAACAGGGAAAAACAAAACCAATTCATTTTTATAACTTCATTTATATAAAATGCTTAAGATAACAATCCTTGACAAGTATTATGGCTTACCCTCCATCGCTGCCTGGAACAGCAGCAAACACCCGACTGAAAGCGCGCACAGGGTTGCTTGATTGTCCTTCAACTTTGAATTTGAAGACAAAAATAAGGTTAACTGGTTAGGGGCGATTTCAAAAACATAAGACATCAAAAAAAGAAAAGGGTGACTAGATTTGCATAAAACCCAACCCTGTTCCCTTCTTAAAGGGGAACTGTCACCCAGACACAAAAGCTGTATAATAAAAGTCCTTTCCAAATTAAACATGAAACCCAATTTCTATTTTTTTTTTTTATTAAAACATTCATAGCTGTTGTAAGCTCATGTAAAAATCTCAGCTGTCAATAAAATATTGTCTGCCCCTCCTCTATGCCTAAGGCATAGAGGCAGGTCAGAATTACTTTCACTTTCCACGGTCTTCCACACATTCCCCTCTCTCATTTAATTGTGTAGCCAGGGCATAGGATGGACATCAGGTCCCCCATTCTGGTGCAAGATTTTGAGATGATGTAAGGCTTGCCTTAATAAGTGCCCACAAAAGTGCTCCCGCCTGTTTGCTTTAATTATGAATTCCCAGACTGAAGGAAACAAGATTCAATCATTTATAATAGTGTAATTAAAGTTAATTTTGCTTGACTAATGTGAGAATAGGATTATGAATCATTTTTTTGGGCGACGGGTCCCCTTTTAAAGGAACAGTAACGGGTTAATCTATGAATATATAGTCCAATATCCTTATGATTCATTAATACTGGGAATACTGAAAAATATATTGTCACAGTGGCAAGGAGGGGTGTGGTGTGTTTCAAAGTAAATGGAGTCACAGAAATAAAATGTGAATCCCTTTAAATAAGTATACCGTAACTCACCTTCTTTGAATATTCCATTTACAACAAAGCTAAGTAATGTGTTCTGAAAAAAAAAAGAAAAAACATACTGGGTTAGAATTGAGCTTCTATCGCTCTTAACGATATGCTTGGTGAGGCACAGATATGCACTTTGTAATTATTCATTTTATGGGTTAACTGTCTCAAAATGGCCCTGCACAATATAACTCAGCGTATTTATTTCAGAACATAAATTCCATAGACAGGCCAGGTAGCTTTAGGGCAACAGCCCACAGGATGTTGAATTCATGCCCGTAGCAGCAATCAAGCACTGAAAATCACTCATTCAAATCAATGTGGGTATTTTAAATTCTGCTGCAATCAACCATCCTGTTTTTTTTAATGTCAGAGCTCATTGGTAAACATGAAATAAAAAAAAAGAAATTAAACCCCCCCCTCCCACACCCAAAATATAGAAAAGCTTGTACTGAAATAGCTTGTTAGATTCTTGTGCGCTAATCAAAACATTAAAAACACAAAAAAAAAAAAAGCAAGCTGAAACATTAAAGGGGGCTTACTGAATGAGCAAGGATATCCACTACAAAGGAATTGAGGTCATGCTGGGTTCTTGGAAGTTCATTCAGGAAACCAACCACATTTAGCCGCTTGTGTTTGAGAAGTTTAAAGCGCAGGGCTGTAAATATAAAAAAATAATAATAATTTTAACAGTATTCCCGATACCAATCTTAGATTTGCAATTCTATCCGCACTTGTTTTGCTTTCCTGGGGATGTATATTTAAGTAAAAGGAAAGCGAACTCCTGTTGTGGCGAATATATACATCAATGTAAAAGTTGTCCACCAATGCACTTCAATTAGATTTACAAACAAAACCAAATCCATCACATTTAGTCTTTCAGGCAACAAAGAATATTACAGAAATCAATTATCAAGGTCTTTCCTACATTTTTTCTAGGGGGTTTGCCAAAGAGAAATATTAAAAACAGAATGGGATTTATAAAAAAAAAAAAAATGGCAAATTTGCACTTCGGTAGTAAACCACGCCAACCAGATGTTTGCTTTTGTTGTACTACTTGCTGCAAATTTGCCCTATATGTATTTTCCATGTATTCTGGGGTGAACTGATTTGGTTAAATGGATGTAGTCATGGGAAAAAAATATTTTTTTTTCAAAACGTATCAGTTAATAGTGCTTCTCCAGTAGAATTCTGCACTGAAATCTATTTCTCAAAAGAACACACAGATTTTTTTTATATATTTAATTTTGAAATCTGACATGGGGCTAGACAGTCAGTTTCACAGCTGCCCCCAGTCATGTGAATTGTGCTCTGATAAACATCACTCCAACTTGCAGTAAAGAGTGACATATCACCCCCCCCAGCAGCAGAACAATAGGAAGGTAACCAGATAGCAGCTCCCTCACACAAGATAATGGCTCCCTGGTAGATCTAAGAACAGCACTCAATAGTAAAATCCAGGTCCCACTGCGACATATTCAGTTACATTCAGTAGGAGAAACAACAGCTGGCTCTTTCTGAAAGCACATGACCTGGCACAATGCCTACACACCAATATTACAAATAAAATAAAATGTTATATTGTAGAGTGAATTATTTGCAGTGTAAACAGTGCAATTTAGAAATGAAAACGACAGGAAAAAAAACGGTCAAATATTAATCAAGATTTGCACGATTGTGGTAAAAAAACAAATCTGAATCATCTAAATTTTTTTGGTATACATTGCATGGATTTTCTCCACCAATTTTCCTGCACCCATCTCATACACAAAATTTGATCACTTCTACAAGTAGCTTTAATGACACAGCTAAAGTTTGGGGTATATTTATTTCTTGAATGAGCGTCCTGAATAATTAACACTTAAAGGGGTTGTTATCCTTTCAAACACTTTTCAATGTTTTTGAGATTGTTCCACAGAAATAAAGACTTCCCCCCCCCCCCCCCACTTCATTTCCATTTATTTATAATCTGAGTTTAAATTTTAATGTTCCTGTCTCTGGTGTTTGAGTCTGGCAGCTCAGTAGCTCAGGTGCAGACTCTAATCTGTTATAATTTTGCAACAATAAATCGATACATTTCTCTTCAGTATCAGCAACTATTGTATCAATTCTAACAGCTGCCTTTAATGAAATGCAGGGATTCTGCTTAGCATGGCCAAATATAACTAATGTATCAACTAAATGTATCAATTTAGAACAGTTTACAGGGTCGTTCATATTCCCCTCCCAGAGCAGTTTTGAAGGTAAAAAAGGAAACTTTACAATTCAATATTAGAGAAACAGTCACAAATAAAAAATAGAAAGCAACAGGAAAAAGTCTATTTCGGGTGAACTATCTGAAAACAAACTGAAGTGAAAAGTGTTTGCAGCAGCGATGGATACAGAATGCTTTAAATATATTTGGCAGTACGGGCAATCTTTCTTTGGAAATACATTTTTCTACTAAAGGCAAAAATATTTTCAGACCCCAGATTCTGCACACTACTGAAAAGTATCACCATTCACCCCTTAATAATTCACAAAATCCATCCCCTTTCATTGCATGACCTGCCCACATGTTCACCCCACCACACAAACTTGTTTTTTGTCTGAGGCAAGATAACATAGGTGAGTTCCTTGCTATGCGTTTGCTCTACAATACAGGAACACAGAAAATAATTTAACTTACTTGGGTCTCTAAGCCTTCTTACATTCCTGCTGTCCTTGAAATATTCTCCAAGGCTACTCCTGTCCAAAGACACAAATATATTTGAAACAAATACTAACCTTTAATTACAATCATTTTCTTATGCTGTTACAGATTTCTATTTCCTATTCAGGAAATAAGACAAATTCATAAATGGCTGCAGGAAATAATGTAGAGGAAATTACAAACCTGGATGGGTTCTGGCTTATACTAGAAGGAATGCTCAAAGAGCAACATGCCTCATCGTGATACACATTTAGAAGACCTTGCCTGTCTTCAGAATCATAAGAAGCATAAAACCTGGGGAAAAAGAAATTAGGAAAAAATTGCGTATTGTTTAGCTGGTAAAGAAAATGCGACAGTGTCAAAATGGTGGAAAACATGCATCAAAAAAACCCACACACTGGCAATACAAGCAGAAGACAAAAATTGAGTGTATACCCTACAAATCTGTAAAATCTTGGGGTAAGGTCACATTGGTCGATTCGGGGAGATTTAGTCGCCCGGCGACTAATCGCCTCTTCTTTGGGGTGACTAATCTCCCCGAACTGCTTCCCCCTGTCTTCCGCCTGCTACAATGAGAAAATCGCCTGTGGCATGGCACACGCGGCACTTGATTTTCCGAAGTCGCCTCACGAGGAAACTTCAGGCGACTTCAGAAAACGAAGTGCCGTGAGTGCCATGCCGCAGGCGATTTCTCCTTGTAGCAGGCGGAAGACAGGGGGAAGCAGTTCAGGGAGATTAGTCGCCCCAAAGAAGAGGAGATTAGTTGCCGTGCGACTAAATCTCCCAGTGTGACCTTACCCTTAAGAAGAGTAATTTGCTTAAAATAATCTGCTAATTCAAGAGATACCAGGGAGAATCATTTGGGTTACAGACAGGACACCAACAGGAAAATTGTCCTATTGAAAGAGAAGGGTTTCTAGGAGACAAATAGCTGCAGATAGCTCACCCTTGCTAGACTGACCTAGGGACACCTTAGGATGGTGGCAGACAGTGTTCTGGGGAGATTAGTTGCCTAGCGACAAATCTTTCTTCAGGGGATAAATCTCCTGAAATGTCTTTCCACCGGCCAGAATGTGAATCGCCAGCGGGATGGCACTCAGATCGCTTCGGAAAACAAAGCCATCAGAGTGCCATCCCGCAGGCGATTAACATTCTAGACGGCGGGGAGGCATTTCGGGAGATTAGTCACCCACAGAAGAAGAGGAGTTGGTGCTGGGCGACTAATCTCCACCCTAATGCTTGCACTGCAAAAGGAGGCATTGTTACTGCATCACTGCTGCATAGAAAGAGGCAACTCTACTATCTGTAGCAGAAACCATATCTACAACTGTAGTTAGTAATTGCACAACGACTATGTAAAATAAGTCAGAGAAAAAGAATAGAAAAACAGTGAGGGTAGGAGCTTTGTGCACTCACTGTTGTAGAAACCGTAAGACCAGTGCTTTAATGTCATCAGATGCCAGATAACTACCCTATACCAGACACAAAAGAAAAAAAATAATTAGGTTGCCCAAAAAACTGCCAATGCAGGTACATACACCACCTATTCTGACAAATTTCTTACCTTACAAGCAGGAAGAGTGGTTGGTGTTTCAACATCAAATGTGATTGGAGGAGGAAGTTCACGGCCATCCTATAAAGTGTTGAGTTACGGAAAACAGAGAACAAAGGCAGAGCAGGAGACAGAACAAAGAAAAAGAAATTGCAGAAAAAGAAAAATGAGGGTATATATTGTTGCGTGGATAGAAGAGAAAAAAAAAATGGAAAAGTTATTACACAGTAAAAGTCATTACTTAATTATAAACCCGAAATGTGTGCTTACATGAAAACAGGCACACAGAAGTTAATGGCTAAAGACATAAAAGCCTTACCAGTCGTAGCAGTTTGGGAAAGCGTTCTCGCACGGCACTGTCATCCAGGGCAGCGAGTGGATCCACAGAGGGTCAGACAAACAAACAAACAAAATAGAACACAATGTCAGTGCCAGGTAATAGCAACCCCAACCCACACACCATGCCCCCAAATGACCCCTCCATCATACCTCCCCCTAATCGGGGAGAGGGAAGATAGACACGCACACGTCTTCGTATAGGATGTGGAGGTCCAGTTGCTGCATTCAGCTTAATGTCTGCAGGAATGTGAAGTCCAAAATCATTTGGGATGGTAGCATTATTCAATATGTAGTTATCAAAATGTGACCCAACAACAGATATTATCTGTGCCCTCTGTTTTATTAAACACCAACCACCACCCTGATAAGGCACCTCTTTAACCACAGTGCAGCACAACACTCTTGTAAAGACAGTAACACAAGACACAGCACAAGTAATGAAATGAGATTTATACAGCTTATACCAGTACCTCTTTGTAAAAGAAATTTCAAATCACTAACCTGTCTAACTAACCTGTTTCCCCAACCTGAAGCCTGCCTTTAAAGTTTGTATTAACTATTCTAAAGGTCTAAAAAAAAATAAAAAAAAATGAAGTAGCTTATTTAAAACTGAGACTATTATGCAGAATAGGGACAGAGAAGTCCAGGGAATCAGAAAAAGTTAATCTTATGTCTGATTTTTTATTTTTATTTTTAAATTGATCCTAAACCCCACAACATATTAATTCATATTCATGCTGCAGGAATCTCAAGACAAAACTATAGAACTTGCTACAGGACACTTATAAAGACAATGCCACCGTAGTTTATTCAAAACAAAGGCTACCATGCAGAGTAGAGACAGGAATCTAGGTAAGTAGGAAAAAGTAGATCTTAGATTTTATTTATTTTTTTAAATAGATCCCAAAACCCCCTGACATTCATATGCATATTGCAGGATTCTCAGGACCAAAACACTAGAGTTGCTATGGAACACTTATAAAGACAATGCCAGCTGAAAATTAACAAAAGAAACGGGAGTCAAGATGGTGGTAGGATGAATGGCAAAGTTGAGAGGACAAGTGATTATATGTAAATATGAATGTAAAGAAGGGGTGATATGTGGAGATGTTTCAGGAAAGGGACAATAAAAAAAGTGGCACTGCCTCTGTCTGCCCTGGAAGTACTTCTACCCTAGCCTCACACAATCCTCCACCTCCTCATGTTAAAACCATTTCCAGCTTTACTGATCAGTGCTGTGCCACCCCTCATAACAAACCCTTATCCAAAGCATTCCAGTGTGCAGCAGCATCCTCATGGTAGCAAGCAAGTAGTGACAGGATTTCCAGGTCCCCTGTGGGGGGCAATTTCTCCCTCACTCTCCTGGCATGGAGGGGATAGGGAAGATGTGTGCATGTATGAGTGGGAGAAGGAGAGCAGTCAGCTGTACCTCTGCCTCCAAGCCCACCAACCTCCTATTGTGTAGTGGTTGTTTTCAGGTCTGCCTTAGGTTGTCCCCCCCATGGGGGAACTTACCTGTCATAAACCAAACATCCACATGCCCGAGGAGGAGGTGATGGGTGAGTGCTGTATGAAAAGGGTTCTCAAAGGGACAACATATAATTTTAATTAGACTTGTTTTGCTGGGTTAAGGGGTGGCTTGAGAGAGTGAGCAGTGGGGTAGGAGAAGGGCAATTAACCCCCATACCTAAGGAGGAGCAACAGGAGGGATACAGATGTAGAGCAGACTGTTCCAGGATTTACAGAGACCATGTGCATTCTTCAAGGCTAGGGAGCATGTGTGGCACTAAAACATGAAACAATGGGAATGAACAATGATGCAATGAAAGGTGTGAGCAAAGACAAAGTGTTTAGGATGAGAGGGTAGAAAAAGTAAATAGGAGTAGAAAGCTTTTTTTATACTCTTTTTCCTTTTAAAGTGTCTCTGTTCCAAATCTTATTTTATAATGTTTAATGAAACGATATATTTACAAACTCAGCAATGCCAAACCACGTATGGTCATAGAACAGATCTCATGTTTACAGATCTCAATATTTGTTTTCCATTAAACATGTAACTGACCTGAAATGTGTTATTTGTAGTATACAAGCCAGTTCACATACATCACTAAGTGAAAAAAATGCCTGTGTCCCAACTCTGCAGGTAGCCCTGTCAGAATAACATGCACAATATCCATAGTCTTATTGTTTTAGATAGTAGCTTGGTTCTTTAAAAGCTATCAAATAAGATTATATACACCCTGTCTCTACTTAATGAAATTACATTAAATGTCTGCTAATATTCCATTGTTTATTAGCCACCTTGTATTTAATTTTGTATCATCTTGCTGGTTTCCTTTCCATTCTCAATTCTTCCTTTTATCCCTCTGGCTTCTTGCTCTTAGCTACAAGGCTGGTCTCCTTAGAGGCAATTAAGAACTTGCCTTGCAGGCAGCTTATCGATTATCTATCAACAGTCTACCCCATTCACATAAGCTGCCAATACTTTTCCCCCACTTGCCTCTCTGAAAAACTATAATCTGCCCCACCTCAAATCCCTTCAGGAATTCACATACTGTCCACTACTGGGCCTTCTATTCCTATGTGAGATCTTAGTGGACCAGACATTTTCTATGTATCAGCAGTTGAAGCTAAAACTGAATAACCCACACTTACAATTTTACAAGTACCTCCAAATTCCACCCCCCACCCACCGTGAAAACAATTTTCCATGAATCGGAGTGCAAAAAACAGACATCAAGCCTGCACCAGGCTCTCATAAGCAAACGCCTCCCCACCCTTTGCCAGAGACCAGCAACGCTGACAGTCACTCCCAGCTATGAATGAAGAGCAATGGGAGGAGGCCATTGATTCCCAGTGATCTAATCTTCCTGCACGACAAGCTGATGGAAGTACAAATTCATTCACCAATTATATATTACCCCCACTAAGCTTTAAAAAATGGCCTAGCAACCAGGGGCAGGGTACCCAAGATGCAAAGAGCCTGAAGCATCCCTTGTACACTTGGCATGTCAATGTTCCCCGATGCAGAGCTTTTTAGAGGGAGGGAACAAATTACCTAGCAGACAACCTGGCATTGCCACACGTATCGTATGCTTCCCTGAGAATGGTTTACTAGGGTTTGTAGAGGATTTATTTCCTCTAAATCGGACCATCTCATATGAGGGTCACTCTGCATCATGCAAAGAGAATGGTAATTATGTGCTGGATGGGCAATAGTGTTCCCGTGGTCACCCAATGGGTCGATTTAATAAACAAAGCCCTTCCCTCCATTAAGCTCACTTATCTGACCGGAGGATGCCCAGAAAAAATGTAAAAGATATGGGACCCATGGCTTGATGTTAATATAATAGAGCACTCTTAAAATATATAGGACCCAATGCTTGATTTTTGACTACTGCATGTATGTAAGGTAATGTGTTCTGGTCTCTGATGACCATTTGACTTTTGCTGAATGGTGTATTGGAGACACCATAGGCCAACAATTGCTACTGCTTGTGAACCCTTCCCCCTTCCCTTGAAAACTGAAACAGTTGCAAGATTATAGTGCTCAATTAAAAGTTAAAGCGTATTCAAATATTAAATGTTTTTTTGCAGATCTTCATCTTATGGCTGTTAATGCAGATATTAAATATATGCTATAAACATCTAAATGGGATATCCAATCCGCTCAATCCCATTCTCCAGCGATTGCAAAATCACTGGGAGCGTCAGTTGATTCATTTACAAAACCAGTAATTAATAACAAATGAATTAGCCCCCTTCCCATGTGCTTTCCAGAAAGTGATCAAGAGATCCACAAACTGACCTGATGTAACTGGTCTGGTCTCTAAAGGAATCACAAAGTGGGTTTCCATCTAACCACAGCTCCTCCAGCTTAAGCCCTTTTATTTTATCCAGTTCACGATCACTTTTTAGCTGAAAAATAGGCATTTGAAATCAAATCTTGTGCTAAAACAGTATTCTTAACTAGAAGTAAAGAACACAGAAGTAGTTGAGACACCTACAGCATCAAAAACAAATAAGTTACTGGCTGCTACGTGCAACGTCTTAAAGGGGTGGTTCACCTTTAGTATAGTATTTAGTATGTTACAGAATGGCTAATTCCAAGCAACTTTCAATTGGTCAGGCAAAATTGCCTGAAGCATCTTCAAGCAAAGTCAGGGATGGCTGGTACAGTGTCTGTAGAAGCATCTAGTGCAGAGGTCTCAACCCTTTTTACCGATAAGCCATACTCCTACTTGGACAGTGATAAGGGGCAATGTTTGGCAATTTGCCAGTGCAAGTAGTCTGCAGGAGACTGGTTCTTTAATCATCCTGTGTAAGAACTAAAACCATTGTATTCTGCATGGTTCATCTTCCTCATATAATTGAATGGCTGCACAGCAAGCTATTTAACTTTAGGAATGTATCTTATCAAACAAATAATTTTCTAAATGCATGTAAAATAAATTTGGCCGTTAGTGGTTCTTAAGTAATACGAACACTCAGAAAATGAGTTAAAGTAGTAAAATTTAGACAGTAAAATTCAAAACAATCCACTATATTTCAGTATTAGTTCAACGATCATTGAATGGCACATGTTTACTCACCCCATTGTGTGACAGTTTTAGGATCTTTAGATTGGGGGCTTTACGTGTAATCTCTTCCAAGTCATCTAGTTTGAAGAGTTTGTTGTCGCTTATATCCAGGGAGAGTAGCTATAGTAATGAAGAATGGAGTAAGGAGGAAAGGAAAAAAAGAAGTGCATCTATAAATATTTTGCACAAAGGCACTACTAACCTGCAAAAATGTGTCTGTTGTCACAGCATATCCTCCCCCCAATCACCACCAACAACATATTCTATCATTTGGCAGACCTTATTCTTTTTCTCCTGAATCTCCTGGTGGTACTTAATTTTTTTTGCAGTGGGGATTTTGCACACATAAATTAAGCGTGTGCACAAAAATTATTTTTACATTACTGTATCGAGTAATTTTCATTTTATTGCCCAGTGTGACTAGCATGAATGCTAATCACCCTATGCAATATGTTATTATATACATTTAAAGAGAAAAAAAACTGGTGGCCTAACAAATACTCCTGTAAAAATAGAGCAAGAATTTGCAGATTTCTATAAACTACTGTACACTGACATCAAAGTGGTTTACAGAACCAGGAAAAAACAGGATTTTTTATACTTACCGTTAAATCTGTTTCTCTGTGATCAATAGGGGGACACAGGGACGATGGGGTTAAGCTCCACCCTCCAGGAGGCAGGACACTTACTACTAAATTTGTGGGCGTGCTTAACCCCACACTCTAACTTTATACAATCAGTTTGTCACAAAGATACTGTAACAGGAAGTAGTAATATTTAAGAATAACAAAACCATGTAGAAGGAAAAACAGGGAATTATCCCGTAGTGACCAAATGGTCAACCTAACTTCAGGGCGGGAAGCCCTGTGTCCCCCTATTGATCACAGAGAAACAGATTTAACGGTAAGTATAAAAAATCCTGTTTTCTCTGTCATCATAGGGGGACACAGGGACGATGGGGACTTAAAGCAGCCCCAGAACAGCAGGGAGGGACTGAATGTAGAGTTGACCATTATTTAAGCACCGAATGAAGCACCTTGCGCCCAAAAGATGCTTCAGCTGAAGAAAACGTATCAACTCTATAGAATTTTGTAAATGTGTGTACGGAAGACCAGGTAGCCGCTCTGCAGATCTGGTCCAATGAGGCAGAATTGCGCCATGCCCAGGAAGCTCCGACTGCTCTTGTAGAATGAGCTCGAATTCCCTCAGGTGGAGTCTTTCCTTTGGACAGGTATGCCTGTCTGATGGTCTCCTTGATCCATCTTGAAATAGTAGCTTTAGATGCTGGAAGACCTCTTCTGGGCCCTGATGGTAATATGAAGTGATTGAGAACGTCGAAAGGACTTCGACCTTTCAAGATACCATTTTAACGCTCTAACTACATCTATGTTGTGTAGTCGTCGTTCTTTATCATTCTTCGGTTCGGGACAGAGAGAAGGAACAATAATCTCTTGGTTGATGTGGAATGACGATACCACCTTGGGCAGGAAAGATGGAACTGTGCGTAGGACTGCCTTATCCTTGTGAAATACTAAAAAGGAAGGGTCTGCGGATAGTGCACTTAGTTCTGACACTCTTCAGGTTGATGTAATTGCTAATAGGAACACTACCTTCCAGGTGAGCCATGTGTCTGAAACAGATCCCAGCGGTTCGAACGGTGGATCAAGTAGAGCTTCGAGAACAATATTTAGGTCCCACGGTGGCATTGGGGGACGATACAGAGGAACTATATGTGCCACTCCTTGCAGAAAAAAAAGTACTGTGTCATCCAGGGCTAGTTTAGACTGGAATAGGATCGACAGGGCTGATACTTGTACCTTCAGTGAACTGAGTTTTAGACCTAGCCGGAGTCCGCGATGTAAGAATGACAGGACTCTTGGTATGCGGAGTTCGTGGAATGAGATTGAATTCTTCACACCAACTTCGGTAGGATTGCCAGACTCTGTGATAGGACTTTGAAGATGTAGCCTTACGAGCCTTTAACATTGTTGAGATAACCTCTTCCGTTAACCCTTGTTTCCGCCAGATGTCTGTTACAACAGCCACCCCGTCAATGCGAACAGACCTGGGTTGTGATGTGAGATGGGCCCCTGCAAGAGAAGGTCCGGCCTGTTCTCTAGACGTATCGGCTGTGCTATTGACATTTCCTGAAGGTCGTAAAACCAAGTCCTTCGAGGCCAGTAAGGAGCCACTACTATCACAGTGATACTGGACTGTCTGATCTTTTTGAGTACACGTGGTAACATGGGTAGCGGAGGAAATATGTAGGCTAGGTTGAATTGCCAGCTTTGAGTCATGGCATCGACCCCTGCTGCTAGACCTTCGCGATAACGAGCAAAGAATCGAGGCACCTTTGCGTTGTCTCTTGATGCCATCAGATCGATCTGTGGCTGTCCCCATTGGAGTACCAACTTTGAAAACACATCTGGGTGAAGTTCCCATTCTCCCGGATCCAGGTGATTTCTGCTTAGATAATCTGCCTTGGTATTTAGAACTCCTGGGATATGGATTGCCGATAGCTGTACTTTGTTGGTTTCCGCCCAACTGAAAATTTGCTGTGCTTCCATCAGTGCCGCCTTGCTGCGAGTACCTCCCTGGCGGTTTATGTACGCCACCGCCTTGGCATTGTCGCTCTGCACCCGAACTGGTCTTGTTTGTAACAACTCCGTCCATTCGGATAGAGCTAGCTTTATTGCCCTTAACTCTAAGATGTTGATAGGTAGTTTGGATTCCCCTGGAGACCACTGACCTTGGGCGGATAGGTTGACCCATGTCGCTCCCCAACCCTTCAGACTGGCATCTGTGGAGATTACATTCCAATCTAGAGTTGCCCAGGATTGACCCCTGGAGAGATTGGTCGGTCGTAGCCACCATTGGATGTCTACTCTTGTCGACTGGGATAGGTTGAGCTTGCGAGTGAGAGCTCCTCCTTTCCACGATGCTAGAATGTTTGCTTGCAGAGGTCGTAAATGGATCTGTGCAAATGGAACAGCTTCTATGGCAGCCACCATTAGTCCCAGTACTTTCATTCCCAGATGTACCGTTGGCCTCCGATCTCGGAGGAGTAGACGGACTTGATTTCGAATCTTGGCTTGTTTGTCTAACGTAAGTTGCACTATTTGTGAGATGGTGTTGAATTCGAGTCCCAGAAATGTCATTTGATGACTGGGTTGTAAATTGGACTTCGACCAGTTTATGGTCCAGCCGAAGTTCTGTAGAAGCTTTATTGCCAAGTCCCGATCTTCCTTGGCCCTCTTCTCTGATTTGGCCTTCAGGAGCAGATCGTCCAGATAAGGGGTGACTGAAATTCCTTGTAGACGTAAGGCTGCAGCCGTTACCGCGTCCAAACGGTAGAGCCACGAATTGGTAGTGGCGATTCATGAATGTGAACTGAAGGAAACAGTGATGTGGAGGCCAAATTGGTACATGGAGGTACGCATCCTTGATATCGATAGACATCAGCAGTTGATCTTGTTCCATCCCTCTTATCACTGATCTCAGGGTCTCCATTTTGAATCGTACCGACCTGATGAACTTGTTCAGTTGTTTGAGATCTAGTACAGGTCTGAACGAACCGTTCTTCTTTGGCACTATAAAAATGTTTGAATAGAAGCCGGAGAATCTCTCCGCATGTGGTACTGGAACAATCACTCCGGCTTGCTCCAAATTGATGATGCAATTTAGAAAGGCAGTAGCTTTGTCTGGGTCGGGAGGTACCCTGGACATGATAAATCTTTTGGGAGGAAAGGTTGCGAAATCTAGATGGTAACCTTCGGATATTATTTCGTTCACCCACATATCTGAAGAGTGGCTGATCCACACCTCCCAGAATCGGAGTAATTTGCCCCCAATACGCTCCCCCGATTCCGGAGGGGGTGACCCGTCGGGCAGAAGAGGACTTGTCTGTTGCGGACTTGTTAATAGGTCGGTTGGACTTCCAATGCGTGCGACTCTTGTCGTTTGTTTTGGCTCGAAAGTGCGACTGTTGTGGAGAATTGTTTCTTCGTACGTAACGTCCGCTTGAGCCACGAAAAAATTTACCGCGTCTGGTAGGTGCAGCTACTTTACTCTTGGCCTGTGGTAGAAAGTGCTTTTTCCTCCCGTGGCCTGAGAAATAATCTTTTCAAGCTCCTCTCCGAAAAGCTGCTGTCCTTTAAACGGAAGAGATGTCAAAGATTTTTTGGAACTAAGATCTGCTGACCAATTTTTCAGCCACAGTGTTCTGCGTGCTGCAATGGCAAGAGCGGAAGTACGTGCTGTGATCTGAGATGTGTCTAGTGCGGTGTCGCACAGATAAGCTGATGCCTCTGCGATCGCTTGTGCTGATGACAAAAATCGCTTGTGCTGATGACAAAAATCTGCTCTAGGAACTGCATTTTGGATGTCTTTGATAAGTGACTCGGACCAAGCTTGTATTGCTCTGGCCACCCAAGCTGATGCTAGACATGGACGTAGGGTTGACCCGGACGAAGAATAAATTGATCTGAGAAAACCCTCCATTCTTCGGTCAGATGGGTCCTTGAAAGCCGCTGCATCTGTGACCGGCAAAGCAGTGGACTTGGCCAATCTTGACACCGGTGCATCCACTGCTGGCGGATTAGTCCACTTCTCCACTAATTCCTTAGGAAAGGGATATAATTTAGAGAATTTTCTGGTAGTCTGAAACTTTCTTTCTGGAGAATTCCACTCTTCTTGTATTATATTGAGAAGATGCTCGTGAGAAGGGAAACAAATCTCGGATTTATGCTTCCTTTTGAATAACCCTGAATCATCCTGTGACTTGGGTGTTTGAGAAATATTTAGCACATCCATAACGCCTTTAATAATACCCTCCACATCATGGTGACTATCATGATCTCTGTGGTCCTCTAAGGCTTCTCCCTCCTCATCTGATGACACTTCAGAAGGAAGTAATTCTCCCTCAGATTGTGAAGATGCCTGCTCAACTGCTGACTCGTCAGACAGGTAGTGGGTAGTGGCAGCAACCTTAGTTTCGTCCGGCCGCTTCCGCTTGGTGCTAGATTTGTGGTCAAGTCTGGCTAGCACTCTTCCTAAATTGTTAGCAATAGAAGGAAGTCCTTGCAGGGAGGCAAGTGATTGCGTCAATTGAATGGCCCACAAGGGAGCTGGTATATCAGTCTCAGAGTTGGGCCCCCGACCTTGAGAGGTACCCTCCATTAAAGGGTTTTCTGGTTGAGCCACCGCAGGGCTTGTATTCTCAGACACAAGTGCAGCACCCTGCCCCACTGAGCAGGACCTACAGAGCGGCTCCACCTGCCCTCTAGGCAGTTTAATTTGGCAATTTGAACAGGCAAAAAATTTGACCTGCGCTGTTCTGGCAGCCTTCCCCCCTGCCCTTGTGAACAACCCCTCTGTCCTACCTTCTGCCATGGATTAATTGTAGAAAGGAGAAAGCCTAGCGACCGCTATACCAGTTTTTAGCTATAAAACGTGCAGGAGCAGTGGCTTTAGACCATCCGGTGCGCAGTCAGTGAGAAAAAGACTCGCAAGATGGCCGCCGGAACGCATACGTCGCATGCGTTCCGCAGTAAGGGAGAACAAGGACGCGCAAAATGGCCGATGGAACGCATACGTATTCTGGCACTCTCCCTCTCTACCGCATCGCTCTCCTCACTGATAGAAGGCGCATCGAGCGTGGAAAAAGTATTGAGCGCTGTAAGAGAGGGAGGGACAGGATTTATACTAGCACAAGCCCTGCATTGAGAAGAGAGGGAAGGCGGGGACCGACAATACCCGGCCTAGTAATGGACCAGAAGGGGAAGCTGCCAAGCCAATGCCGCGAGGTGAGTTGGTATACCCAACGGTAGGTACTCACCTCATGCTCCTCCCGGCCAGAACGTCTGCCCTTGAGCCAGCAGGAATGTGTCTGGGTGGTCGTTATAGCCTATTACGGCTAGGAATGACCCCGGTGAGCTGGACCTACTATACTATACTAAGGAGCAGATGATATTGCCCAGAGTAAGTAACCAGAAAAGAAATATCCAAAAATTGAATAAAATAAATAAATAAAAATCCATGTGCTGGAGGTCCATCCTCCTGGTAGCAGGACACTCAAAAAACTGATTGTATAAAGTTAGGAGTGTGGGGTTAAACCGGTTAGGCACGCCCACAAATTTAGTAGTAAGTGTCCTGCCTCCTGGAGGGTGGAGCTTAACCCCATCGTCCCTGTGTCCCCCTATGATGACAGAGAAAAATATTTGGCCCTATACAACTTCAATTTAATAATGGCGTTGAACCTTTGGAGTAATTTATTTTAAAGTCTACTATGACAAAATGGCCTACCTCTGGTACATTATCCTCGATTATCTGCAGCATTGTCGTCATGTAGCTTTTTCTGTTCAGGATCATATCTACTTTATTAGCAACTAAATCTAGGATAGAGAGATGAATACAATGAGATTTTGCTTAAGGGTAAGGATAGTCAAAGAGGTACAAACAGGCCGTTAGAGGGGCTTTACCAGGGTCACTTCGCACAGCCTTCATATCCATGGCTTGATGAGCACCATCGTATCTCTTTTGCATACATTGCTAGGCAAGAAAGGAAAGCACAGAATCAACATTCACAGCCATTCTTAAATCTATACATAAGCTTAAAGAAGAAGGAAAGTCCCTTTGCACTTGGGGGTGCCAAAAGTGAGGCACCCCCCAAGTCATCGCATTTACTTACCCAACACACCGGGACTGTGCATCTATCAGGGGTTATTCCAGCGAGCACCACGGAACGATAGTCTTCCTGCTTCTTCTTTCTTCTCGCGGCAGCACATGTACAGCAGAGCAAAAAGCCACCTATTTCTTACTGCACATGCATGTGCCCTGGGAAATTTGAAGAAAGAAGAAGCAGGAAGACAATCGATCTGTGGTGCTCGCTGGAAGAATCCTGGACCGGTGCATTTTTCTCCCGATAGGTGTACCGGCCCAAGGTGTCAGGTAAGTAAATGCGATCACTTGGGGGTGCCTAGCTTTTGGCAGCCCCAAGTAAAAATTATTTTCTTTTTCCTTTAAATTAGTTATATGATTGTGTTTTGGAAACTGAGTGCTGGTCCTCTTCATAATTATCTACATATTATTTTGTCCAAGCACCCGGAAAACGGTAAATTGTGAAGGAGTGCAGGTATCAGCAGCACTCACGGCAAGTCGCTCACATCAGCGTTAGAATAAAATTGTATACTTTCATTTAATCACTCATTAAAATATATCAACGTGTTTCGATCTGTAGGAGATCCTGATGACGATCTCCTACAGATCGAAACCCAACAAATCCGATAAACCTGTAGCCAGACATTTTTTTATACAGGGACATCCACTGGCATCCTTAAGATGTATGATTATTGATCACTGCCCTATTGCCCCACGGGTTGGCAACAGAGATAAAACTTTACTTCAGATGGAAAGTAGATGGATTTTTAATCTGGATACATTGGCCTGAAAGGTCTGAATGAAATGAACAGTTTCCACTGCTTCTTGGGACCCTGATAAAAACAATCAACCTTGGGAGGATGTGTCTCACCTCGGTACTGATATTTATCTCCCAAAGATGACTGCTTCATATACTATTGCCTTTCTCTATTTCTGACTGAACTCTCTCTCATTCAGCGTCTAGGGTTTTGCACCAACATATTTGGGCATGTCCCTCTCTCTCTCAATATGAACTTCTATTGATGTGAGCCTGGGATTATTGAAATTCACTTTTGAGTATTGCTATGTTATTCAATGAACCTAACTATTTGGGCACTCATGAGTTAAAACAACTGAGCAGTACCGCCTTTTGAATCCCTGTACTGTCTCCCCCTAGGTTCGCTGCTTGATTCTCTCACTGCTGTGCTTCGGAGATAAGCTGCATATCACCATGACAATGCGTGCCCCGGATTTACGCACATAGCTTTCCTTATTCAGTAGCGTTGCTATGAAGGCTTTCATTAGCCTGTGTGAAATGTATATACATGTCTGCTGTGGCTTTGTATTCTTTCACGGTGATCACTGGGGATATATGTTTTGGACACTGTATTCACATCACTGATGACATCACACAAGCCTTTTTGGTGCCATTTCTGGCTTTTAAACTATGGGCGGAGCACTGTCTGTCTGTAAAGTCTTGAGAAAGTTCCAGAACGGGACTGAAACGTTGACAATCCTGGGGTTTCTTCAAGAAATAAAATGGTTTATTTTAACATAGAAGAGTAATCAATGTGAGAGAGAGATATGTAGCCTTATCCATTTTTTGCATATAAGTGCTACCAGAGTATGAACGTCTTCAGTTAAAAAAATACTGCAATTTAACAATAATTTCAATTAAAGCCATCAATTGTAATATAGATTCATACCTTTAAGTGATCTATTTCTTCCTGTTTCATATCCTTTGTCACAGCCTGAGGAGGTGGACATGGTCGTGTTAAAACTGTGATCTGTAGGGTAGGGAATGAAACAAAACGTAAAAAATAAAGCATTAGGAATATTTGTGATTTAGAAGTTTTCCCTCAACCATAGAATAATAGAATTTTGCAACATAATGATCTATTAATGTTTGAATGTGCCACTACTTTATTTCCATTGTTTTTAAATTATCTATAGCAATGCCTAAACACCTTAATCACTACTTACCTTGAAATTGTCTCTGTCTGTAAATGTCCTGGATATCTGCTTTAAGGCTTTTGCAGCAGCAGAATCTTCAACGAAGAAGTGAGCCCGGGAATGGTCAGTATGATACTATTATGTGGGAAAGAAAACACATCCCAATAATTATGTTATCTTCTTCCCACAAGTGTGTATTAATTTGATAGAACAGTAGGCAGCAAGACTCCCCAAACCTCTCCTTGATTAATCTTTGCCCTGAGCAACTTAAAGGAACAGTAAAACCAAAAAATTTAAGTGTTTTAAAGTCATGACAATATCATGTACTGTTGCCCTACACTGGTGAAATGGATGTGTTTGCTTCAGAAACACTACTATAGTTCATATAAACAAACTGCTGTGTAGCAATGGCGTGAAAAAAAAGGCTATATGGCACAGGTTAAATAGTGGATAACAGATACACCATTATGTTCTACAGAGCTTACCTGCTGTGTAACCTGAGCCCTTTCGCCTTTGAATGGCTGCCCCCATTGCTACACAGCAGCTTATTTATATAAACAATAGTAGTGTTTCTGAAGCAAACACAGCAGTTTTACCAGTGCAGGGCAACACTGCATTATATTTTTATTACTTTAAAACACCTATTTTTTGAGGTTACTTTTCCTTTAACTTGACCCCTTGGAGGGAGAGGAAGTCTCGCAGTCACACGTCTCACCCGCCCGCATCTTCCTCTTCCATTTATAGACCTGCACCGACACACCCTGCCAATGACATCTAAAAAGGGGCGGAGTATGCACAAGTCTATAAAAGAGGAAGCCAGAAATCTAAAGGTGGCGATAGACGAAAAGATCCGCTCGTTTGGCGACATCTGCAAACAAGCCGATCTTTCCCCGATATGCCACTAACGGGCATGGCTACGGTATATCGGGGGTAATCTGAACGTTTGGCCCTATGGCCGAACGATCATATTACGATGAGAGCGCAATGGGCTCCTGGCAGGATCAGTCGGGACAAAATTAAACCTGTCCGATCGACCAAACGACTGATCTCCACCGGACGAAAAATGTCGGGACTCTCCACACACGGTCCGAGGATTCGTATGATAGCATCTTTGTGTCTATGGCCACTTTAAGGGGCTGGTAGGGAGAGCAGGCAGAAGAGGTCAACCCAAACCTATCCACAACTCGCAAGAGGAACAGAGAGGTCTGCCCGAACCTGCCCAACCTGTGGGTATTGGCCAGGCCGGCATGTCACTAGAGCCGATATCCAAAAACAAGTGAAAAATATCTGCTCTGAGCTCAAAAATTATTGACTTACTCCCATGGTTTCACCACAGTCCTGTTGATGCTGGCAAAGTTTCCCACTAAACATCATACAGTATAAATAGGGAAATTCCCCTGCACAATGTTTTAATTTCCTACATAACAGGGTCTTCTGCCTTCCAAGGGTGAAACGGGCTTCAATTTTCTAATATCTGACAGAATGCTTTGCTACGTGAAATTGTTGTGGTAAGGACACCATCATATTCCATGTGAGAACAGACAACTACTTATAAAGCTGCAATTTGCTTCAACTTCATACTTGGTGAGGAGTGTTGCTACACTGCACATTTCTCTAAATTGTTTGGAAGCTGCATTTATCTAAGTAACTAAAATATAAACTAAAAGAGAAAACATCTATTAGGAAATCTAATCCTATGTTTTACTCCAACTAGGTTGTATTCAACACAAACAGAACTGTATCTATGTAAATGCTCTGCACCCCCCTCACCAATCCCTGCTCTCAATGGGCCCAAGACATCGCCCACACTGGTTACTATATAGTTCCCCCCCGCCCACATCTGTGGGGTAAAGATGCATCTGCACAGTTGTGTGCCCTCAAAGCTGTTCCCTGGTCTTCATATAAATTCCCAAAAATAAACAAAGCATGTTGGTGGTAGGAAAACAGTCCTACCTGAACTGCAGTAAAGGGCACAGTTATAGCACCTTGCAAAATGCCAAGTAACCAGGACTTCTCATACTTCTTTCCATGAGGTATCTAGTAGGAATTAGATGGGTGACAGTCAAAAATCAAACTTAACATTACTGTTCGGTTTTACAATATTAATAAAAAGCAATGGACAATATTACTGCATTAACACTTTTGTTGTTTTAGAGGCCTTTTGCATATTCACAGGACACAAAGGTTTTTTAAAATTTACTTTCGCATTGATATTTTAATGAAAGTTAAAAATACAGGAGGCATGAAAATTTGACATACAGAACATCCATGTAAGGTGTTTGTATAATGTAAGCAATTTCACCAAATCCTTATGAATGCAAGAGAGTTATAAATCACATCTTACCGTGATCTTGGACCATGATCTCTTGTCCTCACTATACTCTGGTCTGCCCTGGTGCTGAGGCTCTCTTTGAGTGCCACCAAAGTTTTTCTTGTCCCTTTTATTATCTCTTCTTCTACCACCATGGCCATATGGCATACTGCATACAGCAAAAAGATAAGATCTTAGTTTCCTTAAGATTTCCAGTTAACCATATAGATACCAATCCTATCATAAGGCTACCATCTTCAGAAAAATACTCACAATCTTTGACGGGATGATTCATGTGCTTCTCCCATAGCCACATCTCCATCATCATCCTCTAGACGAGAACGGGGATTGGGTCCATAGCCACCCTTGTTTCTGTATTTATGGGGACCATCGCTATACATCTTGCCCGCGAATGGACCGCGCCCTCTACGTTTTTTCATTGAGAAACCCCCTCCATAACGATCATCATGTTCTGTGAAAGCAAAAGATAAAGGTCTGCTCAAATTGCTGTTGCCAATATTATTCAGTTCTGGTGCTTAACTTTTTTTGTAATAACATGGTCAGCACCTAATGAAATTTTTTAACTTTACTACTGTTGGGGCTTCTAAACATTAGCTAGCTATATGAATTCAAGGTCTGTTCTGAATCTACAGTATATATATTTTGTGCAGAACATAGGCATTTCTTTGGTTGGTTGCAGAATAACCTATAACCTGGGCACACCCAGCCAATTATTTATCCATTTACTCTAAAATGTAACCTTTGTTAAGAGGTTAAAATTAATATTGATAAAAAACCATGTCCACACAAAGGACATTTTAAAACCTGATAATAAAAGAGCAAAATTGCCTGAGGGGTTCATATACAGGTATGGGAACAGTTACATAGTTAAAATCGGGTTGAAAAAAAAGACCAAAGTCTATCAAGTTCAACCCCTCCAAATGAAAGCCAGCATACACACACACCTCCCATACAAAAACGCCATGATCCTTCTCATTTAAGGAAACTCCCAACACACTGCCATTTAGTGTAGAACTTGCATTTATAGTATTTTGCCAAAGTGCATAAGCTTACATTTATCAACATCGAACCTCATTTTCCAGTTCGCTGCTCAGTTTTCCAATTTAGTCAAATCACTCTGCAAAGTGGCAGCATCCTGCATGAACCTATTGTTCTACACAATTGTGTATCATCTGCAATACCCTCCACCAGGTCATTAAAGGGGAACTCCGGCTTCCAAACCAAAATTTGATAAAGTGGCCAACATAAAACACAGAATCCATCACAGTTACACGTTTCTTCAAAAAGTAGGAATAAATGCCATTTTCTATGCTGCAATCCAGCAGTTCTATTTCTGCATCATTTGAAATCCTGGCAGGGAAGGAGGGACTAAACACTGATGTTACAAACTTCTTCACAGCTTACAAACAACATGCAGGAACTACATAACCCACAATGCATTGCACTGTGATCTTTGGTTTCTTTTTGAAATCACATGTGCAGGGAATTGTGGGGTTTGGAGGATGCAGGGGGGAGTTCCCCCTTTAAATTAGATTGTAATTGCTTTGTATCGATTTCTGCAAGGTCCCTTGTATAAATAAGAAATCTTTCTAAAGGCTTACAGTTGTGGAAAAATGAGACTATCCTATAACCTTTAAAGTGTAGGCATTGACAATACTATAGAAAACATTGGTATTTCTAGATCAAGAGAAGGAGTCCCAGTGTTGGGAAATTAATAAGTATACCATGGATCCTAGATTTTCCTAAATGTAGCATGTTTATCTGCAAGTATGCTTGTTTATTTTTTATTAATGACAACTCAATTCATTTTATCTTTAAAATGGGAGATTGGAATAAAGGACATTTTACCAAAACTTTGCAATTGTGATTTTGTCAGAAAAATAAAGGTCATCAATGTTCTCGCATTATTAATGTTAGGTATCTTTGTCTGCAATAAAGTGTTTTGAGGATCCTTCTTGAGATTAATTTGTGTAACCTAGTGTATAATAATGTAAATTTGTGACCAAAATCTTCAAAAAATGTGGGCAGTCCTCAAGCAATTAATGTCCTAGTGTGCTATCACCTAAAGCCCAGTCAGTGTAGAGTAAGGATTCTGATGAACAAAGACAGGTACCAGCATTGTTCATGTGTCAATTTAACACATATAACAAAAAAATTGCTGGGAAACCACCTGCCGTTTAACCTTCTGTTAGATAAAGTGGGCCCTCAACAAATGGTACAGCTCTGCTAAATCACAGAGAGTGTATACTTTATAACCTGAAAATAGACAAAATATAAAAATCATCAGTCATGATTCATCCACATTTGTGAAGGAGAAGGTCCTTCCTCTTTAAGTTCCATAGAAAACAACTTCTATTATAGTCATCCTATGCTCTGCCAGATTTCTTCTGTGATTCACACTGAATGGTTCTGGATCAACTGGTCTGTGCATGTAAAATTAAATGAAGCAATAAACTGTAGCATAACTTTAGTTCCCTTGCGAATGCCTTATGTAATAACTGGCTGGGAAGTATCACCTGGACATGACAGCTTTCCAAATTCAACTGAATAAACTGGATAATGAAATGCAGGGTTTCGGGTTACTAAAAATTACCATACTGACTTAAAAGCAAACAAAGTTAGAACACCACTTTCAATGTCCGCTCAAAAGGAGCAATACGCGATACCTTATTATATCCCTTATCCAGAAGTTCTTATTATGGGAAAGCCATCTCCCATAAAGTCCAATAAAAGCAAATAATTCTAATCTTTTTATGGAAGAAGTTAGTTGTGAGTAGTTAGTACTTGATTATAACTAAGCTGCATAAATCAATACTGATAGCAAAACATTCCTATTATGATTATTTAATGGTTAAAGGGGACATATAGCATACATTTTCACAATGCAGCAAACCATATAAAATAAAAGAAAGATTTTATTTTAATACCATTTGGATCAAAATTGTCTATTATTCTGAAAATTTTGCTCAGCCCTCCCCCCCCCCCTGTCCAAGACTTTCCCGTATCTGACTCTGCAGCCGCCGGCTCTTTCTGCCTAAGTTACACAGCAGCAACCAGTGAGGGAGGAGTAGGCGTTTGTGATGTCACGCTCAGTCCTTCCCAGCAGACATCTGTTAACCCTTACAGCTTGTTTTCCCTTGTCCGCGTAAGTGAAAATTGGTGTGGATAGCTCCCACTTTTCCCAACGTAGATAGGTAGTGGGTGAATGGAGGGAAGGGTGGAAGGGAGGGCATGGATGGCGACTTAAGTCTTATTAGTTATCGATACTTTGCCGTGTTAAAATGTGGATATTAGAATCCAAAAAAAACTAGCACTTTATCCACCACCGATCCATTCTACGCAAACGTTTTTAACTATATGTTTTTAGGGACAAGGTCCTGCACAGTTATGAGTGGAATACGCTGTGAGTCTGCGTTGGTCATATTAGCAAGTTTTTATTGGAACACTGATTAATAGCTACAATTTAGATACTTTGTTACAACAATTACCTGAACTAGTTTAGCTTGTTACAATGAAGATGGAAGTGTGAGTCGTTCACATTCCATCTTAATTTGTTACGTTTTTGTTTCTAAGGGGCATGTTTACTAACATTGGAGATAAATATCTGGAGAGATTTCTGGAGATGTTGCCCATGGCAACCAATCAGCAATTAGATTTAAACAGCCATCTATAACTTAGAAAACAAAAGCAAAGATCTGATTGGTTGCTATGGGCAACATCTCCAGAAATCTCTCCAGATATTTATCTCCAATGTTAGTAAACATGCCCCTAAGTGCTTGTTTTTCCTTCGCTGAACTGCTCCTTTCTCGCCCTCTCTGTAGTGTTTTATTCTCTCCCTCTCAGTCCTGTTCCTTTCCCCCCCTCCCTGCACTATTAATTTCTCTCCCTCTCTGCCCTGTTCATTTAACCCCTCCCTGCAGTGTTTGTTTCTCTCCCTTTCTGCCCTGTGCCCTCTGAATGGTTCCTTTCTGTTCTCCTCACTGCTTGTTCCTTTTCCTGCAATAATTGGGGGGGGGGGGGAGAAAAGCAAACTTCTGTATGTATAAAACAAAATCTACTACTAAAAGTAGTATTCTTATTCTTTTCTGGGGGCAATGTGTATCAGCAGTTAGTGTAAATATCATAGTAATTTTCTACACAGTATTACGTTGTATACAAAAAGCAATAAACATCTTTTTGTTTTTTCCTTTATAACTCCCTGCATCTGTTATATGTTATACAATTCCAGAACATCAGCTGAATTTATTCCATTGCAACTCCCTGCACCTAAACATAAATTGTTCCACAACAGCCGCATGTATTCCCTTGCAACTCCCTATGCCTGGCCATAAACTGTTCCAAAACAACTGCATTTTTCCCTTGTAACTTCCAGCACCTGGTCATAAATTGTCCCAGTAGAGCTGCATTTATTCCCTTGCAACTCTCTGCAATTAAACGTAAATTGTCCAGGAACTGCTGCGTTTATTCCTTTGCAACTCCCTGCACCTGATTATATATCAGTATGCAGGAAAACAAACCTACAGCTGCTGTTATGGAATATCATAACAGTAAATACTATGGTACACTGTTTGTATAACTTTTATAATTAAATAGAGGCAGGGCAGAGGATGGGAGGGGTTTCCCTGCAGCTTTCAGCCTGTGACCACTTGCTGTGAGAGAATGAACAGACACTCCCACTCTTCATTTCAGCCTAGCTTCTGACCTTTAAAGAGCTATCTGCAGCTCTGATATAATTAAAGTTTTAGGAGGTAAAATGCTTTCAGAACGTTTTTGTTTCTGCATCGTTGACTGTTAAGGAAGGATGAGTAATATATCTGAATATGAAGGTTATTTAAAATGCCTCCTTTCAAGCAGTCAAGGTTTAATTATACCTTACAAGCTACTTTTTTATTCTTACAGAAAAAAAGGAAATCATTTTAAAAAATTTTGATTATTTAGATAAAATGGAGTCTATGGGAGACAACCTTTCCGTAATTTGGAGCTTTCTGGATTCCATACCTGTACTGGAAACAGAAGACCACAAAACAAAAATTTGTTGTCTTGTGTCCTATCCTTCACGAGTTCAGAATGTCTTGTTTCAAACTTTTACAATAGAAAACATTAATTTTAGCAAGGTACATAAAACAGCTTTTGGAGTGTTAGGGTGGTGGCTCATGGCTACTCAGAGATTAGTCGCCCAGCGACAAATAGTCTTCTACAGGCAACTAATCTCCCATAAATGCCTTCCTGCTGGTTAGAATGTAAATCGCCAGCGGAATGGCACTCTGATTGATTCGGCTTTCCGAAGTTTCCTCATGAGGCAACTTCGGAAAAAGTAAGTGCATTGCGGGTAAATAGTTGCCCGAAGAAGAGTCGATTTATCAACTTGGGCGACTAATCTCCCCGAATCTCCACGTGTCTCTGCCCTAAAGTTCAAGTTGGTTTGGTGGCCATGCTGGCTAATATGGGGAGTTATACTGCACACCAAACAAATATGTATAAGCATAAAAACTTCACCAGTAGAATAACTCACCAAATTGAATGGCTGCTCCTTCCCCTCAGCCCAAGGGAGAGGACAATCCATATGTAGAAAAACAAAATGTTGGAGCAAGGCACTCAAGGAGGACACAAAACGCGTTAGGCATGAGTTTATACAAATAAAATATTTCTAAATTAGTCTGATCTATGCGTGACCTACTTGAGTGCCTTGCGCCAACATTTTGTTTTTCCAATATGGAAGTGGCCAAGTCAATATTTAGTTAGCCTGGGATCCTGAACGGACGCTAGCCTTGCTATATTCGATCTAATTCTTCTAATGAAACATGCCATTTAAGTAAATCACACCGGCACGCATTTCTATGCGCCTTATTGTTTATTCAGGCAGTTACTTTCCCCGTGTCCAGATATATCTGAAGGAACGAATGTGAAAGAGCTTCATTACCCGAGGGGCTCAAAAACAAAAACACACGAGGTGGGCTACAATAACACTCGCTCTTTGCCAAAGCGGGGCCTCACATAATTGTATAGGACATTACTACTCACGATGCTGCTATATATATATATATATATATATATATATATATATATATATATATATATATATATATATATATAATATGTCTTTGGCATGGCTCTGTCTAGCAGCAAGGTGGCTTTAAAATCGCCAGCAAGGCCACCGAACTAGTTACTTGCCAGCCCACGTAGTTGGGAAGCAAACACGTCATACAAGTATAAACGATCTCATTCACAAATATTCATAACGTATTAGCGACTAGCTAAACCTGCTGTTTATATTTACTCGCTTATCTAGTCTTACCGATATAAGACCGTCCACCGTCCGCCATTTTACAGCTTTCTCTCTCTCCTCCTCAGTTGCTGGTTTTGACGCCGCCTCTCCTAAAGGAAACCCGCCCACTTCCTGAAACCAGTGGTAACCGCGCTGTGCGTTTTGTTTTCTGAAATGACGTACCTGGGGCAGAGTTCTTCTACGGGTGTTGGTTCGTTGAACCTGCTCGTTTCATTTGATGTTGCCCGGAAGTGACTAATATAGCGACCAAAAAAGAGCCTTCTAAGCCCCCAATTTAGTAGAGCTTAGTTATAAAACATTAAAAACAGTTTTATTACTATGAGTAAATGGCTAATGGAAGTAGGGTTGCCACCTGGCCAGTAAACATTATGGTTGATCCCAATGTCGTTCACCATTGAGTTCACTTTTTTATGATGTAGGGAGCAATATTCTGAGACAATTTGCAATTGGTTTTCGTTAGGGATGCACCGAATCCAGGATTCGGTTCTGGATTCAGCCAGAATTCGGCCTTTTTCAGCAGGATTCGGCCGGACAGAAGGATTCCGAATCCTAATTTGCATATACAAATTAGGGATGGGGAGGGAAATCGCGTGACTTTTTTTTATAAAACAAGGAAGTGAAAAATGATTTCCCCTTCTCACCCATAATTTGCATATGCAAATTAGGATTCGGTTCGGTATTCTGACGAATCTTTCGCAAAGGATTCGGGGGTTCAGCCGAATCCAAAATAGTGGATTCGGTGCATCCCTAGTTTTAGTTTTTTTATTATTTGTGGTTTTTTTTAGTTATTTTTTAATTCAGCAGCTCTCCAGTTTGCATTGTCAGCAATCTGTTTGCTAGGGTCCAAATTACCCTAGCAACTATGCGTTGATTTGAACGAGAACATGGAATATTAATAGGAGAGGGTCGGAACAGAAAGACAAGTAATAAAAAGTATCAATAATAATAAATTTGTAGCTTTAAAGGGGTGGTTCACCTTCGAAACACTTTTTTCAATTCAGTTGTTTTTAGATTGTTCCCCAGAAATAAAGATTTTTTTTTCAATTACTTTTTATTATTTATTTTTTACTGTTTTTACAGAATCTAAATTTAAAGTTGAATGTTCGTGTCTCTGGCGTTTCAGTCTGACTCAGAGCTCAATAATTCAGTTGTAGACTCTAAACTGTTACAATTTTGCAACATTTAGTTGATACATTTCTCAGCAGTATCTCTGGAGTATTAGCAACTATTTTATCAATTCTAACAGCTGCCTGTAATGAAACCCAGGGATTCTGCTCAGCAGGGACAAATATAAGGAATGTATCAACTAAATGTATCCATTTAGAACAGTTAACAGGGTCGGCGACCCCCCTCCCAGGGCTGCTTCAGAAGGTGAAAAATGACACTTTACACTTCAATATTAAAAAAACGGTCACACATAGAAAATAGAAAGTCATTGGAAAAAGACGTTATTTCTGGTGATCTATCTGAAAATAACTAGTATTGAGGTGAACCACCCCTTTAGAGAGGATTTGATTTTGGAGGGGGTCAGCAACCCCCTTTTGAAAGCTAGAAAAAGTCAGGAGAAGAAGGCAAATAATTCACAAACTATAAAAAAATAAACAAGAAAGACCAATTGAAAAGTTGCTTAGAATTGATCATTCTAGAACAGTGATCCCCAACCAGTAGCTTGTGAGCAATATGTTGCTCTCCAACCCCTTGGATGTTGCTCCCAGTGGCCTCAAAGCAGGTGCTTATTTTTGAATTCCAGGCTTGGAGGCAAGTTTTGGTTGCATAAAAACCAGATGTACTGCCAAAGAGAGCCTCAATGTAGGTTGACAATCCACATAGGGGGTACTAAATGGCCAATCACAGGCCTTATTTGACACCCCAGTAACACTTTTCATACTAGTGTTGCTCCCCAACTCTTTTTATCTCTGAATGTTGCTCACAGGTTCTAAAGGCTGGGGATCCCTGTTCTGTAATAAAAGTTAATCTCAAAGTGAACCACCCCTTTAATGAGGAAAAAATATAAATGTATAGGAAGGCTGGTATTTTCCAGAAAAGTCGGCAACCCTAAATGGACGCTCTTATGTGGCAGCCCTCCAGCCTCCTCTCCCAACCCACTGCACGATTCTTACAAAAAGCTGCAGCTACAATTATGTGATTTAATATAGTAAATAATGGACTACATATAGTAAAAGAGGAGAATAAGTCATGTAGGACCCTGGTTGCACTGGCCTCCTACACTTGTATGGTTATCTTTTGTGAACATTCAAGCTCACCTAAAGGGCTTGTTTACCTTAAAATTAAGTTTTAATATGTTGTGGACAGCAGCATTCTAAGACAATTTGCAATAGCCTCTCATTTTCAATTTTTTTATGCTTTTTGAAATTATATTTTTGTTCTGCAGCTTTATTTATCTCATGTGTGGTAGACATTGGGTACAAGGTGGCACCATACACACCACTCAGCCCAGAGGGGTACTACTGTACTGAAGTTGGAACACTGACTCTGAATAAACAATGGACTGCAAAGGGGGTCTGGAATAAAAAAAATCCAAACATGCCCCACTTTAATGTAAGCATGAATTACAGTCATATGAAAACGTTTGGGAACTCCTCTCAACCTGCATAATAATGTTCTCCTCTTTCAACAAAAAAGATGGTATGTCTTTCATTTCCCAGGAACATTTGAGTACTGGGGTGTTTTCTGAACAAAGATTTTTAGTGAAGCAGTATTCAGTTGTATGAAATTAAATCAAATGTGAAAAACTGTCTCTGCAAAATGTGGGTACCCTTGTAATTTTGAATGCATGTAACTGCTCAATACTGATTACTGGCAACACCAAATTGGTTGGATTAGCTTGTTAAGCCTTGAAATTCATAGGCAGGTGTGTCCAATCATGAGAAAAGGTATTTACGGTGGCCAATTGCAAGTTGTGGTTCTGTTTGACTCTCAATTGAAGAGTGACAGCATGGGATCCTCAAAGCAACTCTCAAAAGATCTGAAAACAAAGATTGTTCAGTATCATGGTTTAGGGGAAGGCTACAAAAAGCTATCTTAGAGGTTTAAACTGTCAGTTTCAACTGTAAGGAATGTAATCAGGAAATGGAAGGCCACAGGCATAGTTGCTGTAAAACCCAGGTCTGGCAGGCCAAGAAAAATACAGGAGCAGTATATGTGGAGGATTTTGAGAATGGTCACAGTCAACCCAAAGATCACCTCCAAAGACCTGCAACAGCATCTTGCTGCAGATTGTGTATCGGTACATCGTTCTACAATTAATTTGCACAAAGAACATCTGTATGGCAGGGTGATGAGAAAGAAGCCCTTACTGCACTCACGCCACAAACCGAGTTGCTTGTTGTATGCAAAAGCTCATTTAGACAAGCCACAGTCATTTTGGAACAAAGTGCTTTGGACTGATGAGACAAAAATTAAGTTATTTGGTCATAACAAAAAGCAACCACATAAGAAGAGCACGCACTCCAGGAGCCAGTCTTTTGAAGTAAAAACATAGTTTATCCCATTTCACTAAAACTTACATGGCCTAGTGCGGGTAGCATTGCACTGGCCGGGGGCATTTTTAAAAAATCTACTGTTATCCCCAACTGGAATGCAGGCTCTATTAGCTCGCACCTTTGGTTGGGGATAACATTTTAACTCAACAGGTGCCCTTTAAGATGGCCATACACGCACCAATAATATCATATGAAAAAATTTTCCTACGATATTTGGTGTGTATTGTGGGAAACGAGCCAACCGATTTCGGCAGAAGATATTGGTCGGTTCGTCGATGAACAGCCTTTGAAGGCACCCGTACATCACCCATTGTTAGTGCTGAATCGTCAGAAACAGGTAGGGTTGCCACCTTTTCTGGAAACAAATACCGGCCTTCCTATATATTTATCTTCTTTCCCCTATTAATAACATTGGGATCAGCCATTATTTTTACCGGCCAGGCCTTTAAAATACCGGCCAAGTGTAGATACAGATACAATTCTATTGTTTTGACCTGTATATCTGACTATGAAAGGGGTTGTTCACCTTCCACTTTTTTCAGTTCAGTGGTTTTATAATTGTTCACTAGGGATGTAGCGAACGTCGGAAAAAAAGTTCGCGAACATATTCGCGAACTTGCGCAAAAACGCGAGCGGTTCGCGAACGGTTCGCGAACCCCATAGACTTCAATGGGAAGGCGAACTTTAACATCTAGAAAAGACATTTCTGGCCAGAAAAATGATTTTTAAAGTTGTTTAAAGGGTGCAACGACCTGGACAGTGGCATGCCAGAGGGGGATCAAGGGCAAAAATGTATCTGAAAAATCTGCCTGTGTGTGCTTGGAAGAGATAGTGTAGGGGGAGAGCTGTTAGTGATTTCAGGGACAGATGATAGTAAGTTTGCTGGCTAGTAATCTGCTTGATACTGCTCTGTATTGGAGGGACAGAAGTCTGCAGGGATTTGAGGGACATTTTAGCTTAGGTAGCTTTGCTGGCTAGTAATCTACTGTTCTCTTTAAACAACTGCCATACGTTGACCTTGTAGGCATTGTTTGCCCAGTTTTTTTGGACGCAGCCACTGAAGCACAGTTGCCATAAAAAATATGCCATATAAATGCTGAAAATAGTCATTTTTCGCCATACGTTGACCTTGTGGACATTGTTTGCCCAGTTTTTTTGGACGCAGCCACTGAAGCACAGTTGCCAGAAAAAATATGCCATATAAATGCTGAAAATAGTAATTTTTCGCCATACGTTGACCTTGTAGACATTGTTTGCCCAGTTTTTTTGGTTGCAGCCACTGAAGCACAGTTGCCAGAAAAAATATGCCACATAAATGCTGAAAATAGTCATTTTTTGCCATATACGTTGAGTCAACGTATGGCAAAAAATTACTATTTTCAGCATTTATATGGCATATTTTTTCTGGCCTCTGTGCTTCAGTGGCTGTGGCCAAAAAAACTGGGCAAACAATGCCTACAAGGTCAACGTATACACTACTACAGCGGTGGATACGGATTACGTAAAATATATTATGGCTGCTTGAAAAAAGTGACTCCGGTGTTTTTTCTGGAGACGGTAATATTATGGATATTTAGACAGAATGTGAACAAGGTCACACAGCTCGATGGCGGGTTGAAGAAAACAGTGTGCAAATAATGCCTACAAGGCCAACGTATACACTACTACAGCGGTGGATACGGATTACGTAAAATATATTATGGCTGCTTGAAAAAAGTGACTCCGGTGTTTTTTCTGGAGACGGTAATATTATGGATATTTAGACAGAATGTGAACAAGGTCACACAGCTCGATGGCGGGTTGAAGAAAACAGTGTGCAAATAATGCCTACAGGGCAAATAATGCCTAAAAGGTCAACTTATACACTACTACAGCGGTAGTAAAATAAAAAAAGTAAAATAAAAAAAAAATGAATATTAAAAAAAAAAATTAAAGTTGGTGCTGCTGAACTACTAGGAGCAGCAGATTAGCACACCAGTCCCACTCCCCAACACTGCTAGACTAATAGCACTGGGCTCTTATAGTAGTAGTAGTAGTAGTAGTAGTAAAACAACAAAAAAATAAATAAAAGCAGTCCTTACAAGGACTACTGTTATTGCAGCAGTCAGCAGATGAGATCAGAAGCAGGACAGCTGCCCACTGCAGCTACATACAGAGCACTGCAGTAGAAGGTAGATTACTAGCCAGCAAAGCTACCTAAGCTTAAATGTCCCTCAAACCCCTGCAGACTTCTGTCCCTCCAATAACAGAGCAGTATCAAAACGATTACTAGCCAGCAAACTTTCAACTGTCCCTGAAATCACTAACAGGCAGCAGCTCTCTCCCTACACTATCTCTTCAGCACACACAGGCAGAGTGAAAAAACGCTGCAGGGCTTCGGTTTTTATAGGGAAGGGGAGTGGTCCAGGGGAGAGCTTCCTGATTGGCTGCCATGTACCTGCTGGTCTGGGGTGAGAGAGCAAAAAAAAGCGCCAACAATGGCGAACCCAAAATGGCGAACGTCGCGCGACGTTCGCGAACTTCCGGCGAGCGCGAACACCCGATGTTCGCGCGAACAAGTTCGCCGGCGAACAGTTCGCGACATCTCTATTGTTCACCATAAACAAAGACTTTTTTCAATTGCCATCTTTTTTTTTTTTTTTTTACTGTTTTCCCAATATCTTGCAGCTCAGTGATTAAGGAGCATTCTGAACTGTTTCAATTTGCTACATTTAGTTGATACAATTAGTTTATACATTGCTCAGCAGTGTCTATGGAATATTGACAACTATTGTATCAATTCTAACAGCTGCCTTTAATGGAACTCAGGGATTCTGCTCATCAGAGCTAAAGATAACAAATATCAACTAAATGTATCAATTTAAAACAGTTAAAGAGTTGGCGACCCCCCCTCCTCCCAGAGCTGGTTTAGAAGGTGAAAAATTAAACTTTACACTCCAATATTAGAAAAATGGTCACAAATTAGGGATGCAACAAATCCACTTTTTTGGATTCGGCCGAACCCCCCAAATCCTTCACGAAAGATTCGTCCGAATACCGAACTGAACCGAATCCTAATTTGCAAATTAGGGGTGGGAAGGGGAAAACATTTCTAACTTCCTTGTTTTGTCACACGATTTCTCTCTCAGAATCCTGCTTAAAAAGGCCAAATCCTGGCCGAATCCCGAACAGAATTCTGGATTTGGTGCATCCCTATCACAAATAGAAACTAAGTGGAAAAAGTCTTTACTTCTGGTGAACAATCTGAAACCACATGAACTAAAAAAAGTATTTGTAGGTGAAAAACCCCTTTAAGCTCTACATGTGTGGATTGAAACGGACAATCTTTCCTAGAAAGATATTTGCAGGAAAGATCTTCACTGTAGGTTGTTCTGTTGTCTTTTTAATGGTGAGTGTAGGTTCTGTGCATTTCATAATGGCCTCTAAATGGAGCAAATTACTATTAACACTGAACTTGAGAACAGTTCAAGCAGCAACAGTACCTCTTCACCCGGGTCTTGATGGCTGTGGTATTTTTCAAACAAACCAGCCTTTTCCAGAATTAAATTATGCTGCCTGTATCGCCAGCCTGAATTATTGACAAATGGGCAAAACACCTGAACAGAATGCACATGGACATTTCATATTATAGCACTTCTGTTAAAAAGATCTTAACATTAGCAGAGATTTTTTTGTAAAGGTAGGGTCCTGCTCCTAATTTTCCAGTATTTCCAGCATTTTCCAGGTCTATGGCAAATGTGACACTTTCTAAGCCCAGCACACCTGGCTGTCTCAAGAGTTCCACAAACCCTTGCCTGTTGCTCCCATTAATTTGGATAGAAGGTGGTTCAAAGGACCTTTTATGTCTTAAAATACTGTTGTGAATGAGATGTCAGTAGGTTTTTGATGCTTTTTAGTGAGCCAGAATGCACCAGGTTGAGCAGCACTATGAGTGCCATCAGCCTAAGGAGGTCTGCGGCTTGTTTTTTTGTCTACTCAGTTTATGAGTCACAGAACATTTATAACCCAAACAATAAACAGTCCATTTCATCCCCGTGGCTCTCTCTTCTCCAAAGGATTATAAGGAGCTAATCTCAGTTTTAATACCAAAGCTCCTTGGTATATCCTCTCATTAGCAATGCAGGCCATTTTCCCACAAAGGGAAAGACTGTTCTTATTAAATAAGACTTACAAGCAAAAGTACAAACATATGGAACAGAGTCTGGGATGACAATTAATTTTTTAAGGGCTTTCAAATGCCCTTACACTTTACTTGTAAAATATTTAGTTTAGTGGATAGAGCTACAGTAAGCAAGGTCATTGTATTCAGACTGAAAGCTTCAATGAAGCATAACAGTTTTAAACAGGATTTTAAACAGTTATAAGGGAAATAGAAAGTTACTATACATATACATATTAGGTCATGTTAATTATTTGTGCCCATTTGAGTTTCATATCTCAAATAATTGCAACTCATTTGAGCAAGGTAATGTTTTTTCTAGTACGAAACAAATACCTGATTTTCGCTTGTTAAATCAACTAGTGTAACTGCAGACTTAGCAGCAGAGCAGTTCCATCAAACATCTGCTGATATCACTTTACCTGCTATAGTTTATATAAACAAACTGCTGTGTACCCATGGGGGCAGCCATTGAGAGCTGAAAAAGGAGAAAAGGCACAGGATACACAGTATATAACTGATAAGCTCTGTAGTATACAATGGGATTCTTCTACTATGTTATCTACCATGGATCATGTGCTTGAATGACTGCCCCCATGGCTACACAGCAACTTGTTTATAAACTATAGTTTATATAAACTAATGTTTCTGAAGCAAACACACCAGTTTTACCAGAGCAGAGCAAAAGAAATTATGTTGTCATTCATTTATAATACTTTAATTTTTATATGTTACTGTTCCTTTAAATTGGCCCCTAAGTAACAAGTACACAAGAGGGAGTTGACACATGAGGACTGGCACATGCGGGGGGGGGGGGGTAAGGTGGTGGGCCTTGCCTTGAGTGCATTAAATGTTTGGCCTGGGCCGATACTTATCTTAACAGGTATGGGATCCCATATCCAGAAACTCATTAGCCACAAAGCTCCCATTGAGTCCATTTTAGGCAAATAATTAAAAAAATTAGTTATTTTTTTTAAACAAAGTAACTACATACAATTCTATAATTTAACTTAAAGGAGAATCAAAGGTGAAATCAATGGGAATGCCAAGTTGTTTTAGTTGCTTAAAGGGCACCTGTTGGGTGTTGTCCCCAACCAAAGGTGCGGGCTGATAGAGCCAGCATTCCAGTTGGAGATAATAGTAGTTTTTTTGTTTTTTTTTAAATGCCATCTGCCAGCGCTAGGCTGTCACATGTGCGGTATGGTGGGTAGCCTAGCTCTTGCGGGAGGCTTTTTTAAAAAAAACTACTGTTATCCCCAACCGGAATGCTGGCTCTATTAGCCCCCACCTTTGATTGGGGATAACATTTTTACCCAACAGGTAAATTACGCTTGGTTGGCATTCCTCTTCTTCAAAAAATGCACTGGCCATGGGTATATTTCCAACAAGTGCTGCACCGCCATATTGTTCCAGGGTTCCAGTTATCTCTTGTGTCTAGTGAAGATAGTCATATGCACAGTGCAGAAAAAGCTTAGGAGAAAACATTTTATCTCATACGGATTAACCCAGACCGGCTTAGATAGCCTATTAAGGTTGTTGATAACCCCCAGCACTTTTCCAAGTTCATAGATTCAACTATTGCTGCTCCCGTGACATTTGATAGGTGACTTAAAGGAGAACTAAAGCTCAACTAAAGAAGTAGCTAGAAATGTTGAACATTATGTTTTTGGTTTCTGTACTAGCCCAAGGCAACCCTTTAGCAGTGAAGATCTGTGCCTTTGAAGATGCCCCGAGTAGCTTCCCATCTTCTTTTTTGCTGAAACAGGTGCAACTAGCATCAAAATGTAATCATCAACTGTGTTGCATCAGCTTATATAACAAACCAACCTCATTTTCTGCTTTATAATTTGCGACAACCCCTAAGCTTAGCGTCTCAACAGCTTCTTAGAGCCCACTGATCATGTGAGTGTCACAGACACTTTCCAAGATGGTGACCCCCTGTGACAAGACAAGTTTGAAGTCCTGGATCATCACTGCTATTGAGAAGATAAAACTTTAGGCTGAACAACAACAACAAGAAATAATGCTTGGCAACTTAGAGTACTTGGGTCTGAAAGAGGAACATGCCATGCAATAAGGCTTTATCCCATCTCCCCATATACGCTGCTGCAAATGGAATTTAGGGTTAGTAGATGGGATCTGCACCCCCTAAGGATAGAAGTGTGGGTTTACAGTGTATGTGTAGCAGAAATTGCACAAATTAAAAGGGTTTGTACCTCCTCGGATACAAACAGTTACCTGAAGTCAATTATCCCAATTTTAATCTAAAAAATTAGGCATTATAAAATAAACTGGATTACGCTATAAAATGAGATTCTAACATCTCACATATTATGACATCACCATGTTTACTTAACTACATAGCTTAATTGTTCTATTGTATTGGTACTGAAAAATAACTTACTGTAATGTAATCTGTTGTTAATGATCAATAAAAAGAGATAAACAATAAAATGAGAGTCAACAGGTAGAACAGATGTTAACAGCTCTCTTATTGGCTTATGTATTGGCTTATTGGCTTGGCAAATAGAATCTCCCCATAGGTACTTTGCTGGTTCATTTCAGCATTGCAAGAGAGAAACACAAAGGGGTAAATTTATCAAAGAGTGAAGTTCCGCCACTAGAGTGAAATTCCGCAGCTCTCAATTCATTTCTATGGGATTTTGAAAGGCGTATTTATCAATGGGAGAAAGTGAAAGTTCACCCTTAAATACGCCTATAAAAATCCCATAGAAATGAATGGAGAGTGGCGGAATTTCCCTCTAGTGGCGGAATTTCACTATTAACTTCACTCTTTGATAAATATATCCCTAAGACTCTCTGTCCATAGTTCTTATATTACATTTTTTGGAGGCATAGCGAGATGAAGTGAATTAATGACTAAGAGGATTATTAGATAATGTACCGTAACTAGGATTCCCTGCTTGTAAATTTAGAATTTCAGTCCATTAATCTAATGCTTCTGCAACAACTATTAATGCAAAACTTCTGTTCATCAACCATTCTGTCTTAATTACCCAGACAAACAAAGGTTTATAATTAGATCTAGATTAGATTAGATGAGATCTAGACACCTGTGTGGTTTGTAAGAAACCTGGAAAATCATGAGACTCCATACATTTTTAGTAATCTCCATAACACGAGCACCAATACAAGTGTGACATAATTCAAGTACTAGACGATTTCCGTGATGACTGCAATGTTTGTTAACATATCCCTGTGGATGCTGCATATGTGAATTATATGAGAATGTCCACCGGATGCACTTGCTCTAACCCACTCTTCTTCATTATGTAAGATAAGCCCATGTGTCTCACTGAGAATAATGCTGACTGGATGCATTTCCCAGATTACAGAGTATTAACAGAAGCCTTGAAAAAGAGATGGAACAAGGTGAAGAGAGTGAGAGACAAAGGGTGTTAGGGAGAAGGTGGAATACAAAGAGGTTAGTAAAGAAAAACTGTGAACGTGGGGAGAAAACGAAGGCAGAAAAAAGAAAGCACCAGAGCCAACTAGGAGTCATCATTGAAAGGGGCTCTCAAGATACAGACAAGTGACTGCATTTCAGAAAAGGTAAAAACATTTCAGGTAGTAAACTTATTAAATTATATGATATGATTCCTTGTGCACATTTCATAATAGGTTATGAGTTTACTGAGAAAATTAAATTCTTTCTCTACCAACCTCAACAATCTTTTCAATGCATATATTTCTCAGGTATCAAGAATGTTCCTGGCAGGTTTGTTTGGCTGGAACGACACGGAAGGCACAGCAATGAAGTTGGTTCCTAAAAGTAGCTCTGAGCTGGTCACAGAGACCTTGATGCTGGAGCTGGGTTCCCATATCAAAAGATCAGAAAGACAGCAGCGAGAACGGCTCATTGAGTACCGAAGAGTAAAGAGCGGGGTGGACTACACATGGCTTGCTTCCATCCCCCGTCAGGTCTATCAGATCAGCCCAGGGGACCAACTAGAACTAAGGGACATTTGCTCCAAAATAACTCCATCTCAGTGCGGTCAAGTCATACTCAGGTACAATACCAATGTGGTGGTGTGGTTGTTTATAATAGAAAGTGTATCCTAAATCTACCCAGATACCACATGTATCATTTGGAACTGATAATGGAACATAAAAATATTCATTTTATTTTTCTCTAACGAGGTTATAGTAACTAGGTTATAGTAGTCAATGGCTGTAGAGCTTTGTGTAGCAAGCAGTTTGAACACTCAGGGGCACATTTATTAAGGGTCGAATTTCGAGGGTTAATAAACCCTCGAAGTTAAATCCTTCCAAATCGAATATCGAATGATTTAGCGCAAATGCTTCGATCAAGTAAAACGATCGAAGTAAAAATCGTTCGATCGAAAGATAAAATCCTTCGAATCGAACGATTTTAAGAGATCGATCAAAGGATTTTTATTAGATCAAAAAAATTTTAAAAAAGTGCTGGGGAAGGTCCCCATAGGCTAACATTACACCTCGGTAGGTTTAAAGTGGCGAAGTATGAAGTCGAAGTATTTTTTAAAGAGACAGTACTTCGACTATCGAATGGTCGAATGATTTTTACTGCGAATCGTTCGATTCAATCGAATTTGACCAATTCGATGGTCGAAGTACCCAAAAAAAACTTTGAAATTCAATTTTTTTTACATTCGAATTCTTCACTCGAGCTTAGTAAATCTGCCCCATAAAGTAGCTGTTCATGTTTAAATTAATTATGCTATAGAGAGTGATATTTTGAGACAATTTGTAATTGGTTTTCATTTTTTATTGCAATTGCAGCAGTCTGGTTACTAGGGTCCAAATTACCATAGCAAGCATGCACTGATTTGAAAAAGAGACAAGAATAGCAATAGTGGAGGGCCTGAATACAAAGATGAGTAATAAAAAGTAGCAATAACAATAATGTGTAGCCTTTCAGAGTCAGAGTCTTGTGCAATCAAAAATATGTTTTTTTTTAAAATTTAATTTACAAACCCAATGTTTCAATCAATGATTGTGAATTTTCTCAAGGGAATACATAATCTATCTTTGTCTATATATGAGAAAATGATGCCTCTCCCTTTTCCTATTGTTCTAATTAGGGCATATGTTGTGGTCTGTTAAACAATTCCATTGCATTCTATTCTATTGTCTTTTCAAGTCCTTTGTTTATCAAACAAACCATTGACTCATCACCTCATGCAGGTTCCGAAGGCTAATGCTGGAATTTGAATCAGAGGGAGCAGAGATCCCACGACTTTTCCGTTCAGTCCTACAGGACTTTGTAGATCAGGAGGAGGAGCGTAAAAAGCAGCAAGATGTGCATTGGGATAAGCGGAGGAGAGCCAAGAGTTTGGCAACCATAAGCTTTAAGCCCCCACGTCTACGGGTCAACCCTTTTCAATTGGAGGACACATATGGCTCAGACACAGAGACTGAGTTAGCTGCATCTGGGAGGGCAAGGAGCAAAAGTATGCCTGAGTTTTGCACTACAAGAGAAGTGCAATGAGCAAGCCTTCTATGTAAAAAGGGCTACTTTAAGTGAAGTCTAATTGACATATTTGCTAGTAATTGTCTAATTGCATCGTGCTTACCATTGTGCTTGCATTGTGCATTGTGCTTACCATGCAATCCATGATATTCACCTGAAGGGCCCAAATATTTTACCAGCACATACTAAAAAAACCCTGTGAAATACATGATCATAATATGTATGCCTTTAATGGGGGTGGGGCACAGTTTGGTGATGGTCGGACTGTACATTAAAGTTGAGACTCAAGGACTGCTAGAGAGAACAGACTCAGCAGGTAGTGGCATTACCAAGAGTATAGGAGGTGGGATCCTGATTGAAGCACTATTTCAGATTTTAGGTCTCACTGACATATACCAGACTCAAAGCATCATGTTGTGCAGCTATGCCTGATGGAGCTTGTATTTTAAGTCAATAGACTTAGCTCTTTGCTCTCCTAGAATGGAGCACAAAGAGCTGTGCCTTTGCCTGCAGGTTTGGCATGTGGGAGTCCCCTGAAATGGCACTAACTAGTTCATCATTTAGAACACACAAGACAGGACATTGAGGGACACAAATTGCTATGAAGCCGGTATTTATTGCTTACTAACAGGTGTTAATTACAAGGCTTCTTTGCACTTGTCATCCCTGCGTTCTGTTCTTTGTGCCAAATATTTAAGCCAACACAATGTACAGAACACATACTAGAGTGTAGGAGGAGCTTTGCACAAAAGCTTTGTGCATGACGCTAAGGGCTTTGATTTTGTAGGCCTTAGTGCTTCTGCAAATAGCCCTTCATAAATGTCCCATTATGTGTTCTAAACAGAATATATTACCCTCAAAGTGCTGGACATGGACAGCCTTAAACGGAAACTATTGTGAAAAGGAAATTTTAATATAAGCTTCAGCACACTGAAATAAAAAAACTTTTTAAATACAATCAATTAAAAATTCTTTACTGTTACTGAAATAATCAAGTTTATGTTCACTATTCCTCCCTCAGCATCTGTTTCTCTTCATTCTGTCTTCATGCAGGAGTTGGGTGTCAGATATTCATTGACAGTTAGATCCAATATATCTTATAGGGGGGCTCCTTTTGCCTAGAAGACATATTAGAGCTCACTCTATTAAAATCACCAGACATTATGTCTCTCTACAAGCAGAATTTGTGCAAAAGGCAGTTATTTTGTTAGATTTTGTTTGTGCTGGAATCAGTTGAGTGAGCTCTAATACATCTGCTAGGAAAGGAAGCCCCCCTATAAGATATAATGGATCTGTCAATGAATATCTGACAACCAACTCCTGAATGAAGACAGAAGAGAAACAGATGCTGAGAGAGGAATAGTGAAAATAAACTTGATTTTTTTTTCCAGAAACGATGCAGAATATTTAATTGATTGTATTTACAAAGTTTCATTATTATTTGATTAATTTATTACTTCATTATACTGAAGCTTATAATATCCCCTGGGGGTCCTGTAACTAGTAGATTAACAACTGGGAGCCAATGGTAAATGATCCCAACCTTACATTATGTAAATATGTGTATATATCGCTAGGAACTTAAATTGTAACTTTTATTTCATGCTGATAACATGATTTATCTAATCTAATTTAGACCAGTATACAGAGATCTGTATATAACTTAATAAAGGGAGGCACTGATGCTTTCATTTAAATTTTTTTCTTCATTGTTTGTATTTTTAATTAATAATTATAGATATAGTATGAGGGTATTGTTGTTCTTGTGTGCATAGACAATATTCTATCCTGGGAATGCTATGATTTTTTTCCCCATGTTCCCTGTTTTGCTATACCTAATTATGTGTGTTTGTATAATTATTTTATATTCTTACCATTGATTTAAAAATGATTAATTTATATTTAATAACTGTAAATAAAGCTCTCCTCAAGGCAGAAAAGTCATGTTTGTATAAAAATGTGTTTCTTTACATTAGTGCGCAACCAGCTGTAAATCCGTTACACTCTAAATAAATACCAGTTACTTGCACTGTATGGCCTGTTACTTAGTTAACAGGACACTCTCTCCCACTTATTTGCCCATTTGTCACATGGTCCCATGTACTCCTGTAAATGTTCTTGTTTTTTTATAAGGTACATTAAAGCAATAAGAACTTGAATATTACCCTTTATTTATAAAGCAACGCGGCATATTCTATAGACCTTTACACTTTTTCATATCAGTCCCTACCCCAATGGAGCTTACAATCTAAGGTCCCAATTAGATTCACACCAATGCAAGGCAATAATGCTAATCAATACATTTTATTGGGGCCAACATTTGTTAGACTGCGCTTAGAAAAAAAAAACAACATCTGGATGTTTAATTTTTATGGATTATTACAATCTGGAATCACATTGCCTGGACTGCTGGACAGCAGTTTTGAAAGGAACTTACCTGTGTTATGTGCAACAAGTCACATAGTTGCCAGGGACAAGTGATATAATTTTCTTTTAATTTTCAGGAAGACCCTCATGTGCTCAAACAAACTGTCCAACAGAAAAATTCATAAATGCTGGACTGAAACACAGACACTGCTGCTCCAGGTCATACAGACATTACTTCAGTTGCTAACATACAAATACAGATGGACAGGCAATAGGTGTGGTCCAGATCACGGTTTGGTACCATAGAACCATGTCTCTAAAACACTACATTATTAAAGCTACTGGGGCTGCATGATTAAAGTGCATTGATCATGTGCTGATTGTGTGTAAATAGGTTCTGCCATATCAACATTCGTACCTAATTACATGTTAATGAAAATGCATTATCAATTTAGCATCTGTATTTGTTTTACACATGTCCATGACAAATTGGTACTACCCTGACAGCTGTTTTACAGTATGGCCTATCAGAGAATCCATGTGTTAAGCAAGTGCCTGGGTGTACCTCAACTGTGCAAGTTGTAAGAGAGATCAAAGACTCATTAAAGGTCACCTATCACCGAAAAATTGTTTCACCGACTAGAGATGTATGTGCCCAAACATGGCCATTCTGGGAGCCCCCTTCCTTTGCGGAGAAACTGTATTGAGGTGGTTGATGCTCACCTTCCTTAGTGCCTGAATCTGTGTGCAAATACATAAGTTCTACACCGTTTTCTGCTCCAGGTAGCTCCATGCAGGCCGATGCCTTGCCTAGCACTGAAGAAACAAGAACGGAAAGGAGATAATTGCCTCCACGTTCCCCCTGGCACTGGAGCTATCCTTCTGCAGGATGACTGAATAACCGTGTGCCAGTAAGCCTGCAGGGGAAACAGATTAGACTACAGCTAGCATTCAGCACTAAATTGCAAAACATGCAATTTGTCATACTCGTGCCAACCAACTTATTTTGCTTGGGAGAGACTCAGGCAGGAAGTGATGTCACACCACATTAATACTGCAGCTCCTATTCTAAACAAACAGAGAGTTTCTAGAGCTTTTTACTCAGGCATGGTAAAACATTCTACAGAATAAATATAGCATTCTAGCTTGCACTATTGCAGCTAATCTATTGGCAATAAAATGCCTCCGTAGCTTTCCTTCTCCTTTAACTTAGTGTAACATCACTTCCTGCCTGAGTCTCTCCCTGCTCTGGGCTCAGATTAAAGTAGAGAAGGGAGGGGGCGGGGAAGAAGTGCAAACTGAGCATGCTCTTGCCCAGGGCAATGAGGTTTAAGAAGGCAGGAAGTCTGATACAGAAGCCCATGTGTACACAAGAGAAGAACAGACGGACTCAGAGCAACATTACTTTGGGGGTTTACTGGTATATTTAGATGGACCTTTCTGATAAGGCTTACTTAGTTTTAACCTTTCCTTCTCCTTTAAGTGAGTGATTTTTTTTTTTGTTACAAAACAAATTCAGGAATTTAATATTCAACAATTTATTTTCTGTTTTATACTTTCCAAATGTAATGTGTATCTGGGAGTAAGAGTTTGGCTGATTGATGCTAAGCAGCTCTGAGCACTAGCACCCCATTCAACAGAATGGTGGTTGATATCTCAAATAAGTCAAACACACTGACACGGTTATCTTGTTTGATAAGTGTCCATTCATTAAACAATTTCCTGACGGTCAGGACAAGATTCAAATTCTTTAGGATTTCCCAGTTTGATAATTGGTAAATCTGCCAAAGTGACCGAGACTAATGCAGATTTTCACTAATTCTCACCAAAAGCAGCTTTTCTCTACTTCTTGCCAATTCAAAATACCAAGGAATCCATTCATTACAATTATATATTTATGAAAAAAGACTGACTTAAGTCAGTTCTAGACTAAATCCCTACAACAACCATCCTTGAGTTACGCCTTTACCCATATGTACATGTGAGGAACAAAGCTAAAAAAAAACAAAAAACAAATTCTGTGTTAAAAATAACAAGACAGAAATCAATGATCTGAAATGTAGATTATTATTCATAATCTTGCATTATATATACAGTCTGTACATTGGATTAGGGCCACAATCTGGTTGAGTGGTAGAAGTGTCTTTTGTGTTAACCAATGGAATGTGTTTTAAAATGTACCCCCCAACCCTAATTCTCATAAATCTAACTGCCCTTACCTGTGTTGAGGACTTTTTTTTTTTTTTTTAATTTCCAAGAATAATTTAAAAACAGAATATTACATTGTTTACAAGAGATTAAAACAAGTGTGCATGGCCTGTACATATCAGCTCTCACTAATACAGCCTTGCACAAAGCCACTTATCGCCCTCCCCGAAGCAGTTTCCACTCGCCCTATTCAGTGGAATAAGACACTTAATAAAGGGAAACCCATACATACATGCACACAGTTTTTAATGCAAGGCATTTAAACACATGTATGTGTGTGTGTGTGTGTGTGTGTGTGATATATTTTGATACCTAAAACTGTACACACACACACTCTTAAAATAAACATAAAGTGTGCATAAGAACACACACAATTAATTCTTCACAGTACAAAAGTCTGCCTGTGCATGTGTGCAAACTGTCTAATATATATATATATATATATATATATATATATATATATATATATATATATATATATATATATATATATATATAGGCCTATAATATTTTGATTCAATCACACACACATATGCATGGCCTTGCTCAATCACACTTGTAATACTCATTCTCAAGCTACACTACAATATATACACAATGTATCCTTAAGTGTGTTAACCTCTGTCCTCCCACACTTATCCACAGACTAATGAGAGAGTATCCCTCTCAGTGGCAGGTCGGGTCATGGGTAGCTAGGATACTGTGTGCTGTTTGGGGGAAGGAACTACTTTACAATTTCTTAGAGTGGTGTTAGGCAAGGAAGACTACAAAGATTATGAAGAAGACAATAAGTATGAGGAAAATCTTGATCATAAGCCAGCGGTTCGACGTGACAGACTGGAAATACTTTAGGATCTCTTGGTGGGCCCCCTCCACGTTTAACTGAGTGTCTTCTACATTTCCATCAATCCTGAGCAGAAGATAAGATTGAGCATTAAAGTGATACGAACACCAAAAAACTACTGTTTAAAATATGAAAGTATATTAAAAGTTACCTATAGGTCATGTAGTTCGTTTTTTGCAGAGAGGTTTGTTTTTGTAAACAATGGTTAGTTGAAGTTTCTAAACCTGACTGTTTTGCCAACCTGACTGTCCCATCTCAGCCTGTCAGTTAAGAGATTTTAATGCTAATGGACTCCTGCTGCACAATTATGGCAGACCCCTCATACAGGAACATGGGGCATCAGACAGGTGATGTAAAAGCATTGCGCAAACACTTTATGGCAAAGTTATAAGTTGCTTTCAAAGGCAATATTATGATAGATGTAAAAAAAAAAGAGTTTAATTTCTGGTGTCAGTATCTCTAAGTCGAAAAGGTTAGCATACAAGATCACAGTAAGAAAAAAAACAAGCATGGAAGTAAGCTTCTGGCAATGACAACTCACCTTTGTATAGTCTCTTCCTGCTCCTTTACCATGTGAGCCAGCTGCTGAAATATGGATCCCAGTTCCACTATTGTAGACTCTATGTTCTGCATTGTGTCTGCTCGGCTTTGGATGTATGAGTCCTAAGGGACGGAGACATACAGGTGAGGCTTAACTAACTATTTTAAGTATTTTGCATATCCTTTTAGCACAACCCCTCTGCTGGTACAGCAAGTTCAAGTACCAGTAACACCAAATTAGCTTAACTGCTATATTAGTAGACCAGGTTTAATCTCCCTTTGTTTTTTAAAATCTTGAGCTTGAATTTGACTTCCAAAGTGCCCCATAGCAGATAGGCCAAAAGGCAACGGCAGCTTGAATTCCTCTGTGCAGCACTGGAAGTCAGCTTAACACGATGACCTAAAGCACCTAAGCTTTTTTTAAGCTTCTGCAGTTTGAATTTATGTTTATTTTCCTTCAGACAGCTTTGGGGGTAATGCTTTAAGCATTCATTTAAACTGCGTAGGTGTTTTAGGTCATCGTTGTGAAGATGACTTCCAGTTTAGAGCTTAAAGGAATTAAAGCTGCCATCACTTTTTCACCTTTCTCCTATGGGGCACTTTGAAACTCAGATTCAAGCTCAAGATTAAAAGGGAGAGTAAGCCTGGCCTACTACTATAGCAGTTTGGGGGGTAATTAAGTATGAAAAATGGTTGGTGTTACTGTTCCTTCCAGTAGTTAAATTCTACTTTCTCAATATTATAGGGTTTCCTGTAAGAAAATAACTGAACAAGTCTTTCTTGCTGCCTTTACTAAATGAAGTCCATTTTGTAGTCAGTAATTTTAAAATAGCATGAGCTACTGGAAATTATTAAATCATCCTTCAGGCCTACCATAGCTACTGGTAAATGTTGTATTATTCAGTATGAATCTCTCCATTTCTTCTAAAATTCTGCAAACTTTGAATGTAGCCAAATGAAATGTGTTAATACTCAACCCTCCGCACTGGGCAGAAAGAATGATTTTGCTAGTTTGCTGGTATACCCCTCCGTATTCCAGATGAACATTATCTCCAGTTGTCTGTATTGAGTTCATTATTAATAAAATATATTAGAAATTTACTGTCAACTGGGGCATATCTTAGCCTTCATGTTATGTGATCAACAGTTTTTTAATGGATTTAGACAAGTTTAATTTAAAAGACTGAGAAGTTAGTTAAAAATGAGAGAAAAGTACGTTCTCTCTAAAAATGTTAAAACTCAAATAAAAACTACTGAAAAGAAAAAATGAGAGAAAATTAAGAGAAAACAATCAGCATGACCTATAGGTAACTTCAAATTAAGTTTTTGGTGTCAGCTTTTCTTTAAGGTATTATATTTAAATAATACCTTTCTGGTCTGTCTGATCTTTTCTTTTATTATGGAGTATGACGGAGATTTGTGTAATAAATAATATACTTTATAGCAGTTTAAAATAAACATTCGAGATATGCAAACCTCACAGGGACCTGGACAAGGTTTTAATAGATACATTTTTGTTTTATTGTTTGATGACATTTGATCCCATTTCAACATGGATCTGCCATTTCTGGAGGACTGTTCCACAATTCTTCTATTTCAACCATCATTTGTTATCCTAATGTACAAATCATCTTACAATCAACTAAAAAGAATACAATCTTGGGACAGTTAAATTAAGAAGTATTAAAAAAGAAAATGACTAGCGATGAGCGAATTTTTTCGCAGTATTTTGCCTCAAAAATGACGCCCATAGATGTCAATGTGTGGGAAAAAAAATGTAATGTGAGACGAATTCATTTTGGTGAATTTTCACAGTTTCGCAAATTTTTGGCAAAGCGAAACGCGTCAGATTCGCTCATCATAAAAATGGCACATCATAGATCACTCAGCTGCAGCAACATATGAACACAGACATGGCTGTCTCCTGGTTACACAGCTGGAAGAATTCTAAAAAAAAAAGTATGCAGATTCAAAGAAAGGGATTCTTGCCTATTACGGAATACTGTTGTAATATATTATCTGCACATTGTTAGATGGATAAGTTGCCCCTCACCTGTTCATCAATAAGCTGCAGCTGTTGACTGACTCGGGAATCCATTTCTATAGTCACTTCCCCCTGTCTGCGAGAGTCATCCTGAAGAAGAACCGAAGGACCTAAAGTGACAAGTCACTGAGTGAGAAACACTCATTTTGCATCAGTGGCAAATGTGGAGAAACCTCTACATGAAAACTACAAAAGATATAGAACGGTGAGAAAAAAAAACAAAGTCTGAAAAACCAAGCAGGGAAAAAAAAATTCTACTAAAGATCTTGTTCACCCTGCAGACTAGTGATTTAGTCAAACTATGCCAGCCTAGATGTGTAAAAGAATCAACTAGTTTATCTCTCTGAAAAACTTTATCTGAATAATGTTATGTGTGTGAACAATGTGATGTCAGCCACATTTCTTTGGCAAGGAATCACCAATCCCTATGCAATAAAAAGAAATCTTAAAGGAAAACTATACCCCCAAAATGAAAACTTAAGCAACAGATAGTTTACATCATATTAATTGGCAGATTAATGAATCTTACCAAACGGGTCAATATATTTAAGTAGAACTTGCCCTCTTACATCTCTTGCCTTGAGCCACCATTTCGTTATGGTCTGTGTGCTGCTTCAGAGATCACCTGACCAGAAATACTACAGCTCTAACTGTAACAGGAAGAAGTGTTGAAGCAAAAGACACAACTCTGTCTGTTAATTGGCTCATGTGACCTAACAAGTATGGTTTGTTTGTATGTTTGTGTGCACAGAGAATCGTACGATCCCAAGGGGAGGCCCTTATTTTTTTGTAAAATGGCAATTTTCTATTTATGATTACCCAATGGCACATACTACTAGAAAAGTATATTATGAAAATTATTTATTTACATGAAGCAGGGTTTTACATATGAGCTGTTTTATGCAATATCTCTTTATAGAGACCTACATTGTTCGGGGGGTATAGTTTTCCTTTAAGGGCCGATTGGATCACTGAGTGATAGGGACAACAAACAAATGCATCTAGCCATTAAGGCACATGCTCATACAAAATTTACACACACATTACCTAGGCTATTATGGTGAAGTGGGAGTGCAACCTGGCCTTGAGAGAAGTGTTCCCTTCGACTTCTCTGTTGCTTTAGGTTCTGTGGAAAAGATGCATGCGTTAACCATGGTATTTGGAGATTTTATTTCACCCTCAAAAACTTTTAATAATTTCCCAAAGTTCTTTACCTCTGTCCTAACTTCCAAAACCGACTTGAAATCATTGGACATGGATGCAAGCTTTGACTGAATGGCAGAAAAATAATTTCATTAATTATTACAAGGAGTGGGGGTAGTCATAAACATATGCAAAATTAGTGACCAGAAATGGTTCATATGGCGTCACAGTAGCAGAAGCTAAGGCAGCAAGTCTCAAAGAGCTCCGAACTCTCACCTGTAGGGAGACCACAACCGTATTTGAATGAGTCTGAAGATGTCTTCCACTTTGACTTCCCCGAGCACGGACAAAAGACTGAAGCTGAGCAATCTGCTGGTTCAGACTTCCTATATCCTGTATGTGTTGAAAGAAAAGTATGTTAATATGCAGAGTTCCATTCACCGGCAGATGACTAGAAAGGAATAGACACTGTACACCCGGATACCTACTTGTTTAATTATGTAGGTCAATTCTTCAATCTCTGCAGCTTTGTCATCAAATAGAGATTTTCTCTTTGCCACTGAGAAATAATTAATTGTCAAAGTTAATCATCTTAATGAAAATGTAGTTAATTCTGGTTAAATGCTGTAATAATTCTGTGTAAATTCAAATAGGAGGACAGAAGGACAATATGCAGGATGACTGCTAATGTGCAATTTATTGCTTATCCACACGACATGTTTCGGGCGTCACAGGCCCTTTTTTTCACACTTTAGTATTTAGCCATGGAGTGCTTCCACAACCTTTCCCTTTTTGCATCCTTTAGATAAGATTAGTATGCATTTAAACATACACCACTGAAAATAAATCCTCCTGGAGTAGGCATGACTCAAACAGGAACAAAGTCTTTTGCAATTTATTTTATAACCAGAAACCTAATACTTGAGGGTATGATTTTGACAGATCATCATGTGATCATGGAAGACAAGTAATCCATTCAAACTGAAACTGAAATCTGCTGATGCATCATGTTTGCAGCTGAATGTGGTATAAGCAGACGAGGAACTTCACTTACTGCAGATATAACTATGCATATGGTCAAGTAGTATATGTACTGTATATCTTTAGATGCCTTGACTCCGATACATATTTCTTGTAACAACAAACACAAACCAATATTTTGCCATAAACCCCTGTTGCTATCTTTCCTCAAACAAACAGTGTTGATTGTAGGAGTGTTAAATACTTACATATTGTCAGCTTCTCCAGTTTGCTAAATGTGTTACTGAGATCCTTTCCAATGCGTCTGCAAGGGAACGAGATTCATTAAAATGGAATCTTTAAAATAGTGAATATGAAGATAGAAGCATGAGACACAAGGGCTGTTCCACAGGGGTAAGAGGCAGATCAACATCAGGTGTACTTCTTTAGTCTTGTTAATTGGAGATATGCATCTGACAATATAGAGTAGAGTCTTATGCACTTTGCACTGTGTACAACAGGGGTGCCCAAAAGGTAGATCAGGATCTACCAGTAGATCTCACGACACTGTCAACAAACAGCTGGTCTATATCATCATCCTGTTTCATGCTTTTCATTCAAATATTTATTATGTTAAGGTTACACAAGACATAGTTGTTTATTAAATATAGCATGTTTATGCTTAGAATGTTAACAATGCTTTTATGGATGTAGATCATAATGGGACATCACTAAAAGTAGACCTCGCATTAGTAAAGTATATGCAATCCTGGTGTACAAGTTTAAAGGTGAAGTTTGGAGGGATGCGAGTATATCATCATCATCATCATTTATTTATATAGCACTGTCAAGATACGCAGTGCTTTACTGCAGTTATAGCAAACAGGGAATAAATGGTGGATAACAGACAAGGATTACAGAGTACAATAGGGTTTACAAACTAAAAGGATAGGGTACAATTGAGACATTAGGATTATATAAACACTTTGTCATTTTTGATACAGCAATGATTAGTTAAGGTACATCGAATAGGCCTCTTTAAACAGATGGGTCCTTAAGGAGCGCTTGAAAGTTTGGAAGGAAGGAGAAAGTCTGACAGCTTGTGGCAGAGAGTTCCAGAGAAAAGCAGAAGCCCGAGAGAAGTCTTGTAGACGAGAATGGGCAGAAGTGACCAGAGGAGAAGTGAGGCGAAGATCAGAAGCAGAGCGTAGGTTTCGTGAAGGAGTGTATTTGGAGATTAGAGATGAAATATAGGGAGGGGTTTCATTATTAAGGGCCTTGAATGTGAGTGTAAGTAATTTGAATTTGATTCTAGAAGAGATTGGGAGCCAGTGAAGGGACATGCATATGGGAGCAGCTGATGTTGAGTGGCGAGCTAGATGAATGAGTCTAGCGGCCGCGTTTAGAACAGATTGGAGTTGTGAAAGGTGACTATATGTAAGAAAGACAAAACTCACCAGGAGCAAAATCATCTCATGAGTTTAAGGGGGTTATTTATTAAATTCCAAATACCACAAAATATAAATAAATAAAAAAAAGTTCAACATTTATTATACCCGGAGGATGGAAAAAGGTCAGATTTCGAAAATCCAGCATCTGAGACCTAGCGAAGTTTTATGTCGAAGTCAGTGGGAGAGGTACCTATCCTATTTGAAAGTTTCTGTGGTCTGCACTGGAATTAGCCTAAAAATCCGACTATTTTGGACTTTTCGGGCAAAAATCTGAAAAATTCCAGCGATTCGGGGGGGGGGGAATCTCACAATTCTGATTTTCGCTTGATTTCTTTTAGTGTACGCCTCCAATCCGATTAAATGGTGATTTTTTTTTTTAATAATAAATAAGGTGCAATCGTGGATTCTAGTTTAGTTCGATTTTTTTCATTAAAATAATCAGAAAATTTCGGACTTTGATAAATAAGGCCCAGTGGGAAGTCTGGATGAAACAAACTTCTACTTACTTGGCCATTAGGGTGAATTCACTTCTTTGCTTAACAGCATTAAGAGATGGAGATGACAACTGTACGCCATTCTAAAAGAAAAGCAAACATTTATTATTTGTGAAAATAGTTTACCCAATCCCCAAGGACATCTGCATCCTTCCATAATGGAATGCTAACCTGACGTCCCTGCAGAGATTTGCAAGTGGAAATGAATTCAGCAGTGCGGTCGCGACAGGACATGATGTCGGCTGGGGGAACTGGCAGAGGAACAACAGGGGACTCTGAAGCAGGAACCAGGACCTGAGTCTGGGAAGGTCCTATGTATATTCCGTTGTCTGTGTTACGGGACCCGAGACGTTTACGAGCGTTCATGGGGCCAGGACCAGCTGTCAAAAATAAAATCCAAAGAACAGATAGTAAGGAAAAAAGCATTTCATTACACCTGTCTACATATACACAACAATTACTATAATTTCTTAAAAATAACAACAAACCATTTGTTTAGTAAAATTACTCTGCTAAATGTCTGGAAAGAGGAACTGAAATTTGTTGAGAGGTGGGGTTATTTAATAGCAGTGCGAACTGGAATCTTAAATGCTTTAAGGAACAGTAACATCAAAAAATAAGTGTTTTAAAGTAATAAAAATATAATGCAGTGTTGCCCTGCACTGGTAAAACTGCTGCGTTTGCTTCAGAAACACTACTATTGTTTATATAAATAAGCTGCTCTGTAGCAATGTGGGCAGCCATTTCAAGGAGAAAAGGCTCAGGTTACACAACAGATAGCAGATAAGCTCTGTAGAACATAATGGTGTTATCTGTTATCCACTATTTAACCTGTGCCATATAGCCTTTTTTCAATTTCCGCCATTGCTATACAGCGGTTTGTTTATATGAACTATAATAGTGTTTCTAAAGCAAACAGATCAGTTTTACCAGTGCAAGGCAACAGTACATGATATTTTCATTACTTTTAAATACTTTTTTTTGTTTTAAAGGAATAGTAAAAAAAAAACAGTAATGGAACCTTGATACTGAAAAGCACCTACCCCAAATGGACATATAAAAATCACAATTTAACTAAGAAAATAAAAGCACAGAGGAAGAAACACCACTCTTTGCTTAAACTACAAAATAAAAAACACATTCCAAAATAATTGTATTATCCTAAATGCAGACAAATCCTTACATTGATTGAAAATAAGCTGACCATCCTCTACTTGCTCCTTAAACTCCTTGCTTTATCCGTACTCCGTATCAAGCTATTGCCCTAGGAGAGAAAAGTGTACCCAACATGGTGAACACAAGCACAGGTGTGACAGGTGTACCCCAGTTCTAGTTGGGTTCACTGAGCACAAAAGACCACAAAGTGCCCTGTTTCCTATTAGATATTTAACATTTCTATCCATAGAAGGTGGGGGATCATGAGGTACATATGCAGAATGCCATATCAAAAAAACACACAGCCCAACATTTTAGGCCACGGAAAAGGAGCGCTAAGAAGGCATTTTATTAAAAAGAGAAAGAAAAAATGGTTACAATTAATTACAATTATAATGTTTCTTCTTCTTATCACAAAGAGAATGAAAACACAGAAAACTAGCTCTACCGTATCCACTACATAGTTGATGTATAATAGTGGACATTCTCAGGTATAAGGTTAGATTAAATCATGACTCTAAATAATATTTAAACACTCATTGAAAAGTAACATTCTATTAAACAGTAGTAACTGGAGTGCCAAAAAAAATAAAAACAGACAGAGCACAAATATATAGTATCTAGAGAAATATAGCCAGGAATCAGTAAGTAGAGGCAAACCTGTTTAACAAGGTAATAAACACCATTAAGGGCATACCTATTTTCCCTGCCTACCAACATACATACTATAAAATACAAGCATAGTTGACCCACCCCATACAGTCCAATAAAAAGAAATCAAGGGGCTTAAAAATGGGACACGTACTGGACTGCATTAAAACACATCTGATCATTGTTTACTTTAATATTCGATTATTATTTGTATGTGTAAAGTTAAATGCCCATGTATGACTTCTGTAGAATAGGGCACCAAGTCAAAGCTAGCAGACTGGAAATGTATCATGTACACAACATAAAGTAAAGGCCTCCATCAGAGAGAAGACTTCTCAAGGGGGCCAGTAAATATTAGCCCAAACAGGGCCAACAGCAATTTTTTAAAAACTTTTTTAAGCCTGGGCCCTATTTACCCAAGCAAGTAAGGAAATATTATCATGTACACAACATAAAATACCTTGGGCCTCCATCAGAGAGAAGACTTCTCAAGTTGGCTCAGTAAATATTAGCCCAAAATGAAAACTGAATTTTTGCATAGTTATGTGTCCTACTAGGATTACCAAGTACGAGACCGCATTCTATCATCTTGTAAGCCTTCTAGCTACTCAGAATATTGGTATTGACAATTCCAGGAGTCAGGCAGGGAGGCGGGTAGTTACCACCATGGCCAGCCAGGGAGTTGGGTAGTTACCGCCACAGCCACACCGGGGAGACGGGTAGTAGGAGGGTAGTTACCACCACGGCCAGCCAGGGAGGCGGTAGTTACCACCACGGCCAGCCAGGGAGGCGGTAGTTACCTCCACGGCCAGCCAGGGAGGCGAGTAGTTACCGCCATGGCCAGCCAGGGAGGTGGGTAGTAGGCGGGTAGTTACCACCACGGCCAGCCAGGGAGGCGGTAGTTACCTCCACAGCCAGCCAAGGAGGCGGGTAGTTACGGTCATCCAGGGAGGTGGGTAGTTACCACCACAGCCAGCCAGGGAGGCAGGTAGTAGGAGGGTAGTTACCGCCACGGCAAGCCAAGGTGGCGGGTTGTTACCACCATGGCCAGCCAGGTAGTTACGGTCAGCCAGGGAGGTGGGTAGTAGGAGGGTAGTTACCGCCATGGCCAGCCAGGGAGGCAGGTAGCTACGGTCAGCCAGGGAGGCGGGCAGTTACCTCCACGGCCAGCCAGGGAGGCGGGCAGTTACCTCCACGGCCAGCCAGGGAGGCGGGCAGTTACCTCCACGGCCAGCCAGTGGCAGCCAGGGAGGCAGGTAGTGGCAGCCAGGGAGGCAGGTAGTGGCAGCCAGGGAGGCAGGTAGTGGCAGCCAGGGAGGCAGGTAGTGGCAGCCAGGGAGGCAGGTAGTGGCAGCCAGGGAGGCAGGTAGTGGCAGCCAGGGAGGCAGGTAGTGGCAGCCAGGGAGGCAGGTAGTGGCAGCCAGGGAGGCAGGTAGTGGCAGACAGGGAGGCAGGTAGTGGCAGACAGGGAGGCAGGTAGTGGCAGACAGGGAGGCAGGTAGTGGCAGCCAGGGAGGCAGGTAGTGGCAGCCAGGGAGGCAGGTAGTGGCAGCCAGGGAGGCAGGTAGTGGCAGCCAGGGAGGCAGGTAGTGGCAGCCAGGGAGGCAGGTAGTGGCACCAAGGGAGGCAGGTAGTGGCAACCAGGGAGGCAGGTAGTGGCAGCCAGGGAGGCAGGTAGTGGCAGCCAGGGAGGCAGGTAGTGGCAGCCAGGGAGGCAGGTAGTGGAAGCCAGGTAGTTACCTCCACAGCCAGCCAGTGGCAACCAGGGAGGCAGATAGTTACAGACAGAGAGTCAGGTAGTTACAAACAGGGTCAGCCAGATAAGTAGGTTTGTGTAAAACGCAAATACTAAGTATGTAAGATTATTTTAAAATCCCTTCTCGTCTGGGTTGTGATTATCGTCGTTAGCTTCATTAGACCCCCAAAGCCATGACGTCACGGAAGGCAAGTCTCAAAGAAGCAGAGCCTCCCACATGCGGCCAACAAACGATGCGCCCAAGACCCCTTAATAATAAGCCGACACTAGATCCCGCGCCCCACATTATAGAAACAAACACACCTTCCCCTTACAGTAAGTCTCACCGGTGGCCGCTTCGTTCTCTCTCTTTCTGTTTCAGCCGGGGAAATTGCTGACGTCAGCGCCACGTACCCACACGTCACCGGCTCTTCTGCGTCGCGAGTCGCACTCTGTTTGAGTCAGTGTGGAGGTGGGCTTCTAACCCGGAAGTGTGCGGAGTTCCATAGAGTAGCGTAAAGATTGTCTAGTAATATGTATACACTAGGATGGAATGATGCGTCCCCTATTGCTAATTCTAAGTGCCCTCACGAATACCAGATTTGCTGTCTTTGTTACATTTTCATAGTATTGGTTGTTCCAATGAGAAGTCCACCAAACAATCAACAATCAAAAGTGAATGTGATAATTAAAAGCCTGCATTTGTTTGTGTGTGTTTCTTTTATTTTTGTATTACTCTCAATAATATATTGATGGGCACTGACAGACTGAGTATGGACATAGTTTCCCTGCAAATCATTATACACACCTCTCAACATTTTGGAAATAAAAACAGGGATAAAAAGTTGGCAGGTAGCGCAGCAAATGTTATTTGACCACGCCCATTTTTGTGGTCACACCCCCTAATTACCATGTTTATTTTACAAAACTTGGCAGGTTATGAACGTTTGAACATATTTCTGTGTTTTTTTTTCAGTTATTAGAGTTTTGCTAAGGAAGTTGAATTGCCCTTTAAGCTGTGAGTCTAACATTTCCCAAGGGACCTGTTGTTTTATATTTTTACAATTATTTATTTGCTTATCTTAAAATTGTTACAAGGTATCTTATCTGCAGCTGTGGCTGTTCTGGGCTCTCTGCCAAAAGCCAATTAAGTTAGAAGCTTTGTTTCTTTTTCTGGCTGTTCAGTGCAGAGAAAAACGGGACTTTCCAGTACAAAGGTGGGACTGCGGGTTGTCCCGCTAAAAATGGGACAGTTGGGAGGTATGGTTTCATATTGTATAATACAAATATCGGTGTTTGCCAGGGAGGCAGGGAGGTATTTTACCGGCCTAGCCATTAAACGCCGGGGCCGGTATTTCAAATTTGCCGGTAATTTGTAATACCCTTAAGAAAAGACCTTGGCCTTCGGTGGAAACTTACGTTTTCTTCATCCTCTTGGCATCTTGCGATGTGGCCCGCCCCTTTTTGCGGCAGGATCTCTCAGCTCCGCCCCTTTTGCTGCACACTCTCTTGGCTCTGCCCCTTTTTGCGTCACGACCCGCCCCTTTAGTTCCCGCCCCCACCACTGGCCGGTAAGTTTTTTTTTTAAAAGGTGGCAACCCTAACTGTACATCTGTGCAAATGTCAAGCATTTAAGAGATTTGGTGCATACATAGGTACATGGGCATCCACATATAGGGGCAAGGGGGGCACTGCCACCCTCCTGGACTTGTACTTCATGCCTATCTTTCCCAGGACCCTGAGGGAGAAAGCAATTACCCTGCCACACGATCATCAGTGTCGGACTGGGACACCAGGGGCCCACCCAAAAACCTTAGATCAGGGGCCCACTCTCAGTACTATTATTCTTCCTCTCCTTGCTCAACCGCTAGTCTCTTTTCTTTACATAATATAATACTATCATCTATTATTCCATCTATTTAGTCTTTTTTTTCTCATAGAAATAAAGAATGACCATGAAATATGCCAAATGTTTAGCAGCATGAGGGCCCACTGACACCTGGGACCACTGGGAGTTCTCCTGGTATCCCAGTGGGCCAGTCGACACTGACTCTAGGTAATTACACCTGGTGAAAACATTTTTATTATCATACCTCCTTTGTCTTTGTGTTGTCTGTGAAAATGTTACGTGCTGCTCAGACACCATATGACTTCAAGTATTTATATAATGTAAATGATACACTTTGTCCCAACTCACTGCAATGTTGCTTCATTCAGTAACTGCTTAGAAATCCCACTATACTGCACAATAAAAAACGCCTAGATAGTATCTCAAAAATTTGTATATTTCTTTTTTTTTTAAAAGGTATTGTGTTGAGTTAAAAACATGAAGTATAATGTGCAACACTTTTGAATAGTTAGGGGCCCCTGAAATGGTGCATTTTGGTGAAGAGAAATACCATAAAACTGTCATCTTGGGCATTCCTCTGGGCTTACCAAAACTTTGCTGTAATATGTAAGTGTATAGAATCCCTTTTGGTGTACTTATCTAGATGTGCCAGAAAGAATCCAAGTACAGGTATCTCATTCCAGTGCTCTGACATACACACAAGAGGTTTAACTTGTTCGAAAGTGTAGCCACATTAACAATAGATATCACTAACAAACAGAGATCAGAGCTAATGTACTATATCATGTTCTGAAATAAATACCACAAGCAGTGCTGTTGGTTCCCTTTACTACTCGTAAAGATTTCATGATATTGAATATTTTAAGGTACAGATATAGGATCCCTTATCCGGAAACCCTATAACCAGAAAGCTCTGAATTACGGAATAGCTGTTTCCTATAGACTCCATTTTATCCATATAATCCAAATTTAAAAATGATCTCCTTTTTCTCTGTAATAATAAAACAGTAGCTTGTACTTAATCCCAACTAAGATATCATTAATCCTTATTGGAAGCAAAACCAGCCTATTGGGTTTATATTAAATTAATTTCTAGTAGACTTAAGGCATGAAGACCCAAATTGTGGATAACAGGCCCCATACCTGTACTAACATTTAATTTTAGATAATTTGTTTCTCTCGTAGGGCTGTATTTAAGTCCAATGCCACCCTAGGCACCTGACCTAAACAAGCCCCCTACACTGTGTGCATGACATCACTTCCGCCAACCAATTGCCTGCATGATCCCTTTATCTATAATACCCTCATTCATACTGGATATCTAAACTGCTGGTCTTGCTGTCATTTAACCACCCACAGTCTTAGTATTACCCTGTTGCTTTATCAGCTTTTTACAGAGGGAATTGTGTAATGCACTTTTAGCTTGTATAACCTTCCTCCATACAGTACAGCTCGCTATATTCAACCCTGTGTTCATTCCAGGAGTCTGATTCTCAACATCTGTTTCATAAAACCTCTATAGATTATACCTTCTTACACTAATAAATGGGTGTGATAAAGGCTGGGCAGTGTCAAGTCTATATAAATATCCCACCTAATCCAGTTGCAACCCAGTATAACTCGCCTTTATCATCTACTGAAGAGGCTAAATTAGTAGATTCCTTCCTAATTCCAGGGAATTTTAGACAACTAAGTTAAAAGAGCATGATATGATGATTCTAAAACAGAATTTGGTTGCAGATCTGAATGTAACTGTGTTTCTCTCTAAATATTCAATTTCCATGGCTTTCTTAAACCAACACAGACCATCAGGGCCCTTCTAAACTGTGGGGCGGGCCCTTTTACAAAGGCCCAAAGGGAAGAGTTGTCCAAAGGCCAGTTAGGGTGACATTTGGGAAGGATGTTTATTGGCTCTCAGTATTACATAGGTTCCTATAAGTCCTATGGAGGATAGTAGGACTGACACAGCAGTTATATGTTGTTTCAGTTTCATTGTTAGGAACCAAGGAGAAACATAACCAATGTGACCATTTCCTGCTGTATAAGAGCCTTATTCTAACTTCTCTCCACCCCCCTCTATATGTTATCCCTGTCAAATCCCTAGCCCAATACCCACAATAAAGATACACACAATGACTTTGTGGTTAATCTGTGTAATCCACAGCTTTATTAATAATTAGATAAACTGCACTTTTTGATCTCAAGGAAGGCAAAAAACCTCTGAAAAGTGAATTTCCTTCACTAGAGGGAAACATTCCTTCCTGACCCCTTAAAGGCGATCGGATTTGCTCCAACGATCAATGGGCCACATTGAATCAAGGGAAGCGGAGGGGGGGGGAATATGGTAAGTTAAGGGACTGTGGTGAAAGGATGAGAAAGAAAAGGGAATATGGCAGCATAAACATGGGCACATTTAAGCCGCACAATGAATGCTGCATTCCTATCCATTCCATTGCACCTGGGGCAGCCTGCAGACCCCGGCATTTGCAGTCTGAAGGATGGAATGAAAATGAATGCACGGTCTACCAAGTGGCTTAAAGGAGTTCCTGTGTACAACACCATATTTTGCATAAAGGGGAGGAACCACTGGAGGAACTACGGTGGCTGAAAGCACCGCTGGTGAAAGTGCAGTGGATGAAAGGGGGGGCATCACTGGTGGAATTGAGATGCCCCATACTTACTGGTGTTTCCTGAGGATGTGGTGCCTAGACCGAGGTGCATCTGTATTTGGTACCGAGGAAACTGCTGGTGGTGCTGGTATCATGTGCCGTTTGTGAGTTGTTCCGAGGACCACCTGTAAAACCAAACAAGATAACTCAGACTATGTATTATTTTACCTAAGCAAGTGACATCCCTGTAAAATGCTTATACGGGTATGGGACCTGTTATCCAGAATGCTTGGGACCTGGGGTTTTCTGGATAACGGATCTTTCTGTAATTTCGATCTTCATACCTCGTCTACTAGAAAATCATGTAAACATTAAATAAACCCAATAGGATGGTTTTGCTTCCAATAACTATATCTTAGTTTGAATCAAGTACATGAAACTGTTTTACTATTACAGAGAAAAAGGAAATCATTTTTAAAAAATTGGATTAGTTGAATAAAATGAAGTCTATGGGAGATGGACTTTCCGTAATTCGGAGCTTCTTGGTTAATGGGTTTCCGGATAATGGATCCCACACCTGTAATATTTTGGAGCACATTAAGCACAAATCAGGTGATTAAGCAAAATTAAATGATTGACCAAGTGTGGGAAAGAAAAGGATGGATTATATACTGCACCTGAATATCTCTCATTGTTCTTAATCAGTATGGCCTTGTTAATCTACTCTAGGTCTTTGTAGAGGTGTTTCAGATGGGCCTTGATGTATCTGTAGTCCTGCCAGAATGCGTTCTTAAAGTGTAATTTCCACCATTTTGTAATCTTCACACAGTCCTTGGCCATCCACAGATCGTAGAGTGCAAACCTGATGTCATTGGTGATCTTGTCCCTGATGCACTCGAGATAAGGGCCCGAGAGTGAATCCTCAAAATCCCTGATATCAAAGATGTCCAGATCAGACGAGATCCACAGCGATTGCTAGAAAAATGTAAGAAGCAAGATGACTATGAAGATTTTCATTCATCCAGGTCATGGTATATCTAGTATAGGTCAATCTAAAAACAACTGGACTTGCTGAGTAATCAATGAAGACGTTTCACTACTCATCCAAGCAGCTTCTCTGTGAATTTCATCAGATGTCACCTCTTTGAAGAGTTACAATGTGCCATTGTAAATGGATTAGTGGAAGAGTTTATATGCCGAAAACTTCCCACCAGTCAGTTGAACTGAAGAAGCTGCTCGGATGAGTAGTGAAACGTCTTCATTGATTACTCAGCAAGTCCAGTTGTTTTTAGATTGACCTATACTAGATGTAAGAAGCAAGAAAACATTGAGGCCAGGGCACACACTATGCTAACCCCTGTCACATTTCTCTTTCATTGTATTTACACAGAAGATATGCCATATTTAGCATTGGGTTAGCCCCTCCTTTTTTTTAATATTTTTTTTTATATTCATGAAATAAAAGACAAAATACACACATACATAGTATCAAGACTGCAAGTTATGGACAAATCTCAGCTCGCTGGATCTAAATACATAGATAATGTTCATTATTGCCTTGAACCACTAAGGGTTAGCCCCTCCTTTAACCCCTTGGATACCTTCCTCAGCAGTCAGAAAATAAAATGAGGAAATTAGCTGTGAGCACCTTAACCTTTTCAAAGCGCCACTGGTAGTAAAGCCTGCTACTTGCACTCATGCCCATCTTTGATGTTCCTGTAATATAAAATAGAGATTTGGCAAGGTTAGAGTTAATGTAAAGATGTAAGACCCCCAAATAAACACAATAAAGAGGTAAAAAGAGCAGCATATTTACACCTTATTTAATAAGAAAACTTTTCATTCAGAAACTATGGTTTTAATATGTTTCCAATTAGAAACAAATGCTTACTTATGTATATAGAATGCCCCTCCTCACCAGCTCCCCATGTCCCCATTTTAAGACAATACCATCCCATTTTATTTGGTCCACAAATCAGGCCTTTATTTCTGTCAGGGCCCTGCTTTCCTCTGGATCCGCAGTTACACCAAAAGGGAGACCTTGATGGACTGACTTAAGAACTGTGCTGGCTTTTTTTTAGATGTTTTTTAGCCAATCCAAAGTCCAATCTAGCCTTTCTATTCTTGATGCTCATGAGTTGCTTGCACCTTGCAGTGCACCCTCTGTATTTACTTTCATGCAGTCTTCTCTTCATGGTAGACTTGGATATTGATACACCTACCTCCTGGAGAGTGTTGTTCACTTGTTTGGCTGTTGTGAAGGGTTTCTCTTCACCATGTAAATGATTCTGCGATCATCCACCACTGTTGTCTTCTGTGGATGTCCAGGTCTTTTTGTGTTCCTGAGTTCACCAGTGCTTTCTTTATTTCTCAGGATGTACCAAACTGTAGATTTTGCCACTCCTAATATCATACCTCCCAAGATTTTGGAAGTAAAAAGAGGGACAAAAAAAAAATTTCCGCACGTAGCGCAGCAATTTTTTTGACCACACCCCTTTCTGTGGCCACCCCCCTAATTACCATGTTTGTTTTACAAAATTTGGCAGGTTATGAAAGTTTGAAAATATTTCTCCTTATCTAAACTGTGTGTTTGTGTCTCAAAATTGTTACAAAGTATCTTATTTGCACCTGTTAGTTGTTCTGGGCTCTCTGCTAAAAGCCAATTAAGTGAGAAGCTTTGTTTCTTTTTCTGGCTGTTCAGTGCAGAGAAAAGAGGGACTTTCCAGTACAAATGAGGGACTGCGGGTTGAGCTGTCAAAAGAGGGACTGTCCCTCCGAAAAAGGGACAGTTGGGAGGTATGCTAATATTGTAGCAATTTCTTGGATGGGTTTTTTCTGTTTTTGCAGTTTAAGGATGGCTTGTTTCACCTGCATGGAAAGCTCCTTTGACTGCATGTTGTCTTCCACATACAAGCACCCCCCTCAAATCAACTCCAGGGCTTTTATCTGCTTCATTGATAATAACATAACTAAGGAATTGCCCACACCTGCCCATGAAATAGCCTTTGAGTCAGTTTTCCATTTACTTTTGAGCCCCTGAAATGAAGTGATTGTGTGAAAAAAAGTATTTAGTTCCTCACATTTTCATGCAATCTTTTTATTCAACCCACTGAATTAAAGCTGAAAGTCTGCAGTTCAACTGCATGTGAGTTGTTTTATTTAAAATGTATTGTGGTAATGTAGAAAAACAAAAATTAGAAAAAAAGTTGTCTCTGTCCAAATATTTATGGACCTAACTGTAAATATAAGTGAGAACATGGACAGGCATAGATCCTATAAAGAGGTTGGAGCCTAACGGGGATATAGTTTATTCAGGAATCAAACTGCTAAAGCCAATTATTTTTTTTACCAGCTAGGCCAGTGAAATACCAGCCAGGTGGTAACCCTAATTAATGATCTTTATGCTGTATTTTCTCCACTGGCGGAATGGCCCAATCTAGTTGTGACATATCATTGACAATGCTGTTAATATACCTGACCCCACTGGAAAATATGGATGTTGACAGAAAATATTCAATTAGCAGCAATGTCAGGTGGGTTTCTATAATAGTTAAAGAAGATGGTACAGATGTGTTTCTTATTTTTTTGGAAAGCTTGTGGGTATAGCTCAAAAGGATATTAAGGGGGCATTGTGCACACTGTGACAAATGGTTTAACAGTGTTGTAGTTTTATCCCTGCAGATTATCATTCTGATTCATGCCTAAACCCTATAGAAAACTCACATTGAAACAACTTCCATAATATCAGGAGATTCTTACACAACTGATAACATTTCACACACAAATTTAATTGTGCATTTCTCCCTGTTAACTTGACTTTTTTTAGTATGTTTGCCTGCAGATAGAGCTAAGGCATTTGGATGAAAACTGATGTTTATCTGAGATTTTCCATGTAATAAAACTGATATTTATTTACATAGCACCAAAGTGTATGCAGGGTTTTGCAAGGCATAAACAGGGAAGCTGCCCTCAGGCGACCACCCCACTAGTTACCAGGGGCAGCAAAAATGCTGCACCTGATAACTTTATGAGCTGAATTTCCAGTTATCAATCCTGGACCGCTTCTCACTTCATCGTGGACTCTCCCTGGCCAATAAGGTGAGGGGGGGGGCAGCAGAGGGGCCAGGATCACGCCTGGGCATAAACATAAACAGAGTACAGTGTATAAAATAAATGACAATAAATGCATAAATGTTATGAGAGACGACGTGATCTTTGCCCCAAAAGCTTCCTATCTAAATGTAATCATTATTGAGCAGGGTCGAACTAACAGGATCTTGTGAGCCCTGCAAGCCCAGATCCACACCCTGCGCGGATTTTCTTCTTCCAGCACAGCATGCGCTGCTTTTATTTTTCCTGCATACGTGTGCTTCCGCACATGTGCAAACACACTTCCGCTCAAGCGCACACGCATGGTGCAGGAGGGCCCTGAAACTGCAGCCCCGGTTATTGTGTATTTCACTGGATGCAGGATGCACTCAGGCCAAGTTCATGCATCAGCCAAAAGGAGTTATATATATATATATATATATATATCAGCTGTGCTGTGTAATGAAAAAAGCACCATTGCTAACTGGTTTTGCACAGTATACAACATCTGTATGCACTGTAGGATAAGCTGGAGTACTTAAATAAATAAATAAATAAATCATCTAAAATCAGGGTTGGAGAAACCCCAGTGGGCCTCAGCCCTTATGGGCACGCATGGTTAGGAGCAGACATTGGGAGGAGGGCCCTGGTTGTTGCAAGGAGGGCCTGTAAAGTCACAGCCCTCAATGCCCTAGACTGATGTTGTGTGAACAACACAAATAAGTGTTTTTCTACCCATAATGTAGAGATTTCTCCCAGAATTGGGTGCAGTGTCGGACTGGCCCACCTGAATACCAGGAAAACTGCCGGTGGGCCCGGGTGTTAGTGGGCCCTCATGCTGCTAAACTTTTGGCCTATTTCATGGCCATTCTCTATTTTTATGAGAACAAAATGGATAAATAGGTGGAATAATATATAGATTATAGTATGTAAAGAAAAGAGACTAGGAGAATAGTGGACTGTGGGGATCTCAAACTTTTCTCTATTTGACACATAAATCCAAAGATGGCAATCATACCAGTCCCTGGATCACATGTACTATGAGCTATTTTCCATAACCCTGTATTCCCTCACTTGGTAAACACCATCCAACCCCTTCTTAAAGCTATCTAATGTATCAGCCGGTATGACTGATTCAGGGAGAGAATTCCACATCTTCACACTGTAAAAAATCCCTTCCGAATATTAAGACTGAACCTCCTTTCTTCTAATCAGAAAGGGTGCCCTCTTGTCAGCTGATTCATTTCTTGCCAGGGGACCCTGAAAAAACCTGTCAGGGCCAAGTTGGTGATCCAGGACTTTCTAGTGAGCATTTTTGCAGCAGAATTCATGATGTTGCCAGAGTCAGAGTGACTAGCCTGCCACACCCCTGCATCAAGATACACTTACCTGCCACAGCCCTGCATCAATATTGACTCGCCTGTCAAGATCAGCACATGCAACAAATGCATTTCGTTGCAGTTTGCCAAATATCAATAGGAGAAAGCAGAAACCTGCTCTAATACAAGTGTACCACTTGAATTGTCCAACAACAACTCCACACTGCAATGTAATTTTATTTTCTTCTGCACAGTTCTTTACTAACTTAAAGTTGTGTTACCTCTTCCAATAATCCCTTTACATAATGCCAATTCTAGTTTGAATATTTTGGGCAGCTGTTTGCCAATAATGGTCTTTAGAAACAAAATACGCCATGATTAAATATATGCAAAGTTGGTTTTGTTAAATTTAATGTTAAACACAATATTTCCTTACTTGGTTCCTAACTAATCAACCAGTAGTGGGGTGTGGGCATTGGAATATCTACCATTATGATAAGGAAAATGTTTCAATAATTATGTGAATAGAAACAATGTAGACGCTGCATATACTGCAAAAATAGTGTTTACTTCACTTAGATTAACTCCCCACTGCAGATCGGGCTTGTACACGTGTGCAAATTATACAAAATGTACTGTATTCAAGATTACTGATATATATGTAGTAACAGATTAGATGGACGTCTATATATACACAAACACACAGCAGCTTAGTAGGGGCAAGCTAATAATAAGCAGTGGATTAGTAAATGCTGATTCAGTATACACTGGTTTTGTGCCACCTGTTCCCACACACCACCAGCCTGTATCCAGCACACGTCTTTGGCACTAAAATTGTGTGGGAGAGAACATGGATCAAGCAGCTTTTCATGTTCTTCTACACAGTAAATATCTCACACATTTTGAAGAGATGCCAATTTGTAAGGTCGTTTTGACTTTTCTATATTTCTCCTGTTGAAGATCCTAGAAAATAGATTGCACAAATTTCCAGGGAAAAATTATAGCCACTGCTACCCACTAAAGGTTGTAATACTCCACTGGATTTCTTCTGGCCAACAGCCCGTTTATATACTTTGTAGAAATCATCATTTTTATATGTATTGACCCAAAAACAAGAGGTATAAGTATACTGGATAATCATCTCACTACATGAATAAAATGACCAGAGCTGCTTTAGGGGCTGACAATATTGTTCTGATGCTGACTTGAGAAAATGCATTATTCTTACTCTGAATTACTTTTTTCGTATGTGACTGTCTCAACAAACAATCCGCAAGCTGAAACCTGTCAAGATCAATTCAACAGTGGGCACCAACCTCTGTTTCAGTTGGACTATTTCTGTGTTCCATGTACAGGTATGTGATCCATTATCCAGAAGCTCCAATAGACTCCACTATCATCAAATTATCCAAATTTGTAAAAATGATTTCCTTTTCTCTGTAATAATAAAACAGTACCTTGTACTTGATCCCATCTAAGATATAGTGAATCCTTATTGGGAACAGAACCAGCCTGACGGGTTTTCTTAATATTTAAATGATTTTCTAGTAGATTTAAGGTATGAAGTTCCAAATTACAGAAAGATCCGTTATCTGGAATACCCCAGGTCCCGAGCATTCTGGATAACAGGTCCTATACCTGTACTAGGGAATTCTCAGTAGTTGTCTTGAGGTTTTTTTTACCATTAAGTTAATAGAAAAATTGCACAACTTCACAAACCAGAAAAGTCTATTGACAACTGATAAATGCCATTTAAAAATCAATCTGGGATATTTTTAAAGAGCAACATATAACAACACATTTGTCTTTCAAACTTTCATATTCGCCCCTTCCTTTGACACACCAAAAAGCCACTGAGGCAATAATATTGTGCAGCTTTCTCTATGTGCTATAAGTATTATAATTTCATATAGAATGAAAAGTATTTGTTGGCTAGAAGACTTGTTTAAAAGAATGGGCCTATGGGTTTTTTGGTGGGTTCCTGCAGGGCCGTTCTTACCATATAGGCACTTAAGAGCCTATGCCTAGGGTGTCGGGTGCCTATATGGTAAATAAAAATTCACCTCCAGATACTTTCAGACAAATTAAATCCAGTGGCAGAGGAGGAGGTGGGGTGAGGGATACCTAGTTGACCCACAGTAGACGGAAGTGATGTAATACACACACATTACATCACTGTGCATGTTCTGTGTGTGTGTCTTTGGGGCTCACAGAGGTCCAGTGCCTAGAGCAGCACCAGGCCAAAATACTCCCTGGCATCCCAGTCCAACACTGTGTCACAATGACCTCCACAAAATGGTTTCTTTGCGTGAAGAACACTCCTTTAATTCCAACTGAAAGACACAATACCACTCTATAACCGCATCGTAATTGTAAACAACATTATTTTCCATTAAAGACAGACTCCAAACTGGTTGCATTTGCATTTATTAAAAATAAAATGCACAGAATGAAAAAAATAAGCAGCAAAAGTAAGAAATAGGTCATTGGTCCAGAACTTGGCCAAGTACATTTCCAGCTTTGGAATTTAGCATTCAGTTTTATTGCATACATTGTGTGCCACCAACATGTAAAGGTGAATATGAAATCTCATTCTCACGCACAATCCCTGTGAGCTTCCTGTTAAGACTCATGAATACATTATGGAAAAACACATTTTGGAATAGTGAGTTTACATGGAGTATAAACAAGAATGTTCCATCACCGCCCCCTCCTCTAAAGAAGTTTTAAAGAGATACAGGCTTTTTTTTTTTTCTTCTTCTTTTTTTCTTTGAAAGCTTTTCAGCACAACGAATTAAAGTTTCTCTTTTTTTTTCTCCACCGAACATACCTGTGCCTGACTACACTCGACAATTCCCCGCTTCTACTGCACAAGGAGTAGTAGTCACACCAAGCTGAAAAGGCATAGCAAAGGCCTGATGGACTGGAGAACTGTGTAAACAATACTGTATATCTCGCCTATCAGATTTTCCAGCCCCCAACAAGCACCAGATGACAGCAAAGTGCTCAAGCATCCAGAAGAGATGCAGTTACCCACTGAATGAGGAACTCTAATTTTATTTAAAAAAAAAGAAGCACTGGCTAGGTATTTTTTTTTTCCTATAGGTATAATGGAATGCAGACATGTCTATGGCATATGGTAGTCTTTTTATAGATTTTTACATATAAAGCAGTCATACTGACACTTGCTTGTCAACTGCCATTTATTACTTTCATGTTTTAGTATAGTGTTACATGGGAGAAAGCCCTATATTGTTTCATTGCTTTGGTGAAGCTGTGCAAACTGTAATTAATAGGAGACATAAGAAAACACAGTAGAAATGTTAGTTGCTTCATAAGACCCTAATCTAAACAAAGAACACATTGCATGCCACAGATCTTAAAAGAGTGGCAGTAAGTGATTTTAGAAAAATATACAGATAGAATGTGTAGGGTTGATAGCGTTGATAATAATATGTTTTTGGTCTGTGATTTAAGGCTTTTTTATAGTTTGCAGTGGGCACTTATTTCTACAAACATTTATATGAAAAATACACAAAACCGACAGAATGCCCGGAAAAAGGTACAAGATTCTAGTTAGCATCTAAATATTTAATAGATATGTATTTCATGGAATAAGGTAAGATACTGTATATAAAAGAAACAAAAAAAACCCCAATGTTCTTAAAAATGGAGATCATAAAATATGAAAAGACTAACAGTTTCAAACTAATATCAAATAGTTCTTTTACTGTGTAACAAGCACAAAATAAAACCAGTTTGTGGTCATGTATCCTGCTGGGCAGAGGTGGACTGAGTCCAAAATATGCCTGTGATGCAGCAGAGAAATGCTTTGGATTAAACTGGAAATAACCCACTCCTGGCCATCTGCCTGCACAAAATGAAGTGCAATTTCTCTCAGTAACTCAATATTTTTCTATTTTCAGTGATTTTTAAATACTGGCTAAAATAAGGCTTTTACAGATGCTGGGCAAATGGGCACTTATCTCAGGACCCCAAGTAGTGTCTCTCAAGAAACATTTTCTCACCATCCCATTTATATGGGCCTCAAAACTAGGAGGTGCTCCTTTTGAATTCCAGGCTTGGTGACATAAAACTCTGCCAAACAGAGCATTTCATTGGTTGCTATGGGTTAACACACTAGTTCTTATTTGTGCTGCATTAGTAAATAATAAAGAGAGTCTAAAATGTTTGTACAGCTTAGATTGCACAGTAAACCATGAATACTCCTGTTTGACCCCCCCCCCCAAAAAAGTGGTTATCGAAAAATAACACTGATTAAAAAACAGTATGGTCAAAATGTATGCCACAGAATGTAGTGTAAAAAAGCCTATAATAACTTCTCAACAAGGGAGTTCCTTTTTCTGTTAGCATGCGTTTTCTGGTTAGTCCACCTTTAAAGACATTGTTCCTTTACACTATGAACTGTACTATTATATTATTAACTGCACCCACCCCAAAGGCCCTTTGCAATTTCCAAAAGGTGTGGGGCAGAAAGAGCAGTATAAAAGTAATGTTGCGCATTCCCATTTGTTGGGAAAAACTAGAACCGTTTTGTTATATGGCCAATGCTGACCCAACACCTAAAAGACTGTCTCACTGAACAATTGGGCAACCATAATGGCTAAGAAAGTTCTAGGTCCAGTATTCTCAAATTCAGTTAATAAACCCGATCACTTGGTGAAGCCATACAGCCCATCATTACAACTTACAATGACCAATAAATCATAAACTCAGTAGATTTAGCAACATATTCAGAATTTCCTCAACTCTATACAGATTCTTATTAGAAATTACCAGTCACATTACCTTATGTTAATGCTGCCACACTGTTTGGCTGAAAAATCTGTGGAAATGTTCAGTGGGGAAATGTTCTGTGCTAGGTCGGACAGGTTTAAGTGGAATATGAGCTACCACTGCAGCAGAACAGAACTTTTTTTGTGTGATATTAATGGAATTCCAATAGCTTACCCCTTTGTATGTGAAAAAGGGGTTCCCCGAGCCAAGCCCCCCTCACAATTCTGATGTTAAATCTGATGTCAGCCGAAGGGGCAGGTCATACTTGGGTCTTTGAAACCCTTTTCAACCCTGGGCTGAATCAGACCTAGGCTGAGTAGGAACAGGTTAGGGTGGGGTTGGGTTTGGAGAGTTCCAATCCAAGCATCACTATTTATTAATAAACTGGATGCAATCATTATTTCTAGCCTTTAAAGTTAACAAATATTTTATTTCTGTCACTTGGTCACTCTCTACTTCCGTGCGTCGTAAAATTAGTTTTATCTTTTAAATATTAATAATATTTGGCCCTTACAAAAAAAACAAAAAACAATCATTTCAAAAAAGGTGCACAGTGATTCTCTATATAAGGCGGCCTCCATGGAAGTGCGTAAGTTTTCCTTGGTTTTTAAATGTTGTAATAATAAACATACTTAACTGTGCTATTTCTCAGTGAACCTGGAGTTATATTGCATCTTTAGGGTAATGGTTCATGGGGCATTTTATGGCAAATTTGTTTAAAGACAATTTGTGTTAATGCCATAAAACTCCTCATGCGAATGTGCCTCAATACTTAGCATTTAGGTCTGATGATAGCAGTAACCATTACATTTGTGCAACACTTAAGTGCAAAGTATGCAAATCATTATATTAGATCCCCTGCATTTTTAGGTCAAATAACTGGAAATGTAAATCTTTTAGGTTGTTGCATGCAACATGTATTTGATAGGTGAATGCAACGCAAGGAAAGTGCAGATCCAGTGGTGGGGTGGATCACTGGTGATATCTGTGGATTGGCTGCAGCTGTGTTTCAAGCAGGAATGGGCGCAGGAGATGAACGAATGTGAACTCTCCTCCCCCACTTACGTTGTCTTTGCTACTTATGTTTCTTCCTCTCAGGAGGGGCACCAATGGCAGATTCTGTAAAAAGCCGGGTAGAGTTCCCCATCCGGTTTGTGGCCTGAATGTGACAAAGATAAAACAAGAAAGGTTTGAAAATTAATTTACCTTCCTACAAATAAAATTAATTTCAATTACAGGCTATTACTGTGCTGCAAATATGCCAAGCATGAAAAAGATATGCAAAAACCTATATTCCATACTGAAGCCCAGTTAAGATAGTGTTAGGGGCCGATTCACTACCTTCGAGTGAAGGATTCGAAGTAAAAAAACTTTGAATTTCTAAGTTTTTTTTGGGCTACTTCGACCTTCGACTACGACTACGAATCGAAGGATTTGTAGTAAAACTCGTTCGACTATTCGACCATTCAATAGTCGAAGTACTGTCTCTTTAAAAAAAACTTCGACCCCCTAGTTCGCCATCTAAAAGCTACCGAAGTCAATGTTAGCCTATGGGGAAGGTCCCCATAGGCTTGGCTAACTTTTTTTGATCGAAGGATATTCCTTCGATCGTTGGATTTAAATCCTTCGAATCGTTCGATTCGAAGGATTTTATCGTTCGATCGAAGGAATTATCGTTCGATCGAACTAGCTGCGCTAAATCCTTCGACTTCGATATTCGAAGTCGAAGGATTTTAGTTCCTAGTTGAATATCGAGGGTTAATTAACCCTCGATATTCGACCCTAAGGGGCACATTTACAAAGCTCGAGTGAAGGATTCGAATAAAAAAAACTTCGAATTTTGAAGTGTTTTTTTGGCTACTTCGACCATCGAATGGGCTAGTTCGACCTTCGACTACGACTTCGAATCGAACGATTCGAACTAAAAATCGTTCGACTATTCGATCGTTCAATAATCGAAGTACTGTCTCTTTAAGAAAAACTTCGACCCCCTAGTTCGGCAGCTAAAAGCTACCGAACTCAATGTTAGCCTATGGGGAAGGTCCCCATAGGCTTGCCTATGTTTTTTGGATCGAAGGATATTCGTTCGATCGATGAATTAAAATCCTTCGAATCGTTCGATTCGAAGGATTTAATCGTTCGATCGAACGAATAATCGTTCGATCGTTCGATCGAAGTATTAGCGCTAAATCGTTCGACTTCGATATTCGAAGTCGAACGATTTTAGTTCCTGGTCGAATATCGAGGGTTAATTAACCCTCGATATTCGACCCTTAGTAAATGTGCCCCTTAGTGAATCGGCCCCTTAGTGTTCAGTCCCAGCGATGTATTCCAGATATTCCAAATGCAAAAAAAAAAAGTTGAGGTTGTTGCTGCACAGTCTTTAGAGAAAAGTACTCTGTAAAGGGCACTAAAATAAAGTTGAAACAGAGAAGATATAAAGGGTATTAGTAGTAAAAACAGTTAAAAAGTTGTGTTTTGAAAAGGAACGGGGAGGGTGGTTGTACACATGATCATACAGATTGTGTCTGGTTGGTTTTGCAACATCAAAACAATAAAAATGTTCCCTTGGACAGTATTGATACAAAAGAATCTGTAAAAGACAGTGTTATCATGTAAAGGTGGAGGGTATCGGGAGAACTAAGTTTATAGTCTACTAATAGGAGGAGAAAAAGTGAGAAGACCTGACATTCTATTTCACAAAGGTAAAGTTACAACTAGCAGAAGAGCTGATGTGTTTTACAGAAAGGAAGAAGACAACACAAAAAAAGAGCAGACATATTTACATAAAAGTAGCAGTATGAGAAGAGAGTGGATTCTATGTGACAGAAATTAAATTACACTGCAAGAAGAACTGATACAAATAACTGTCAAGGCCTCTTAAACAAAAACTGGTCAAGTGCACAGTATGAGGAAACGGCACCCTCTAAATTCAATGGAAAAAGGGATTACTGACACACAAGATACCATTTAAGCAGGGTAAAACCCTGCGTGTTTATTGAAGTGTAACGTTTCGGGGGCACGTCCCCATGATGATGGAGGGGCGTGCATGGAGTATTGTGTGCTGGTAATTCCTTTTTTCCGTTGGGTAATCATAAATAGAAAATTGCCAGTTTAAAAAATAAGGGCCGCCCCTTGGGATCCTAGGGTTCACGGTGCACACAAACAAACCATACATGTTAGGTCATATGAGCCAATTAACAGAGTTCTGTCTTTTGCTTCCAAACTTCTTCCTGTTACAGTTAGAGTTGTAGTATTTCTGGTCCGGTGATCTCTGATGCAGCACACAGACCATCACAAAATGGGGCTTCAACGTAAGAGATGTAAACAGGCAATATTTACTTAAAGGGATTCTGTCATGATGTCATTTTTATACACTTTTTACACTGCAAATAATTCACTTTACCATGTATAATTTAATTCCTGAACCAGCAAGTGTATTTTTTTTTAGTTGCAATACTGGTGTATCGGCAGCCATCTTAAATCATTTTGCCTGGTCATGTGCTTTTTAAGAAAGAGCCAACACTTTAGGATGGAACTGCTTTCTGGCAGGCTATTGTTCCTCCTACTCAATGTAACTGAATGTGTTGCAGTGGGACCTGGATTTTACTATTGAGTGCTGTTCTTAGATCTACCAGGGAGCTGTTATCTTGTGTTAGGGAGCTGTTATCTGTTTACCTTCCCATTGTTCTATTGTTAGGATGTTGGGGGGGGGGCAAGGGAGGGGGTGATAACAATCCCAATTTGCAGTACAGCAGTAAAGAGTGACTGAAGTTTATCAGAGCACAAAACACATGACTGGGGGCAGCTTGGAAACTGACAATATGTCTAGCCCCATGTCAGATTTCAAAACTGAATAAAAAAAAAAAAAAAGAGTTTGCTCTTTTGAGAAATGGATTTCAGTGCAGAATTCCTATTCCATACATATATATCTTTCCTATTTGTGTTTCTTCAGTCAATAAGTTATTACCAGCTCTGAGCCTATTGTGTGTCTGAGCTTGTTTCTGTGCTTGTTTGGATGAAGCGGTGTTTCCTGTGGTACTGAGAGTATGGGTAGGTTGTGTGCTATTAACATGCAACATATATGCACATAAACATATCTACAGAAATAAATGTATAAACACAATTAGAAGCAGTGCTCACCTGTTCCAAAACATACTCTGCAGAAGTATCGATGACTCCACCAAGATCTCGGTACTGTCCTGAATATTTAATATAGCCCCAAGTGAGGAGTGCAATGAGCAGTAGACCCACAGCACAATTAAACAGCTGTGCCAACACCCCAAGCCCCACAAAGCCTGTTATTCCAGAGGCCATGTATAAGGCAGCCACAAGAGCCAGAAGAACAGCAGGGGTGCGGAATGCAGTAAAAATATTCTTGCTTTCATTGTGTTTACAGAGAGCCATGTACATCTCATCCATATCCTTCTCTAGCTCCTCTCGATATTGTCGGCTGAAGTCTGTGCCCCCCATCTTTTTGGCACGGTCAAATTGCGCGAGAGCCTCTTCACTACAGACAGCATGGCGCTCTCGTAGGACATCAGGGGAAACATATGGCTTTTCACCTCCACAAGTCTGACAGGGAAAAGGGCAAGAAAGTTACAATTTTCTTATAAAATGTTTATCATCATCATTAACACATTTATAAACGCCAACATATTCCGCACTGCTGTACAACTGGGTGTAAACATACAGAAAACAACAACCACTAACAGATACTAGAGGTAATGAGGGCCCTGCCAAAATGAACAATCAGTAAAGGCAAGGAAAAATATGTGAATCACAGAAGGCTTCAATAAAAGGAATGTAACAAAAACAGCATGACCCAAAGTAAATATGAAAAGTGAAATTAAAGGGGGGGTTTATCTTTAGGTTAACTTATAGTATGTTATAGAGTGGCCAAAATTCTAATTTTCAATTGGTCAGTAAAGCAGAGTTTTGATATGATCATGACTCAAATCAAAAAGGTTACTGAAAAAAGCATATAATGTTATGTGAGTGAATATTTATCAGTAGGAGGGTATGGATGTTTGGATGACTTCTAAATGGTGGGTCTTGCTTCCTGGAGGGGGCATCAGCCTTAAGACTAGATAGTTATTCTTGATGTAGGAAATTAGGATTTGGTGGGTCTGGATTGAATCACTAAGGCTGAAAGAAGCCTAACTCACCCATCCACATTCTGACTGAGGCATTTGTTTCAGCCCACAGAAAGGAAGTGAGGGTACCGTCTATACTCAATATATACAGTGGTGTGAAAAACTATTTGCCCCCTTCCTGATTTCTTATTCTTTTGCATGTTTGTCACACAAAATGTTTCTGATCATCAAACACATTTAACTATTAGTCAAAGATAACACAAGTAAACATAAAATGCAGTTTTTAAATGAGGGTTTTTATTATTTAGGGAGAAAAGAAATCCAAACCTGTGTGAAAAAGTAATTGCCCCCTGAACCTAATAAATGGTTGGGCCACCCTTAGCAGCAATAACTGCAATCAAACGTTTGCGATAACTTGCAACGAGTCTTTTACAGCGCTCTGGAGGAATTTTGGCCCACTCATCTTTGCAGAATTGTTGTAATTCAGCTTTATTTGAGGGTTTTCTAGCATGAACCGCCTTTTTAAGGTCATGCCACAACATCTCAATAGGATTCAGGTCAGGACTTTGACTAGGCCACTCCAAAGTCTTCATTTTGTTTTTCTTCAGCCATTCAGAGGTGGATTTGCTGGTGTCTTTTGGGTCATTGTCCTGCTGCAGCACCCAAGATCGCTTCAGCTTGAGTTGACGAACAGATGGCCGGACATTCTCCTTCAGGATTTTTTGGTAGACAGTAGAATTCATGGTTCCATCTATCACAGCAAGTCTTCCAGGTCCTGAAGCAGCAAAACAACCCCAGACCATCACACTACCACCACCATATTTTACTGTTGGTATGATGTTCTTTTTCTGAAATGCTGTGTTACTTTTACACCAGATGTAACGGGACGCGCACCTTCCAAAAAGTTCAACTTTTGTCTCGTCGGTCCACAAGGTATTTTCCCAAAAGTCTTGGCAATCATTGAGATGTTTTTTAGCAAAATTGAGACGCGCCTTAATGTTCTTTTTGCTTAAAAGTGGTTTGCGCCTTGGAAATCTGCCATGCAGGCCGTTTTTGCCCAGTCTCTTTCTTATGGTGGAGTCGTGAACACTGACCTTAATTGAGGCAAGTGATGCCTGCAGTTCTTTAGATGTTGTCCTGGGGTCTTTTGTGGCCTCTCGGATGAGTTGTCTCTGCACTCTTGGGGTAATTTTGGTCGGCCGGCCACTCCTGGGAAGGTTCACCACTGTTCCATGTTTTTGCCATTTGTGGATAATGGCTCTCACTGTGGTTCGCTGGAGTCCCAAAGCTTTAGAAATGGCTTTATAACCTTTGAAATTAAACTCAGGTGTGATAAACCACAGTTAAGTTATTTTTTAACAAGGGGGGCAATCACTTTTTCACACAGGCCCATGTAGATTTGGAGTTTTTTTTCTCCCTTAATAACGTAAACCTTCATTTAAAAACTGCATTTTGTGTTCAATTATGTTATCTTTGACTAATAGTTAACGGTTTTTGATGAGCAGAAACATGTGACAAAGTGTGACAAACATGCAAAAGAATAAGAAATCAGGAAGGGGGCAAATAGTTTTTCACACCACTGTATTTTAGGGTGAGCTCTGGTGTGTAAAGTGCTTTTAAAGCATGTGAAATGTGTCTGTGCTATATAAGTGAATGAAAATAACAATAATATTATATTGCTTATGGGCAGTTATATAGGAGCATGATGCTATATACATATATATGTATACATCTTCCTTGAAAAAGATCCCAATAGGGATCAAAAACGTTGGAAAAAGATACCATGTAACAATAAAGATTAAATTTTTTTCACTAAAGGGAGTGCTGGTTTGGAAACTATTGGTGTATGCAAAAATTACCGTGCACCCCTCCTTATCCTATATTGCCTCGGAGTGCGGCTACTCATTGGAGAATCATATATATATATAACCAAAACTTTCCTAGGCTTGCACTGACTGGCTTTCAACAAATATTATTTGATATCATTAGGATATTGAAATGACAAAAACATAGCTGCAGTGAGTCTGATCATCAAAGCTATATCAATTAATCTAATAATTGAGTCCAAATAACTGGTTTCTGGTTTTATATATATATATATATATATATATATATATATATATATATATATATAGATACTGTATATATATATATATATATATATATATATATATATATATATATCTATATATATATCTATATATATATCTATATATATATATCTATATATATATCTATATATATATCTATATATATATCTATATCTATATCTATATCTATATCTATATCTATATCTCTATATCTATATCTATATCTATATCTATATCTATATCTATATCTATATCTATATCTATATCTATATCTATATCTATATCTATATCTATATCTATATCTATATCTATATCTATATCTATATCTATATCTATATCTATATCTATATATATATATATATATATATATAACCAAAACTTTCCTAGGCTTGCACTGACTGGCTTTCAACAAATATTATTTGATATCATTAGGATATTGAAATGACAAAAACATAGCTGCAGTGAGTCTGATCATCAAAACTATATCAATTAATCTAATAATTGAGTCCAAATAACTGGTTTCTGTTTTTTCTCTCAGAGACACCAAATAAAACACAATCAAATCCCGAGCACGCTACATATAATGGACTTCTCAGTGCCAGTCAGAGTAAAAGCATCTTTGCTGTTATAAGTAACTTTCAGATTACATTACATTTAAAATGGAAAATAAATCAAGGTAAACCCAAAAGGGAAAAATTCTTGATTAGGTGTCTCTGCTATTTTCACACTGTGGAAACTGGGTGCACAAACCTTCTTTTGGGGGAAAGTATGGCTGGATGATGGCCATGTCCTATTGCAACTTTACATAAAAAAGAATTCTACATCTCATGATGATTCTCATGTAAGCAAAATGGAAATAAGTTAGCCAAAAAATATTTCCACAGACTTTAGAAACTTTTAACAACATCATATTGTTCAATCAAGATACTCAGGGGTTCCCACCATTGTATTTAAGCCAGGAGAGAAATGCCAGATACACCCCTCTTGGGACTCCTGTTATTCATATGAATATATCACTCGCACCACTTGTAAAAGATGATTAAAATGTTAATTCTTTACTGAAAACCACTAGTGATAAGCAGTGACAGACGGCTTCATTCATATCAATAGCAAGGGAAGTATCAGCTTAAATACACTGTGTTCTGAGGCCTGAGAATTCTACTTGACACTAAAAGTGAAAACAAACTGGAAGCATGAAGGAAACTACAGATGGGATAAAATAGCCACAATTATTACTAGAACGCTTTACCTTTTCCATGCTGTTGCTGTACAAATCTTTAGCAGATGCTACAGCAGCCAAGTTGTTTGCCTCTGCCGTGGCCTGCAGAAGAACAAGAGCTTTTATAAACAGCCTATTTCACAAGCAAATAAAAGGGTTTGTACTACTGACCCAGCTTGCCTACCTGCAGCATTGACTTGGGGTGAGGCAAATCTTCACCTTGGTAAATTTTGATGTAGGCCTAAGAAGAAAATAAGAACATTAGATAACACAAACTGAGGAAATTAAATATAATCACACAGTGTTCGAATTTTAAGGTTCTTAAAGAGATATTGATATTCTGGCTTGTTACTGCAATGTGACAGTATCACTTTACAAACCTGCGTAGTGCTAATCATGGTTTTTAAATTTAAACCCCTACTTCCCCTCCAGTCTCCTACTTGTTTTATGGGGAGGCACATTTATCAAGGGTCGAATTTCGAGGGTTAATTAACCCCCGAATTCGACCCTTGAAGTTAAATCCTTCGAATTCGAAGGATTTAGCACAAATCCTTCGATCGATCGAAGTAAAAATCGTTCAATCGAATGATAAAATCCTTCGAATCGAACGATTCAAACGATTTTAAGTGATCGATCGAAGGATTTTTCTTCGATCGAAAAAAGCTTAGAAAAGTGCTGGGGAAGGTCCCCATAGGCTAACATTGTACCTCGGTAGGTTTAAAATGCCGAAGTATGTAGTCGCAGTATTTTTTAAAGAGACAGTACTTCGACTATCGAATGGTCGAATAGTCGAACGATTTTTAATTTGAATTGTTCTAATCGAAATCGACGGTCGTAGTAGCCTATTCGATGGTCGAAGTACCCAAAAAATACTTTGAAATTCAAAGTTTTTTTCATTCGAATCCTTCACTCGAGCTTAGTAAATGTGCCCCTAAGTATCAACACGACCAGAAGGTCTTTTAAGTCAAACTAACCTGTAAAAAGCTGTAACATATTTGTATCCTTTTAATTGTGGCAATGCTTGCTACAAGACATAGAGAGAGTGTGTATGGGGTAAATTTATCAAAGAGTGAAGTTCCGCCACTAGAGTGAAATTCCGCAGCTCTCAATTCATTTCTCATTTATCAATGGGTGAAAAGTGAAAAGTTCACCCTTTGATAAATACGCCTTTAAAAATCCCATAGAAATGAATGGAGAGTGGCGGAATTTCACTCTAGTGGCGGAACTTCCCTATTAACTTCACTCTTTGATAAATATACCCCTATATGTTTACCTAGGGCTGTAAAACTGTAGGCTTGGGAACAGGATGTCTCCTGAACATTTTTTTTTAATATAGCCCCAGAAAGCTCATATACTATATTGTACTGAAAGCTGGAGAAGTGTTGCCAATTATTCACATGCTGGTATGGGTCATTAACCTAAATGGTCTGTTATGGGTGATCACAAATTATATAACCACACTGGATCATGACTGAAGCAACCCTGGTCCCCATGCAAAACAAGAAGAAGGATGACAAGGGTTTTACATGTTAAGCCACTGATACTTTGCACTGATACTTTTAGATGAAAGCTGATAGTCGGAGGAGCCTTATCACTTACTGTATATTACTGATCACAGATTGATTTAAATTTTATAGAGACAATAATGGGATTTACATAGGAAGCAGCAGATACAGAACACTGGTCTAGGTTCTGTCTAACAGCAGTAGGACTGGAATCCTGTAAAGGAGTATGTTTCAGTAGTCTAAGCTAGAGATGATGAGGGAGTGAATTAATGTTTTCTCTGTTTTTCAAAGGGAGAATTTGCACAGTGTGCAGATGGCAGCAGCAAGATCTGGCAACGGTTTTCGATAAGGGGGAGTGAAAGAGAAGACATGACTCCTATGATGGGGGGAGGTGGTGAAAGCAGAATTTATAACTGAATTAAACATTAATCTCATATTATTATTGAATACAATTTTTTATTGATAAGCATTGTTCTAGTAGTGGCCTGCCCTAATTAATATTTTGTTGACAATAAGGAAATATTACCTTAAAATATTCCAACAGACCCCTGCAGGTCACCTTAGAACCATTAATTTCCTTCTCCATAAGGCATTCGGAACTTAAAACAAGAGGCATTAGATCTCGAAGCTGCTCTGTGAACTCAGGTGCAATATCTTTTGGAATATAAAAAGTTAACAGCAAATTAAGACTGGAGATACAACACCAAGGACTGCTGTAATATGGATGCTGTGCTATTACAACCACAGTTATACCCCAAAGATAGACATGTACCATTGCCTCCAATATTCACAGCTAATATTCTGAGCAGCATCTTTGGAGTATTAGCAACCATTGTATCAATTCTAAGAACTGCCTGTAATGAAACCCAGAGATTCTGCTCAGCAGGGACAAAGAAAAGTATCAACTTAATGTATCCATTTAGAACAGTTTACATGGTCGGCGACCCCCCTTCCCAGAGCTGCGTCAGAAGGTAAAAAATTACACTTTACACTTCAATATTAGAAAAACGGTCACACATAGAAAATAGAAAGTCATTGGAAAAAGTCACTATTTCTGGTGATCTATCTGAAAACAACTAGTTGTTTGAAGGTGAACCACCCCTTTAAGAAAGGGTGTGAAGAAGTGGTATCACCGAATTTCCTTAACTACCCATGTAATAACAACACAAATATTCGAACAATAACTAAAACAGTTATTTAAAGGGAAAATTTACCTCCCTATTTTGACATGAGCTCATTCAGTTGGGCTTAGGTAGATAAGGTGTATAAACACTGAACATTTACATGTATTATTTTTTTCCTACATAGATATACCTGGCTCCGCAGACTGAAAGAAAAAACATATCAGTCTGGTAAACCATTTCTCAAAACCCCTTTGGTTCACAGAGTAATGCAACCCCTCTCTCACTTTGATCCATTGCGATGTGATGATTTTTTTTGCTTTCCAGAGAGTCTGTGAACCACCCATTAGGGAAAGCAGAGGGGACTTCTAGGATCTATCACTTCTCAACGGAAGAAGGTGAGGGAGGGGTTGCAATTCACTGTGAACCTAAGGGATGTATGAGAAATTGTTTGTCAGAGTATTATGATTTTTGGAATCAGGTATGCTTGTGTAAAAAGAAATATATATAGATATATACATGTATCTGTAACCATGCTGAACTAATAATGTCTGAAAACTTATGCATTATGAATACTAGAATGGGCTATCCTTTTCACATTATTTTCACATCAATACATCTCTTCTTAAATCCAACAATACAACATACCTTTCAGGCGACCATCAAACTGTGGACTGGTTGCCACCTTTAATCCCGGGTGTGGAAGCAGAAAGCAGTTGACGGTAGTGAAACAAGAATGAATGTGTTTTCGCACATTTTGTATTTCTTCATGCTGATGTTCCTTCACCTACAGAGTGAGAGTTACAATGCAGCATATAATTTGAGTGAGAGTTCCAATGCATGAAGTAATTCAACTGAACTTTACTGAATTTGTTCACAACAAAAATAACATATTGGTATAACTAAAGAAGGAGATTAATACATTTTCACAGCCTCTCACTAGCACACACGTTTATACAAACCAATCAGAGACTGGATAGCAGAATGTCTACACTTCCCCTCAGTTCTTGCTTCTTTAGCTCAATTACAATGCTTTGGCTAACAAAAGTCCATTATACATGCAAACAATTGCCACGCAGAATGTACTCACCCTTAATCTCTTCTCTAAGAATTTCATCCCTCCTTCTGTTCCATAATGGTATTCATATGGGAAGCTCCAGTCCCTAACTAAAAACATCAGGGTCTGCGAAGAAAGAAAGAAATAGTCAAGTAAATGGATTAAAGTGGCAGATAGCTATGCTAGAAACCCAGCTGTTAACTGAATATGCAGGAAGCTTCTCCAGTATGAAGCCATTCTGCATATAGATTGCTTGTCTTTTACGCGCAGTGCGTGTGACATCATCACACCCAAGGCACGAAATTCAAAGTATTTAAAGGAGCTTTGGGCTTGTGATCATTGCTCATTGTTAGGTTCTAACTTGTGCGATTTCTGCGTTGTTTGATTCCAGTTTTGATCCTTGCCTGCCTGACTATTCTGAACTCTACTGATATTGATCCTTGCCTGCCTGACTATTCTTTGAGCGCTGCCTGTACCGACCCTGGCCTGATTGACCTTGCTTGAACTCCACCTATACCGACCACTGCCTGTCTGACCCTGCTTGAACTCCTCCTGTACCAACCCTGGCTTGCCTGACTACGCTTTTCGTCTACTCCCTGAACTGTTGCCTTCTGTCCAAAACCTTGGAGACTCACATGCCCATTTGCTCATTCAGAACATCTGCTTTGCTCTTCTCAAGTTAAGACCTGGTGGCATCTGAGTAACTGAAGGCTCCTCCCGAGGCCAAAGGCGGCTGCTACAGGCAGAAGATTGAGCCATGACCAGGGAGCTTAGCACTTGTTCTGAATTTAGGGGGCCATACTTTTTTATGTTGATGACATCCCATTACAATGAGAAACAGTGCTTTTGCTAGCGAATACAGGTATAGGACCCCTTATCCGGAAACCCATTATCCAGAAAGCACCACGTTAAAGAAAGGCCATCTTCCTTTAAATTTTTTAAAAAAATATTTTTCTCTGTAATAATTAAACAGTACTTTGTACTTGATTCTAACTAAGCTTTATGAAACGATTTTGGTGGCGAAATAATCCTATTGGTTTATTTTATGTTTAAATGTCTTTTAGCAGGTTTAAGGTATGGAGATTGAAATTATGGAAAGATCCCTTAGCCCAGGTCCCAACCATTCTAGATAATAGATCCCATACATGTAATAATATTGAGTCAACATCAGACCAACATAATCAGATAAAACATAAGACAGGGTTCCGAGAGAAGGTTCCTTATACTAGCTGCCAATCTGGTGGGCCCCGGCCTTCACATGGATGCTGCAGTCTAACGACGGACAGGCACCCCATGATAAAGAACTTTGGAAAGCCCAGCATTAAAGCCCACTCTGACGTATAGAGGTGATGTTTTATTTATGTCATAAGGTAGGTTCTGATTTTTTTTATTTTAAATCCACTACATATCTATAAAAGGGTCAGTTTCACCAACTGTGACCTAACAGCAAATAATTATTATGTCAGAAGGTCTTTAACACATGGATCAAAAGTTAAACTTCCTTTGTTAACTGGGTATGTTAGAGGAGGATACATACTTTCTAGTGCAATACAAAAAAAAACCAGTCACTGCTCTCCAGTTTAAACCACTGATGCAGTTTAGCTTTTATTCAGATTACATTACCTGAAAAGGCTTCAGGAAGATTTCATCCATGGCCAAACGTCCATACTCTGTGAACAGCTGAAAGAAGAAAGAGATGTAAGACGTGTCTTTATTTTGGAGATCAACAGAACTGCAACAGTAGAGGGCATTAAGGTGCACTGCACATACACTCATACAGAGGGGAATGTTGCAACTGACTATTTATACAGGAATTGATTTAAGATTATTTTTACCATTTGATGCATACTGTATGCCCAAAATGATGGACTGAACAGGAACACATAAAAGTTTTGTATTATACTAGTTTGTACTATACCCGCAGAGTTCACTTGCATGGTGATTGGGCTGGACAGGGAGGTTCAAAGTTTGCCATTCAGTTTAATAGATTCCTGCTGGCTGAGGTTGGGAGAAACGAACCCCTTATTAAATAAAACCCTACCACCCTAACCCACATAGACCCCCCGCTCCCCAGCCTAGCTGCTACCCTGGGCAAATGCCTTTAATGTTTCATTTACCCCTCTGTGCAGATTCAGGGATCGGAGTTCACAGCAGCCATCTTCCGGGTCTTCGGTAATCTGACAACGAGACCGGTGTGGTGGCGCATGCACAGTTGGAGCAATTTCCCGGTTTGCAACAACTGCACATGCGCCAAAATTTACAGAAATTGTAGCACAGGAAGAAGACACAAAGACCCGGAAGATGGCTGCCGTGAACTCCGATTCCTGAATCTACATCGAGGGGTAAGTAAAAAGTTAGGGGCATTTGCCCAGGGTAGCAGCTAGGCTGGGGGGAGGAGGGTCTATGCGGGGTAGGGTTCTTTTTTAATAAGGGGTTTGTTTCTCGTTTAAAGGGGAACCATCAATTTAAGAAATCATTCCAAATCCTTCTCTATCATGTTTATTGCGCAAAAACAGACTTTACTTAGATTGTATAAATAATTTAAATGCAGTTTTCTTCAGTCTTGGAATTTACAATCACAGCCAGCAGGCAGGAGCAATTTTATGGACACTTATTAAGGCAAGTTTTTTTTATCATCCCAAATTTTTTTTCATGTCCCAGAATGGGGGACCTGTTGCCTCTAAACAAGCTGCATAATTACAAACTGTGAGAAGAGAAGTGGCATGAGCTATGCATCAGTATTGTGAAAAAATCTGCCATTCATGGGAATCATGTATATGTGTTAAATATCCTCCAGCTCTTCCATTTGTGATCTACTTGCAAAACTCTAATGGAACTTTGGACATAATAGCTTGATAAAGGCAGGTGTTATATACAGAGTTCCTGCACGGGGCTCATTTACACAAGTGCATCTGAGCTCAGATGGACGCAAGGCTGCACACATACTAAGACTATTCATTAAAGATAGTTGAATCCAACAAGCTCCTTACACTTCCACATTGTTGCACTTGTTTTAGCCCCTTGCATTCTGTCTACTGTGAATTAATGAGAATAGCTATTATCACAAAGTGCTTAATAGTTATTATTATTAGATAATGATCCAGTCCTGGCATGTTTCACAGCACGACAGATAAAACCCTGGTCTGGTGTGATCATTTTCTGAAGAGGGTCACTGGCACAGGGAAACATTTTACCGATTTAATACACTGGGGGTGGAGTCTAATATATTGGTACCACCCACTGTATTATTATCTAAACTATGAAAACTATTTAAAGGGGATGTAACCCAAAATCCAAAGACCTTTGGTGTTGCCTGCACTGCTGGCTCTGGTTCTATAGGGGAGTGACCTAAATTTCTCACCACATACTCTCACTAGTGGAATCATACAGAGTATATTATTTAAAAAGTTGTTGGTTGGGTTAAACTAAATAGCAACTCTGAATAGTATAAAAAATAATAGGTCCCTTCGAGATACATGTAACCCAGATATGGGTTAATACCTCACTGTCAACACCATAGATTGCACAGTCAATGTATACAGTTTGCAGGGAACATAAAAGAAGGCACATTTGACCCCATGTTTGCTTACTTATTGCAGTTAGAACTCCAGTAATGCTTGAGGAATACACGCGCACCTAATTTCTTTGTAGTTTAAATGAGTTTAAATGAAGCACACAGCGATACAATCGCCTTGCATATTCTTGCCTTAGAAGTAGATTCCATGACCTCACCTGTAGCTGCTGCAGATCATCCTCCTGTATATTCTGAGATAAATTGTAAATCTGGAGAGTAAGAAGAAGCAAGGATAAGATATTGCTTGTGTAATAAAAAAAAAGTACAAGACGACATTGCTTTGAAGGACTGATCTTATGATAAAGACGAGTGTAACAGAGAAAATTTGGAGTCCTGTGGTCCCATAATTTGTGCCAAGATAATCCTTGTTGTTCTTTCTTAATAGTGCCTAAATATTGGTTTATTGATATCTTCACAATGGTGAGTGCGGAGAACATGTACTGTCTACATGTGAGAAGCTGGTTTCACAGAAAATATATATATATATATATATATATATATATATATATATATATATATATATATATATATATATATATATATATATATATATATATATATATATATATAGACAGAAAGCCTGAGCATAAGTAAAACGTTGCTCTTTAATATCACAAGTGGAGGGGAAAATGTTTACATATTTTGTCCCTTTGTATTTTCCTTATCACTGCAGCAAAGCAAGTGCATTCTTACCTGTGTCTCAGAAGACCATGCAAAGTAGTTGCCTGTCAATTTGGCAAGCAGAGTTCAGAGAGAGAAAGAGAAAAAAAAGAAACAGATATAGACAAAAAAGTCTAGAAGAAAAGGAGAAATACAGGTATATTCTGTAGAAATAAAAAAAAAAACAGGACAGCAAGCAAATCTGTTTTCCAACTTTTATCTCCCCAGCCAACGCTGGATTACTTCACCCACTATGCTTTAGTTCCTGATTGCAAGGATGATGTGAGCTGTGGTCCAGCAACAGCTCAATAAGTAAACAATGGTAAAGAAAAGAAATTACAGTGTAATGGAATATGCGTGGAAAAACAGAAGCAAACAAAGAGAAGAATAAATGATTTAAGGGATAGAATAACTGATGCAAAAAGTGGAGTTATACCCTGTCATGAATCCTGCCATGTCTGCATAGGCCCTGTTATAATACGATAATTAACCTAAAAACCAAACGTTCAATTAGCAATCCAATATGTTGCATTATATGGCTGGCCAAATCAAGCAAATATATGTTCATCTCACTATGTCAACAAATAAGCTGATCTTTAAGCGTCTGACTAATTTTCCATTTGTTTTGTTAAATATGAGTAAGTGTACTAGGCTAGTTCATTAAAGAACCTCCTGCACATGGTGCACCGAAATGTGTTATAAATCCTTTTACTGTGGTCCAGTTCGCTGGAGAAACCTACACAGAATCTACATCACTGGCAGTCAGCCCCCTGAAACTCTAACTCTAAGCCATTAATTGTACAGCAGATAAGTGGATGAAGGGGTAGTTCACATTTAAGGTAACTTTAAGTTTTTTGTTTTTTTTTTTAAATTGGTCTTTTTTATATTGTTCTTATTATTTGCAGTCTATTTCTGATGCTCTACAATATTACAATTTAACTTATCATACTAATGCCTCTACTGATGCAAAGAATATAACAACATACATGCCTTACTATGGATGCAAATATGGGAGAAGAAAAGGCCCCAAATACATGTCACTAGTCTCTTACAGTGCCAACCTTAGCAGTTATAGCTGCATGATATACTCATTAAAGTGTTTGCTGTTCCCAAAGTCTGTTAATGGTTTAAAGTGATTTATTATATTCCTAGTATACCTACACATAACAGAAGAGCATCTCCCATCATACCATGCATTATAGTATTACAGCATGGGAGGATGCACTCACTTTTTACTTAAAAGAAGAAGAGGAGGGACAAAATTAAATAAAATGCATTAAAACAGTAATTTAAAAACGTTTCAAATGCTATCCAAATTAAAGGTGGGACTCGTGGCCACATATTTGGTTTACAACATATCGGTTATCTACTATTATCTGTAAATTAAGGGGGAAGGAATGATTACAATCTATTACCCACGTCCCCAGGCCTGTTTTCTTGTATGCTGAAAACTGCACAGGCCCAGGGCACTACTGTATGAATACCATGCCTCAATCTTATTGTTCTTGGATTCTCTCTGCAGCTCTGGGCCAGGTACATATGCTTTTGGCTTTTACATTCACTGGGCCATATTGTAGAGAGGGTCCAGAAAAAAAAGTATGTGCTACTACAGAAGTATCAGGATCAGTTCAGTTTTCAGCAAACAATAACACTGGCCTAGGGTGAATATAAACACAGACTGAAGAACCCAAACTATTTAGGAAAAGTTATAAAAGTCCTAGAGAGAGGAGAGGCTTTAAAGGATGCAGGTTTGGAAAATAGTGTGTTAAATATAGGTCTTCTCACCTGAATAGAGCTGGTCATGGTGCTCAAAGCAAATATTGTGGCACAGTCCTTTACGGTTGATTGACTATCAAATGCCCCCTGTGTATCCATGAGTACTACAGCCACCTGCAACAGAAGCACAATTCATTAGGGCTCATTTACAAATGCAAGCACAAAGCATACAAAATGATGCAAAACTGAATACACACTGATAACATTCAGGCTTTTGCATTCATATATATATATATATATATATATATATATATATATATATATATATATACACACACTCCCACCTATTTTCAGCAAGTACCAATGTATTCTCTCAAAGCTATATTAAAGGACCAGTATCATTAAAAGAGGGTTTTGCATGCATTTAATTATAAGGTATAATTACCCTGCATTGGTAGTGTGTTTGCTTTAGAATAAGGATGCAACAAATCCAGGATTCGGCCTATTTTAATCGGATTCGACTGAATCCAATCGAAATCCAAAAAATCATGTGACTTTTCATTACACAAATAAGGAATCCAAAAATGTTTTACTCTTTTTTTTCTCTCTTTCTCTCGTTTCCTAATTTACATATGCAATTTAGGGTTCGGATTAGATTTGGTATTCTGCTGAATCTTTCACAAAGGAAAGTGTCTGCTCTGTGTATCTCACCTTCTTGCCATCAGGTTTTTCCATAGTGAAGACCTCATTCCAGATCTGAATGCCTGTGGTGTCTGGCTCAGAACCCCCCTTCCAGGAGAAGCCAGTAAGAGGTTCGTCTTCACCACCCAGCCAGTTCTTTTCCCCACCTTCTTTCTGCAAAGAGGAAAAAAAGTTCCAGTCACATGCTCCATGTAATGAAGTATGGTTTAAAAAGGTTTAAATTATTTTTTAATATGATGTAGACCATGACCTTCTCAAACAAGCTGCAGTTGGTAATTTTTTATTTTTTTAACGATTTAACTTTTTGTTCAGCATTCTGGAATCCAGCAGCCCAAACAGCCCCCAAAGGGCCAATAAATAGTGAGTGTCTATAGCATCTTAAAGCAGACCTTCTGGGTCCTATTCTATATATGTCTTCCGTTCCTCTTCTAATATGGAGTGTGTATTTTATATAGTTTTCTGTATTATTTGTTAAGCAGATCACCTTCCTCCATGTCTGGGCAGTTGGACCAAAGAAAATTACTTTCCTAGTAATATTGATTTATTTATTTATTTTTAAAGGTCAATTTTTATTGGTTTTAAAAACACTGACAAGTATAATACAATATCTGGCAGAATGACATTGGATTAGTGTCGTAGTAATTTTTATTTTTGCCACTGCTATAATGCAGTATTTGTAAGAGACTAATGTTAAAACATGGTCATAATCTTGATCATCCGAAACTAAAGCTGGCCATACACTAGACGACATGCTTGTTTGGCGAGTCGTCAAAAGCAACTCTGAGTCCCGTTTGGCCAACCAAATGCTGGGCCAAATCAGATCATATGGAGGTGCCTACAAACCCTCTGAATGAGGACCACATCAGTGTGCCAATGCAGTCCTAATCGGATGGTAATATCAAACCTGCGTAGTAAATATATGTTTGATTTTCAACCAGATTGGACAGGCAAGTCTGTGGGCCCCATACACGGGCCAATAGGCTGCCGACTCTGTCTGGAAAGACCGAGTTGTCAGTTTTTATTGGCCTGAATATGGCCAGGTTAACTTGGGTTGATTTCTAAACCAACACAGTGCCCTAGGAAGTTACCTGACTGTAGACATATCTCAGCATGAAGTCCAACAGGAATGACTTCCCTTTGCGAAAAGCACCTGCTACTGACACAACCACAACATCCAGATCCCGAATATCATCCTGAAGTAGTACAGAGGCCAGAGCTTCTTCATCCAGCTGGAAAGAATGATCATCCTTTTGTACCAACACAACCTGGACCGGGCCAGGTACAGAAGAAGCCATGTCTGCATGCAGAAATTAGGAAGAACCGAAAAGGGGAGGAAATGCTGTGTCAGTATTTTTATATTGCAACTCAGTAAGAAACAAAGATGCTATTGACAAGATATACAGAGAAACAGCATTACAGTTTTCAAATGTACTCTTAAAAGAGAACTGGCCAACCACATGTTTTTTTCTGGGTAGAGGCGCTGTAGGGAAAATCCAGGTTAAAGTTAGCATTCCATTCTCATTTAAATATTCAAATATATAAAATATATATTTAACACTAAATATATAGTTGTTAAATTACTTTTCACTGTTTCCTTCATTACTATCTGTTTCTCACATGCCAGTCTGCTATCATCCTCCCAGTTTCCACATGCACTGACAAGCACAGCATCCACCTGTTCAGGACGGATTTTATCCTGAAACAAACTATTTTACGTTTGCAGGCCAAAATCTGCCCCATATGAGTCTTACTTGTCAGTAGTGCTGAAACACAGGCAGATAATGATGCCATGTGGCCTGTGGCTAATTAAAGCTGATGCCATGTGTGTGTGATATTAACTTTAATTTTGAGACCCCAGATGCTGCCGGACATAAACTCCCAGTGTTCTTCAACATATAATCAAAGTTAAATGAAACTGGCAGTTGTAGTTCTGCGATATACAGAACAAATCAATAGGGCTATCTGACACTTAGAAGGATCCACAGGGCCAAAAGTATAAGTTAAAAAGTGTCTTTATTGATCATAATTAAAAGTATAAATGCATCTCCATAGGCCTTACGTGTTTTGTACCTACATGGTACTTAGTCATGGGCTAAATTCCCACCCACAAGAAATGAATCTTTATACAGACAACAACCAACGAAAAACAACTTGATTGAAACAAATGTAAACAGTACAAATTAAAACCAAAGTAAACAATATACAATGTATTAAAGATGTAGAGAAAAAACATTCCATGAAAAAACAACCATGTATGATCATAGTGAGAAATTGCACATAGTAAAGAATTTCAAACATATTTACAGTACATATCTCAATAGTGACATGAAACATCGAATACAGAATTCATAGCAAATGGTATCCGTGTGGTAAGGTTAAATATCCAAAAAACTTCTAAAAGGGGTGGTTCACCTTTAAGTTAACTTTTAGTATGTTATAGAATGGCCAATTCTAAGCAACATTTCCATTGGTCTTATTTGTATAGTTTTTGAATTATTTTTGAATTATTTGTCTTCTTCTGAATCTTTCCAGCTTTCATATGGGGGTCACTGACCCCATTAAAAAACAAATGCTCTCGAAGGATACACATGTATTGTTATTGCTACTTTTTATTACTCGTCTTTCTATTGAGGCCCTCTGCTATTCACATTCCAGTCTCTTATTCAAATCAGTGCATGGTTGCTAGGGTAATCTGAACCCCAGCAACCGTATTACGTAAACTGCAATCTGGAGAGCTGCTGAATAAAAAGCTAAATAACTCAAAAACCGCAAATAATAAATAATGAAAACCAATTGCAAGGAGGGTTGCCATCCGGCCGGTAATTTACGGGCCTAGCCGGTAAAACACCTGTCGAGGCCGGGGCCGGTATTACAACTTTACCAGCAATGTAGCTGCCGGTAAATTTGTAATACCCCTAAAAAAGGCCCTGGGTCCGCCCCCAATCTGATCAATACTTACTCTTTTTGCTGCCTTCTGCCCATCGCATGTCGTGGCTCCACCCCCTTTGACATCACGGCCCACCCCCTTGTGTTCCCACCCCATCACTGGCCGGTGAAAATTTTGTAAAAAGGTGGCAACCCTAATTGCAAGTTGACTCAGAATATCATACTAAAAGTTAAAAGGTGAACAACCCCTTTAAACTTAAACGCCCAGTGTTCTTCAACATATAATCAAAGTCAAATGAAACTGGCAGTTGTAGTTCTGCAACATCTGGAAACCCAAGGTGAAGAAACAGGGAGTGAAAGGGAACAAAAGGAGGTGTTGTACTGCACCGCTCATGCAAACAATTATAAGAGGGTGTGTTTAAATGACAAGTGGTAGCAAAAAAATAAGAAGGGCAGTTTTTTTTTTTTTACTAGTGAAAGAATGCCAAGAAGGCCACCGTTTCTCACCCTGGTCATTATAGGCAGAAAAAGTAGTTTGAAAGCAACTTTTATTTTTATGATAAAAGAGGATCTTTACCCCAACAATGTATTGCTTTTGACAAGGCAAGAAAATAGAAGCCACTTTCTCTTCTACATGAATTCATATTTTTCAGTGGTTTTAAAATGATCTGTCAATTTATTTGCAATTGTGCATATATTTCTGTACTGCTGAAACAATGCAGCCGGGTCAGTTCTTTTCCATCTTTGTTCATCAGTTGGCTTCTGCTATATTGTTTCAGAAGTCAGGGCCAGGGAGGAAGAGAAGGTAAACAGTCATACCAGCACTGCTTTTATTCGCACTCACACAGAAATAGCTAAAACTACTGATCATTTTAATAAGGGGGCGATGAAGCAAAGCCAACAACACTGTCTCAGAATCCAACATAGTCTCTTTGCAAAGCCCTCTAAAGTGAATATATAAAGCAGCCAACAACTACTGTACTAATCACTCACACAATCATTATGGTCACCGGCTTATAACTGAGCAGTCAGCTTGCTATGGACTTTCAATGCTGTTGCTACATTAGTAAACAAACATAAAGTGAACTATTTGACAGCATTGTCGTATCTTTCGCATTATCTGTCTCATAACAAGGGACCTATTGCATCATCCTCATCCCTTATCCTTCTCTATGTATAGTGCCCAAGGAAAAAAAGGTTTTGAATTGAGTTTTTTACCTTTTGAAAACGTAATTATGTCAGAAGTACAGAGACCTTCTCTGCTCCGTGTCTGGGCTGAAATGAGGGCTGGGCGTGTCCGTTCAGTCTTCCACAGGAAGTGGTCATAACTGTGAGTGACAGGCACAAAATCTGCAACTGCAGCTCAAGTCCCGCCCACCTCGTCTCTCCCATTCCTGCTCAAGATGGTTAATAGTGAAGCTGCAGATTTGCATGTTCTTTTATCTCCCATTATCATCTATTAGATCTCATTTCCATCACCCTCTTAGGCAAATGACACACAGAAAACTCAGGCAGAGAAAAGGTAATCATCAGCCTTGTGTGCCATTAGTCTTAAAGGGATACTGTTATGGGAAAAAAAAAATTTCAAAATGAATCAAATAGTGCTGCTCCAGCAGAATTCTGCACTGAAATCAATTTCTCAAAAGAGCAAACAGATTTTTTTATATTCAATTTTGAAATCTGACATGGGGCTAGACATTTTGTCAATTTCCCAGCTGCCCCAAGTCATGTGACAATTGTTTCTTTGCTTATCTTAAATTGTTACAAAAGTATCCAAGTGCAGCTGCTGAGCATTCTGCCAAGAAGCCTTTTATTTTAATTAAGTTTCAGAAACGTTGTATCTTTTGCTCGAGCTTCATCAGTGAAGAAAATCAAAGAGAAAGATATTTCAGTAACAAATCCAGGACTGCGGGTTGAGCTGTCAAAATCTGTACTGTCCTGCTTTCTATGGGACATTTAAAAGGTGACACTGGTCCCCATTCTATCCTATAATGGCAAGACCCACTGCAGGGCACTGATCCACTGATCACAGGTGATACATAACAAACAGTGTCTGCAGTGTTGCAAATTTTCTTCTGTAATCTCCCTTGGTACATGCACCTTCCCAGGGTTGTATTTCCTTTTATTGCGCCCCTAGGCCTCCAGGTCCTAGAGCCGGCCGATTTGGCACTCACCGTCCCCAACCCCCGAGTGAGCGTGCGCACAGACATGGATGCGCCGGATCGAACCGGCTCCCTATTGCCCGTTATGGTGCGGCTGGTCGGCTTGCCACTAATGAAAGTTTGCTACCCTAGGCATGGGCATTTGTGGCCTTGCAACAAATCCTGGCCTGCATCTTCCATTATAGCAGTAGCTTACTGGGGCCATTCAGCTGTTAGAAACAACTCCCATCAATTTGGGGTGGGGAACCAGCTCCTTTTATACTATCAATATTTGGTGGTCATACAGTCATCCTTCTACCCCAATAATTTGATGTTTCCTGAATGACCTATAAGATTACATTTTACAGTATTAGAGAACTACTCAGCAGTAGCAGACTACTCTGGCAAAGGACAAAAAGTGCAGAACTTCAGCCTGCCATTTGTTTACCTTAAAATCACATCTTAACAATCAGATTGTGTGATTACACGATATTGTAAAACTACTGAGGGAAAGTAAACCATGAGGCAGTAGTTTGGTTATAGGTAGGATATACTTTTCCCTATTGAGGGAAAGTAAACCATGAGGCAGTAGTTTGGGTATAGGTAGGAGACCATGCTGGTATTGACCAGCAGGCACTTTAGGGCTTGTGCCTAGGGTGGCAGTTTTAGGCTGGCAGTCATCAGATGCCTATATTGTACATAAAACTTATGAGGAAAAAAGCCACTTTCACTGCTGCCAGATACTTTCCTATCAAATCCGGTAGCAGAGATAGGGGGGTTCCTTGGTAGCACTTGTTGCACTATGACATTTTATCTGACATAATCGCACATGCTCCAATGGACACTCGCAAGTCCTGTGTCTAGGGCAGCACCGGACACTACTGCTGACCAAATATTGTAAGTGTCTTACCCAGTAGCATAACTACAGAGGAAGCAGACCCTGTGGATATGGGAGGCTTGGGTCTGATTCCTCTGTACATGGGCCTGATAGTGACCTGCACCGCATGCAAACTTGTGAGTCATCTGTGATTATTTTGTGCATCACAGGTTGTGGTGTTTATAAAAATGCTGCTACAAAGCGTGCTTTGCTTATTCACTGCCTGGGAGCAGAGGGACAGCGTATATTCTATACATTACCATTACCTGATGATACTTCTGAAACTGCTCTTACTGCTATAAAGAACTTTTTCGTGCCAAGAGTAAATGTGGTTGCTGAAAGATATAAATTCAGCCAACGTGGACAATGTAATGGCGAATCCACAGAACAATTTGTAACAGCTTTGAGAGAGCTGGTTGTTACCTGTGAGTTTGGGAATTTAACAGATGAATTGCTAAGAGACCAGATAGTGGAAAAAACAAACTCACCTCGCATTAGAGAGAGACTGCTCCTAGAGCAGGATTTAACCCTTGCAAAGGCTATTACAGTTGCTAGCCAAATCGAAACAGCAGTGGCAGAGGCTCAGGGGTAAATGAAATTCTGCAGCTCTCAATCCATTTCTATGGGATTTTGAAAGGCATATTTATCAATGGGTGAAAGTGAAAGTTCACCCTTTGATAAATACGCATATAAAAATCCCATAGAAATGAATGGAGAGTGGCGGAATTTCACTCTAGTGGCGGAACTTCACTCTGATAAATATACCCCTCAAACTCTCAGTCAGGAAACTGCTGGGAATGTACAGATTGTGAATTCAACACTGTGGCCTAATAGTGCACAGTCACAGGCAAAATACAGTGTTAAGGAAAGGGATTCACCTACACTGCAAAACCGTGCAGCAAATACAAATAGAAAATACTGCTTTCGCTGTGGTTCAACACAACACGCTGCAAATCATGTTACATGTCCTGCAAAAGCTAAACAGTGCCGCAAAAAGGTAGGACATTTTGCTAAGAGCTGCCGTAGTTCTGCAAAAGATGTTCATGAAATCACTACTACAAATGTTACAGTATTAAGTGTGGATAAAGCTGGTACATTTATTCCAGACACGTTTATACGCACTGTCAGTGTCAGTACTGCTTCTGCTGACAAGGGACACTCCATTAACCTGATGCTTGATACAGGTTCAGCTGTTTCTATAGACTACCAAAGGATGTTTTCTTGAAATATCTGCAAAATATTCGCTTGTTGCACCTGCCCTGAAACTGGTCAGTTACTTAAAGGATCCAATCCCTGTGCTTGATTGCTTGCCAGTGACTATTCAATTTGAATCAAATACTGCAAAATGTGACTTTTACATTGTGAATAAGGGTACTGCTATACTTGGAAGGGATCTCTTTGCTGCATTAAACTTACAATTAGTTGATGGTCTCATTACTACAGCACCAGTGCCTGCCACACAGCCAGTGTCTAAAATTTCACCACAAAGCAACACTTCACTGGGCTGTGCAAAGAATCTTGTACACAAGAGACCAGATGTAAAACCAGTACCATTTCCTGATTCAGCATGGGAAAAACTTGCTATTGATAGTGTCAGTCCTTTTGCAGATGCTCCTATAGACTGTAGATTGGGTATAACCTTGATGGACTATTACAGTAAATGGCCTGAAATTGCATTTGTTTCTCATATAACATCAGCTACAGTAATAACATTTCTATCTACAGTCTTCAGCAGAGAAGGTAATCCAAAGGAGTTAATACAGTGGTGTAACTACCGGGGGAGCAGGGGGTGCGATTGGGCCAGAGCCAGCACCCCCTTAGGGCCCCCCCGGCAGCTCACGCGCCACGATTCCCGGGTGGTTCCGGGTGTACGGAGGGGGGCGGGAGGCCCGACATCGCGTCCCACGCCAGGGCCCGCCCCCTCTATTTACGTCACTGAGTTAATATCAGATAGCGGACCACAGTTTGTCTCATATGAGTTTGAATCCTTTCTGAGAGAGAGGAATATTGTGCATAGGAAATCTTCAGTGTATTACCCACAAGCAAATGGATTCAACAGAAGTCTGAAAGAAGCACTACAGACAGCAAATCTTACTGGGAAATCTTGAAAAGTATTTCCAAGTTCCTACATAACTACAGAGTAACATGCCATGCAATAACCCAATTATCTCCTGCTGAATTATTACATGGCAGACAGATGCGTACTAAGTTACATGTTGCAGACATCAAGCTTCCACAAAATACTGTGTCTACAAAATCATCTACTGCTGACATTACCAAACGTCAACAAGCCAAATGCAAGGCTTATATGGACAGAAAACGTGGTGCAAGAGAAGTGTACTTTCAGCCTGGATCTTTAGTCAGAATGAAGAAAACAGGAATACTGAAACAAGGACAATGTGACCCACAATTTTATTCACATTGCAGCTGGCCATGATTTTTTGGGGGTGGGAGCTGGGCCCTGAAAGTTAAGCCACTGGTCTTCTTGGTTTTTTAAACCCCCAGCATAGTTGTATAATTTCTTTTTGGTTTGTGTGCTAGTTTACTTAACAACATATGCCATTTTTACAAATAGTACAGTAATTATTGTATTATAGTAATATTATGAGAGTTAATATCTGCTATTCGTCTCTCCCAAATGTTGAATTTTATATTTTCATATTCCTATTACAAATTGTATAGTAATTATTGTATTATAGTAATATTATATGTTATTCGACTCTCCCAAATGTTGAATTTTATATTTTGATATTCCCAAGTAGCAACAATTGCATTGCTATACTGTACATTATGTCAAGCAGAAACCTCTTTACCTCCTATATTTACATATCTCCAAACATTTCTCTAAACATTTGAAAAATGGAAAGAGGGAAATAATTAACTGCTACAAGCAGCATGGTGATTTTTGGCCACTTTTTGTAGCCACCCCCCCCCCCAAAATACATACCTTTTTACATTGTTGAAACATCAGGAGTAAAAAAAGTTTTCATGACACACTACAGTGCCCAAGCATTTAATGACACATTGTAGCCCACCATTCCAAAAAGGGACAAGGCTTTGCATGAAGGTGGGCAGTGTTTGCGTGGAGCAGAGAATTGAAGTCTAGCTACTTTATATTTCCTAGGATAGCAAATTATCTACAGAGACCAGGCTTTTGACTGCCTTTTATGGACACATCAACTCAAATGGATTTTGCCCCAATCTTACCTTACAGTAAGTTTTACTGCCCACCACTGAATTGCAAAATCCTCAGAACTTGTCAAAGCATTGAGTACAATCAAGGGTGTGGCTGGGAAAAAACAGAACAGGTTCATTTCCAAGATGGAGAGGGCATGGTTCCCTGGATCCCATCAGATCCAGGTTGGCGTCTCCGCTCTAAAGTTATGTCCATATACCTGGATAGAGAACTGGCTAAAAGATGACTACAAAGAGTGGTGGTAAATGGAACATTTTCTAATTGGACCAGTGTTGTTAGTGGAGTAGCGTGAGGACAGTGAGGTTGTGGAATGCACTGCTGGGTGATGTTGTGATGGCTGATTCTGTTAATGCCTTTAAGAATGACTTGGATGATTTCTGGGACATACATAATATCAAAGGCTATTGTGATACTAAACTCTATATTTAGTATAGATATGGGTATATATAATTTATGTTAAAGTAGGGAGGGGTGTGTATGGATGCTGGGTTTTCATTTGGAGGGATTGAACTTGATGGACTTTGTAGTTTTTCAACTTGATTTAACTATGTAACTATGTAACAAGTTATTTGTTTTGCCACCTGGCCAGGATTTTACTGGCCTGGCTGGTAAAACATTTGCTTGATTCATAAGGTAGAAAGATAAAAATATAGGTGTTTTTTTCCAGACAACACTTTAAGTGAATAGCAGGTTTTTCTTGTAGCTAACAAGAAACAAGTCAGTTGCTTCCTGTGGTCACAAAATACTATCTTCCCTGTAGAAAACATCACTACAGCCCCATGTGCCCATGCAGACCTGGGTGCAGTCACACCCTCTGCCCTTATGGTAGTTATGCCACTGGACAACAATAAAAGCTATTTCTAACTAGTTACAGGTCGTAGCTACGTATAAACTTAACCAAACATTTTATAAAACAAATATGAAGAAACTCACATTATACCTTATTTCATAAAACTATCCATGCTCTATGCTACTGTCAATTGCCTGAGCATAGGGACTTACAATATACAGTAGATATTATATACAATGTAAGTCAGGATACAAGACTAATTGATAATTTGTTCAGATTCACATTGATTCATGATGATTGCCACCTGTACAATTTTTAGCAAATTACCAAATCTGGACAGGACTCTCCCTGAATGACGCTGTGACTGGCCAATCACCACGTCACTCCTCCATCCCCTGATGTCATGACCCATTCCCGTCAGAACACCAACCCTCCCACTGCCCAGACTACATTGCTCTAATGACAGCTCAGAAACTAGTGCATTCTGCATCAGAATTGATTAATAATCAACCCCTAACTTCACGCTTCTCGGTAGCAGCTTAGAGTCCAATGAGCATGTACAGTGTTACTGACAGTCAAAAGATGGCCCATTGTAATTCAACATGGGGAGTTCCTATGTACAGCATTGAAGACATGGATAATTACTGTTATAGGGCTTCTGAATGTCTGGATTACTACATTAAGTTCAGTATATAAAATACAGCATGTCTAGCCATATTAATTTTTAGGCTTTAGAGCTCCTTTAAAGAAAAATGAAAGCCTAAAAATAATATTTAATGTATTTTATATATTGAAATTACCAAACCAGAAGAATGGTTTAGCAGCCTTATAACAGTAATGATCCACAGGAGCTCACTACTTTGAATCTTGTAAAGGCATTGTTTGAGTGACACTGCATATACTCAGTATGCTCTGGGCTACTGAGTCTTTAATTGAACTAGCAAAGAATGGCAAAATGTATAGCATTTCTATTCTACTTGTTTGTTAAGTGTTAGTTTTCCTTTAAATGAGCTTTGTACATGTAATCCTGTACAATTCTGTAAGCGTTAATCGGAGGCCCAAGGGTGGAAGCTGATTAAATCTGTTTCCTGAGAAAACAAGAGATTTTTTTGTAAGATTGAGAACATATGAAATAGTTTAGGTGCAGGACAAGCACTACAAGGTGGGAGGTTAAAGGGGGTAGTTCACTTTTATATTTGCCTTTAATACAATGCAGGCAGTGTATAAATTTAGAAGAGTTCTATGGCAATTTCCATTTAGGATTTTTCTTATATTTACAATATATGTTCTGAAATCCCAAGTCTTTGAATTGCAGATGCTATCTTCAGTAACGGAACTAGGTGGGTGCAGGCCCTGGTGCGGGCAGTGCAGCCAGCCCCCCCCCTTGTCTGTGCGCGTTTTCTTTGCGCCTGCAGCCGACTCCGGCCGGCTGCAGTGCACGTGATCTGCCGGGGGGGCCCTGCGGGGGTGCGGTCCCTGCTCCCCCGGTAGTTACGCCACGGGCTATCTTGCAGCTAGACATGTCTGGACTGAGGTTTTAAATAGGTCATTGCTTTTCAAGTACAGTTCAAGCTTAAAGGACAGAAATGAATATGGCTAAAAATGCCATATTTTTATACTGAACTTGTTGCACCAGCCTAAAGTTTGAGCTTTTCAATAGCAGCAATGGGGGTCATCATCTTGGAAAGTGTCTACGACACTCACATGCTCGGTGGGCTCTGAGCAGCTAAGCTTTGGGGTTGTCGCAAATTATCAAGCAGTAAATGAGGTTGGCCTGAAATATAAACTGATGTTACAAGTCTGATTATTAAATTCTGATGCTACTTGCACTGGTTTCTGTGCTGCCATGTAGTAATTATCACTATTAATTACTAATCATTAATCAGCCTTAGATTGTGACATATTCTATGTGTACTGTATATTGTGAGTTGGTCCCTAAGCTCAGCACATGCAGTGAATCAGCAGAAAAGAAGATGGGGAGCTATTGGGGCATCTTTGGAGGCACAAATCTTCCCTGCTAAATGGCTGCGGTTGCATTGGGTTGGTACAGAAGCCCAAAACATAATGTACATCACTTCTAGCCTACTTCATTAGTTAGGCTTTAGTTCTCCTTTAAACAGCCCTCCACAGGTCCAATAAATCATAAAGTCTTGCAGCAGCAGACTCTATAGATTGCCTGGACCTGAAGCTAGGGCAAAGTTACCTTAATAACCAAGCAGTTGTTTGTAAGTCAGAACTGAATATAACTTAAAGAGGGTCTGAAAAGGAAGCTAAGCAAAAAAAAAAAAACCTATTAACTTTGAACACTCACCATCCATGTGGTTTTTTTCGTTGAAAGGGGCAGTGACCCACAGCAATCAGTCAGCTTTTTCAGTTGCAGCCTGGAAATAGGCAGAATAGGAATGCTAATAATAAATAAGTATAAGTTAATGCTGATAAGAATAGGGCATGGTATAATATACTAAAGTTACAACAATATCAAATCAGAGGCTCACACCCAGGAAGGAGGCACAGTAGCTTCCTGAGTCAGAGAATGTGACTCACAGCACCAGCTAAGCACATCAGATTTTGGCTGATATTTGGCAGAAGGTTGATGACACATAGCTATGAGACAGAAGGGAGGGGAAAGGAGGAGCAGAGCCAGAGAGGTAGAAAAGCAAGAAAAGCAGAATGATAAAATAAATCTAAACCTCATGTTGGCACATATTGATATTAAAGAGGACATACTCATGTAATGGAGAATGGATCAATTGTTACCTTGAAATGCAATGTAGACAGGGAAAATAAGATGTTGCATACAAATGCAGATACCAGGGTCTTAGGCTATTATTCCTTTTACTGGCTTCAGTAAAAATGAATGTGAAGCCCATTCAGCTGCTAAAAATTACAACTCCCATAATCCTCTGTAATACTAGATTCTACAACAAAAATTTAAGCAGGACTAAATTCCCCCATTGCAGCTGGTCCATGTGATACCTCTCCGTTGCTCAGATATATGCTTTAGCTCATCCATTATCTCTGCTTTCAACTCCCTGATTGCCACTGCATAGTCAATCCATTCACTTGCATAGTGGCTATGTAGCTTTTTTCCTCCAGGGGTCATAGTAAAATATAGGCTATCAGGAAAACTGAGATTGGCTACTTGCAGATGAATTGCATAGTCCTTGGGACTAATAATTGTGATTTAAAGGGGAAAGTATTTGGTAAGATATGTGTTGTTGGGAAATTACTGATAGCAGTGTTTGTTAATAGTAATAAGAAAATACAGATAAATCTGAAACCCCCTGGGCTTCCAACAGGGGCCAGACCCATGATCTGGGAACATACAAGGGACACTATGTTGACTGAAGTTGTGGATTGTTACATTCTATATGGCTTGTTTTTGCTACCCATAATATTGACATTCCCATGTCTAAAAGATAATTTGTTCAAATGTTATCCTTGATTTATAAAGCACCATCATATTCATATTATTCAGTGATAGATGATTTTTAGACATTCATATAAGTATGTTCCAGAAGAGCTTACAATCAAATCCCCCATCTACAGCGAGCTGGGGAAACCTGAGCAAACACAATGCATATATTGTAATAAATTAAAAATAATAATACATCAAAATGTTTAGGCTGTCTGGAGCAAATTTTGCACCTAGACCAGATGGCTAGTTCTGCTACTGCTACTGGCTGTTGGCTTTTTCTAATAACTGGTGATGTCAGTGAGTGACAAGGAAAACACTTCAATAGCAGCCAAGAACCACCTACCTCTTGTGCCATGTCTTTCTACTTCCAACATGACCAACCCACATACACTTCCTGATGAACTATAATAACTACGGGCCTTGTAGCTGTCTTCAACCCTAGATGGAAGCAGGGGTGTTTCTTGGCTGCTGGGCCACATGGACTGAGGCTAGGTATAATGGATTTGTTAATGCAGGGGTGCAAAAAGGTAGATCGGGATCTACCAGTAGACCTTTAGCTGGTGATCAGTAGATCACAAGACCCTGTCAACAAACAGCTTGTCTATAGCACCCTCCTATTTCATGCTTTTCATTCATATATTTATTACGTTATGGTTACATAACAAATAGTCGTCTGTTAAATATAGTAATATATATTCTCTCATAAATCAATATAATATTTAAGTAATATTCCATGGGACACCATCACTAAAAGTAGACCCAGCATTAGTTAAGTATGGGCGCTCCTGTGTTAATGTATAGAATGCAATTACAATTAAAAAATTCAAACTTCTGGTAAAAAAAAAGAGAAATTTGTCTCTTCAATTTAGCAGTGGTGAATTTGATCCATCTCTGGTAACGTACCACCAGGAGGCAACATTTACACCTTGTCTCATGGCAAAAACAGCAAAGAATGTAAGGGCAAGGTTACACGTGGTGTTTTTACGTTACGTTATTAAAAACGTGTGGGTGACCGTGAGTTTAAATACGCCAGTGAAAACCACACACATGATAATAAGTATTTTTCAGCATGTTGGTTTCTTTTCCCAACATGCATTTCTGTTTTTTCTCATTGAACTTCACTCTGAAGAATTTTAGTAAACTTTAGTGAAAAAAAGCCAAGTGGAAAAGCAATTTACAGTACAACCACCATTTTACATTTTTCAGGGGACCAGAAAAAAAATTATATGAAATCTGGGAAAAATGTAAAATCAGGGAAATGTCTTAAGATACGTTTTTCTTCAAGTACTGAAATGATAGTCGCACATGAATCTGTTTTACTTTGAGACACAATACTTACTGTGTTAATAACAACGGTTAAACAGTGCAGCGTTGATGTTACGCTATTGGGGGCATGTGCAAGACTCTCTGCCAGTCACATTCACAACCTTAAGCAATAAGTAATTGGTGCAGGACTGTATAAGGGGCAGACTAACTGGAATTCACCATTTCTAGGCAGAACCATGGCAAAATATACATCTGGTTAGTATTTTAAACCTCTTTATTTCACAAATAATAGCATTCATAGAGAGAAAAAAAGCAGTGTTTGGGTACATCGGGACAAGATTTTGATGAAAAATCTGGGAAAACATTACTTAAAATTAGGGAAATGCACCCAATGAAATGCATTATAAATTGGTGGGACCACAAATAAAAAATGTAAAATGCAGGAATACTTACGTCATCAGCATACAATGCTGCAAAAATGTATATGCATAATCCATCTCGCCGCCATATTGAAAACACGGTATATTTTAGTGTAGTGTATTTGCAAACCTGAGGATCCCATAGAATTCAATAATATGGTGTTTCCTTGGCATATTGGCAATGCTGCTGAAAACCACAAATACTGCTGTTGCTTGGTGGATGTTGGCTCGCAATCGCCCAGTGGGAATTGCTATAGTGTGAATTCCATTATTTTCAATAGGGTTTAATTTTGCTCGTATTTACGCTCGGCCGCACATTTTTAAAAACGCAACCTAAAATCGCCACGTGTGACCTCGCCCAGGAGTTCTGTGACAGCTGGAGGATGGCGCTCCTGCTTTTCCTGAACAACCACCTCCAGCCAAGAGTGCAGGCATTTCTTGAGCTGGAGGACCACCACCCAGGGACAATTTTTTTTATATATATATATAGGGCCTGTGCCTAGGATGGCAGCTTCAGTGGGTTTCCTTGTTCTTGTGTACAAATAAAAAGCCTGTAGCCTGCAATTTACAGGTAACTTTGATGGTGGAGCTGAGGGGGGGCTATTTACACATACTGTACAGAGCATCTGCCAGTCTGGTATAAGAACGGTAAGTGAAGGGGGAGCACCTAGGACTGATGTTGGATTCCGGCACTACCACAACCTTATATATATAAACTTATATTATATCACAAGAAAGTAAGTCCCTTCAAATAAGCAGGTGATTCACCTGTTGTCAGAGAATGACAGCTTCTACTACTACTACTACTACCACTACTACTACTACTACTAGGTTGACAGCAGTTCTTGTTCTGACAGTACACTAAAGCAAGTTCCTGCATGTAGTCACCTGTTAACATGAAGGAACTTTCTTTTCATTATTCAGTAGCAGTATATATTCTGTGACTGCTGCAGGACTGGCCACTTACAATAGTAAATAAGGTGCATTCAATCAATTTTCTCAATCTAAGGTTAAAGGGAGCTGTGATTACTTGACAGCAGGAGGGTCCCACTCCCTGCACAGTACCGTAAGAAGAGGGGGGCGGGCCCTGGTGCGTGATGTGCAGACGGGCCCCCGCCCCCCTCGCAGGGGTTTTAGTGGCGCGCGGCGCTGCCGGGGGGCCCTGAGGGGGTGCGGGCCCTGGCCCGCTCACACCCCCTGCTCCCCCGGTAGTTCCGCCACTGTCCCTGCACATTATTACAGCTACTGTCTCTTGTATTCTCCACTGTAATGGAGCCCACACTGCATGACACAGATAAGTCATGTGCCTAGGGGTGCTGCATCAATGAGGCAAATTGAAAAAACTCACCTCAGGCAGCAGCACCGACTGGGTTACCTGGCAAAGAAATTGCTCCCTCCAGAGCAGGAAAATCTAAATACTGGGGGGGGGGGGCATTGCATTGCCTAAGGCAGCTAGTGTCTTAGAAACGGTGCTGCATGTAACTGGTGAGAGATATAATATATGATACACTAGGGGGGATGGGGATACTGTGGTTGTTATGGGGACTGGACTCCCACTCTTGAAGACAGGTGGAACACTCAGCTCTAATAAGATTCTATTGAAAGTATATATGTATGAAAGTATGTATAACCTTATTTATAAACTGGTATAAGGACATGCAGAGCTGTACAATATATAAAATGAAACACTGGGAGAACAAGTAGCATTATAATTACAATATATATATATATATATATATATATATATATATATATATATATATATATATATATATATATATATATATATATATATATATATACTGAAAGGGGTTATTCAAGGAAGTTCCAATACATTTTTCAGTTAAGTTTATTTGTTCTCTAGAAATAAAGACTTTTTCCAATGACTTTCTATTTTCTATGTGCGACTGTTCTTATAATATTGAAATGTAAAGTTTAAATTTTCACCTTCTAAAGGAGCTCTGGGATGGGGTGGGGGTAGGGGGTCAGCGACCCTGTAAACTGTTCTAAATTGATACATTTTATCATTGTCCGTGCTGAGCAGAATCCATGGGTTTCAATAAAGGCAACTGTTAGACTTCATACAATAGTTGCTAATATTCCAGAGATGCTGCTGAGAAATGTATCAACTAAATGTTGCAAAATTGTAACAGTTTGAGTCTGTCAGCTCACCAGAGACAGGAACGCTAAACTTTTATTTTGAAAAAACTGTAAAAAATTTAAAAAAATTTGTTAATGGAACAATCTGAAAAAAACTGAACTGCATAAAAAAGGCATTAACTCAAGGGATGAAAACATAATTATGCCTCTTTATACGTAGGTCCCTGGTGAGGCCTCATCTGGAGGATGCAGTGCAGTTTTGGACTCCAGTCCTTAAGAGGGATATAAAGGAGCTGGAAAGAGTACAGAGATGTGCAACTAAATTGGTTAGAGGAATGGAAGTCTTAAATTAAGAGGGTAGACTGTCAAGGTCGGGGTTGTTTTCTCTGGAAAAAAGGCGCTTGCGAGGGGACATGATTACACTTTACAAGTACATTAGAGGACATTATAGACAAATAGCAGGGGACCTTTTCACAGTCAGGATAGTGAAGTTGTGGAATGTACTGCCGGGTGATGTTGTGATGGCTGATTTAGTTAATGCCTTTAAGAATGGCTTGGATGACTTTTTGGACAGACATAATATCAAAGGCTATTGTGATACTAAACTCTATAGTTAGTATAGATATGGGTATATTTAATTTATGTGAAAGTATGGAGGGGTGTGTATGGATGCTGGGTTTTCATTTGGAGGGGTTGAACTTGATGGACTTTGTCTTTTTTCAACCCAATTTAACTACATAGCTATGTAACCATGCATCTGTGTGAGTAAAGCCCCATTGAAAACAATCCAGTGCACCTACTCCTGCGCTCCCCTTTGGCTGAACGCATGAAACCGAAACGCAGGGGAACGCAGCTAAAAATGCCCTTCTGTCAGAGCCCAAAAGGACATAGAAGAAATACAGCCTTTTATTTATGGCTCTATTTAAGTCCCATTTATCCCTCATTATCAAAACCTTTCTAACTAAAATGATTGTCCTTCCTTCTACTTTTCATCTTTAATTTTAGTAAAATGTTTAAAACATTACTAGCAACAGCAGTGGCCATTGTATACGTGATCAATATGCATGGTTACCCACAGGCGCGCTCCAGGCTGTTTTGCCGCCTGAGGCAGCGTTTGAAATGCCGCCCCCCACCCGTCGCGCTTACTTTAGAATCTCCGACGGGGGTCCAGGGGGGCCACATCGCTAGCGCAGAGAGCTAAATTGCACTGTCTGCGCTAGAAAAGCTGAATTTCTGGTTTAAAAACTGGAAATTCAGCTCTTAAAGTTATAAGGAGCGGCTTTTTGCCGTCTGAGGCAAGGTACTCACCTTGCCTCTAGGGTTGCCACCTTTTCTGGGAAAAAACTTGCCTTGTGGCAGAAACACCCCTGATTACCCAACAGGCACAAAGTTTGCTAATAGTGTTGCCACCTGGCCAGTATTTTACCCAGGGCAGCCATCAGGGGGGGACAGGGGGGAGAGTTGTAGGGGGCCCCGAGGGTAAGGGGGCCCGGCCACGCCACAGATACTTGATTAGCCGGGCTCTCCATCTTTCTGAGAGCTGCTGACTTCGGGAAGGCATGGACGTTTAAGGGGCCACCAATTTTCTTATAATGTAGGTGGGGGCCTGGCCACCAATTTTGGCCACCAATTTTTTTTTCTCATGTGGGGTCCTAGCCACCAATATTTTTTAATGGGGGGGGGCCCTGGCCACAAAAGGTTTTTATGGGGGGCCCTGAACACCAATCTCTTTTTTTTTTTTTTTTAACATAAGGGAACCCTAGCCACCAATATATTTTTTTTTTTTTACTGTGTGGTGGGGGCGGACCTGTAGGTGGGGCTTCGGGTGGGCGCAGTTCAGGGGGCCCAGGAAATTTTGTCGTATGGGGCCCTGTGATTTCTGATGGCGGTCCTGATTTTACCGGCCTGGTCGGTAAAAATGATGGATGATCCCAATGTTATTAATAGGGAAAAAAGATAAATATATAGGAAGGCCGGTATTTTTTTCCAGAAAAGGTGGCAACCCCAGGCATAACTACAGAGTAGCAGACCCTACATCTGCAGGGGGGGCCCAAGTGGTATGGGGACCTCACCTCATGAGGCCCTAATTAACGAGTACATTTAATATATAGTGGTAAAAGACGACAACTTCTGGATATTTAAGGAGCCCTAAAGTTATTTTGCTGTGGGGCTCAGTAACATTTATTTACACCACTGTTTGCTAGTAATAAACGGTAACAAGGAGACAATAGAGAATGAGAGAACTATGCAGCTGCACTAACAAACATGAGCAGGGTTTGTAGCAAAGAGACAGGGGGCGGGACTTGGGCTGCTATTGCAGTGTTCTATTGTCACTCACAGTTATGATCACTTCCTGTGGGAGAATGAAAAGACTCGCCCAGCCCTCATTTCAGCCCAGACACGGAGCAGAGAGGAGGATTCTGCAGTCCTGATTAATTACATCTTTAAAAGGTAAAATGGGACACCTATCATTTATTTCTGGGGCACTGCACGTGTAAGGGAAGGGGCCATGTAGTCCTAGGAGAGGAGGATGATGCAAGACATCTCTGTTAATGTGAATTATCCTCTGTTTTTAGTGATCAGCACCAGTATGGCGGAGACCAGCGGGCCTCAGTCCTCCCATATATCCTCTTCTTCAGTTGGGGAGAAGGGCAGCGGCTGTGCAGGTAATGACATATATTAATGAGCAGTTGAAAGCCCTGCAGTTAATGTGTATATATATTTTATAATCATAGAAAGAGAAATCCATATAGAACAGGCAGTATTGATTCATGTATGCATTTTCATGTGTAACAGCAGGTGTCATTGAAAGACAACTAAAGACTTACTGTATTTAGTAATATACTGAGTTCAGAAATTGCCTTATTTGCATTTGTACATCTCACTGTCAGTTATCAAAGGGTGGCTCACTTGTCGGCACTGCTGTCTTGCAACACCGGGGTTCTGAATAAGATTCTATCCTTGGCAGTGTCTGTACGGGTCTCCTCCGGGTGCCTCTAACACTTCAAAAATATACAGGCAGGTTAATTGGCTCCTGGCAAAATTTAACCCATTGTTGTGTGAATGTGATAGGGATGTTAAGGTGGCCATACACTATAAGATCTGCTCGTTTGGCGACATTGCCATACGAGCGGATCTTTTGCCCGATATCCCACTAACGGTAGGGCTATATCGGCGGTAATCTGACCGTTCGGCCCTACGTCTGAACGATCGGATTACGTCGAGCGTAATGGGCTCTGACGGGTCGTCGGGATTAAAATCGAACCTTCCCGATCGATATTGTAACCAGATATCGATCGGTAAGACCCGTCGGAAGCCTCTAAACATGGGCAGATTAGCTGTCAAATTGGTCTAAACCAGGCATGTCCAAAGTGTGGCCCGCGGGCCAATTGTGGCCCTTTATCAAATTTACATTGGCCCTCAGCCTCCATCATGAAATTAATAATAATGCGGCCCGCCAGCATAGTTCGATCAGGAATCACGTAGATGTAGCAGTAATATTTGGGTACATTAGTGAAATGATCTGCCACTTGGTCTATACTGCTGCCTGTGTGCTGAAGGTGTTAGCAATAAACACATACTGGAACGTAGAGACGCACATACTCCTTTACTGTACTGTACTGGCACGTCAGTACTTCTATTGACACCTTCAGCGCTAAAGAATTATGCGAGAGCGACGCATCACTATGTGCCAGTACGTGTTTATTGCTAACACCTTCAGCACACAGGCAGCAGTATAGACCAAGTGGCAGATCATTTCACTAATGTGCCCAAATATTACTGCTACAGCTACGCTATTCCTTATTTAAATGAGTTAAATGGTGTTAATGGTTCAAAGAATGTCGGGCTAAATGGTCGGCCCCCACACATTTTCACCTCACCAAATCTGGCCCTCGTTGCAAAAAGTTTGGACACCCCTGGTCTAAACGATATCGTCAGCTTTATCTGCCCGTGTATGGCTGGCCACCTTAAGGCTGTAATAGATTGTAAGCTCTACTGCGGCAGGGACAGATTTGAATGATTACCAAACTCTGTAAGGCGCTGCTGAGTACGTCTGCTTTTTTCTTAATGCATAGGACACTATAATGTCATTACTGCCAACACTTTTTATGTGAAGTTCAGTTGAGGTTGGTGGGAAATGCCAAAGCAGAAGTATGTCATTTCACAACTCAAATATGCAAACAAGGAATGTTCTTTCATTATTAGAAAAAACATTGATTGCAATTGTTTCCCTCTAATGAAAACGCAAGGACCCATTCAAACTATGTTCGCTGTAGCATGCAGGTGAAGTCATGTAAAGATTTATATGAAAGATTATGCTGTTTCCATGTAATCGTATCATAACAATTGCACAACATTGCACCATTGCAATCACGCATAACGGCCAATCAGCAAGCTTTTTTTTTTTTAATCATTATAATCAGATTGATGCAATAGTACGCCTATCTTTATGTAGGCCATTTAGGTTGATTTTCTTTTTTTTAAAGGATTGGAATCTTTTTATGTCATAGCCCTTTTGTGCTTCCTGCATTAATGTGTTGGGATCGTTATTGTCATGACAGCTCAATGGATCAGATTCAGGGGCATAATTTAAGCATCCAATTGACCTAGGAAGATACTTCTGTCTTTCTGTGTATATACCAGGTTATTTGTATTTTTATAATTAACTGTATAAATTTAGATGGTAAAATGTTCATATTGGCGAGGTTCCTCAGAAAGTTGGAGAATGTACTATTGCAGTGTTTGTAGGTTAATATGGCTTTCTTTTGCACTTAATATATGTCTGTTTATTTATAATAGAGAAAGAAAATGTGTTCCCCTTTGTAGTTGGTTTAACTGAGACCTAGATCTTAAGACAGTTGTCTTTATTAAAGGGGAGGTTCACCTTTAAGTTAACTTTTAGTATGTTATAGAATGCCTAATTCTAAGCAACTTTTCAATTGGTCTTCATTATTCTTTAAAAAAAATATATATATTTTTGAATTGTTTACCTTCTTTTGACTCTTTCCAGCTTTCAAATGGGGGGGGGGGTCACTGACCGCATCTGAAAACAAATACTCTGTAAGGCTGCACATTTACTGTTATTACTCCTCTTTCTAATCCGGGCCACTCCTATTCATATTCCAGTCTCTTATTCACATCAAATCATGGTTGCTAGGGGAATTTCAACCCTAGTAACCAGATGGCTGAAATTGCAGAGAGCTGCTAAATAACTGAAAATCCACAAATAATATAAAATGAAAACCAACTGCAAATTGTCAGAGAATATCACTCACTACATCATACTGATATGTTAATTTAAAAGATGAACAACCCCTTTAAGTGATTTTTACAGACTTCCGGTAGAGCAGGGCTGTGATTTTAAATCAAAATATGTAGGTTCTGGCAAATGCCAAAGGAACCACTGCCATATACAGTTACTATTTTTGAGCCTGATGGGAGGCTGTTTGGGCCTCTGTTTACTTGAAATGCAGGGCCTAATTTGAATCTTCCTGCTTATGATCTGCATAGACTGGACATGACATCATTCCTAAATTTGGGCCACAAAAATGTTGGTTTTTATTCAGCTTATTGGCCCTATTAAGAAAGTTGACAGCACTGCTGTAGAGTATGTAGATATAGTGTTTTGACTTTGCTACGGAACACGTTTAACTTTTGTGCACAACCCGTGGCCAGGGCTCACAATAAATGTACCAATATCTACGTTTTTTTTTTTAAGCAAAACAGCAATACTCACATGCCAGAAAGATGCATAGTTCAAGCATTACTGATCCGTGAATCCAAGCAAGTGTTCTTCCATTTTTCTACTACATTTCTGTTGAAGGACACTTATACAGATGTTTTGCCAATTTGTGCCTGGTTGTGGCATGCCCTGGTTCCACTGCCACTTTCATCTTCTGGCAGCTTTCCGTACTTTGTCTTTTTATACCTTTCCTGTAAGTGCTCTTCTGAGTACTTTTGCTTTTTATTTTGAACTATTTCGTTTACATTTGTTCCTGGGTACTAGAGCTGTAGGGTTCATTTAGCTTGGAGGGAAATTCTCTGCATTGTCTGTTCTCCATTACATGCAGGAGAACTTTTTTTTTCTCTTAATTATGACACAGCCTTCCTGTTTATATCCGGTCATTATGGCAAAGCAGTATTGACTAGGTAATTGCTCAGCATGGGGTACAGACCAGCTGTTATTCACTATGGGGAGGCCCAGAATTGGCAAGCAAGTCACCCATACACTAATCTTCATCTACTGCAACATGGCTTGAAAACTGTGCTAACTGTAGCTTGCTATTGACTGGCAAGAGTTGTTTGTAAATGAACCGTTCATAAACCAGTGTCTCAGACAAACTTTTCATGTTTAGTTTCTCAATTATTGAGCTTATACTCTAGATGTTTGTTTGGTTAATACTGCAAGAAATTGATTTAGCTGGCATCTGCTTTTTGTGTTTTGGTGCTACAGTATCAAAAAGCAAACCTGTCTATCTGCTAATTTTATTTTTAAAATACACTGCTTTGTGAGCCATTTTCCATTAAAATGCGGGTATCTGTAATTTAACTTAAAAAAAGGGTGAAAATTAAATGCATCTGCTAAATAGATACCTATCTGATTGGAAATGAGTTGCCATATTGTTTGCTCTGGCCATTTGTGGTTAGAAGAGGGCTTTTCCATTTATGTATACATACAAACATTTCTTATTTTGTAACTGAATAGGGCTGTTTCCAATATGTTGCCAATATCTTTGGACAATCCTATTTTTGAATATTAAATAAAAATGTATCCAGTTTAAAGACCCAGTGACTTTGTGATGCACGTAAGTCATCTTTTCATGTGGCTATAATTGTTTCTATTTTATCATAGTAACTAAATTAAAGCACTCTTTTGTTGGTTGTGTGTGTGCACTACTACTACAAGGCACAGTATCTTGCAGTAGTACTTTGATTAATGTTAATGTCTCAATTTAATTTTGAGAAGCCGGCATTAGATCAAGCGGTTAAAGGAGAAGTAAATCCTCTAAACCAATCCCATGCATTTCTTACATTTGGCAACTGTCTCCTTCTTAACCTAAATAAGGACCTCTCTCCGAAGATGGCCCAACAAAAGCTGTTCCAGGAATGTGTCTCTGTGGTGGCCAAATTGGCTTCCTTAAATTGTCATGCAGATTTTCTTTCATCTTGAAGGATTTTGTACATATGTGCTGCCATTGCATAATTTACTGTACATAAGCTGTCTGTGGACCAGGGTGGTTGGCTCATAGTGGCAATGAGCACTGATATTAGGTAAGGCTTACTGTCGGCTCGCTTATTTTCATTAATATAGATAGCGATTCCAATGCTTTATTCATTGGTAGTCTGTAGGTTGGTGGTGGATTTATATCAGGGATCCCCAACCTTTTGAACCCGTGAGCAACATTCAGAAAAAAAAGCAGTTGGGGAGCAACACAAACATGAAAAATGTTCTTGGGGTGCCAAATAAGTGCTGTATTTGGCCATTTAGTAGCCCCTTTGTGGATTGTCAACCTACATTGATGCTCGGTTTGGCAGTACACCTGGTTTTTATACAACCAGAACTTACCTCCAAGCCTGGAATTAAAAAATAAGCTCCTGCTTTGAGGCCACTGGGAGCAACATCCAAGAGGTTGGAGAGCAACATGTTGCTCACGAGCTACTGGTTGGGGACCACTGATTTATATGATAGGATTACTTCTCTTTTAATAAATCTAGCATGTTTCTTAAAATAGATGACAGGTCATAGGGCAAGTAGGCTAAATGGCAAAGGGCAGAAGGTGACTGGGGCTATGTTTCTTTTCTGTTGGGAGTATGACGCCCCCACCCACCATGCATTGCATATTTTATCTGACTTCCAAGGAAACTGAGAGCTGCTATACAATCCCTTAATCTTTAGGAAAGGAAAAGGGAGAAACAGATGAGCTCTATATTGAAATCGCATGAGGCTTTATTCTCGCCATACAGTGCAGCCCCAAACAGCTGCAAGTCTTGGTTATAAATATCATTAATACTACCCTTAAGCTAAGGGATTTACTTGGTCTTGGTTTACTTGATCATATTTTAAGGGGCGAAACAGTGGTTGCCATTGCTTCATTGCAGCCCTGGGGTCTCGGTTCAAATCTTGCCAGGGAAATATGTATGTATGTATGTAGGTAGAATTTTAATTGTAAAGATCTGTTAATTAGCCTCAGCGCTGTATAATGCATAAAAGTACACGGCGGGAAGACTTAGTCACTTAATAAATAATAAATATACACAATACACAGAGCTTATATATGGACACAGAGCTAAAGTGCTATGCAGTACGAGACACAGTAGGAAGGTGGTCATTGCCCTGTAAAGCTTACAGTCTCAAGTAATATCTGCAAATTTAAACAATTCCCATTTTTCTGCCACATTTATGGCCTGAGAAAAGCTCTATCTGCCTTTTGCACCACACCCTAAAGCATAACAGGCTTCTGTTTTATTGATAGGAAGAAAGCAAGACACAGAGGACTGGCAGGGGTAAGGCGTACAGATTCCCTAATGCAAGCAGAAAGCTGATATTTTCCAGAGGCAATCACTTTTCCTTCTCTGCACACTTGCATTTACTTTTAATCACGAGATGGGGATGGTCTCATTAGTCATTAGCTCAGATGTGCAGTATTTACAACCACTAATGGTACCAGTGTGTTGTTTCCCATACACAGTATATATTCAGCCTCATGCACATCAGCATGTTTGCTCTGATTTCAGTTAATGGCATTGGATCAGATTAGTGGGATTGCATTACAGTACCCACTGACAGACCCAGAATGAGATTCACAACAGGTCCTGGTGTTTCAAGTACACAGAGGCCTAATCTGCCTCCACCAGCCCAATAAATACTGTTTAAGGCATCTGACAGTGATCCTACTCTGACTGTCAGGCCCTTTAGGCTAGGGGCACACTGTGCAATTTCGGGGAGATTTAATCGCCTGGCGACTAATCGCCTCGTCTTTGCGGTGACCGATCTCCCCGAATGCCTTCCCTCTCGCTTGCGCTGGCTTAAATGAAAAATCGCCGGTGCTAAAGCACATGCAGCGATTCGTTTTCCGAAGTTGCCTCACGAGGAAACTTCGGGCGACTTTGGAAAATGAATTGCTGCATGTGCTTTAGCGCAGGCGATTTTTCATTTTAGCCTGCGCAAGAGAGAGGGAAGGCATTCGGGGATTAGTTGCTAGGCGACTAAATCTCCCCGAATCGCCCAGTGTGTCCCTACCCTTAGAGTTCAATTCAACCTTGGCCTACCCGTACTACTTTTCTTAATTTCTTACTATCGCCTCCTGCAGCCACTCCCTCTGTATGGGCCACACTGATAACCAGCCAGCATTGATATACCCTGTAACAAAGTCACTGCCTCCACTCCTTTTGCCTTTAGTGATATGGTAAAATGGCCAATAGAAAGAACATGCTCTTCTATGTTGGGAAAAAATAGAAGTTTCTAATACAGGAACGGGATCCATTATTCGGAAACCCATTATGCAGAAAGCTCCGAATTACATGAAGGATGCCTCCCATAGACACCATTAGAATCAAATAATTCACATTTTTAAAAATGATTCCTGTAATAATGAGATAATTAATCATTGCTGAAACAAAACATGCCCACTGAACTTATTTCATGTTCAAATTAATTTTTAGTAGACTTAAGATATGGAGACCCAAATTACAAAAAGATCCCTAATCCGGAAATCCCTAGGTCCCGAGTGTCCTGGATAACAGGTCCCATACCTGTACACAATATAGGTAACCTTTTCTATCCAGGATTTGTAACAGATGTAGCATAGCGCAGCGTTTTTTTAAAGGAAAAGGCGAGGCTTTAATTACTGTGGGGTGCCAATTTGTTACATACCCCCTTAATTGTAATTGTTGAGACTATGGATTACCGCTCCTCTTTGCTGAAAAACACATTGTTCCATGGTATTGACCTAGTGAGTGATGCAACGCCATCTTGTCACCTTTCCCAGGGAGCCCTTGTGGCTGGCTGCTTGCATGTGAATTTAGATACTAAAAGCTAAACTTTTTGGCCCTGTATCAGCTTATTTTACTTTACCTTCTTGTAGTGATGGTTAAGGGCAGAGACAAACATGGAGATTCGGGTAGATTTAGTCGCCTGGCGACAAATCGCCTCTTCTTCGGGCGACTAATCTACCCGAACTGCCTTCCCGCCGGCTAGAATTGAAATAGCCGGCGGGATGGCACTCTGAGCGCTTTGTTTTCTGAAGTCGCCCTGAAGTTTCCTCGTGAATCAAAAGGGGAACTGAGAGCAGAACCTCCAACTGCTTTAGAGCATTTTTTTTTTTTTTACTTTCCATTTGCTTTCAGCATTAATATGTAGATGGTATAGAACAAATGAAGTAAACTGAATATCCACATCACTCTCATAAAATATAAATGTTCCGTTCTTTCCCTGCCCCCCCCCCTTTTCTGGCCTTGTGTTTGAATGTAGAACAAAGCAGGGCATTGTGAGTATAAATCAGCATCTGGCCCTTAATAAACCATAATCACAATGTGACTGCAGAGGTATGTGTTAGTCACATGGAAAAACCAACTGCCAAATTGACACTTGAAAACATGTTTCCTTTATTTTTCTTCAGCGATTAAACAAATATTATTTGACTGCAGTAATTTGGTTTAGGGGGCTCTATGCAGCTCTGTGTACAGCGTATTTGGAAAACGGTATGTGTGAGGTGTGTGTGTGTGAGACGTAGCTATACCCATGTGTGACGTGGCTATACCCTTGTGCGAGTGTGTGTGTGACGTAGCTATGCCCTAGTGTGTGTGTGACGTAGCTATGCCCGTGTGTGTGTGATGTAGCTATGCCCTTGTGCGTGCGTGTGTGACGTAGCTATGCCCTTGTGTGTGTGTGTGTCACGTAGCTATACCCTCGTGTGTGTGTGTGTGACGCAGCTATACCCTCGTGTGTGTGACGTAGCTATACCCTTGTGTAAGGTAGCTATAGCCTTGTGTGTGTGTGTGTCGTAGCTATAACTTTGTGCGAGTGTGTGTGTGTGACGTAGCTATACCCTTGTGAGAGTGTGTGTGTGGTGTAGCTATACCTTTGTGCGAGTGTGTGTGACGTAGCTATACCTGTGTGTGTGGTAGCTATACCCTTGTGCGAGTGTGTGTGACGTAGCTATAACCTTGTGTGTGTGTGTGTGTGTGTGTGCACTAAGTTTAAATATTTATAATGCCATGGGACCCATGTATCCTTGCATGGAAGTATCATCTGTGTTCCTTTTCTGGGCCCTTTTTGTTTTTAAGTCTTGGTATTGAAGGAGGGAAACCAGTTCTTATTAGGGATGCACCGAATTCACAATATTAGGATTTGGCCAAATCCTAATTTGCATATGTAAATAAGGGAAAAGAGAACCACACAAGCAGCCTGTGTTTAAGAAATATTTGAATTCCATGTTTGTGTGATGAAAAGTCAGATGAAAAGTCATGTGTTTTTTTTTTTTTGTTTTTTTCTCCATGGTTTCGCATCGGCCAGACACTTGGATTCGGTCAAATCCGAATTCTTCTGAAAAAGGCAGAATCCCAAACAGAGTCCTGGATTTGATGCATCCCTAATTCTTATAGGGGTTGTTTACCTTTAAGTTTTTGTAGGATGTAGAGCGTGCTATTTAACGACAATTTGCAATTAGTTTTTTTTTTTAATTTTTTATTATTTGTAGTTTTTCAGTTATTTAGCTCTCTGTGTGGAAGCTCTCCAGTTTGCAATTTCAGCAATCATGTTGCTAGGGTCCAAATTACCCTAGCAATTGCTTTGGACACAAATAGGAGAGGGCCTGAATAGAAAGGTGAGTGATAAAAAGTAGCAATAAAAATGTGTAGCCTTGTTTTTTCGATGACACCCATTGGAAAGCAAGTGAGAGTCACAAGAATTCAAAAACTATAAAAAATGAAGGCAAGTTGCTAATAACTTGCCATTTTATAACATACTAAAGGTTAACTTAAAGGTGAACTACCCCTCTAAATGGGCAAGATAAGTACTATTCACTGAGGGTTGCCCATTTATTAGGCTCCCCCTTTCTCTCACCTCAGACTACAGCTGGCACGTGTCTGCACTGAAAAAAGCACCTGCCCAGGGGAGTATTATTATTAAGAGTGAAAGCGTCATCATTTGTTCACATGCACACTATAGTTAAATTTTTTACACCGTGCATTTGTGGCGACTTGTGATGTTAAACTACCGCACATGTGAATGATCCCAGGCAATTTCAAGAGTTCATGGGAAATCCTTGGAAGATCTTGGCGTTCAGAAGAAAAGTACCCCAGCAAGTGCTTTGTTTTCAGAGAAGAGGAATGCCGCTTGTAGGTCTAAGGTTAGAGAATAAATTCAGTGATGCTCCCCAGTGAATAGCACTTTCGTGGAATGGACAATCAACAAGGACTTGCATACCTCCCAACTGTCCCATTTTTCACAGGACAGTCCCGTTTTTGACAGCTCAACCCGCAGTCCCAGATTGTTACTGAAAGATCCCAACTTTCTCTTTGATCTCCTGCACTGAGCCAGAAAAAGAAACAACGTTTCTAAAACTGAGGTTTTTGGCAGAGAGCCCTGCACTTAGATACGTTTTCAGATAAGCGGGTCTCTTGGGGAAACTGTGACTTGCAGCTTAAAGGGCAATTCACTTCCATTAGCAAAACTGTAATAACGCACAAAACCTAAATCCTAAAACTCCAAGAAATGTGTTCAAACTTTCCATAACCTGCCACATTTTGTAAAAGGCATGTGGTATTTAGGGGTGTTGCCATAAAATGGGCATGGTCCAAAAATATTCACGGTGCTACACGCGGAAAATGTTTTTGCCTCTTTCTGTTTTCCAAATGTTTGGAGGTATGTAACAAACACAAGGACGATGCGGCTAATGGCGGAGCTCACCCGTGGTACGCCGGCTCCTGCTGAGTCGCAGCTCTCGCGATACTTCTGGCTCCTTCTAGCCGGCTTAACACATACTCCAATGGTATCGCTACGGAGCGCCGATCAAAGCAGTCACGGAGTCAAACTGTTGTAATCCCCCTCCACTGTACTATTAATGCGCTTAATAAAGCCAATAATTTGATATTGAAACGCCTGACTCCGTGACTGCTTTGATCGGCGCTCCGTAGCGATACCATTGGAGTATGTTTGGAGGTATGTACTTGGTTTATTTAAGGTCTGGAGTATTGAGGCAATGGTTTCTGAACCCCAGCAAAACTCATGGAGTGTGGAATAATAAAAGCTTAAAAAAAGGTCATTATAGTTGAAGATGATTCCTGTGTTAAAACAAGTCTAATCAATTAACCACAGTGCTGACACCTCCTCCTACAACGGAACCCCCCCCCAATGATTAGTAAGTAATTTCTAAATATGAATATACAATGTGAAACATTTCGGATTAATCTCAGAGTAAAACGTAACGTCCCTTGTAGCTGGGCAGCTTTGTGCAAAATCCTAACATGTTTTGCTTGGTTTCTTTTTGTCCCACAGTTCAGCTCCCTGATCTCTATATAACAATTATTTTGCCATCAAAACTTATTTAATCATCTTTTTTCACTTGCCATACTTTGCCTTGCAGATTCTGCATGAGCTTGCCTATCGTGTGATGTGTGTGTGCATACATCTGTGTTTTGACTTTAAACAACTGCAATTGTGATGCTTTAACCCTCGCCTTTAGGTTGCTGTCTATTCTTGTAGCTGCTCTTATCGAATCTTTTCCTTGTCTTCAAATAATGTATTTTTAAAATGAACGCCATGAAGAGGGTGAACTAAAGCCTGCCAGACATTTTTGTTTTGTTTTTATTGTACCCTGGTTACATCTGCTGCAGGCAGAGCCTTGTATTGAATATAGGCACCATCCATGTATGTGTCCAAAATTGGGTTATCCAAAACGGGCACCCTCCAGTTATAAAAGTTTTCCTTGTCCTTTTTAACCAAATTATGTTCCCTTTTTATAAATTGTAAACCCTAAAATACTCGGGAAGTGGCAATTTTTTTTTTTTAGGTACCCCCAATGAACAAAATTGCCATGTTTTTTTTCCCTGAGTTGATAAAAATATATTCTAGGCCCGTTTCTTTGCTCCAAAGTATTGCCATTTTTCTCAACTCTGGTGCAAGGGAAACCTTTTAAGGGGGGGTGAGTATTTAGCCTGACGACTAATCGCCTCTTCTGCAGGGCGACAATCTCCGCGAGCTGCCTTCAGTCTGCCTCCCGTCTGCTTGAATGCAGAATCACCTACACTAATGCACTTGCGGCGCTTCGATTTCTGAAGGTGCCTCACGAGGAAACTTCGGGCAACTTCGGAAGTCAAAGTGCCGCGAGTTCATTAGCGAGGGCAATTCTTCATTCAAGCAGAAGTAAGGCAGTTAGGCGAGATTGTCGCCCCGCTGAAAAGTCTATTAGTCGCCAGGCGACTAAATCTCCTCGAATCTGCCCCAACCCTTAGGGTATAGTCGCACAGATACTAGTAGCAGCTACTACTGTAATACCCTGTCATAGACCATACTTAGAATAGCCTCCTTGAAAACACGTGGGGCAAACTTATTAAGGGTTGAATAGTAAATTCAAATTCGGATATTCGAGTTTTAAAATTCACACATTCAAATGTTAATTCCCATATTCAAATGCAAATTTGAATGTGAGATTTATCACACTTGGACCATGGAAACCGTCCTAATTCGAATATTTACCACCTAAAACCTGCAGAGTTCATGTACAAGTCAGTGGCAGAGGTTGTTGAGCCATTTGGAGGTGTTAATAGCCTTCCTGACATTCATGTTTTTTTTTCTTGAAAAACGATTTGTACGAATCTAATATGATTAAAATTTTTGGGTCAAAGCATTCAATCGAATATTAGTCTAAAAAAAAATTCTTAAAAAAAAAAACTCCCAGTCGAATAGTAAGTATATTCGAATTGAAAAATATTCACATTAATTAGAAATTCAACCTTTGATAAATTATCACTTGTCTTATTTGTAGCCGTGACAAGTAGATGCTACTAATAGCTCTGTGTGTCTTCACCCTTCTAGTTTAGTCTTTAAAAGAAATGAAGTTCAATTTTTAGGAATCTTGCTTAAATTAGCACTAGCTAGCACTAACAATAGTGTTTATCTTTGTACTTCATCATTATATGTATAAAAATGTAGTCACTTTTTGTCCTAGCATAGGGAAATGTAATGAAATGGTTAAAGTGTCCTTCCTTTGTCTCACACACCAGCAGCTGTCATACTTAAGGGCAATGCCACACAGGGATATTTCAGACTGCTGCGTTTCCAGGCAACTGTTGCCTGACAAGTATTGCCAAAGGTAATTGTGGTTAATTCGCGTAATTTTGGCTTCAGTTGCTGCGTTCATTTAGACTGCTTAGTGCTGTTCTCAAAACACCCTAAAATCTCCTTGTGTGCCACTGACCCTATGATATACATTGCATTCAATTTTTTAAAAAGAGTAATTTTTGAGTGATGGCATTCCTTGAAATTTAATTTTTAGCCATTAATATTTTTGATCTTAGGAGGGACAGCGACATCAGTGAGCATATACCTCCCTTTTAACATTCATTTTGACATTCTGTAGGGTACATAAAGTCTAGCTGAAACCTGATATTTGAGTTTTTTTTGTACAGACAACCCTGATTTCACAGAATGAAAAGAAGCCATGTTACCATTTCCCAACATCCCTTAGGCTCACAGTGTAATGAACCCCTCTCTCACCTTTTTCCATTGTAAAGTGATGGATTCTCAGTTTTGAAGTCCCTCTGCTTTTCAGAGTATGTGTGTGCTATTTTTTTTTGTTTATATTAATATTTGGAAGTTTAATGCCCCTTTTCTACATGACTAAATGAGTCAAAAAGGGAGTTATATTTTCCCTTTTCCCAAGATACAAAGAAAGCAGGAGGGAGCCATCTGATATTTTTGTAAAAAGATGACTTTATTTTACTATACTACACTATATTGTGTTTGTTTAACAATAGGAATAAAGAATTTTGATTTTGTTGTCTGCTTATGGTACCTGCAGCACTATTTTATAGTACAGGTATGGGATCCGTTATCCAGAAAGCTGCGAACTACATTAAGGCTGACTCCTATAGACTCCATTATAACCAAATAAACTAAAGTTTAAAAAATGATTTCTTTTTCTCTGTAATAATAAAACAGTGACTTGTATTTCATCCAAACTAAGATAGATAATGAATCCTTATTGGAAGCAAAACCAGTCTATTGGGTTTATTTAATGTTTACATGATTTTCTAGTAGACTTAAAGTGTGAAGATCCGGAAAGCCCCAGGTCCCAAGCATTCTGCATAACGGGTCCCATACCTGTACCTAATGTTTTCAAAAGAAAGCATGAGCTTGCAATTGTGTACCTATGCTTTTCTTGGTTCGTTCAATATCAGGGACAGCTTCAAAGAGAGATGGTTGCCTCCTGCCTCCAGTCAGCATATTTCAATGATTGTCACTGTCACAAAGTCACTTATGAAAGACTTTATTTGTCATTCAATAGTTACAAGGGCAAAGCCTTTACAGATTTTTTTTCTTGTGCCCTTTTCTCCATACTTTCATTATCAATACCTGACTCCAGAGTCACCGGGTTCTCCCTTTGAAATGATTGCCAACAGCACAGGCTTTGACTTCAAGAACACCACTGGGGACAACACGGCTACTGCTTACGGTCTTGCACACTTTTCATCTAAAACTCCATATCCTTATGGGTCTGTAGAGGGAGTTGAGCCATCAGACACCGGGCCTGTATTTGCTGGTATTTCGGAAAATGATGGGAACCTGTCCATGACGTTGGATAATGTGAGAAACACCTCTGAGGACTATTGTTTGAGGAACACAGATTTGCCTGAACATTTTTATATTGGACATTCCAATGCAGCACATGTAAATAAGCTGATTGATACACAATGTGGAAATTTGGAACTGAATAATTCCCAAGAATTGTACATAAGTAAAACAGAGGAACGTAGGGGTCAATATGAAGAGTCACACCTAACATGTGCAGAGGCTGGAGAGACTAGCTCTGCTGAAAGTCTACTAAGTTCTTCCTATGGAAAACCTGAAGTACGCTGGCAAGAGGTGGATGAAGAGCTGGACAGTTCTGGGGAATCGGATGACACTGTCATTGATGCAGGCTGGAGGCTGAAAAGCACGACGACAGAGAAATTGGTACACTGTGAGGAAGGTTGGGTTGAAATTGGTGGAGCTCAGCAGAAACAAGAATTAGAATGCGATTTGTTAGAAGGAGTGGGAGCAATAGAGCATGAGATTTCTGTTACTCAAGGCAACGCAAGACTGCACATACCAAATGAATGCAACAAGACAGAAGACATTTCTGCTACATCCAACTCTGAAACTGGATTGACCAAAAATGTTCTGGACTCTCCAAACAGCGAGGGCTTTGTATTCCTGGCAGAGACCTCTGTTGTGGACCAGTTTACAGGAGTCACCAACCAGGGCAAAATAGATTCTCTAGAAAATCAGATTCAGGAAAATCTCACTATTGAAGCCCTGAGGGCATTGGCTGTTATCGGGGAAGATCCAGAATCTGAAAGCAGAGAGTCTTCTCCAGAAATCTTGTACCCTATTGCCCAGTCTGGTAGCGCAGAAGCTTTGAAGACCGCAGTTTTGCAGACCTATCATACATTACCCCAGGACTCGCCTGTTAATACTGCAACACGCAAAGGTAAAGAAGTATCCATGTACCCAGCACTGTTGACAAACCAGATGGCATGGCATTTTGCACCTGGCATGAACCACAGATCATTGATTTGCATCATCCATGCCCAGTCAACTGATGCATGAATACATCTCTGGCATGCACGTCAAGTCACCCAAGTCACCCATTGGTATGCATCACGGATGCCAAGTTCTATGTATGGATGTCTAAAAAGCATGTTCTATCCTCCTCTGGCAACAAACTGTCCTCTGCGGAATGCTCTTACCCACCGTTTTATACTTCTCCCTGCTTTTTTTCCTACCAATATGTAACTACTGTAAAATGCAACCAGCATGAGTGCATGTACTCTCCATGCTGCTTGTGCATCCCCACCTCTTTGACTTCTGTTTGCATGCGTCCGTACACCCCAATTTATGTTTACCTCCGATTTTGCATTGAACTGTTCTTGTTGGGTATTATTTTGCAGATTGTGCTTCCTCGAGGTAAACGTCCACATGAATACTTACCAAAAGGATCCCAGCCCATATGAGGCCTTTAAAACAAGATCATTCCAATATCTTCAGTTTAGCATGTTTTATTTTTGTGTAAAATTGAAAAGCTGTGCAATATTGCAGCTAATCCCCCCCCCCATTATTATATTTACTGTCCCTTGTTGCATACATGCAAATGTTAAGCAGACTCCACCCCATTCCCCTGTCCCAAACACCCCTTGTGATTTTAATTTCAATCTGGCACATTAAGTGATAGCTAGCTTACTAATACCTGTTTAATATTAATTATGGAGCCAGTTCTACCAGTGTAACTTTCTGTGTAGATCTAATCTCCTACAATATCTTATTCCTTACTGGATCAGTCCCTCCTAGGAGCAAAGTCATATATCAAGTCTTAATTACCCTTATTCATCCTTAATGTTTATTAATAAGAATTTGTAGGTTGTGTGAGTGAATGTGCACACACTGGAAAATTAGTTTAACAAGATATGGTATTAGATAAATCTGGTTACATACATAGCAAGGTTGTCATGATGGGAAATGAAATTTACAGCTAAACAACTGTAATATATTATATAAAGGGTTGTTGCCAAAACAAACCCTATTTGGGATTGAATGGGTTTCCATCGATAATCTTTAGTACAACTGAGCAACAAAGAATTGGGTGAAATTGAACACTAGCGACTAAATCTACCAGACCGCACCAGTATCCTTGGCCTGGCTTCTAGCTGACTTTAACCTAAGAATCCAGTTTGAGCCTTCATATATGTGGGCAAATTGTGTTTGATGATATCCAGACATGCCAACTCCCCTGTATTTGTCGGGAATCTCTCTGATTTAATCCCCTCTCACCCGTACACCTACAGTAAAAGAACATTCTCCCGCTGTCTGTAACTGGCACCCGAAACTGAATTTACGTGCTCTATTGAAATGCATAGACTCATCTGAAATTCTCCAATATTGTCAGAAGCAGTGAAGTACGGGCATTGGCAGGGGAAGAGTGTGGCAGGGCAGGGTCAAGGATGACGGGGTCAAAATGTCCCTGTATAACTTGCATCTGAGTTAGCATCTCTAGACATGGGGAAACTCAGTTCTTACTGTGTTTTACCAGTTTTTGAGGTTCCACTGCATTTTAGGTGCTTTTTATACACCCCCCATTCAGGTCGAGTGAATGTATTTGATCCATTGCCTGTTGCTAAAGAGGACCTGAGGCAAGCACTATGGCAGCTGATGCAAATATTCTAAAACTTGTGGGTGTGTGTGTGTGCGCAATATTTCCTTAATATTATATTATTCACTTAGTTTAGGTGTAAGTGGAAGGTTCCAAATAATTTTTAAAGGGATACTGTCATGGGAAAACATGTTTTTTTCCAAAACGCATCAGTTAATAGTGCTGATCCAGCAGAATTCTGCACGGAAATTCATTTTTCAAAAGAGCGAACAGAATTTTTTGTATTCAATTTTGAAATCTAACATGGGGCTAGACATATTGTCAGTTTTCCAGCTGCCCCAGTCATGTGACTTGTGCCTGCACTTTAGGATGGAACTACTTTCTGGCAGACTGTTATTTCTCCTTCTTAATGTAACTGAATCAGTCTTTGGTGGGACTTGGCTTTTACTATTGAGTGCTGTTCTTAGATCTTCCAGGGAGCTGTTATCTTGTGTTGGGGAGCTGCTATCTCGTTACTTTCCCATTGTTCTGTTGTTAGGCTGCTGGGGGGGGGGGGATGATATCACTCCAACTTGCCATGCAGCAGTAAAGAGTGACTGAATTTAATCATGACTGGGAGCAGCTGGGAAACTGACAATATGTCTAGCCCCATGTCCGATTTCAAAATTGAATATAACAAAATCTGTTTGATCTTTTGAAAAATGGATTTCAGTGGAGAATTCTGCTGGAGTATGACTAGACATAATGTTTTGCTTGCAAAGTAATCCATGTCATCTTGTTGTTTGAGAAAATTTGTGAGAAAGGCTATATAGAAATAGGATACATTTATCAAACAAATTTTAACCTTAGGGGGTAAATTTAGTCCGTTTTTTAAGCCCTCCTCTATTTAAAATACAAAAGGTTTGTATATTTTTGCCTAATTCACTAAATCATTTTTTTTTTTTCACCAAACTTTATGCCAGGACAGAAATTACTTTTAATATAGGAAAAACAGTTGCAGATTATACCAGGGGAACAACCTCTTGATTAGCGCATTAGAAATTCCCATAGTAGGCACCTTATGGGGGTAGTCACGTTTGATAACAAATGGCTCCAGTAATGGTAAATTCCTCATATCTAAATACTGTATAATAATAATAATAAAAAGGTTGAGAAGCGTTTGCCCTTTTTAATGAATGGCATTCTTGGGGGGGGGGGGCTGGTAGTGTGGCTTTTAATTAGCTGGAAGAAATCGAGATGGAAAACATTTTTTTGGCACTTATACCTGGCTTCAAGGTACTAAAGGTTTGGCCTTTAATCATCCTCTGTTTTGCATTGCCCTGTGCCCACATACAGCCAGTGCCACACCTGCTTTTACATTCCCACAACCCCCCACGGATATCTATGCACCACTCACCCTATTTGTCCCATGGCTTTTTTCCACCGATGTGTAACTGCAATACATGTTGGATATAACTTCATATATATACAAGTACAAATGAGCAAGACTGGTAAGCACATGCCCAGTCGGATAACTAACACAATGCTGCTGTATGAATCAATAACTGGCTTTATTACAGCATCAGCTCACTGTATATGCTGGGCCTTGTGGTTATACACTATGTGACCACCTGCCTGTCCATTCTTAAACCAGGGGTTCTTCAATGAAGTTGGTGTTGGGAAATTGTTGCATGGGATTTGCTGAGGGGGGTCAGGCCTAGCCGCTCCAATTTATCCACAGGTATGCAGTAGGGTTGAGGACAGGGCTCTGTGCAGGCCAGTAAAGTTCTTCCTATCCCATCTCTCCATGTACCTGGCCAATTCCACTGGGCCCGCCATTAACGTCTAAAATTGGGGGTTGCACACAATGTTGGAAAAAAAAAGGTGCTACAGAGGAAGCAGACCCAGCCCCAAAGCCCTCCCAGCCATGGTCTGCTTCTACCTTTAGTTAGGCCACTGGCCAATTCCAATCATTAGAAGGGGTGTTGGCATACTTTTGACCATATTGTGTATCTTCAGAATGGGATTTACCAAATCTCCCCACAATTCATTTTGTCCTTTGCAGTTGCAGTATGCTGTACATGGGTGTAGGCACCTGTTGCTCAAGCGAGTAGGTGTCTATACACCTTTCCCATTATTCTGACCAGTAAAACTCACAGATGACGACAATGCAGTATTCAGATTGTGACTTTACAGAACTGACTCTATTCTCTTTTTCAGTGCGGGACCTGTTGTACTGGCGGGATGTAAAACAATCTGGAATGGTTTTTGGAGGGACGATGGTACTGCTTCTATCTCTGGCCGCATTCAGCATTATTAGCGTCATTTCCTATCTTGTCCTGTCCCTGCTCACAGTCACCATAAGCTACCGTGTCTACAAGTCTGTCCTACAAGCTGTCCAAAAGACCGACGAGGGCCATCCCTTCAAGTAAGGGCAAATACATTTGATTTCTTTATTAACTATCAAGTAAGCTGAGCCTGTTAAGTCAGCAAGGCTGAATTGGGAGATATTGAAAGTTCCATCAGCATTTAGCTCCCTTGGTGTCCTGTGTAGGCCATTGTCCTTCAGATCCATTCAACTGTACTATGAGGCAGTCATTGCAAGGAGTAGAGTGAGCCCCTGTGTAACTTCAGAGTTATAAAGTGATTGGACAAGCTGTTGCACGCCAGTCTTTATGGGGAATGTGTGAATAGCTGTCTGGGGGCTCTTCCTGTTACCCTAGTAGGTATTTTTGTATGAATCTTTTCCATCTTATTTTCACAGGCCTCTGCTGGAGAAAGATATCACACTGTCATCCGACTCTTTCCAGAAGGCATTGACTGCATCCCTCGCTCATGTCAACCATGCTCTGAAGTATATTGTTCGCCTCTTTCTTGTGGACGACCTTGTGGATTCACTCAAGGTGACGAGAAAAGAAAATATATAGTGAATAAAGTAGCCCCTCTTGTAATATATAAGGATATTATAAGTTACCGAGGAGTTTCATGACCATATAAAAACACGAGGCCGAAGGCGGAGTGTTTTTATACAGGTCATGGAACTCCGAGGTAACTTCTAATATCCTCATATTTTACAACTGGGGGTACATTATTTATTATAATACAAGTTTCAGTGAGTCATGTGACAGAAATTACATCAGAACTCACAGTTTATAACTGATGACATCAGAACTCGCCATTTATAAGGAAATAATTTAAAGATATTCATGGCTTTTGTATATTATATATTTACTCTATTTCAGAACCCTTTTTTAGATAGTAGCTGAATTTACCTCCTCATTCATCCCTTTTATAACTCTTAGGTTTGTGCTAGTATATTAGAGTACCAGCAACACCAATTATTTTTAATACTTCTTTCCCCCCAAAATAGCTATACTTATAGCTATACTTACTTCCTCTTGGCTTACTTCCTCTTCAGCTTGAATTTGACATGCAATGTGCAACATAAAAGGCAACAGCAGTTTGAATTCCTCTGTGCGCTGATCCGGAAGTCCGCTTTGTATGGATAACCTAAAACACCTAAGATTTTTCAGAGTCTGCAGCTTAAATTTGTGCTTCTGTTCCTTCAGACAGCTTTGGGGTAATGTTGTGAGCATATATTTAAGCTGCAGACGCTGGAAAAAAACTAAGGTGCTTTAGGCTATTGGTACAAAACTGACATCTGGTTAAAGGGGACCCATCACCCCATAAAAAATATTCCAAATCCTATTTTATCACATCAGTAAAGCAAAAATAACTTTAATTACACTGTATAAATTATTTGAATCTTGTTTCCTTCAATCTGGGAATTCATAATTATAGCAAGCAGGCAGGAGCCATTTTGTGGACACTGTTATTAAGACAAACCTTGTGTCATCTCAGAATCTTGTTTGTGCACCAGAATGGGGGACCTGGTTACGCAATCAAATGGTGAAGAGAACGGCTACGAATGATTTAATAAAAAATAGAAATTGGATTTCATGTTTAATTTGAAAAGGACCATTTTTTATGTCCAGATGACCAAGAAGGGGTGGTTCAACTTCCAGTTAACTTTTAGTATGTTATAGAACAACCAAGTGTAAGCAACTTTTCAATTGGTCTTCATTATTTATTTATTTTATAGTTTTTTAATTATTTGCCTTTTTCTTCTGATACTTTCCAGCTTTCAAAAGGGGCTAACTGACTCTATTAAAAAAACAAAAGCTCTGTAAGGCTACAAATGTATTGTTATTGCTACTTTTTATTACTCGCCTTTCTATTCAGGCCTCTCCTATTCATAAGCAAGTCTATTATTCAAATCAATGCATGGTTGCTAATTTGGACCCTAGCAACCAGATTGCTGAAATTGCCATCTTGAGAGCCGCTAAATAACTCAAAAAATCACAAATTGTAAAAAATTGAAATCAATTAATTTAAAGGGTTGTTCACCTTTGAGTTAACATTTAGTATGATTTAGAGCAGTGATCCCCAACCAGTAGCTCGTGAGAAACATGTTGCTCTCCAACCCCTTGGATGTTGCTCCCAGTGGTTTTAAAGCAGGTGCTTATTTTTGAATTCCAGGCTTGGAGACAAGTTTTGGTTGTATAAAATCCAGGTGTACTGCCAAACAGAGCCTCAATGTAGGTTGCCAATCCTCACAGGGGATACCAAATGGCCAATCACAGCCCTTATTTGACACCCCAAGAACATTTTTCCTACTTGTGTTGCTCTCCACCTCCTTTTACTTCTGAATGTTGCTCACAGGTTCAAAAATTGGGGATCCCTGATTTAGTGAGTGATATTCTGAGACAATTTGGAAATGGTTTTTGAGTTTACAATTTCAGAAATCTGGTTGCTAGGGTCCAAAAGATCCTAGCAACCATCCATTGATTTAAATAAAAGTTTGCAATATGAATAGGAGAGGTTATGAATAGAAAGATGAGTAATAAAAAGTAGCAATAACGATAAATTTGCAGCCTTGCCGAGCGTTTTTTTTTTTTTTTTTTTTTTTTAGATGGGGTCAGTGACCTCCAATTGAAAGCTATAGACTGTCAAAAAAAAAAAACTATAAAAAAATAATGAAGGCCAATTGAAAAGTTGCTAGGAATAGAGCATTCTATAACATAATAAAAGTTAACTTTAAAGGTGAAACGCCACTTTCAAGCTGCCCGTTGCCATTTCGCCTTTCTCATATGGGGCACTCAGATTCAAGCTGAAGATTTGAAAAATTCCAAGGGGAAGTAAACCTTACCTATTTATAGCTGTTTTGGGGGGGGAATTAAGCATTAAAAAATGTGGTGTTACTGATGGGACCAGTTATCCAGAAACCCATTATCCAGAAAGCTCAGAATTACGTGATGGCTCTCCAATAAAGTCCATTATAATTAAATAATGCCGATTTTTAAACATTTTCGTTTTCTCCAATAATTATATCAGTACCCTGTACATGATCCCAACTAAGATATAATTAATCCTTATTAGAGGCAAAACCAGCCAAATGCTCATTTAGTTGTGTATGGTGATCCACATTATGGAAAGACCCCTTTTCCAGAAAGCCCCAGGTCTCAAGCATTTTGGATTACATGTACCTACCTGCACTTGGAATCTAGTATTGGCCCTGGGATTTGATTCTTTGCTATCTTTATTTTTGAATCTAGATTGCACTGAATCCTGTTGGGTTGCATGTATAAATGCTTCTACTGTAGGTCACCATCAGTAATCATGGGGCCCAGTACTACTAAGTTACCCACTCAATATAAATAATGAAATAATGCATAAGAATTTTTATGGTGGACATTGGCCCCCAGCAAACAGAATACTCCCAGGACTCAAAGACCGTATAGAGATCCTTAGTTATACCCTCCAACTTCTATGTAAATGCAAGTAAATTAAATCTATTCTACTGCACTGCGAAAATGTTTTGGCGTTTTAGAATTGTATGGACACCGTAAATTACTTTTTACCTAAAATAAGTGAAAAATGCTAATTATAAAGAAGGTAAACTTTCCCTTGATACCTTGCATTTGCTTATGCTTACTGAAACCCTTTGGCTACTTTCATGCTTTTCAATTGAAGCATGAGAAGCACCATATTTTTGATATTCTATCATTTATTCTGTATTCTTCTCCTTCTCTCCAGCTTGCCCTACTTATGTGGCTGATGACTTACGTAGGAGCTGTATTTAATGGGATCACACTTCTCATTCTTGGTAAGAGCTTGTTCTCTGCATTCTGTATTATTTTATTTATTATATTACATATATATTTATAATCTATGCATTTTATGTATAAATGTATCCTATACTTTGTCTGTTGTATAATAGAAAATTATATATACACATACACAATGTATATACACTAGGGATGCACCGAATCCAGGATTCGGCTCAAATCCAGGATTCTGTTTCGGCCGAACCGAATCCTAATTTGCATATGCAATTTAGGGGTGGGGAGGGAAATCGCATGGTAAAAAATGTTTTCCCCTTCACACCCCCAATTTGCATATGTAAATTAGGATTTGGTTGAGTATTGAGCCGAATCTTTTGCAAAGGATTCGGGGGTTCGGCTGAATCTAAAATAGTGGATAATAAATACGCACGCACACACACACACACATAATGTATATATTATAAACTGTGTGTGTATATAATTTGCTTGGGCAAATGTGCATTTTACACTTATTACAGTGGTATTTAGTGCTAAATATGCATCTATTGTGAAGTTTCCATATGTACTTTAAAGGGGAATTTACCCTCAAAAAATGGAAACTTTGTTCAATCACAAGAACCAGGAGTACAGAAAAGGGCAGGCACATAAAGGTATATATCATTGTAGTAGCGATTATAACCAGTAACACCATGGAAAGTGGTTTAGAATTACATTTTATTTTGGGTATACGCTCGTTTTGTTTTTTTTTTATTTATATTTTTAATAGATCTGTTCCATTCTTTTGGATATATTTAATACACATTTAAGGTAGCTTTGCAGTGATTACAATGCTGTCGAGCAACTCCGTGTGCATAGTATTAAATAAATGTGCTACTTGCTTATTAAATTCTGGGTGTAGGCGCTAGAGTGGCTTGTTTTTACTGAAGGTAGAGCAATATAGTTTGCGCTAGTCTAGAGCAACCTCCAGGTGGGTGAAAAAAGGTAATCGTCTGCATATTATTTGTTCCAATTGTATATACGTATGCCAAGTGACTCCCCTCCATGAAAGGATTATTTATTTGTCGCCCTTTGTGTTTACTGTAGGCGTCCTGCTGACTTTCACTGCACCCATAGTGTATGAGAAATACAAGGTAGGTCTAATATAATTTATATCTCTCAGCCCCTCCAGGACATGTATATTCTCTCTTGTTTTTGCTGACCTATTCAGTCAATGAAATGTAGACTTGCTACCAGGTCTGGACTGAGAATTAAAATAGGCCCTGGCATTTCAGGTACACAGAGGCCCAATCAGCCCACACAGAGGCCCAATCAGCCCCCACCAGCCCACTAAATACTGATTTTCTATGGGATCTTATAGCGGCCCCTCTGGCATTTGCCAGAACCCACAGATTGCCAGTCCCGGCCTGCTTGCTACCCTGTATATTAGTAAATCAATGGGCGTGACATCAGTGATGGGATACAGGTAGGAGCAAGCCTATCATCAGATTGGGTCACCAGTGGGTAAGGGTAAGGCCTGCTGCCTGCGACCCACTACAGAAGAAATCTGCAGGTTTTGGGCCACCCAATTGAAAAGGCACTGGAGTACTGCAATATTTGTTTTGATATGGTTGTGCACTGCATGGCAGCCCTGGAACTCATACTGACTAGTGATGGGTGAATTTATTCTCTAGGCCTGGATTTGCGGTGAATTTCCGCATTTCGCCACCTGCAAATTTTTTTTGCAAAAACTGCCACAAAAATTTGCTGCGACAAAAAAGATTGCACATGTAAAAAATTTCACACGTCAAAATAATTTGGACGCCCATTGGCTTCAATGCATTTTGCTAATTTTATTAATATTCTGCAAATTGTTTTTCGGCCAAGCAAAACGGGACAGATTCGCCCATCGCGAATACTGATGTTATAAATGAAGGACACGTGTTGGTTCTCTTGCAGAATAAGCAGCCTGCTCAGAATACTGCACTCTTTACAGCAGTGGTGTAACTAGATGTTACTGGGCCCCACAGCAAATTAATTTTAGGGCCCCCAACATAACCACAGGTTGTCCTTTTTACCAATATATTTTGAATTTGCTCATTATTTATGGCCTTATGGGCCCCCCTGCAGCTGCAGGGTCTGCTTTCTCTGTAGTTACGCCCCTGCTTTACAGTTTTGTACAAGTGTTCTGCTTCCGCGAGTCTACCTTTTTTTTTTTTTTTTCAGCCGATTGATTGATTTTCTCATTTTAATTCTTCTTGCTTCCTTTTTTCTTTCTCCCTTTAGGTACAAATTGATCATTACGTCTCGCTGGTCCATAGCCAAGTGAAGTCCATAACAGAGAAGTAAGTAGGACCTGGGCTTGGGCATGGGGAGGCTTTATTAGATGGGGCTGTTTGGGTTGGAGAACTGTGATTTGATTTGCTTATAGCCCTAGCTGAATATGTGCAATGTTTGACAAAGTGCCTTTTTCCGTTGCAGGATTCAAGCCAAGCTCCCAGGAGCCCTGAAGAAAAAGTCTGAGTGAAGGAGCAGAACTGTGGAGGGAGAGGGGAAGGGTGGTTGTAAGGGAGTGAGCACTGGCTATGTCATATCTCTTTACTTACTGTTAAATTGGCTTCCTTTTATGTGGCTATAAGGTCCTGTTGAAACACATTTACACCTGGTGTGTCTCTGGCAGGGTGAGGTTCTGTTCTTACAGGATCTTGAATTTGGGTTTCTGTAAACACTGGAGAGCTGGGTAGAGACCCAGCAGCAGCACCTACTACGCCTGTCACCCCTTCCATCACCAGCCGCTCCCTACCCGTCTCATTGGCTTGTCTCTGATCTGCATGTGCCTCAAGGCTTCTGCAGTCCTACCTTGCCCTTTACTCTCTTGCTTCTACTTTTTTAACTCCCCCCCCCCCCCACACACACACGTTCTGTCCCTTTTTTGTATCTTTTCTCTCTCCTTTTGCCTTCTTCCTGCCTCCGCATCTTATAAACCTACGGAATGAAATTTCCTAATCCAGCACCCACCCACTGAATGCCAGTCACTGCCGCATCATTAGAAAAAAAAAAAAACCTTCTTTGCGTTCTATTTTGCTATTTAATTTATATTTAATTTGTGTTGTTTGCGTGGAAATGCTTTGAGTGGCATGCCAGGAACTACTGATGGTTGATGGGACACAAAGTTGGTATCCTGCACTCTCTCCATGTGCCTCACATTCTGTCTCCTCTTCTTGCACCATGGAAAGTGGGAACTGCTATCCTTAAACATAATCTACACAAGAGTCCCGAAAAGCTAATACACTTATATTAACTCTCAATGTTTTTATGGATTATCATTATGTAATTGCAGACTTGATATGACCCCCGATAGATGCCCAGTTTGCAAGTGTGAGTCAAGTTCACTGAATGTTCCCAAAGCTTTAAGTCGTAGGTTTCCTGTTAGTGTTTGGGACAGGAGTGCAGGTTTGATCTCCTCTGTAAAGCCCTGGGAGATAAATCTGTTACTCGCATAGTAGGATCCAGCTAATCGTTTTTTGAGGTTCCTGGAAGCTGCAGTTTTGTCTTTTTTTATGTTGAACTGTCGCAGGTAACTGGGTACCCCCATAAACAGGGGCCATTATGTAATGAATAGGGATGCACTGAATCCAGGATTCGGTTCGGGATTCAGCCTTTTTCAGCAGGATTCGGCCGAATCCTTCTGCCTGGCCGAATCGAATCCGAATCTTAGGGGGTGGGGAGGGAAATGGCGTAAAACAAGGAAGCAAAAGATGTTTCCACCAGGATTCTGTTCGGTATTCGGCCAAATCTTTTGCAAAGGATTCGGGGGTCCGGCCGAATCTAAAATAGTGGATTCAGTGCATCCCTAGTAATGAAGTAAAGAATAGCTTCATATAATCCCAGCACAATGGATGAAATGGTAATAAAAAGAGAGGTTATAGATTGAAGTTAGGGAGAACCTATCCTGCCTGGGGAGCAGGGTTCTTTTTTTTTTTAATGTGATGTGTTGCACTGAGCTTCTAACTATTCACTATGTATCAATGCTGTTAAAGTTAAATGCATTATTGTTTCATTTTAATCATGAGAGGGACATGTACACTAATAATGCTGTCAAACCAACTTGTTCACACGGAACCCTGCTTTTATTTTTCAGGTGTCTGAAGTATAAAATCAATTTTTTTTTTATTTTTTAGTTTCTGCAAGTCCCGTGGAACAAAATTCTATATATATTGCAAATACATGTGGTATTAATAAAAAGGAATAGGAACACTTGGGGTTCTGTCTACTGTCGTAATTGCGGAATGTGTTGCCGCCTTACCTTATCAGCATTAATATTGGTGTATGTAACTTAATTGTCGTTTACTAAAGTTAAAATTACTGTCCTGGCTCCATACTCAAAAAAAAGAAAAAAAAAAAAAAAAGAACCAACTGAAAAAAACCAAAGAAAGGTGCTGAAAGATAAAACATCCCCTTTTCTAATGGGTTATTCACTAGTGATGGGCGAATGAATTTGCCTGGCACGAATTTTTGATTTTCACTATTTTTCCGTGAAGACATTCGAATTGCTTGATTTTTTTTTAGTGAAACTGTTTGACTTTCATGATTCTTTCCTGAACTTTACGATTTTAAAATTTTTTGCCATTTTGTGGGAAATTCGCACATTTTTCAGTGAAGCGAAACGAGAGAAATTTGCCCATTCACCTTTGAATGAACTTTTAGTATGACATAGAGATATTTTGAGACAATTTGCAATTGTTTTTAATTTTATATTATTTGTGGTTTTTGAGTTTTTGCTTTTTTTTTTTTTTAATCAGCTCTCCAGTTTACAATTTCAGCAATCTGGTTACTAGGACCCAAATGACCCTAGCAACCATGCCTTGATTTGTACAAGAGACTGGAATATGAATAGGAGAGGACCTGAATAGAAAGATGAGTAATAAAAACTAGCAGTTGCTATAAATGACAGTGACCCCCATTTAAAAGCTGGAAAGAGTCAGAAGAAGGCTATTAATTCAAAAACTATACAAAAGAAAAAAAAAATGAAGGCCAATTGAAAAATTACTTAGAATTAGCAAGTCAATAACATTCGAAAAGTTAATTTAAATGTGAACTACCCCTTTAAGAGAAACATTATCAGTTCAGGGATTTCATTGGTGATAGAGAACTTCTACAGGACTAACCTTGTGCCATGTATCTTTAAAATCTTATATATGCAAGTTCCATTTTGCCTCTGTCAATTTTGGCCACAATCCGTAAGGATTTTGCATAATCCAGAAAATTTACGGGAAGACCATCTCCCATAGACTCCATTATAATCAAATAATTTAAAGTTTTAAAAAAATGTCCCTTTTCTCTGTAATAATAAAACAGTACCTTGTACTTGATGCTATAGGGATGCACCAAATCCACTATTTTGGATTCAGCCGAATCCCTGAATCGTTCGCGAAAGATTTGGCTGAATACCAAACTGAATCCGGAGCCTGATTTGCATGTGCAAATTGATTTGGTTCAGCCTGGCTGAAGGATTGGGCCAAATCTGAATCCCAAACTGGATTCGGTGCATCCCTAATTAAGATATAATACACAAAAGCCGTGAATATCTTGTAAATTATATCCTTATAAACGGTGAGTAGTGATGTCATCAGTTATAAACGGTGAGTAGTGATGTAATTTCTGTCACATGACTCACTAAAATTTGTGTATTATAATTAATAAAGTACCCCCAGTTGTAAAATATGAGGATATTATAAGTTACCTCGGAGTTCCATGACCTGTATAAAAACACTCGGCCTTCGGCCTCGTGTTTTTATATGGTCATGAAACTCCTTGGTAACTTATAATATCCTTATATTTTACAAGAGGGGGTACTTTATTCACTATATATAATACTTATTGGAGGCAAAATAATTCTATTGGGTTCATTTAATATTTAAATTGTTTTTGTTTTAGTAGATAAGTATGGAAATCCAAATTACATATATCCATACCTCTATATCTAATTTTAAAGGAGAACTAAAACCTAACTAAAGAAGTAGCTAGAAATGTTGTACATTACGTTTTGGGCTTCTGCACCAGCCCAAGGCAACTACAGTCCTTTAGCAGTAAAGATCTGTCTCCAAAGATGCCCCAGTAGCTCCCCATCTTCTTTTCTGCTGATTCACTGCACATGTTCTGTGCTGCTGTCGCTTACTGAGCTTAGGGACCCACTCACAATATACAGTACACATAGACTATAACTGACACAATATAAGGCTGATTAGTAATTAATACAGATAATTACTACATGGCAGCTCAAAAACCAGTGCAACTAGCATGAGAATTTAATCAGCCCTGTAGCATCAGCTTATATTACAGACCAACCTCATTTTCTGCTGGATAATTAGTGACGACCCCTAAGCTTAGCTTCTCAACAGCTGCTCAGAGCCCACTGAGCATGTGAGTGTCACAGACACTTTCCAAGATGGTGACCCCCCCCTCCCCGTGACAAGTTTGAAGTCCTGGTTTATTGCTGCTATTGACAAGCTGAAACTTAAGGCTGGTGCAATAAGTTCAGTATATAAATTATGGCATTTTTAGCCACATTCATTTATAGGGTTTAGTTCTCCTTTAAAGCTAATTTTGACTTGCAGGATGATGAACCCAAATCCACTCTTTGGTATCTAGACTGTCCGTGTCCTCTGTCTCTTACTGATTCGGTCACAGTATAGTTGTTTAAAAGTGTGTGTATTGCCCTTAAAGGAACAGTAATATCAAAAAAATTAAAAGTGTTTTAAAGTAATAGAAATAGTGTTGCGCTACACTAGTAAAACTGGTGTGTTTGCTTTATAAACACTACTATTGTTTATATAAATAAGCTGCTGTGTAGCCATTCAAAGGAGAAAAGGCTCAATAAGCTCTTTGGAACATAATGGTGTTATCCACTATGTAACCTGTGCCATATAGCCTTTTTCCATTTTCGCTATTGCTACACAGCAGCCTGTTTATATGAACTATAGTAGTGTTTCCGAACCAAACAGATCAGTTTTACCAGTGCAGGGCAACACTACATGATATTTTCATTCCTTTAAAACACTTTTATTTTTTTGGTGTTACTGTTCCTTTAACTGTACAAGCTGATAGATAGTCCTGTGATAATGGCATATGGGGTGGGGTTTAGACTGCATATTTTAGTTAGCAGCGAAATGCCCAAAACCATCCATGCAGCTTCTAAATGATTTGAATTGGAACAACCTGAAACAAATGCAGGTGCTTCGTAGCTGTAAACTCGCATCTTGCATTTGAATAACGTGTTCTTGCACTGTAAGGCTGTCCCACTAGGGTTGTGCCATACAGGGCATTTTATCTGTCAGCAGCCACTAAATTGTCCTTTGCCACTTCTGATATTAAAAGAAAAAGCCTCACATGCACACTGTGCCACAGTAGTCCACTTGTCAATGCTCCCTGTGCAGCAGCCAATGTGTATCCTCCAGCAAATCAGTCAGTGATTGGATTAAGCCTGATACTGCCCCACTTTAGCAGGGAATATCCGTGGAAATATCCACTCATTTGGTGAAGTCATCTAACGAGCAGTTCTTATAGTTCAGTGCTGTCCAACTGGCTGCTGTGATTGCTTACCTTGTATGAACTTAAAAATTCATCAATACTGAGATTTAAGCTGAACATAGACGCATGGATTTGATCGTACGAATCCTCAATTTTGTACAATTTTCGGGTCGTGTGTGTCCCGACATGTCCCGATCGGACGATTCTCAGTGGGAGACTGTCACTAGCTTGGTCGGACATAAACTTTAGTACGATTGCTGTCAGGGGCAGAACATTGGCTGATCTGTTCTTTTGTACTTTATTTGATCTGAATGGTTAGTGGCAGGTCGGGAGATGAGGACGTATGATCGTTCGTCCGATATTGAGGTAAAATCTTTGCGTCTATGGCCAGCTTAAGGGGTCTTGGTTTATCTCATACTGAAAATATCTCTTTACTCAGCCTGCCCTTTGCTACCTCTGTGTTATTCTCTGCCTGCCTTACTATGCCTGTGGGAGGTGAGCCTGGTAGGGGTTCATAAGTATTTAGAAATAGTTGGTAGGACTACGCAAATGATTCTGGCGCAATCTGACGCGCTGCGACAGAACGCATGTAACTTGTCACATGCGACAAAAAGATAGAATTGTCGCATGGTGTCGCAGCGTTGATCCGATGCGACATGACTGTCGGGTGCAGACGCTGCATCTGACAGTCGTGTCACATCAGATCAATCCTGCGGCAATTCTATCTCTTACCCAAGTCGCATGTGTTTTGTCGCAGCACATTGGATCATGCCGGAATCGTCTGTGTAGTCCTAGCCCAAGGCCTGAACTACACGAGCGCTATTATAGGACGGTGTCGGATCGCCAAAACACATCCTAAAGTCTGATGTTGTCGTGTGGGTTAAAATACAATGGGACTGATACAAAATCGGATGTGTGAACTACATGTAAAATTTTCCATCTGACATGACAAATGTCGGATGTGAACTCTGCTGCGTCTTCATCCGACAAGATAAAATAGATGGTGTCGGAAAGACTTTTTTTCCTCATTGAAATGTATTGACTGTAGGATATAAACGCATGAACTAAAGACTCCATCTGACTTATCTGATTCAACTTTACATTCTAGCCTAGGGGCATTAGATTTTGTAGTATCCTACAAAAGCTTGTGGTGTTGTGTAGTGTGGTGTTGCATGGAGGATGAGAAAATCTGACCCACAAAACCTTATTAATAACGCTTGTGTAGTTCTACCCTATGAGTAGGACTATATGGAAGTTTTCGGCACGATCCGACGCGCTGCAACAAAACATCTGCAACAAGTCGCGTGCAACAGCAATAAGGTAAGTGAATGCATTGTCGGAGGAAGTCGCAGCGTTGATCTGACACGACACGTTGCGTCGGTTCAACGCCTTGACTTCACCCGACAATGCATTCACTTACCTAATTTCTGTTGCAGGCGACTTGTCGCAGGCGTTTTGTCACATGACGTCGGATCGCGACAAAAACATTCATGTAGTCCTACCCTAAGGTGTATAATTATTGAAGATTGCAACACGACTCTCGGATGCAGACGCATTGTGCAGCGTTTGCATCCGACAGTCGCGTCGGATCAGCGATGCCGAAATAGACGGAAAAATGCCAGCTTCTGACTTACGGGTTCTTCTTTTATAGACGTTGCACCAGCTTGCCCCGGCCCTTTTGTGGCTTCATCGGCGGGGAGGCGCAGCTCTATAAAAGCAACCCGGAAGGCGGATGCTGCCGGGCGCGGGCTAAGGTAGGGCGGGTTAGGGAAATCTCGACCCACACATCACTATCCTGGAGGTCCGTGCCTGTGTGGCTCAGCAGAAGGGTGTGGGTAGTGTGGGGAGGAGAAGGAGCCCAGGAGAGAAGCAGACACGTGATCTGATTGTGTCTGCTGCTTGGAAGTCACACGACCGACATCACAGCCCCCCAGCCTCATTGCCCAGGGGGCTGTCATACCTCCTGACCCTCTGCAGAGGCGGCAGAAGAGGGAAGAGCTCTTTTGCGAAAGAACACACATAGTACATTTGTGGCACAATGAGGTTAAAAGAAAATGCATAATTAGGGGTAACAAAATGTTAGGTACCCCCCCAATCATTTTAATTGTTTACCTCAGGCCGGTTCTTCTTCTTTCTTCTACTGGCCTGGGGAACAACAATAGGAGCGCCATTTCCTCATGTTTTTCTTGTATCATATCTATGTGTGTCTGGGTGCACATGCACAGTCAAGTGAGAATCGTAATTTAAAAGCAAAAAGTTGGCTTCTCCGGGGCCTTAGAGAGGACATAAGGCACTCACAGATCCCACAAAAGGCAAAGTAAAGGAACTACAAATACTATTTCAAACAAGGAGGGAGTTTCATGCACACAGACACTTAAAGGAATTGATCAGTGTAAAACTAAAAACTGGGTAAATACATAGGCTGTGCAAAACAGAAAAAGTTTCTAATATAGTTAGTTAGCCAAAAATGTAATGTATAAAGGCTGGAGGTGTAACATAATAGCCAGAACACTACTTCCTGTTTTGCAGCTCCCCTGGTTTCCACTGATCACCATCAGATACTTAAGGGGGGCCACATGGGTCATAACTGTTGCTTTTTTTTTTTCTAAGCTGCATGCTAAGCATCAGTTTCAAACTCACTAAACAGTTATGTCCATTGCAGTCCCCCTTAAAGTTGCTGAAAAGCAGGAAGTAGTGTCCTGGCTCTTATGTGACACCTCCGGTCTTTATACATTACATTTTTGGCTAACTAACTATATTAGAAACATTTTTTTATTTTGCACAGCCTATTTACCCAGTTTTTATTTTTTATACTAAACTTTTCCTTTTATGATTATGTTCTTTTCTTGCCTGAAATAAAATTTGCCATTCCTTTACTTTGCCTGTCCGTGGGATTTGTGAGTTCCTGCCATCTTCTCCATGGTCAAATATCTCCACCTCAAGCAGTAGGTCTGGGACATATGCCCCTGGACCCCACAAATTAACTGGTGAGTTAATCATATACTCTTGATCATAGTCAGGAATATTCTTTTTTTGCCTCAGAGAGGATCCAGGAAGTATTGCAAGATGGTGCACCTACAGTCAAGCCCCAAGGCAGTGCGGTTTTCAGTTAACAGGAGCACTGGCCCCGGAGCTCTGCAAAGCGATTATAATCACTGGGGGTTCAGATCATTTAATTACATAACATTTTGCCTACCCACTCTGTGCAAGTAGCCATTGTGACAAAACTAGCCAACAGAGATAATGTATGTTCCAAAAACTAATGGGCAACCATAGTAGCTGCACAGACAGCACTAAAGTCCTCTTTAGGGTAGAGACACACGCTGCTATTTCGGGAGATTAGTTGCCCAGCGACAAAGCAATGCTTCTTCGGGCGACTAATCTCCCCGAACTGCCTGCTCACAGGCTAGAATGTAAATCGCCGGCGTGATGGCACTCAGATCGCTTCGGAAAGTTCAACTTCGGGCGACTTCGGAAAATGAGTGCCATCATACTGGTGATTTACATACTAGCCAGCGGGAAGGCAGTTCGGGGAGATTAGTCGCTAGAAGAAGAAGCAATTTGTCACTGGGCGACTAATATCCCGAAATAGCAGCGTGTCTCTGCCCTAAAGAGTTAGGGTTTCTGTCCTAACTGTAGACATTACATATTAGCACGTCCATGTTTTCTGCCTTTATATTGGTAGAACACCCTCAACTGCTGCAATAAATCTTTTTCGTTATATCCCGAAAAAGAAAAAAAAAAATCCATACAAAGAAATATGAAGTCGATTTTTTTTCTTGCACGTCCTTCTAGCATGTCTGACCTCCAGGATACATCACAGTATAATATGCAGAACCGGACCTTTATTTGTATCATATAAATAGGTGCTAATTACAAAAGCATTCAGATGCTTACCTGAAAGTATATGTCTTTCTAAAGAAATTGACGTCACCACAGCAACTGCTCCAAAATGCATTATTATAATAAATGTCATGCCGCTTTAAAAGAAAGTGAAAACTTAATTTAAAGACGGTTCATTAAAGGAAAACTTTACTCCCAAAATGAATATTTAAGCAACAGATAGTTTATATCATATTAAGTGGCATATTAAAGAATCTTACCAAACTGGAATATATATTTAAGTTGCCCGTTAACATCTCTTGCCTTGAACCCCCATTTTGTGATGGTCTGTGTGCTGCCTCAGAGATCACCTGACCAGAAATACTGCAGCTCTATCTGTAACAGGAAGAAGTGTGGAAGCAAAAGACACAACTCTGTCTGTTAATTGGCTCATGTGACCTAACCTAGTTTGTTTGTGTGCACTGTGAATCCTATGATCCCAGGGGGCGGCCCGTATTTTTTAAAATGGCAATTTTCTATTTATGATTACGCAATGGCACATACTACTGAAAAAGAATATTATGAAAATGGTTTATTTACATGAAGCTTTTGAATGGTTTTACACATGAGCTGTTTTACGCAATATCTTTTTATAGAGACCTACATTGTTCATTTTCCTTTAAAGTGACATCACCCAGTCACCCACAACTTTTTAAAACGTGACATTCAGATGCAGGTATAGCTTGCTATTTGGCTACAGTGCTGAAAGCAGAAGGGGGCATTCTAACTGCTGCATTGCATATGGCTACCAGATGCTACTATAAATGAGACATTCAAGCTAATGCTTCTCTCTGTGATTTTGGTTTGAGTTGATGTCATTTAGCAAGAGAAGTATTCATTTAAGGTAGTGTTTTTGTGGTCCAAAATTTGGTAAGGGACTTTCTTGCCTTAAACTAACGCTTTCAATATTTACAGGGTTCTCAAATAAAGAAGCTAAAGGGCCTATTTTTCAATTTAATGGATTTCCCTTTTTAAATATTATTTAAGATTTGATTTCATGAACAAGAAAGAAATGTATTCAATATATCTACCTGGGGAATTAACGCTGAATAGATCTTTAGCTCTCTGCAGAATGGGGAGACCGTCAATGATGGAACAAGCAGGAAAATCAAAATATACTGTACATGCCTCCTTCTTTTCTATATGCCTGATTGGCTGAATTGCATCATCCAATAGGATCAATGAATAGCACATGAACCAGCAAGCAAGCAGCCAATTTTGCATCCGCTTCAGTTGATATCACTACAGTGGATTACTCAGCAAGGTGGGGGGAAGGACAAATGACAAAGAGGGGGACTTTAAAATCTATTAATTACTCCCTTTCCAGGTGTATATATTAAAGCTGCATTTTTGTTAATTAGTTGAGCAAATTATAAATATTATTTAAAGGGGTGGTTCACCTTTAAGTTAACTTTTTGTATATTATAAAATGGCTAATTCTAAGCAACTTATCGATTGCCCCTCCCCCCAAAATCCAAATCTGAAAATGCACAAATTTTCCCTTTTCAATTCAAACTGGTGATAATTTCTCTTTAAAGGAACAGTAACACCAAAAAATGAATGTTTTCATGGAATGACAATATAATGTATACTGTTCCCCTGCACTGGTACAGTTGGTGTGTTTGCTTCAGAAACACTACTATAGTTTATATAAACAAGCTGCTGTGTAGCCACTGGGGCAGCCATTCAAGCACAGGATACACAATAGAAAATAGATGTGTTCTGAAGAATCCCATTGTATCTGTTACCTGATGAGTATCCTGTGTCTTTTCTCTTTTTTCAGCTTTGTCTGGCTGCCCCATGAGTTATATAAACTATAGTAGAGTTTCTGAAACAAACACACCAGTTGTACCAGTGCAGGGCAACAGTACATTAAATTCTCATTACTTAAAATCACGTTTTTTGGTGTTACTGTTCCTTTTAAACACAGCAGATCTCACTAATATTTGAGAACCCAGGTTTCACCTGAATTTTGAAATAAAATCAATCACTTTCCTTGAGATGCCATTTCTGTTCAAAATTCATTTTATATTGAGAATAAAAATAACGTTTTGCAAGGGAATCCATTTTACATAATGTTAATATTTTATCGTCAGAGAACCAGTACTCCCCCAATCATATCCTCTAGCTTGTGCAACATAATAGCAAACAAGCAAGATTTGCAACGGAGACCGCTTTGACTCTAAACATGTTAATAAATGAATAATAGGAATATTCATTTGCTTCCTTTTTTTGCAAGGGGATTCTTCGCATGAAAAGTCTTCTTCAGAGGATTCTGCCAGTCATCAGGAAAAAAAAAGGATTTTGTTGGCTAAAGAAAAAATTGTATGCTTCTACTAAACAAAAGGAGCTTATTTTTGGGCGGGTCTAAGCAGAGCATTGTATAACATGGTGAAAGGACAGGAACATGGTTATGTGGCAGCGTATTGTAGGAAGCAGCAATATGGCAGCTCTGCAGGTTTGTCAAATGAAATTTCTGGGACAGTCAGTATCCGACAGGGCCAAATTAGCCACAACAGTCTCTGTCTGAAAACATAAACAAAAAACATTGCTTCACTACTTAAAGAGATAACATCTCAACAATGAGTGATAAAAAAAAGAAGAGTGGAAATCCTCCTCCTTCAGAATGGCAGGGTAAAGCCACTAAAAGCAAAGGTCTCCTGCCACACATAAAAAAAAAAACTGTGGGATGCCCAGTAGGGTCTCTTGTTTTACTTTATGTTCTTCTTCCGGCCCTTTTTCACCTCATCCTGTGGCTGTTGTTTGAAACACTCCTCAGAGTGGATGTAATGTAGAGCCATCTCACTGTACGCCTCTAGAATCCTCTGCCTTTCCTCAATTGTGAAGTCCACGGAATATGGATGCACCTGGACAATGTGACGCTTAATAGTGCTGACTTTCAGGGTGGCCAAGGTGCCCCCGCACACCATGCAGATAAGACCCTGACGGCGACAGTCGTAGTCCATCATGAATTCGGTGCGCCAACGGACCTGGTAGTTGCGCTTAGCACTGTTACAGGGTGGAGGGAGGGAAGGAGCTGAAGATGCAGGTTTGGAAACAGATGGGATTATAATTTTTGATTGAGGACTGCAGTTCTCAGCATCGAATCCATTGTTTCCAGACACAGATGACTCTTCTGCAGAGACAAAAAAAAGTGAATTAGAATAATAAAAGCAAAAAGCACATGTGATACACCATTTAAAAACAAATTGCGGATTTGCTGGATAAGGTATTTGAGGGCTCCCTGAGGCTTACTTAGTCACCTTTGGTCTAATGCCAAAGAACATGTAACGGTAAAAGGATTACATAGTGAATAATGTACCCCCCTATTTTAAAATATAAGGATATTATAAGTTACCGAGGAGTTTCATGTTTCATGACTATAAGCACAAGGCCGAAGGTGACTTCTTATATCCTCATGTTTTGCAACAGGGGGTATTTTATTTATAATAATACGCAAGTTTCAGCGAGTCATGTGACAGAAATGACATCACCAAGCTCAAATTATAACCGATGACATCACTAAGCACCTTTTATAAGGATATAATTTATAGTATATTTGTGGCCCTTGTGTATTATGTATCTATCACCTATGATAAATTATACAACGTGCCTTCAAAACCTCCACAAATATTCAAAAGAGAATATGTTTGAAAACATCTGTGGTACTGGTTGGTTACCCTGGACTTCCCCTGACCTAAACCAGCATCAGTGGTGGCGATAGATGTTAAAAAAAGGGGAATGACCATATTGGTATTATGACTGGGAGGCCATGGGAGAAGCGCCAGTTTTTCTGGGAGCACAAAGAAAGGGGTGATATTAAGGCCAAATTCAAATGGGAAACAAGTGTGCAGTGGTATTTTTAAAAGAGCATGGGAGTGGCAGCAACAAACAATTGTTGTCAGTTGTTGGGGCTGGAGATCAGGCTTAACAGGAGTGTGTGCAATGCAGCAATAGTAGGCTTACCATGAGGGCAAGAGTAATGAGTGATATGTGCCCGTGTAGGCCGTGTCAGGGATGCGATGAAAGAAGGCTTTGAGGGTAATATCAGGCTAAAAAGGGCAGAAAGCAGCAGTTATCAGACTTTGAGAGAGCAGCGTATCAGGCTTTCAGAGAGAGGGCAGGAGAGCGACTGTATCAAGCTTTCAGAGAGGGCTGAAGAGTGGCAGAATCAGGCTTTCAGAGTGGGAAGAGAGCGACGATATCAAGATTTTCTGAGTGGGCAGGAGAGCGATGGTCTCAGGCTTTTGGAGAGGGAAAGAGAGCGTCAGGATCAGACTTTTGGGAGGGCAAGGGAGCGCAATCCATTAGAAAGTCCATGGTAACCAACTAATGCCACAACTGTCCATTCCATAGCAGAAAAAAATAACAATTTGTCCATATCTCCAGATCACAATATTGAAGGGAATTGTGAACCTTCGACTCACTTCATAGCAAGTCGCCCATATTTAGCAGTTTGTCCATTGCACCACCACAAAGCGCCATAGAGAGAAAGAAGATTAACTGGAACTCCAGTTACTTCACATAACTCAGAGGCACACATTCTCCCTTACCATTGATTTCAATATAGATTTCCTCTCCATCTTGGTGGGCTGTCTGCTTTAGTCCTGCAGCCATTTTTTGTTCCCATTCCTCCATGACCACGGTCTTCTCTTGGTCACTAAGATAGGTGGTATCTGGGTGCTTCTGCTGGATGTGCATCTTAACAGTAGTCATTTTAGGATTCATTAAAATCACCCCACACACCATACAGATCAATCCATCCTTCTGGGGCGTGTAATCCATCAGATATTCTAGCTTCCAGCGTTCATGCTGGTATGTGCAAGGATCGTTTGTCTTTCCTTGGACTCTTCCAAAAGCAAATTCCCAGGAGGCTCCACGGCCTTCAGCGGTCTGCACATTTGTCGTAGTACTTTTCTCTTCTTCTGCCCCTTCAACATGGTCGCCATTTGCCACAATGACACCATCCTGAGCTTTGTCTGAATCTAGGGAAAGCGGGAGCAGAGAAATAAATTAATCAATTAATAAATAGAAGTGGTATGATTGAAAAATTCAAAGCAAGGGTTCACAAAAGAGCAAGGAAATTACAAAGCAAACAAGAGAAGTTTTATGGAATTAAAATTAAGAAAGCTGGTGTCAGGTCAGTCTAATGAACGAAGTTTGCACCCCGCTTTGTAAAAAGAGTGCTCACAGCCAGACCCGGACTGGGATTGAAAATAGGCCATGCAATTTTAAAGGGATTCTGTCGTGATTTTTATGATGTATTTTTTATTTCTGAAATTCTTTCTGGCAGGCTGTTGTGAATGTGTCACAGTGGGACCTGGATTTTACTACTGAGTGCTGTTCTTAGTTCTACCAGGGAGCTGTTATCTTGTGTTAGGGAGCTGCTATCTGGTTACCTTCCCATTGTTCTGTTGTTAGGCTGCTGGGGGGGAAAAGGAGGGGGTGATATCACTCAAACTTGCAGTGTAGCAGTAAAGAGTGACTGAAGTTTATCAGAGCACATGACTGGGGGCAGCTGGGAAAGTGACAATATGTCTAGCCCCATGTCAGATTTAAAAAAAAATGGTTTTCAGTGAAGAATTCTGCTAGAGCAGCACTATTAATGGATGTGTTTTGAAAAAAAAACATGTTTTCCATGACAGTATTCATTTAAATACACAGAGGCCCAAACAGCCCCATTAGCCTAATAAATTGCGATTGTCTATGGCAGGGGTCCCCAACCTTTTTCACCCGTGAGCAACATTCAGATTTAAAAAGAGTTATGGAGCAACACAAGCACGAAAAATGTTCCTGGGTGGTGCCAAATAAGGATTGTGATTGGCTATGTGGTAGCCCCTATTTGGACTAGCAGCCTACAGGACGGTCTGTTCGGCAGTACATCTGTTTTTTAAGCAACCAAACTTTGCCTCCAAGTCTGGAATTCAAAAATAAGCACATGCTTTGAGGCCAGTGAGAGCAACATCCAAGGGGCAGGAGAGCAACATGTTGCTCACGAGCTACTGGTTGGGGATCACTAGTCTGCCATCTTACAGCAGCCCCTTTGGCATTTACCAGCCTGGGCTTGCTCACAGACCCCAACTGAATGGTAACTGGGCATATAAATGCCAGAGAAAACACACATGCTCATCACTCTACTCACCATCTACTCAATTTATGATATCATATGATTATATAATAAAAGACCATAATAATGGCCATATTGCTGATGCCTTACAGTCTATATACTATTCGATCTACATTGTACACTTGTGCTTGCCGAGTGCAGCACAGACATTTAATAAAGATTTATTGCTCCATTCCAATTTACAAGTGACAGACATTTGAGACCCATCATGATCATCATGCTGGCTGCCACACAGAATAAAAAAAAAAATCGAATTCCACATACTCCCATCCAACTGATCAGCACTAAGAAGAATCAGACTAAATTTCACACTCCGTTAACATAATTTTAACTTAAATCTAAAGTTGGATTACCGACCCTGCTGCACGCCACTGCTCAGTTGTTGCTGGTTTACAAATCCCATAATAATGTAACATAAAATAAAAGTTGAGGCATGCTGGGAGATGTAGTCCAGCAACATTAGGGTTGTATTCTTAAAGCAATATTGCACAATAAAACTTTTCCCCAAGTCTCCACAGCCAGCGACTGTTTAAAATGCAAAGAAATCCCAGCTGATCTGTATAAATCTGGCTCCATGTTCTTTGTTCCTGCTTTAAGCTTTAAGTACAGTTTCCCAGCACTGAACAAGTCTGTCCTTTATCCCCATGTCTGATTCATGTGTCATATAATGAAGAATAAAATGGCATAATTATCTCTATAAATAAGATAACAGCAAGATGCCTGCCATGGTGTTGGGAGTCAGCATTCTCATCGATCAGTTCCTACTCATTTAAAATGAAGTTTTGATCAGTTTGAATTCTCATTGATGAATTTTCTTGCATCCATAATTATGTTTTTCAGCAACTTCCTTAGAAAACTAGGGGGCACTGTGGGCGGCATTTCAACTGGGTTTACATCCCCTTTAAAGTTCAAAACAGCACATTTTTGCTTAGGAAAAAAAGGAATTTACATATTACAGGTGGCAACTGAAACCTATTAAAGGGGGAGAACTAAAAGTATAATTCTTTATCATTCTTTGCAAAAGATTTTTAATTATTTTATGTTTTGCATTTGCAACTACTGACATATTTTATTCTAATTACATTCCCATATATTACTTCTCCCCTCCCCCTCTAGCTTCAGGCATAGCAGCTACTTTCACTTTCATTCGTGCACTTCTTTGACGTCACTGGGGGTTATTTATCAACACTGGGCAAAATTGCCCATGGGCAGTAACCCATGGCAACCAATCAGCTGCATTCATGGTTCTACCTGCAGCTGGCTTTAAAAGCTAATCATTGGTTGCTATAGGTAACTGCCCATGAGCAAATTTGCCCAGTGTTGATAAATGGGCCGCACTGACCTCCTCGCATGCCCACTTCCACGCCCTGAAATAGCACAGGCTCCACCCCCAGCATCACTCACCCCGCCCCCCCTGCCCGGAGTTCCCCACCGCAAAACTCTAGGAAAAAAAAAAAAAAAACTGCCTGTAGACTCTCTCTATTCCATAAGAATCCAGAAAGGATTAATTATATATTAGTTGGGATCCTGTACAAGGTACAGTTTTATTATAGGGGGAAAAAGTAATTTTTAAAAATTTTAATTATTTGATTAATGTGGAGTCTATGGGAGATGGCCTTCCGATTATTCAGAGCTTACTGTATAACGGGTTTCTGGATAATGGATCCCATGGCTGTACTGTATATAGTCATGGACAATGTTCCCTTTAATTTTGTTTTGGCTATGTAGAAAAAAAAAACTACCTTATATTATCCTGGGAAGAAAAGTGGGCAAGTTTCAATGGGCACACTATATACTGTGTTTTCAGACCAAATATTTTCATCCACTTTATGCAGGTTTTAGAGATATACATATAAATTACACCATATAAATACATATTCTCTGCCACCAGAAAAAAGTTGGATGAAAGCAGATCTAACCCTCTATATGTTCACTAAACCCTAAAATGTCTCTAGTCAAAAACTGCCCTATGTATGCAGGGAGAGTCAGATTTCCCTCCAGTCAATACACACACATACAGGGTGGTTTTAATCCACATCTGTGCATTTCCGCTGGCCATAGCCCTTATAAGAACAGTAACTCCAAAAATTAAAGCATTTTAAAGTATGACAATATAATGTAGTGATGCCCTGCACTGTACAACTGGTGTGTTTGGTTCAGAAACACGACTATAGTTTATATAAACAAGCTGCTGGGTAACCATGGGGGCAGCCATGTAAGCACAGGATACACAGTAGATAACAGATCTGAAGAATCCCATTGTATACTACAGAGCTTATCAGTTATCAGCTTTGTATCCTGTGCCTTCTCTCATTTTTCAGCCATGGCTACACAACAGCTTGTTTATATAAACTATAGCAGAGGTGCTGAAGCAAATACACCAGTTGTACCAGTGCAGGGCATCACTACATTATATTATCATTCCTAAAATGCTTAGATTTTTTGGTGTTACTGTCCTAAGGGCTATGGCCAGTGGAAAAACTGGAGATAACAGAAGATAATGTTTCCCTTACCACCTGTTGCTTCTTTCTCTAGATCAGGCACCATCTTTCTCACTTCAGCCACCCGTGTCTCCCACTCATGGATAACAGCAATTTTTTCTTCAGCTGTAAAGTTTCCTGTGTGTGGATGTTTCTGTATGATGTGCCTTTTGATGCTACTTTCTTTCAGAACAGTGAGGGATGAGCAGCAGTACATACATACAACACTGCCCCGCAGTCCGTTGTAATCCATCAAGAAATCTGAGTGCCAGTGGAGCTGATAGCCACCATATTGACTATTGTCCTTGTTCTGCCTCCAAAGGCAAACTTCCCAAAGCATGGAGTCAACTCCAATTGGCCAACGGGTGACATCAACAGAAGGTGGTATAGGAAGAGTTGACTCTGTTTCAGAAACTTTGGGAGCGATAGCTCTCCAGGATTTGCCCAGTTCAGATGTTGCAGAAAAAGTAGATGGGGAAGGGTTCATGTTCAAGGGAAGACTGGGGGTGGGTGACAAAGGTTGACCAAGGGTGGGTTTTATAGCTGTGGTAGAGGTGGGAATTAAGGGCTGGGCAGAGGAGGGTATGGTCATTACAGTCTGGACTGGGGTGGGCATGATGGGCTGGACAGAGGGGAGCATGATGGGTTGGGCCGTGGCCGGCATGATGGGCTGAGCCATGGCCGGCATGATGGGTTGGGCCGTGGCCGGCATAATGGGCTGAGCCTTGGCCGGCATGATGGGCTGAGCCATGGACGGCATGATGGGCTGAACCATGGTTGGCATGATGGCCCGAACCATGGCCGGCATGAGGGGCCGAACCATGGCCGGCGGCATGAGGGGCCGAACCGTGGCCGGCATGAGGGGCTGAACTGTGGCCGTTATGTAGGGCTGAACTGTGGCTGGCATGAGGGGCTGAACTGTGACTGGCATGAGGGGCTGGACTGTGGTGGGCATGAGGGGCTGGAGGGTGGATGACTTCCAAGGCTTCATAAGACAGGGTTTCATGGGATGGATGACAGAAGAGTCTGGTACGACAGATACACGAGCAATGATGATTGGTGCTTGCGAACCCACTGGGAAGTAGTAGGAAAAAAACATTATTATGCAGTTTATACTTATATATAACTTTTGTGTTTTAGTATGGATGGTCTTACCCATGTTATATGAAAGCTTTATTTTATAGGTATTTTGAGTTGATTGATGAAACTAAAGAGCACAAGCTATGCTAACTTAATATTAGGTTACCCAAAACCTTTTAACTTGTTCACTGTCCCTTCGGGTGGAATACTAGGCTCCTGACAATTATATTGAGGGATGCAAGGGAGGCAAACAAATAAAAGGAAGAGGCTGAAGTCCTGAACAGATTGGAATTAGAAGGCCAAGGCCATGTGTGCGTAGGATCAACAGGGACCCTAGGTCAAGATACAAAACCATAAATAAGAACAAAAAACAACAAATAGGAATGGGAACGGACATGACAAGAAACAAGGGTTGAATAGATCCAAAAAAAATCAGGAACAGGGAAAAAATAAGATCAAGCAGCACACCGGTGAACAAACACAAAACTGCAGAAAGAGGTCACTACAGTCAAAATCCATTCCCTATTCTAAGAACAGATCCCTTTTCCATTTACATTTTAGGTAGTCCTACCTTACCTACAAACACTGTACATCTTAAAGGTTAAAATTATGTAAGCTTTATCAGATATATAAATACACCAGTAAACCCCCAAAAAAAAGAAAAAAAAAACATCGGCAAAACATGCAGATATTATCGGCAGTCGACAGAAATCTTTTCACCTTTCCGATTGACCAAACGACCGGATGAAAAATGTCGGGACTCTCCACACACGGTCCGAAAATCGTACGAATCCTTGTTTCGTACGATCAGATCTTTGCGTCTATGGCCAGATTTAAGCTGGCCATAGATGTAAAGATCTTTAAAAGATCTTTTCGTTATCGTGAGACCACGATTATCTTGAAATGATCAATTTGTCCATCAACTAAAAAGACCATTTCAGGTGATATTGCCAGGAAAACAGAAGGGTAGCTGCCTGCTTGGCCCTGCAAATATAGATAGATTGCACTGGAACCGATAATTTTTTTGTAACCTGGCTGATCAATTTTCTGACAGATGTCGGACGAAAAATTGTTCGAATCCCACCAACTTCACGATAATTTGACGGATTGGTCAGATTTTGCTAAAATCGGTCGTTCACCAACAAAAGATCTTTGTGTCTATGGGGACCTTAAGGCAGGAAGTGATGTCACACCAAGCTAATATGCTGTAAACTGTTATCCTAAACCAGGGGTCCCCAACCTTTTTCACCCGTGAGCCACATTCAAATGTAAAAAGAGTTGGGGAGCAACACAAGCATGAAAAAGTCCCTTGAGTTGCCAAATAAAGGTTGTAATTGGTTATTTGGTAGCCCGATGTGGACTAGCAGCCTACAGGAGGCTCTACTTGGCACAATAACTTTTTTTATGTAAATAAAACTTGCTTCCAAGCCTGGAATTCAGAAATAACCTCCTGCTTTGAAGACACTGAGAGCAACATCCAAGGGGTTGGAGAGCAACATGTTGCTCGCAAGCTACTGGTTGGGGATCACTGTCCTAAACTATCAGAGAGCCTCTAGAGTTGTTTATTCAGGTATTGTAAAGCAGTCTAAATAAATATAGCATTCTAGCTTGCACTACTGTGGCTAATTGATTGGCAATAAACTGCCTCAGTAGCTTCCCTTCTCCTTTAAAACAGTTAAAATTCATTGTGTTATTTCAGTATATGTGCTTTTTCACTACATAAAACTACCACTCCATTTTCTCAACCAAAAAACCTCACCTTTTAATACAGGGAGCCCAATGCCCAGCACTGCCTTTCCGTTGATATCAATATGCTGCGTTTGCACAATCTGTTTTGTTTCTGCATTCGAGGATAGCTTCTTTTCTTCATCCACAGTTATCTGTGCCTCCACTGTAGTTTGCAACTTCTGATCATCACACCCTTCTTTCAGTTGTGTTCCGTTTTCCTCCTCTATTCCATCTGACCTTTCTTTTTGTATATTTTTCCTCTGTAGCGGATCTGCTTCAGTAATCACATCGTCCTCACTTGGGGGATCTTCACATTGTTTTTGCTGGTTAAGAGATTTATGGATTTTATTTAAAGGCTTTTCCTGTCTCTTATGGTCCTCCTTTTCTGACTCAAGAGCAGGTCTTGGCTTTATGTTTTTATTGTCCCATAACTGAGCCTCTTTCTTGTTTAAGTGCTTTCCTTCTTCCAATATAGGAGACTTTTCCTCCCACACTGGAGCTTTACAGACATCTTGCTTTTCATCTGTTGGGTGCAGAGATTTTCTTATCTTTTGGTTATCATATTCTAGTATTTGATCATCTCTCTCTTTAAGCTCTCCCTCCAGGTGTGGTACATTACTCAACTTAAGCTGCTCTTTCTCCACATTTTTGGACTTCTTATATCTAGAAACACCCTCTTCTGTTATCTCTAATGTAGCAGCACTCTTCTCTTTTTCAAGCCCATCTAAAATCTCGTCCGCATTTATAACATTAACTCTTTCATTACTGTCTTCCACTTCTGTTTTTTCCAAAACATCATCTTCCTCCTCTTCATCATCATCTTCTAATTCATCTTCCATCTCTTCCTCTACATTTTCTCCACGACTTGCCCAAGCTTCAAGAATCACACTTTTCTGCGTAGGAGTAAGTTGTAAGGATGTTGGGTGGGTCTGCAGTATGTGGTTTTTTATGTCAGCCAGGTTAAGGCTGGGTAGTACTGTAGCACACATCATGCAGTGGAGCTGGTTGCCTTGACAATCATAATCCATTAGAAATTCAACTCTGAACCACTGCTGAAGTGACTCATTCAAATACTGTTCTAAATGGCTAGTGTCCGGTGGAGAAGGTTGTGAAAGTTCAGGTCCCGGTAAGGGGCGCCAGGTTCCTTTACTAACAGGGGGGAGGCGTCTTCGCCTTTTTTTAGGAATGGGAATACCAGGGTCCTCTGCAAAGAAAGAACAGACTTAATAAGCAGATACCTCAAACGGGCTTGTGTGAAAAAGAATCAATGCAAAGTGAATCAGCAATTTGTTTCTTTTCTGGCTCCCTTTTAAATCCAGTCTGGTTGCAGGTTAAAGTAAGAGTACTAGATACCAGAAAGCAGATTCATTCTAAGAAATTCATTCAATTACTTTACTTTCTAATTTGATCCTCTCCTGTTCATCTTCCAGACCGTAATCCAAAGCATTGACTAATTGCTAGGGTAAGTGGAACCATAAAACTCAGACACAAGTAAAAATCAATATTTACTGTAGAAGTAGTATTTTTTCTATCTGAATGGCTTCTATGTTAGACATTTGAATTTCTATTTCTAAAGCTTCAAATATTTGCTGATGAAGTCAGAGTAATATCGAAGAAGTTACCAAGGAAGTAAATGAAATATGACCGTATTAAAATGTGTGTGTAATGCCATCACCTCAATTGCATTTCAAATATTTAACCAGATTATCAGTGGGTATTCAGATAATGATGACTACTTCTTTAATTTAGCGATACAGAAGTTTTTTTATCCTCCCAAGGGAAATTAAGAGATTTCTAAGATAGTAAAATAAGCCAAACTTCTGTTGAGGTTGTATCAGACTGAAACATTTTCAAAGTAACAACAATGTGTAACTGTAATGCTTTAAAAACAGACCCCTAAACTTCAGACTGGAGAGCTGCAAAACCAAAGCAAAAAAGAAATGAATAAAAAGAAACTGCAAATTGTTTTAGGACTAAAACTTGATAAGGTAGTTCACTTTCAAATTGTGTCTTAGCATGATGTTGGTAGTGATATTCTGAAAAAAATTGCAACTGGTTTCCATGCTGTATCGTTTTTTAAATGTATTTAGCTTTTCATTCAGCAGCTCTCCAGTTTAGAATTTTAGCAGCAATTTCTGGTTCTAGGGTCCAATGGACCTTAACAATCATACAGTGCTATGAATAACAGACTGGAATATAAATACGAGAAGGCACGAGAAAGGGATAATAACAATAAAGTTGCTCACAGAGCAATAGTTTGTGGCTGCCAGGATTAGTGAGCCCCCATATAAAAGCTGGAAAAAGACAGAAAAAGGTGAATAATGCAATAATAATCTATAACAAAACTAAAACATAACTTAAAAGTCAACTACCCCTTTAATGGTAAATATCATATGAAAGCATAGGAGTGGTCTGAAGGTGGGAATGCAAGGCTGTCCTTAAAGGAACAGTAACAGCACAACCTGTGTATCAAAGTAATGAAAATATAATGTACTGTTAGCAGGCACTGGTAAAAGCTGTGTGTTTGCTTCAGAAAGACTACTATAATTTATATAAACAAGCTGCTGTGTAGCCATGGGGACAGCCATTCAAGCTGGAAAAAAGGAAAAAAGGCACAGGTTACATAGCACATAACAGATAAAAAAACCACTGTAAATTCAAATTGTGGAACAGAAGGACAAGGTCGCAGATTTGACTGCTAAAGTGCAAATTTATTATGGTCCACACAATAAAAAAAAAACATTGTATTGGACAGGGCTTATATGTTATCTGCTATGTAACCTGTGCGTTTTCTCCTTTTTTTCAGCTTGAATGGCTGCCCCCAAGGTTACACAGCAGCTTGTTTATATAAAATATAGTAGCAAATGCACAGCTTTTACCAGTACATGCTAACAGTATAATATATGTTAATTACTTTAAAACGTTTTAATTTTTTGGTGTTAGTGCTCCATTAAACTATAATCTGCAGACAATTACAGTAGAACCCCTATTTTATGTTTTTTAAGGGGACCAGAAAATTTTTTTGTAACATCCAGGAAAATGTATGATGCATAATATATAGGTGGGACCACAAAACAACAATGAAAAATGAGGGGAAACTTTAGAGGATGTAAAATTTAGGTTCCACTGTATCAGCTGGAGTCAGAGAGAGGGAGGCAAACACTAGCTGATGGTATAAAAAAACAAAGGGAATTTAAAGGGCATCTATCATCCAAAAATTGTTTCCATCCTTTAAGGTTGCAAGAGACTCAAATAATAGTGGGTCTGCAGTAAACCTAGGAGAGGCCTATGGCACACATGGTGTTTTCTCCACTGGTGTAAAAATGCTGGAAGAAAGATGGTTCGTCCTGCATCTGTGCCATATAAAAAAGTGACAGGAATGAATGTGATCCATCTGTTAGGGTGGCCATACACGGGCAGAGTAAAGCTGCCGATATCGTACCTTTAGACCAATTAAATTATCTGCCCATGTGGGGGGGGGGGTACTGATGGTTTTCTGATCGATATCTGGCCACAAACCAGCCAGATATGGATCGGGCGGGTTTGATTTTTTGGGCGATTTGACTAGCGACCCTTATCCCATCGGTGCCCATTTCCTTCATTGTAATCTGATCGTCTGGCTCTAGGGTCAAACAATCGGATTAACCCGATATCGCCCTGCCTTTGGTTGGCATATTGGGTTAAAATCAGTGGGATTGCCGACCTTGCCAAACGAGCGATCTTATCGTGTATGGCCACCTAAACAGTGCATGTGGGACAGATTTTGGTCAGGACACTGGTATTCTCTGCAGGATGGTATTCTCTGCAGGATGTATAATCCTTTTCTCTGCTGGCATTTATATACAAGTTAAGAAAAGGGTGTGTGTGCCATAGGCCTAATAATAATAGGAAGTCATGGAGGTGAGATACCAAAGAAACATGCTGTCCATTTTATTACCTGCAGCGGTTAGTGTCTGAGCATCCACAGAAAGGTGTGCATCCCAGCTGCCAATAATAACCTCTTTTTCACTGGATGTCCAATTAAGGGAATAGGGGTGTTTCTGCAGAATGTGACGTTTGATGGTGCTAAGTTTCAAAGTAGCTAATGAACTTCCACACACCATGCAGATCATGCTGTGACTGCGAGCATTGAAGTCCATCAGGTATTCAAGCCTCCAATGATTGTGGTAATAACGTCGATGGTCTTTCCCAGGAATACGGCTGTTCCCAGCTCTGGAAGCCCTCTCACAATGGCCAGATGCTACTCCTCCAAGGATTTGGCTATCTCCGCTAACGTCCGGAGAACTCCAGCAGGAAGGAGGAGGGGATGAAAACAGTCCTGCCTCTTGTGAATGAGATAGGTCTGGGTACAAAACATCCGTAAAGCTGCCGTCTAAAAACAAATATATAGTCAAGGTTAAAAAGGAAAACCATAAAATATAGGTATTTCTAAAACAACTGGACTTGCTGAGTAATCATTGAAGATGTTTCTCTACTCATCCGAGTAGCTTCTTCAGTTCAACTTCAGATGTTTTAGAATTAGCTATACTAGATATACCATGACCTGGATGAATGAAAATCTTCATAGTCATAAAAGATTAAATAGTATATACAGCAAAGTAGCTATACTCAGAGCAAATTTTACTACTGTCACTACATTATTCTAAGGGTCAGGGCACACAGGCAGATTTGGGGAGATTAGTCCCCCGACAACTAATCTCCTCTTTACGGGGCAACTAATCTCCCCGAACTGCCTCCCTTGCCTGTCGGCTAAAAATGTAAATCGCCAGCAGGGTGGCACGCGGATCTATTTGTTTTCCGAAGACGCCCGTTCAGGAGGCAGTTCGGGAAGATTAGTCACCACGAAGAAGAGGAGATTTGTCGCCAGGCGACTAATCTCCCCGAATCTGCCTGTGTGCCCTGACCCTAAGTGTTCTGTAGACCCTCAGTGCATTTTTAGCTCTGAGGCAAAGTGAGGACTCCAATAGCACTCTATAAGGAGCAGCAAAAGGGAACCCCAAGCTATGAACCTGCCAGGTGCTCGCTTTTCTCCCCTTTGTGAGCTTTGTCTTCCACCACTTTTGTTTTCATTAATCCTCTGAAATGTGGAGCCTGGCAGGCATTATTTAGAAGACCCTGTGCATTTAATAAGCTGAACTGAAAGGTGCCACAAACTAGCAATGATTATGAATGATGTCAGAGATGTCCTGAATTATAAGATATTATTTAGTGTCCCTACCAATTCTAATGCATTTCAATGGATGACTTACTGGTCTTTTAAGCCTTAATTTAGTCACGGTAAGAAATGCCCAATTTCCTGTGATGTTACTTTCTACTACATTTTGCTGTGCTCCCCACAGACTAGTTTCAAAGCTCGTGTTTATGTTCCCACATTTTATCTCCTGAAAACTGTTAACTGGGGTTTTTACTGTAAATGGTGGTGGTGCTGCATGGTCAATCACACATACGAAGCCAAAGGCACAAGAAGAGCAATTAATCGCTCAGCTATTGTTGCTCAATCATTGTCAGTCTTAAGCTCCCCATAGACGCAATGATTCTTCTTGCCAAACGACCGATTTTAGCGAAGTCCGACCAATCCTTCCAAACTAGTGGATAGTGGGATTCAAACAATCGTACATCTTACGATTTTTCGGCCAAAATCTGTCAGTAAATTGATCGGCCAGGTTAAAAAATCTTTGTCAGTCCCAGTGCAATCTATCTATGTTTGCAGGGCCAAGCAGGCAGCTACCCTTTGATTTCCTGCCAAATTGGTATTTTTAGTTGATGGTCAATTCGTACGATCGTTCCAAGAAAATCGTGGTCTCACGATGAGGATAGGTTCTTTTAAAAATCTCAACATCTATGGCCAGCTTAATGGAAGTAATCTAGAGTAAGGGGTATAAATACAGATTTACTGCATGGTCCTACCCTGTGTCATCATCTAGGAAGTATCGCCCGCAGCACTACGTAGCCCAACATTACGGAAGACCATCTGATTCAGTATCAGGCATTTTCAGCAAAGAGAAAACAGACTGATATCAGAAGGACCTAGTGGGCCTTGTTTTCAAGCAGTGTTGCTGATTATGAGTATGTGACTCGGCAAGAAACCACTATAACTTCATTTTACCAATATATAAAAGGAACTTAAAAGGGTGGTTCACCTTCAAACAACTAGTTGGTTTCAGATAGATCACCAGAAATAACAACTTTTTCCAATGGCTTTCTATTTTCTATGTGTGACGGTTTTTCTAATATTAAAGTGTAAAGTGTCATATATCTCCTTCTGAAGCAGTCCTGGGAGGGGGGGTCGCTGATCCTGTAAACTGTTCTAAATTGATACATTTAGTTGATACATTTCTTATCTTTGTCCCTGCTGAGCAGAATCTCTGAGTTTCATTACAGGCAGCTGTTAGAATTGATACAATAGTTACTAATACTCCAGAGATACTGCTGAGAAATGTATCAACTAAATGTTGCAAAATTGTAACAGTTCAGAGTCTGCGCCTGAATTACTGAACTGTCAGACTGAAACACCAGAGACACGAACATTCAACTTTAAATTTAGATTTTGGAAAAAACTTAAAAAATAAATAATGGAAAGTAATTAAAAAAAGGCTTTATTTCTGGGGAACAACCGAATTGAAAAAAGTGTTTGGAAGGTGAACAACCCCTTTAAATCCAATTCAAAAAAAGATGTGCATTAAAGGGGAACTATTGCAAAATTAAAAATGTAATATAAGCTTCGGCATCTTTAAATAAGAAGTTTTCTAAGTATAATCAATTAAAACGGTTGTACCATTTCTGAAATAATAAAATGTATCTTCACTATCCCTCCCTCAGCATCTATTTCTCTTCATTCTGTCTTCTTGCAGGAGTTGGGTGTCAGATGAATGATCCAATATATCTTATAGGGGGGCTCCTTTTGCCTAAAAGATGTATCAGAGCTCACTCTATTAAAATCAACGGACATCATCTCTCTACATGCAGAATTTGTGCAAAAGTTATTTTGTTAGATTTTGTTTGTACTGGAATCTGTTATTTGAGTGAGCTCTAATGCACCTGCTAGGAAAGGAAGCCCCTCTATAAGATATATTGGAACTGTCAATGATTATCTGACATCCATCTGCTGCACAAGGAGAGAATGAAGAAAAACATATGCGTAGAGAGGAATGGTGAAGAAAAACTTGCTTATTTTAGAAACAGTACTGAATATTTAATTGATTGTATTTAAAAAAACCTCTTATTTTAGTATGATGAAGCTTATATTAAATTTTGCGATAGTTCCCCTTTAAGGATACATACACAAGGCATATACCATCTATACAGCCCGACCCTTATATTTGCAGTTATCATTGTGAACAATCCACCACTATTTCACAAAATTTTTTTGTCCGATTACATAGTCCTCATCGCATGTGCCAAAATGATATTCCCCAACAGGAAAAGAAAAGTCGACCTGGCCTTGCAACCCAAAGTATCAGTCCAGATCACAATCCTGCTTCACAGGAGATTCTATAAAATGATGCCCCTAATATTTTCTTATACCTAGCAAAATTCAGCAGAAAACTGTTAAGAGTAACCAGGCCCATTAAGCTTCATTAATTCAGCCACCAACATAACTCATATAGTGGCTCAGCTACCCACCTCTGCAACTAGATTATCCGCTAAAGCTAACAAAACGGTCTGACTGCTAGTGTAAATAAAACTCTAACAACCTAGAAATTTACACAAAAAAAAACACAAAAAAATAAAGACTAACTGCAAATTGTCTCAGACTATCACCATGATAGTTAGCTGGAAATTACAGGAGAATTAGATCTCAAAAAATTAGGCAAGAAATGCTACAAATTTGGGCTTCTGGACCAGGCCATCACAGCCCTTAAGTGTTAAAGATCTGTACTTCTGAAGATGTCCCCGTTTTCTTTCTGCAAATTCACATCGTACGCTCTGAGCTGCTATATGTTACCAGTTACAATATACTGCATATATAGAATTTAAAACAAAAAGAAACGGTTCAGAATCTATAGATGTGATCGTCCCCGTAGCCTAACAGGATCAGACGCCTATGGAGGGTAGCTGTACCTCTGGGTTGATACAATAAGATCACTGTGCAAAATGTACCAAAATGCATCAAATTCACTATTTTGGATTCAGCCAAATCCTAGAATCCTTTGTGAAAGATTCAACCGAATAACGAATCCAAATCCTAATGCATGTGCAAATTAGGAACGGGAAAGGAAGAAGTGGAAAAAATTTTTTACTTCCTTGTTTTGTGAAGAAAAGTCACGTGATTTCCCCTTTCTGCCCCTAATTTGCATATGAAAATTAGGATTCTGTCCAGCCAGGAACAAGGATTCGGCCGAATACGAATCCTGCTAAAAAAGGCCAAATCCCGGCCAAATTCCGAACGGAATCCTGCATTTAGTGCATCCCTAGTAAAATACAGCTTTCTTCCTATATTCTTTTTAGGCCCAAATATAACCATTTTCATTAAAAGTAGAAATTGTACTTCCAATATAATTGCATTAAACATTTCAATTGTAGTTGTCTGCAAACATAAATGTTGTTGAAAGCAGAATCTGTCTCTTTATATTCTCTGCCCAGGTGGTTCTGACTTTTGAAACAATGTAGTGAAAGCTAGCTGATTAAACTCAATGTGAAGAAACAAGCAAGGCTCACTTCTGCTTTACTGATTCATAAAACAGAAGCTGCTGCACATAGAAGGCCAAATGATGGATGTTTTTGTTTTATTTTTCAGTGGATTTTTCCACTTTATATTGGTGCTTGAAAGTCTATGAACCCTACTGAATTTTTTAAAGATCACTCCAAGAACAAGGCTTGTAATATTCTGGGAGAACTCAAAGAATCCCAGGCTAACAACTAAGGAACTAAAGGCCTCTCTTGCACTGGCAAATGTCAATGTTTAGGAGTCCACAAAACAACACAATAGTGTGCATCGCAGTGTTGCGAGAAAAAAAACACCACTATTCATAAGGAACATTGATGTACTCCTGTAGTTTGTTAAAGGGATTCTGTCATGATTTTTATGATGTAGTTTTTATTTCTAAATTACACTGTTTACACTGCAAATAATTCAGTCTACAATATAAAATTGCATTCCTGAACCAGCAAGTGTATTTTACTTTTAGTTGTAATATTGGTGTGTAGGCAGCCATCTCAGGTTATTTTGCCTGGTCATGTGCTTTCAGAAAGAGCCAGCACTTTAGGATGGAACTGCTTTCTGGTAGACTGTTGTTTCTCCTACTCAGTGTAACTGAATGTGTTGCAGTGGGACCTGGATTTTACTATTAAGTGCTGTTCTTAGCTCTACCAGGCAGCTGTTATCTTGTGTTAGGGAGCTGCTTTTTGTTTACCTTCCTATTATTCTGTTGTTAAAATGCTGGGTGGGAAGAGAGTGGGGTGATATCACTGAAACTTGCAGTGCAGCCGTAAAGAGTGACTGAAATTTATCAGAGCACAAGTCACATGACTGGGGCAGCTGGGAAACTGACAATATGTCTAGCCCCATGTCAGATATCAAAATTAAATAAAAAAAATCTGTTTGTTCTTTTGAGAAACAGATTTCAGTGCAGAATTCTTCTGGAGAAGCACTATTAACTGATGTGTTTAAAAAAGCATCAGTATCCCTTTAAAGATCACATGGATAAGCCAGAATGCTATTGGAAAAATTTTCTATGGATAGATGAGACCAAGACTGAACTTTTTGGCTCTTGTTTAGGGAAAGGCTAACCACTAGAACCGTGGTGGTATCAGTATCATAGTTTGTGTATGAGTTGCTTCCTCTGGACCAGGACGGCTTGTCATCATTGACAGAACTAGAACATTTTCCCACAGAATTTGCTGCTACAATTCACAATAGCCATCTGTGAAATAAAGCTCAACAGAAAGTAGGACACTATTCAGGACCCCAACCCTAAAGACACAAGTCCATCTAACAAAGACTGGCTAAAGCAGAATAAAGTTAAATGTTTTGTAATGACCAAGTTACTTTCTGCCCTTAGGTTCGCATACTTTTGCAACCCACAAACAAGTTACTTTAGGTCATTTTACTCAATACATAAATGGGCAAGCATCATGTCTGACTCATTTTAGGACTTGGATTAAAGAACATCATGTTAGGCCAGATTTATGCAGAAACACTGATAACTCAAAAGCATTCACAAACTTTCAAGAACCAATGTAAGTCTGGAGAGGCAAAAACCATTATAACCTATGGGCAAAACTGTTGCAAGGTTGCTTAGAAATAAAACGAGTTGCTGAAAATTTTTTAGTGCCAGATGGATATTCTTATATTGGGTCTTGATCAGGGCGGATCACGGTGTGGCTTAAAATCTCCTGACATCTGAAGAATGTAAGGGAAAAATGGTTGGAAATAGTGAGATAAAGCTGAAATGAATAGAACAGGTATGGGATCCATTTTCCGGAAACCAGTTATCCGAATTACGGAAAGGCCATCTCTCACAGACTCAATTTTATCCAAACAATCTAAATTTTAAAAATGCATTTCCTTTTTCTCTGTATAAATAGAACAGTAGCTTGTACTTGAACCAAACTAAGATATAATTAATCCTTATTGGAAGCAAAACCCGCCTATTGGATTCATTTAATGTTTACATGATTTTCTAATAGACTTAAAGGGGTTGTTCACCTTTCGGATAACTTTTAGCATGATGTAGAGAGTGATATTCTGAGACAATTTGCAATTGGTTTTCATTTTTCATTATTGAGTTATTTAGCAGCTCTTTAAAGGGGACCCGTCACCCAAAAAAATTATTCAAAATCCTATTTTATCAGATTAGTCAAGCAAAATGAACTTTAATTACACTATATAAATTATTTGAATCTTGTTTCCCTCAGTCTGGGAATTCATAATTATAACAAACAGGCAGCAGCCATTTTGTGGACACTGTTATTAAGACAAGTCTTGTAGAATCTCAGAATCTTGTTTGTGCACCAGAATGGGGGACCCGATGCCCATCCCCTTGTCCTGACCACACAGTTATATGGTAAAGAGAACTGGGGGAATGTGTGGGGAGCAGTGACATCTAAGAAGTTCTGAATTGAAAGTGAAAGTAATTGTCTGCCCCGCCTCTATGCCACGGGCATAGAGGCGGGGCAGACAATATTTGATTGACAGCTGAGATTTCTAAATGAGCTTACAACAGCTATGAATGCTTAAATAAAAAATAGAAATTGGATTTCATGTTTAATTTGAAAAGGACTTTTATTATACAGATTTTTGTGTCTGGGTGACAGGTCCACTTTAATTTGCAGCTTAAACAATCTGGTAACTAGGGTCCAAATGACCCTATCAACCATCCATTGATTTGAATATAAGACTGGAATATGAATAGGAGAGTACCTGAAAAGAAGGATCAGTAATAAAAAAAAAAGTAGCAATAACAATACATTTGTAGCCTTACAGAGCATTTGTTTTTAGCAGGGAGTCAGCAACGCTCCATTTGAAAGCCGCAAAGTGTCAGAAGAAGAAAAAGGCAAATAATTATAAAACAATAAATAATGAAAACCAATTGAAGAGTTGCTTAGAATTGGCCTTTCTATAGCATACTAAAAGCTACCTTAAAGGGATATTGTCATGGGGAAAAAAATGTTTTTAAAAATGAATCAGTTAATAGTGCTGCTCCAGCAGAATTCTGCACTGAAATCCACAGAGTTTTTTATATTCAATTCTGACATGGGGCTAGAGCCGCTGGACATATTGTCAATTTCCCAGCTGCCCCAAGTCATGTGACTTATGCTCTGATAAACTTCAATCACTCTTTACTGCTGTACTGTAAGTTGGAGTGATATCACCCCCAGCAGCCAAACAAAAGAACAATGGGAAGGTAACCAGATAGCAGCTCCCTAACACAAGATAACAGCTGCCTGGTAGATCTAAGAACAGCACTCAATAGTAAAAACCCATGTCCCACTGAGACACATTCAGTTACATTGAGAAGGAAAAACAGCAGCCTGCCAGAAAGCATTTCTCTCCTAAAGTGCAGGCACAAGTCACATGACCAGGGGCAGCTGGGAAATTGGCAAAATGTCTAGCCCCATGTCAGATTTCAAAACTGAATATAAAAAAATCCGTTTGCTCTTTTGAGAAATGGATTTCAGTGCATGATTCATTTTGAAAAAAAAGTTTTTTTTCCCATGACAGTATCCCTTTAAAGGTGAACCACTCCTTTAAAGGATCCAAATGACTGAAAGATACATTCTCCAGAAAACCCCAAGCACTCTGGGTAACAGGTCCCATACTTGTACCATCTTTAGCTCTGTGGTCAGCGCCACTCTCTCCTCACAACATGTTTGTACACATTGAAGCCCTTATCCACCCCCTACATTATCTTGTATGAAGATGCTGATCTGTTATCCACACAGTGCCCTGTGCTCCTCCTCGGGTACCACTATACTAGCAGCTGCCAGGAAAGCCATCCCATTGACTAAAGCCTCATTTTAGATGAGACACACTTCTAAGCTTGTCCCAATTGAAGCCCTCGGGTCGGATCTGAAATGTCCTCCTTCAGGTGTGAGACAATAATGAGTCCCAGGTACCCCCACATAGTGCTCTCGTTTATTTTCCTCACACACGATCCTCTCTCCTCTGTGGAATGCAATAGGTTAATTGAGAAGGGGGGAGCTAAATGTACACGGACAGTATAGGAATATGGATCACGTGATCAATGAATAACACCCCTGTGAAATAGTGGTAGCGCCCTGTATTGAGTACGAGTTCCTAGCAGGCAGCAGTATGCACCAGCAGCCCGCACTCTATATCTATTTGATACTACCGCCTCTTTGTGCAAAGGCTAATTCCCATCGCTAGGTGTCACCAATTGCCAGATAGATAGGCTCCGCCACTCACCCCCCGTGGCCTCCTCCTCCTCCTCCATGCTAATCACCGAGCTTTCCTGCTCCAGGAGACCGCTCCTCGATGCTTGTTCTTCTTCTGGGCCCACTTGGGGCCCCCCGGTCACTTCATGTTGTTCAGTCGCAGCTGTCGCTTGCTGCGCAATGGACACGGCCGCCCGCGCTTCTTTCACCTTCTTTCTTTTTTCTGCCCCCCGTCGGAACATTGGGACCTGAGACATCACAGGGCCAGCTTTACACAGCGCTCAGCACCGCACAGGAAGGCGGGGCTTACCGCTGACGCAACAAAGGGGTGTGAACAACCCTAGCCAAGCGCCGCACAGGACTGAGAGGCGGTGATAGTGTCTGTCACACAGAAGGCGGGGCCTTCCCGCCGCGCCGCACAGGACTGAGGAGTTGTGGGGAGAGGCCATGCATGGAGGCGGGGCTGAAATCCAGCGCCGCACAGGACTTTGAGGGCGGTGCTAGAAACGTCATCAGGGGGCCTAGGGGCAGATGGAGCCCATATGTGTGTGCGCTTTGCTGCACTAATGGTTTCATTGCGCTTATGATACGAATAAAGACTTTATGCACACGATACATCACATACTAGCTCTACAGTTTTGCTTGTTCTATTAGGACAGCTGTAACGCTTACAGGATCCGTTATACGGCGCTAAATGGATATTGACGTTTGTAGGTCAACCAAAACTTGAAGGGTGTCAGCGGGATATTGTATTGAGGAGCTGATTCCCATTGGCCGTTTGCCTGTTCAGCCTCTATTCCCGGCATCCCCTGACAGCCAGTGTGTGGGCTCTAGTGTCGCACAGACTTGTCACTTCCACAGTCTCACTTCTTCCTCTCACGGAATGTGCTCAACTCCCGCCGCCTCCTGCGCTCACTGCCTCCACAGCCCCGCCCCCTAACTGTGTGGCTGAGGGGCCCCAGGCAGGAGGCCAGTCAGGGGAGCATTTGGGTCAATGTTTAGGCGCTGTAGTGTTAGTTACATGTTTTCCTCGTATCCAGTTGTGCTAGAGCTGAGGAGGAGGGTCACTGTGACTATGGTTGCTAGGACAAGGGTGACATGTAACCCACTGCAAGGTATGAGATGATAGGCTTCTAGACAATAATTGGGTGAAAACCAGCTCCTCTCAGCAGCCATAAGCGGTGCAGCTATCAGCATCCTCATAGTCCACCTTAAAATGTTCAGCTTTGCAGTACAGTTCCCTGTGTCGCTATGGTAACGGGGCCCAAGGAAGGGAGTGAAGCAACATTTAACTGTTCTGCTGCCAGGCAGGAGTAAAACTTTGTGACGTTTCCTTTCAGCAGCAATCAGTCCCTTGGTCCAGCATTGTGTTAAACCCTGTTGCCAATTCATCTTCTTAATTGTATGATAGAGATTTGAAAAAAATAAGTCTATGTACATACAAATAAATGGGCGCTTAAATGCGTTATGCACATAGGAAGTGTCAGACACCAGGGGCCCACTCTCAGTACTATTATTCTTCTTCTCCTCACTCAACCTCTATTCTCCTAGTCTCTTTTCTTTACATACTATACTATAATCTATTATTCCATCTATTTAGCCTCTTTGTTCTCATAGAGATAAAGAATGATCATGAAATAGGCCAAATGTTTAGCAGCATGAGGGCCCACTGACACCTGGGCCCCCTGGGAGTTTTCCTGGTATTCCGGTGGGCCAGTCCGACACTGCACATAGGGTACTTGCCCATAGATTTATTTGGCTCCAGTGTTGCCCTAGGTATTGGACCTCTAACTGCCGCCCCCCTTGCAGATTGTGGAAGAGAGGTGTACCTCCCCCCAGCTCAGCTGCTGGATTTAACTTAAGCGTCTTGTGGCAGGTCAGGGGGATTCATACATAAATACAATACCAACAAAAAGCCAGCACTGCCGAATAAAATGTTACTTTGCCTGGGTGCACAATCAGTGAATCATCTCCATCCTTCCCAAAAAGACCAGCACTCACAGGACTTAAAATTATAAAGAAAGTTTTATTTATAAAACATTTTAGGACTAACGTTTCGGCCCACTCCAAGGTCCTCACTTTGAGAAAGGCCTTGGAGTGGGCCGAAACATTAGTCCTAAACTGTTTTATAAATAAAACTTTCTTCAAAATTTTTAAGTTATGTGAGTGCGGTCTCTGCTTTGGAAAATTGTATACAACACTGGATACACGCACCCAGGCCCACAAGAAACTTCTAAACATGAGTGCTGAGAAGGAGGGGAATATATATATATATACTTCGGGTGTGTTGGTCAATTTTGGTTATACAAGAAGATAGAAGGACTCGCACACCATTTTCCAGTGAATAAAACAGTGTTATTTTATTCTTAGATGCATTTCCAATGTTTCAGCCCCCTTGATAAAGGTCCTAATGGGGGCCGAAACGTTGGAAATGCATCTAAGAATAAAATAACACTGTTTTATCCAATGGGAAATGGTGTGCGAGTCCTTCTATCTTTATATATATATATATATATATATATATATATATATATATATATATATATATATATATATATATATATATATATATATACACATATATATATATACACATATATATATATATATATATACTGTAAGAATAGGGCCACTAATCCATCTGATAGAATAATTGAAATAAACTCGGGTGAGATATTTGATGCAAGGGCCAGTTCCAGCACATAGGGTGTATGTTTATTCTGGTAATTCTGCTATATCCATATACTGCCATATCCATATACTGCAACTGTTTATTCTGGTAATTCTGCTATATCCATATACTGCCATATCCATATACTGCAACTGTTCATTCTGGTAATTCTGCTATATCCCTACTTGTATTTGTTAACCCCAATAACTTTTGTCTGTCAGGCCTATTCTACTTTAGTTCTTTGATAAATATCTAAAGCACACATCTGTGTCCACTCCTCCGTGAACAAGAGATATTTTTATAGCCCCAAACCTGGTTCTGGTGTCTGTAAAACTCTGCCCTTTGCTAGCTATTTAATTGATTAATTAGGCTCTGGTTTTCCCAATCAGCTACATATAAATTCAGACCCAGTATTGGGGATGGCACTCGTGTCTGGGGCATGGCACGAGTGCTAACATTTCACAAGTGCTTAGAAATGACAGTTAAACAAGGCAGTTTGACAAGGCAAAAGGCACCGGATTCCCCTGCAATCAACAGCGAACCATCTGGGATAAGAAGAAAACAGATTTGCTTGTACCCACTAGTTTGTTACTTCTTACTCCAAACATGCTTTATCCTGCATTTCTCCTCCTTTCACTCTCATGCTTCATAAAACATTTTTCACTACCTCCTCCATCAAATCCCAGTTCTATACAAATCTCAGCCTCTCTACTCTCCTCTCCTTCCCTCTCCACACATGAAGTTTATAAAGTACTCTGTTCAGCTATTCCACAAAACTCCTCTTTTTCATACAAACCAAGGACTTATAAATCCCACTCTCACTTAGTCTATCTTTCCTTTCTATTGCTGGCAGCTGGGGACATTTCCCCAAACCCTGGCCCTTACCCCATCCCAGTCATAACACGGCCACGAGCTCCTTCTCTCCGGAGCAAACTCAAACAGTACAGAACACTTACTCCTATACCCAAAAACCCAGTTAATCTTTCATGTGCTCTCTGGAATGCCAGATCTGTTTGCAACAAGCTCACTGCTATACACGACCATTTCATTGCAAATTGCTTTAACCTACTCGCACTTACTGAAACCTGGCTTTCTCCTACCGACACTGCCTCACCTGCTGCCCTGTCCTATGGGGGCCTACACCTTACTCATACTCCCAGACCTGGTAACAGACCTGGAGGTGGGGTAGGTTTGCTTCTCTCTCCCCGCTGTACTTTTAAAGTTCTTCCACCTGTTCACTCTTTATCATTCTCCTCATTTGAGGCTCACTGCATTAGGCTCTTTTCTCCTGTTTCACTCTGCATTGCTGTTATATATCGACCACCAGGACCAACTGCACAATTTCTGGACAACTTTGCTGCCTGGCTTCCTTACTTTCTTTCATCTAACGTCCCATCCATCATATTAGGTGACTTTAATATACCCGTTAACAACATTTACAACTCTTCTGTCTCTAAACTTCTTTCACTAACCTCCTCCCTAGGCTTATCTTTGTGCTCAGACTCCCCCTCTCACTCCAATGGTAATGCTCTGGATCTCATATTTACCAGACTCTGTTCAACCACCAATTTTACTAACTCACCATTTCCCCTCTCTGATCACAATATGCTCACATTTCAACTCTCACTAACTCCCTCCTCACCCCCTGCTATTCCCCAAACACGTACTTACCGTGACTTGCAAGCTGTAGACGTGTCACATCTCTCTTCTTCCTTTGACTCTCTTCACTCTAATATCTCAGCCATCTCATGTCCTAATGTGGCTACCTCTGTCTACTATAGTACTCTCACCACTGCCCTAAATGAGCTTGCTCCTATAAAAACTAAACATTCTAGACCCAAACCACTTCAACCTTGGCATACTGCTCATACAAAAGCGCTCCAAAGACACTCACGTGCACTTGAGCGTCGCTGGCGCAAATCCCGTTCAGAATCAGACTTTTGGAGCTACAAATATGCCCTGCGCTCCTTTAACACCAGCCTCTTCCAAGCCAAACAAACATACTTTACTTCACTCATTAACTCCCTTTCTAAAAAACCAGCACAACTTTTCTCCACCTTTAACACTCTCCTTTCCCCCCCTCCATGCACATCTGTCTCTGCTCAAGATATTGCTGAGCACTTCAAAAACAAAATTGACACTATCAGAAGGGACATTACACTACTCAACCCTCCTAGACTTCCACCACCCTCCCTCCACACTCCCCAGTCTCTCCTGTGCTCCTTCACCCCTGTCACTGATGAGGAAGTCTCAAAGCTTCTGGCCTCTTCTCACCTTACCACCTGCCCGCTTGATCCAATTCCCTCAAAACTTCTCCGCAATTAATCTTTCGCTCTCAACTGGACTGTTTCCTTCTCAACTAAAACATGCTCTTGTCACCCCCATTCTGAAAAAACCCTCTCTTGATCCCTCCAATCTTGACAACCTCCGACCTATCTCTCTGCTACCTTTCATCTCTAAACTACTTGAGCGCCTAGTCTACAACCGACTAACCTCATTCCTCTCTGACAATAACCTGCTGGACCCCCTACAATCTGGTTTTAAGCCACAACACTCCACGGAAACTGCCCTGACTCGACTAACTAATGACCTTTTTTAACCGCTAAAGCCAACAATCATTTCTCGCTACTAATACTGCTTGATCTCTCAGCCGCATTTGACACTGTAGATCACCCTCTCCTCCTCCAGTCGCTTGGCCTTCGTGACACAGCCCTGTCCTGGTTCTCTTCTTACATCACCAATCGTTCCTTCAGTGTCTCCTATAATGGAGTATCATCTTTTCCCCTACCTCTTTCTGTTGGAGTTCCCCAAGGCTCTGTCCTGGGACCATTACTATTCTCCCTCTATACTTCCTCCCTTGGCAAATTAATAAATTCGTATGGTTTCCACTACCGCCTCTATGCTGACGATACTCAGATCTATCTCTCATCTCCTGATCTCAACCAAGAACTCCTAACTTGCGTCTTCTCCTGCCTGTCCGCTATCTCTACCTGGATGTCGCAACGCTACCTTAAATTAAACCTCTCTAAAACTGAAATGGTTATCTTTCCTCCAACTAACACCAGTAGCATCCCTGAAGTATCCATCATAGTTAACAATTCCACTATCACCCCCTTTTCCCAGGCCCGGTGCTTTGGGGTTATCCTAGATTCTGCCCTGTCATTCACTCCTCATATCCAGTCACTTATTAAATCATGTCACTTACACCTAAGGACTGGAACAAGGATGAGGCAGAGCACACTCTTCAATTTTAATAAAGAAGCCCCGGTGCACAGCGTAGAGGGTGCGGCAATCCCCAAACGAATACTTCAGGTAAGAATACACTGGCACACGAGGTACAATGCAATGCAGAGTGACCCCTTGCTTATTTATTTGTGCGGACGTGCAACGTTTTGGGGCAAGCCCCTTTCTCAAGCATGACTTACACCTAAGGAACATATCCAAAATACGATCATTTATCACCCGAGACGCTGCCAAAATTCTTATTCACTCTCTCATCATATCGCGTCTAGAATACTGTAACTCTCTTTTAATTGGCCTCCCCCTCCAGAGACTGTCACCTCTCCAGTCCATAATGAACACTGCTGCGAGGCTCATACACCTCAGCAACCGCTCCTCCTCTGCCTCGCCATTCTGTCAATCCCTGCACTGGCTTCCGTTACCTTTCAGAATCAAATTCAAATTAATGACACTGACTTTCAAAGCACTTCATAACTCTGCCCCACCCTACATCTCTGAACTCATCTCTATATACTCGCTTACTACGCTCCTCTACTGACCTGCTACTCAACTCTTCTCTCATTACCTCCTCACATGCTCGCATTCAAGACTTTGCAAGGGCTGCACCCCTCCTCTGGAACGGCTCTCCCACGGTCTGTCCGACTTTCTCCCAACCTTTCTGCTTTCAAAAAATCTCTGAAAACGCACTTCTTTCGAGAAGCCTACCCTCACTCTGCTTAACTACCAAACGCAACACCACATACAGTACCACATTTCTCACCCACTCAATTCGATCTTGCCCACTCCCACACCTTGTGTATTACTCCCTTCCCTTTAGACTGTATGCCTATGCATAGGGCCTTCCTCACCTTTTTGTACCTGTATTGATTGTGATGTTTGTTACTCCATATATTCTATATATGTAATTCATGTGATGTAGTTGTATAATCACATTTACTTTACAGTGCTACGCAATATGTTGGCGCTATATAAATACATGTTAATAATAATATTGCTGGGGATTATATGGTAATGGACTCTTAAAATATCTATTAATAAACACTAGTTCTAGTTAACCTTGGGGTTGGAAATATATATGATGCTTTGCACGTGTGTGAATACATGGGCTGCTTTGATACTTTTGCCAGGGCTGCTTTTTCCTCCTAGTCTAGCCCTGGTATTTGGAGTGGTAAAACTGTCTAAAATAAAGGAATATTTGCTCAGCAAGAAGTGGTGAAGTGCTTGCCTTTCCTGTGAAATTTTGCTGTGGACGTGGCCGTAACGTCTAAGGAATAGTACCACCGTATGCAACAACATCTGAAGAGTGTAAGTAGTGCTGGCCATATCTCTTATTTGTTATGGTGGCACTGCAGACATGAGCTCTCAAGTACCTATATAGAAAATACAGCCCTGCAGCTATTGTTGAACTGCAGATTTCAGAAGCTACAGGGCTTTACTTACCATATAGGTCCCGAAGGGCCCTTGAGTGCCTATAGCATACCTCCCAACATAGAGGTATAGAAATAAGGACAAAAAGATTTGCCGCGCGGCTAATTTTTTTGACCACGCCCACATTTTTGGTCACCCCTATAATTAACATTTTCATTTCACAAAATTTGGCAGGTTATGAAAGTTTAAACACATAGCCGCACGATGGATCATCGCCCTGTTGCCGTTTCTGAAGAGGAGCGCAAGCAGAGAATCTGTAAGTGTTAGTGCAGCAGATCAAAGAGAAAGTCGGGACATTCTAGTAACAATCTGGGATTGTGGGTTGAGCTGTCAAAATCGGGACTGACCTGCAAAAAAACATGGACAGGTGGAAGGTATGCTATATTCCTCTCCCTGGCGCTGATGGATACCTGTGACTAAATCCTGTGGTGCAGTGGGGGTAACTGTTTCCTCTGTTATTGCCACATGCGCAGTACAGCAGGACCACCTGTAAATGAACCAATCACTGAGGGAATGGGGCAAGCTGAGGTTTGATGTCTATGGCAGTTAGGGTAGGCACCTTTTCTGGAAAAAATACTGGCCTTAAATTTATCTTTTTTCCCTATTAATAACATTGGGATCAGCCATCATTTTTACCGGCCAGACCAGTAACCTTAATGGCAGACATAAAGACAGACAGAGAAGATTCCATATTTACCTGAAAGCTGGGTTTACATTAGAAGGAAAGGAAATTGCATAATTGAAAAGTGTCCTACCTAAAGCACTCCAGACATCACGCTGAAAGCTAAAGTTGTTCACCTTTGAGTTAACTTTTAGTATACTGTAGAGATTGATATTCTGAGACAATTTGCTATAAAGACCAATTAAAAAGTTGCTTAGAATTAGCCATTCTATTCTATAACATTGTTATAGCCCCCTTTTTTCCAAGGGAGGGCAGCCTTCCTGCTTTCCATGGGTCCCCTTTTCTCTAACCCTATCCTTTAATAAACTATTGTTTTCCCTTAGCAGCATTGTGGTCAGAGCCTCTGTATAGATAAGCTAACACTATTAAGATTGTAGAATAGTTTTGAGAAGGAGAAGTACGATGAACTACCCAGAAATATATACGCTTTTTTATCATTTTTATTTTTTTGCTCTAAATAGTAAATGAGGCCCAGGGTGTAGTAGACCACTAGACAAGTTTGGGCACACACAGACAATCTCATGCAGGCCAAAACAAAGTGACTTCCACAAACAAAGGTGATATTTTGGGTCATGTTTATCAATTGATGGCAAACTACACAACTGTCTATTCACCAGTATAGTTTTTTTCAGGGGCATATTTATTAAGGCTAGCAGTGCCATTTCGATGTGGGGAGCCAACTGAGATGGCTTCTGCAATGCCTCCACCCGGCGCAGAAAAGGTAAGGGGAGGCAACTCGCTGAAAATGTACTCTCTTGATGCCCAAAGAAGTTTGAGAATATTTGGAACCCTTGGCTCGAGTCGCCAGCCACCTCGAACAACTATTGATAGATACTTTTTCAGCCGTATCCCCTTCTCCCCACTTTCCCCTTCTTTTCTTTCCTTTCTAACTTGCTTTTCTTCCTTCTAATTTTCTGTTGTTAAAATTTAATAAAAATTAACCTTTAAAAAAAAAAAGAAAATGTACTCTCTTGCACTAGAAGATTTGACTTTCTGGTTTAAAAAACTTAAATAAAGTTATCAGGAGTCTCTTTTTTTGCCGCCCATGGTAACTTTTTCAGCACTGCTGCCTGAGGTGAGTTTTTCAACTCACCTAATTGCCACTGAGCCCCTGAAGGCTAGTGCCACACAGTTAGGGTTGCCACTTTTTCTGGAAAAAAATACCAGCCTTCCTATATATTTATCTTTTTTCCATATGAATAACATTGGAATCAACCATCATTTTTACTGGCCAGGCCAGCAAAATACCGGCCAGGTGGCAACCTTACACACAGGGAGTGAAATTGTCCTACTAATAAGCACATACTGAAATCAGCTCCTATACCTGAAATTAGCCTTCTCTCCTGCCTGCACCTGGAACCATTGTGTCGGATCAGGTTCAGGCACATGCGACCGATTTCAGCACAAGAATGGAGAACACAACAGTTCCGAGTGCAGGCAGGAGGCTAACACCTGCATAGGAGCTAATTTTCGGTGCACATTTTTTAGCAGGACTATTTCAGCCCCCGTATGGCACTAGTCTGAATGGTGAATGATAAATATGCCCTTAAAATTCCTAGGCAACTTAATATACAAGGCAATGCTATGTGTGTAGCACCAGGCGGGGGAGTAAATACCGAGTGCATTACAAAGGCTTACCCTGCATGTCCCTATTATAGTCAATGCACATTGGGAACAAATCATGATGGTAAAGCTAATGTAAATATGTGTTTTTCCACCTGCTGAGAAAATGCTGATTTGACCTAATGCCGCCCCCATTTGTGTAGTAAATTAAATGGTGGATACCTACCAATGCAATGCACTCATGGGGCCAGAAAATGCAAATTTAAACACTGATGGAGAAACCACATGGTGTGACATTAGCCTCCGGGTGCAGGTATTAAAGAAAATGCATTTAGCAATGCTCCTGCCCTGTATTTAGCTTCATGTTGTGATGTAAGTAGATGTAAGCAGCAATACTGAGCAGCTCTGCAACTGACATTTTTTTATTTTCATGATATTAGCTGTTTTTACATGAATGTGTCCCTGCTGTTCTATTGGGGCGGCTGGCCAGAAATAGTGGCAAAATCTTAAATGACGAAGGAAGTCTCTCTTTATGCTTTTCTGCTCTCTTATCCCTCATAATATGACAGGAGAGATAGAATTGAGTATAGAAGTGTCAGAAGACCCTTTCTGCATCCGTAATTTCATTTAAATGATTCCAATATGAGAAAGTAGTAATACAAGTTACAGTGTTCATTTTCTGGCACTGATTTGTCTTTGTTTTCCTCTTTTGTGCAGGATGTTTTTCCACAATTGGATAAAAACCTACCACTTGAAACCTAGTTTTTTTTTTAAATAATCCTGAAAAATATAATCCTTTAGAATGGGAAAAAAATTGATAAATTGCATTAAAATGAGTTAAAGAGCTCACTTTTCAGTTAAAGAAATCCCTGCCCTAGAGGCTCCAACATGACTTTGCATTCCTGCATAAGAATAGGCTCAGCCAACAGAAAGAGATCCAGCCCCAGAGGCTCCAAGTCTGCACAAGCATATATATAAAAATAATGATTTCATGGGTGAAATGGGCAGTAAGGGGATATAAAGAGCCAAAAGGAAAGATCTGTGTGACATAGTAGAAGCAATTGTACTATAGGGTCTAATATGTTGCCTCAATCATCCAATGCTAGAACTGCACCAGTGTAGGTTTGCAAAAAAAAACCTCAGATAACCCATGCATTGTGTAATCCACCTGTCTTCTATTTGCTCCAAAAAATCCTTGCCTGGACCAGCTAGAACAGGGGTGCTCACAGGGCTGGATTTGCAGCTCGGGTGCCCCTAGGCCGCGCTGTCCTAGAGCACACATCCTGCAACCCTCTCCCAGCAAGCGCACGCTGCACCTCCCCAGTGCTCCGTAGCAAGTGGCTGGGCCTTTGTGGCCTCGCCACAGATTTGGGCCTGGGTGCTCAAAAGGTAGATTGGGATCTACCAGTAAACCTTTAGCTGGTGATCAGTAGATCTCAAGACACTGTTTACAAACAGCCTATTTAAATCACTCTCCTGTTTCATGCTTTTCATTCAGATATTTATTATGTTAAGGTTACATAAAAAATAGTTGTTTTTTAAATAAAGCAATATACAGTTTCTCATAAATCAATATTTAAGTAATATTTCCATGGAACAGAATGCTAACAATGCTTTTCTTTTATATTTGTAGATCATAATGGGACATCATCACTAAAAGTAGACCTCACATTAGTAAAGTATTGGCACTCCTGAGCTAGAATAATTCCCCCCATGCCTCACTGGGTAAAGTAGTACAAGTATAGGACCTGTTATCCAGAATGCTGGGGTTTTCCAATTAAAGGATATTTCCATGATTTGGATCTTCATAGCTTACTAGAAAACACTAGAAAATGGTGTAAACATTAAATAAACCCAATAGGCTGGTTTTGCTTCCAATAAGGTTTAATTATATCTTACAGGATAAAAAAATAGTAATCGCATATAAGTTTCTTATCTGTCCGTATGTCTCGCTCTCTGTCCCACTCCATGTGTGTTTGGTGCTCACAACCAGTCCCGTGCCGGCAATCAGTCCCTCTATGGTCTGGATTTCGAGCTCTCTCAATTCACACTCATTCTTGGAGGAGTTTCAGATATACAGACTCCTCACTCTTTATCCAACACGTTTCACGGATTCTGATCCGCTTTCTCAAGGACGAGTGTGAATTGTGAGAGCTCGAAATCCAGACCATATTGCCGGCACGGGCCTGGTTGTGAGCAAAAAACACACGAAGTGGGACAGAGAGCGAGACATATGGACAGATAAGAAACTTATATGTGATTACTATTTTTTTATCCTGTGAGTGTAACTTTGTATGCGGGGATATGTAGAACTATAACTAAATACTGCACTTAGGGTAAGGCCAGATGAGAAGATTAGCAGGCGACAAGTCGCCGGCGGTTTTGAAAAGTACCAGCTGGCGACTAGTCGCCCGTAAAAAAGCAAGCACAAAAAACCAAGCGATTTCGCCCATAAGCGACAATTTATCCCATCGTGCATTGCCGAATTCGCGCCGCCTACAGTGAGAACCACGGTGTGCTATGGGTAGAAGACGGAAGTAGTATCCATACTGAGCGCCGCGTGTTTTCTCAGCGAGTTGTCTCAGCGTCTTTTGCAAAATGGAAAAAGAATGGGTTGTTATCTTTTTTCTGATATACTTATATTATTATTTGCTAGAGAAAGAAAAACAAGAAAGAGCTACTGCTAGAAAATATTGGGTCCATCCCTTGACAAATCAACGGCTACAGAATGCATACAATTCAGTTGCATTGTATTACTAAAATACTCATTGTTTATACATTGTATTAATAAAATACATATTATTTTAAAAACTATTGTGTACTCTATTGTTTTTCATAAAATGGAACTAAATGACAATTTCTATGTCCTACAGATATATATGTATACACATGAATACACATGATGCACATGACACCCATGAAGTAAAAGGCAGTGATGAACTACAATCATATAGACAACCCGAACGACAAAGTGTATAAAAATAGCCGCCACGACAAAGTGTATACAAATAGCCACCACGACAAAGAGTACACAAATAGCCGCCACGACAAAAGGTGACGTTGTGCGTCTTGCGGCATGCGTCATACTTTGTTTTAGAGCCTGCGTCATTACCACAGCAGAAAGCAAAATGGTGGGCATTAACTCACTCATCGGCATGGGGTCACTTTTGACCATCGGACACTGCAGCGGCTGTGGTCTGATCTAAAAAGGAGGGACCCAGCTACATACTTATCTATCAGGGGGACATCCACAAGCTGAGCAGTCTGAGACTGAGGAGGAGCTGTTTGAGGAGGCAGAGACAGAACCTCAACAGCCTGAGCAGCCTGAGGAGGTGGAGGAGACAGCAGAAAGGGCTGATGCTTCTGATGAAGGTGTAATGGAAATGGAAGGTTTCCAAGATGGCGACGGTGTCCAAGATGGCGACGGCGTCCAAAATGGCGACTCCCGACCTCACCATGTGGATCCTATTGGTCGCGGCTCTATGACGCCTTCTTCCTCCCGTCTGCCGATTGGTCGCCGGCGACGGAATGGTCGCCGGCGTCAGAACGTGCGCCGGCGTCAATGCGTCAGCATCAGGACGTCGGAACCAACGCATTGACGCCATTGCGTCCAAATTGGCGCCAAAACCTGGCCTATATTAAGCCTCTGGACATTGCTATCATTGCCCAAATATAGGTCTTACCTTGTGTATTCCTGGGTGTGATTATTGCTATTGATTTCTTGTGTACCGACTCCTGCTTGTCTTTTGGATTGATTCTTCGCTGCCTGAACTGAACTTTTGCCTGGACTTCGACCATTCTCTCGTCTCATCCCTTTGTACTTCGATATCGGCTTGCTACCTGCCTCCTCCTTGGTCCTCACTTCAACTGCGCCTTCGGGCCCTTACAGAAGGTACACTTCATCACACCCCCCACATAAAGCTTTTTAAAAAATTTTTGTCTATAATGAAAGATGTATTATAAGAATTCTGTATTATTTTTTTTACCCTCAGTGATTGGTTCATTTACAGGTGGTCCTGCTGTACTGCGCATGTGGCAATAACAGAGGAAACAGTTACCCCCACTGCACCACAGGATTTAGTCACAGGTATCCATCAGCGCCAGGGAGAGGAATATAGCATACCTTCCACCTGTCCATGTTTTTTTGCAGGTCAGTCCCGATTTTGACAGCTCAACCCACAATCCCAGATTGTTACTAGAATGTCCCGACTTTCTCTTTGATCTGCTGCACTAACACTTACAGATTCTCTGCTTGCGCTCCTCTTCAGAAACGGCAACAGGGCGATGATCCATCGTGCGGCTATGTGTTTTTTCCATATGAATAACATTGGAATCAACCATCATTTTTACTGGCCAGGCCAGCAAAATACCGGCCAGGTGGCAACCTTACACACAGGGAGTGAAATTGTCCTACTAATAAGCACATACTGAAATCAGCTCCTATACCTGAAATTAGCCTTCTCTCCTGCCTGCACCTGGAACCATTGTGTCGGATCAGGTTCAGGCACATGCGACCGATTTCAGCACAAGAATGGAGAACACAACAGTTCCGAGTGCAGGCAGGAGGCTAACACCTGCATAGGAGCTAATTTTCGGTGCACATTTTTTAGCAGGACTATTTCAGCCCCCGTATGGCACTAGTCTGAATGGTGAATGATAAATATGCCCTTAAAATTCCTAGGCAACTTAATATACAAGGCAATGCTATGTGTGTAGCACCAGGCGGGGGAGTAAATACCGAGTGCATTACAAAGGCTTACCCTGCATGTCCCTATTATAGTCAATGCACATTGGGAACAAATCATGATGGTAAAGCTAATGTAAATATGTGTTTTTCCACCTGCTGAGAAAATGCTGATTTGACCTAATGCCGCCCCCATTTGTGTAGTAAATTAAATGGTGGATACCTACCAATGCAATGCACTCATGGGGCCAGAAAATGCAAATTTAAACACTGATGGAGAAACCACATGGTGTGACATTAGCCTCCGGGTGCAGGTATTAAAGAAAATGCATTTAGCAATGCTCCTGCCCTGTATTTAGCTTCATGTTGTGATGTAAGTAGATGTAAGCAGCAATACTGAGCAGCTCTGCAACTGACATTTTTTTATTTTCATGATATTAGCTGTTTTTACATGAATGTGTCCCTGCTGTTCTATTGGGGCGGCTGGCCAGAAATAGTGGCAAAATCTTAAATGACGAAGGAAGTCTCTCTTTATGCTTTTCTGCTCTCTTATCCCTCATAATATGACAGGAGAGATAGAATTGAGTATAGAAGTGTCAGAAGACCCTTTCTGCATCCGTAATTTCATTTAAATGATTCCAATATGAGAAAGTAGTAATACAAGTTACAGTGTTCATTTTCTGGCACTGATTTGTCTTTGTTTTCCTCTTTTGTGCAGGATGTTTTTCCACAATTGGATAAAAACCTACCACTTGAAACCTAGTTTTTTTTTTAAATAATCCTGAAAAATATAATCCTTTAGAATGGGAAAAAAATTGATAAATTGCATTAAAATGAGTTAAAGAGCTCACTTTTCAGTTAAAGAAATCCCTGCCCTAGAGGCTCCAACATGACTTTGCATTCCTGCATAAGAATAGGCTCAGCCAACAGAAAGAGATCCAGCCCCAGAGGCTCCAAGTCTGCACAAGCATATATATAAAAATAATGATTTCATGGGTGAAATGGGCAGTAAGGGGATATAAAGAGCCAAAAGGAAAGATCTGTGTGACATAGTAGAAGCAATTGTACTATAGGGTCTAATATGTTGCCTCAATCATCCAATGCTAGAACTGCACCAGTGTAGGTTTGCAAAAAAAAACCTCAGATAACCCATGCATTGTGTAATCCACCTGTCTTCTATTTGCTCCAAAAAATCCTTGCCTGGACCAGCTAGAACAGGGGTGCTCACAGGGCTGGATTTGCAGCTCGGGTGCCCCTAGGCCGCGCTGTCCTAGAGCACACATCCTGCAACCCTCTCCCAGCAAGCGCACGCTGCACCTCCCCAGTGCTCCGTAGCAAGTGGCTGGGCCTTTGTGGCCTCGCCACAGATTTGGGCCTGGGTGCTCAAAAGGTAGATTGGGATCTACCAGTAAACCTTTAGCTGGTGATCAGTAGATCTCAAGACACTGTTTACAAACAGCCTATTTAAATCACTCTCCTGTTTCATGCTTTTCATTCAGATATTTATTATGTTAAGGTTACATAAAAAATAGTTGTTTTTTAAATAAAGCAATATACAGTTTCTCATAAATCAATATTTAAGTAATATTTCCATGGAACAGAATGCTAACAATGCTTTTCTTTTATATTTGTAGATCATAATGGGACATCATCACTAAAAGTAGACCTCACATTAGTAAAGTATTGGCACTCCTGAGCTAGAATAATTCCCCCCATGCCTCACTGGGTAAAGTAGTACAAGTATAGGACCTGTTATCCAGAATGCTGGGGTTTTCCAATTAAAGGATATTTCCATGATTTGGATCTTCATAGCTTACTAGAAAACACTAGAAAATGGTGTAAACATTAAATAAACCCAATAGGCTGGTTTTGCTTCCAATAAGGTTTAATTATATCTTACAGGATAAAAAAATAGTAATCGCATATAAGTTTCTTATCTGTCCGTATGTCTCGCTCTCTGTCCCACTCCATGTGTGTTTGGTGCTCACAACCAGTCCCGTGCCGGCAATCAGTCCCTCTATGGTCTGGATTTCGAGCTCTCTCAATTCACACTCATTCTTGGAGGAGTTTCAGATATACAGACTCCTCACTCTTTATCCAACACGTTTCACGGATTCTGATCCGCTTTCTCAAGGACGAGTGTGAATTGTGAGAGCTCGAAATCCAGACCATATTGCCGGCACGGGCCTGGTTGTGAGCAAAAAACACACGAAGTGGGACAGAGAGCGAGACATATGGACAGATAAGAAACTTATATGTGATTACTATTTTTTTATCCTGTGAGTGTAACTTTGTATGCGGGGATATGTAGAACTATAACTAAATACTGCACTTAGGGTAAGGCCAGATGAGAAGATTAGCAGGCGACAAGTCGCCGGCGGTTTTGAAAAGTACCAGCTGGCGACTAGTCGCCCGTAAAAAAGCAAGCACAAAAAACCAAGCGATTTCGCCCATAAGCGACAATTTATCCCATCGTGCATTGCCGAATTCGCGCCGCCTACAGTGAGAACCACGGTGTGCTATGGGTAGAAGACGGAAGTAGTATCCATACTGAGCGCCGCGTGTTTTCTCAGCGAGTTGTCTCAGCGTCTTTTGCAAAATGGAAAAAGAATGGGTTGTTATCTTTTTTCTGATATACTTATATTATTATTTGCTAGAGAAAGAAAAACAAGAAAGAGCTACTGCTAGAAAATATTGGGTCCATCCCTTGACAAATCAACGGCTACAGAATGCATACAATTCAGTTGCATTGTATTACTAAAATACTCATTGTTTATACATTGTATTAATAAAATACATATTATTTTAAAAACTATTGTGTACTCTATTGTTTTTCATAAAATGGAACTAAATGACAATTTCTATGTCCTACAGATATATATGTATACACATGAATACACATGATGCACATGACACCCATGAAGTAAAAGGCAGTGATGAACTACAATCATATAGACAACCCGAACGACAAAGTGTATAAAAATAGCCGCCACGACAAAGTGTATACAAATAGCCACCACGACAAAGAGTACACAAATAGCCGCCACGACAAAAGGTGACGTTGTGCGTCTTGCGGCATGCGTCATACTTTGTTTTAGAGCCTGCGTCATTACCACAGCAGAAAGCAAAATGGTGGGCATTAACTCACTCATCGGCATGGGGTCACTTTTGACCATCGGACACTGCAGCGGCTGTGGTCTGATCTAAAAAGGAGGGACCCAGCTACATACTTATCTATCAGGGGGACATCCACAAGCTGAGCAGTCTGAGACTGAGGAGGAGCTGTTTGAGGAGGCAGAGACAGAACCTCAACAGCCTGAGCAGCCTGAGGAGGTGGAGGAGACAGCAGAAAGGGCTGATGCTTCTGATGAAGGTGTAATGGAAATGGAAGGTTTCCAAGATGGCGACGGTGTCCAAGATGGCGACGGCGTCCAAAATGGCGACTCCCGACCTCACCATGTGGATCCTATTGGTCGCGGCTCTATGACGCCTTCTTCCTCCCGTCTGCCGATTGGTCGCCGGCGACGGAATGGTCGCCGGCGTCAGAACGTGCGCCGGCGTCAATGCGTCAGCATCAGGACGTCGGAACCAACGCATTGACGCCATTGCGTCCAAATTGGCGCCAAAACCTGGCCTATATTAAGCCTCTGGACATTGCTATCATTGCCCAAATATAGGTCTTACCTTGTGTATTCCTGGGTGTGATTATTGCTATTGATTTCTTGTGTACCGACTCCTGCTTGTCTTTTGGATTGATTCTTCGCTGCCTGAACTGAACTTTTGCCTGGACTTCGACCATTCTCTCGTCTCATCCCTTTGTACTTCGATATCGGCTTGCTACCTGCCTCCTCCTTGGTCCTCACTTCAACTGCGCCTTCGGGCCCTTACAGAAGGTACACTTCATCACACCCCCCACATAAAGCTTTTTAAAAAATTTTTGTCTATAATGAAAGATGTATTATAAGAATTCTGTATTATTTTTTTTACATATACAAGAAGATGAGGAAAACTGGGACCATCCCCAACTGGTGGCTTAAGTCCGGCAACTGAAAGTCAGGGTGCTGGCCCTGGAAAACCAGATATAATTTTATTTGTTTTTTTTCCTATGTTTCATTTATTTGTAATGTAAATAGTTTTACCAGTAAAAGCCATTGAACCTTATGGATAAGGTCATTTTTATAAACAGTTATAAACATTTGGAGAAGGAAGAATTCAGCTTCATAAGTTTAATATTTATTTATAACACAACTGAAAAAAACACAAAGTGCAAAACTCCTGGATGTAATAAAAATTATAAAGTGCATTATAACAATCAAGTAAAGTGCATTATAACAGCCAAAATCGGCAAGTCAAAAAAGTAAAAATCACATTACATGTCTGTGAATGAGTTTTGGGAAGGATCCCATGCTTGGGAAGTGGAAGGGTATGCATAAGGGTATGGATAAGGGTTTGGAGTGCTGCTTTGAGGCATGTGGAATGGTTGTGGTGGGTGCATAACAGGCATGTTGGGTGGATGATTGCCTTGGGGTAAATATTTATATAACAGATGCAGAAAGTCCATTCTCAACATTTGCCTATGTGCCTCTGGAATCATCATGATGGTAGGCATTAAACCGGTATAAAATGAGAATTCCTGTGTATCCTCAAAAGCATAGGTCCTCTTGGCAGAAGACTCTTGGGAAGGCTCTTTGGATGATACCGATTCACACAACTTTGATAGCATGTCTTTTACTTCGCCAGATGAAATGTTGTTTTTTTTTCTTTTTGCTGCCCGAGTGTTGTCAGATCGAGATGTTTGTGCTGGTGGGGTCTCGGTGTTGCCAGAAGTGCCAGGTGGGGTAACAGGCCTGCTAGGATGGCCTGGTGGGGTAACAGTGCTGGTATTTGGTAGTTGGTCTGAAGAAGCTGTTTCTGTTACAATCTCTTCATCCTGCACACTATCAAGATTGCTAGAACTTCTAATGGAAAACACCAAAAAAAATAACATTAAAACCAAGGAATTTTTCCATACAAATAATACATACATTTTTGTATACTCTTGCATTCCTCTGCATTGTTGTGTTACATATATCTGCAATATTATCTGCAATTATCTGTTGTTGTACAGTGCTTTGCCCTCAAGGAGCGCTATACAAATAAAAATATACATACAATATTACATGGATATACCAGGGTAGGCAACATTCAAATGGATGTCACTGATCCCATCTGAAGATCAAATACTCAAAGGCTACAAAGTTATCACAATCTATTTATCATCTTTCTATGTTGGCCCATGTAGCATTGATCATACCCTCCCCCCAAAGAAAATGGATGATTATTTACTAACTGTCTCTTAGCAAAAGCAGGTAATAGAAATTTTAATTGTTCAGCATAAATATACTTCTTTCTTTTTGATGGCGATGCACCACTTCGTGTCTCTCCTTCTGGGCAGCCACTTCCCTACGAAAGCAATCTCTGATATGCTTCCATCGCTTTGAATTTCTTTGACTGGGATGGAGAAAGAAAATGAATACTATTACAATGAATACTACATTTAGATGAGTCATATAGTACTAAACCATATAGTATGACAAAGTAATGTTTTAAAACAGCCATACTAGCCACCTACCTAGTAAAAAAAAAACATTACATCCACAGGCCGTATGCATACCCCCTACAATATCTTGCAACACATTATGGGGCCGATTCACTAACTTCGAGTGAAGGATTCGAAGTAAAAAAACTTCGAATTTCGACGTTTTTTTTTGGGCTACTTCGACCATCGAATGGGCTACTTCGACCTTCGACTACGACTATGACTTCGACTTCGAATCTAAGGATTCTAAATAAAAATCGTTCGACTATTCGACCATTCGATAGTCGAAGTACTGTCTCTTTAAAAAAAACTTCGACCCCCTAGGTCCCCATAGGCTTGGCTAACTTTTTTTGATCGAAGGATATTCCTTCGATCGTTGGATTTAAATCCTTCGAATCGTTTGATTCGAAGGATTTTATCGTTCGATCGAAGGAATAATCCTTCGATCGTACGATCGTACTATCTGCGCTAAATCCTTCGACTTCGATATTCGAAGTCGAAGGATTTCAATTCCCAGTCGAATATCGAGGGTTAAATAACCCTCGATATTCGACCCTTAGTGAATCAGCCCCTATATGTCCAACAATAGGGAAGGCCTATTTTGTTTTAGGTATTTATTTTGTAAAAAAAAAAGTGGCAGCCATACCCACATATAAGATTGTAAAAGTAAAAATTGTGACAAAAAATAGTTACCTTTCATATTTTTTTGAGCATCTGAAAGAGCTTCCCAGCCTTCAAGTGCCACTTCATCCCACAGTTGTTTCCTAGTGATCTTATTATGATATGCTGGTAACTCAGTCATATAGAGAGCAGGTCGATTTTCCAACAAATCAATAAGCCTATCTGTATCAACATGCTGCTTTACTAAAGGCATTTTTTTATGAAATAGTTGGCGCAGGAGTAGTGTCGCAAGCGTCCTTTCCCCAACACGACAGCCGAGAAATAATGCAGCGCGTAGTCGAACGCCCAAACAAATAATTTGAACTTTGCGCCTTCGTATTTATGTGCCTGCGACTTGACGCCGTAGAAAGGGGCGTAACTACAGAGGAAGCAGACCCTGCGGCTGCAGGGGGGCCCAGGAGGTACAGGGGGCCCCATGAGGCTCTCATTGATGAGCAATTTCAACATATATTGTTAAAACAGGACAAACACTGGATATGTTGGGGGCCCTAGAATTAATTTGCTGTGGGGCCCAGCAACATCTAGTTACGCCACTGGCCGTAGAATCCATGTTCTCGTACGGCACGCTGTAGAATCCACGTTCTCGTACGGATTTCCTGTGCGTCATGTCGTTGTTCGTTTTCACGCTGCTATTTTTCGCCTCGTCTGTTTGGCACAGGCGATTTTGTATATCTACTATGTCAATTAAATTTTTTCAATTGTTGCGTTGCATCGCCCAGAAAAGGGTCTCTGTGCGTTTTCAGGCGACTAGTGCTTTTGAATAGCTGTGTGTGACAGATACCTGGCGATTCCCTATGCTTACTATGCTGAGACATAACGAGCGACTAGTCGCCGCTACTCATCATTGCAAGTCGCCCCCGAATCTTCTCCTCTGGACTGGAGAAGATCCCTTGTCTCTTTGCGCTTTTATTTTTAACTACAGATTTCTATACTTTTGGAGCGGGAGTACTCAATTACCAAAAGCTGCAGAGCGGGGAAATGAATATTCTTGAAACAAACGGTGATCCCTATTAACCTCATCTTCAGGAGCGCCGCAGGTGTTAAATTGGTGTTTTAATTATATCTTAGTTTGGATCAAGTACAAGCTACTGTTTTATTATTACAAAAAAAAAATCATTGGATGATTTGGATAATATGGAGTCTATTGGAGAACATATCCCATACCTGTTGCAGAATTCGATTTTACACTTCCAGGAACTAATAGATAACGTATTATTTGCCGAGGGAACTGATTACTATATAATGTCATATCTCAAGTGCTTCATACTGATATAATGAAAAAATCTGAATAATGTGTCAAGTGGGTAAAAGTCACTGGCACACAGGGTAAGTGCAGTATGTTTGACAACGGGGCATTGCCCTGTAATGTTGCAGTTTTCCTCTAATAAGCTTGCATGGGATCTCCCTGCTGTCCTTGTCTTGTGTGAATTTGTTATACTTGTTCTACAGGAGGGTGCCCATCGCTCCATCACTGAGCCCGGGATCTTCTCTTGTTGAGAAGGTAAGGTTGTTGCAAGCGCCTACCTTTGTTCTCAAGTGGGTGAAAAACACGGTGATTTGCGTCCAAAATTTGCACTTTGTACACTGCACTGCATTCAGAAATTACCCTTTACAAGTCCTCCTCCAAGATGAATCCAAACATTATAAAGAGTATATAATAAAATGTATAATAATGAGGAAATAGACCTGCAATAGCACATAATATTGAACTAACCCTTGATTTCCTTTTTGATTATGCTCAGACAAGCTGACTTTAAAATACAGGGATTTTGTTCTGCCATATATCAAACCAGTAAATTTATAGAGCCAGATCACAGTGACACATTTAGATGCAATAAAAGTAAAGGTGAATAGCTTGGCATTTATACACACTGATTTAGAATTTAGACTTCTTCAAAATAATATCCACTTATATCAGATAGGAATCAAGATAATATTAATTTAATAAAAAAGATATATCTGATTTCTTAGCTCAACATTGGCTGTCAGTCAAACTGTTAGAAATATATTAAAACATGTTTCAAACGAATACACAAAGCTGTCTTTGTAAAATATCTGGACTCTCACAAGATCTTGATCCGCAGCATGCAGGCTGCTGATTCATTGAGAGAAGATTCCTAAAATTAGGCCTGTTCAAAAGAGACAAACTGGTTTTGAGAATCCCCTGTAAAGTTTTGCATACAAGAAAATACCAAAATGTTAATTGATTACTCTGGTTGGATCTTGGAAAAATAAATCACTAAGTTACCCCATCTAGAAAGGGCCATATTTACCATACAAGCACCTAAGGGCATGTGCTTAGGGTAGCAGCTTTAGGGGGACATCACTTAAATGCCTCCATGGTAAAAAAGAATCCCCCAACTCACCACTGGCTACATGCTGTGGAACAGAGGGGGACAGCAGGACCTTATGTACATATGCCAATAACCAAAAGAAGGAGACAGGCTGAGGTTCAGTACAGGGGCAGTATACATCTATATGAACCTTTTTCAACATGAACAAAATAAATAGAAATTATTCTGAAAATACAGTACATTATGCCTGTTGTTTTCATTGAACAATGTTTTTAACTAAGTTTTTCTTTATTATAAAGCAATAATGTTGATTGTTTTGAATTCAAGCTTATTAATTCCCCCCATAATTGGCTTGTTGATGTTGATGAGCTCTGTATAATCAAACCCCACGTTCCTTTGTAGTGACTGCTTTGGCTTACAAATAAGAAGACATTCATTATGCTCTGAGGATGACATTTAAAAAAAATCCCTGGCCACCGCACCTAGGGATGTATCGTGTACAGTATATAGGAAAACAACACTTTCAAAATAAAATGAAATATTTAATTTTGAAATCTGACATGGGGTTCGACATGTTGTTAGATTACTTAGTGCCCTCAGCCATGTGATTGCTGCACTGCAAGATGAAGTGATATTACCCATGCCCCCTAGCAGCCCATTAGCAGAGCAATAGGAAGGTAACAGCTCAATGACACCTGCATTGATAAATTCCAATAGAGTAAACCCATTTTTTTAATTAAATTTTGAAATTTGACATGGTGCTAGACTTATTGTCAGTTTTCCAGGTGCCTCAGTCATGAGACTTGTACTCTGATAAACTTCAGTCATGCTTTACTGCTGTACTGCAAGTTGGAGTGATATCACCCCCTCCCTTCCCTCCCAGCAGCCTATCAGCATAACAATGGGAAGGTAACCAGATATCAGCTCTCTGTTGTCTATCTTATATCTATAAGAACAGCACTCACTAGTAAAAATCCATGTCCCACTGCAACCCCATTCACTTACACTGAGTAGGAGAAACAATAGTGCAGCACTGGCTCTTTCTGAAAGCACATGACCAGGCAAAATGACCTGAGATGGCTGCCTACACACCAATAATACAACTAAAAAATATGTTGGTTCAGGAATTAAATTTTACATGGTAGAGTGAAACTACACCATAAAATCAAGACAGTCCCTCTTTTGACAGCTCAACCCACAGTCCCTCATTTGTACTGAAAAGTCCAGTTTTTCTCTGCACTGAACAGCCAGAAAAAGAAACAAAGTTTCTTACTTAATTGGCTTTTGGCAGAGAGCACAGAACAACCACAGCAGCTGATAAGATATTTTGTATCAATTTCAAGATAAGCAAATAAATAATTGTAACAATATAAGATAACAGATCCCTTGGGAAATGTTAGACTCACAGGTTAAAGAGCAATTCACCTTCATTAGCAAAACTGTAATAACTGAAAAAAAAAACCAAAAATATGTTCAATCTTTCACAACCTGTCCAATTTTGTAAAACTAACATGGTAATTAGGGGGTGTGGCCACAAAAATGGACATGTTCAAAAAATGTCACCTCGCTACGCCTGTCCCTCTTTTTATTTCCAAAATGTTGGGAGGTATGAGAATCCCTTTAACGAAGTGTGAAATGGCAAATTTGAGAAACCTTTGCCAAAATAAAAAATCCACAACCACATCAGAAATTTATACACAGCTATTATCACTCTGCTGTAGGGTTCAGTACACCATTGCTAAACTTTATTATCATCAAGAGCACCAATTTTGTTTGTCATCTTAAATGTCACCGGATACAGGATGAAGAACTATTGTTATAAAAGGGCAGAAGCCACATTAGCATCTCATTATCTGTCATGCTAATGCTAATATCCTACAAATGAAAGGAGTACAAATGCAGAGTCCTCTATGTCTTAGCAATATAAATTGGTGCTGTATATAGAAATTATGACGATGATATCCAGAGCAACATGAATAGTTTTATGTATATGTGTTCAAATGTGTATGTCTATAAAAAATCCAACATATTGGTCCCATACTGGGAACTTCTCGGCACTGAAACTTTGACTTGATTTTCTGTGTACAATAATAGTTTATGTCTTGAAGACTCTCTGTCAGGTTTTGACATTTATTGGCACTCAGTCATGCTGTTATAACTTTTAGGAGTGCTCACCTTGTGAATATTTATATCTATACACTCAAAAGAAAGTTCCCCAGTAGAACTGAACATTGTCAGTTTTAATGACCTTGTCTTAAATAGACATTTACGTGTTTTGTTTTTCATGTTTTGTTTTTCACAAATATACGCATACAGTTTACTCACATGTGACTGGTCCGCGTCTATCCTCGTGGTGGCCTCTGATGAAGTGCCAAAGAGAGGCACGAAACGCGTCAGGTGACTAGACACGACATGGTTTAGCTAAAGAGCTCCAGGAGGATGCCTGTTTGTGTTTTTAAAGATGCTTGGAAATAAAGATGTTTTTTTATCTTAATACTACCCGTGGTTGTCGGCTCCTGTCTATCTGCTATTGTTTTTCACAAGCTTACAAATAATGGTGTTTAGGCATAGAAGTACATTTTGCATAGTAAATATAAATGGCACTCAAAAGTTCTAATATTTAATAGGTTAAATTGATTTATATTAAAAATATCATGCAAAAAAAAAAACAGGTTGATCCAGAAGTAGGCAAAAAAACAACAACTTGTGGCTTGTGGCAATTTGTCACAAGAAAAAATACTTCTTGATTTCTAAGAGCTGTGGCATTTTAAAGAAGAACTAAAGTTAAAATTACTGTCAGGTGCCAAAATGTTAGGCACCCTCTAGTGATTAAAATTGCTTAAAAGGATTATCTTTATAACCAGCAAAGATGAGCAAAAATTAGCAAAAGCAAAATTTCATCACACTCAAGAAAAAAGAAGGCATTTATTTCAGGTTTCATAGAAGGAGAACATAAAGCCAAATGTCTCAAATCCTGTATGTGATAGCAAAGGAAGGCCACTTGCAAAGTTGCTTAGATTGCAAATCTCTAAAAACATAGTAATTTCAGCTGAAGTTGATTAGTTCTCATGTGGACTCTCTAACTAAGGCCATGGGCAGACGGAGCGTTGGCTCTGCTCCTCTCAGCCATGTGTATTTTTTCAGGCTGAGAGAAGCAGATCTGCCCCAGTTCCATACAGCGGAACCTCTTCTACTTTCATGCAGGCACATGCAGTGGAGTGGAGTGGAGGCTGGCCTGAAAATGCCTGCTTTCACGTATTTGGGCCAACCTCCACTCCACTCCGCTGCGTGTGCCTGCACTCAAACAGTTATTTTGTATGGACCTGAGGCCAATTCCTGCAGTGCACAAAAGGGAAGAATACTATATACCGTATATACTCGAGTATAAGCCGAGTTTTTCAGCCCCCAAAATATGCTGAAAAACTCTACCTCGGCTTATACACGGGTCAAGCGCAAAAACGGTCGCCGGCGCCTAAGAATATTTGCCGGCGCCTTAAAATAGTAGCCGGCACCTAAGAATATTCGCCGGCGCCTAAGAATATTCGCTGGCGCCTTAGAATAGTAGCCGGCGCCTAAGAATATTCGCCGGCGCCTTAGAATAGTAGCCGGCGCCTAAGAATAGTCATCCAAAAACGAGATTGAAACTTACCAGAAGCTGCTGCATTTCTCACCCTCGGCTTATACTCGAGTCAATAAGCTTTCCCAGTTTTTGGAGGTAAAATTAGGTACCTCGGCTTATACTCGGGACGGCTTATACTCGAGTATATACGGTAAATGTTACCTGCACATCCACACACTTCCGCTTCCTCACGCAGAAAAAGCGTGGCTTTTTGTCACAAAACAAGGAAGTAGAAAATGTTACAGGTTGAAGCGGAGCCAAGACCAGGGAGCCTAGTACTTATTCTGGATTTAGGGTACAAATCGTGACAGGATCATACTCAGAACTAAATTGATTACTATTTTTGTTCTTTTGTCTTCATATTCATTTTAATTGGCAAAAGTTTTGGGATCTAATCTAGGTATAAAATATGGGTTTTGCTGAAGTGGTATGAAAGTTGTTGATTTTTCTCCATATTTTTAATGTAGTGGAAATAGTAGGGTGGCAATAGTTTAATAATGGTGCAAGCTTTTTTGTGTTCTATATGACATTTTGTAGTGGTAAATCTATTTCTGCAATTTCTAACTATCCTTCTACTATTTTTATCTACTATTTTGTAGGTGCCATTACATGATGCATTCAAGATGGAATGTGGCATAATATAAGTATCTGTAACATTAAGCCTCATTTTTACTGTGTTGTTTGACTTCAGGAGTTTAGGAACTGTTAGAAATTCCGTTAAAAGAGGCCAATAAAGGGGAAAGGCAATGTTTATTTGTCTCGTGGATTCTGAGCTCACCAGGAGTCAGAACTCTGAACAAAGAAATCACCTTGTTTTTATAGACTTACATGAGAATGTATGAAATAAGACTGTACATGAATGAAAGGGAGTCACTGGTGGGAGAGCATAGAGATATCTCTTCACAGCACAGAAAAACAAAACTGCTTTTACCGCCTAACAGGTGGCTCCACCATTCAAGGTCAGGGTAGTAGTGACCAAGGCCAGCTTGAGAACAGAATCCATCCAAGTCAGGTGGGGTCTATGGGGGGAACCTTTATATAAAAAATGCTAATCTCTTTCAGCACAAAAAAATATTTGAGTCATGTATTCATTGTACTGCATATAATGTAGACTGTAGATATGCAGTTAAGTGCAAGTTGCAGAAGAGAGAAAGATAGATCATATTAAAAACCAATTAGTCTAAGACAACTATTCTAACAACAATGAACACATGGAGTAAATAGGGAATTTACAGGACTGTGAACAAAATTATAACTCCCTTGTACAGATAAAGAAACCGCAATCTGCAGTAGTCAAATGAAAACAGTGAGGACCTGGCAGGGATAACTTGTCTATATAATGTCCCAAAGAACTTTGTTGCAATGCTGTTCATCTGTAACATCAGAGGGGCCCCCATGGGCCCCACCAACCAAGACCCAATCCCCACAGCCGGCAGCTCCTGGGCTCCTTCCTGACCCCCCCCACCTGATCGCCCGTGGGGATTTTCAGCTAGGCTGGTGGGCCTGAACCGCAAGCCGCATATTTATCCACTTGCATCCACTACCCGATCCCGATCCGCAACTGCCTTATCCACAACTTAATCTGATAACCCGCAGACCATTAAAAAGAAAGTGCTGTTGCTGCAAACCGGAAGTGACGTTTTAAAAAAAATGGGCAGAGACAGAAAGTCTTTGTGAAATTTCAAAAGGAATAAAATATAGACAATATAACATAACAAATAAAGATGAGACCCACAACCCAACCCGGTGACCCGCAACCCACAGACCTGCATCTATACCCGCACTCGAAAATCCTACCCTTATCCCGCAGGATACCCACTTTTTTTTGCGCAGGTACCCGACCCACTGCAGGACTCTAATATGTGCCATTGGCTAATCCTAAATAGAAAATTGCCATTTTAAGAAATAAGGGCCACCCATGGGATCTATGGTGTAAAATGTATACTGAAGCAATAGAATTCTTAATAAATCAGATGAAAGATGAGCATCGGACTGGCCATACAGGCCCGGATTTGTGGCGAGGCCACATAGGCCCGGGCCTAGGGCGGCACATTTTTGGGGGCGGCATGCCGCCCAGCCGCCTGTGCTCCCCAGTGCTCCGGCGCTCGCACGCTGGCGCTTTTTCGTCAGCGTGTGAGCGCTAGGACCGCGCGGCCTAGGGGCGCCCGCCCAGCAAATCCGGCGCTGTGGCCATACCAGGGATGACTTTGATGTAGTTGGCCAGCAGTGGCGTAACTACAGTAGATTGTTATTGGGCCCCACAGCAAATTAGTTTTAGGGCCCCCACCATATCTAGAGGTTGTCCTGTTTCACCAATATTGTTGTATAAACATACCATGTGTATAAACATAAACAAGATGGTAGATGGTAGTCAAGACTTCAAGTTCCAGGGACAAGTTCAAGGACAAAATAAATCAAAATAAATAATAAATCAAGAACAAAATAAATCCAGGGACTTACCATATGGTACACATGTAATTCTGGAAGATCAGGAATATTTAGTCATCTTAACTTTATCTCAAATGTTATTTTACGTATCTGGATGTTTCTAGTTCTCCCACTCACTCACATCATATAGTGACACCTACTGGACAAAGTTATCTAGTCCATTTAGTATACAACATGTCTTGGGTTTTACTATAGACTACTCAATAGAAAAAGGAAGGCTTTCCAGAGAAAATGCTCGGCACAAGCTCACCGTGTATCACAGTAACTAGTGGATGAAAGGGCTGGCACTTAATCAGGCACAACTGAACTAATAAAACAACTATTAGACTGTAACTAAGTATTCTTTTTGTGCTATTAGTAGCACTTAACAAATTCAGTCTCATAACAATAGTGGGGGAAAAATGTCTGGTTAGGGAAGACATTAATATAAGGCCCCCCTTGCTCTGTGATTTATTCTTTATGTCAAATGGTGGAGCTGGCACAATGTCACAAGGAATATTGCATGCTGATGGGAAGGGCTGTATTTTCTAAATAACCACCAAATAGAAATCAGTGGTTAAATATAGAAGAAGCTGACCCTGTGGTCATGGGAGGGTGGCCAGGGAACAGAGGAGCCTGGACCTCAGGGTCTAAGTCCACTTAGCTTCTCCAATTTGAATTGTACAGTGTATGCACAATAAAATAGTGGCAAATGAGGTTCAACACATTACTTATCAACAGGAAGTTATAATTTGGGACAAATGCAAGATATAGATAGAATTGAATAATATTGGGATCCCCTTAACTAAGGTTTCAGGATATTGTGGATAAAAGAATTTGCAACTTTTAGGCAAGAGTCAATCAGATAATATGGACAGTCAATTGGCATTGACTCGAGGGATAAAAATATAATTTGCCACATTCCCTGGTAAGACCACACCATGATTATGCACTGCAGTTTTGGGCACCAGTGGATAGAAAGGTTATAAGTGAGCTGGTAGATACAGTGGAGAGGTAAACTTGATGAACTTGATTTACTATGTAAATGCTAAGGATCCCTCTTATTCTTACTACAGTGCCCCCCATGGTAATGTAAATGCTGCATACTTATTAAAATGGTGGGTCTACTATGTCTTTTTAGATTCATGACAGGCATAAATAAGAGCAAAAAAAGCACTGCCTTTTGGGTAAAAACAATGGTATATTTGTAAATAAATGAGTAAGTGAAGCTGACTTTGTGTAGTTATAAGAAGTAAGGCAGGAGTTTCCAGCTCAGTCTGGACTTCTTGTTCATAGTGAGTATAGTCCTTTAACCCTTAAGGGGATTTCCACCCAAAGACTATTACTTGCATAAGGAAAAGAAATGTCATTCTAAGCATCTTTCAATAAACTTGTACATTCACTAATTATTATCTAAGTTTTTAACGTTATTAGTCAATGTACTTTTAGTTGAAAGCAGTGTCTGTTTATCCCTGGTTCTGGCTATTAGATCAGTTTAGCAGAACACAGTTCTCTTCCAGGCCTGTTAATTAGCTGGCTTCTACTACTCTGTTTCAGAAGTCAGAACCAGCAGTGCAGAATCTATAAACAGCCAGACAGACATTACTTTCATTTACATTTCACAAATAAAACTAAAAGCACTGGACATTTTCAATGAAAATTCAATGAATTATATATTGTGTAGAATTACATATTCCTTCCGTATTTATTTAAAAAAAAACAAACAAAAAAACAGTTTTGGTTAGTATACCTAGAGCTCCCCAGGCATATGCACAAAAAAATCTTCAGAGGGGCCCGTGCGCACTTCAGCGCGTTTACTGATCGTCCTTCCTATCTGCTGCACAACCACCCTCAGCTCCCAGATGCTATTGGTGCGACCGGAGGGGAAATTTGGCTGAGGAGAGAGATTTATTTAAAAATATATTTCCATAGTTCCCTGTGACCTCAGTGTTTACTTCCTCTATAGTTACAGCACTTATTAAAAAATAAGATGAATATGAATGCGGCCCAGCTTGAAATGCTCAGTTCCAGAGGAAACGTCATAATAATGTAATAATAAGTCTTATTTAATATCCAGGTGTCCCATATTCCAGTGTATAGCTCCATCTGGTTATCCAACTGACATTGTAGGTTTTTTTTTTTTCTTTACTTTTACAAATCAAAAGTGTTTGTGTATTTCATGTGTGACTCCAGACAATTTTTGTTTTTCCAATGTGGCCCAGGGAAGCCAAAAGTTTGGACACCCCTGCATTAAAGGTACCTGTACTGGTGCTACCATCGCCTCTGGACCCAGTTGCATACCCCGCAGTCGCAGGGGGGCCCGGGAAACAGAGGGAGCCAGCTAGGGTTACCACCTTTGCTGATGGCTAAACCCGAACACGGGGGCGGGGCAGATAATATTGGGGGTGGGGCAGTGATGTAGGAAAAGGCATGATGACATCTGAGGTAGGCACAATGATGTTGGTGGCGTTATGACACCAGGGCAAGGTTATTGCATAACTTAGATACAATTGGCTGGATTTCTATCCAGTATTCTCAGTTCTTAAAGTGTTGATGCCCAGTTCAAACCAACACAGGTGGCGAGCCTATCTCTAGCTATATTCTGCTTGATGATTAAGCCCAATCCTTTAATTACAGTATGAGATCTATTATACAGAAATCTGTTATCCAGATAGCTCTAAAATACAGCAATGTTAATTTAGAAAAAAAACACATTTTTGATTAATTTGCTTATTTTGTATCTGTGATAGTAAGAAATGAACTGCACTTGAAAGTAACTAAGCCATGTTGAGGCGAGTGTCTTAGTATTTAAATGCTTTTCATGTATTGGCCAGATTATTGTTCGGGTTTCATAAGGCTGAAAACCGAACAGAAAGTTCAGACCCGAACAGGCCTTACAAAAACTAAACTGTTTGGGTCAAAACCGAACAGGTGGCAACGCTAGAGCCAGCAGGGCCGTATTTACAAAGCAGGTGCCCCTAATCCTGCTGTCGTTTGTCACTCTCATCCCCTCCCTTTTATTCATTAAAATTTTCATCGGGACAAGTGCAATGGGGATTGGCACACAGGAAATTAAAAAAAACTATCCTGCGCATCCCCAGTGTTTCTGAACCAATGTGGGTGTGGTTGGGCAGCATTCCGCCCCTAAAATCCTGCCGCCCTAGGCCCGGGCCTTGTTGGCATTTCCACAAATCCGGGCCTGGGAGCCAGACTGTGGGGTATGCTTCCTCTAAAGCTAATAAGAAAACTCCCTCCTCCCCCACTGCTCTCTTACCATCTAGGAAGGGGGCGCAAGGCAGGGCAGCATGTGGGAGGAGTCAGTTGGGGCATGGGCAGAATGTGGGCAGGGCATGAAGTGGCAGGAGGGTGGGGATCGGAGTGCATGGGCCCCTCTGCGGGTTTTTTGCAGGGTTGGACTCTCCGCACTCTAGTTACGCCACTGTCTGGACCGCAGTGACGCTGGAATTGTGCAATCTAATTTGGCCCTGCTATTGACTCCAATGCATTTTGGCAAATTTCCAACTGTTTCACAAATGTTTAGTCAAAGCAAAATAGGCAATTTTTTCTCATTGCTACTTGAAACTCACTCTTTTGAAGACCATTTACTCTTCTTTTCAGCACATTATTGGTTTGCATCTACTCACCCCTATAAATGCTGCATACACTGCAAATACAACATACATAGATACATTTTACACACAGAGACTGAAACATCCCAGCAAGGTTCCATACAAAAAGGTTTTATTCAATAAATAGCTTAGTTTCACATTAAATAAAAGCTAGTTGTTTCCACAGAAAATATTGTGAGCAATAAAGAGTTTCAGGTGTAAGGGGCCACTGCCCTCCAGATGGGATACAATGGAGGCAGCCCCGTATCACAGTGTAAATAGGGATTTAATGCCCGAGGTAATCCGGTCTCCCTCATGGAAGAGATTTAAGACACAGGTAAAAGGAAAAAAACACATGGAAATACACCCAAAAGGGGATGAAAAAGGAGAATGCTACATACCAGGCAATACCCATTTCCGCACATTGTGCCATTATAAAACACACCATAATTTTATCATTTCTTATTGCACATGATTAGTTTGTTGCAAAACACTTTTTAAAAAATATTGTTAATTTTCCCCTTAAAAAACCCTGGCATATTTGAGCTTCCATATTTCAACTTTTTTTCCCCCAAAGTTTACAAAACATCCCAGAACAGGAATAAAAATAAATAAGCATAAATTACTGTTCCCCTCTGGATTTATTCCCTTGAACATAAAGACAATTTTGAGATTCAGAATGAAACAACGAAGCAGAGTCAAATGTTTTTTTAAAATGGCTAAGTGTAACAATACTCAGAATATCCACCTCTGTTCTGATCCTAGAACTTGGGGATTGATGACCACCTGATCATTACCTTTAATTTTACCAAATTTATGGTGCATTAACAAAGAAGAGAAACTGCAGCTCCTCTCCACTTCCCCAGGTTCTGATTATTTGGGATGCTGCCCACTTTGGCGGTATTAGTCTGTTCTGCCCATGGTATCGGCCAACTTCAGGCTGCACATTCTACATAAAAACACAATGGTATTAAAGCGTTCAGAGCTGTTGTAAACTCAGTTAAAAATCTCAGCTGTCAATCAAATATTGCCTGCTCCTCCTCTATGCCTCAGGCATAGAGGCGGGGTAAGCAATTACTTTCCCTTTCCATTCAGGACTTCCTAGATGTCACTGCTCTCCACACATTCTCCCAGTTCTCTTAACCATTTAATTGTGTAACCAGTGCATGGGGTTGGACATCAGGTCCCCCATTCTTGTGCACAAACAAAATTCTGAGATGGTGGAAGGCTTGTCTTAATAACAGTGTCCACAAAATAGCTCCTGCCTCCTTGCTACTGATGGAAACACACTGATGGAAACAAGATTCAAATAATTAATACAGTGTAATTAAAGTTAATTTTGCTTGACTAACATGATAAGTTAAGATTTGGAATAATTTTTTCAGGTGACGGGTCCCCTTTAATATTGAATTATAACTAGGGGTGCCACCTTTATGTCTGGCTGAGACCGGATGGGGGCGGATCCGTGAGATCAGTGGGCAGGGCTATGACGCGGCGATCAGCGAATGGCAGATTGCCGTGTCAATCAAGGGAATCCTGCCCGGTTTTCCTTATTTGGAAAACCGGGCAGGAAGTATAGACCCGGGCAGCCCCTCAAAATGTCCGGGTCAAAACTGGACAGGTGGCAACCCTAATTATATCTCAACATTGTGCAGAGGTAAACAATTTAGAATGTGCTGTGTTGCACTCTGTTCAGACGTAGGCACCATTAAAGCCTACACATATTGTATATACTAACAGTTGTTATAAGGTCAGTCATGTGACTCATTGGTTGGTTACAATTGTAGTAACTTAGGGCTGTATTTATAAATAGACACAAGTGGGTCCATGCCCAGAGTGCAAGCTTCAGGGAAAAGGCCTGCTGGTGCCTATATATAAGAAAATAGCTAACAAAATTAAAAAAATCCCTAGTTTGCAACCAGATATTTGGTTAAATATCAGCATACAAATACCTGGACTGAAATACAGCCCTGGTAGCTCTGCAACACACAAGTTAGGAGACGAGTGAAGGCGATAAACATGAGAACATAACTTCCACTCCTGTTCATAAATGGTGCTATGCATAGTTCAGTATTGGCATTTGTCAGATTTCCTGCTAAACAGACCTTGGCTAAGGCCTATGAGCAGACTGACAGACTGCCATAACCTTCACAGTGATAAGCTGCATGAATATTAAAGCTTCTCAATAAAAAGGCTGCCTAGCCTAGCATTAAAATCAATGCCTCCGGCCCTATGAAATGGTGCATTTTGATGGACAACTGATTTCCAGAATAAACCCAACAGGTCCTAATAGGTCAAACCCCCACAAAACTACTGATCAGGCAGAAGTATCATTTTAAAATGTCTGTCTACAGAATGTAATAATATTTATAAATATTTATATATGTGTTGTGTTTCATAAACTTGCAGTACGTACAGTATATTGAGGGAAAATATAATCATTCTCTTTTCTCTTCAACCCTTGTCTTTCTTTTTCTCTTTTAAATAAATGACATTTCATTTTGCATCCTATAGCTGTATTCCTAAGAAAGATACTTTCATTTGAGTTAAATATAGCATTTTTCTTCTGAAATTTTTACTTATGGCAATTGATAGGGATGAAAATATCCCAATATAATGCAAGGTGTGTGTTTATATATAGGTATATCTATTTCAAAGCCATTTATAATGACAATGAACTTGAATGAGCTAATTTAGTCCTTATCTGCCAGACATGAATTATATAATATAACTTTCGGCTTAAGGAAAAGGTTGGTATAGGATTTAAGTCTCTGTGGTTATACAGGCCCCTGTTATAAAATGTATCTCTGTTTCTAACAGAGAGATTCTTTTTTCCCCCCTGCACATTATCCAGCCTTAAAGGCCCTTTTTTCTCGTGTGTCTTTCCAGTTTAAAATTTCATTCCGCCCCCTCCCCCCAGTCTCCTTCACTGGATCATCACTCCATTCACACATCAGTCTCAACACCCCGCAGCTTGGGGACCAGGATCCTTGGGGTAATTCCAGCATTCAGATCTGATTCAAACTCCAGCAGCTGTCCCATGAAATTTAAGTTGGGGGAGATGATTGGTCGCTTCCCTTTGACAAATTTGTAGGCATCTCCCACTGTCATCAAGGTGTGCTTCATAAGGTAAGCAATAACAATGGTGGCAGAGCGTGAGACCCCTGCCTGGCAGTGGATGAGTACCCCTTTTCCTTCCTGCTGAGCCTCTTCTACAAGTGAAAAAAAGTGAAAAAAGTTTTATAAACAGTACAGATACTAGTATAAAAGGTCAGCTGTACCAATGAGCACAAAAATATGAATTAATATATTGGTACTCTTTGCACGCACAAGTGATGGTGCCCTAAGAGTGGTATGATTGCTAGGGATGCACCAAATCCACTATTTTGGATTTGGCTGAACCCCCGAATCCTTTGCGAAAGATTCGGCCGAATACCAAATCGAATCCTAATTTGCAAATGCTAATTAGGCATGGGAAGGGGAAAACATTTTTACTTCCTTGTTTTGTTTCAAAAAGTCAAACGATTTCCTTCCCCACTACTAATTTGCCTATGCAAATTAGGATTCGGTTCGGCGGGCAGAAGGATTCAGCTGAATCCGAATCCTGCTGAAAAAGGCAGAATCCTGGATTTGGTACATCTCGATTTGCAACCAGTGGTATAATTTCAGGCCCCCTCCAAGTCATTTTACCATGACACTGCCTATTACCTTCCATGTCCACATGTGAATGGATCTGAGAGCATAATTGCAGACAGGAGGGACCCCCATCTCTGTGCTCCCTGAAACTGCAGTCTATTACATAGGCACCATCTTCTGTGTCTATAGACCCTCTTTCCCTTAGGTGATTTATGGGGCTTTCCAGCTCATGAGCAGTTTCTACTAATACCAGACTGGCTCCAAAGGTGCATGCACCAAATATCTGAATTTTGACAATCTCTTGAGAAAATCAATTCAAAAATACAGAATATGGTACCTGAGCTCCACTGCGATACTCTGCATCTAAAGGCTAGGGGGAATCCAGGGGCATTTTTTCAAGTAATAAGACTACGTGGGGAGGCAGCAGGTAGGGGAGACAATGGAGTACAGTGCATGGGGCTTTTGTCTCTGCAGGGGTTTAGTTCTATTTTCAGTATTCCACAATTTGATACTTCAAACTTGATACCATATTGATGATCACTAAGTATTTTCAAAAATGTGAATGGATTTCTGCTTTGTACAACAGGCAGAGAAACATACAGTGTATGGGCATGTTTGTATATAACTCTAGTTGTGTGAACACATATACAGGTCCCTGCTTACATTTTCCCTGGTGTGTAGTGTGAATGTGAAAAGTACCTTAAAAGGGCCGTAGAGGTCCGGACTGGCAATCTGTGGGTTCTGGCAAATGCCAGAGGGGTTGCTGTAATGTCCCATAGACAATCACAATTTACTGGGCTGGTGGAGGACTGTTTGGGCCTCTGAGTACTTGGAATGCCAGGGCCTATTTTGACTCCCAATCCAGACCTGCCTTAAGCTGGCCATAGACGCAAAGATCTCATCGTACAAAACGAGGATTCGTACGATTTTCGGGAACGTGTGTGGAGAGTCCCGACATTTTACGTCCAGCGGAGATTGGTCGTTTGGTCGATCGGACAGGTTAGAAAATTTCTGTCGTCTGCCGATAATATCTCTGCATGTATTGACAATTTTCAGGGGCAGACTGTCACTAGTTTTGTCTATTGTATGATTGCTGTCAGGGGCAGAACATTGGCTGATCTGTTCTTCAACTACTTTATTTGGTCGGAATGGTAAGACTTTGATCGGAATGGTTAGTGGCAGGTCGGGAGATGGGAAACTCCAATTGTACATTGATTCGTATGATCGGGTCTTTGCGTCTATGGCCAGCTTTAGACTGTAAGCTCCATTGGGGCAGAGAATGATATGAATGATGACCAATCTCTGTAAAGAGCTACAGATGTTGGTGCTATATAAGTTATTATATTATCCACCCATCATTCCCCCATTGCAGCCTATATGGATTGTGTACCAGTACTGATAACATTCATGTAGCAGTTTAAAACAATTTCAGACATTCAATATTTTTAAATAAGCAAATTTGCAGGAACCAAAACACACATTAATAAGAATGCAAATACCTTCATATTCATTCTCATTTGTAAGGAGATTACACAGTAGGCATGATAAACTTGCATTTATAGAACATAACCTCATGATTAATGTTATTCTATTATAGATCAATTGCTTACCAATGAACTCAAATGCTTCCTCGAAGTACTGCCGAAGGTCTTGCTTGCTGTTATCTGTAGCCGGAAGTCTCTTGTATCGTAGGGCCCCAGATTCAGCATGATATAAGGGCAGATGAGTTGTGACATTTAAAACATGGCCAATGTTGAGGTTCACCATACGGTTTAAATCTTGAGCATCTCTCTCATTGCCAAGAAAGAGAAAAGGCAAGATGGAACTCAGCTCTGCTTTCTCCGGGTCAGGAGACAGTGGTGCTGTGGGTGATATTTCTGTTGGTAATGTGCAGTCATCAGCTGGGGACTCAGGCAGAACTGCAAGAAAAAGGGGAAATAATAGAGTTAGAAAACAGTTCACAAATTTTATCCAGCCCTTTAGCTATATGAGGTTGTTGCAACATTTTGAAGGCTAGTCTGCTTTCTGGGGTGCAAATAATGTTGTTAATTGGTATTTGAAGGATGTTGATGTAAAGGGTTTTCTAAGTAGAGATTTCTAGCTGATTCCTTGCTCCCTGTTAATAAATAGGGTTGTCAATTTCTTGTGGGCAAACTATATGAATTACACAATGAGGGGCAAATAATCTTCCCAATGAATCCTTTTCGTTAGGGCTAAACTCCACGGGAGAATTTGTAGGATGCGACACAACTGTTGGATAGGAATGCAGCATGCTGAGTCTTCGGGTAGAACTACACAAACGTCTTCAATGAATTCTGGAGGATCCTACCCGCTGTGCCAAAATGCAGGCGTCAAGTCGGATGCAAAAGAAATATAAGGTAAGCAATAGCAATCTCGGATGGTGTTGCATCGTTCATCCGAATGACATGACTGTCGGATGCAGACGATGCATGCTGTGTCTGCATCCGACAGTGGTGTCGTGTTGGATGAACGCTGCGACAAGATCCGACACTTGTATTTCTTAACTTATTTTCCGTTGCATCTGACTTGACGCCTGCGTTTTGGTGCAGCGTGTCGGATCCGGCAGAATCGTGTTAAAGATGCTCATGTAGTTCTACCGTTCAGCTGAAAAGGTAAAGTCTGATGGTGTCTGACCCACTTTTTTACCATTGAAATACATTGACTGTCAGATGTAGATGCATGAACAAACTACATCTGACTTTATCTGGTTCATTTTAAAATTATAGCTATAGGGGGATCAGATTTCATAGGACTTTGCAAATCTTGTGCTGTTGTGTGTTCTTTCATGGTGCTGCGTGGTGTTGCATGGCAAGATCAGATAATATCTGACCCACAAAATCTGATCAAAATCTTCCGTGTAGTTTTACCCCTAAACTGCAAAAGCTACAAGTTTGTGTTTCTTTAGTTGCTCTTCTGCATGTGTCCCCTGCCACCTGTTACCAATCAGGTTGCATTTCTTAAACTGGTTGACCTTCCACTGTGCAAAACAATGGGCAGTTGTTATCAATGGAAGCAATGGTAGATAGGATTAAAAAATTGTTAAACATGCAAGTAACACTTTGTCAAATTTGCTATATATTCTGACACATACATATATGATCCCCATACAAACTTTTAGCTGTGTGTCACTCATCCTGCATTCTTCCCTGGTGAATTTTGTTGTTTTTTTTAATTTAAAATTAAATAAACTGAATAGGATTGTTTTGCCACCAGCAAGGATTCATGCAGCTTAGATGAAGTGCAAGTTACAGTTATAGTATTACAGAGAAAAATAAAATAAATAAATAATTTTACAGATTAGAAGTATGTTTGTCATGGACACTGTGGAAGTTGGCCTTCCTGTAATTTTAGGTTTCCAGGCATCCCATACCTGTATTATTATTATGTAACAGATTGTTAAACAAGATAATATCTTCTTTGTAAAGGTATGGGATCTGTTATTTGGAAAGCCCTGAATATAACGCATGCCAATTGGAGGCAAAATAAACTCCTATTAAGTTATGTTTAAATGGGGAAAACCCATTATCCAGAAGACTCCAGGCTGCATTCTGGATTACTGGTTCCATACCTGTACTTGTATCTATGGTTTTAAATCCAAAGCGCACCTGTTTTACTAGGGGCCCATGATCAAGGCTGCAAAAGTTTGACACACTCACTAACCTGTCCTCTCATGATCATGTCCTACCATGTAGGTTGGGAGTGTTAGTTACATTTCTCTTAAACTATGACCCATATGTAAATATCTGATTAATCAGTGCTAATTTTAAAACTTCATTTGTATTTCTGTTAAACACCATGATATCCTAAGATAATTTACAATAGGTCTTTGGTTTGTGATTTTTGGTGGTCAGGTTTGACATTAACTATTATTTGGTTGCTAGGACTCAATTGCCCTGGTGAACAGGTGGTAGCTTGAAAGCCACATTCGAATATGAATAGTAACAGGCCTGAAGAGAACGATTAGCTGATGATAAAATATATGCAGAATGGTAAATATAAAGTCTCAAAATATTTTTTTTTTCCGACTGCTGGAGTCCAACAACTAGACAGCAGTTTCAATTGCAGATGAGAAAGTGGCAGAAAAGAAAGACACATAATTCAAAAACCATAACTGTTAAAAATGAAAGACCAATTGAAAAGTTGGCACATTTGTAATTTTCCATACACATTCACATTATAAATTGGTTAATTTATATTCAAATTACGTTATTCCACCGTCTCCCTTTTATAAAATCTTGTAATAACGTGTCTAGTAACCCATAGCAACTAATCAACAGGTAGCCCTGGTTAACTGTTGTAAAACAAACATCTGATTGGTTGCCATGGGTTACTAGATGCAAGCAAACTTATTATATCACTCTTTATTTGCCAAAAAACATGTATCACTGAAACGGTGATATCAAAATGACAAGCTAGTGCCAGGAATGAATGTAGAAAATTTCAGCAGGGAATATGTGATTCACTCTGTGGAAATGTTCAAGTCACGTTTGTGCTTGTAAAGTACAATGTATTTCCTTTTAGTCATGGTGTCATGCCTACTTCCTTCCTTAAAAAACACAGTATCTCTCATCACTCTCATGTTACGTGTTACACCTGACATTTGAGAAAATAGACATAATCAAAGGCAGCGGAAAAAAATATTCAGTTTTATGAAGATGTATAAAAGGGTCTTTAGCACCACTTCTTCACACTCACTTAAGGCTTGTTTCATCTAGCTAAAATGAAGAAGAAAAGTTAGATTAGATTGGAGAGTTATTTACAGCCCTAAAGGGAAAATTGAATACAATTTGCAAAGAGAACAAGTTTGCAAATAAAAATGTAATGTAATATTCTTTGTCAGGCTTTTTATTCTGAATCCTAATTGCGCATTGCGAACCGTTAACACCTGCTCTGGAGTTTTGTTAAATATTTTGTTGCAAACAAAAAAATGGTTTGAAATTGCAAATTTTTATTACATACAATGCAAACGTTCGGAAAAGCAATTTGGTCGCAAACTTTGCAAATAAGTCGTTGAGGCCTTTAATCTGTCAAAAATGGCTCAAACATGGTTGTTAACGTTCACAAGCGTCTTTGTGAATGTTATTTGCACTAGCAAAGCATTTTACATTCCCCTTAGATGTCTACAAAAAGCTTCTGTTGTGGACACTGCCCACTTCTCGTCAGCTGAGTGTGCCAGTAGCATTACTGCAGTTCAGCACAATCTGCTACTGCCAGGGGGCCTGCAGAGAGGGACCCAAAAAGGACTACCTCCCTCTTGCAAGTACACATGCCTACAGATGAATATTGTATATGCAGGAAGCACAGAGGAAGGGAGCAGGTTGTACATTGTAAATGGGCCCGAACTATATTTTGTTGGGGGGCTCAGACTAGTCCTCTTACATCACTAAGGTGCCACTCTGTAACATCATGGTTTTATCGTTCATTATATAAGGAAACCAGGCTGTGAATGTCATATTCCCTTAGTTAGCAAATAGAATATGGGGTAAGGGCTGAGCAAAATGCAGAAAATACAGCTTCATGCAGAGAAATGGACTTTGGTACAAAAAATGCATATCTTTACATTTCTGTGCCCAAATCCGCTGTCTGTGTGTGCACTGGCCAACCCATGCATCATCTGTTTTTCCTTCTATGCAGGTCAAGAATCAGCCTTGTTTGCTAAATAAAGCAGCTAGTTTGCCAGACCATATCCCTTTAAATCAGTGTTTTTTGGACATTTCAGGTCAAGCTCCCATTTGACGCCCAATATTTGTCTAATATATTAATATATTTGTCTGTAATAGTAAAATAACTTCATGTAACCCCGCACCACCATTCTTGTTCCCATAATTATACCTTTCTTTTCACAACTGTTTTCCTTGTCATTGAACGGTTCCAGAAGGAGATACAAACTTTGCAAGTTCCGGTTTGATCCTCTGATTGGAGACAAAGGTGGAGATGATGATGGTGGTGGTGGAGAAGGAGGAGAAGGTGGAGTCACTGATTCATCTCCCCATATTGTTGCCAGGCCTCTGCAGTCTAGAAGCAAAGGTGCCCCCCCAAGTGTCCCACCTCTGGTTTGTGACATCATCTTCCGTGCAAGCTCATCTGGCCAAATGGCTCTTACACTGTAATCATCATCTTCATCATAGCTAACCCTTGAGCCACCAATAAACTGGGGGTCAAATGTCACAATGGGGTCACAGCTGCAAGATGAGCCCACAGATTTCCTGGCTGGACGCAGAAGACGCCAGCAACCTTTGCAACCACATTTTAAAGGATGAAGAGCCCAGCGAAAGCAAGATGGGGAACGGGGAGAAAGTGAAGGTGAAGGAGGAGAACACCTTCTTCGGGTGCAGGGTTCCCGAGGCCATCGTGCAGAGTGAAGATGGGGTAGAGGTCCAGTAAGTGTAAGGTCAGCATGAGAAGGAGCACGGTGTCCAAGTTGGAGTCCTCTGACCTCTGGGGCTAAGCGGGGGTTAGGAGGAGGGCGCAGAGGCAGAGAACGGGGACGGGGCAGAGGGGTTGAACGCTCTTCTAGAGGCACAGGAGGCATAGTGCTGTGGGGAAAAGACAAGATAAATAAATTGATATAATATGGTGAAAAATAATGTGGAAAAAATGAAAAGGTAATATAAGCTTCATGTCATGAAAATAAGAAACTTTCTACATACAATCAATTAAAATCTCCACCCCATTTCTAAAATAATCAAGTTAATATTCAATAACCCCCTCTCTGCAGTCTGTCATTCTTCATGCAAGAGCCAGATTTTTTAAAAAGCTCTAAAACATTATAAACAGGGGAGGCTCAATTTACCTAGAATATATATATATATGAGCTAACTGTAGGAAAAATCAGACTCTGACAGATTCCGTCTCTTTACGTGGTCAGAGTCTGTAATTTTTTCGGGTTGTTTTTGAGCTGACAACTTGTATGCGTGACCAAGACTAGGATTGGAATCCACTGGCCAGAGGTGCTGCTGCTCCTTAATTCCCACTTGATGAGTGTTACAATTCAGGTATTTGTACGGTCCTCCTATACCAATTTTGCTGCTCCCCATTGCCCCTTCATTCTAAAGCCCAGCCATAGACTGCAGTGCCTGTCGCCCAGCATCTTGTTATTGCTATAAGCCTTGCCACAATAATCATCCAGAGATCAAGAGCATACTGCAGGGGATGTGCAGCTTCCCTGACTGCAATTCAACCCAAGATGTAAACATACAATGACACACAATGCATGCCTAATAGCAGCAATACTAAAAACTGCATAGGATAAACCCTGTCACAGAAAATGGTCCTGAATCTAAATCTTTTTAAGCCTCCACATCTAAAAAAAGGTCACCAGTTCCCTTTACAATTACTAATATCAAGACATCAATCTTAATCCCCTTCTGTATGTTGTGATCCCTCACACGGGTGTCATTCCACTGTATGTATATGCACACATTTTTTGACATAAATTTGATATCATGTGTTATATCTTGTATGTTAATAACAGCCGATGCTGAAGAACGCACAGAGGTTATGGAGTGACAGTTTGCCGAGTACACATGTCTGTGTGTATATATGAAGCTGTATCAGCACATTTGGCAGTACACCGATACAAATGCACAAAGCAGGCAATTATTGTGTATTTCATGTTTCATTTAGGCACACACACATACACACCTCTGTATACATGCTTTGCTTATATATTTATATATATATATGTTCAGGGGTTACAGCGTGTTAGTATACATGTACACACATACACTCAGGGGAGAGAAATGCATAGCATATATACATACCTTTGTCAGCTGCTCCCTTGTTTTGCGAATACGGGTCCCTGTATAATCCTCCTCATTTGTGCATGACTGGCTTTTGTGTGTCACAGAGTGTGCATGTCCTTTGTGTGTGAGCCTGTGTCAGCGTGTGTGAGAGAGGGTGACACTGAATGACGAGGAAGGCATCCTCCTCCTCCTGCTGCACAAGGGATGACATCACCTCCAGCCAATCACAGGCAGCCCACATTATACAAATAACCAGACCGGTCTGAGCTAATTACTGCCTCTCTGTTGGCTGATTGTATTCAATAGTTATATGTGTGTATTTGTGGTTTTCTCTGGAATGGCCTCCTGTTTATTTGAAATAAAGGCAGTATTGCCTCTCTGAATCTTGGGTAAAACCAACGGACTTCCCCAATTCCCTTGGCCTCTAGGGGAATAATCAATAAAGCAGCAAATGTTGTAAAAGGAGGTGAATTAGTTGCCTGAATTGAGAAGAAAATTCATATACTGTTATATACTAGCCTGAATATGTAATACTTTACTACATTGTAGCTCAGATACACTAGACAGCTGAAAATATGTTGTGACTTCAAACGTAAAAGCGAAAGCTTTAGAAAAGCTGCAATATATATATATATATATATATATATATATATACAATTCCAACCTTCTGATAAAGGAGGGGCAATTGTTGTGTTGGACACAGATAAATATATATCCGAAATCAATAGACAAGTTTCAGATAAAACAGTGTATATTGAATTAAAGGGTGACCCTACCACTTCCTTTAAAAAAGAACTGGATGGTGCTTTACATAATGCCTCTCAGCTGGGGATAATCACAGAGAAATCTAGGACATATATGATGGTGGACTATCCTATTATTCCACTCATATATGTCTTACCAAAAATCCATAAGGATCCAATAAATCCGCCAGGCAGGCCAATAGTGGCAGGCATAGGTTCCTTGACGAGTAATGTAGCCGAGACTTTGGATAAAATATTGGGTCCCCTGGTACAAACAACTAGATCTTTTGTAAGGGACACCAATGATTTCTTAGAAAAACTTTCCCAAATACCTATGATAGAGGGGGTATGTTGGCTTGCCACCTTTGATGTGGCGAGTCTATATACATCGATTCCTCATATGGATGGCTTAAAGGCAACCAAAATTTTGTTGAATCGATCAGGTTTGTACAGTGATGCAGAAATAGAATTCTTCATGGAGATGTTGAGCTTCATACTACATAGAAACTATTTTCAATTTCGGGACAAATATTACTTGCAGGTGCGGGGGACGGCCATGGGGTCCAAGGTCGCCCCGTCATATGCCAACTCCTTTATGAGTTGGTTTGAGGAGGAGCATGTCTATCAAAATGTACTCTTCACTAGGCACTGTTGTGCCTGGTGGAGGTACATCGATGACGTGTTCCTCCTATGGCGGGGTGACCTGGACTCCTTGGCCGTCTTCCCCTGAGGCAATTAATGGGGCCCATAATGACATTAAATTCACGATGACAGCTGATCTCCAAGTAGTTACTTTCTTAGATGTATTGGTTACACGAACCGAGACAGGGTTTGATACTCGTATCTATACAAAACCCACTGATCGAAATCAACTTCTTTCTTATGACAGCTTCCATCCCCCCTCAGTTAAGAGATCGATTCCTATCAGCCAGTTTACCAGAGTGAGTAGAATTACAAATAATCCGGTGGTCTTGGAACAAGACTTAGAAATAATGTCTAGGAAACTTACAGATAGGGGATATCCGAATCAGCTAATACAAAAAAATCAACAGGCTGCTATGGAAGGGATTCTTGGATGTACATCAAGAGATCGGCGTACTACAGGTAACAGATTAGCTTATGTATCCCAGTATAATTCTGCCAGTTCCAAATTTAAATGCATACTAGATAAACATTGGCACTTATTAAAAGATGCATATCCCTCAATTCCAGAGTTTCAACAAGGCCCTATGATGTCCTATCGCAGAGGAGCAACCATAGGGAGTAGATTAGTGAATGCAGACATACGGAAACCACCTAATAAGGCAATGTTTTGGGGTCCCAAGAAAGAGGGCATGTATAGATGTAAGGGTTGTGCCCAGTGTCGATTTGTATTGGTAGGTCCTGATTTTGACCATCCACATAGGGATCAGAAGTATCAAATTAGGGGTTACAATACGTGTGATACCAATTTTGTTGTATATATGCTGGTGTGCCCATGTGGGTTGGTCTATGTTGGAGAAACCACCCAGAGGGTGAAGGATAGGTTTTCTCAGCATAGATCAACTATACACGTGGGCAACAGATCATTGCCAGTCTCTAGACATTGTTTAGAACAAGGACATACATCAGAGGAGCTGAAATTCAGAGTTATCCAACACGTCCCACCTCTGAAAAGAGGAGGAGATCGTGTTCTAGCATTAAAAAGAGCAGAAGTTAAATGGATTGACAGGCTAGGGACTCTCAGTCCAAGGGGTCTAAATCGTGATTTTGACTTGCATTTATTTCTGTAAAGTACCCATTTAGGGTGAGTAGTAATATTTTGGGCAACTAATATTATTTTGTGTATATTTTTTCTTTATAAGTACTTTTGTATTTTTTTAAAAAAAAATTTTTTTTTTTCTTTTTTGCCATTTCATCTGTCAACTTTTGCTTTTCATTTTGGCATAATTTGCTCAAACAACTACAATTATCAGATATAGTGAAAAATGCCCATGTAATTTGCTGTTACTGATATATTTCTTTTCTTTGGTAACTATGGACTTTGCATAGTAACGGGAGGGTGGAGATATGTGGTGACTGACGTGCAGATCCGGCCTCCAGGTGAGGAAGCATCATCACAGTTACTTACCACGTATGCCCCGCCTAACGAGGAAGCAGAAAGTGTGTGCAATGGAGTCCTACACGCTACTACACGATACATACGCTTGAGAAAGGGAACGGATGTGTCCCGAAACGTCGCGTGAGTGTGGATGAATATAGCGTTTATGCTGGACTTTTAACAGATAAGTGTCTTGATACAAATGACGCTGCTACTATGTTGTGAAGAATGCCATTTTTTGATACATTTTAACAAGCTAATAAAAGCTATGTTTTAAATATGGAGTGCGATCTGGTTGGACCAATATATATATATATATATATATATATATATATATATATATATATATATATATATATATATATATATATATATATATATATATATATATATATTTATATAAAAGAAAGCTGTGGTCTCACGCACTCCGGTTAATCACTTGATTTAAATTTTATTCACCGCATAAAAGCATTAACGTTTCGGCTCATGGTCTGGAGCCTTTGTCAAATTGCATCACCATAATTAAAACTGAAACAGTTACACAGTTTTAAAACCAAATAAGCTCCACCAAATTCATGACATCACCAACAAGTGTGTTTCTTAATGAGTTAGTCAGTTAATAAAATACTCAGTAAAGCTTATTATATGTATCCAGTGTTTTGATCCAAAAAGCTTCACGTTGTAATAATTTGCGAGATCTGTCACCTCCTCTCCTAGGCTTTGGAACATGATAAATTGCCATATATTTAAAAGTAGCTAAATGGTGCCCCACCTCCAAAAAATGTTTAGCAACCGATTTAGTGGTTTTCTTATCTCTATAAGCTACATTAATGGCTGACCTATGAGCATCAATTCGCAATCTCAACATCAAATCAGTTTTCCCCACATAAGATAATCTGCAAGGGCAGGTGATTAAATATATGACGTGTGTGGTCGTGCACGTAATATGGTGACATATTTTATATCGATGGCCTGAGTGGGGATGTACAAAGCTATTGCCTGGTGTCATATATCTACAGGACAAACATGTTTGACACTTATAGCATCCAGGTTTATTTGTGGGTAACCATGAAGTGATCGAACTTTGTTCTTTATAACAGTGTATAGGGTCCCCTATACCGCAAACATACGGATCGCAACACTTTACTGCATGCATCTAGTTGCCATGCCCCTGCTTTGAAGTGCTCGCTCCCTTTGTCTCAGTTCTGCAGAGTATTGCGCAATAATTCAGATGAAATGAAGTGTAAAATACAATTAACTCAGATGAAAGAGAGATTTCTGCAACAGGGCTATAAAAGCAGGGCCCTAGATCAAGCATTGGTTAAGGCTAGAAGTAACAAGAGTCCTTTGATCTTATCAACAGTGTAAACCAATGTCTCAACTTTAAGAGCCGAACTTCCGGGTTTTAACCCGGAAATTCGGCTCCGCTAGTGCAGAGAGCTTAATGTACTAGCGATACTGACCCCTTAGACCCACTCTGACGCAAATTTTTAAGCGCAGAGCGCGGTGGGGGCGGCATCTGTGTTGCTGCCTCAGGCGGCAGCAGCCCCAGAGTCGGCGCTGACACCAGGCAATAGCTTTGTACATCCCCACTCAGGCCATCGATATAAAATATGTCACCATATTACGTGCACGACCACACACGTCATATATTTAATCACCTGTCCTTGCAGATTATCTTATGTGGGGAAAACTGATTTGATGTTGAGATTGCGAATTGATGCTCATAGGTCAGCCATTAATGTAGCTTATAGAGAAAAGAAAACCACTAAACTGGTTGCTAAACATTTTTTGGAGGTGGGGCACCATTTAGCTACTTTTAAATATATGGCAATTTATCATGTTCCAAAGCCTAGGAGAGGAGGTGACAGATCTCGCAAATTATTACAATGTGAAGCTTTTTGGATCAAAACACTGGATACATTGTCCCCAAGAGCAATGAATGAATACTGTTCCTTTAGCTGTTTTTTGGATAAGCGATAAAAATTTGGGTGTTGCTCTGTGTATATAATTATGTATATTTATATCTAATATTACTTGCCCCACTTGCTATACATGTTGTCATTTTCTGTGGCTATATAATTAGCTTTACTGAGTATTTTATTAACTGACTAACTCATTAAGAAACACACTTGTTGGTGATGTCATGAATTCGGTGGCCTTATTTGGTTTTAAAACTATGTAACTGTGTCAGTTTTATTTATGGTGATGCATTTTGACAAAGGCCCCACACCATGAGCCGAAACGTTAATGCTTTTATGCGGTGAATAAAATTTAAATCTGGAGTGCGTGAGACCACGGCTTTCTTTTATTTCTACAACCACTTCACAGCACCCAGAAGTGAAAGACATTGGTATAGCGCGTGCAGACTGAATTGTTAAGGTATATATTTATATATTCACATTAAATATTTCTTAATAAATTGAAATATTGTATTATAGAAAGGGAATGGTGGGGAGATACACAGTGACACAGAAGGGGACAATGGGGTTAAAAATAGTGAGGTACAGTAGATGGGGGGAGAAATTTAGTAGGACAGAAAGGAGAGGTAAAGTGGGACAGTGGTTATAAAATGAATACTCACATAATCACACCCATAATTACAATCACTTGTGCAAACAAAAGAGCTCATTTAAAGGAGAAGTAAAGGCTTAGTGCACTTGGGGTGCCAAATGTTAGGCAACCCCATGTGATTGTATTGACTTACCTGAAACCCCGGCATCTTCTTTTGTCAAATTTGAACGAAATAGCCAACATTTATTTAAAGTCCTGTTGTACTGTGCATGTGCAGCCGCGCGCAGGAAAGTGGAAGACGGAAGAGATAACCCGGGCCGGTGCAGTTTTCAGTGGCGTAACTACCGGGGGAGGAGGGGGTGCGATTGGGCCAGGGCCCACACCCCCTCAGGGCCCCCCGGCAGCTCTCGCACCACTGTATTTTTACCTAAATGCGGCAGGGTTTCAGGTAATTAACTACAATCACTTGAGGGTGCCTAACATTTGGCACCCCCAAGTACACCAAACCTTTCTTTCTCCTTTAAGAAGACAAGGCTTTTGCTACATTGTTTCAGTACTCAGAGCCAGGAGTACCGAGAAAATAAACATTTACACATAGTTTTTAAATTATTTGCCTTCTTCTTCTGACACGTTCCAGTTTTCAAATGGGGGCCACTGACCCCATCTAAAAACAAATGCTCTGTAAGGCTACAAATCTATTTACTGCTACTTTTATATTATTCATCTATCTATCTATCCAGTCGCTCTCATTTTCATATTCCAGTATCTAAAAGTTAATTTAAAGGTGAACAACCCCTTCATAACTAGTTTAATTACATTATCATTCATTATGCAAAAAAAGTGGAGCATTCCTCAAAAAACAACTAAACATTATTGTTGGTATAGCAATATTATGTAGAAGACCTGGTAACATGGTGCTGTGTTTGCAGAACTGACAAAGGAAGGAGTTTGTATTGATGTTATTGTGCTGTTGCTGCTGTAGGTATGTTATCCTGAAGTTACAAGAAGGGAGCATTTTTCTTATCTATAAAAATACAAACACTGTAGGTATAATTACATCGTCTCATATATACTTTCAGTTATGTATATTGGTTTGTCTGCCACAATTCAAAAGTGAAGATCAATTTTAAATGCGTTGGCAGATGGTTTCTAGACCCTAGAACTAAACCAGGATTGTCTCTTTGGTAACAATTTAAAAGACAAATCAAAGCCCTGACAATAGTGCAATGTGCGCAGTGCAATTTCATATACAAAATCACCACGTTTTAACCCCAAATACTGCTTTTTTCCATAATACCAGCGTCATCAGGAAAGTTGCATTTGGCAGAATTGTGTCTGATGTGCCAAAATGCTCTTTAATTTGCTCTCGTGCATCCATGTGAATTGGGTGCAAATCTTTGGTGTCAGGATGTCCTTACTGTATTTCTGGTGCTTGCCATCAAAATGACATTGTAATTCTTTAAAGGAAAAGGAAAGTCTAACAATAATAAATTTCTGCCTTTGCTTTAAGTCCGCTGTATGTAAAGCCGTTTGTCACATCTGCAGGCTGGTTGACAAAAAAACAGCTTAGTACTGTAACAGAAACTCCTATGATACATCCGTTCCTCACCAAGTTTGTGGTGGGTGGAATAATTTTGGTGCATGCACACTAGATTCACTGGTGCCATCTTGATTACGCAAGCAAAAAGAAAATGTTGGCAGCAAATAGGAATGAATACTGTTTTATTAAACAGGACAAAGGAACATATTTGGGGATAATCAAGTTAGCGTTCAAGTACAGCATGGAGTAATCTTTCACACTATGGGGTATTTATAAAAATACTCTCCTTGTACTTTAAGCATAAGTGTAATGCATCTATTGATGCAGACTGCATGGGAACCCTGAAGCTACCTCCACCTCAAAGGGACACCAGTGTTAATAGGTGCAGTTGTGTACAATTTGGAACAGGGAGCAGGACAGCCACAGAGCACCAATCACAACTATGCTTAAAGGGATACTGTCATGGGAAAACATGTTTTTTTCAAAATGAATCAGTTAATAGTGCTGCTCCAGCAGAATTCTGCACTGAAATCCATTTCTCAAAAGAGCAAACAGATTTTTTTATATTCAATTTTGAAATCTGACATGGGGCTAGACATTTTGTCAATTTCCCAGCTGCCCCATGACAGTATCCCTTTAAGGAACAGCTTTGGAAGGAAGCACCTTTAATAAACAGTGTCAATTAGTGCAATGATTGTGGTCATTGTTGTGTGGCTGCAAGAGATCATCAATTTCTTATGATTCCAACTGTCATTTTGCCCAGTTTTGGACTACTTTTTAGAAAAATATAGAATGGGTAAGACATAAGGACAATCCTACACATAAATGTTTCTCTGCCGGCATATTCAGCTGAAGGAGGTCTTTCTGTGCCTCCTGTTATAAAGCTTGAAAACCTCCTGCTCACTGCTGGTGACATTGGTATTCAGATGTTTTCATGACTTGATAGGCATCACCAGTGGTGAAGAATTTGGAATGCTGTTGGTGGGAAGGGTGAGGGTCATTAGAGCCAGAATGTTAAGGCCACTTGGCCTTTCCTCTGCCTGGCATTTATTCTGGTTAGCACTTGTTGGCAAATAACATTTATAATATTCAGGAAAATAGATGAATCAAACAACTGCAATGTGTTTTTATTAGCAGTGTAGGCACACTATATGTTTCGGGCAGGGCCCTTTATCAAGTTTGATAAAGGGCCCTGCCTGAAACATGTCGTGTGCCTACACTGCTAATAAAAACACATTGCAGTTTAAAAATACTGCCTGGGGTTGTTTGATTCATCTATTTTCCTGAATATTGTACCTTAAGGTGTAACACAGACACCTGAATCTGCAGCTTTAAGGAATCGAAAGCCAGTGCCTGTACCAAGAACTTGTTTACTATTGACAAATAACGTTTATACCCATGTCCTTTTTTTTCTCAAGTGCTTTTCTCTATTTGTAGGTAGACCTGTCAACAAGCTCAAGCCTACGGCATTTACTTTGGTGTCTGTGTTCTCAAAAATGGACAGAATACAAAAAAAAAGTCTGTGAGACAGGCAATTAATGTTAAACACTTCCCCCAGAATTCCAGTGTCTTTGAAATCAGAATGGGGCAATGTGATTGGTGCAATTTTGCTGTCAACCACAAATGCACTTCACCAAAATGATGCCAACTGCAAGCACATTTCTGATCCAAATGGGCGGAAGCCCGCTTGGAGTCATTTTTGGTGTTCAGTGTGCAAGAGACATCTGCTTCTGATTCTTTCGTGACAAGTGTGCTGCATGGATCGATGCTTGGTGTGAAGGGAAGGCTGGAGCTACCGCCTGGTCATTGGTGGTGAAAACTCCAGGGTTCCCGTACATCAATAGGAGCAGTAGAGATCAATTTGGTAGAATAGGCAGAAAAGAGTAGCCCCAACTGCAACTATACTGATGTGAAAGGAGCACATTTGGGAACAAGAACCTTACAAAAGTGGTTTTGCACTGAATCAAGTGCTGGGAAATTGTGGAGACTGCAACTGCACTTGCGGATGTACATGAGCTCTATAATTTATGTATGTGTATCATGTTGTCAGCAGTTGGAGCTGCAATCTGCCATTTATTTGCACTTTGCACACTGCTATTTAATAATGGACACATCCCACTGCACTCTGTTTGGGTAGAAGCCCCATTAATGCAGTGCTGCCTGCTGATGCTGCAACCTGCTCCAAGAGATATTCAAGTGGAGCAAAGTACAGCTATCCCCAAGACTCACATGCTTGTTGTGGCCCTGTAGAAACATAAATGACCCCTGAATTGTAAAAATGTTATTTCAGGAAATGGGTTTAGAGTAATTTTTTGTTTCAGTTTTGTTTCTTTCTGTTTCTAATCTCATTTATTCAACAGTCCTGAGTTTTCTGTCTCATAATACCAAAAGTACCCAGACGCTTATTCTTAGTATAATTGGTTATTTTATCCACAGCCATTACTGGCAAAGATGAATATTTAAGCACACAACCATGTCTTCCCAACAGTCTCCACTAGCAACAGAATGGGTTACAATATGCAGCTGAGTGATATTCAATGTGGATGTCACCTTTCCATCAAGTCACCTGCTCTTCTAGAGTGATTGTGAAATGGAAGCATCTATGAGCCAACGTTTTTGTCTTGAAGTAGTAGGTCCAGGGCCGCCATTAGAAATCACGGGGCCCCATACAACAAAATTTTTGGGGCCCCCTGGGCCCCACCCACACTGACGACCAAGCTCCGCCCCATATTCCGCCCACATCGCAGTTAAAAGACCACACAGACATCAGCGCTAAAAAAGTAACCCCCCCCCCACACAAGTTGTAAAAAGCTATTGATGGTCAGGGCCCCCTTATAAAAAAAATTGGGGCCCCAAAAAAAAAAAAATTAAAATTTTTTTTTTTAAAAAACATTGGTGGCAGGGGCCCCCTGTTAAAAAAAACTTGGGGCCCCAACAAAAAAAAATGTAAAAAAAACTAAAAAAAAAAAAAAACATTGGCGGCAGGGGCCCCCTTATAAGTTAAAAACAAATTGGGGCCCCAAAAAAAAATTTGAAAAAAAATTAATTTTTTTTTGAAAAAAAAAAAAACATTGGCGGCAGGGGCCCCCTTATAAGTTAAAAACAAATTGGGGCCCCAAAAAAAAATTTGGAGAAAAAAAAATTTTTTGAAAAAAAAAAAAATGGTGGCAGGGGCCCCCTTACAAGTTAAAAACAAATTGGGGCCCCAAAAAAAATTTAAAAAAAAAATAATTTTTTTTTGAAAAAAAAAAAAAACTGGTGGCAGGGGCCCCCTTACAAGTTAAAAAAATTTGGGGCCACCAAAAAGAAAATTAATTTTTTTTTTAAAAAAAAAACCCAAAAAAAAACAATGGTGGCAAGGGGCCCCTTACGAGTTAAAAAAAAAATTGGGGCCCCAAAAACAAAAGTTTTAAAAAAAGATTGGTGGCAGGGGCCTATAGAATATTAAAATAATACATTGGTGGCCAGGGGATTAAAAAAAAAAAAACACAAACTGGTGTTCAGTAGAATTGAACTCATGGCTTCAGTACTTCAACTTCGCCTCCTTTCGTGACTTCGGGTCTTTTCACCGCTTCAGGACTTCGGCTTCGGCTGTTTTCGTGACTTCGGGTCTTTGCGCTGCTTCAGGACTTCGGCTTCGGCTGTTTTTGTGACTTCGGGTCTTTTCGGCGCTTCGTGACTTCGGGACTTCGGCTTTTTCCGTGACTTCGGGTCTTTTCGTCGCATCGGCTTCGGCTTTTCGGCACTTCCGCATTCGGCACTGAAGAGGCAAGACGTACGGCTCGGGCGCTCGTAAGGGGGGCCCGGATCTTCAAAAAAATGCAGCGCTGCCGGGCCCCCCTTCATGCCCGGGCCCGGTACGCTTGTCCCCCCTGTCCCCCCCTGATGGCGGCCCTGAGTAGGTCAGTTAATGTAACATATGAACCTTAATCTTGAATTGTAATTTTTGCATATGCGGTAGATGATTTTTTTTTTGTTTGGTTAGGCTAAGTCTAATGTTACAACAAAAGTTTCTACACCAGTGATTTTCCATTGGCGGAGAAACGGCTGATTCAGTCCCATTTACCGCCCTCTCATTTTCCTCTCTGTCCCCTCCATTGCTCCATTGCTATTTCCCGCTTCAAACCCTTCTGTCTTGCTGCTTGTTATATTTTTAATGCCATTCCTGAATCTCTCCGGAGAGAATCCTCCTTTAGTGTCTTTAGAACTAAACTCAAAGACTACCTCTGTTAGCACCTGGATAACACTTAAACTGGGAACTGGCACGAATATGGCAGTGTATCATACAGCACATAGTACCCCTCCGTATTGTGTCTGTAAGTTACCCTCCCATTTAGACTGTAAGCTCTATGGGGCAGAGTCCTCCATCCTTTTATCTCCTTGACACTGAGCACTTAATCTGTATTGTAATTATATTTTATATTTATGTGAATTGTATTTCTAATAATACACTTATTGTTACTTATTGTTGCAGTGACCCCTTGTTTGTTACTACTAATTTATTGTTTTGCTGTACAGTGCTTTGCCCTCTAGGAGCGTTATATAAATAAAAATATACATACATATATGTAAGTTAGTGCAGTTTACTGGCAAAGCATTAAATGGACAATGAACAAAGTAGATAAAGCATCCTTTAGCAGCGAGTGCCACATAAGAAAGGTATGTTTGAAGAGGCACCATAGGATGCTGGGTAGGCAAGGGGAAGAATACCCCACTATAACAAAACATACAGAATCTTACTCGTAGATATTCCTGCTGGGAAAGATTTTCTGCTATTCTTGTAGTCAATGCAAACATCAAACTGTGCATTTTATCTACAATCCATAGCAGTTCTGTCTTGTCTCCCTTGCAGATGCTTCCTGTGGGAATCCAAACACAGCGCTGACTCTAACATAATGTTCCAAAATGGAAAGCTGCATATCTGCATGTCCTTTAAGGGACAGGTAAGTTATAGGGTTCTGTATGAAGGAGAAATTCAGTCAGTTGTGTTTTGTTGTTGGAATATGTAAAGAATGGCACTTTATTTTTAAGGTCAATATTAATTCTGCTGATGTGAAAAAGGATCGTGGAAAGCGAGAAGAAGAAGAAAATTTTGTCCAAATAGTAGACATGTAAAAGTGCCTGCTCCACAGCAGAAGAACAGTAGTCCTAAGAGTCCAGCACCAGCAAACAATTTGCTCATTTTAAGGGCCCTTTAGCAGCACCAGGTGAGAAAATGAAAAGCAACATTTTCCCTTAAAGGAGAGCTAAACCCTCACAATGAAGACAGCTAAAATGCTGTATTTTATATAATAAACATATTGCAGCAGCCTAAAGTTTCAGCTTCTCAATAGCAGCAAAGATCCAGGATGTCAAACTTGTAACAGGAGATCACCATTTTGGAAAGTGTCTGTGACACTCACATGCTCAGTGAGTTCTGAGCAGCTGTTGAGAAGCTAAGTTTAGGGGTCGTTGCAAACTATCCAGCAGAAAATGAGGTTGGCCTGTTATAAACCGATGCTACAGGACTGATTATTCAATTCTGATGCTAGTTGCACTGGTTTCTGTGCTGCCATGTAGTAATTATCTGTATTAATTACTAATCAGCCTTGCATTGTGACAGTTATATTCTATGTGTACTTTATATTGTGAGTGGGTCTCTAAGCTCAGTAAGTGACAGCAGCACAGAGCATGTGCAGTTAATCAGCAGAAAAGAAGATGGGGAGCTACTAGGGCATCTTTGGAGACACAGATTTTCCCTGCTAAAGGACTGTGGTTGCCTTGGGCTGGTACAGAAGCCCAAAACATAATGTATAGCATTTCTAGCTACTTCTTTAGTTAAGCTTTAGTTCTCCTTTAAATAAAATGTGGCCTCAAAACCCCCATAGCAATGGGATTCTTGTAAAGCACAAGCCTCTGCATTTGCCATATAATTCTTGCTTGAAAGAACCCTTGAAATTGTTCTCAGGCAAGAATTGAATGCTAGCATTTTCATCCAAACATCATATTACTGTATGTCCAATACTGCTTTGCCTTTGTTTTTGTTCTATGGCAAAATCTCTACTTCCTTGCTGTAAAGTGGCAATAGGTATTTGTGACTGTGGTGACACAAACTGAGCGTTCTTCTACACTGAATATCCACCATGAAGGAATCTACAGATTACATTTAATTTAAATGATGTACATCCCAATATTTACAGTATTAGAAGTGGTGCTGGTATTGTTCTTGTAACCTTGCCTTTTGCTGACAGAGAACCTAAACGTTTGCTTCTTAACACAATCGGCTAATAAAATGCTGTGTCTGCCTGTTTTTAGCTTCCTGATATCTGCCCTTATGGGGAAAATCATTAAAGGAGAAGTAAAGGTTAAAACAGATACCTAATATGTTGGGCACCACCCAGTGAATTCTAACCTGTGGCACAGGCTGCTTCACTTCTTTCATAAAGATCTAACCTGCCTGGTTTACTTATTTAACTAAGGAGAGGGTTGATCAGTAACCTCTTTTCCCCTATTTACTAGTAATACTGACATTTGTGTAAGTGCATATATTTTTAAAAACAGGGTTCCAGTTACAAAATGATGATTATACAATTGTAAACCCCATATGGGAGTCCTACCTATCTAACTTTGGTCAAAAGTGTCTCCTGGCCACGTATTGGCTTTTTGAACTTACATTGTCCTTACAATTTTAATTTTGGGTGCTTCCACGATCCTTTTCCCTTTTGTACTTTCTGTACTTACTTGAAGACCACTGCACTGCCAATCACAGAAGCATCCCCTGCACCCAATGGGTCTGTGTATTATGGGTCTAGCTGAGTTGAACTGTGTATTGTAGCAAATACAGACTCATGATATAACCACATCCACATGCGTTTTTAGGTATATGTTGGCTAAGGCCTATACTGCCTATTGCTACAACTAAAAGGAGAACTGAAACCTGTTTATTACAGTGGCCTCCCTTCCGAGTCACTTCATTCGGGACCCTTTACATTTCATTGTTTGCTGTATCTTTCTTCGAAAAGCAGAGTAGCACAGTGGCAGACATCATCTTTTGCAAGTTCAGGTTCTCCTCTCTGCGATCTCCTGACAGGAGCATGTATACAGCGCCGATTCTAATGAAGACGCCGCCTGAGGCGGCTCCTTAAATGCCGCCCCTCCCCTCGCAGAAACACTAGTGCGGAGAGCGCAACTGCGCTCTCTCGCACTAGTAAAGCCGAATTTCAGGTTTCAAAACCGGAAATTCGGCTCTTTAAAGTGACAGGAGCGGCTTTTTGCCGCCCCTGGAAACTTATCTGGCGCTGCCGCCTGAGGCGAGCGCCTCAGCTCGCCTCATTGGCAGAGCGCACCTGCATGTATAGTTCAAGTTGATTCAGGCTTAGTTTTTAACCGTGCAATCTCCATGTCAGCATGTCTAGATGCCACCCGCCCAGTAAGCACCTGGGGGCAAATTCACTAACCTCCGAAAATTCGACAGCGACAGCTTCGCTCACATCACAACATTTCGCCAGGCGTAGATTCGCCAGGACAATGCTGATTCACTAAAATCCGAAGTTGCGTCCAGGGTCCCGAACGATGGCGAAGTAGCGCTAGCATTACTGTGGCAAGCGAAGCGATAGTTGCGCTAGCGTTGCCTTATTTGCATACGGCGGGAAGTTAAAGTTCAATGGACGTATATGTTGCAGCAAATACATTACACTACACAAACCTTAATAAAATAAAATAGAGTTGTTATATTGCCCTACACATGTGTACCCAGTGTATAGTTTATGTGCCCTATGTTAGGAAATGTAGGGGGGAAGCCGGGTACCCCAGAAAAAACTTACGATCTTTTGCAGCCTATCAACCTGAAAAATGAAAAGTCGCCAGCGTTTTAGAAATCCTATCTTCTCAATTGCACTTCGCCTGGTCTGAAGTCTGGCGCAAGAGGTAACGTTCAGTAAAATCTGCATCTTAGTGAATTTGCGTAGTTACGTTATTACCCATGGCTTTTTGCCAGAGTGGGGTAATATTGATCATATGGAGTATTCTAAATTCGCCTGGAGGACATATTGAGTGGCAAAAGCGTGGCACAGCTGTAAGTATCGATACAGTCATATAATAGGATTGATTCAGCTTCTCCCTGAGTTGCTTAAAGGTAAGGACTGTACCATCGACCAGCAGGTCTTGTAGGTGGCAATTTTATATTTTTTTTATTTGTATTTTATTAGCTTTTTATTCAACAGCACTCTGGATTGCGGTTTCAGCAATCTAGTTGCTAGGGTCCAAATTACTCTAGCAACCGTCCACTGATTAGAGTAAGAGACGGAATATCAAGGCGATTAGTAATAAAAAGTAGCAAGAACTAAGCCTTGGAGCTCTGACTTCCAAGGCAAGGGGGTAATCAGAGCTGGATTGCCCCCCCCCCACCAAGCTACCACAATGTACTACCATACCATAAGCCTGTGTGTGGCTGAGAAAGACACAGACCAACTTAAAAGGAAGGGAGTTAAAGAGACGAGTAGTTGTTATTGATAGTTCATTGGATTTGGACAATAAACCATTTCTGCCATTGCACCCCCTCCTTCCCAAAATGCTTGCCCTCTAGCATGGTGTCAGTTTAGCTTAACTTCTATTTCTGGCCCAGTTTCTAGTTATACTATGATTTTAATAGAGCTTTGTAAAAAAGTATCCATGAAATTAATGCTATTAATAATAAGGTTCATGGTGGTAAAAAATTGTGCCTGGCTCCTCCTGTATGCCTGGATACAAAAAAAGGCCACTTAGCATGGGCTGATCAAAGTATCTCAAGCCTCCCACAATTGTTTTTAGCAGCAGCAGCATGTGGGAGGCATGAAGACAACATTTAATAAGTGGGAGGGAAAGGTCTGTGACTGATATGGAGCGACCAGGCAACTTACATTTCGGAACATTTGTTTTGACTAATTGGAAGATTTTGTTGGTTTATTGTATTTTATTAGCACAGAGTGATAACATAAGCGTTCTTGTATTTTTTTTATTTTTATTGTTGTACAACTTGAAAATGTATTTTAAAAAAAAATGCTGCAAAACTGGGGCTAAATGTAGGTCCAGTTCAAAATGTTCGCAGCAGGGGGTGCTGTTTACCATAGGATGACTCCTAGCAAATACACTGACGCACACTATGCATAGTTCCTAGGTTTAAAGCTAGTATAATAAATATAAAATATGCACATGAGATTTGTAGTTCAAATTCATAGAAGAGACACCCCCCAATGTAAAAACAATATAGACCTGACCTGGTATATAAAGACAAAGCCTGTGTCCTAGTGCTTTTATATGGTCATGGAATTCTTCAGTGACTTACAGTGCTTTGCTTTGCATAAAAAAAGGGTAATTAAAACAACAGACAAAAAGGATATGCAGTGTTAGCCTTACACGTAACATAGCAACTCATACATTCTTGTTTTTCAGTCCACCAATGTAAATCAGACCCCCGCTCAATATTATGACAATTACTGAGATGGTGTGTGAATTAAAAGTCCACTTGGAGGGGGCCCTCTTCCACCAAAGCCTCCTGCAGTTTTGAGAGGACAGTGCATTTTATGTCTATTTATTATAGCGAGGTGTGTGTTTAGCCTACGATTGGCTGGGGAGTCCAACCATTACCCTTTCCGATTGGTTGGCATGCGACAATATCAGAGGTTGAGATCCACTGGCTCTTTGGGAGAATGGGGAAAGCAGAATAATTGTTCGCCCTGCTAAATGGTGAATAATTTGTTCATTATGAGATCATGGGGCTCCTTTTAATCAGGAGGTAAAGTTTGTTCTGTCTAAGGGCTCTTACTCACTGGCGTTCTGACCTGCGCTCCCCTGCGTTCCGTTTTTTGGCGTTCAGCCGCAGGGGAGCACAGGAATAGACGCATGTCATTATTTCAAATGGGGCTGTACTCACTCAGGCGCGTGTAGGCGCCGAACGCAGGAAAAATGCAGCATGTTGCGTCTCAACCTGCGTTTGGCGCCTACATGCGCCTAAGTTAGTACAGCCCCATTTGAAATAATGACATGCGTCTATTCCTGCGCTCCCCTGCGGCTGAACGCCAAAAAATGGAATGCAGGGGAGCGCAGGTCAGAACGCCAGTGAGTAAGAGCCCTTAGAAAGGCCATGATTTCCCATGGGATTCCAGTGTCTGGAATCCCTGGGTGGAAACACTGTTTGTGTTATGACTAACATTATTCAGGTGAGACTCGTCAGGTCAATTGTGACATTTTGCCTTGACACCGTCAGAAAAGAGCAACTGTCACACTAAACTGTATGGCACCGACTACACAGCAATGTCACACCCAACCCCTCCCCCCTTTAATTCTTTAAATGCTAGGTTTTAGGCAATTTTCTTATTAAGGGTTTAGCTTTAAATTCACTTTCAGCATGAAGCCAAGTTTTCTAAGGCAAGTTCATTTCATGTCAAATAGGCCTTGCAAATTAACTATCTGCCTACCCAGGGGTTACACACCCCAGCAACCGAATTAACAGATGTCGTTAGGCAGAATAGAAATGCACAAAAAAATACATTTGGGGCCTCGGAGTAAAAAAACACTAAGGGGCAGATTTACCAGTTTTCGAGGGGAAAAAAATGCAACAAACCTGACTTTTTTTCCTGCGACCTGCTCAAATTTTTTTTTAAATATCTTGAGCACTAGCATATTTAAGAGAAACCTCGAACAAAACAACCTTGGTTGCATTTTGTCATGGAAATTAAGTCACACACAAACAAAAATTCCATTGTTCCATTGATATTTAATGAGGCTGAAAATCTCAACTGTTCTAATTAAAGGGGGTGGGGATAAAGTTGCTTGAAGCCTTCAGAGACAATTGCCATCGGCTTCCCTAAAAATCTTCCCTTGAGTGTTCAAAAAATATTCTCGAGTATATCTGCATTCTTCGAGATTAAATATTTTTCCTCTGTTTGTTTAAACTGCATTTTATTCTTGTTTGTGTGTTTTTCTTCCCACTTTTTAAAACCAGTGATTTAAATAAATTGAAGCAAACCGTGATCATAGATAATAAATTTACCCAGGTACAGTAACCCATAGCAACCAATTAGCAATTACTTTTACTAGTTACTTTTACCCTAGCAACCAGGCATTGATTTGAATAAGAGACTGGACTATGAATAGGAGAGGCCTGAATAGAAAGAGGAGTATCAATAACAACACATTTGTAGCCCTACAGAGCATTTGTTTTTACATAAGGTCAGTGATCCCCATTTGAAAGCTGGAAAGGGTCAGAAGAAAAATTCAAGAAAAAAATGAAGGCCAATTGAAAAGTTGCTTGGAATTAACCATTCTATAGCATACTAAAATTTAACTTAAAGATGAACCACTCCTTTAAGCTCAAATGGATCTGTATACTGTATATGATGAATAATACTTTAAAAACACAAGGACTGGGGGTGAAATTATAACCTGATTATGGTGCCCTGTCTCAATGAAACCACGACACAGAAATGATTCACAATAGGATAAAATCCTGACGCAATCTTAAACTGTCATTTCTGGGTAAAGTCTCTGCTTTAAAGAGATACTGACACGAGAAAATAAACTTTTTTAATATCTATTATAACATTATCTTTGAATGCTATTTATAATTTTGCCATAAAAGTAATTGCCTGATGCGTTTACATTACCTTTCTTACCCCAAATGTTCCTCTGTGAGGGGGCTACCATATTTGTGCAGCAGTAGTCCGTTAGCATTAGAAACAAATTATATTGTTATAACTCCCTCTGTTTCTCTCCCAGCAGGAAAACTATGATCCTTACAGAAAGCTGTCAATAAATATAAATACATTTGCGTGGGACAGCAAAAGTGCCTGTTTAAATTTTGCTACCACTTCTAGGAAAGGAATAAAGGGGGCCTGGGCAGTCCCAACTTAAAAAATTATTTTCCTGTCCTTCCGCATGGCAGTAGGCACTAATGGGTTAACTCCCTCGCACAGCGGAAGGACAGGAACCAATAAACCTAATTCCCAACCCCCTTACCCCATCTCTTTTTTCCTGTCCTCGCATCAGGAAGGATTCCCCTGTGCCGGTGTGGTTCCTCTCTGCCTCACCGAAGCGACCGGTTCACATATAGCCGGTGGAGCCTGGTAGCTGGGCTTTTAGAACGCGGTAAGACACGGGGTGTGCAGTAAGGCGTTCTGAGTGCAATAAGTCGGATCCCGCGGTAAGACGCTGTGTAGACTCTTGATGATGTCATCTCGAGGCGCCCTTTGCTCTTAAAGCGCCCATTACCTGTTGCTCAGCAGGAGCAGGTTTTGTATGCAGTACATGCAGCAGGAGCCGTTTTGCTGGTGGGGAGAGCCTGAATGTAAGCGGTGTTGCAGGCCTACCTGTTGGGGACCTAGGTGAACTGTACAGCTACTTATGTTTACTCCTCTTTTTTCAGAGCATGAGTTCTAGGAGCCGGAGATCCCGGTCATCCTCTAGGGGGTAAGTGTATCAGAGAGATGTGTGGTGACTCCTTTGTGATGGTAACAAACTCGTTTCTTTGTAGGTCACCTAGGAGGAGGAGTCATCATTCAAGGAAGGCGGTGGAAAAAGAGTGTTCAGTATGTGATAATCCAGCGATGCATAACAAAAAAGTATGCCTGATGTGCTGGGAATCTATGTCTGGCAAAAGAGCAGATGATCAGTGGAGTGCTATGAGAGACTGGTTTAAGGAGTCTATGTCTAAATCACTGGAGGACCTAGTAGGAACTGTGACAGCTAATGTGATACAGAAAGTGGGTCCCAGTGCCCCAGTAATGGGGAAAGAGAGCCGTGATCCTAAGGTGCCTGCGGAGTGTGAAGCACGTCAGCAGGGGGCAGCAAGGTGTAGCCTTTCGGCTACTTCAGAGGAGGAAGAGGAGCTAATTGTATTGGATGAAGATTCCTCGTTTGATTTGGATCTATTAGAACCTCTAGTAAAAGCTGTCCGGAAAGTGTTGGAACTAGAGGACACTGAACAAGAGAAAAAGCAGGACAGAATGTTTAAATCATCAGGAAAGAAAGATCTGGTATTTCCAGTCCACGATGTACTAAAAGATATTATTAAGGAAGAGTGGGCAGTACCAGATAAAAAGTACTCAGAACCTAGACACATGAAGAAGATGTACCCGTATGCGGAGGGGGATGTGAGTCGGTGGACCAACCCCCCCAAAGTGGATGCTGCCATCACAAGGGTGGCTCGTAAGACCACATTACCAGTGGATGAGGGGGTTTCCTTGAAGGATCCTGTAGAAAGGAGACAGGATACAGTACTGAGGAAGGCCTATTCAGTTTCGGGGCTACTCTGCAAGCCAGCGGTAGCAGTCACGTGTGTGGCGAAGGCATCCAAGATCTGGCTGCAAGAGATAGAAACTGAGCTGCAGCTTGCTGGAGACAAAGACAAGGGCAAGAGCTCCTTTTTGCCGCAAGAAAGGCGTGTGAGACGTCAGCCAGTCCGTGCAGGCTGGGCGGACAGAATGCCGTTTAAGGATGCCAAGACCTATAGGCCTGGAAGGCAATTTGATAGGCAGCCCTTTTGGAGAAATCGCGGGCAAAATCAGCTCAAAAAAGAGTTCAAGCAGGGTAAGCCTAAATCGTTCTGACGGTGTTCAGGCCCAGCTGCCGCCAGTAGGGGGAAGACTACTTTAATTCCAGGCAGTCTGGGAAACTACGAGGGACAGTTGGGTCCGGGAAGTGGTATCCTTAGGTTACCACTTGGAGTTTTCAAGAAAACCAAACAGAAGCATTTTTGTGGAATCAAAGGTTCCGAAAACGCCGGAAGCTCATCGAGCAATGAATCACATTTTATTAGATCTGCTGGAAAAGAAAGTAATTTTATCAGTGCCGGAAAGCCAGAAGGGACAAGGTATCTATTCTCCGATCTTCCTCAGGAAAAAGGCGTCGGGGGAGTTCCGAGCTATCTTAGATCTCAGAGGATTAAATTCATTCCTGAAGGTAAAGTCATTCAAAATGGAGACGTTGAGTATTATTTCGCAGAACCTACGGATAAACGCTTGGCTAGCAAAGATAGATTTGCGAGATGCATATCTTCATGTCCCTATTCTCTTAAGTCACCAGAGATTCCTCAGGTTCTCGGTAAGGGGGAAGCATTTTCAATACCGAGCACTTCCCTTTGGGCTAGCGTCTTCACCGAGAACCTTTTCAAAAGTTCTGGCTCCAATCATAGCCGCCCTACGCCTGCAGGGCATACAGATCTTCACCTATTTGGACGACCTGTTGATAAAGGCTTCAAACGAACAACTTCTGAACCAGCAGGTCCAGGTGACCATTATGGTTCTAGAGGAACATGGATGGTTAATAAATTTCCAAAAGTCACAACTGGTCCCGTCACAACGGATGGAGTTCTTGGGGGTTCTAGTGGATACCAAGCAGTCGCGACTATATCTTCCCCCAGGCAAAGTGGAAGACATTATTCGAAGAGTGCAGAATGTTATCAAATTTCCTTATACCACGGCTCTGAGCTGTCAAGAGATAATAGGGAAACTGGTAGCTACGAAGGATGCCGTCAGGTGGGCAATGATTCATCTTCGACAGTTCCAGTTCGGGTTTCTTCAACAGTGGAAAAGAGTTGCTCAGTCTCAAATCATTATTCTGTCACGACAAACAGTGAAGAGCCTGGAGTGGTGGCTAAATCCGTTCAATCTTTCTCAGGGCAAGCCAATAGATTGCTCATCGTGGCAGATGGTCACGACGGATGCCAGCAGCCTTGGATGGGGGGCTCATACGGCATGTATATCAGCACAAGGCGTATGGCCACCGGAGGCACTAACGTGGTCCTCGAACTTCAGGGAACTGAAAGCGGTGTTGCAAGCGCTAGTGAGCTTTCAAAGTCAGCTCAAAGGGACAGCAGTCCTCATTCAGTCAGACAATATAACGACGGTAAAATATATAAAGAAACAAGGAGGGACTCACAGCAGGAAATTGTTGAGTCTGACTTTGGAGATTTTCGAATGGGCAGAGAACAATCTCCTCGACTTGTCAGCAACTTATATCCCTGGTCGGCAGAATATTCTGGCAGATCTGTTGAGTCGGAGGACATTCCACCCAGGGGAGTGGGAGTTGTCGCAGGGGAGTTTCCAGACATTGGTGAATCGTTGGGGCCTCCCGCAGATAGACCTCATGGCTACATCTAGGAACAGGAAGGTGAGACTGTTCTGCTCCTGGTACCCGGAGAGGCAAGCATTGTGTCAGGATGCTTTCAGTCTGAAGTGGATGTTCAAACTGGCGTACATTTTTCCGCCGATCCCGATCATATCAAGGGTATTGAACAAAATTCAGAAAGACAAAGCTACAGTTATAGCAGTAGTGCCTTGGTGGCCGAGAAGGCCTTGGTTTGCCCGGTTGTGGGAAATGGCATTGGACAATCCAGTCAAACTACCCTATCACCAGGGTTCGCTATGCCAAGGCAAAATATTCCACCCAAACCCACGAAAATGGGCTTTGACGGGGTGGCTTTTGAGCGGAAAGAGCTGACAGAGCTTGGGCTCGCAGAAATGGCTATTGACACACTGTTGGCAGCTAGAAAGCCATCAACAGAGAATACCTACCACAGGATTTGGGAAAGATTCAGGGAATGGTGTACATTGTCAGGAGATTCATTTACATCACCAACCGAGTCGGCAGTAGTAAATTTTCTGCAGTCAGGCTTAGAGAAGAATCTCAGCTTGGCTACCCTGAAAGTGCAAGTGTCAGCCTTGTCAGCATTGACGAAAGTCAAATGGGCGGAGTATCCATTAGTGACCCGCTTTATTCAAGGAGTCAAACATCTGAAACCGCAAGTGAGACCAATTTTGCCATCATGGGATTTGAATTTGGTTCTTCAGTCTCTCTATGACGGAACCATTTGAGCCTCTGGAGTCAATTAGCTTGGACCTCCTGTCAATGAAGACTGCTTTCTTGATAGCGGTAACGTCAGCACGGAGAGTGGGGGAGATACAAGCATTGCTAAGGAAAGAACCATATCTGAAAATGTTACATGATAAAGTAACGTTAAGGCTACCAGAGAAATTCCTCCCGAAAGTGGTTTCCTCCTTTCATGCTAGTAAGGAGATTGTGCTGCCGGCTTTCTTCCCTAACCCCGCGACGGAAGAAGAAGTAAACTGGCATAAGCTGGATTTGGTGAGGTGTTTGTCAATATATTTGCGAAGAACCGAGGCATTCAAGAGGTGTGATAGTCTCTTTTTGCTATTTAAAGGATCTTCTATGGGCCATCAAGCTTCTAAGCGTGTGATTGCAAGCTGGATAAAAGCTTGTATCAAAAAGGCGTATTTACTCAAAGCTATGCAGGCTCCCCATGTTAAGGCTCACTCCACTAGAGCGGTGGCTGCGTCCTGGGCGTTCGAGGCTCAAGCTACGCCAGAAGAAATTTGCAGTGCAGCTGCATGGTCCTCTATATCTACTTTTGTTCGCTGTTATAAGCTTGATGTTTGTTCCGTAAACAAAGCTGGTTTCGGGCTTAAAGTCCTCTCTTCTGTTCAATTTAATAAATGATTTTCCCGCCCAAAGTCTGTACTGCTTAGTTAATTCCCATTAGTGCCTACTGCCATGCGGAAGGACAGGAAAATGGAAAATTCTATCATACTTACCGTAATTTTCCTTTCCTGGACTGAAGCATGGCAGTAGGCACGACCCACCCCTTCAGTACCTGAGCTCGGACAGGGAAAGAGATGGGGTAAGGGGGTTGGGAATTAGGTTTATTGGTTCCTGTCCTTCCGCTGTGCGAGGGAGTTAACCCATTAGTGCCTACTGCCATGCTTCAGTCCAGGAAAGGAAAATTACGGTAAGTATGATAGAATTTTCCATTTTCTAGCAGTCCAACTGATCAAATGGCACAAGCAATTTCCCTCCAGGTGCAATAAAATTCCAACAGCGGGAAAATTATCAATTACATACTATTTACTACCTAACTTATTTGGATAAACTACTAAGACATCCTAAGACATCCCAAAATAATTTCTTCAATACCAACTAAAAAAGCATAAAGCCAATGCTATTTGAACTTATTTGTCATCAAGTATATCCACATAAATATGCAATCTCTCTATCATACGACCATCTAACTCACATGACCCCTCTACAAGTACCGAGATTCATCCAGTTTTGGGAAAAAGATCTACAAGTTTGCATAGAGGATGGAATAGACTGAAATCATAAGGGATACAATAAGTTGATCTATTAATAAAACCATTTAAGCAACATATATATATATATATATATATATATATATATATATATATATATATACGAATATATATATATATATATATATAGTTATATATATGGTGAGGCTGTGCGATTCTGGATACACACTTACGTACCAATTACTAATTAATGTTACTGACTTAACTCTCAGCCGAAGCACTAATAAATAAAAGAATTTTAGGGGGCAAAAAATACCTTCGGAATTTAATATCCCTGACAACAGGTCATAGCTACAGCATGGAAATCTCCCATTCTAAATTTCCACCTAGTTAAAGCAAAACTGGCCAATGTTCTAATGTATGAGAAACTCACTAGCTTAAATAATGACAACCAACATTCAATAAGGTCTGGACACCTTGGTTAACTTAACTTGGTTAACTCGGTATAGTGAGCCTGAGCCCTTAAAATGACTGTTCACCTTTTTTCGAGGCAATTTGCATTTGGTTTTAATTTTTTATGGTTTTTGAGGTATCTTTTTATTCAGCTGCTCTCCAGTTTGCAATTTCAGCAAACTGGTTGCTAGGGTCAAAATTACCCTAGCAACCATGCATTGATTTGAATACGAAAATGGAATATGAATAGGAGAGGCCTTAATAGAAAGATGAGTAATAAAAAGTAGAAATAACAATAAATTTGTAGCCTTACAGAACGTGTTTTTTAGATGGGGGACAGTGACCCCCATTTGAAAGCTACAAAGAGTCAGACGAAAAAGGCAAATAACTCAAAAACTATAAAATATAAATAATGAAGACAAATTGCAAAGTTGCAAGGAATCAGACTTTATATAACTTACTTAAAGTTATCTCAAAGGTTAACGGCCCTTTTAAAATGGATACAGGTATGGGATCTGTTATCTGGAAACCCATTATCCAGAATGTTCCAACTGCCTTCTCTCAGTGACCCCATTTTATCTAAATTTTTAAATGTGATTTCTTTTTTCTCTTATAATTAATCCTTATCGGAAGCAAACCCAGCCTACTGGGTTTATTTAAAGGAGAAGGAAAGCTACAGAGGCATTTTATTGCCAATAGATTAGCTGCAACAGTGCAAGCTAGAATGCTATATTTATTCTGTAGAATGTTTTACCATACCTGAATAAAGAAGCTCTAGAAGCTCTCTGTTTGTTTGGGATAGCAGCTGAAGTATTAGCTTGCCTGAATCTCTCCCTGCTCACTTATAGCTCTGGGCTCAGATTACAGCAAAGAACGGAAGGGGAAGAGGAGCAAACTGAGCATGCTCACGCCCGGGGCAAGAAGGTTTAAGATAAAAGCAGGAAGTCTGATACAGAAGCCCATGTGTACACAATAGAAGGAAAGAAATGCTGTGTTTCTATTGACAGAGGACTCAGAGCAGCACTACTTTGAGGGTTTACTGGTATATTTAGGTGGACCTTTCTGATAAGGCTTACTTAGTTTTAATCTTTCCTTCTCCTTTAATGTTTACATGATTTTTTAGTAGACTTAAAAACATCATAAAAATCATGACAGAATCCCTTTTTTTCTAAATTACACTGTTTACACTACAAATAATTCACTCTACAATATAAAATGTCATTCCTGAACCAGCAAGTGCATTTTTGTAGTTGTAATATTGGTGTGTAGGCAGCCATCTCAGGTCATTTTACCTGACCATGTGCTTTTAGAAAGTGCCAGCACTTTAGGATGGAACTGCTTTCTGGCAGGTTGTTGTTTCTCATACTCAATGTAACTGAATGTGTCGCAGTGGGACCTGGATTTTACTACCGAGAGCTGTTCTTAGATCTATCTTCTGTCAGGGAGCTGTTCTCTGGTTAACTTCCCATTGTTCTGTTGTTAGGCTGGGTGGGGAAGGGGGGGGGTGGTGATATCACTCCAACTTGCAGTACAACAAAAAAAAGTAACTGAAGTTTATCAAAGCACAAGTCACATGACTAGGGGCAGCTGGGAAACTAACAATATGTCTAGCCCCATGTTAGATTTCAAAATTAAATTTAAAAAAATCTGTTTGCTCTTTTGAGAAACAGATTTCAGTGCAGAATTCTGCTGGAGCAGCATTATTAACGGATGCTTTTTAAGGTATGGAGATCCAAATTGTGGAAAGATCCTTTATGTGGAAAACTCCAGGTCCCAAGCATTCTGGATAACCGGTCCCATACCTGTACTAAATGAAAATACAGAAACAATTTTTGCGATCCCCCAGATGGGGTGATACCCATCCTATACCTTGCTTTTCCCACTCTGATATCATACTTACATTTAGGAATGACAGTACCCATAATGTCATTTGTTTTATTATCGTTTATTTTCTGTGCAGAATATTTGAGTTGTTTTTAATGTAAAACCAACTTTCTGCAAGATGGGGATTATCCAGCATTTGAGTCTCTGAAAAAGAAAGATTTAAAAAAAAAAACCACACACACAGGAATGATGACATTTCTGTTTCAGCATGCATGTCATAGTATCTTGTGCTTTGCCTCTCAAACTGTGTGGAACGAGTGACATATCAGGGAATAATTTTGCTAGTATAAAACAAGGGCAATGAATCAGCAATTACCACTAATTAATCAACTGCTAGAAGACTAAGGGAAGCAAAATTCTTATTGGTTGCCATGGGTTACAACTCTGGTGTAAAAAAATTACATCTCTTTTGTAAAATCCTCCATTTTAAACCAGAAAATTGTCTAATGTTAAATATTAAAGACAGTTCTAGAGGTATGGGCCCTATTATACATGATTGGGAACCAGGGGTTTTCTGCATGAGTTTTCTGTTATTTTCATTTAAACATTAAATAAAACGAATAGGATTGCTTTCCCACCAATATGGATTCATGCAGCTTAGTTACCATCAAGTAGAAGATACTGTTTTATTGTTACAAGAAAATCATTTTTAGAAATTAGAATTATTTGCTTAAAATTGACCTTCTTGGAGATGACCTTCCTGTAATTCAGACCTTTCTGAATATCAGGTTTTTGGATAAGGGATCCCATACCAGTATACAGTTTATACCACGTATAATACACAAGAGCCATGAATATCCTGTAAATTATATTCTTATAAACGGTGCTTAGTGATGTTATCAGTTACAGTATAGTGATGTCATTTCTGTCTCATGACTCACTGAAACTTGTGTATTAAAATAAATAAAGTACCCCCTGTAGCAAAATATGAGGATATTAGAAGTTATCTTGGAGTTCCATGACCTGTATAAAAACATAGGGTTGTGGAACTCCTCGGTAACTTATAATATCCTGGGGGGCCTGGTTAACTAGCAATGTGAGCAGTGTGTTCTAGGTTAGCTCCGCTGGTAACCCACTAAATCCGGCAAGATATCCTGAACTTTGTGGCATATAACCAGCCAACCGACTCAACTAACCTCAAGGAAACCAGCAGATGGGCAAAAAAAGGCAAATAGTCGCGGAAACCTCAGATATTCGAGCAGATCTTTGGAACGCCGCAAGGCCTGCCAAGATGGTGGAACAACGCAGGTGGTGCCTCAAGGGGACATTCAACTGTGGATGACACAGAGACGGGGATAGCATCATCCTCAAATCTTACTTTGCAGTGAACCCTCAGTGCGAAACAGAACAGCCTCAACCTGACGATTTTACCCTGACGGAGGTGGTAACAGTCTTAAAAACCGCTATACATGCCTGCCATATGGCCACAATAGGGGGGTTGTGGGTGCACTCCTAAGGCCATATAAAAATATATATAAATACAATGATCCCCTGTCTAAAAAAAGAAAAACAGGGTTTTTTGTTACAAAATTATGATCATAAAATTGGTAAGCCGCCATACCACGTCAAGGTAAACCCCATACGGCGGTCCCTAACCTGTTTACCTGTGATCAAAATTTAAAACCTTGGTTAACGGTGGCCCTATGTCCTTGTTGTTTTTGATTAATCCTTGGTTTGGGCAATTTTTCTCCCTTAAAAGCCACAAATGCTAGCGGCTGGGGAGGCTTTGGCCTTTTTATTACCAACGCCTGTGAGACACTCATTATATTTGCTGCACTTATCACTAGGTAACACTTGCACAGACCCACACACATTACACCTATCACACTCCACATTTAGCTTTTCCTTTTTCATCTCCCTCTAAATCTATACTCACACCTGTACTTATAATTATACTCACACACATACACACACACAAGTGTGCACTTATATATACAACTTTACTTTTCCTTCATTATAGTCTCTTCACAATCACATTTTATTTTTTATTTTTTTTAAGGGCGTTGGTCTGGGCAGTCTCAGCTTCAAAAGCCACATATGCAGGTGGCGGGGGAGGATCTAGTCCAGATTGAAACCAAGGTTTTAAATTTTGATCACAGGTAAACAGGTTAGGGACCGCCGTATGGGGTTTACCTTGACGTGGTATGGCGGCTTACCAATTTTATGATCATAACTTTGTAACAAAAAACCCTGTTTTTCTCTTTTTAGACAGGGGATTATTGTATTTAAATATTTTTTATATGGCCTTAGGAGTGCACCCACAACCCCCCTCCTATATGGCCACAATGGCAAAGGTTGAGGAGCTGAAGGTGGACTTTGCAATACTGCGGCAAGACTTACAAAAGGTGAGAGAACGCACCACGGAGACAGAGAGGAGGATAAGCAAACTAGATGATCTCTGCAACCCCATGCTAGATCACATAGAGCAACTGCGTCATAGGCTTGAAGCTGTGGAGGCCAAATCTGATGATCTGGAGAATCTACTCCGGAGGAACAACATCAGGATAGTGGGGTATGCAGAAATAGCTGAAGGCCCAGACGCTACCTCATTTTTGGAAACATGGCTTGAGGGGGAATTTCAGACCGGAAACCTTCTCTACTGCTTTCGTTATCAAACGGGCACATCGCATCCCAGGCAAACAACCACCTCTTGGAGCTCCTCCGCGGCCCATCATCACACGATTCCTGAACTTCAGGGACAGAGACGCCGCACTTGCAGCCGCCCGACGCAAAGGGGAAATAAGGTTTGAGAATGCAACCATTTCTTTATACCCTGACTTCTCCAATGACCTACACAAGCAGCGACATCAATTTACAGCTGTTAAAAGGCGCCTCAGTGAGTCAGGCCTGCAGTATGCCATGTTGTACCCAGCCAAGCTCAGGATTGGATGGCATAAGTGGGACCACAGAGCTATAAAGGATCCAAGGCTCTGGTAAGTCTATAGTGCATTAGCACAACTTCTACTGTTTAAATCTGCTTGATAGTATTGTTATATTCTTTGCCTTACTCACTGTTGTTTTGTTAGTTAATCAAAACGTGTTGTACGCTTTAAGTACACCCTCCTTGATTGTAATATGTTAAGGGTACAAAACTTCTCAACTAACAGGGGAAGTTGGGTGGGAAATGTTGGTTATATCATGTCTCTGCTGTCCCTTTTCACTATTCCCTTTCTAACTTTCATCTCTTCCTACTACCTATCTCATGATCTTCATCTCTCTTTGGGGGGAGATGGTATATTGGTTTACAAAATCACAATTACAGAGGTAACTGCTATATCTTGGAATGTTAGGGGATTAACCCTGGTATACAGCTTCCTACGTAAACATAACCCACATATTATCTGTCTTCAAGAGACCCACATATGCAAAGCTACTAATCCTAACTTGTTTAGAAAACCCTGGATTGCACAAGCATATAATGCGGTATATTCCGACTACTCTAGAGGGACCTCAATACTAATAAACAAATCACTTCCTTTCCAACTTCTACTTATAAAAAAATGACCCGGAGGTAAGATTTACCCTAATGAAAGCCTCCTTAGCTGGCATACTGTGTATTATAGTTAGCATATATATCCCACCCCCTTTCCAAGATACACTTCTGTATGACCTGCTTCAGCACATTGCGGATCTGCCCTGCCGGTCCGACTGATACTGGGGTTTTTTAATGCAGTAATGAATTTGGAGAAAGACCGTCTATCCCTATCCAATTTAGGAAGGGCTGACCCAGGTGGCTTAAGAGGATGGGCGCAAACCTCAGGGTTTCTAGATGTGTGGCAAGAATGTAACCCCAATAAGATAATGTATTCATCCTACTCAAGAATTTATCTCGCCTTCACCTCCCCTGAAATGTCTACCAAAATTACCAAAGCAGAGTTCTTCCCAAGGGGGATCTGTGATCATGCTGCACTACTGATCTCTTGGACACTGCATCCAAATCCTAAAAATAAAATGTGGAGGCTAAATCCTTACTGGATTACCCATCCAGATATAAAAAAAACTATACAAAATTCACTTACTATAGAATATTTCCAAGAGAATATTAATACAACTTCCTTGCCCCTGGTTTGGGATGCAATGAAAGCCTTTATTAGGGGGGAGTACATCTCCAATATAGCTTATACAAGAAGGCAAGCTGCACGCACCCTGACTGAAGTGGAGGGGGAATTGCGAGAGGCGGAGGCGAGATATATTCAAAACCCTACTGAACAGAACAGGGACCAGCATGTTGTGCTGCAGAGGCTATATGCCCAGGCCCAATGGAAAAGCACACATAAAAAACATCTACACTATAAGTTTGCTCTCTATGAAAAGGGAGACAAAAATAGTAAAATGCTGGCTCTGCTGGCTAGAGAGGACCAAGCTAGGACGGCCATACATGCACTCCAGCAAAATGATAACACACTTATCACCAACCCAACTCAAATTAACCAAATCCTGGCAGATTACTACCAGGCCTTATACACATCTAGAATTAAAAAAAAGCCTACAGATATTAAAAAATACCTTCAGCAACTAGACCTCCCTAATCTTCCCTTAGAATATAGAGAATTCTTGGATCTGCCAGCTGCACTCCCATCTGGCAAACCCCAGGCCCTGATGGACTCATTTGCAGAAGCCACAATAGTTCTAATTCTAAAACCAGGCAAAAACCCTCTGTCTCACTCTTCGTACCGTCCCATATCACTTATCAATTCAGACTCTAAAATCCTAGCAAAGATATTGGCAAGATGTCTAAACTCTGTAATAAAGTCCCTAGTGGTTCCAGATCAAGTTGGATTTATGCCTCACAAATTCAACATTAGGAGGCTGTACACAAATATGATAGTGGCCCATGATAATCCAGGCACCAGAGTCATTGCCTTTCTCGATAATGAGAAGGCATTTGACTCGGTTGAGTGGAAATCGTGAAAATGTTTGGCTTTCGCAAGAACATCTTGACATGGTTGCAAACGATCTATAATAATCCAAGGGCCAAAATATTATCAAATCTTGAGTTATCCAGTCCAATAGCACTAACTAGAGGGACCAGGCAGGGTTGCCCTTTATCGCCAGGTCTATTTGCACTAGCCATGGAACCTCTAACATGCCTAATCAGGGATAACAAAGAGATCAGGGGATTCAAGCTAGGCAGCCTTGGGGAAAAAATATCCCATTTTGCAGACGATGCCTTACTTTATTTGAATGACCCGGGTCCCTCATTGAGACAGGCTTTAAACCTTATTGACAACCATACTCTTTATTCAGGTCTCAGGATTAACTGGGCTAAATCCTCACTATTGCCACTAGACCCCCGAGCCTCCGAGGCAATTAACCCCTCTCTTCCGCTGACTAGGTTTGATACACTGAGATACTTGGGAATAACTATACACCCAAACCAGGAAAGATTCAAGGAACTAAACATTGACCCCCTAATGGAATCACTCCAAAAAACATCGAGAAATGGCTTAAGCTCCCACTATCATTAATTGGCAGGATACATTTGTTCAAAATGAAGTATCTCCCCAAGTTCTTATATCTGTTTAGACAATCACCAGTATGGTTGCCAGCTACCTTTTTTTAAGTTGCTCAAAAAGCAACTAAACAAACTCTTCTGGTCCCCAGGGCCAACCAGGATTAAATATAATGCCCAAACATCCTCATTAGCAGATGAAGGACTAGCAGCCCCTATTTTGGAATATTTCACAGTGGCTCAAATAACAGTGGCGCAAATCCCAAAGCCGGAAGACCCGGTGACTCTCCTAGAAGCTCAAATAATGGGGTCACTTGAAGGCTTACGCAATCTGATCTATAGGAAGGCTTCATTCCCCATCAATCTTACCCCAATGATGAAAAATGTGGTTAAAGCATGGCAGTTAGGTTGCAAGAGGGTGGGAAATTGTACACAGGCTCTATCCCCACATACTCTGCTATGGTTTAATATGAATCTCTCACAGCTACTCGCAGTCCCAAATCCACACCTCTGGGCACAATATAATGTGAAATATATAGGTGATGTATACTCGGACAATGTTCTTTCTTCCTTTCAGCAGCTCAAGGATAAGTTTGACCTGCCAAATAGAATGCTTTTCCGCTACCTACAGCTGCGACATGCCGTCACTCAACAATTTCAGTCTCACACCCCCAGGATTGAGACTTCCCGGTTAGAGGATATATTGCGTAAGGAACCCCTTACAAAACCATTATCCACAATTTATACTCTACTACGCACCAGCCACCAAACCACAAAACAGGAAATGCTGCAGAAATGGGCTGTTAACTTCCCAGATCTTACAATGGAACAATGGGAATCTATACTGGCAAACTCTCTCACCCCCCTAATAAGATCCAGGGACCGACTCATTCAATAATAATTATATTATATTATATTATATTATATTATATATATATATATATATATATATATATATATATATATATATATATATATATATATATATATACAGTATATATATATATATATTGTGCCTATTATACACCCCATATCCTACATAAAATAAATCCGGCGTTCCCGGACAAGTGCAATAGGTGCAAAAACCCCAATGCAGACTTTTACCATATGGTTTGGAATGTGCCCAAATTCAACACTTCTGGACAGAAGTTGCCAACTATTTAACTCAACATATGGCAATGCCAACAGAATTTCACCCCAAGGTTCTACTGTTGAACTACCTACAGGATACGACTACCTCGAGATCAGAAAGGACATTGCTCACTTTTCTTCTATTCCATGCAAAAAAAGCTATAGCTTCTTTTCCTATCTTTCCTTTCCTCTCTCCTCCCTCTTAATCACCTCTTTCAGGTTGGGGATCCCATGGTTGAAAATTGTGAAAAGTTGCTTTCAGGGGTGCCAAAAACAAAGCGGTCTATAAAGATGTCATTGTATATGCAATCTGTCTGGTAACCTTATGGAAGTCAATAAATAAACACCTTTAAAAAAAAAAAACTTATAATATCCTTAAATTTTACAACAGGGGGTACTTTATCTAGTACAGCAGTTCATAACAAAACATGAGATTCACAAATTGCTCATTACTCATTTGTACATAAAGTGTTCACTTTCAGACACATATTACTCATCCGTCTTGCTCTTATAACAATATCGACTATTGTGTACCATCAGTATTCATAGGAAGTTAATGAAGTTTTTTTGGCAACACCAAGATATGCACTGTCCTGCTTTGTTTGACATTTTTACACCCATCAGAAATGCATGTGTTGGCCATTTGGCAGATGCAATTCATTCCAATCTGACTGCGTTATTGGCACAATGATGCCACTGAGGGAATATTTAAAAATGCAACACGTGGCTTTTGCCTAAATGAATGTCAACCCAAACAGTGTCGGACTGGGTACATGGGGTGCTCCAGGGCTGCCACTTCTGACCAATCAATCACCAACATTCATGCAAGCACACCCTGCCCTAACACACTCAGTGCCATGGGTATATAAGAGATTGACGTTGCCATATTGAGTCAGGAAAGTTTGGGCTGGAGGGGCTCACAAGGACCAATGCCAACTTTGTTTTTTCCTATTACATCAGCGGGCTAGTCCGACACTGCTCTCAAAAATGATAATCTGTCAGATATAAGAAACTATGAATCTAAACAACACTGTACTATATTTGACTAGTATGATAAACTGATTTTTATGAAATGTATTCCTAATAACTAGTACAGTACCTTAGTGTCTGTACAGTGTAGTGGAATACCGTAACACCGTTACAAGAGTAACCTTTTCCCTTCTTTCTTTGAAGCCAGCCACCGTTATCTCCCAGAAACTCTTTTTTCTACTCCCAATCCCCATAATCGATTGCTGGGCAATGTAAGAGGTCCATGCCAATAAAAAAAATAAACATACACTAAAGGCAATGTCTGTATCACTTCTGTTGTGTTTAAAGGAGAAGTCCTTTTAAACTTAGGGGTGCCAAAAGTTAGGCACCCCCAAGTGATCGAATTTGCTTACCTGACACCTCGGGCCTGTGCTCCTATCAGCAGAAAACTGAACCTGCCCCGGGTTCTGCCAACGAGTACCACGGAGTGATCGACTTTCGGCTTCTTCTTTCTTCACGCGCCTGCACACAATATGTTGGCGCTATATAAATACATGTTAATAATAATAATAATAAGAAAGAAGAAGTAGGAAGACGACTGCTCTGTGGTGCTCACTGGAATAACCCCCAGGCCGGTGGAGTTTTCTCCTCATAGGTGCACTGGCCCAGGGTGTCAGGTAAGTAAATGTGATCACTTGAGGGTGCCTAACTTTTGGAACCCCCAAGTAAAAATGATTTTCCCTCTCCTTTAAGTTTGGTGCCAATGTAGCTGAAGCTTGGTGGCCCCAAACCACCCTTGTAAAAGTTCACTCCCCTCTGAGCACCTGCTGCAAAGTTCTCAAGAGTACTCAAGAAAACTGCATTCTGTACTTCTCTTGTGTTTATGGGCAATGACAGATGGGACTCAGCAGCAGCAGGCAAAAAAAAATGTCCCTACTTTCCAAAGTAGCTAGAAGTTTTATCACGAGGAAACTTCAGGCAAGTTCAAGCCGCATGTTTCCCCAGTGGCAATCTGCATGTTAGCCTGTGGAGAGGAAACAAGGGACGTTTTTTCACCTGTCGCAGCCAAGATTTATCATGGGAACAAAACATCCCATCTGTCATTGCCCTAAAGGTAAACGATACCCCTGAACATTGCAGGTCTTTATAAAACTACAACCCATAAAACAGCCTGTATGTACAACACAGTTTCATATAAATAAAGCCTTTATACAAAAAATATACAGGTATGGGACCTGTTGTACACAATGCTTGAGACCGGAGTTTTTCCAGATAACAGATCTTTCCATAGTTTGGATCCTCATAACTTATGTTTACTAGAAAATTATGTAGATATTAAATAAACCCAATGGGGTAAATTTATCAAAGAGTGAAGTTCCGCCACTAGAGTGAAATTCCGTAGCTCTCAATTCATTTCTATGGGATTTTGAAAGGCGTATTTATCAATGGGTGAAGTGAAAGTTCACCCTTTGATAAATATGCCTATAAAAATGAATGGAGAGTGGCGGAATTTCACTCTAGTGGCGGAACTTCACTATTAACTTCACTCTTTGATAAATATACCCCATTATGTTTGTGTTGCTTCCAATAAGGATTAAGGATATCTTAGTTTAAATCAATATAAGGTACTGTTTTATTATTACAGAGAAAACAGGTTTCCAGATAACATTTCTTGTTTAGTAGTATGTGCCATTGGATAATCCCACTATTCCCCAACAGGGGCAAGTGAAATGCCACTCTCTACCCACTAGTAAGCTTGCAAAAAATCAATTTCTCACCTTCATGGTGTCAATTTGCCATATGCTTAAAACATTGACAATGTATTTTTTCTCTGAAATGCACATGCACAGCTAGTCATTGGAGAGGCTACTCCACGGGGCACATTTACTAAGCTCGAGTGAAGGATTCGAGTTTTTTTTGGCTACTTCGACTTCTAATTGATCGATTCGAACTAAAAATCGTTCGACTATTCGACAGTCAAAGTACTGTCTCTTTAAAAAAAACTTTGACTACCTACTTCGTCACCTAAAACCTACCGAGCATCAAGGTTAGCCTATGGGGACCTTCCCCATAAGCTTTCTAAGCATTTTTTGATCGAAGGAAAATCGTTCCATCGATGGATTAAACTCCTTCGAATCGTTCCATTCGAAGGATTTAATCGTTCATTCGAACTAAATGCGGTAAATCCTTCGACTTCAATATTCGAAGTCGAAGGATTTTACTTCCATAGTCGAATATCGAGGGTTAATTAACCCTCAATATTCGACCAATAGTAAATGTGCCCCCACATGTTTTAAAACCCAACTATTGTTTCCCATCAGGTGATCATTGAGTAACACACAAAACATCAAAAACCTTTACTGATATAAATAAAAATATATATACATTTTGGTAGAATTCTTTAATAGGCCACTAATAAGTATATAAGTTATTCTTTGGCTGAGTATTCATTCTAAATGTACAGTTTTCCTTTACATATTGAAAGCTGTTTACCCGATATCAAGCAGACACACGTGTGGAAGATTTTCAAAGAACAACAATTAAATAACACTACTGAGCTGAATTGTGTGTCTGGGATTTTCTCAAACACTTCAACAAATTAAATAAGTAGAATCTTCTGTCTCTTCTAATACAAGTGCTTATAAAGTGCCAGATAATCAGGGAGATCAGTTCTGTATCTCTGGGAACACATCTGCCTAATGAGCATCAAATTAATATGCTGCATAAAGTATCATCACTATGTCAAACTACAGCTGCCTGATGCCTCCAAACGTTTCTTTTTAATGACTTGCAAAATTCTGAAGGCTGAAACGTATAAGGAAAGGCAAGGTGTGATTAAAGGGGTCGTTCACCTTCAAATGAACTTTTAGTATGATGTCGGGAGTGATATTCTGAAACAATTTGCAATTGGTTTTCATTTTTTATTATTTGTGGTTTTTGAGTTGATTTCAGTAAGAGACTGGAATATGAATAGAAGTCTGAATAAAAAAGTAGCAATTGCAATAAATTTCTAGCCTTAGAGAGCTTTGGTTTTAGATGGGGTCAGTGATCCTAATTTAAAAACTGGAAAGAGTCAGAAGAAGAAGGCAAATAATTCAAAAACTATGAAAAATAAATAATGAAGGCCAATTGAAAAGTTGCTTAGAATTAGTCATTCCTCCATATGGCACTCAGTCTTCATGTCTGATAATATGCTTTCCTCACTGTTGTTTTTGCAGATGTTTAAGAAGAAGTCATTTAATTTTGCTGTGGACTGGTGAACACTTGGGGGGGTTATTTACTAAACCACAAATTTATCTTTGGGGCAAAACTTGAATTTTTATGGTTTTTATTTTTAAACACTCAATTTTTTCCAAGATTTATTAAAGCCCGATGCCAAAAAAAGCCTGTATCTGAAAATCCGCCATCTCAGACATGCCGAGGTGGTGTATAAGTCAATGGCAGAGGTACCTATCATAATTGAAAGTTATTGTGGTCTGCGCTGGGTTTAGCCCATAAATCTGATAATTTCTGGTTTTGTACGGTACGATTTTTCCCCTGAACCCATTAATTTGAGCTTTTTACATAATAAATAAGGTCAGATAGGGTATGGGAGTTTGGTTGTGGTTTTTTTTTTAATGAGATAAAATTGGATTTTAGTAAATGTGATATTAGAAGGTCATTGCCAAGTTTCCATTTGACATAGGCCAAAATAAACCAGTACAGAAAGGAGATATACATAGCCCTAGCACAATATAGGGTGAGGTAGGAAGCTGGGGTTTTGACAGGCAAGCAGAACTGTGGTAGTTGTGGGCAGAGCCGGGCCAGCGCGCGCATGCTCAAGTTGATGACACCGGCGCAGAAGCGCCAAACAGCGTGTGCAGAAGCGCCAATCATCGTATGGGGAGAGAGTGGACCAGACATGGGGTAGGTGACAGAGCAGGTACATGCTTTGCGCCCTAGGCACATGAAAGCGAAAGTAATGGTGCGGAGAGGAAGAAATTTGAATGAGGATTTTATGAGTCAAGTTTTATAGAGATGAGATGGTAATCTACAGCTAGACTGAGATGTACATGTCTCCAAAACAAGCTGTATCGTTTCATGCTATCACCACATATGAAATGGAATCCATTTTTTGTTTTTTTCCACCATAGCTTTTGGTTAAAAGCCCATGTGATCACCTGGGATGTGACGGCTCAATCTACAGCCATTATTTATTTAATTTTTTTTTTACTCTGTTGAACAGATGTGCTAGATCTCAAATGACCCAGAACTTATAGCAAATGTGCAAGTCATTGAACCCCTGGGTAATAGTGACCATAAGGTTATATCTTTTAATGTCTGGTGCAAAAAACAAAAATATACTGGGGCAACAAAAACCATGAATTTTGCAAAAGCTAATTTTAGTGCCTTGAGGGCTGCCCTACAGAGCATTGATTGGGGCATTAGGTTTTCAGCTAAAAACACAGAACAGAAATGGTTGTCCTTTAAAATGATATTAAATCATTACTGTTCTCAATTTATTCCCTTAAGGACTAAACGTAGAAGCTCTAAGAATCATCCTGTGTGGCTTAATACAGAAGTAAAGAAGTTAATGGGAAAGAAGAGAAAGGCATTTAAAAACTACAAATCTGTAGGGACAGAAGCTGCATTTAATGAATATAAACACTGTAATAAATGTTGTAAATCAGCAATCCGGAAGGCTAAGAAAAGAAATGAAGAGTTAATTGCGGTGGAGGTGAAAACTAACCCTAAAAAGTTTTTTAAATATATTAATAGTAAAAAGATGCAGGTTGAGAGTGTTGCTCCATTAAATAATGGTACCAGTATGGTAGATACAGATAAGGCAAATGTGTTAAATCAGTTCTTTTCTTCAGTGTATACAATAGAGGAGTCTGGGTTCACAGGCTCACTTAATAACTGCACGAATGGTTCAGCTCAATCTAATCAGTGGCTGACTCAGGATATGATTCAAAAAGCTTTAATACAAATTAATGTAAACAAGGCTCCAGGGCCTGATGGCATACACCCCCGGGTTCTAAGAGAGCTTAGTTCAGTTTTAGACCAGCCCTTATTTCTGATTTTCTCAGATTCACTGTCATCTGGTATGGTGCCTATGGATTGGAGAAAAGCTGATGTTATTCCAATATTTAAAAAGGGATTACGATCTCAGCCTGGCAATTATAGGCCAGTAAGCTTGACATCTGTGGTGGGCAAATTATTTGAAGGCTTGTTAAGGGATCACATTCAAAATTTTGTCCTAATGAATGGCATTATGAGCAACAATCAGCATGGCTTTATGAAGGATAGGTCATGTCAGACGAATTTGATTGCATTTTATGATGTGGTAAGTAAGATTCTGGATAGTGGGGGGGCAGTAGATGTGATCTATTTGGATTTTGCCAAAGCGTTTGATACTGTGCCCCACAAACGACTGCTTTCTAAACTAAGGTCTGTTGGGCTTAATGAAGGCGTTTGCACGTGGATAGGAAACTGGCTACAGGATCGGGTACAGAGGGTGGTTGTTAATGGGACATTCTCTACTTGGAGTAAAGTTCTTAGTGGGGTCCCCCAGGGCTCAGTATTGGGTCCACTTTTATTTAACTTGTTCATTAATGACTTAGGGGAGGGTGTTGTAAGTAATGTATCAGTGTTTGCAGATGACACAAAATTATCCAGCCCAATTAATTCCATCCAGGATGTGGCATCCTTGCAACATGATCTTGACAAACTGTCAATCTGGGCAGCTAAGTGGCAAATGAGATTCAATGTTGATAAATGTAAAGTCATGCACCTGGGATGTAAAAATATCCAAGCCACTTATACCCTTAATGGGACTGCACTAGGCAAATCCATTATGGAAAAGGACCTTGGAGTCCTTGTAGATGATAAACTTGTCTGTAGCAAGCAATGCCAGTCAGCAGCATCAAGGGCAAATAAGGTCTTGAGCTGTATTAAAAGGGCCATAGAGTCACGGGAGGAGGGGGTCATTCTTCCACTGTATAGAGCACTTGTAAGGCCCCATCTAGAATATGCCGTACAGTTTTGGTCTCCATCACTCAAACAGGACATTATTGTATTAGAGAGGGTACAGAGAAGGGCAACTAAGCTGGTAAAAGGTATTGAAAATCTTAGCTATGAGGAAAGACTGGCCAAATTGGAGATGTTCACGCTGGAGAAGAGGCGCTTAAGGGGTGATATGATGACTATGTATAAATATATAAGGGGATCATATAATAATCTCTCTAATGCTTTATTTACCAGTAGGTCTTTCCAGCTGACACGAGGTCACCCATTCCGATTAGAAGAAAAGAGGTTCCGCCTAAATATTCGGAAGGGGTTTTTTACAGTGAGAGCTGTGAAGATGTGGAATTCTCTCCCTGAATAAGTTGTACAGGCTGATACATTAGATAGTTTTAAGAAGGGGTTGGATGGCTTTTTAGCAAGTAAGGGAATACAGGGTTATGGGAAATAGCTCATAGTCCAAGTTGATCCAGGGACTAGTTCGATTGCCATTTTGGAGTCAGTAAGGAATTTTTCCCCCTCTAAGGCAAATTGGAGAGGCTTCAGATGGTTTTTTTTTGCCTTCCTCTGGATCAACTGGCAGATAGGTAGTTAATAAAAAAAAAAAGGTTGAACTCGATGGACATGTGTCTTTTTTCAACCTTACTTACTATGTTACTATGTTACTATGTAGATGATGATGATAATAATTCCCCTTTCTCAATAGTAAGGGGGTTATTTAGTAAACTTCAAATGCAAAAATCATGAAAAGTTCGTGATTTTTTTTTTTATAAAAAAAAAAATCAAAAAAAAAAATCAGACTTTTAAAAACTCACTAATTTTTCTCAATTTATTAAACCCAGAGGATGGAAAAGTCTGAATCGGTTTCGTGCAATACCCCGAAGTTTTCTGGTGAAAATTCTGAAAAAATCGTATGAAAATATCCGAAAAAATCATGAAAATCTGATTCTTTCGGGGCGGAGCTTGACAGCTCACAAGATGGACGCAGATTAAATGCGCTCCGACTAACCAAGACCATCTCCTGCTAGTTACGACAGGCACATTAGCACAGGGGTGAGCAAAACCCATGTGGTCGAGACGCTGAGGCATGGGACAGAAAAAGAACCCGAAAAAGGAGACCAAAAAGGTTACCGCATACTTTGCACAACGATCACGTTCTCCTCTACGGGAGTCACCCCCCGCCATTTTGGAACAGCAGTCGCGAGAGCCTTCGCCTACGCAGACGGCCATGTTGTCCTCGGGGGTCGATGCAGCTCCCGCTTCAGCGCAACAAATAAAAGAAATGCTGACAGAGCTGAGAACGACTCTCCAGGGAGACCTAAAACAACTGGCGACTGATCTCAGGCGAGAAATCCATGATATCGGCGAACGTACGGCCCACATTGAGGAAAAGTTGGGAGAGTTTGCTGAGGCCCACAACGACCTCGTGGAATCCTGCACGAAAGTACAAACCGAAGCCGACGCACTCCGTGATAAGGTAAACGACCTCGAAGACAGATCGCGTAGGAATAACCTGCGACTGAGAGGGATGCCGGAGGCAGTCCAGGCTCCTGACCTAGAGACTTACCTTACCGGCCTACTCAAGGCGATACTGCCCGATGCGCACGCTTTGGAACTATCTATAGACCACATTCATAGAATCCCCAAACCCAGGGCAGCGCCAGAGAAGGCTCCCAGAGATGTAATTGTGAGACTTCTGTTCTTCCAAACCAAGGACAAATTATTGGCCTCTGCCAGACAAAAAGAGAATTGGCCACCAACTTATCAACAGATCGAGATCTACTCTGATCTTTCCAAAGCCACGCTTTTGAAACGCAAAGCTTTCCAGGAGATTACAGTTTTACTCCAACATAATATTCCATACCGTTGGGGCTACCCGGTGAAACTCATCATTCTCCGCAATGGGACACCGACTACACTTTCATCTCTCGATGAAGCAAAGAAGGCGTTGGCTAGATGGAACATCCCTATCCCACCTGCGGAACAACGCCGCACCAGAAGAGATTCGCCTCACCCCACACCCAGCAAAGTCTCTAAAATATGGAACACTTCCTAATGGCTCCCCTCACAAACGTAATCAGGCATTACACGATGCCTTCCGCGTGAAAGCTGATGTACTGTTTTATCAAGAAACTCATTTTTGCAAACTCAAACCACCATCTTTTCTCAATAAGAAATTTCCCCATAGCTGTCATGCCTATTTGCCCAATAAAACCAAGGGAGTATCTATCCTCATAAGCGCTAGAGTGCCATCACAGTTGTCTAAGGTGGTCGCCGACCCCTCGGGCCGTTACCTGCTATTACAGTGTACACTGGGTAACACGGATTTCACCTTAATTAACATTTATGCCCCAAATGACCACCAAAAACAATTTTTATCAGCCACTCTAACGAAATTGGCTCGCCACAAGAAGGGCAGGTGTATAGTCGCTGGGGATTTCAATACAACGCCAGACCCCACTATGGATGTCCTTAGATCCGCCACACTCTCGACTCCCCTGTCTTTAGATGCCCAGGCGAGGAGGTTTAGAGAAACCCTGCATTATCATGCCCTTATAGATGTTTGGAGCGCTAAGAACCCGGGAGACAGGGAATTTACCTATTTTTCCCCTAGGCATACCACCCATACGCGAATAGATCTTATACTAGCAGATCCCCAAACCACAGCACAAATTTCCAAATCATGGATAGGCCTTAGAACCTGGTCAGATCATGCCCCTGTGTGTGTGGAGCTCTGGCCATCCTATAATAAACGATGCATTAGTTCCTGGAGACTTAACGAATCATTACTGAATAAGGCAGAATTTAAACAAAAGATAGAAGATAAAATTAGACAATACTTCCAAGAAAACACAAGTCCTGATATGGACCCCCAAAACCTATGGCTGGCGCATAAAGCGGTCATTCGGGGTGAATTAATCTCTTTAGCCAAAGCCTGTAAATCCCAGGGAACTAATCAGCAACTCCACTTAGAGCAGCAGCTCCGGCAGTTGGAACATCAATTTCTGACTCAACCTATCCCTGAAATCCAACAACAGCTATCTGAGACCAGAAATAAGCTTAATGATCTTTCATTTGCCAAAACACAACATAGATTGAAGTTACTGAAACGGTACTACTACACTACAGGAAATAAGGCCGATAAACTTCTAGTCTCACAATTAAAGCATAGACAAGCCAAGACACGGATAGCTTCTATTTCGACCCCCCAGGCCAAATTAACAGACCCTAAGAATATAGCTGACCAATTTGCATCCTATTATTCTAAATTATATAACTTGCAAAACGACCCCTCTGAATCCCAGCCCACGCAAGAGACAATCCGCCAATATCTCGCGGGCATCCAACTTCCACGTCCCACTCCCCTACAATTGGAATCCCTGAACCAAGATATTACCCAAGAGGAGATTGAACAGACCATTCTAGGTCTTAAAGCTGCTAAATCCCCGGGAGAAGATGGCTACTCCAACTTATATTATAAGCAATTCAGGCACGTTTTGATACCCCACTTAGCCAGGCTGTTCAATAATATCAAGGACACTGGTTACATTAAACCTGAGTTTCTCTTGGCACACATAGTGACAATTCCGAAACCAGGCAAATCTCCTGACTTATGCCAAAACTATCGCCCTATTGCATTATTGAATACCGACCTGAAACTCTATGCCAAGATTCTAGCGTCCCGACTTGCTAATGTGCTTCCATCCTTAATTGATAACGACCAGGTGGGTTTTATTCTGGGGAGGCAGGGCTCAGACAGCACGAGACGTTTTCACACTTTGTTGCATATAGTTAAACAGACCAAACAACCCACAGTCCTTCTTTCTTTGGATGCCGAGAAGGCGTTCGACAGGGTCCACTGGTTATATATGAGGGAGACTCTGAACCACTTTGCTTTAAGCCCAGAATTCATCCAGGCAATACAACCCCTCTATTCTACACCATCTGCCAAAGTTAACATTTCGGGGACCCTTTCGGACGCCTTCCATATTACTAATGGCACTCGCCAGGGGTGTCCGCTTTCGCCTCTTATATTTGCCCTTATGGTTGAACCACTGGCACATATAATTAGATCGAACCCAGATATTAGTGGCCTAGCTACCCAGGCAGGGGTTCAGAAAATAGGACTCTTTGCGGACGATATTTTATTGGCATTAACCAACCCTACAGTTACCATACCAAATGTTTTGCACTGCCTTCAAAGGTTCCAACAGGTCTCCTGGTACAAAATAAATACCTCTAAGACACAGGCACTACCCATAAACATACCGCAACCAGCCCTAGATGCTCTCAAACACTCCTTTAACTTTGAATGGCGAGATTCGTATGTTACCTATTTAGGGGTTAAGTTGCCAAAAAATCTTGATGCTATTTACAGGTTGAATTACCAGCCATTGTTGCACAAGGTGATCCATGACTGTGCCAAGTGGCGAAATGAACATATCTCATGGCTGGGCCGCATAGTGGCAACCAAAATGGATCTTCTTCCCCAAATTTTATACCTATTCAGGACTCTACAAATCTCTCTGCCCCCCACTTACCTCCAAGCCTTGCAACGCACAATTAATAAGTTTATATGGCATGACAAACAGCCCAGGATCAAATTCCAAATCACCCAATACCCTAGGACCTCCGTAGGTCTTGGTATTCCTAACATTAAGGCTTACCACACAGCTACGATACTGGAATCGGCCATCCGAATGTACGCCCCATCGGGGCACAGAAAATGGGTAGATCTCGAACTTGGATATGCCGCCAACCATCAGCTTACGCAGTATTTCTGGCTAAACAAACCTTTCAGACCCTCCATCACCCTACTACTGCCTACCACCAGGTACACTTTACAAACATGGCACCGTATGGCGAACAAACTTAATTTTGGGTCATTTCCCTCTCCGCTGTTTCCAATTTCAGCTCTGCCTGCAGTTATTCCACAGATTCGGATAGCATCTTGGATTGAAGCAGGCATCGAACAACTCCAGGACATTTATTTTGCGAATTCCCTGGAAACGTTTGAGACTTTATGATAGATATTCTTTGAATCCACGGGACATCTACACTTACCTTCAGATTACTCACTGGCTCCTTTCCCAATCCAGAGATTATAAAAAGAGTCGACTCAAAACTAGTATGGAATACTTATGCCAAAAAGCATGGAATGGGAGAAGACTTATCTCGGAGTGTTATAAACAAGTGTTGGCCCAGGACCTGGATAGTAAGTTGCCATATATGATTAGATGGGAGCAGGACCTCCAGAAATCTTATACTATACAGCAATGGCGGAAAGTACTTACTGCCCCCCAAGGAGCAACCAAATGCACCAATCATAGAGAGGCCCACATCAAGCTGATTTATAGGTGGCATCTAACCCCAGATAGGCTGGCTAGAATTGCTGGAGAGGGTGCGGACAGGAGGGTACTTTACTTCACATGTGGTGGGAATGCCGCATAATCTCCACCTTTTGGCAACATATTTTTCAGGTGCTTTCTCACCTACTCACACAACAACTTCCTATGGTTCCTGAAGTGGCCCTGCTACAAATTTATCCTATACGCATAGCCAAAACCACTAGGAAAGTGCTGTTTCATGTTTTCAATTCCGCTACCACCCTCATAGCCAAATACTGGAAGACTGCTACGACTCCAACATTGCAAGAATGCTTAAACCAAATCAATATTAGAGATAACATGGAGAGAGGGGCGGCAGAGAGAGATAATTCCTTGGAGTTGCATTATGAAATTTGGGGTGAATGGTACACTTTCATGGACACCTATAACCAACCTTGATAGAATCTCAAGCTTTTGCTAACACATTGTGTATTTTTTCTTTTCCTTTCCCATTTATTTTCTGTACTTGCTCTGATAGCTGACATGTTTATCTGTTTGAGGTTGATTTTATCTGCAATTGTACTTTTCATATTGAGATGTCACCTGCGTGTGAGAAATCATATCCCTATGATGTCGTATATGTCATTGCATGACCATTTCTCTTTTCAAATATTGCAAATAAAACTGAAGTTTTAAAAAAATCGGATTCTTTCCTGCAAAAGCATATTTTCGGGAAAATGTAATAATAAATAAGCGTAAAAAAACCAAAGGGGATTTGATCAGAGTTTGTAACACGAAATATTGAGATAAATTCGGACTTTGATAAATAACCCTCTAAGTTTTTAAGCAGAATCAGATTCCAACATACAGATACAGTATCTACAGAATTGTTATTTGCTATGTGCAGGAAGGGGTTAAACATTTGTGAAATGTTAATTCCCGATTCTTATGTGATACATTTTGGTCCCATGAAACCTAAGAAATTCTATCACAATTACGGGACACGGAGATAGTTTGAAGAAGCAATCTTTATTGTGGTTTCCATGTATTAATATATAGGACAATAACTTGTCAAATATTGTTAACCACAATCTGTCATCTTTATTAAATAATAAAAAGTAAAAAAAAAAAAAAAGAAATTCTACCATGTTTTCTTTGCAGCCACCATAGACTGAAACACCATTTAAACCATGGGAGAGCCCATTCACTTTTGTTGAAACCCAAGAGGCACCTATATCTCCTGATGCCCAACAGATATTCAAGTGCTTCAACTATGTGAATCCAGACCGAAATAAAGACTAAACACAGGCATCTTCACCAGGAAAGATGCAAACAACCATGTGCCAGAGCTTATACTGATGATATACCTTATGGCTTGCTCGGTTTGTTTTTCAGTGTACCTTTTTGGTATTAATCCTCGCTGGCATCATAGTGAAATAGGAAGAAAACGGAGGTCTCTGCAGACACATAGGGGCCCGTAAAGACCCTAGATTGCTGCTCCTCTTAAGCCATGGACACCGTTCCCCAGTGGCTCAATTGCTGCAGCTACTTTTGTTTTCAGCCATCTGCACCTGCAATCCCCTTTACAGACCAGATGTTATGTACTGCATTTCTCTGCAGTTGTGCACTTGTTGCAGGCATAGCACTAAAGTCGATGTCAATAAAAAATTTTATTGGAAATATTTAACTGAATACATATAACAATATATCTATTCATTTTGCGGTCTTATTTCCAATCAGTGTGCAGCATTTTCATCTGACAGTCGGATAAAGTAGTTCTTACCGGAGACTTCTCCTTCTCTTAGGGGCAGATTTATCAAGGGTCGAAGTTCGAAGTTAAAAAAACGTCGAACTTCGAATTCAAAAAGACCAATCGAATAGAGGTCAAAGGTTTTTGGGGGTCGAAGTGGTCCGTATTCGGCCCACTTTGAATTGTACGATCGAAGGAATAACGCTTTTGATCTACTTCGATTCAAAGTTTTTCCCCCAAAAAACTTTGATCTCTCAAACTCCACCAATTGCCTCCATAGGGGTTCTAGGAGGTCCCTCATAGGCTAAAAGAGCACTTCAGCAGCATTTAGAGACAGTACATGATACATTTTGATATTCAAATTTCACATTTTTCTTCAACTTCAAATCAAACTTGGACTATTCAATGGACGAAGTACCCAAAAATGACTTTGAAATTCGAAAGTTTTTTACTTTGAAAATTCACTTCGACCTTTGATAAATCTGACCCTTACTGTATCTTCAGAACATCCAACACGTTGAATGCTTTTCGTCGCACGGCAACGTGTCAAATCGAGCCGCACCGTGGAGTTCTACCCATAGATGCAAGAGCACCAAGCTTTCACTGGCAGCATTATTGGCTTGAATTCCCAAACCTGAAAAATACAGTACAAGAATAGCTCATGTTTTGCCGCAAAATCTCTCCACCTAAATATGATGTATCTGTACTTTGTGCTACTGGAACAAGCAATTGGAAAAAGCTTTTGAGAAATTTAGCCTGTCACAATAAAGCAAAATACCATAAAAGAGTATTTAGCACATAAAAAGAACTCAAGGCAAATCTAAAATGAAATGTAAATAATGAAAGTATTAAAAACAACAACAAAAAAAACAAACATTGGAACTAAAACTCAGTGCTGCAAAATGTTCTAACAAGGTTGGTTGTGCTTGTTAGAACGCTGAACATTCAATACCTACCCTTTTATGGGAAGTCAAATTAGTTAAATAAGCTTTTTGCACCAAACAAATTCATTTGTTCAAATATAAAAGCCACAGTCACTGGGTCGCAGACTTGAATGAGGGAACTTAACACTTTGTCCCTTATAGTTCCAATTTATGAAATCTTGTTGCTGCTTCTGCCACAAAGGAGCGACAATTTCCCCCGATATAACCACCTTGGTGGGCGATATTGGATCAGAGGGCCAAACGATCAGAACACAATCACAGGGATACAGGCCATAAGCAATGCCAGCTTTTAAAATGACGCACCCCTAGTTCGGCATGCGATCAAATTGTAACTTGCCCCTCTCCCCATGCAGGCATCAGTGCACACAAACTGGAATCACTCTGGATTATGTTCTCACTTCTTACTCCCCTCAACCCTTTGGCCAACTTGGGAAAGCCGAAACGACATGCATGTTTTTCCTGGCGATTCATTATTGTTGGTGGGAAAGCATTTGAAGGACATAAATCACCCACGATAGAGGAGAATAAATCGCTGGGTGACCAATCTCCTAATTTGTCAGGGCACTTAAAGTCATTAATAGAATCTGCCATCACAACATCACCCAACAGGGTGGAAACTATTTGTGCCCCAAGAGAGGTCTACTTACCACTCAACACCTTTCCACCAGCAACACAGTGCAGTCAAATACAAGCAGTGATGTATTCAAAGAAAAGCACAGCTCTTTGTGATCCATTCATGCACAATCCATGCAGTAATGTAACTGTTATGGGCCCAGACGCCTTCCCGTTATTCCCCAGTGTTTACTACTGCAGTCAGCACGGTAGAGGGACTGGTGGTTTTCCAGATAATGGACGTTTCTGTAATTTGGACCTTCATACCTCCAGACGCAATGTTCACACAGAATTTGCACAGTTGGGCCACTGTCCAATCTCACCCCCAGTAGTTCAGCTACTGAATCCATTGGGAAGGTGCTTTTTGACTGCCTCCAGCTTGGTAAATGACCCCTTAATCCAGGGGTCCCCAAAAGGTAGATCGGGATCTACCAGCAGACCTTTAGCAGGTGATCAGTAGATCTTAAGACACTGTCAACAAACAGCTTGTCTAAATCACTCACCTGTTTCATGCTTTAAGATATTTATGTAAAAGGGGTGGTTCACCTTCCAAACTTTTTTTTCAGATTGTTCCCGAGAAATAAAGACTTTTTTCAATTACTTTCCATTATTTATTTTTTACTGTTTTTCCAAAATCCAAGTTTAAAGTTGAATGTTCCTGTCTCTGGTGTTTGAGTCTGGCAGCTCAGTAATTCAGGTGCAGACTCTGAACGGTTAAAATTTTGCAACATTTATTGGATACATTTCTCAGCAGCATTTCTGGAGTATTAGTAACTATTGTATCAATTCTAACAGCTGTCTTTAATGAAACTCAGGGATTCTGCTCAGCAGGGACAGAGATAACAAATGTATCAATTAAATGTATCAATTAAATGTATCAATTTAGAACAGTTTACAGGGTCCGTGACCTGCCCTGCCAGAGCTGCGTCAGAAGGTGAAAAATGACACTTTACCCTTCAATATTAGAAAAACTGTCACAAATAGAAAATAGAAAGTATTGTTTAAGGTTACACAAGAAATAGCTGTTTGTTAAATAAAGCAATATAAATTCTCTCAAATCAATATATTTGAGGAATATTTTCCATGGAACAGAATGACATAAATATATATATATATTTATATCTATATCTATATATCTATATCTATTTATATCTATATATTTATATATATATATCTATATCTTTATATCTATATCTATATATATATATATTTGAACTCACTATACTTGGTATATAGTTTGAATGTAGCCAATTATTTCAATATTTAGATAACTCTGTTAGTGCTACCTCCATCTTCTCTCTCAGCAATACTGGGCACAGTTATATAACAGTCTTTCACAATTATTTTCAGAGTCTATTGCTCCACCCTGGTTCCACATAGTAATTATATGGCAGCATACAATGAATAGGCTTCTCAAGTATTTCCCATGAATATTTCTGTATCTAATTGTAGGTTGTACAGACACATAGCCTAGGTGACTCATACAATTAAGCCTGGAATGCTATGCATGAAAAAATCAATTATGCAGCCTCCAGCATGATGCACAGGAGCTGTATTGCCCTTCCATCTCTTTACTATGTTGAAATGCAAGTGCTGGAGCACTAAAAGCACATAAAATGTGCCCCTTAGCGTGCCACAGCCTAAGCACTTGCAGCTACCCATAGTTCAAGCAGCAAGCTATGCTCTATGCCAGACTGAAGATTCACTTAGTTCTGAGCTCTCAGTGCACCTTTCACATGAATGGGCTCCTAGATTATGTTCACCACATGCACACCACCTCAAACGGCACTTCCAATTTACCAGATCATTATCTGGTGCAACCAGACATACCAGATACAATGTCCCGCAGTGCCCGCACTCGAACCAGTGAGGCCAGTGGTGCAAGATCAATGGTTTTATAATACTTCAATGGAGGATCAACACTCACTGTTGTATTGTGAACAAATTGATTTATTTCACACACATTTTTTACATCTTATCCGACGTTTCGGTCCCACATGAACTTCACAGATTAAATTGAAAGGGATTTGAATAAATAGTCTTTTCTCTTAAATCCTTTCAAGCAACACTAACAATAAGCTGGTTCTCGGTCAGCATGAAAGAAAAATACACTGCATATCAAAGAAGCCCCACCCTGTAAAGTTCCTAGCCAAAACTCCCTTATTTTCCAATGTGTAGGAAGAAGACTCATTGTCAGCTAAGTGGCGATATTAATTGGCAAGCACTCTAGGACTGCACTCTGTTGGGTCCCTTTCATACTCTTATGGGGATCTCTTTGGAGCAGGTTGTTTCAGGTGCTGGAGCTGAGCTGGCACAGATTTGTGATGGCAGTGAGAAGTAAACACTGGCACACAAGGCATATGTTGCAGGGCCAACCCTTGCAGTTTTATTAATGCAGAAGTGCAATGTTCTGGTGCAAAGCCCCTTTATCCAGCGTGCAGAAACCAATCAAGAAAATTAGCATTCATAATTGGTTAATGAATAAACCCACCCCCAATGAAAGGTGCAGAGTCCAATGCAGAAACAGTCCAAAGCAGAAACAGTCACATGTGAAAAATTTAAATGACATTGCCTTGATGTTAAATCACCAACGAAAGTCCTTGTAGAATCAGGTTAAGGAAGGAAATCAAAACATTTACACAAAATAGCCAGGTCAAAACTGGTTACATATATATATATATATATATATATATATATATATATATATATATATTTATATAAAAGTATCAGATTAAAAGGTTACAAAGTAGAAAATTAACCCTACTAAAAAAGGGGGAATTACCTGTCCCTGGAGTGTAATCAATGTAGTTTTCTTATCTATAGAAGAAGGGGAGGTATAGTTAGCACAACGGACCACCGGCCACCCTGTTCTCTTAAGGACCTAGGATTAATAAGGTCCCCAATACTCTTCCCACGTCTATTTAAGAACAAAGGAGGTACTCGGAAAAGATAGCAATATTTAGGATCCGTACTCTGGACCCCCCCCCCAATATTTCAAAATGATTTCACAACATGCTTTTGAGTTGTAGTCAAAGGCTCAGATTAAAAGAATTTTTCTAAACGTATTGGTGCAAACAGACTCTTTTTAGAGTAATTTCTTTCGAGGAATAGCCCGTACCTCATTTGTAGAAGACTTTAGGATAGTTTTGCCATATCCTTTCTCCAAAAAACTGGCTCTTTGGAAGACCCTTTATGAGACATGGTGGATGATAAGAAGCAGGTTTTATCCCCTGCACCACAGCCGAGTTTTTTTTTTTTTTATACTTCAGAGTAGGGTCACTAATTTTCTATAATACATAGTATTATCCAATTGGTGTTTAGCTTCCAATTCATTATCAGTGGACTACTTCGAAAAGACCTTTATTTCATCCAAGCATATATGCGCTATGTAGATGATACATTCTTTCTTTGGTCAGGAACAAGTGAAGAACTTAGTGAGTTCCTCAGGTACCTTAATAATGTATACTCCACGATTAAATTCACTATGGAGGTCAATCTTACTGAAATTCACTTTTCATATTATTTATACTGATAACACCTTTGTCACTTCTTTATACACTAAATCCACCGATTAAAATCATTTGTTGAGACCTACTTCTTATAACCATCTTATTGAACTCATCGACTGGGCCGATTCACTGAGTAAGATCTCTCATCTTCTGTTCTATGTGAGGCATATAGGCAGCTCTGCATGCCTGACCCCGTTTTTGGCCAATTCCATTGCCATACCTCTCACTATTCTTGTAATAGGGTATAAGGCAGCTCTGCATGCTTGACCCTGATCCCTTATAATACATGTCCAGGGATGCTGTGGTCATTCCACTTACTGCAAATGCCAGCAAGGAGGGAATAGCATATACATGGGAGACAGCTCTGCATGCCTCCATCTCCTGAAAAACTGTAATTAGGTAAAAAATGGAAGAGAAAAAAAAATAGAAAGAAGGGTCGTCTCTGTCCTTCACCTCTGAGGCAGGACAAAAGAACCGAGGAGGAGAGGTGCATCAAACCAATATATACTGAGGGAGGGGTCAAGAGTCTAATCCTTCTGACCTGCCTCCAGAGGTGAAGCAATACATAACCCACATGTTTACAATGACAGGAGGGCCGCCTAGACAAAGTTTAATATATAGGTCAAATACCTGGCACATCTGGCTGAAGGGGGAAGCCACCACTCGGGATTAATGGTATCAGGGGCACGCATGAGGAAACACCCCCCCCCGCCCCCTGTAGAGAGACCGAGTACAAGACAATAACCTGCGATGGCCTGCGCCCACAACTTCACACCTTTCACAGGTCTATCTTGGCAGAGGGGCTGGTTTAATTATTAATCAAAGTAGTGGAGGGATAAAGAGAAAGCAATGAGAGAAAGAACAGGGTGCTTAAGAGTCCAATAAGCATACGGGAAACAGTAGTCATCTATACAGCAAGGCTCAAGCAGTGCAGCCATATTGGTATTACATCAGAAGCGGCTTACCACGCAGGGCTGATGCTATAACAGCAAAGGTGAATCTCAGAATGACTATTCTTTATTTTTTGTAATTTATAAAGAACACGTGCTGTATGGAGATTATATATTATATTATTTCATATACATCTAGGGGCCCTATAGACTGGTCCTTAACATGATGTAGCCATAAACTTATATAGCATAACCAACACAGCCCACCTTTCAAAGTCAGACAATTATCTACGCGTCACAATACAACCCAAACTTTCCCCATGTGATACAAACATCACATTTACAGAATTACCTAGAGGTTCAAAAGACTGTATGCACAATGAAACGCATGCCTTGGAGGCACCCAGACTGACCCAACCGATCCCCCATTCCTGACAAACGGAAGACTATCTCCTACCGCCATAACCTCATCTCCAAAGACACAAACATACCTAGGGGTGACAAATGTTGCCTCACTTTCTCACAATCAGATACAACTTACACTGCCAGGCGTAATACACATACCTAGGATACATAAACAATGCCTTACTTACACACCTCAAGACCTCACCAGCTGCCACAACCCACTCCAATCTGATATGTCTATTTTCCCTACACACTGCTCTAGAGTCAAATGCCCCCCCCAGACATAAATCTAGAACAGCTCATCTAATGTCACCACACATTGTACCTTCCACACTAGGACATCTAAATACGTATGCCCCCATAAGACTAACACAATCTCCCCTCAAAATTCTGGTTAAAAAAAGCACACTAGCAAAACAGCACCAAGAAAGATTAAAAAGGCACAACAGCATTTCTAAGAACACAAAAACTTCTCCCCACCAAAAAAGAAAAATCTAGCCACCACCAATTATCCAACACCAAAAACCTCAGCACACAGGGCAAAAATACAAAAAAAAGTCAGCACCCCCCTTCAAAAAAAAAGCACACCTCAAAACATCCACAACACTGAGAAAATAAAAGCACTCCTCCACATATAAGCAGGTTCCAATAACTGCCTGATATTAAAGTTAACCTTCAAGTATGTTAAAGAACGGCCAATTCTAAGCAACCTTTCAATTGAATGTCATTACTTATTTTGTATAGTTTTTCAATTATTGGTCACCTTCTGACTCTTTCCAGCTTTTAAATGGGGGTCACTAACCCCATCTAAAAACAAATACCCTGTAAAGTATTGCTAATTATTTCTTCTCTTTCTAGTCAGGTCCTCTTCTATCAAATTCCAGTCTTTTGTTCAAATCAGTGCATGGTTGCTAGGGTAATTTTCACCTTAGCAACCAGATTGCTGAAACTGCAAATTGGAGATCTGCTGAATAAAAAGCTAAAAAGGCAAAAAGCACAATTACTAATGAAAACCAAATGCATATTGTTTCCGAATATTCTCTACACATTGTACTAAAAGTTGACTCAAAGGTGAACACCTTACAGAGAGCACCAAGTGCCATAGATCCACAGCCTCAACTTAACAACAAGTGCCCCAGGCTCATACAACAGCTAATACAGACGTTTATTTAGCATTTTTATTCAAGAAAAAATACTAATGCTACCCAGCGCAACCAGGGTTGCCAGATCTAATTTTTAAAACCAGCCCAAAACTAGCCATTGGTCACTCCAAAAGCAGCACAATATGTACAGTGGGGGAAAAATCCTCTGATGAATAAAGATGATTGTTTATTAAAGCGACGTTTCGGTTCCACACAGGAACCTTTTTCAAGGAAGGTTCTCAAGGAACCAAAACATCTGCTTAATAAACCATCATCTTTATTCATCAGATAACCTTTTTCTCCTTTTTGTGCAAATCCTGTGAGTGCCGGTACTCGAGACTCTATATTTACTCAAGTTTACTTGAGCACCCAGGTCTCTTTATCTACACTCGAGGTGTGCAGCTTGTATTTATGGTGTGTGTGTGTGTATATGTATATATATATATATATATATATATATATATACACATATATATATATATATATACACATATACACATATATATATATATATATATATATATATATATATATATATATATATATATATATATATATATATACACACATATATATATATATATATATAAATAAGCCTTTTTCAAATTTTCACTGATTTTCAAATTTTTCCATGAAGTAAAATGGGACAGATTTGTCACTTGGGGCGTAACTACAGAGGGGGGCCCAGGAGGTAAAGGGACCCCAATAGGCCCTAATACAATTTCAATAAATATTGGTATAACAAGCAAATCTATAGCCATTTTGGTGCACAGCAATTTTTTGCACCAAAATTGTCTAAAATTGAGAAAAGGCACCTGAAAATGTGAGAACCTTTAGAGCAGGGATCCCCAACCTTTTGAACCCATGAGCAACATTCAGAAGTAAAAGGAGTTGGGGAGCAACACAAGCATGAAAAATGTTCTTGGGGTGCCAAATAAGTGCCGTGATTGGCCATTTGGTAGCCCCTATGTGGATTTTCAACCTACATTGATGCTCTGTTTGGCAGTGAACCTGGTTTTTTTTCATTCCAAGCCTGGAATTCAAAAATTAGCTCCTGCTTTGAGGCCACTGGGAGCAACATCCAAGGGGTTGGAGAGCAACATGTTGCTCACGAGCTACTGGTTGGGGATCACTGCTTTAGAGGGACGAGAGATTGGCGTACAAAGCCCAAAATCTGGTAACTCCTGATTTCTACACAACTCAGTCCCATTGCATGCTGGGTATTGTAGTCTTACATTAAACTACATTACCCAACATGCATTGGGAGATGCACATTAGGGCAACAAAAAAAAACTTTGTCTGGTTTCCCAAGTACAAACCTGTACCTTGGCTAGCTTTTACTTAGAAAACCCGCTTTAAATTAGTAGTGGCTGGAAACCCGCCAACCCTGAGCGCAACCCAATACTCACTTAAAGGAGTTTGTGGCACTACATTTAATAAAACGTTTCTCCCTAAGCATCCCCCGACTAAAAACTGCATCCCTGCCTATTCTAGTTATATAGCCACTTGAAGAAGGCGCCGAATGTCACGTGTTCGAGACGTCCCCCTCGCGGCTTAACGTCACGTGTTCGTGACGTCACCCGTGGCCTATTAGCAACTTGGAACTAGCAGCGACCGGAACGTTTTCCTTTAGGGAGGCCAATTTTCAAGAAGGGGTGGAGAAGGCTACTGTACCTGAGTGGGCAGAGACAAGGTGTAAGCAGGAGGCGAGGTCTCCGTTCCTATCCTGCCCTCCCCCTTTCTTGCAGAGCGAGGAGGGGGGCAGGTATCTTCCTCCCGGGGCCTAAGTAAGAGATTAGGTGGCTTTCTTGCTTTTCGGGGGGTGGCCAGGCTACTAGGAGCAACACAGGGTTCAATAGGCAATCTGCCACTAGAGTCTGTTCCTTTCGTGGCATGCTTGTGTCTGCATTCCTTAGTACATAAGCAATATATTCACAGGGGCTCTCTTATGTATATGCATTAAATTTCTCTTTTTCCAACGTCTTATTGTGTTGGAGGAAGTAAAAGCCAGTCTCCTAGGGGTTTACAGCTTTGGCAGCTTTTTTTTTTATGATGTGTCCTTTTAGCTTTTCAAACCAAATTGTACTGTAGGTGTGTCTTGTGAGGGCTTTCTGAAAGGTAGTGGTCTCTCTCTCTCTTCCTAGGCGCTGCTCTTCTTTGTGGACAGGTCCTACAAAACCCTTATTATAAATTGTTGGTAATTTCAGTATCGGGATGATCTGGCTGAGGCAACTGTAGAGCCAAAATGACCACCAGGACACCGCTGCCGACTGTTAACGAACGAGATGCTGACCAGGTACGTGGTATATATTTATCCGCTTTACATTTTGAATTTTTATAAATATGTATATACACTCAGCTTCTTCCAGCCAGAATCATCGGTAACAAAAGTGCGTCAAGACTTTGCCCATTTTGTCTGATTTGCATGGCTTCGTTTTTACATTAATGCATGAAAATTGCACGCTATGGTGTAATATATTAAAAAGGGAAGTTCACTTTTACATAAACGTTTAGTATACATGGATCTATTACTAAATATCTTTTCAACTGGTCTACATAAGCATGGGCTTGTGTCATGGGTTTTGAATCATTAGCCTCTATTTACTGACTCTTCCTATTCTGCAGCTAAAAGATTCTGTCTTGTCCGAGTCACTGACCCCCAGCAACTAAACAATATATTATCTTTGAGGCTTCAGTTTCATTGTTCTTATTGTTCTTTTTAGGCACTGAACGTTTAAGACTGCCCCCTGGTTGCTATGGTAATTAACCTCTAGCAACTAGATAAGTATTTAAATTCCAAGCTTGTAAGAGGCAGAACAATGAAATACAAATAATCGTGAATAATATAAAAAAAACTGTGAAAAGTAAAGACCAGCTGCAAATTCCATACAGCAGGAATCCCCAAACTTTTTATTGCCCCATGAGCCAATTTCAAATGTAAAAAATAGTTCCTGGGGGTGGCAGATATTGGCTGTGATTGACTATTGATAGACCCTATGTGGGCTGGGAGCCTGCAGGAGGCTCTGTTTGCCAGTACACCTGGTTGTTATGCAAACTAAAGTTGCCTCCAAACCAGAATTTCAGGCCATTGGCAGCTGGAAAGTTCTTATAGCTCTACAGAATAAGTTTAAGTTGAGAAGAGGCCTTAGGCTGGGGCCTAGGTTTGCAGCTGTTTAACACATTATTCGTAATTCGCCAGCTCAGAACTAGCAAACACCAAGATCCAAAGCATTCTTGTTAATAGATCCCATACCTGTACTACTTAGGGTCTGGCCCCACGAGCAGATTCAGGGAGGCCACTAATCTCCCAGCCTTCCACCGGCTAAAATGCAAATGGCCTGGGGGCAGGCACACAAAACGATTTGTTTTCCAAAGTCGTTCGTAATTGCCTCACGAGGAAACTTCGGGCGACTTCGGAAAACAAATTGCTCCGTGTGCTTGCCCCCAGGCAATTTACTGTTTAGCCGGCGGAAGGCAGATCGGGGAGATTAGTCGCCGCGAAGAAGAGGAGATTTGTCGCCAGGCGACTAATCTGCCCGTGTGGCCAGACCCTTAATGTACTTAGTCTTTAGAAAGCCAGCGTTCAAGCTGTGACTTTTAATTGTAAGTTTCTAGTATTCATTCATAACTTGGTTGCACAATGCTCATTCCACGACGTCCATTTACAAAGTTGAGAAGGGTTTAATTTAATAGCTGGTTTAGGGGTATAAATGGTAACATGTACATATTACATATTTAATTATTGGATATGTATTTATACATATTTAATTATTGGAGAGGATAGAAGGATTCAAAGCATCTGGACACATTTTTTATCTACAAGTAACCAGATACTCTGAAATGATGATCAGAGCTTTAAACAATGTCAGAAATACAGGGTACAATGAAATTCTCGTCTTCTTTCCTTTCTATTTTTTTGGTTTTTGAGTAAGACTTTCTACTACACTTAAAGCAAGGTCCATACTGAAAGGGTTTGCTGAGATAGTAGTGGAAGAACTTGACTGGCTTGCACAGATCCCTGACCTCAACTAACTGAACATTTGAGGGTTGAATATGCTGCTAACCAGGCCTGACCGACCAGCAAATGTGTCTAACCTCTTGTGATTTGAATCGAATCAAAACCCATAAACCATTTTCCAACATCTAGTGGAAAGCCTTTCCATAAGTGAAGAGGCAAATTGAGGACCAGCTTTATATTAATACCTTTGGTTTTTGGAATGATGTTGGCCGTATAGTGTAGTTGCCAGTACCATGTATCAGAGGTCCCACAGCTCAGTGTTTCCTTGTAAGTGACATAAAGATTTTCTTGTAATAAAGCACAAGAATACGTGGGATTTTGGCTAACTAGGCAGCTAAAGGAAACACATGTTATTGTATACATAGTGTTATTGTTGACAGTCACTTCAACATCTTTAGACTTTTTCATAATTTTCCCTCAAAAAGTTGTCCATAAATGGAGTGATTTAGGAGTCTGACTTCGTTGTGTGACTAGTTTCCTCCTTAAAGAAATAGGTGATACAGAGATACAGGCCATACAATTATTTGTCTGGTGCTTTTACATTAACTATCTTACCCCATGTATAAGGGGGCTGCCATATTTGTGCAGCAGTAGTCTGTTAGCATTAGAATCTATAACTAGCAGACTGAGAAGGGACTGTCTGGTTGGCAAAACATTCAGGATTAGCAACTTCAAGTAACAAATACTTACAAAAGCAAGTCTATTGGAAAAAAAAACGATCAACATGACCTATAGGCAATTTTTAATAGTAGTAGAGTAGTGTCTGTATTACTTTAAGAGGCAGTTCTGTCTTTTTGGGTAGGCATTGGGCAGTAAGTGAATAAAATATTTTCTGCTGGTGCTTCCCACTGGTGAGTGTGTAAGAATAGTGGCACACTAGGCGTTATCTGTGCCGTCAAGAAAAAAAAACAATCCAATGCCTTCCGATTTTAGCACAATCACACAAATTATAAGTTATGCGCTGAAATCGGACCCACGTACGCATATAATAATAAATGAGGCAGAAGACAATGAGTCTGCCTTTCTCCAACTGCCTACTAATGCCAGTGTAGAAAAAGTAAAAACAAAGTGTCCCCCGAGGCTTAGGTCAGTGACAGAACCAAAAGTATTGGGGTGACGCACCGCTTACATTTGTTTATTTTCTGGCTGCTCTATGGTTAACTTTGAAACCATAACAGGCAATAATAACCCCTGCTGCTGCAGAACAATAGCCAGTATCTCACCATCAGGCCAGGGGGTGGGACTGCTGAAGATAAACTATAACATATAGTATAATTATGCACATAATTATATGTTCTAATTGTATGAATAACTTGTGAATCTGTGACCTGCTTACAGCATCAGTCTCTAGAATTTGTGATAAACGAAGATGTCCCAATGTATTAAAATTGCAACATGCTTTAGCTTAGCAGCAATCCTTCTTCATGTAATTTTTTTTTCTAATTCCTCTGATATTAGATGTTGCTAGGTAATTACTTCAAACCGCCTTAATCTCAAGTCTTTCACAGAAATTTCTGACAATTACTGGGAACCTGATCTTTTATTGGGGAGTCACTTGTAATTTTGAGAATGGTTTTCTTGAAGAGACCGTTCACTTTTGAAAGCAAATGATTTAGTAAATTTGCAGTTTAATTCTTCTGTGGTTTTTGAATTCATGGTAACCAGGATGGTAATTTATGATTTAGCAAGTCCACAATTTGATGCAGTATTAGGTAGTCTAGAATTAAAGTTAATCCTAAAGTGAATGGCAGCTTTAAGAATTGGTTAAGATTGTCCTAAACATCAGTAGCTGCAAAAGTTAATTCAGTGTAATGTTTACACAGGTTTGCTTTGTTTAATAACTAACTCAGTACAAGTGAACTCTGTTTTGCAAAATGGCAATACATGAAACAGACAGCAATCTTTGTTATTCAGTAAGGGTAAGGTGTATTACACTGGACTGTTCATGCCATTTAAAAGGCAGCTAAATTGGGGAAAAATACGTTAGTCTTTAGGTTTATAATCAGTTGCATAAGACTGAGGTACAACAACTCTGCACGTGGGTGTTTTAGGGTAAGGCCACACGAGGAGATTTGGGGAGATTTTGTCGCCTGGCGACTTATCACCACGTCTTTTGCACGACTATCTCCCTGAACTGCCTCAGCGTTTTTTCCCCATATGCTACAGCGCAAAATCGCCTGCGCTAATGCACACGCGGCGATGCGTTTTCAATAGTCGCCCAAAGTTAGTCGCCGCGTGTGCATCAGCGCAGGCGATTTTGCCTTGTAGCCTATGGGGAAAAAACGCTGAGGCAGTTCAGGGAAATAGTCGCGCAAAAGACGTGGCGATAAGTCACCAGGTGACAACATCTCCCCGAATCTCCTCGTCTGACCTTACCCTTAGCAGTCTTATGTGCAACGCCCACTGATTGCACCCAAGACTGATGGTCATAAAGTTCCATACTGAATATTGGTGACTTCATGAGCAGGGCAACCCCAAAAGGGCTAGTCATTGGGTTGCTGGAAAATGTGTTGCTAAGCATTATGTAGAAATAAGGTACATTTTCTCATCAATGCTCAGAGTGAATATGTTACAAAGAACTTTTTTTTTTCTTCATGTAGTGTAAAATTGTTCAACAGGATCTTCATGATAAAATCATTTGAATATAGAAGGTACACACAGGATATGAGACATCGTACTGTCAGTTGTAAAGTTGATGTTCTCCTGCGTCAGCACAGTCAGGCACATTTTTATACCAGTGGTGAATTAAAGATTGTATAAGCTGGAAGTTCCTGTCCTTGGAATGTGGCACGACTAGACTGACATATGGATGTAAAATTTGATTCCTAACTCGAGCTAGAATATCTAATCTATGTACTTTCATGTTTCTGGACATTTTCTGCCATATCAGAACACCAACAGGGGGGCAATAGTTTAGCCAAATTTAAATTGGGGGGGGGGATATATAATATGACTGAGAGTTATGGCAATTAGATCCTGGGCTGCAATCTTAACAGTGACTAAAATTCAAAATGTATTGCTTGCTCCAGCGACTAGTTCAGTTGTAGCTTAGCGTACTCCATTATATGCATTGATCACAAAAAAAAACTATATATATATATATATATATATATATATATATATATATATATTTATTAAACAGCTGCTTAATAATTTGTTAATATTCTACACTGAATATCTACCACTTGCCCTTGTTTCAAAGTGTTGATTGGAAAAGGAGAAGATTTGGGAACCGAAATCTCAAAGATTAATATAGGGTAACTAAAAATATGTGTAAATGGGAGGAAACTGGATTGCGGGAAGGCTGATGTAATACCAATATTTGAGAAGTGGCTACAGTCTGAAACTGACAGTTATAGCACTGTAAGTGTGACACTGTAGTGAGGAAGTTATTTGAGATCGCGTTCAAGCTATGTCCTGGAAATGGTATTCTAAGTCATTAATCAGCATGGTTTTATGAGGGACAGATCACGTCACTTGCTTTTTGTGATGTGGTACATTAGACAGTGGCTTTATAGGTCTTCTTGGATTCTTGACAAGAAAACATTTGCTTTCTGTTCTGAGGGTTCAAAGAGCCTCAGTTCTGCATTGAGGCCACGTTTATATCATTTGGCTTTGAGGAGGGCCTTAAAAGCAATGTGTCTATGTTTGGTGGTGACACAAAATTATGCAAAGCTACTGAATACATCCAGTTTGTGTTATTTTGCAGGGGAATCTCGACAAACAGGTGATGTGACTGGCTAAGTGGCTGTTGTTTAATGCAGATATATTTAAGGTTTAAAAAAATATTTAAAAATATTCCAGAATCGAGAAAATAAATTAAAATTTCATGTCAAATAAGTCTTGACATGAGGACATTTAGATTCTAAGCTCTTGTTTGATCCTATATTTATTCTGTAATCATTGTTTGTTTAATTATGGGAAAACGCTTGTTTGTTATAAATATGTGTGTGTGTGTGTGTACACAGACCTGTTACCTGGAATGCTCAAGACCAGGGGTTCTCCCTGTAATTTGGATCTCCATACCTTAAGTCTACTAAAAAATTATTTAAATATTAATTTAACCTAATAGGATTGTTTTGCCTCCAAGAATTATATCTTAGTTTGTTTCAAGTAAAATGTACTGAATTATTATAACACAAATAAAGGAAATTATTTATAAAAAATTTTCTTATTTGATCAAAATGGAGTCTATGGGAGATGGCCTTTCCATAATTTGGAGCTTTCTAGATAATGGGTTTTCTGATAACTAATCCCATACCAGTCTAAATTTAATAATGTCTATATTTATGAATGAATGATGGTGATAATATCCATGCTTGAATAGAAGAAAGGAGTTCTCATGTCAAGGATGATGTATTTATATTAGAAATGCACCAAATTCTGGACTCGCCGAGATCCAAGTGCCTGGCTGAACTGAATCCAAAAAAATCACGTTACATGTGATTCTCTTTCCCCCCTAATTTACATATGCAAATTAGGGTTCCGATTGAGTTCAGTATTCAGCCGAATCTTTCACAAAGGATTTAGGATTCCGCTGAATCCTAAAATAGTGGATTCCGCTGAATCCTAAAATAGTGGATTCCGCTGAATCCTAAAATAGTGGATTCTGTGCATTCCTAATTTAAATGAACTTTTAATATGATGTCGACATTTTACTTTTTTTTTTACTTTTTCTGGTTGGTAGGTCTAATTTACTCTAACAACCAGGGAGTGGTTTGAATGAGAGCCTGGAAAATGAACAGGAGAGGGCCCAAATAGGAAGACTAAGTAAAAAATATAACAAAGTATAAAATTGTAGCCTTGCAATTATTGTTTGGCTGCTGGGTCAGTGACCCCATTTGTTAGTTCTAGGCTTAAGAGGAAGGTAAATAATTCAACTATATATGAAGACAAACCGAAACATAGGTAAAAATAGGGTATTTTATACACACTTAAACTTGTTTAAAGGTGAACTATAATGTTCTTTTTTATACAGTTATTGAAAAAAAATGTAAGTAAGTCTTATTAGTCAAATTAGTCAGGTTGTCTTCTAATGTGCTAGTCTAAGTTATTAACTATAACCGATATACAGAACAGTTGGTTTATAAGGGAAACATTCAGTTATGTAGCAGAGTTGGTATAGAATAGTATGGAAACACGGCTTATTCAGCGTCAAGTCTAAACTTGGTGGATGGGGGATCTCTTTCAGAAAAGCTATAATTAAAAAAATATCAAGTACTTCAAGGTGTGGCTAAAAGGGTTGTAAAGTACGTGTATGGCCTACCTTTTAGTTAAGTATCTGATACGGTCTTATCCTGATTAAACTCATATGGACGTGTCATTAACTCATTTTCACCATAGATGAGTAATAGGCTCAGTTTTTGGGCCAAGATTTGACAGTGAGGCAAGGAATTTATTTAATACCTTGTTCATCTGGTTGCTATAGTAGAAAGCCAATAGGTATTTATCCAAAAGTAAACAAAAATGAGGTAAAACAACTATTTCCATGTTCTGTATCCCCACTTATTATTATTTAGGTATAGTTTTCTCCTGTTTGCAGCACCCCCATTTTTGAACATTTCTATAAGCACAAGTCATATCTGCAGAAGCCCATACTGGCCTGGTTATATCCTTTCTTAAACAAGCAGAAACTGCTGGGCCTATTTTAAGATTGACAAAACACTTTGACTGGATTGTAGCTCCAGTGAAAAATGATATTTCCAGTAGTACATTTGGGATGACTTTTTTTTTTTTTTTTTTTTTTGTAAATCGGGCACGTTATTATTGAATCAATGGGTTTTGCATACAACATGGGGTATATAAGATACTGTTGGCCAATGGCACGTGATGCTGAGTTTCAGCCCTGTGTGGCATCAGCCTTCGTATATATGGTGTTGTTAATGAAATAATAGGTATAATGTTTGGTATATCCAGAGTATGTACAATATTAAGGGTCGAATTTAAAATTCAAATTTTTTAAATGATCAAAATTGTCAAATTCAACTAGGGGATTATCCAAACTTGATTCGAGTTTTTTAAAAAAAATTCTAATTAGATTTTAGAGATTTATCATACTCTGGCCCTTTAAGAATTCAAATTCGACTTTTCACCACCTAAAACCTGACGACTTGCTGTTTGAGTCAATGGGAGAGGTCCAGGGATCAATTTGAAGTTGTTTGCAGCCTTCCTGACATTCAAGGTTTTTTTCAGGGAAAAAACTCGAATGGAGTTTTTTTTAAACTCTGATCAAGTTAGATTTTAGTTTTCAGGTCGATTTATTTCATCTGAGTTTTAAAAATTAGATTTTTTTCAATACATTTCGATTTTTATTGAAGTTTAAGGGAGTTTTCAAAAACTCGCATGAATTCGAAAATTCAACCTTTGATAAATGTGCCTCTAACAGTGGTAATCCTGCTTTATTTAAAGAGGTACCCCATCCACAACCGAACCCCCTAATCCTTTGTGAAAGATTAGACCGAATACCGAACCAAATCCTAATTGGCAAATTAGGATTTGGTGCGGCCGGGAAGAGGGTTTCGCCCAAATCCTGCTGAAAAAGGCCAAATTCCGAACCGCGCTGAATCCCGGATTGCGTTGTCCCACATTTGGGACTTATTATAGCGGTCAGAAAGGGGAAAGGATGCTCTATGAAATAACGAACACTAATGAGAAAAGCATAACTTCTCCTTTAAAACTTATAACAGAAAAATAATTTATAAACTGTTATCAATTATACTGATCTCAATACATACTGTGTGATCTGCAGTGGTGTTCAAAACTCTGCTGCCCAGCATGCGTTTTTGAGTAGTAGCTATACACAAGGCTCGTGGCACTTCCCAAGTGAAATCGAACACTTTGCTGTAAGTAGAAGGGCTTTGACAACAGAAATTGGAGGTACAGATATTGGATCCGTTATCCAGAAAGCTCCAAATTACGGAAAGGCCGTTTCCCATAGACTCCATTTTATCCAAAAATTTTAAATAATGATTTCCTTTTACCCTGTAATAATAAAACAGTACCTTGTACTTGTGCTAAACTAATATATAATCCTTATTCGACGCAAAACCAGCCTTTTGGGTTTATTTAATGTTTACATGATTTTCTAATAGACTTAAGGTATGAAGACCCAAATTACATAAAGATCTGTTATCTGGAAAACCCCCAGGTCCCGAGCATTCTGGATAACAGGTCCGATACCTGTAATTGAAATGGTTCATGCACCATATCCATAAGAGGTGTTTATCCCATTGGTGTTTAGGGAGCTATGAATCAGCTTGGCGTGTTCTAGACTATATAATTATTTTGGTGCAGTCTATATTTATTATTTTGGGCTGAGCTGCACATTCAAGTGCTGGTATTGCAATAATAGGGTTCCTTATAAATGCTACCAGTACCAATTTCTGTGGCAGTTTATTCTTTAATTCTTGCAATGGAATTTTTCTTTCTGCATGCAAATTGCTTTCTCTCACATTCCTCTTTTCCAGTTCAAGGGTGGCAATATGCTTTAAGTAAGTTATCTGTAACCTGGACCTTATATCTGCATATCCTTTTCCTGTTTGCTTTTTTTTGTAATTTCCTCTCTTGCTCTAACTGAGCAAACTTCACTTGCTTTCTGCAGTACATACTTGCTAGTAATGCTTTAGAATTTGTAAGCTGTTGCCGTTACACCCTGCATTATCTATCCCCTGAGTTCACATTGTGTAATATTAACACCCCTTTTTCAGATTATTTTATTGAATAGGACTCGTGCTGAACACACTCTGTCTTTTGTTATAATTAGCAAATATGTATGTTTTTTTTTTCAGCAAGATATGAAATTAAAATAGTCACATTCTACTTCCTGTTCATTTGAACACTATAAACAAACCCCTCCCTTCCCCAGATTCTACCTTTAGTAAGCTGTGAGCTAAGGAACAACTCATTATGCAGAGAACTTCTCAGTGGACATCTGTCTTATTTTGATTATGGTCATAAAACAGAAATTAGAATGTGACGTTCAAATGCAGTTTTTTCAGCATTTCGGGCGTATCACCTAGATAGAAAAAAAAACTAGCAAAAATAAAATAACCACAGCTCCTGCTAGTTACTTGCCTAAATATGGGGCGTGGGGTGGTACCTTTGCTCTATTGATCAGCTCAGCAGACATGCCTTTTGCACAAGTACCAAACTGTGGGAGCTGAGGGATCAGGCTGCAATTTGGTGCCTGGGGCAGCACTGGACCTAAATATAGCTCTGACAATAGGCAAAAAGTATGTTCAGCACAAGTCTCATTCATTGAACTAATGTTGAAAAAGAGGACATACTGCATCTTTAAATGTTTCCATGTGTTGCCATGTATAAACACATTTTGCATTTTCTACAAATTACCAAATGCTTTTGCCAAAGAATAAATGTTTTCATGCAATTTAATTTTAACAGCATTTATAAGCAGTCAAAAAAGCATTTATAGCTCCATTACCCTAGAGGAGAAAGACATGTTGATTAAGTGTCACAAATACATTTAAAACACGATACTTGATGTTATAAAATACTCCCTAAGACTCATATTCATTATGTGTGGCAAACACAAGCAATTGTACATGCTGTTTTTAGAAAGAATCCCTAAAAATGCGAAAAATAAAACATCATAGATGTATTTGCGAACTCACAACTTGACCGTGTGTCTGCTATGCATTTTTGTGTGTCTTTTTAGTGTGCAGTGTGGTGGTGTATACAAGCAAGTATTGAATTATTCAGCATTCTTGTGAGAAAATTTAGAGTGCTTTGTGAGTGTTGCTATGTTGGTGATGTCAGTGTCCATAGCAACAAGATAGCAGTTTAGTTTACAGATTATGAGCATCTGTCACCTGAATGCCCAGTTTCCTTACCTGGCAGTGGAAAGGTTCAGTAGCATTGCAGGGTGTGTAGCTGGTTGTAATAACAAAGAAGGTTTTTTAAAAATAATACCTGACTAAGTTATTCTAGGGTTTGGGAACAAACCGTATCCTTCTGTCTAGCATAGACTATTTACCTGCTTGAATATTTTTGATGATCCAACAATGACCCCTTACTAGGGATGTAATGAATACAGAATTTGGTTCGCTATTCTGCCTTTTTCAGCAGGATTCTGATTTGGCTAAATCCTTGTGCCTGGCCGAACCAAATCCGAAACCCTTAAAATCATGTGACTTTTTGTCACAAAACAAGTAAAAAGTAAAAAAACAAGTAAAAAAACGTTTAGCTGCAAGCGCAACTCTCTTCCACCCTCCCTCCCCCATTTGCATATACAAATTAGGGTTCGGATTCGTTCTGTATTCACCGGAATCTTTCAAAGGATTCTGGGGTTCGGCCAAACCCAAAATAATTGATTCAATGCATCCCTACCCCATACTAAAGGTCCAAGTGGCAGCACTGGACTTTTGGGCAAACTAACATTTGTCTTATGACATACTAATCAAAAGGGTCACCAAAGCAGTGGCCGTGTTGAGGCCTGAAGTTATTTCTTGGTTTAGTTCCTAAAGCTCTTTCTTATTTGCAATGCGAGTACAGGTATGGGACCTATTATTCAGAATGGTTTGGGTGTTCAGGAAAAAGGATCTTTCTGTAATTTGTATTGCCATACCTTAAGTCTACTAAAAATATAATTTAAACATTAAATATAACCAGTAGGGTTATCTTGCCTCCAACAAGGTTACGTTAAATCTTAGTTGGGATCAAGTACAAGGTACTGTTTTATTATAACAGAGAAAAAGGAAATCATTTTTAAAAAATATTTGTTTAAAAAGTCTGTGATAGATGACCTTACCATAGTTCAAAGCTGTCTGGATAACTGGTTTCCAGATAAGCGATCCTATACTTTTACCAAAAAGTGTTACCAATCAAGCTACACATGATTAAGATGGTTTTCCTGGTGACTGTAACCCCTGGCAAGAACTATAATGCATATTTTTGCATTCTGAGGTGATTGTGCCCAATAACGTTTTACTCTTACCCCCCACCCCAACCAAAGGCAGTATGTCCACCTGCCAACTTCTTTTTATAGCACTTTGTCTATAAACGGAAATAATGTCTGCGTTTCTATCGTTTATTTGTCAAAGATTTTCACAAATGAGGCTTTTTGTTTTTTTTTTCTTTTCCAGGAGCCTTTCAGCTTCTAAAGTTACAATTAACGCAGTCCTTTTTTGATTGGCTTACAAAGCTGCAAGAGTTTTTGTGCCAACAGGTTTTAAAGCGATACTGACACCAGAAATGAAAAATTTTTTTACCTGGGACAGTCAAGTTGGCAAAACAGTCAAGTAACAATTACTTACAAAAGCAGCTTTATCAGTGAAAAATGATCAACATGAGCTATAGGTAACTTTTGATGGACATTTTGAATAATATTTTTTTAATGTCAGTATTACTTTAAGGCACATTTAACCAGAGCTGTTAAAGATCCTTTTCATACATCTATTTATGTTCATTTTGAAAGCTTGTGCTAGGGTCCTAGGAACTGTCCCGGTCCATCCCATTTTGTTACTGACATTCTAAATGTTCCTGCATGCGTGGAGATTCGAAGGAAACGATTTATTTATTCTTACCCATTAATTAATTTTACATTATAATGCAAAGGTCTCCAACCCTTTTCACCTGTGAGCCACATTCAATTGTACAAAAAGTTTGGGAGCAGCACAAGCATGAAATGTTCCTACAGATGCCAAATAAGGGCTGTTATCGGCTGTGTGGTAGCCCCTATGTGGGCTGGCAGCTTACAGGAGGCTCTGTTTGGCAGTGCATGTGGTTTTTATGGAACTAATGCTTGCCTCCAAGCCTGAAATTTAAAAAATAAGCACCTGCTTTGAGGCCACTGGGAACAAAATCCAAGGTGATGTGGACCAACATTTTGCTTGCGAGGCAATGGTTGGTGACCACTGCATCATGACATTTGTCCCCTTACTTTTTGTCATCTTGTGTGTGGTATTTTTCTTTGAGTAGCACTATTCAAACCACTGGGTCTAAGGGTAAGGCCAGACGAGGAGATTCGGGGAGATTTTGTCGCCTGGCAACTTATCGCCACGTCTTTTGCGCGTCTATCTCCCCAAACTGCCTCAGCGTTTTTTTCCCCATAGGCTACAGCGCAAAACCGCCTGCGCTAATGCACACGCGGCGATTTGGGCGACTATTGAAAATGCATCGCCGCGTGTGCATTAGCGCAGGCGATTTTGCGCTGTAGCCTATGGGGAAAAGACGCTGAAGCAGTTCGGGGAGATAATCGCGCAAAAGACGTGGCGATAAGTCGCCAGGCGACAGAATCTCCCCGAATCTCCTTGTCTGGCTTTACACTAACAGGGGTTGTGGCTTTTAAAGCTTTATGATATAAAAAAAATCATCCTTTCCGTCTCCTCCTGAGCCATTTTTAAAATCTATTTATTAGCTTTTCTAAAACCGTGCCTCCAAGTGATTTTCATGGATTTCAACTTGCCCAAGCATTCCAGTCAATTGTTTTTTATGACAAGCTTAATGAAAGATGGCAATCAAATTTGTGTATGAGTTACTAGACCTTATACAAACTTTGTACTTATATTGCTTCTTGCATTCACTGGAACTGCTCTGTGTACAATTACTTTTCTGTTAGAATTAAATTGCCAGTTAGAAGCTGGCAACTTGGCCCCTAAAACAAGTTGGCAGTTTTTTGGCCTGTGTGGGATTGAAAGTTGTTGGCCTGATATGGGTCAGTGCCTACATAGGTGTCCAAATCAGGCAGAGATTGCCAAATAAGTGGATCGTAAAAGACCAGTAACATTATTTTTTTTTTTTTTATTTTTTTTTAAAAATTAGTTTATTTTTAACGAAAAAAATAACACCAAGACAGTTTTCACTTTTAATTCGCAAAGCTTTTATTAAGAAATTACTTACTGATTCTTTGCTTGCACTTCTCTTCAGAAACGGCGACAGTGCGATGATCCATCGTGCGGTGCTCGATTTCTTCTCCCTGGCTATCTCCTATAGAAGGTAGGGAGGAGAAATCGAGCGCCGCACAATGGATAGTTGCCCTGTCGCCATTTCTGAAGAGGAGCGCAAGCAGAGAATCGGTAAGTCATTTCTTCATAAAATCTTTGCGAATTAAAAGTGAAAACTGTCTTTTTTTTTCGTTAAAAAGAAACTAATTTTAAAAAAAAACCATTTATGTTACTGGTCTTTTAAAGTGTATGGCCAGCTGTAGTCGTAAGTACTTCTATGAAATCCCTTGGAGAATACTTCCCCGAGTTCCTGTCTGGCTGTTAACTTCTTTTGATGTGGGTTGACTAATATCTCCCTGTATCATATGTCAATTCACCTCCTGATGCAAGTCTGGAAGATCTGCCCTCAAAATCTGTAAATCTCTCAGGACAAATGCATGACACCTATAGTTTTCGCTGGCAACTCTATAATCCATACCTGGAATTTATATAACGTGTCCTGTTTTTATGGGCTTGGTATTGAAATACCAGACTGACGGTTACATATGTTGCACTGTTAAATATTTAAGCAACTGGATTTTAATACCTATACTAGTATTTTTATTAACCCACAAATATGATAGGTGAGCAGCTGCTCCTCCTATTTTGTATCTTTGTTCCCAAGTGTGCAAGGGCTGTTTTAATGTAGGCATGTCATACTTGAAAACTATATTGTGTGCTTCAGGCTAAGGATAAAAATGTAGCTATTTGCTTAGATGTGAAATGCTGTGTTTTCATTCTCTGTGTTCTAATGGGGTGTGCTATGAACATTTTTTATGCAAAAGAAAATCTAAGAGTGCAAATAAAACAAGCTTTTCCAGTTGTAGAGAAACATGTCTCAAAAAGCTTTGGTTCTTTTGTGCCGTGTGAACTTTTACAAATATCTGAGAATGTACAGGAATGCTTGCTAGATGAAACAAGATGACAATAAACATTCTAATACAGTGGGGCTTTTAACGTTGTTACCCATATTTATGACCTCCCTGTATTATTGATGAGTACAAATATTAGCAGTGTTACCCTACCCCCCTGTAAACAGCAAGTAACAGTTATAACTAACATCCATTTGTTATAGATAGCAGAATGATACCTTGGAAAAACATAACTCATTTGTTGCCAAATTTTTGTACCTCATACTCGGGACACAGAAGCCTCTGTCCTGTTGGGTAAAGTTTAATATTTTGTTTTAAGGTTTAGACATATAAACCCTAAAGGGGTTGTTCACCTTTGAGCTAACTTTTAGTATGATGTAGAGAGTGATATTCTGAGACAATTTGCAATTGATTCTATTTTTTATTATTTGTGGTTTTTGACATATTTAGCTTTTTATTCAGCAGCTCTCCAGTTTGCAATTTCAGCAATATAGTTGCTAGGGTCCAAATTACCCTAGCAACAATGCACCGATTTGAACAAGAGACTGGAATATGAATAGGAGAGGGTTTGAATAGAAAAACGATTAATAGAAAGTAGCAATAACCGTAAATAGATAGCCTTACGGAGCATTTGTTTTAGATGGGATCATTTGAAACCTGGAAAGCAAATACTTTAAAAACGAAATAATGAAGACCAACTGAAAAGCTACTTAGAATTAGCCATTCTATAACATACTAAAAGTTAGTTTGAAGGTACGAAAAAGGGGGGTTGCGGGTGCACTCCTAAGGCTAAATTATAATATGTTTAAATATAATGGTAGTGCTCCTGACCTGGGCAGTTAATCAAAGCACATTCCATGGTCCCCTGTCTAAGTAATTCAATAAATATGCAAGTTCATGAATTAAAAAAAAAAAAAAGGGTTTTTTGTTACAAAGTTATGATCATAAAATTGATAAGCCACCATACTACGTCAAGGTAAACTCCACACGGTGGTCCCTAACTTGTTTACCTCTGGTCATAATATAAAAGGTCTTTTACTCTCTGCTTAATATCATTACTTGGAGTAAATGTCTACTGAATCTTGTTTTCTACCTGTGGGCTAAATCCTCCCGCCACCTGCTTTTACGGCTTTTAAGAGAGAGACACTGCCCAAACCAACACCCATTTTTTTTAAAAAAATTTGATAATAGACAATAATGAAGACAAAGTAAAGTGATTTGTATAGGTGCCCACTTATGTGTTTATGTGTGTGAATGTGGATATGAGTATAGGTAGGGTTGCCACCTGGCCGGTATTTTAACCGGCCTGGCCGGTAAAAATGATGCTTGATGCCAATGTTATTAATAGGGAAAAACAGCAAGAATATAGGAAGGCCGGTATTTTTTTCCCAGAAAAGGTGGCAACACTAAGTATAGATGTGAACAAGAAATAAAGGGAAAGCTAAATGAAAGTGTGATAGGTGTAATATGTATAAGTTAGTGTAAAAGTGTTACCTAGTCACAAGCGCAGCGAATATAATAAGTTTCTCATGAGCGTTGGTTTCAGTAAGGGCTAGATCATCCCCCGCCACTAGCTTTTGCGGCTTTAAGCAGATTTCCCTACAATAACTGTTGTATTACCCTCATGTTAAAGAGTAGTTCAGAGAACTCAAGAGACTTCCACACTATTACCCCTGACAAAGGCATGTGGGTTGTACAGGTGTCCAAGGGTATTTAGCACCCAGCGTCCATTCACAGGGTGTGGTTGTAAGAAGTCCTACTAAACCAAAGTGGTTAAACTTACGCCCCACACTGGAAATAAGGTACAAAATGAGCATGAGTTTCACGTGGCACTTGTCTCCCTGTTGCTTGCCATGGTTGGGGGTTCCACCGAACACCAACAGTTAAAGGGCACCTGTTCGGCAAAAATATTATCCCATTATCCCCAACCAAAGGTGCGGGCTACTTGTTTATTTTTTCTTTTTTTAATTGCTCCCCAGCGCATAATGTGCAATGTTATGAGCAATTTGCGGCATTCGATAATTATGCGCATGATTGTGTGTCCCAACATGGGCGCATGTTCCAGGAGCTCCATCCAGGGTGGCCTATCATTGGCAACAAACATGCAAACAAAAAAGGGTTTCTGCCCGATTGTTGTTTCTTCCCAGGGAATTGTTTTCCTCCCACACTTCATGAACTTACAGATACTGTAGGTTAATTGACTCTTGATGAAACCCTGTCGGTGTGATGCACATATATACGTTCTTGCATAGCAGTGATTGTGATATGAGACTACAAAGCGGGTTTTGTGTGAAACATATTAAGACTGTAAACTCTTCTGAGGCAGGAACTGTTGTGAATGAAAAGCACTGTGTTATGTGTGTGCATAAGTTAATATTGAAATCCTGTGTGCTCAGAAAATATCTGTATGTGTAGTGGAAACTGACATGTTGCATATCATAGTAGACATAAGGAAATCTTGATCAGGATGTGGATCTGTTTGTGACTGAAAAGTTTTTGTTTATGAGAATCTTTACAAAGTATAGACGCTTTTGCCCATGTGTAAATGCAAATACCCCAATAAGGACTGGTTTATGTGAAAAATAACGCTTGCTGGATATTTGCTTCTTTGCAGTTGCAGAGGTCTAGGGGAAGTTATAGCTTCCCCCAAAATGTCAAGTCGGACATGAAAAGTGTGTGTGATTCTATAGAAAGTTATGTGAAAGAATCATTGGGCATCTTCGTTGGCTTCTCCATAAAACCATAATCATGAAATCCAAATCTCTCTTTTGTAGTTGAGTGCTGAAATTGCTGCTTTAATGTGGTCATTTGTTGTAATTACACAGTTAAGCAAAATTATGCTTTTCTGTTCAAGAAACTGAAAATGATTTAAATGAGGTAACACGGAGAGACAAAGGAACCACAGATCATTAGACTGATGATTCTGCAACATTATTTATTTATTTTTTAAACTAGAGCCGCATTCACATTTAAACATTTTTAGGAAGCCACACAAACATAGTAAAATAGTTCTTGGGGGTTGGCAAATGAGGGGTATGGCTGGCTTTTTGCCAAACAGCAGCAAAGAACATCCTCCAAGAGTGGCAGAGAACGTTTTTTCTTTTTCGTGCAAGCAATCTGACCCATTAACTGTTGACCTGCACCCCTCCCTTTAATCATATATGCCCACCTGCCCAATATCCACACAAAATTTGGCAGGTTAAGAAGGTTTGAACACATTTCTGTGGTATTATGTGTTATTAAAGTTTTGCTAATAAAGGAGAATTGCCCTTTAAGCTGCAAGTCACAGTTTCCCAAACATACCTGCTTATCTTAAATTGATACAAAAGTATCCAAATGCACCTGGTGGCTGTTCTGGGCTCTCTTCCAAAAGCCAATTAAGTGAGAAACATCTCTTATTCTGGTTGTTCAGTGCAGGAGATCAAAGAGAACTCAGGACATTTCAGTAACAAACCCGGGACTGTTGGTTGAGCAGTCAAAATGTAACACTTTTTGTTAACAAAATTCCCAGTGTTGCTGGTTGTTTTTTTTTTTTCATATACATTTTTTTTCTTACCTTACAGAGTACTGTCAAATATATGTTTTGTGCAGGTGAGAGGTAGTTTTGTTTTAATAATAATATTAATCAGAATACAGTGGAAAATTTGAATATGATGTGTGTTGACGACTTTTTAATCACCCGATAGTCTGTCTTGTTTTTATAGGCTGGTCCTCTTATATTACAGTGCATTATGGAAATAAACACTGGCATCTTTACAACCTATAGACAAGGTGGGGTGCTTATCCCATTGTGAAGAATTGCTCTTACTATAAGAAAAAAACACCCATGCTGATAAAGATTTAGGTTTATCTCTCTGTTAAGCCAATGGAAAACCAACAGATTATTGGAAAAAGCCATGTAAAGGCAGTTTGGGTGGTAATGACCCCAATGATGTTATGCCAGGCTCCTTCTGTCCTACTGTGATGGGTTCAAAACACAATTGGGGATCTGTGGGAGTTTAAGTTAAACAGGTGTTTTGGAGGGCACAATTGAGTTGCACGTGTGTAACCATGACAACCATATTTGGCATTAGTAACTCCCTAAGTAAAACTGGCCAATCATTTTTGCAATTTGTCTGCACATATCTCACTCACTACTGTGAAGTCATTGGAAATCCTTTATTGGGGTCCCAGATGTGGCTCCATAGTCATATAATTTAGTCAGTGCTGGTGTTTATTGGGCAATGCTCAGACCGTGTGTGTGTAGTTAGTATTTTCATTCTGTATTTTACATTAACTTTTAATAGGTATTAATGGTTACCTTTTGTGTTGAACATATTGTGATAAAAATACATGCATGGGGTTCCGTTATCTGGAATCCTTTTCCAGATAAGTTCCTTTAAGTTCATCTTTACTATGTCATATAATGTCCTAGTCACAGCAACTTTTCTTCATTTCTTTTTCGTTGTTATAGTTTAAATTATTTTTCCTTTTCAGCTTTTCGAATGACCTAAGCAGTCAAAAAAAACGTGCTCGCTGATGCTATAATAACATTTTTGTATTGTTCCTTTTTGTTACTTCCCTGATCAGACCCTCCACTAATAAAGGAATACTGTCATGGGAAAAAGAATTTTTTTCAAAATGAATCAGTTAATAGTGCTGCTCCAGCAGAATTCTGCACTGAAATCCATTTCTCAAAAGAGCAAACAGATTTTTTAATATTCAATTTTGAAATCTGACAGGGGGCTAGACATTTTGTCAATTTCCCAGCTGCCACTGGTTATGTGACTTGTGTCTGCACTTTAGGAGAGAAATGCTTTCTGGCAGGCTGCTGTTTCTCCTTCTCAATGTAACTGAATGTGTCTCAGTGGGACATGGGTTTTTACTATTGTTGTTCTTAGATCTACCAGGCAGCTGTTATCTTGTGTTAGGGAGCTGTTATCTGGTTACCTTCCCATTGTTCTTTTGTTTGGCTGCTCGGGGGGAAAAGGGAGGGGGGTGATATCACTCCAACTTGCAGTACAGCAGTAAAGAGTGATTGAAGTTTATCAGAGCACAAGTCACATGACCAGGGGCAGCTGGGAAATTGACAATATGTCTAGCCCCATGTCAGATTTCAAAATTGAATATAAAAAAATCTGTTTGCTCTTTTGAGAAATGGATTTCAGTGCAGAATTCTGCTGGAGCAGCACTATTACCTGATTCATTTTGAAAAAATTTTTTTTTCCCATGACGGTATCCCTTTAATGTTTCAGTAAGTTATTTAAACACTGGCTGGTTGCAAAGGGTAAAATGAACCCTAGCAACCTGATCGCTATTGCAATTCAGAACTACAAAGCTGCTGATTAAAAAAAATGAAATAGTTAAATCAATTTATCATGTTTGATACAGGTACAGGTTTAATTATCTGGAAACCCGTTATCCAGAAAGTTCCAAATTACGGAAAGGTTGTCTCCCATAGACTCCATTTTATCAAAATAATTAAAATTTTTAAAAATTATTTCCTTTTTCTCTGTAATAACAGAACAGTAACTTGTACTTGATCCAAACTAAGATATAATAAATCCTTATTGGAAGCAAACCCAGACTATTGGGTTTAGTTAATGTTTACATGATTTTCTAGTAGAGAGATCCAAATTATGGAAAGATCCATTGTCCGGAAATCTCCAGATCCCATACCTGTTATAGGTGTATATTTATACTTTTACAGGTGAAATGTGCTTTTCTGGACAGAACATTGGTTTCTCCTCTAAAGCAAGACACTTAAGTTTAATTATCTTTAATTATTAATTTCCTGTAGGAATAGGAAAGTTAACTACAGAATACAAGCTGTCAGGTTCCTACAGCTTATTTTTAAGAGAGTGAATACAGTTCTGGATATAATTTACCAAAATTGTTCTCTTGGTTGTGCTGTGAGGTTATCTAGTCTAGAGAACTGGTTTCTCTTGTAATGTTTCACTGTTTGGGGGCAGGGAATTCTCAGTCTAACATTCTTTAGGTCTTTACAGAAAGGGGGTGGAGGGAGTTGATCGCCGCTGCATGCTTTTTTGTTATTCCTAAACACACTGTGAAATACTTTGCTTCCTAACTATTTATTGCCTTGTCTGCTCCCCCATATCAATTATATTTTATCTGTTTTACACTTGCTGTCGGATACATGTGGCAGATGGAAATGGCATTTTGAAGGACAATTTAGGTCTTTAAAGTTTGTTAAACTTGAAGGGGATGCATCATTTCTTGGTTTTGAGCTTGTGCTAACTAGTGTGTTTTATTTTATAGTCTACTGAATTGAGATCATTTTAAGCACAGATCAGTAAATTTTACCAAAAATATATTTTATTTCTAGCAGTTTTTTTTAACACATGTACAACTATCCCTGCACTTTTTCTGAGTGACTATTGAATTGATATATTCGTTTTCCAGCTTTGATTATGCATGCAGTTGCTAAGCGTGACCCAGAGTTGTGAGGGAATTGTTTCCAGTGGCACAATAGAATACAGATAAAGAAATGTCCCCATGCCCTCCCCATTCTCATTGCACTGCAGCATAAGAAGCAGCAGCAGCCCGGCAAAGCTATGGTGGCTTTTGTAGGAAGAGGAGGAGCAGAGTATGCTTGCATAGGGGGAGGAGGAGGGCTATAGAAGGAGGAATTTACTTCTGTCTGAAGCAGTCTAGGTTTGCAAGAATTGCATCCTCTCCGCTGCCAAGCAATCTTTCAAAATGCTATGATGTCAGCGACTGCTTCAGCAGCTTTACCTGCCCTTGTGAGGAGGGGACAGGTTATGCTCCACTCCCTTGTTGCGTGATACTTCAGGGAGGTAACTTCCTGCTTTTGAGTTTAGTAAGGAAGGGAACGTGAGCAGGCAAAAGAAGGAGTCCCGAAAACCTTTAAAGTCTGATCTTCGGATTAAGAAAAAAAAAAAAAGGGGGAATACATAGAAAAACCGGTTGCAGCGTTGTTATCTACATGAGAGGGACCTGCTTTTCGGAAAAGAGATGTTGGAGGATTTAGCAGCAAAGCACCGTGATCACCCAGACTCCTGTATCAGCCCCCTGCTTGCTCATGAGGTCTGTAACCTGTTTTTATAGAGCTAGCCGCCCTACACTGATTGAAAAGTAAAGGGCTGCTGCCCTCATATTGTTTTAACAGAACCACATTAGTGTTAAATGACTATAATATTCCTATATCCGTTTTGATAAGGGGTTTCCTGGTTAGTCGATGCTCCTGGGTATCTTATTTTCTTTAAAAAGGTATATACAGTATATTTGTGTCATTTGAAGGAACAGAATGGGAAGATTTACGAATAGTAAAAGTTTATTGTGACTTTTGTTTCGGGCCATTACTTTGTGCTATACTCTGAGCTTTGTATTTTCTAAGGCTTTTCTTATGGATCTTTTCTTTAAAACATGTGGTTTATAAGAAGCTAAAAGAGAACGAAATGACAAATACACATTCATTCTCTTTAGTTAGGCATGTTTTACCTTTCCTTGTTCTTTACATGGCTAAATGTCGCAAAGTGTTTCCTACTCTGCTTTCTGGTTTAAGACCAAGGTGTACGCCCCATGGGAGCTTAGGAAGCAGGCTCCTTGATGTGGCATCCATAGTAATTAAGCTAAATCCAAAGTATCTTTCTTCCATTTTAAACACTGAGAAAATGATTTAAAAAGCAAGGCAAGAAATGTGCTCGCATTGTGGTCAGTCAGTGTCAGCACCATAGAATTTATAATGTTGGAATGGTTCATTTTACAGGTGATAGCTTGTAAAACTACAATTGACATACAAATGCCCTCAAAATACACATATTAAAATATGACAGACATGTTAAAATGGTGTCTAAGGGGCTGTGTGTGGCTTTTTATAACCCACATGATAGTCTCTAGCCACGTCTTTGATTTACAGCATTATGCATTAATTTTAACCCTCTCTCTGCCAGTGTCATAGAATCTATATTGCTGACATGAAATATATAGAGGGAAATTGCTTATCAAATCACCAGTAGTGCAATATATTACATTTATGTATCAAGTAGTAGCCAGAAGTTGCCTTGCTTTATTTTTTCCCACCAACAATTTACATTAATGCCGGTGCAAAGGGAACTTCGGACATTTTGTCATCCACACTGGAGACTAAAAGGTCCCTTGTGCCCTTTGGGTAATGGCACACAGGGAGATTTGTCAGCCACTTTTAAATTTGCGCTACTCCGAACGACAGATCTCCTCAAAATGCTTTCCCATTGGCAGTAAAGTAAATTGCCGCCGAGAAAACACCCGTTGCGCTGCGTTTTCCTGAAGTCGCTCAAAGTTTAGAGAGATTTGATATAATTTAGCAGATGTTATCCGTTCTGACATTAATTTGGGTATTTGCTACATTTGTAAAATTAATTTAGAAAACCGCCAAAATCAAAATATGTACTTATTAAAGATGTATAAATGTGTATATGAACTCTAGAAATTAAATCGGTTTGTTAACTCCTGATATACCATGACACTTCAGTATTTATCTGGCACCCAGCAGCATAATTGCCTGTAATTAGTATTAGGTGGTTGGTATGATACACTTATATTCAGTTCAATATTAGAAAAAACCTTAGTTAAGAGTATTGTCATATACAGGAATTTGACCACTGATCTTTACAAGAAAACTGGGGGAAGTAACCTATCTTATCTGCTGTACTGTGTTGCCCATTGCCTCATATTGACCAAACTGTTGTCCTGAAATGTAGAATCTGTGGCATTGACACTATGGTCCTTTAGAGCCCAGATAGATTATATGATCCATGGCACAAATAGGCATTAAACTCTTGGAAGCACCAAAAACCATTTCCCATGCTTGACCGGAGGACATCACCCTGCTTGTTTGTCATACAAGAGAAAGTTCCCTCTATGGTGTGTATTATTGCCATAAGGAAACAAGCTGGTACCGTTTTTACAGAGGTTATCATGGAGTTCACAAGCTAAATAATACTGTACAGGCATAGAGAGCGCATAATGTTTCCTATTTAACAGAATGGAAAGGGTCTGCCATGTACAGGTAAAGGCACACAATGTACACGTAACAATTACCAATATTGTACTTTTAACATCATTGACTAAATGACTCCTAGGGGCAGATTTATAAAGGGTCGAATTAAAAATTAAAATTTTTTTATGGTCAAAACTCAAATTAGACTAGCGAGTTATTGACATTAGAACTGCTGTTTTGAGTCAATGGGAGAAGCCATTTTCAATTTGGAGCTATTTGATGCCTTCCTGACATTCAAGTTTTTTTCAGGAAAAAACTCTTTAACAGAGTTTTTTAAATTCAAATCAAATTTGGTTCGATTTAAATAATCAGCGTTTTAAAAATTTGATTTTATATTTTTTATATATAAATTTCGATTGGTATTTCAAATTTATGGGGGTTTAGGGCAGTTTTGCGTGAATTCGAAATTCAACCTTTGATAAATGGGCCTCCCAGTGTCCACTATACTATTGCTGTATGTCAGTTGGATACTGTGTGCTAGATATCTGATCTGTAATTGCAATATAGGGTCGCACTATAGGGTCACTCCGGTATTTGCCTTTTATTCAAGGGAATGGTAAACATGACCGATACTTTTTGTATCTATGGCAGGTTGCACAATTGCCATCCAGGTGGAGTGGATAGTGGCAGTTGGAGCAGGTCAGGGTTAATATTTGGAGCAAACCTGGGGAGAACTGCAGTAACTTAAATACCTGTGTGCCATCAAACTTAGTGTTTAATTTATTTTTAATAACAACATGCAAACTGATAGTTGTCTTTTGTTTTACCAGTACATTCTCTTTATAGAAGGCCACTAATGTCATAACGAGTATATAATACCTAATTTATCAGCCTCCTGTTATGGATGTCGGAGTTGTTTTGTCAGGACATCATATGCAAAGCAATTACACACATGGAATAGCTTCTTAGCTACTCACTTCCCTATAAACTTGTCCTGAGAATTATACTCACCAGCATATCAACTGCCTGAAACAGCCATGTCTGAAGCGCTTCGGTTTCTTAAGTGAACCGAAGTTTCCTCTTGAGGCAATTACGGGCGACTACGGAAAACGAAGCGCTCCAAGTGCCTGCCCCCAGGTTGATTTTCATGGTAGTCGGCGGAAGACAGGGGAAGGCAGATTGGAGAGATTAGTAGCCTCGAATCAACTGGCAAATAATCTCCCGGACTCTGCCCGTGTACCCTTAGGATAAGGGCATACCTGGAGATTCGGGGAGATCTAGTCGCCCGGCTACTAATCACCTCTTCTTTGGGGTGACTATTATCCCCAAACCGCTTCCCTCGTGAGGAAACTTCGGACGATTTCGGAAATCGATACGCCGTGAGATATTGCCGTAGGCGTTTTTTCATTAAAGCAGGCGGAAGACACGGGGAAGCAGCTCAATTAAAAACCGCCTGCGGCAATGCACTCGGCGTGATTCACGAAGAAACCACAGGCGACTTTGAAAAACGAATCTGGCCGAGTGCCATCCCGCCGGGGATTTACATTTTGGCCGGCAGGAAGGCAGTGAAGGCAGTTCGGGGAGATTTGTTGCCAGGCGTCTAATCTCCCTGAATCTGCCTGTGTGCCCTGACCCTTATCATTGTTGTCTATTTTGTAGCCATGACAAGTGGCTTCTACTAGTAGCTCTGTGTGTCTTCGCCCTTAGCCGATTTATGTCTTCACCCTTAGCTGATTTCTGCTTGAAAATGTGCACAGGTATTGGCAGGCCAAAAATGGTTGACATACCAGTGCTAGCACTTTCATGCGATTGTCATTTAAGGGCAGTGGCACATGGGAAGATTGGTCACCCCCGAGATTTGTTATGCCATGCTGCGGACGACAAATCTCCAGAAAATGCCTCTCCATTGCCAATAATTGAAATTGCTGGCGGTATGCCCAACATATTGCTTAATCACCCCATATCGCTAAATTGAAGTTTCCTCCAACTTCAGGCAATTAAGCGATAAGTTGGGCATACCACCAATGATTTCAATTATTGGCAATGGAGAGGCATTTTCGGGAGATTTGTTGCCCGCAGCTGCACATAACAAATTGCGGGCAAAAGATCTTCCTGTGTTCCACTACCCTAACATGATGAAAGACAATAGGGGGACATGATGAAAGACAATAGGGGGATTTCAGGTGTTTTGCTGTGTGATGGATAAAACATGAGGCAAAACACCTGAAATCTGCTACATGCTCTCTAGGCTTAAAGTTCTTTGATCTTGCTTCCTCTCCTGTAGGACAGTGGCTCTGATCCTGGTTTAACTAAAATTCCTGTTTTAAAGTACTTTTGTTGTTGTTGTTTTTTTTTTTTTGTTTTTTTTCAAAACACATCAGTGCTTCTCCAGCAGAATTCGGCACTGCAATCCATTTCTCAAAAGAGCAAACAGATTTTTAATATATTTAATTTTGAAATCTGACATGGGCTAGACATATCTTCGGTTTCCCAGCTGCCCCCGTCATGTGACTTTTGCTCTGATAAACTTCAGTGACTCTGTACTGCAAGTTGGAGTGATATCGCCCCCTTCCTCCCCCCCCCAGCAGCCTAATAACAGAACAATGGGAAGGTAAACAGATAACCAGGTAACACAAGATAACCGCAACCTGGTAGATCTAAGAACAGCACTGAATTGTAAAATCCAGGTCCCACTGCGACACATTCAGTTACATTGAGTAGGAGAAACAACAGCCTGCCAGAAAGCAGTTCCATCCTAAAGTGCTGCTCGTTCAGGAAATACATTTTATATTGTAGACTGAGTAAATTGGAGTGTAAACAGTGTAATTTAGAAATAAAAACATCATCATAAAAATCATGATCGAATCCCTTTAAGGTCTTAGCCAGAAAGAAATCGACTAGTCACAAAAGCACAATTGAAGGTGTTACCCTATGAAAGCACAAACAGATCTTTTTCTTACCAATGAAGTAAATAATATTTACTACTTACAATATAATTTTTGTCCAACCTATAAATCATCCTTGGCAGCAGACTTGTTGTACAGCAGGTTTGGCACAGTATTGTTTGGGGAAAACTGCCATATGGCATCACCTGTTGTGTAGTGTCCACAGCACTCATATGTAGCACAAAAACAGAACTGAGCTGTGCATTTTATTAGGGGAGGTATTGTGAGACTGAGGTAGGTTACATACTTGTGTGAATGGGGAGGTGTGTTCTATGTTTGTTGTAGGGTGTGGTATGTAGTGTCTGTTTTCAGTCCTGAGTTCGTGTAATGTGTAAACATGTAAATGTGGAGGACATTATCAACTCTCACAGCTCAGTTCAGTCCACTGAACTTTCAGACATTCTCTTTTGTTGCCACATATGAGATACAGGTATTGGATCCGTTACTCGGAAACCTGTTATCCAGAAAGCTCCAGATTACGGAAAGTCTGTTTCCTATTCTCTATTTCAGTGATCCCCAAACAGTGGCTCTTGAGCAACATGTTGCTCTTCAAACAATTGGATGTTGCTCTCAATGTCCTCAAAGTAGGTGCTTATTTTTGAACTCCAGGCTTGGAAGCAAGTTTTAATTACATAAAAACTAAGTATAGTGCCAAGTAGAGTCTCCTGTAGCTGCCAGTTCACATACTGGCTACCAAATAGCCAATCACAGCCCTTATTTGGCACCCCGAGGGACTTTTTCATGCTTGCGTTGCTCCCCAACTCTTTTTATATTTGAATGTGGCTCACGGATAAAATAAGGTTGGGGACCCCTGCTCTATTTTATCTAAATAATTCAATTTTTTTTAAAAAAATGTTCTTGTTCTCTGTAATAATAAAACAGTACCTTGTACTGGATCCAAACTAAGATATACTTAATCCTTATTGGAAGCAAAACTAGCCTATTTGGGTTTATTACATTTTTTGAGTAGACTCAAGGTATGAATATCCAAATTACAGGAAGATCCATTATCCAGAAAACTCCAGATCTTGAGCATTCTGGATAACAGGTCCCATACCTGTATATATGTTTGTATGCTGATGATTATATATGTGTGTAGATTATTAAAAAAATAAAAAAACAAGTGCTTAGTGCCAATTAATTAAAAAAATTCCTAGCCATGACTTTAGCTTTGAGGAACGTGAGATTGAGGTTTACTTCTCAGCTGTAAGGTTACATACAATTTTTTTTACTTGCAGTTTTACTTGCAAGGCATAACCAAGTTTTCCCGATGTTAAGAACTGATGTTCCCATGGGCACATACAGCACTCTACATTGATTCATTTCATTTATATCATTTATCAGTCAATTTATATAATGGGGCACAATCCCTGAATAGGGGCCTACTAGATACGGATTTTACAGATATCTACTGGACAGGTTTTAATATCCTGTTAGACGAGGACCTCGTCACTTGTGATGTGATGCTTGGCCAGGGACCAAAGGATTAAACCTGCTCAGTTGACTCATCACTAGGGTTGCCACCTTTTCTGGAAAAAAAAAATACTGGCCTTCCTATATACTTATGGTTTTCCCTATTAATAACATTGGGATCAACCATCGTTTTTACCGGCCAGGCCAGTAAAATACTGGCCAGGTGGCAACCCTACTCATCACCCAATTTCTTAAATTGGCTATAGAGATGCTTGTTTGGCAACCATGGCCCACTCTAATTATCCTCTCACTGTTTACTTAGCATCAGTTACAGATAAGAGGTTAATGGCAACCCACTGCATTTATTGTGTATCTCTGTGATCCACAACCAGTAGCTCGTGAGCAACATGTTGCTCTCCAACCCCCCTTGGATGTTGCTCCCAGTGGCCTCAAAGCAGGTGCTTATTTTTGAATTCCAGGCTTGGAGGCAAGTTATGGTTGTATAAAAACCAGGTGCACTGCCAAACAGAGCCTCAATGTAGGTTGACAATCCACATAGGGGCTACTAAATGGCCAATCACAGCACTTATTTGGCACCCCAAGAACATTTTTCATGCTAGTGTTGCTCCCCAACTACTTTTACTTCTGAATGTTGCTCATGGGTTCAAAAGGTTGGGGATCCCTGGTGTATCTTATTGAAGCTAGCTAAAATATATTGAATGTATCTGTTATATATCTATCTGTGAAATATATCCATTCGGTATACAGTTTTCAGATGTACTGCTTTTTCTTTGTAGGCCGCTTTGGCCTTTGCAAGAAGCAGTCTAGTAGTGTGGGTGTGTGTGTTTTTTTTTTTTTTTTTTAATGATCTATTGCAAACTGCAACCTTATCTGTTTACTTTGCCTGCCTTACTTGCAATGTGCTTGCCCTTTGTTTGAAGCTAAAATGAACACAATCTACTTCCTTATTGGGCTGGTGTAAGGCAGTGTTATTCTATCTGACAGAAATGGTAAAATACAATCTGGAACAAAAAAGTCACTTAAATAACTTGCACTCTAGACGTTTGTTCTTCATACTTGCGTATATTGGGATAATTAGCTCTTTGAAAGGGTAGGCAAGCAGGTTTCTTATGTAGAGAAGAGTCAGGGACACAAAAATGCAGGGAAAGTAAGACTTTGTCTTTAATTATTCACTTAACAAAGTGCTTATCTTAAAGGGATACTATCATGGGAAAACATGTTTTTTTTTTCAAAACACATCAGTTTATAGTGCTGCTCCAGCAGAATTCTGCACTGAAATCCATTTTTCAAAAGAACAAACAGATTTTTTTTTTATATTTAATTTTGAAATCTGACATGGGGCTAGACATATTGTCAGTTTCCCAGCTGCCCGAAGTCATGTGACTTGTGCTCTGATAAACTTCATTCACTCTTTACTGCTGTACTGCAAGTTGGAGTTATATCAACCACTCCCTTTCCCCCCAGCAGCAACAAAAGAACAATGGAAATGTAACCAGATAACAGCTCCCTAACACAAGATAACAGCTGCTTGGTAGATCTAAAAACAACACTCAATAGTAAAAGCCAAGTCCCACTGAGACTAATTCAGTTACATTAAGGGTTAGTTCACACAAGGAGATTCTGGGGAAATTTTGTCGCCTGACGACTAATCGCCCAGAAGAAGAGGCGATTAGTCGCCAGGCGACAAAATCTCCCTGAATCTCCTCCAATCTTCTTGTGTGAACTAACCTTAAGTAGGAGAAATACAGTAACAGCCTGCCAGAAAGTAGTTCCATCCTAGTTCCATCCAAGTGCAGGCACAAGTCACATGACTGGGGCAGCTGGAAAACTGACACTATGTCTAGCCACATGTCAGATTTCAAAATTGAATATAAAAAAAATCTATTTGCTCTTTTTAGAATTGGATTTCAGAGCAGAATTCTGCAGGATCAGCGCTATTAACTAATGCATTTTGACAGTATCCCTTTAATAAAGAACAGTCTCTCACAGGTGAGAATGTAGTCTCCCTGACTACCCCAGGGCCTTTCCCAAACTCTGGACCTCTACAAGGTTTCTTCCAGGCTTCTCTTTATCAGTTAGATCACACAGCCTACTCTGTAACATCAAAAAATTAAATTGTTTTAAAGTAATAAAAATATAATGCAGTGTTGCCCTGCACTAGTAAAACTGCTGTGTTTGCTTCAGAAACACTACTATTGTTTATATAAATAAGCTGCTGTGTAGCCATGGGGGCAGCAAGTCAAAGGAGAAAAGGCTCAAGTTACACAGCAGATAGCATTATGTTCTACAGAGCTTATCTGCTATCTGTTATCCATTATTTATCCTGTGCCATATAGCCGTTTTTCCGCCATTACTACTCAGCAGCTTGTTTATATGAACTATAGTAGTGTTTTTGAAGCAAATACATCAGTTTTACCATTGCAGGGCAACATTACATGATATTATTGTTTACTTTAAAACACTTTCAGTTTTTGGCGTTACTGTTCCTTTAATTGCTGCACTTTCCAAAACATTGCATTTCTCAGGCACAGTCACTGTCCCCTTGGCTCTCTCAATCTCAGACACTCTCTTTCTCAGGCTCCACAAGCCCCTTCGTTTTCTCTGAGGCCCGATTCCGCCCAACACCCAATAAAGAGTCCATAGGTGTGGGATCACACCCCTTTTACCTCTACAGGCAGCTCCCTTCTCAGATGCCATTTAATTACCTGACTGGAAGGGAATATTAACTCTGTCTTGACTAGGCACCCCCCTGCAGCCCATTAAGTGCGGTTTAAATGCACACTTTCCTGCACCTTTTTAGGCCAGAATGATTACTGTTTAATATATTGATATATAATGCTTTATTGCACATATATGTTCCCATTTGCCTGACATAATTAAGAGGGGCAATGAAAAGTTGATAAAATATTAATCTTAAAAATGTATATTGGCTAGGGTCCTGGCAGAGTTGTTTTAATTGGTACAGGTATTGGATCCATTATCCAGAAACCCATTATCCAGAAAGCTCAGAATTACGGAAAGGCTGTCTCGCATAGACTCCATTTTATCCAATTAATCCAGATTTTTAAAACATATTACCTTTTCTCTGTATTAATAAAACAGCAGCATGTAATTGATCCAAACTAAGAAATCATTAATCCGTATTGGAAGCAAAAACATCCTATTGGCTATAATGTTTATATGATTTTCTAATAGACTTACGGTATGAAGATCCAAATTACAGATCCATTATTCAGAAAACCGCAGGTCCTGAGCATTCTGGATAACAGGTCCCATACCTGTACACTATAAAACATTTAACATGTAAAACGGACATGTTTCTGCTTTTGTTTAAGGAAAATAATATGAATTTAAAAATAAAAAAAAATCACACTGGCCAGACTTTTACTGGTTAAGCAGAAATCACAGCTATTGGACTTTGGCTTCATTTTACTTCCAGAATTGGCTTGCTTATGCTCCGTTGAACTGGTCGTGGCCTTAATATCTGATAGGCTATAAGACCTCATAAACAATATCCCAAGCTTATCTGTATATTATATATTTTTTAAATACTTATATAAAAAAATCTGTGCAGACTTTGAATTTAATTTATACCAAGTTAATTTTTCTCTGTATTTAAATGCTAGAAATCTTGAAACTGTGAATTTCCAGTGCATGCTTCACTTTTTATTTGTTTAAAGGTTTATCCATTTAAACAAATTTAACCTGAAATGTATTTATTTATTTGTGTGTGTGTGTCTGATAGAGCTGGGGGTAGTATAGCTGACTAATTTCTCCATCTATCGTCGCCATCAACTTCTTTGTTTTTGAAGGTATTCATCCCCACCCCCTATCTGTGTGCAAAATTAATCCATAAAGCTACATACTGTATACATGCATGTGTACATACATTAATTGCCTAGAAAGCAAACTAGTGTATGAGCGCATATAAAGACAAATAGAGACACAGTACACAATTTGTCTTTAAAGAGGAATCCACATTTTAGATTGAAATGTTCATGTTTGTACAGAATGTGATGTTTATCTAGATATTATAATTTAAAATACCCATGGTATTGGCTGCCCTTAAAGGAAAATTGATAGTTAGTGTTTCCCATTTCACAATCTGAAAGCAGCCATTTTTGTTTTAAGGGACTTTGGTCACAGTGTTTTACATGGTAGAACATTACCCTTAAAAACATTTAAAAAGAAAAAACTTATGGCATTTTTATCAGCCAGGAACCAGGACCATTGGCAGTCTTATTATACCTTTGCTTTATTTTATAGTTTCCAAAGTCAGCTGAGTTGACTTAAAAAAAAAAGCCTGCAAAGAATTACAAGAAGAGAAGATTGGATTGGAAAGGGGAGGCAGGGAATTGTGCAAAAATATCTGAAGAGTAAGGCTTTGGGTTTTAGAGTCGCTGTAGTTTTTTTTTTTTTTTTTTTTTTTAATTGACCCAAAGGAATTATTTGTTAACTTTATACCGTTTTGGGGAAATCGGTTAAAGTAGGAGTCAAGTAGAGGACATAATCTTATATCTGTTTATTTCTAAATAGTTTGCTTTCTACTTCTGGAAGTTAATGTTCAATTAAACAGTTGGATCATAGTCTATATTTTTCCCCCACCATAGACTATTAAGCATGTATCTTGGACTGCCTCATAATCCCTAAACTCAAGCACCAGGGATTTCAGATGAGGAATCATTATTTGTTTAAGGGCCACTTTCTCCATAAACTGAAAACATTTTTTGTACATTAAACAATTCAGCTCCAGCACATGAAAGAGTAAAGGTGACTCCTATGCAGTACAGTGGTCTCTGAACTAAATATTTCACTGGTTGGGACAAACAAGGGTTTATGCCCTATGATACCTTCAGGATGAATTGGACTGCCAGCTGTAAGACATTCCTGATCCCCAACATAAGTTCCCATCCTCACTAATGCTCTTAGAAATGAATGGAAGCCAATCCCACCAACAGTGTTTTAAAATTCTAGTGGAAAGCCCCAGAAGAAAAGAAGTTTATATAGTATGCAGCAGATCCAAATCAATACACTTGTTTTGGGAATTAGATGAGGTATATGCATACTTTTGTCTATATGACTAATGTATCGCTCCTTCTATATGTACCTGGTTACAATTGTAATCTAATTTTTGAATTATACATCTTCTAATTTTTCATTCTTCTGCTTGTCTTTAATTATGATATCACATTTCTAGAAAAACACGCACACATTTACACACACACAACACTTTTTTTTTAGACTTATAACATATGGAGAACAAATTGAGGAAGTGTTCTTGTTTAGTGCTTCCTTTGTTAGGCCTTAATGAAAATATTATTGTATAAACGGGAGCGGCAGTCATTTTCAAATGTTTGAACACAACAAGCTGATCCCCAAAGTAACATAAAAAGACCATGAATGGAGCTATGTGGTTAGCAATTTATATGATGGCCTATTTCTGCTATTTCTACAAACATAGTATTTTTGAGATGAATAATAATAAAATATTGGACTGTAAGGGTTACTCCACACGAGGAGATTCGGGAAGATTTAGTCACCTGGCGACTAATCGCCTCTTCTTCTGGGAGACAGTCTCACCGAACTGCCTTCATGTGTCTTCCCACCCGCTATAATGAAAATTCGCCTGCACTAAAACACAGGCGACACTTCATTTTCCGAAGTCGCCTCGCGAGGAAACTTCAGGGGCGACTTTGGAAAACGAAGCGCCGCATGTGCTTGAGCGCAGGCGACTTTTCATTATAGTGGATGGGAAGACCAGCAAAGGCAGTTCAGAGAGATTGTCGCTCCAGAAGAAGAGGCGATTAGTCGCCAGGCGACTAAATTTCCCTGAATCTCCTTGTGTGGACTAACCTCAAAAGCAACTTCTCAACATCAATCTTTCATCCCATTAGGTATGTTTTGGAACACTGTCTGTTGGACTTCTCAGTTTCAGGATATGTCTGTAGGTTCAATTAATTTTTCCGTCTACCCAAACAATATTTTGTGTTCCACAAATTCCAAATCGCCTCTGGCGTTGCATACTTCAGAAGTTGGGTGTTATATAAATTATGTTGAGCAAGCAACACTGCACTGCAACTACTACTTCATTGTTGCAATTTTTGGCTTGGCAGTAAGTAGGACTTTGCATACTTGCAGGGCTTGCATACTTGACTAACCTACATGCAGTTATACTGAAGATATTTTTCATATCTAGTCCTTCATATTTCCCCTTACCATCGACTTCTTAATTTGACTTTGATGTGAATATTTCAAGCAGCAACTGTTTAGTTATTGTGTTTGTAGCCTTTGCCTACTTGGTTATCATCAATTATCTTTATTTTCAAATCCCCTCTCAGCTTCCCAAAAACAGCATTGCTGTTGATTGCAAGTACTGTGCTCTGAGTGGTTGCAAGGGTCAGAAAATTAAAGATCTTAATTGACTTCACTTGACTTGGATCAAGGCCTTAACAAGTCAATTAAGTGCTGAGACCTCCAAAAGAAATCCGCAAATGGTTAAACTGGAGGTGTGCCCAATTTCTGCCCATGTCACATTCATTTTTTTTTTTATTTATTTATATATTTTTCTCTGGTAGATTTAGCCAACAGCGTATTTGTGTATAGAATTCTTTAAAAAGAATTGTTCAGAAAGAAACAAATGGTAACAAAACATTTAAATGGTAGGTTCATTTTTCTAGAAGTACTTGTAAACTGATGGTTCTTAAAAATGTATTTCCAATTTGAATCCTTTAAAAGAAAATGTAAAATTCAAAAGTTAAAAGCTCCCAAATGTTCTGAATTATTCACAGTCTAATTCTGCGGCAACCTCAGGACAGAGGAGAGGGGTCGCAGACCCCCTTAACCTTCCTCTCAAAGCCTACACCAATGGCAGATTACAACATCAAGCACAGCACTCGCAAATGTGCAAGCCAAGATGTTAGATCTTAGATCCTTTATGTGATCTGACTGGCTGATATGAGGCGAAGCACAGTGACATCAGAGCTCATGTGACCCAACTGAAATCCTTGATGAAAATCCTCATTCCCATTGATTTAGATTGGAAGCAATGTGGAAGAGCCAGTTTGGAAGGTTGACATCATTCTATAAATGTAAAATCTTTACCATGTAGCAAAATGGCCTAATAGGTATAAATGGCAGTGAGGTAAAAAAAAAAAAAATTCATTCTTTATAGCATTTCCCAACTTTCTCCTGCTATCAGTCCCACCTAATGGTGGTTGTACGGTATACAGTAACATTTTCGTTTATTAATCAGCATTCGCATTGAATATATTGTCTTCAGCATTGTTTTACTTTTGTAGGCACTTTCTGTACTTCCTTTATACTCTTGCTTGCATGTAGCCCTGAAAATATCTCAGCCGTGGGAGGCAGTGATTCAGGCAGCAGGAGAACACATTTGGTGTGCAATATTTATCATGGGAACAGCATAAAAAAAGGATATATTCCCTGGCTATTTTTCCTACAGACTTTGAGAATTTGTTATTAAAATATTGGGTTTCCCTTTATTTTGAGAGCATTCATAAATCCTGACCGATTTATTTGCATAGGTTTATAATAGATTTCTAAAGAGCTTCCAAAATACATTAGTCAGTAGTGTCAAAAAATATAAAGGCCTGTAAATAATATAGTTTGTTGTTACTGTGTTGCTTTTGGCATTGGTTGGTAGTCAAACTGTGGGCATGGTGAATACCCATCTCCTTCCTATTTATACCAACATAAAGCACCAGGAGAGGCTTTCTAGCAGGATGAATATTTACTTGATTTGGGTAACCTGCCAAGGAATATTTAGAATTTTATGTATTGCAACATCATATTATAATCTGCTCCCTAATATGTGTTACATTTAATATACTCCTGCCTCATAATATGTAAACACTTGCATATATAGCACATTAGAGGATATTCTAGAAACATAGCAGGGGACCTTTTTACCCATAAAGAGGATCACAGTACCAGAGGCCACCCCTTCAGACTAGAAGAAAAGAACTTTCATTTGAAGCAATGTAGGTGGTTCTTCACAGTGAGGACAGTGAGGTTGTGGAATGCACTGCCGGGTGATGTTGTGATGCTGATTCAGTTAATGCCTTTAAGAATGGCTTGGATGATTTCTTGGACAGACATAATATCAAAGGCTATTGTGATACTAAACTCTATAGTTAGTATAGATATGGGTATATAGAATTTATGTGAAAGTATGGAGGGGTGTGTATGGATGCTGGGTTTTCATTTGGAGGGGTTGAACTTGATGTACTTTGTTTTTTTTTCAACCAGATTTAACTATGTATTTGAGAGTAATTTAGCTGTGTGAATCCATACTGATGGCAAAACAATCCTGTTAGATTTATTTAATGTTTAAATGTTTTTTTTAGCAGACTTAAAGTATGGTGATCTCAATTACAGAAAGATCCCAGGTCTAAAGCATTCCAGTTAATAGATCCTATATATGTACCATACAATTTGAGCACAAAAGTGTAGCAGCATAAACAGAGCATTTCAACAAAGATGATTAAAATAACATCACTTGTAGGGAAAAAATTTGTTCTTTACATATACGGGTATGCTTACAGAATTTTGGAGTGGTAAAATGTATTTTAGCAATTGCTGACTATTCAGGCCAAACGATCGAATTACGATACGCCAAGGGGCTCAGATGGGTCGGTCGGTTAAAAATCAAACCTTCACGATCGATATTGTGGCCAGATATCGATCTGGAAGACCTGTCGGAAGCCCCCATACACGTGCAGATAACTGTCAAATTGGTCCAAACGACCGATATCGGCAGCTTTATCTGCCCGTGTATGGCCAACTTTAGTCTTCCAGTTAATCATCCATTTAAATCTGATTTGGAAAAGGGAAGTCTGTCTCCTCAATCAGGGTCTAATGCCTGAATCTGTAAGGAGCTGGCAACCAGAATGCAACCAATTGTAATATGAGCACACGCAAACAATTCAGTAGTATAGGCACAGCAGCTTAAATTAAGTGCTAAAAATAATTTGTAGAACTTTTTTTTTTAAAAATCCAGCACAAGTCAGATGACTTCAGTCCAAGCCTTTGATGGAATATTTTTTAGCTACTTAAAGGGGATCCTTCTCAAAAAATGTAATATGAGCTTTATGAGACTGAAATAGGACCCTTTCTAAATAAAATCAGTTTAAAATTCTGTACCATTTATGAAATAATCCAGTTAGCCTTCAATATTTCACTCTCGGCAACCTGTCACTCTCAACACTACATTTTATGTCATTCCTTTAAAACCGTTTCTTTAAGTCGACTGCTGTAGTGGACTGCACATAGGAATTTTTAAGGGCTCTTACTCACTGGCGTTTTGACCTGCACTCCCCTGCGTTCCGTTTTTTGGCGTTCAGCCGCAGGGGAGCGCAGGAATAGACGCAAGTCATTATTTCAAATGGGGCTGTACTCACTCAGGCGTGTAGGCGCCGAACGCAGGAAAAATGCAGCATGTTGCGTCTAAACCTGCGTTCGGCGCCTCCACGCGCCTGAGTGAGTACAGCCCCATTTGAAATAATGACTTGCGTCTATTCCTGTGCTCCCCTGCGGCTGAACGCCAAAAAACAGAACGCAGGGGAGCGCAGGTCAAAACGCCAGTGAGTAAGAGCCCTTAGAAAGGTTATTTTTTAAGTTTGTGACCTATATTATCCTGTGTTCCACGTGATTGATCTTGATCTCTTTTTGGAATGGCTTATACTGTTTCTAAATCAGTCCTATCACAATAGGTACATTTAAGTATGTGGTTGCAGCAAACTAGCAGGTAACACATCCTGTGTTTCTGACATTACCCAATACCCCAAAGATCTTCTTTGTATCCAGACAAGATGTCAACTTTTTGCAGCGTATCATAACCAAATGACAGTATGGAGGAAAAAAAAAAGGCTCCAGTGTCCACAGACAGCCCTAATATTAAATGTGGAGAACACAGAGCCCAATTGTTGTGACTTTGCTTCTTTTGGGGAAACCTTAAAAAAGAATGTTTGTATTTTTCTCAAACTCCTAAAAACTGTGAGTTTATCACATTGTGACTGCTGCCATTACTCTTTTTATTCTCTTCAAGAGGGGCTACCCCACCTGAAAGGTTTGTTTTCTGAGGTAAACCGTACAAGTTAAGGGAGTGGAAAAGAGAACAAAGTGGGAAATGGCAATACAAGATGCAAGATACACAACTTATTGAAGGGCCCTGTAACAAATACACATACAGTATGATCTTTGTGCAGCAAACCAGCACCCCTATTACCCTGTTGAATTTTTCTCTAGCTAGGTATGCTAGTCTTTGGGAAGGAAAGGTGTCATGAATCAACTATTTGTCTGTGTTGAGGCATTGTCAAATAACAAAGTTCTCTCATCGTCACTAGTTATAGTCATAAATGTGTTGGCTCTGTATGATTAAACAATAATAATTTAATGGGTGGCATTCATGGTGATGAATTACTGTACCTACTGATATTTATATCCCTAGTCTTAGGGTAGGGGCACACTGGGCGATTCAGGGAGATTTAGTCGCCTGGCAACTAATGGCCTTGTCTTTGCGGCAATCAATCTCCCTGAACGCCTTCCCTCTGTCTTGCACCGGCTATAATCAAAAGTCGCCTGCGATTTTGGAATACGAAGCACTGCGTGTGCCATGCCGCAGGTGATTTTGCATTATAGCCGGCGCAAGACAGAAGGAAGGCGTTCGTCGATTAGTCACCAGGCGACTAAATCTCCCCGAATCGCCCAGTGTGCCCCTACCCTTAGAGGGCACAAACCAAACCTTGTCTTGGTGATAGACTAAATAATTCACCCTGTTAATGTTGGCCAGGTTTTAGTAATTTTCACATTTGAATAAAGGAAATTAAATTGGCCTGTGTGGTTCAGATTTGTTTATTTATTTGCCCTGTTTGTAACAGTAATGTTGTCAATTGTATCCCTGATCTCTTCTATTTCACCCTTCAATTACAGGTCCAACCTTTGGTCAGGGCAACCCTGTATATATCTGGGTACAAATGTAGTAAAATATCAGTACATTCAACCATAGTTACAAGAATGTCTAGGACAGCAAATAATCTATTCACCTCAGATGTTATCCTTACTATCCTTCAAGATAGGCTTCAGGTGTATCTGTAAGATCAAATGGTGATTCACCCCCTAATTCTCACCCTAACTGATCTTCAGGCTCTGCACCCCCTGCTATTGCACTAATAACCTGGGGGGACTTTGGGAACCAATGGTCTAAAGAAAGATTCTATCCAGGATTTTCCCAAGCTTATCACAGTCAATGGCAGCCATAGAAGAATAAAAAGCACATCCCCGATTTGTAACCTTGCATCTGACTGTCGACAACATAGTATAATCCAGCCTCCAATAGACAACATGGTATAATCCTGCCCCTAATCCCTCTTGTAGGAAATACAACATATTCATACAACATATTTTTCCTCATTTGGAGTAGGACATCCCTTTCACGATCGTTCGCTTGATTAAAATTCACCTCTGAGGAGTTCTCAGAGCCAGGTATTTTGGGCCCTTTCCACCACAAACTGCACAGAAAAAAATATCATAGCCAGTAGGGATTTCAGTCACGCCTTAGTAATTAACTTTAGTTCATTGTCCTCACTTTGCATTGGTAAGCCACCACTTTATAATTACTACTGCCTGTTGCAAGTTTAATCTTTAGTAGTTAGAGCTTGTTGCAAGTCAAAATGCTGTCATAAACAGCGATGGCAAATGCATAAGGCGCTTTAAAAACTTCACAACTAGCCACACAACATGAATACCAGGGCTTTATCCCTAAAATGGCTACTGAAATGCGATGCTGCTGCAATCAATTGCGTGCTTAAAGGGGGTTGTTCACCTTCCAATACTTTTTTTTTTCATTTCAGTTGGCTACAGATAGTTCACCGGAAATAAAGACTTTTTCCAGTTGCTTTTTTTTTTCTATGTGTAGCCGTTTTTCTAATATCGAAGTGTAAGTCAAAATTTTCACCTTTCTTACTGTTCTAAATTGATACATTTAGTTGATACATTTTTTTAAATCTTTTTTCCTGCTGAGCAGAATTATTAGTTTCATAAAAGGCAGCTGTTAGAATTGATACAATAGATGCTAATACTCCAGCCAGGCTGCTGAGAAATGTATCTCTAAATATTGCAAAATTGTAACATTTCCGAATTTGCACCTGAGTTACTGAGCTGCCAGACTCAAATACCAGAGACAGGAACATTAAATTTAGATTGTAGAAAAACGGTAAAAAATAAAAAATGGAAAGCAATTGAAAAAAGTCTTTAATTCTGGAGAGCAATCTGAAAGCAACTCAATTTTCCAAAGGATGTACTACCAGAGTTAATTACTGCAAGGATATGGTAAAGGAGAACAAACCCCCCCCATCCTGAGCTTTTAACTAATTGTTACCAGAACCACATCAGTTGCAGTCTCCCAAATTTCCCACATGTTAGTTGGGTGTAAACCCCATTTACAAATGGACATCAAATGCGCTCCTGGCACTTTCATAAAGTTGCAGCCGCTGCCTATCTGCTGTTCTAAATCAAACTTGTATCCAAAGAATTAAGTTCACATGTCACTCTCACGCCGAACACTGGAAATTACGCCAACCAGTCTTGGGAAAACTTTAATCGCAACTGCAGTTTGAATGCAATTGTGTTCTGGGGGAAAACATTGCATTATAGTTAAAAAAAAACAAAACATGGTTGTTATTTTCAATATTGCACTTTGCTCGTTTCTTTTACATTAACTACATTACTCCATCCTTAAAATGGCCATAGATGTGCAGATTTTTTTTCTTTGTGCTCATTAGTTTCAGTCTAACAATCTACCATTAACCATTAACCACTCAGATTAAAATAAAGCAGGAAAGAGAACAAATCACACGATGCTTGGGTCATTAAGTGACAGACAGCAATCGTACGAAAGTTATGTCCGACAAATAGTAGTGACCGTTTCCCATTGATATCGTCAGATAGGCAATACATGCTGAGATCTTATTGATAGCCGATATAAATCTTTTAACCTGTCCTGATCGACTGTTTTACCTAGTCTGCTTAGTAAATGAATATATCATTTTGCTGGTGTTTCACCTATTCTGCTTAGTAAATGAATACAACATTTTGATAGCTGTGTAACAATCTCCATGCCAAAAGGGATTCCAGAGCAATATTTAAACTTAAATGCATTACAATTAGTATGCTATAGTGTTGCTTGTTGCCCTTTTTATGTACAATACTACAATTTTTAGATGATAAATCACAGATTTGCCTCTGGAAACTGGGTAAAACACTGTGGCGTACTTGGATGAGTTAAACATTTGAATAGCTGTGTCCAGAGCCTTTAGCCCTTTTCAGAATAATACCAATTATCATGATCTCAGCAAGTGCTCGCCAAACTGGATTAGACTGGTAAGTAAAACAGGTGTTTTTTTCAAAACAAGACTAACAGGTTTTGCCAAAAGAGCAAGGATGCAATTTACGATCTGTTGAAGGAAGTTTTAAAGTGAAATGATCACCAAACATATTTAACACCCTGTTATTTTCACTATGGTACAGGTACAATATCATTATCTGGGATGGTCTGGAAAGTTCATAAAATCCTGTAATTTGTCTTCCTTGTACATGGTGGTCCTTTTGTTTTTCAAGTATTTTATAAACCTTTTTTTTTTTTTTTTTTTTACTAAAGATTTTTTATTTCCAAAAAATAAACATACATAGTACACTGCCATGGTCTGGTTTATATACATTATATAGAAATCAGTAACACTGTTACAAGCAGTACCATAAGCAGCAGTAGTTAATGCAATGAGGCCATTATATGCAATTGAAACAAACAAACAAACAATAAAAGGCAAAAGGAATAATAGAAGAAGAAGCATAAAAGATAAAGTAGGAAATTACAAGTAGAGTGCCCCACTAACCGCAATATTCATAATAACAATTAACCTTTGTCCCTCAGTATACACTTCTTTCAGGCCTAGTATTATTATACAATCAAATTTTTTGGTGTTTTGCTTCATAGCTGATCCAAGGGGCCCATATCTCTGCAAAACTATCCATAACACCTTGCACTCGTGCTGATAACTGCTCCATTGTGTAGATTACTTGTATCTTATTCAAAATCTTTTGCCAAGTTATATCTGGCATCAGCCAACTAAAGGTGGCCATAGACGCAAATATCCACTCATTTGGCCGAATAATCCGATTACGATGCGCTATGGGCTCCGGCGGGATCGGTCGGGTCAAAATCAAACCTGTCCGATCGACCAAGCGACCGATCTCCACCAGACGAAAGCTGTCGGCACACTCCACACACGATCCGAAAATAGGATCCGTGTGTCTATGGCCAGCTTTATTTATAAAACCCTTTTATCTTGATTTGATGGTATCCTGGTTAGTTGCCACTGCACGTTTGTGATAGAATTTTGGAATATGTTCCCTGCATTGACCTCCATGCTAATGTTGCATCTGTAGGTTCAAAGCTGTTGATGTTGCAGCTCTGTGGTGACTTCCATCTGGACCACCTTACTTCATAAACCTGTATTTATCATTTGTCTCAAGGGATCTGAAGGAAATGAAGTTGCATAATCCAGTTTGAGTATTTTGTCAACACATTATGTAAATTATCCACAGGTTAAAAATATTCTTGGACAATACTCGTGCTCTGGGAAATTCTTTTTGCACATTTGCCTTAGAACTTCATTCCTAACTAGTTATCGCATTTCTTGGCACCACTAGTGGTGGTTTGTTTTTCTCTGTAGATCTGGGTCTGTTGTATCGTGTGTTTAATTTATCTTGTTTTGTCAAAGATATAGCTCTTGATAATGTTTCACAAAATTAGGTTTATCAAATTAAGATTTTGCAAAAGAAAGGCCTTCTCAAAGACCTTAATTCCAGGTTGTTGAAGAGGCAGAAATGTAGTTCTGTGTACAGCTGCTGGCGTTGAACAGTTTCATACAGATCTGTGGTGGGGTTTTTCTTTCTCTCCACTCAAGCCCCCCAGTGGCTGGTCTCCTGGTTTTTCTAACCCCTCTAATAGAATCTTGTGGCAGATTGCATTCCCGCGTGTTACCCACAAAAATGAAAGTAACCTATCAGGTTGCAGGAAGAACTTGTGAATGAGGGCATAGGGGCAGCTCTGTGGGTTGTGTGTCAGGTTGCTGGTCTCCTATATATAGCAACTGTTTTTATGTCTTTTTTGCCTTTGGCCATTACTTCAACACCTCCAGTTAAATAGTGGTCAGCAGATCGGGGCCCATGTCGGTGCCAGGTTTCAGTAATTGGACCCCCACAGCATTCTACCTTATAATTGTCTATAAGAGACCTTATTTCACTACGATCTATGTGGTCTTTATTGGTGATCTGCTTGTTGGAAGATCTCTACAAATGGGCTCTTACAGCGTATAACTAGCTTAAGCCCTTAAGATAAATTATAGAAGTTGAGGGTCATTTTCCTACACCTATCCCAAAAGATGTGTGTGCAGGTGCAGAGCACCATATTGTGGGCATTTCATGTTGTTTTTTTCAATATTTGGACGTACTTAAATTAAGAGGGAAAAAAATGCATCAATTGTGAACAAAAAATTGCCACATTCATTTGTCCATGGATTTCCTACAAAAAATTAATTTGGTTGAATGCTGGATTCAGTGCATGCTTAATAAAAAAAAAAAAGTTAAATGTTCGGATCAGCATGATCTGATATTCCGGGCTTCCGGCCCACCATTGGGGATGCCATATCAACCAAGGACCCTCTCGTTTAGCAACCTGGGCAAATAGATTGATCTTTGTGTGCACTGTAAGTTTCAGCTTTCCTTGATTTTATCTATGACCTTGACTGCTTGATACTTGGTACTTCTGCTTCTTTTCTGTGACCTGGTGTTATGGTTAGTGTTTTAATCTCAGAGGAAGGAAATGGATGTGTGTTTTGTGTTTAATGTGTATTTTTGAAGGTGGCACAAGGTTCTACGGCAGAGTTTAAACTTCAGGAGGTTTATACAAAATTCAAAGCAGTGGATTGGGATTTGAGCCAAAATTGCTTATTTACTAAATAAAAACCGTATTGCACAGTGAGATTGATGGTCAAAATCCCAGTTCAAAGCATTACTCTGTTCAATGAGCATTTTAAAAATTTAAAAATAACTAATAAAATCACACACATATATATATATATATATATATATATATATATATATATATATATATATATATATATATATATATATATATATATATATATATATATATATATATGCAGTGTGATTAGCGCTCATGCTAGTAACACTGGGTAGTAAAAAAAACTTTGTGTGTTTGTTGTGAGTTGTAAAAGCCCACCTCGTCCCCATAAAAAGTGTGTATTTTACCATTTATAATTGTGTGTATACCACTTACATGGGTAGTAGCATAGAGGGCTTCAGGTGGTGGTGTTGGTAGCATTGGGAACTCTGGAAGCGGTATCAGCTGGTTTACATGAGCTCCTGGATTGATCACATTAGAGGGGCCACTCTTTAAAAGCCAGCACTCAACTCTATAACCCAGAAGTGCTATACGGATTATGGATTGAGAGATCTAAGGGACTTAGTCGAAAAGAGAGGTGGAACAGCTCAGACCTGGACTGGCAATCTGTGGATTCTGGCAAATGCCAGAGGGGCTGCTGTAAGATGCATAGGCAGTCACTATAGAGGGCTGGTGTGGACTGTTTGGGTCTAGGTGTTCTTGAAATGCTAGGGCCTTTTTTAAAGGGATACTGTCATGGGGAAAACAATTCAAAACACATCAGGTAATAGTGCTGCTCCAGCAGAATTCTACACTGAAATCCATTTTTCAAAAGAGCAAACATATTCTTTTATATTTAATTTTGAAATCTGGCATGGGGCTATACTTATTGTCAGTTTCCCAGCTGCCCCCAGTCATGTGACTTGTAATCTGATAAACTTCAGTCACTCTTTACTGCTGTACTGCAAATTGGACAGACATCACCCCCCCCCCAGCAGCCTAACAGAACAATGGGAAGGTAACCAGATAGCAACTCCCTAACACAAGATAACAGCTGCCTGGTAGATTTAAAGTAACACCAAAAAATAAGTGTTTTTAAAGTAATAAAAATATCATGTACTGTTGCCCTGCACTGGTAAAACTGAACTGTTTGCTTCAGAAACACTACTATAGTTCATATAAACAAGCTGCTGAGTAGCAATGGCGGAAATTGAGAAAAAGCTATATGGCACAGGTTAAATAGTGGATAACAGATATCACCATTATGTTCTACAGAGCTTATCTGCTATCTGCTGTGTAACTTGAGCATTTTCTCCTTTTAATAGCTGCCCCCATGGCTACACATCAGCTTATTTATATAAACAATAGTAATGTTTCTGAAGCAAACACAGCAGTTTTACTAATGCAGGGCAACACTGCATTATATTTTTATTACTTTAAAACAATTTAATTTTTTGATGTTACTGGTCCTTTAACAACAGCACTCAATAGTAAAATCCAGGTCCCACTGTGACACATTTAGTTACATTGAGTAGGAGAAACAACAGCCTGCCAGAAAGCAGTTCCATTCTAAAGTGCTGGCTCTTTCTGAAAGCACATGACCAGGCAAAATAACCTGAGATGGCTGAATACACACCAATATTACAACTAAAAAAAAAATACACTTGCTGGTTCAGGAATTAAATTTTATATTGTAGACTGAATTAATTGCTGTATAAACAGTGCAATTAGAAATAAAAACTAAAAAAGGCGTTCCAAAGCTGGCAGTTGCGCATCAAAAAATTTAATACCAATTGCAGTGCCACTGTCTTCATTATACCACAAGCTAATAATTGATCTATTTAAATCTCAATACCTTTTTGCCTATACATCTACTAAAACACATTAGTGGAAAACCCCCTATCCCCCTACAGATATATTTGGGTAGTCATTCCATTGAATTACTGAAAGAATCTGCCTTTGCCATCAAGCTGAAAATTCAATTTTTTTTTTTGTTTTGTTTTTTAAGTAATGCATTTCCCTTGAAATCACACTCGCCAAATCACAAATACACATTCTTAATTATTCATGCCTTCTCACAATCGAACTCCTCTCCTAGCAATATATCACTGTGGCTAAAACCAAAAGGAATGCTCCGGAACAGTGACAGATGGAACTGCTTCATTACTGGGAATCCACCCTGCAAGTTCCAGCATTGCAAGCAGTCTCCAGTTATCCTCAGATGGGTAATTGGACTAGTCCTTGGCTCAGTTTTATACTAAATTAATTTTAGTAACTTTGTATTTTCACACTTAAGAAAAGGCATACATCACTTTCTTGTTGTAACTGTCTAATCTATCATCCAGTACAGCTGCTCAGGGGGAGAATTCCACATCTTCACAGCTTTCACTGTAATAAGATTCCTTTTCATACTTCCTTTCTCTTTATAAGGATGCCCTTGTGTCTTCTGTGAAGATCTACAAATGAATAAGGCATCAGACAGTGTAATATACTGTCCTTTAACTATTTATATAAAGTATAAATATATGAGTATAACCTGTTAATCTCAGTTGAACTAGGATTACTTTGTAAGAAAGTATTCTAGAATATCTGTAGATTGACATCAAGAATAGTTTACCAAAAATATTCCTCTCTAAAATGCAGATTTACTAAATTGATCTACAGTATACATTAAAGTACACTTATTCCACCAAGACATGGAAACCTGTTTTTCCCATGTAATATTTTGTTACAGGATCTCATTTTAGTTGGAAAAAAAATAATTTGAAGGTAATATGTGATTGTTGCTCCTTGTAACTTTCATCCAAAAGACTTGAGAAGAGTAACTTTCTGTTCAGGTTATTGTATAGCTTTAAGAGCAACCCTTTGCCTGCAAATGCCTTCAACTTTTTGGCCACATACATGGATTATCTTTAGACTGCTAGTAGTTGCATTGTTTTTGAAGATTGTTTTGTCCAGGTAGGCAGGTGATCACACTGTTGCCTGAGATGATTTAGCTTGGCCAGAAGTTGACCATATTCTCTGAGAAATCAGTGTGTGTATGTGCGCTCTGCATAAAGGTTCAGGCTACTTCTATATTCACCTCTGTTCACAAATCTTCCCTCCATTTCCCTGTAATCATTTGAGCACTGTGTAAACAAACCCCTCTTCTGCCTTTGTTGAGTCTGTGTAGAGGTTTCATACGTATAAGGGTAAAAGGTTCAACTATCTCCTGCTCCTGGTCCCACAATTTCTTTGAAGAACCAGGAAGCTGGTTTACTGGTTGCAATTTATGAATTTATATGGTTTAATGCAATATATTAAAATCACAAATTTCATCAATAGGGCAATAGGTAATACGTATGTTTAGTGCAAGCTATGGTCTGCTGTTGCACAAAGGAATGTACTGCTTCTTTAAAGTGGAAAGAGATCTAAAACAATTCCCACCATGTTGATGAAGTCTCTGTCAGCATGCTATTTTGCATACTAATTAACTAAACTAGGACAGGCAATAGAATCGGTTTATATTCTGCTCAGGCCTTGTGTTACATTAAAGAAGATTTAGACATAAAAGACTAGTGCTAGTTCATGTTTTTTTGATTAGCCTTTTCTGCCCTGAATATTTGCTTTTGGGTTAAGGCTGCAAACTTGATCCATAGGAGTAATGTTCCCTCTTATTCCTTCTCTGTTATGTGCACAAAAATTAATTTTTTGAGCACATTTTAAAGGGGACCCGTCGCCCAAACCAAATTATTCCAAATCCTGTTTTATCATGTTAGTCAAGCAAAATGAACTTTAATTACACTGTATACATTATTTGAATATTGTTTCCATCAGTCTGGGAACTCATAATTATAGCAACCAGGAAGGAGCCATTTTGTGGACATTGTTATTAAGGGCTTGTATCATCTCAGAATCTTGTTTGTGCACCAGGGGACAGGTACCCAATGTCCATCCCCATGCCCTGGTTACACAATTAAATCGTTAAGAGAGCTGGGGGAATGCAGGGAGAGCAGTGACATCTAGGAAGTGCTGAATGGAAAGTGAAAGTAATTGTCTGCCCCGCCTCTATGCCACGGGCATAGAGGAGGGGCAGACAATATTTGATTGACAGCTGATATTTTTAAATGAGTTTACAACAGCTATGAATGCTTTAATAAAAAAAAGAAATTGGATTTCATATTTAATTTAAAAATGACTTTTATTATACAGATTTTTATGTCTGGGTGACGGGTCCACTTTAAAGGTGTGCGCATTTTGATAACATTGTGAGCGCATTTCATAATAAATGCAAAATTTTGTGTTTTCACACAATTCTTTGTGTGCAACAAAATTGGTTATGTGTGCTAGCCTCAAAATTTGTGTACAAGCGCAGGCCTTGGAAGGAACATTGATTGATCTATTAGCACGCACCTCTGGTGTGGGAAACTATTTAAGATGACAGGTGCCCTTTAAAGGAAACTTTTTAATATCTTTATCTGACCTTTTCTGTGACATTATCAGTGATATCCAGGACTCTTTTTCTGCCTACTTAGATTTTCATAAGTCCCTTTGCTAAGGTGGCAGCGAATGAACGTTTTTACTGTGTCCAAACTTTGCATGAAGCTTATGTCAATACAAATCTAGCTTTAAAGGGAAAATATCCTGTAAATTTAAATCCTAATATTGACATTAGCTTACTCAATTGGACTTATGTAATGTTGCATACACTATCTGAACTTTTTAAAATCTAATTCCACAGATTTAAACGAAACCATGGTTTTCTGTTTAACACCCCCATAGGATTACAGTGTAATGCAACCCTCCCCTCCTTGCATTGTGGATTCTGGGACTTGAAGTTTCTCTGCTTTGCAGAGTATCTGTGCTCCACTCAATGTGGAAAGAAGAGGGAATGGGTGACCTAAGGTGGATGATAATGCTAGTACAGGTATGAGATCTGTTATCCAGTATGCTTGGGATCTGGGGTTTTCCGAATAATGGATCTTTCTGTAATTTGGATCTTCATACCATAATTCTTCTATAAAATCATGTAAACATTAATTAAACCCAACAGGCTGGTTTTGCTTCCAATAAGGATTAATTATATCTTAGTTTGGATCAAATTCAATATACTGTTTGTTATAACAGAGAAAAAGGAAATCATTTTTAAAAATGTGGATTATTTGGATAAAATGGAGTCTATGGGAGACGGCCGTTAAGTAATTCGGAGCATTCTGGATACCGGGTTTCCAGATAATGGATCCCATAAGTGTACATTCTTTTAACTGTTGACATAGTGGCTTATATACTGCAAGGTTTATAGTGAATGCAGATGGTACCAGACCACTGGAAGGCATAATTCCAACATTCTCTGGAACATTAGATGATGGTGTAAGATCTAAGCTTTATTAACACAAATATTTTTTTAACTTTTATGTTGTTTACTGATTATTTGCCAGCCTTGCTATGATGAGTGTCCACAGAAAATTTTCCAGGGGGGACAAGTAAGTTAATATCAGGGTAGTAGATGAAGATGAACCTATTCATGACAAAACAGAATATAACCTAATTAAGGCTTGTTTTGGGGTAGGAAGTTTAAAAAAAAAAATTATTTACAAACCATTTCTTGGAACTAACTGGAGAAGTCAGGGTGGGGCAATTGCCCCCTTCTGCGGACACCCATGCTTGCTACTTATCCTATTTTGCTTACTAAAAGTTTTTACTTTATTTTGTTCCATAGCTGAGACACCTTTAAAAATCATTTATTCACCTGTAGTCAGTGATATGATTACTTGAAAGCAACCCCCACTGCAGATTTGAAAATACCTGCTTTGTCTCCCTTGCCTGTACCTGCCCCAGATATTTTTGTGGAGGGAAATTTACTAACCTGCGAAAATTGTTATAATGCCCTACACATGAGCCCAGTTTATAGTTTGTGCCATATGTTAGGAAATGTAGGGGGGAACCCGGGTACCCAAAAATTTTTTTGCAGGCTATCACCCTGAAAAAGTGAAAAGACGCCGGCATTTTATGGGACTTAGAAAATTTCTCAACAAAAAAATTGAGGAAGTCCTATACACTCCATTGCACGTCCCCTGGTCTGAGCTGGCAAAGGCAATTCTTGCGGGACATCGAACGTTCAGTAAAATCAGCATCTTAGTAAATTTGCGCAGTTATGTCCGTTCGCCAGAGTGAAAATTCGCCTGGCATTAGAATTCGGCTGGCGTTAGTGCGAAGTTGCGCTAGTGTTTTATCTCCTTCGCTAGCGAAGTTACTCCTGCTTCCGTTAGTAAATCTGTGAAGTTCTGAAATGCCATCACGCTGGCGAATTTTCGCCTTAGTGAGCAGTGAAATGTGCGTCGGATGGATTTGATAAATAAAAATGGCAAATGATGGTATTAAACCTCCTCAGATTTCTATGTACACAAAATACATATCCGTGTTTTGGTCATATTGGTGAATTGACCTGGCAGGTGTACTATTCACTGTTTATTTTATACTTAATTGGCATGTAAACCAAGTTTTCTTTTCTAACGAGCTGTAACTGGTTGAAAAGGAAATTAAATTTCATTAACACTGGATTAAATGAACTGGCTCCTTTTCACAGTTCTGGCATCATATTGAGATCTTACTGCAAATGAAATTCCACCTATATCCAAGCTGCTTACTTTTTTTATGATGGATGTCTTAATCTTGTGTGAAGCAGGATGGTTTTCCATAGCCTTTCTCCTCCCTGTGACTCTGTCTGCTCTGTGTACAATATTGGTCAAAAGTCAACATACAAAGTTTACTGGAAATGCAAGGAGCTGCAAAAAACAAAGGTGCAGTCAGTTTGACAGTTGTACTTCACATTGTGCCTTACCCAAGAAAGCTGTTTTTGCAGTGAGGAGCTTTGTTTTTTACTTTTATAATACACAAGAGCCATGAATATCCTGTAAATGATATCCTTGTAAACAGTGCTTAGTGATGTCATTGGTTATACTTGGATCTTAGTGATGTCATTTCTGTCACAATACTCACTGAAACTTATGTATTATAATAAACTAGACCTTAAGCCCGTTAAATTAACGGGCGCTAGAGGTCCGTGGGGCACGTGCGCAGTAGCGCAATCCCACAGACACAGGGACTGGACGCAGAGACACTTCAACTTTATTATATAGGATAATGGTACCCCTTGTTGGAAAATATGAGGATATAAGTCACCTCGGAGATCCATGACCTGTATAAAAACACTCGCCTTCAGCCTTGTGCTTTTCTATGGTCATGGAACTCCTCAGTAACTTATAATATCCTTATTTTACAAGAGGGGGTACTTTATTATTTACTTATTTATCTATTTGTATGTATTGCTCAGTCTGGCAGCAGCTTTGGTGTGTGAGACAGTCTTTCTTCTGACTTTGGCCTCAAAGGAACAGTAACACCAAAAAATGAAAGTATTTTAAAGGAATGTCTATATAATGTACTGTTCCCCTGTACTGGTACAATTGTGTGTTTGCTTCAGAAACTCAACTATAGTATATATAACAAGCTGCTGTGTATCCATGGGGGCAGAAATTCAAGCACAGGATTTACAGTAATGAACAGATAAGTTCTGAAGAATCCCATTGTAAACAACAGAGCCTGTCTATTATCTGATGTGAATCCTGTGCCTTTTCTCCTGTTTTGGCTGCTCCCATGGCTACAAAGCAGCTTATTTATATAAACAATAGTAGTGTTTCTGAAGAAAACGCATCAATTGTACCAGTGCAGGGCTACAGTACTTTATATTTTCATTCCTTGTAAAACACTTTAATGTTTTAGTGTTACTGTTCCTTTAAAGCCAACAAAGGCATCAGGCAGTCTCTCCAGTACAGAAAATCTGTAGTCTTGCCTTTAGCCCTATGGGTTTATTGTTCTTTTGTAAATACTGCTCGAACAATGGAGCATAGAACATTTAGGTCAAAGCAGCATTCTCAGAGAAATATATTTCTCGCTGTGTGCAAATCATGTTACTTATGGCACATGGGAGTTTGCATTTTCTCGTAATACTTGCTCCAATGCTAACAAGGATGGCCTCCTTTGAATCTCTTTATTTGTAACAGGCAGCACTTGTTGACTGCACAGTGCAACTCCTGCTTATATTCTTATGCACACAATATAACTGGAGATATGGACTAATACAATGGCAATATTCAAAGTGAGCACAACTCTGTGCATTGCATTTAGTCACTACATTCTGCCACTAAAAATGTTCAGACCACATGATGCTAATAAAGAATTTAATCTCCGCACTCCAGTACGCCCACTTGAAATGTGACACAGAGAGAGATGTCTGTGTGTTTCCATGGTTATATGAAAAAGGTGCGTCTGGTATCGGGAAGGAGGCCTGTTTGGTCGGAAACAGCTGATCATTTCAATAGAAATGCCAGCCCTGTTTAAGAGCAGGGAGGCTGCTTGATGTGGGAGTTAAATTAGAGCATCTGTGCTTTCTGCTTTTATTCTTTGCTCCTGAATATTTTTCATCCTACTAGTTTAGTGAAAAACGTGGGGCCAACGCAATCCTAGAGTTTCTGAATCTGACCCTGGTTAATTTAACATCTATAACAGGATATATTTAATAACAAACACAAAGTTTGCCCAGGTACAGATAATGTTTGCTTATAAACAGATGACAAGTAAATGCTACCTGTTGATTGATTGCTATGGGTGAAAGGGGTTGTTCACCTTCCAAACACCTTTTCAGTTCAGTTGTTTTCCAATTATTTACCAGAAATAAAGACTTTTTTCAATTGCTTTATTTTTTTACCATTCTTTCCAAAATTGAATGTTAAAGGAGAAGGAAAGCCTAAAAGTAAGTAAGTTTTATCAGAAAGGTCTATATAAATACACCAGTAAACCCTCAAAGTAATGCTCCTCTGTCCTCTGTCAAAAAAAACTCAGCATTTCTTTCCTTCTATTGTGTATACACGGGCATCTGTATCAGACTTCCTTCACTCAGTTTAAACCTCCAGGGTTAGGGCTTGAGCATGAGACTCAGGCAGGAAGTGATTTCAAGACAATCTAATATGGCAGCTGCTAACCTAAACAAACTTTCAGTTTCTAAACAAGTTCAGTTTCTGAACTGTTGGAATTTGCTACATTAGTTGATACATTTCTTAGCAGCATCAGTGGGATATTGGCAACTATTATCTTAATAATAACAGCTGCCTTTAATGAAACTCGGGGATTCTGAAGAAATGTATCAACTCATGAATCAATTACAACAGTTTACAGAGTCTATGACCAATCTTCCCTCCAGCTACTTTAGAAAGACATAAGAAGTAGTGATGTGTGGGTCGGGTAAAACCCACACACGACTGAAATCCGCCCTTCCTCCACCCGCGCCGCCCGAGCCCGACTTCAGGGTTCCTATTATAGACCAGCCCCGCCAATGACGTCACAAAAGGGGTGGGGCGAGCAGGCGCTCCGCTATAAAAGTGGAAGCCGGCAGTGTAAGGTGGCGGGTGAGGAGAGCAGGAAGAAGAACTCGACCCAGACCCGCCCACCACCCACAAATGGGGTTCGACGCCCGTGGTTATTGGGCTGGCCTGCACATCACTAATAAGAAGGTGAAATTAATCTTTAAACTTCAATACTAGAAAAACAGTCAATGTCAGAACATAGGAAGTAATTGAAAAAAAGTCTTTATTTCTGGTGAGCAACAACTGAACTGAAAAGTGTGTTGGAAGAAGGGAAACACTGAATCCAGGATTCGGTTCGGAATTGGGTTAGGATTCAGCCTTTTTCAGCAGGATTTGGATTTGGCCAAATCCTTGTGCCTGGCCAAACTGAATCAAAATCCTAATTTTAATATATAAATTAGGTGCGGGAAGGGAAATCACATGCTTTTTCGTCACAGAACAAGGATGTAAAAAAAAAAAAGTTACCACTTTTTAATGTCCTGCCCCTAATTTGCATATGCAAATTAGGATTCAGATTTGGTTCAGTATTCAGCCGAATCTTTTACGATTCTGGTTACTGAAGTGTTATGCGTGCATTCATACATAAAGATATTGTTGGAACTTGTGGTTTGTTTAAATAATGTACTCATTAACAGTTTAAAATTCTAATTAATTTGCATCTTTATAGTGTCAGAATGTAATAAATCTTGTAAGTACGAGATTAGGTAGCCAATTTTAAGTAATATAAACAAACACCTTTGGAAAATACATATATTTTGATAACTATTCCTTTAAATGTTATGTTAATTTGAAAAAAAATAATCAAAACCAGAATCCACTTTAATGACCTGCTGGATTATGGAATATCTGCCTAAGTGTTTGAATTTTAAGAAGCTTTGAGGGATAGATTTCTAACTGTATCTGTAAAATCCCTTTACTGTGTTTACAGCAAGGAAAAATGTTTAGCGTTGAGCTTAAAGGGGACATCACCCAGACCTAAACGCTGTATAATAAGTCATTTTCAAATTATACTTTAAACACAAATTATTATTATTCTTTTTTTAAACATCCATCCCCGTTATAAACTTTCAGCTGTCCTATTTTGCCTTCCTTGCCTCAATGGCAGAGGCCTAGCAATTACTTTCACTTTCTTTTCTAAACTTCTTAATGCCACTGACATCACATGCCCCCACCATTCTCACTGTCTATAATTAAAAAGCTTGCATTGGCATGTGCATCAGGTCCTCCTTTTTGGCACATACATTAGATTTTGGGATAATACACATCTTATCTTGTTAACAGTTTGCACAAAATGGCACCTGTCTGAATGCCTTAATTGTGAATTCAAAGAGAATGAAGGAAACCAGATTTTAAATTTTTTTATATAGTGTAAGTAAAGTTTATTTTGCTTGACTAAAGAAATAAAATAGGATTTTGAATTCTTTCTTTGGATGACCGGTTCCCTTTTAAAGAATATGTTTTCAGAATCAAGCCCCGTTAGGCATTTGATTGGGCCCCAATTGTTTCTTAAGGCTACAAAAAAATAAAATCTTCTCAAACTGCTAACTTAATTCACCCAATTTTTAAAAATGTTTTTACAAGTTGAAGTTAATAAAGAGAAACACTGACTACATGTGTTTGGATTTATGTAAAACCAGAACCACCAGTTCAGAGAACAGCAAGGAACAGATACTGTGTAGTAATTATATATAAAACAACTAGTGATTAGCGAATCTGTCCTGCTGGTGGTAGAATCATATCATTCCCTGCCCCATTTAAAATCTATAGCACATTAGGAGCTAGTAAACCTGCCAATATGTTATTGGAGGGTGACATCAAACCAAAGTTCCAGGAAGAAACCAAGACAGACATAGGGAAAACATATAAAATCTGTGCATATAATACCAACAGCATCAAAGCAGCAGTCAGGAAGCATTCTGCTCTTGCTCATTGTAGCACTTGAGAAAGGTTGGATAGGATCTATATACTGTAACTGAAATTTTTGCACTATGCTGTTGTGTTTTGAACACCATAAAAGGGATATTTATTAATGTTTAGTTTAAGATTATTGGCAATTCCCTGGCATTTTCACAGCTATTGGTAATTTCCTGCCATTTTTACAGCTATTTATTTTATCTTATTTACTAACCTTTTCCTAGCAATTCTGGAATTCCGTTAATGACTTTGCTCATTTATTGATGAATTTCCTTCTTCCACACAAATGTTTTGATCAGAAACTGTTCTCCAGCTTTGAACAGTTGTGTTCAATTGTCTCCTATATAGGTATGGGATCCGTTATCTGGAAACCTATTATCCAGAAAGCTCCAAATCACGGAAAGGCAGTCTCCAAGAGATTCCAATTTAACCAGATAATCAAAATTTTTCAAAAATAATTTCCTTTTTTCTCTGTAATAATAAAACAGTACTTGTAGTTGATCCCAACTAAGATATTGAATCTTATTGGAAGCAAAACCAGCATATTGGGTTTATTTAATGTTAATGTGATTTTCTAATAGACTTAAGGTATGAAGATTCAAATTACAGAAAGATCCGTTATCTGGAAAACCCCATGTCCTGAGCATTCTGGATAATAGGTTCTGTACCTGTACCAGACATCTTGCAAAACCGTGCAGAATTCTATCAGGGATTCTACAGTATCCATGAAGTTGCCGTAAAACGACATATGGCAAACTTTGTACATACCCGTACCTCTTAACTTTAATTTTTTTCCTTTACTCGAGGTGACCTGAAACGCCTGTGTAGTCCTACCCTAATTCCTAAAGATATCAAATTTTAACAAATCTTATCTGACCCTTCTGGACCGCGTGATCGTGCTCCCTAGAAATAGCCTTCAGTATTGGACATTCACTGACATTGATTGAATCCACTTGAAAAAGAATGTTAACCTTACACTCAACATATGGTTACATAATAAGTAGCAGCTCCTCTTGCTCACAGTTTAAGGCCACACGAGGAGATTCGGGGAGATTTTGTCGCCTGACGACTAATCGCCTCGTCTTTTGAGCGACTATCTCCCTGAACTGCCTCAGCGTTTTTCCCCCATAAGCTACAATGAAAAGTCGCCTGCGCTAATGCACACGCGGCATCGCCGGCGTTTTTTTTTTTTTTCATTTTAGCCAGCACAGAGCCAGGGAAGGCGTTTGGGAAGATTGGTCGCCGCAAAGACGAGGCGATTAGTCGCCAGACGACCAAATCTCCCCAAAACGCCCAGTTTGACCTTACCCAGAGTGCAGGAGATTAGTTGTCCAGAGCAGCGATTTATCGCTAGCGATTAATCTCCTGGTGTGCCACTGCCCTTAGAGTCTGCATTTTATTCTGTCTCATTTATGAACGCTTGGCAAACCTACAGCTGAGCAGTAACCCATGGCAACTACGGGTTGTTCTGTAGCTGGCTGAAAATCGGTTGCTATAGGTTACTGCCCAGGTACAAATCTGACCAGTGTTCATAAATGAACCACAGTGTGTGCAGCTTACAGAAATAGATTTTTTTTTCCCTTCAAAGATAATTCAGACCATTAGATATATAAATGTGGGATTTAGATGTTTCATTTGTTCAAACAAGGTACATTGCTGTACACTGTATTTTTATTCATTGTACGTGTGTTTTCCTTTTGAGAGACATTCATCCCATAACGGTCGAGTTTATGATTTCTTGTTTCGTTTTTTTTTCAGGCTTACACTTTTTAATTGGGCTCATTACTTGCAAACTACAAGGCAATAATGTTTTCAGCAAACACCAAGTTTGTCTGTTTGATAAAAAAAAAAAATAGAAATGTATTACGCAGACTGTTTGAGTAGTTACTTTGTGCAAATGGGTTAAAGATAAACTTCGTCCTGCTCTATTCTTGATTTCCATCTGTTCTACTTGGGTAAGTGTTCGGTCTCCATGGAGATGCCTTCCCATCTCATGCATGTCTAGAGACAGAAGAGCCATGTGGCTTTAAAAAAAATCACTTTTTGCTTGTTAGCCTTGCCTAGATATGCCTGAGCTACGCTCTATCAACAGCAACGTGTGATCATTTTGTTTGCTTACGGCGTAATGTAAAACTGCCAGCGTTTTAGGAAAGTGGATTGTTCTGTCTGTAGTATTGAACTGTATGAAGCAGTCATAACATTTAAATATGATAATGAACAGTAACGTATATATAGAACAATCTCCAATATCATTCATGCACCCCCCCCCAACCAGAGATGTATACAGGTATTAGACCTGTTATCCAGAATACTCAGGACCTGGGGTTTTCCAGATAAGGAATCTTTACGTAATTTGGATCTTCATACCTTAGGTCTACTAGAAAATCATGTAAACATTAAATAAACCCACTAGGATTGTTTTGCTTCTAGTAAGGATTAATTATATCTTAGTTGGGATCAAGTACAAGCTACTGTTTTATTATTACAGAGAAAAAGGAAATCGTTATAAAAAATTTGCATTATTTGTATAAAATAGAGTCTATGGGAGATGGGCTATCAGTAATTCCAATAACTGATCCCATAACTGTAGTATAATTAGCCTGCTGGGTTATAGTCATTGCCTATTGCTATAGTAATAGCCTAACTTCAGCCCACACAACTAAGATGAGTGACCGCTCATGGAAAAGCTTTACCTAGTATACCAGCTGCTTTTCTCTCTCTCTTTTTTTTAAAATTGCTGTGTGTCAAGTCATGACGTATGAACCAGAATGTAGGGCTAACACATTCTATTAACACTGCATCTTGCTTAGGCTTGCCCCTCATTCTCACATGGCTGAGTCACTGATCACCTCTTTTCTCGTTCCCATGGATGGTGATGAAACGTTCTTGGCTATTGTCCAATGTATTTCTCTTGTTTTGAATAAATATTCAGATGAAACTCCAACTTGCACTTAGAAATTTGCATATGTTATGTTAGCTTTGTGTCTTTGTTCAGCCTGCAAAAAAAGTTCTTTATAATTTTAGCTGAAATTTAGTTGTTCCCCTGTTTGTGTTTCAATATTTAGCAGTGCCTTCTCCGTGATTGTTAAATTTGGTCTATGTGTAATTTATGGAGCTGTTTTTATTACAGGTATGGGACTGTTGGGACCTGGTTTTTATAAATAATATAATGTGGCACACCATGCTTTATAGGTGAAGGAAAGCTACCGAAGCAGTTTATTGGCAATAGATTAGCCACAATAGTGCAAACTATAACACTATATTCTGCAGAATGCTTTACCATACCTGAGTAAACGGCTCTAGAAGCTCTCTGTTTGTTTAGGATATCAGCTACGGTATTAGCTTGGTGTGACATCACTTCCTGCCTGGGTCTCTCCCTGCTCACTCATAGCTCTGGCCTCAGATTACAGTAGGGAGGGGGAAAAGGGGGGGGAGGAGCAAACTAAGCATGCTCAAGCCCTAGCCCTGGAGGTTTAGGCTGAAAACGGGAAGTCCGATACAGAAGCCCAAGTGTACACAATAGAAGGAAAAAAAATGGAGAAAAAAACAAATAGGATTTTATTATTATTTTTTTTTTAGTTGGCTAGCTTAGTTGTCAAACACAAAGGAAAACGAGGGTCCTGCAAAAAAGGGCCAGTTATAGAGTTAGGTACAGGTATGGGACACGTTATCCAGAATGCTCGGGACCTGGGGTTTTCTGGATAATCGATATTTCTGTAATTTGGATTTTTGTACCTTAAGTCTACTAGAAAATCGTATAAACATCAAATAAATCCAATAGGCTGGTTTTGCTTCCAATAAGGATTAATTATATCTTTGTTTTGATCAGGTATCAGGTAGTGTTTTATTATTACTGCGAAAAAGGAAATTATTTTAAAACAATTTGATTATTTGGATAAAATTGAGTCTATGATAGAAGACCTTTTCTTAATTCAGAACTTTCTGGATAACGAGTTTCCGGATAACTGATCCCATACCTGTATTTGGAATGTTTAGCACCTGGGGGATCTTTATGATGATTGGACACCATTCCTTAAGGCTGCCAAACGCACCCTTCATGGTAAAAACAAAATTGCAACTTAGTTACCATCAAGTGCAAGGTACTGTTTATTACAGAGAAAAATGATATCAGGCAAATCATAAGAATTCGTTGCTTAAATAGGAAAATATGGGAAATAGCATTCCCATATTTTAGACCATATAGAGATGCCATAGCTTTACTGTCTTAGTACAGAGAAAAAAGAAACAAATCGGTCAAGAATGAAGAATTGTTGTTTACAGTACACTCTGGGGAAGTATTCATTTTATTTTAAAGCTTTCTGGGTAATGGATTTCTGAATAATAGATCCCATGCCTGTATTTATTTTGTGTGTTTCAATTTCACTTTCAATAACACTAACTTACTATGTGAGGTAATTGTGTTGTTGCCTATTGAAAAGCTTTTATGCAGTTTGTCAGTTCAGGTGACTACATTTCCCAGAAGGTGAATACATTTCCTACAACTAGACCCGGACTGGAAATCTGAGGGCCTGCAGTGAAGTCCCATAGACAGTCACTATTTATTGGGCTGGTGCAGAACTGTTTGGGCCTCTGTGTACTTAGAATGCCAGGACCTATTTTCTTTCTTTTCAAATTCTTTTTATTGAATTTTAAAAATACAATACAATAAAGAACAAATAAACAATGTTCATAAAATTAAGGTTGATGTAAACCAAATGACAAATATCAAATATCCGTACATAACAAAACAAACAAAAAAAAAAAAACAAAAAAAAAAAAAATTCATATTGACCTATAGTTATCTAGAAAGCATTTAAATAAGCTGGATGGTGATGGCTGCAACTCGAAAATCTTTATTTCTATTTTGGATTAGAGATAGTCCCCCCTCTTTGAAAGACATACTTTCATACTTACATAGTCTATGTATGCAGGAGATAATTCGATTTAGGCCAGGACCTATTTTAACTCCCAGTCCAGACCTGCGCCACAACTATGTGTATCAAAAATACAAATTGTACCTATTAAGTAGGCATGCAAGCTTCAAACTCTGTTTCCTTTAATACACTTCTAATGGACATTCTAAGGACAGGTATGGGACCTGTTATCCTGAATGCTCGGGACCAGGGTTTTCTGGATAAGGGATCTTTCTGTAATTTGGAAATTCATACCTTATGTCTGTTAAAACTCTTTTAAACATGAAATGAACCCAGTCGGATTGTTCTACCTCCAATAAGAATTAATTATATCTTAGTTGTTATCAAGTTACTGTTTTATTATTACATGGAAAAAGGAAATATATTGTTATATTTTGAAATGATTTAGGCTTGTGACACACAGGCAGATTCGGGGAGATTTAGTCGCCTTGGCGACTAATCGGCTCTTCTTCTGGGCGACAATCTCCCAGAACTTCCTTCGTGTGTCTTCCCGTCCGCTTTAATGAAAAGTCGCCTGCGATAAAGCACACGCGGCACTTCGTTTTCCGAAGTTGCCTCACAAGGAAACTTCAGGCGACTTCAGAAACCGAAGCACCGCATGTGCTTTATCGCAGGCGACTTTTCATTATAGCTGACGGGAAGACACGTGAAAGCAGTTCGGGGAGATTGTCGCCCAGAAGAAGAGCCGATTAGTCGCCAGGCGACTAAATGTCCCCAATTCTCCTCGTGTGTCACAAGCCTTAATTTACTTTAAGTCTATGGGAGACGACTTTCCCATAATTCAGGGCTTTCTGGATAACATATCCTATACCTGCACTGGCTGTGAAAACAACTAGCATTCATATGACAAAACTTGCTTGTGGACATGCTCTTCATACATTGTGGACTTTTGCTACACTCATTTAAAATATTTCATTCTTTGTGATTCAGTCCTAATAAAAATGTTACATTTTTAAGCATTCTCTCCAGTCTATTAAACAACACAGACACATTTTGTATGTGTGTTCTCTGAAACTGTAGCTTGTATACCCAAGTATAAGATAAGAAAAAGAAATGTGAATTATTTTTAATGTTAAGCAGAGCATATTAGGGTTTTATGTTAAGGAAAATGAAAGGTTATTTCTATTATATGTCATGTATATTGGTTTGAGCCTTCTGGGTAAGACTGGTCCTTTTGTTGTGCCTTGATGGCCTGTGTAAATGGGACTGACCTTTTTCCCAGGACATTAGTAAGCTCTTGGCCGTTTTACGCATTCTGTCATATGGATTGTGAAAAATTGTTCTGACAGCCTTAGGGAACATTTTGTTTTTAATAACATCTTTTCCCTTTAAACATGTGTGGGCATATTTGAATGGATACGTATGCTAGCGTATTGGTCTAAAAGTTTTTGTTTTTTTGACTGGGACACAATGATGGAGTACAGACCATGGGAATAAATAGCAGCCTTCAGGGAAAAAAAGAACCATCTATAAAAACTGCTTTTTCAACTCTCTGCCTTTTATACTTTATATTTATCTCTCTATGCATTCTATAACAAATACATCTCTTGAATTGACCCAGTTTTTCTCCTTCCTCTTGATTGCATCTTAATGTTGTATTAGCGCATTTACAGGGCCAATAACACCAAAAATAAATGATTAATTACTTGAGATATACTTTATTTATTTTCTGTAATTCTTAAACCCTCCTTTTAGTAACCAGTAACCATAACAAAATCAGTGCAGTTCTGGTAATTTAGTGTTAATAATGGAAGTATAATCCAGAACTGGGACATGCTTCAAATTACTAACGTTTGGGTCCAACTGAAATGGTCTCTGTTAAATTAGTGTGATTAAGGCCTGTTACACGTTCCTTAGGCACATAATGGTGCTGTTTCTTTGCTACCATATTGCAACATAAACCTTTACTCTTTACTTTCTTTGCAGCCAGCGCTGGGTCATGCAGATCAAAAAACAAGCAGCAGTGGCAGCAGCAAACCGAATATGCTGCGATGCCGCACATCTATCGCCACAACAGCTGACGAACAGCCACACATTGGAAACTACCGGCTCCTCAAAACCATTGGCAAAGGCAACTTTGCTAAAGTTAAACTTGCACGGCATGTACTGACTGGCAAAGAGGTGAGAAATTTTACTGTGTTGCTTAGGGGGGTTATTTATTAAAGCCTGAATGCCGAAAAATTATATATATTTTTTTTTTTTTTACTATAAAATCCAATTTTTTTAGTGTAAAAAAAAAAAAACTCAAATTTTTCGAGATTTATTATACCCCAGGGATGGAAAACGTCCAAATCCAAAAAATCCGGCATCTCCGACCTATATAGGTTGTATATAAGTTAGTGGGAGAAGTTCCTATCCTGCATAAATTTCTTTCAGCAGTAATTAGCCTGAAAAACAGACTTTCTGACCTTTCGGTCAAAAATTCAGGTTTTTTGGGAAAAGGCCTGAAAAAATCGAGCGATTCAGGGAAAAAACTCAGAAAAACAACGTACGATTTGGATTTTCACTCGATTTTCTATCATGTTTGGCCCCAGTCCAATTAAATTATGCTTTTTAAATAATAAATAAGGTCCAATCATGGATTCTAGTTTGGTCTGACTTTTTTTATTTTTAAAAAATACTCCTAGGTCCTAGGTGTTTTTTCTTAAAGAGATGGTATACAACCATATGCACTCTTCACTATTTCCAAGTTGAGTGCTTCTACAGTTTGTCTCTAGATATCAAGTTTGTCTTTGAACCATTTTATGGTCCTGACTCCAGGTTCAATTTCTCTGTTTGTTTTAATAAGCAACAATGACATTTGTTTATTATATTGTGCATCTATCCTCTACATCTTTTAAACTTACTTCTTAGCATCTTTCCTGACAGTTTATTATGTCTTACACTGGACAAGTTAGCACTTTTAAAACTAAGAGAAACTTTCTGAAAGTGTAACACGCTGGCACATACCTGTACTATTTGACTAGCACAAAGTCACCCATAACAAATAGCTGTGAGCCGAGCAGCGAATAATAATGAACTACATTTATAACCAAGGCATAGGGACATGGCTAAGCATCTTAAGAGTTGCTGTGGGATTGTTCCTTTGCCTTGCTAAGAATACTAATCCCAATACTATTTAATCCTGTAATGGGCCAGTTTACCCTCAGAGTTTGCATCAGAAATTTGTTTAGGTCAAGGAATTACCTATGATCGTATATACTTATTATATGGTATCTCATTATAGTTTATGAGAAAACCTAGGCACAACATATGCCTAAATATACTTTGACTTCTTAGTGGGTTGACTAAACCATTCCTTTAAGTTAATGATTACTGTTATAGATGCAATATGTCTATAAGGATTTTCATTCATCCAGATCATGCTATACAGCAGGGATCCCCAACCTTTTGAACCCGTGAGCAACATTCAGAAGTAAAAGGAGTTTGGGAGCAACACTAGCATGAAAAATATTCTTGGGGTGCCAAATAAGTGCTGCGATTGGCCGTTTGGCAGCCCCTATGTGGATTGTCAACCTACATTGAGGCTCTGTTTGGCAGTTCACCTGATTTTTATACAACCAAAACTTGCCTCCAAGCCTGGAATTCAAAAATAAGCATCTGCTTTGAGGCCACTGGGAGCAACATCCAAGGGGTTGGAGAGCAACAAGTTACTCACGAGCTACTGGTTGGGGATCACTGCTATACAGTATAAACAGCTGGACTTTTGTATTCTTGAAAATGCTTTTAAATATTTTAAAGATTCTAAGAAACCAATTTCCATAAGACTTATTTCTACTACATATTGTTTAAAATATGTGACTTTTTAATAGGGATCAATTGTTATTTATTTTTCCTTTGATGCTCCTTCCACATGCCTTTGAATTGAAAGGGAAGGGATGTCAGGTGGGGAAGGTAATTTTGACTGCGTTAACTGTTCCTGAGAGCTTATTTGCCGAATCCAGAGTCATTTCTGGGGCTGGTGCAATCCCGTTGCTGTTTCCCCCCCCTCACCTGGTTCGTGCTTACCTCTTTGGTGTCTGAGAAGGCTGGGGGGCGGGGAGACATTGCTATTGTGCTCTCTGCACTAAAAGAGCAGAGCTTCTATTTTAAAAACAGAAATGTGTCTCTTAATTTAAAGCTACCATCATACTTTTGTATGATGTTTGTCTCTAAATTATACTCTTGTGCTCCTGTAGGAAGTTTAGCAGAAAACCTGTATTGCAGATTTCATCATTGGTTTTCAGACGACCCTTGTAGGAAGGTATTCCATTGTTTCATATGCAATAGTCATGAATATATGAATACCATTGTCTTGCAAATATAATTGCTTGTCGAAAAGATTGGTCATCAAATCAAAGCACGTAAAAACAGCAATTATATTTTTATTTACGATTTTTATTTTATCACCCCATTGGCCATACTTGTTCAAATATTATTATACAAATTATGGCACAACTAGAACATTCCAACCAGTGCAGTCACATCAATGATCGACATCTATGGCAACGTCTTCCCCCCCACAACACATGTTGTTTTAAAAGAATTGAGAAAGGAAAATTCATTGGGATTTGCTAAAATGCTAGGCACCCCCACCAAATAAGTGAATGAAATCCTTTGCAGTTTAATTATTGTTACTGGTGATTATATAGTGAATAAAGTACCACTCTTGTAAAATATAAGGATATTATAAGTTACCGAGGAGTTTCATGACCATATAAAAACACGAGGCAGAAGGCTGAGTGTTTTTATACAGGTCATGCAACTCCGAGGTAACTTCTAATATCCTCATATTTTGCAACTGGAGGTTCTTTATTTATTATAATACAGTGAGTCATGTGACAGAAATGACATCAGAACTCACCGTTTATAACTGATGACATCAGAACTCACTGTTTATAAGGTTATAATTTACAGGATATTCAACCTCAACCAACTAACTGCATTTCAGGTTGGAGAGCCAGAATTAAGAGGCAAATAAAAAACAAAACAAACTCAATAAATGTTAAGAGGGATTTAAAACTGCCTTGGGTGGCTCCTTACAGCTCTTTTTCCAAGAATAATTTTTCTTTAGAATGTATATTTAAAAAAAACTCATATATTCTCATTCACTTTCTTTTTAGGTTGCTGTAAAAATTATAGATAAAACGCAACTTAACTCATCTAGTCTACAGAAGGTAAGAAATATTGTAGTATTACTAAATGCAAATAAATAGATTGTTTAGAAAGTTTTTTTCCTGAATAACTATAAAAATGTGAAAAGAAAAGCCTACTGCATCTTAACTTCTTTACACCACAAACTGTACAGAAATACATTCTTTTTCCAGAACTAATATTGTAAAATAGTATATCTTTGCGTGATGAGAATATTTTGCAGACCTGTATAATATGCAGAAGCCTGGGATTACAGATAAGTGGTTGCAGTATAGGGAGATCATGTACAGAGGTGCTTCGATGCTTTGCTTTGATAGAAAAAGATACTGTTAAACCAATAATTTTTACATGAGTATTTTTGTTATTCATACTTTGTAAAGTTATCACATTTATTATTATTATATTGAAATTAGAGGACTGGTATCGCCATGAAGTTATTTTTGTTTTTGCCAGATGGGGAAATAGCAATGGTTTTGCCAAATGAATGGTTTCAAGTTTTTGCAGGTGGTGAAACACATGTTGCCCCTCTATATACTTTCATGGTAATTTCCCAGATGATGCTGTGCAATTAAATCATTTAGCTGACCTGGAATTGCACCAGCAGGGTGTGGGTGATCACTGTGAAAATCTATGGAGTGGCTCCTTTGAGCATTTTGTTGCTTGCGCAAGTGGAAATGACATGGGTGGAAAGATGCACTGTTAATGCTGTGGTCTATATCCTTCTGCACGTGTTTATGCTACATGAGCGTATTTTATTCTATAGTTCTGTGTACAGCTATGAATGGCATTTCAATTCTGTTTGTTTCTGTGGAAGAACTAAACCCATTGTATTCTATCTGCTATATAAACATGTGCCCTCTTTCCCAGTTTAAGTGTGAATATCTGCCACCATGGATATACAGTATTTGTTTTTTTATAGGTACAGGTATAGGATCCGTTATCCAGAAAGCTCCGAATTACGAAAAGACCGTAGTCTCCATTATAATCAAATTATCCAAATTTTTAAAGACAATTTCCTTTTTCGCTTTAGTAATAAAACAATACCTTGTACTTGATCCAAACTAAAATATAATTAATCATTATTTAAGGCAAACCAAGCCTATTGGGTTTATTTAATGTTTACATTCTATTCTAGTACACTTAAGACATGAAGATCCACTTTACTAAAGACCCCTTATCTGGAAACCCCCAGGTCTATAGCATTCTGGATAACAGATCCCATACCTGTATTATTGCTTCTAAAGCAAATGCACAATATCTACCAGTGTAGGGTAACTATTTAGTATATTGAGAAATATACATATTTTTGGGTAGTAAAGTCTGAAAAACTGACTGACAGGCAGGTTCTCTACCTGTGTATAGGGCCTTTCCAATGGCTTCCCCTACAGGTTTGAAATCCTGGTGGGTCTGGAAATCTCTTTGTTATGATCTGAGCATTGACTTTGGGGGGCAAATGATCAGCTCACCCCAACTTTTCAATTACAATAAAATTAAATCCCCATAGAACAATATTTCTGGCTACTGGAGTCCCTGTCCCTGTATAAAAGCTGGAAAGAGGCAGAAGAGCAAGGCAAAATAAATGAAAAACAATAATTGAAACTGTTAAAAATTGGAAACTATATAATATATTAAACGTTAACTTACTTGTCAAATTCAGTACTGTGTGCCAAAGCCAGTGATAAAGTGGTTCCGAAGGTTTTCACCAGTCCTTAATAATATGATTGCTGCAGTTGTGAGGCCTTGTGTGCTGTACCCATAATAGTTGTTTTAAAAAACCCAGTGTTAATTTTTTTTTTCTTCCAGCTTTTCAGAGAAGTGAGGATCATGAAAGTTTTAAATCACCCTAACATAGGTATTTTTCATTCTTTGTCATCTTGGTATATTTTGTGATTTCCTGTTTTTTTTTTATTGCTTATCAATTCTATTCAGTTTCTTCACTTATTGGTAAATCCTGAATTATTTCCTATACTCTTTCCTGTCCCTTCCTGTTTTTTACATTCATTTTTATTTAGTCTTCTCTCTTTTGTCTTTTTTTTTTTTAATATCAAACTATATTCATTGTTGTCTTTTTTTTTAATATCAAACTATTTTCATGGTTGTCTATTATTTGGTTTTCATAACTCTCCTCTCTTGCAGTTAAGTTATTTGAGGTTATTGAAACTGAGAAGACTCTGTATCTTATTATGGAGTATGCTAGTGGAGGTATGATCCGTTCTTTTATTTGAAAAGCAAGTAAATACTTTGTAATATCCCTTATATGCATTTGTACACTTCAAAGATTTCCCAAAGAGGTTTCTGGGGCATTTTATTGCTGTAAAAAACATAGTTATTTGTAGTATCTCTATATACCTTATGCACATCAGTGATGTTGTACAATTTTTCTGTACTGCTTCTTTTTCAGTCTTGGTGCATCCAAATATTATTCTCATTTGCTATGTCTGGTCTACATTTTTTTCTGGATGGTATAAGCTGTATGTGGCTTTGTTTTCAAATACATATGATTTATTTTCTAAATTGTTTCATGTATTCCAGGAGAAGTGTTTGATTACCTTGTTGCACATGGACGGATGAAAGAGAAAGAAGCCCGTGCCAAATTCCGGCAGGTGAATGCCTTTAGATATTAATGCTTATCTTCCAAAATCAATAGCAGTAGGAACCCAGTACTTTTATTTTAAATAGTTTTGTTCTTTTATTTATTTATTTTTTTAAATCTGTTTAAATTTTAGAAATGGTCATATGAATGGTTACATTTAGGCATATGTAATAGATTTTTTTTTCTTTTGGCCACCACTCAAATAGCTCATTTGTTTATTTGATTGACATTGTGTAAATAATATGTTAATACAATCCTATCAGCATGGTTGTAAATTAATTTACCTACCATATGCAGCTTGCCTATTGTCTTTTTATAGCCATTATCATTTTTTTCTTGAATTATGAGCACTGAATTTTCTTTATTTCAGATTGTATCTGCTGTACAGTATTGCCATCAAAAGTTAATTGTGCATAGAGACTTGAAGGTAAGTTGTTACAGAGACATGGTACGTCGATATGTTAATTGGGGGGGTCAGATTGTTTTAGGTTACATAAAACAAATTATTTCATGCAAATATTTATTACATTGATATCTATACCTATTGCTACAACCTCACGGGGGGAAAAAAACAAGAACAGTTAACATATGCATTGCTGTACAGTGAAGAGGCAGAACCTCACAGCAAGTACATTTAAAAAAACATTGTGACCTTTGTATTTACCTTTAGAGCAATGACACAGAAGGAGATTTGTGACCCGCAGTAAATCTGTTACTTGTATGTGATAAATCTCCCGAAAATACCCTACCATCCAGATCCATTAGAATAACTGCATGTAAAATAATTTACATGCAGTGGTCCTAGGTAATTGCGTGATAATGCCTTTGCACATGTTTTCTCACAATTAGCTAGGATCACTGCTTACATGCAGAGATTCTAATGCATCCTGATGGCAAGGTATTTTCCTGCAGGCAACAGATTCACTATGATTTGATATCCACTGATTTTAAGTTTTCCCTCATTTTACATTGTTGTTTTGTGGTTGCCACCTATAGATTATGCATAATACATTTCCCTGGTTTTACATTTTCCAGGATTTTACACCATTTTGTCTGGTCCCCTGAAAAAAACGTAAAATGGGGGTTTTACTGTAATTTTAATCATCATTGCAATATACATCCAATACACTTTTGTCTGTCCCAGTCTATTCTTCTGGTGGCTCAGACTGTTGATACAGTGTAAGGCAAGCCAGCTGATTAACAGACCTGTCTTTGCTAGGGAACTAAGACAGGTGCAACATTGAAGTTAGGCAAATGCTGATTTCAGTGACAATTGTTTTCACAAATAACTTTAAAAACACTGAAATTCTTTAAAAAATGTGTATTGGAAATTTGCTTAGAATTCTGTTTTGTTTTTAGGGGGTTGACTCCCCCTAATGCACAAAAATCCCTCCCCCCCTGACCTACCTGTCCCCCCGAGCAAATGCCCCTAACTTGTTACTCACCCCTCTGCGCAGGTCCTGTCCACGGAGTTCACAGGCGCCATCTTCTCCCGAGTGGTCTTCTTCCTGGATTAATCTGCATCTTCTGGGGCATGCGCAGTAGGAGCATTTACCGGTACGTATTTACTGTGCATGCGCCGAAAGTCACAAAGTTTTCTACTTGACTTTCCGTGCATGCGCAGTAGATCCGTACTGGTAAATGCCAAAAAACGTCCATCAAAGCAGGAAGACCGCTTGGGAGAAGATGGCACCTGTGAACTCCGTGGACAGGACCTGCGCAGAGGGGTAAGTAACAAGTTAGAGGCATTTGCCCGGGGGGACAGGTAGGCCAGGGGGGAGAAGGGAGGGCAGACAACACAGGGAGGGGGGGGAGTGATTTTTGCGCCTAGGGGGTTTCCTTCTCCTTTAAGGAACTCTCCTCTTCAGTAGTTTCTGAGGTGTGGTTGTATGTGCTCTTAAGGAATTGATGCCAGGATGGTATACTGCCAATACAACACGATTCTTGCTTAAAGGAGAACTAAAGCTTAACTAAAGAAGTAGCTAGAAATATTGTACATGATGTTTTGTGCTTCTGTACCAGCTCAAGGCAACCATAGCCCTTTAGAAGTAAATATATGTGTCTCCAAAGTTTCCCAGTAGCTGTAGTAGCCCATCTTGTTTTCTGCTGATTCACTGCACATGCTCTGTGCTGCTGTCACTTACTGAGCTTAGGGACCCACTCACAATATACAGTACACATAGAATATAAATGTCACAATATGAGGCTGATTATTGCTTAATAATTACTACATGGCAGCTCAGAAACCCTTGCAATTAGCATCAGTATTTAATAATCAGCCCTGTAGCATCAGCTTATATTACAGACAACCCTCATTTTCTGCTGGATAATTAGCGACAACCCCTAAGCTTAGCTTCTCAACAGCTGCTCAGAGCCCACTGAGCATGTGAGTGTCGCAGACACTTTCCAAGATGGTGACCCCTGTGACAAGTTTGGATTATTGCTGCTATTGACAAGCTGAAACTTTAGGCTGATGCAATAAGTTCAGTATATAAAATGTCATTTTTAGCTACATTAGTTTTTCGGTTTTAGTTCTCTTTTAATTGAGGAAATGGGCACTGTGGTATGAACCCGAGGGGTGGTTAGGATTACTTATCTAAAATATGACCCCTGTCATTAGGAATTATTATAACATGACCTCTGAACATGACCTCTGAAAAATACAGAATTTCTTTTGGCTGTGTTATTTTGCACATTTTTATTTAGTTTTTTTTTCTTGTTTTGACACAGGCTGAGAACTTGCTGCTAGACTCAGACATGAACATTAAGATTGCAGACTTTGGCTTCAGCAATGAATTCACGTTTGGGAACAAGCTAGACACATTTTGTGGAAGCCCTCCCTATGCAGCACCTGAACTTTTTCAGGGCAAGAAGTATGATGGTCCTGAGGTTGATGTATGGAGTTTGGGTGTTATTCTCTATACACTTGTTAGCGGTTCTCTTCCCTTTGATGGGCAGAACTTGAAGGTAAGTGGACCTCAGAAAAATGTTTGATGGACAGATCTCTCAAGGGCTGCTAAAAGCTTAATTCAACATTGTCTTTTGTTATATGTTGTAGGACGTAAAATATGTAAGGATATGTAAATTAGGTTAGAGGTCCAGTTTCAGAGTATTTATTGGACATTAGCCAATATTTTGCACCCTAAAAGAACTGAAGAAGGTTAATGGTACCATAGTGATATGGAAGATAAGTGCAGGTTTTTCCAAAGGGGTTGGACTGAAAAATGTGTATGGTACAGGGCTTTTGGCAGTGTTATAATCTACTTTAGAAGTCTCGTCATACTTTTTGTTTATAAAGAAGACAAACTTCAAAGTGTCCGTTTAAAATATTTAGTGAGAAAAATCATCCAAAATTACATTGGTGTGTGGCAAAAGTGTAAGTGAACCCCTAGGATTTTCAGTTCTTTTGAAGGGGAAATTAGAGTCAAATGTTTAATGGAATGATAATCGGGTGATAATGTGGGAGGCCCTGTACTATTTAAAGAACAGAAATCTGGGTCTTCATTATCCAGTGATCTTAACATCACAAGTTTTTCATGGCTTGAGATTTCTGAGGATTCAAAAACAGTTATTGATGCTCATCTGGCTTAAAAATGTTACAGTCAGGCAGACTTTGTACAAATACAACAACAGCAGTTGTCAACCAACACAGATCACAACAAGAGCAAGGTGCTTAACACTAGGAGAGAATGTACAAGGAACTAAAGGCCTCTTTTGCACTGGTGAATGTCCGTGTTCATGAGTTCAGGAGAGCACAATACAATAATCGCAAAAGCCATTACTATACACAAAGAGCATTGCTGCTCAGGGCCTGGGATCCCAGTGCTGCAAGGCAGTATTATTATCTCCCTATACCACAAAGGCTATCTCTACCATAGATCACCATAGATTAACAAATACAACCCTATTTGTAAATTAGCATATGTTTTTCAGAAATTCGATATGTTTCAACTCATTATGTTGTCTTTGTGCTATTTGCAATTACATATAGGCTTTAAATGATTTGCAAATTATTGCGTTCTGTCTTATTTACACAGTGTCCCAACTAAATGTATATTTATATACAGTATGTACCTTGTATGCACTTTACAGATCATTCTCATACCTCAATGGAGCATTCCAAAGATATGCGCGATCACTCAGTTTTATCAAGATCTACTTGTATGCTTTTGGATTGTGTTGGGAAACCTGAGCACCCATATTTATAGTGATCAAACACAGAAGTTAATAAAGAGATGCTGTAATTTGTTTTCGATCTGTTTCATTCTTTTCCCCCCCCCCTACCCTTAGGAGTTGCGTGAGCGAGTATTACGTGGGAAATATCGTATTCCTTTTTACATGTCCACGGATTGTGAAAACCTGCTAAAGAAATTTCTCATATTAAACCCCTCCAAGAGGGGTACACTTGAGGTGAGAATAGTTGCTAAGCCCAACTAGTCTTACATATGCAACGAGCACTTAATGAAAATATAGATATATGTGCTATAAGACTGTACACTTTAGCCTTAAATAATGTTGCAAAACAAGAAACAAACTGTTTTTGACTTGACCATTTTTTTTGTAAAAAATGACTGAAATACTTATTTACCCTGAAGCTCAGGTTTATATCCTTGCATGGTAACTTGATTTAGTGGGGGGCAAGACTGGCCATTTTCCTTCTATATAAAGTTATACAGGTGTGGGACCAATTATCTAAAATGCTTAGGACCTGGGGGGTTTCTGAATAAGGGGTCTTTCTGTAATTTGGATCACCATGCTTGTCTACTGAAAAAAAAAATTTAAACATTAAATTAAGCCAACAGTATTGTTTTGCCTCAAGTAAGGATTAATTATATAATGGTTAAGATCAAGTACAAGGTACTATTTTGTCATTGCAGAGAAGAAGAAAATCATTTTTAAAAATTTGAATCAGTTAAAATGGAGTCTGAGATGGCCTTCCTTTAATTCGGAACTTTCTGGATAACTGGTTTCTGGATAGCGGATCCTATGTGTGTAGAAAAGTTTATATATGTGTATAGATTTGAAAATATATTAACCTCTTAAATGCACATAAATATATCCTAGACAAAGCAGGTGTAGATAAAGAGGCTGCTGTTTATTTTACACTGCTTTTCAATGTCTGTTGGTTCCACTGCACTGTTTAGCAAATGGTGCTGTTACCTTTAGGCTAAAACTATGAGAAAATTTAGCTGGAAGCCCAAACATTCTGTTCAAAGGGCAACTGCTATCATTTCCATACATTTTTCAGATAATGGCCATTATAAACCAATACAGTATATTTTCCTTTGAAAATTAAATATAAAGTCATGTCCCATCCGTTAATGCTTCATTTACTTTTAGCTAAGTGATCATCTGAATTGGCGTGGTCACCCCTTGAAAAATGTTTATTAATTTCTGATAAGAGCCATTTCAAAATCTTGTTTGCATAATTCACTTTAGCAAATAATGAGGGATCGCTGGATGAATGTTGGACATGAAGAAGATGAACTGAAGCCCTATGTGGAGCCTATTCCAGATTACAAGGACCCCAAAAGAACAGGTCTGTTTGTTGTCCAGCTGAAAAGGAAATATATATAAATTAAAACCCCCAGACATTTTCTGTTCACTAGTGTTATGCATCATAATTCCAATTATAGATTGCCACCTAAGCTTTTTGACTCAGAGAAAAAGTTTATGGGTTTTTTTTTCTCTTTTATTTTTACAAAAACCTACCTCTAGGATTTTTAGAAAGGTATCCTTTGCACTAAGGGAGATGTTCTCTGTGTCCTCACAGAGGACTTACTATATCAAGCATTTTTGTGTTTGGGGAAATATACAAAAACTTCATGAAATAAGAATGGAACCATAGTGGAGACTGCACATAAGTTACCATTTGTAACGATGAAGTGATAACATATTTTTCTCCTGTATGAGAGAGCTTGTGGCTCTTCGGTCAAATGTTTTTAAGCCAAAAAGCTCTGCAAACTTTTTCCTCTGGCTACACATTCAGATACTTCTCATGTATAATGTTATTGAAGGAGAACAAACCCCCTTCTGACTGTTTGTAACTGGCTGCAGAACTGCAGAGTAGCATAGTGGGGTTCTCGCTTTCACTGCACATTGCAAAAGATTGCTGACCATAGAGCCAGAAGTAAGGTGTCATGGTAGATAAGGCTGTTCCACTCTGCAGTTTTGTAGCCTGTGCAGGGGCCAGTATAATCTTAAATGCAGGTGGGGATGTGGCTGGATGGGCATGCCTTTGCAGGGGGAAATTCTTTTAACACATACTAGAGTCTGTTTTCAGAATGGGATGTAGTTCTTATTTGTGTTAATTCAATTATAATAGCTTTACCGTGTATGTTAAATATTTGTTTTGTAAATTTTCCATAAACAGAGTTAATGATAACCATGGGCTATTCTCGTGAGGAAATCTCAGATTCTCTAGTTAACCAGAAATACAATGAGGTCATGGCTACTTACCTACTGCTGGGTTACAGAACATCTGAGGTATGAAATTCTACTTTTATAGCTAGTCAGTATCTACCTAATGATATTTTTGTCTTTATTGTATATTATAGCAGTAAACCATGAGTTTTAAAATCCCAGATTTTACATATTTGCAGTTACAAATGTTGCCTATAACACACTATAGTGTTAAGCCATTTTATAAGTGTCTTAACAAGCACTAATGACATTACCAGTAATAAACAGTGTCACCGAGCTGAAACAGTAAAGTGAGATGCTAGAGAAGCCTAGGTTTGATGGACCCTGCCCTAAGAAAAGTTGCTTGGAATTCAAGCAATAGAGGACAGACTAGCCACACATATTGCAGTCAAAAGGCTGTTTTACAGATTAATTTGTTCACAAAGTTTAGTAATTCTTGAGAACACTTACGTCAAGTGTTCCAGTAGTAATGCAGGGGTTGCAAATGTCTTGCTCAGCATCTCTCCTAACCCACCCTTTTCAACCCAGGCCCAACCAAGCCCAAGCTTCAGAAGAGACTTTTATACTTGAGCCTTACCTGCTCTCTGTGGTGATGTCATAGATTACATCAGAGGGAACAGGTTTGGCACAAAACTATCCCACTATGCAATTTTTTTTCTCTCTTTCGATTGAAAACTGGGCAATGGCACACACAGCACTTTGTCAATTTCTGGAGATTGCCCCTCCTTAAAATGACAAAGCATCAGATAAATGTAAATGCAGAAGAATAGAGATTGCATTATGTAAAACAATTGTTTTCATCGCAATTAAGCTGGATGGCAATGTCATCTTCTGCATTCTTAAGTCAAAGCTTGTATAAAAAACTTAAATGTCTTTGGGAAAATAACCATATACTTTTAATATATAATAAGTGAAACAAACCAATGTCATCTGTTCTTATGGTTACATGATACCCAGCATTTTGTATTTCTACCTACTCTAGGAGTTTTGTTTATATATCTCAGATCTTTTCAATTTTGTTTTTATACTTTAATTTTGTTCTATATACTTTTTAGATGGATAATGACAACTTAACTCTGAAGCCCAGACCCCCACCAGACATCAGTAATAGTATAGTCACGTCACCTGCTCACAAAGTGCAGCGCAGTGTATCAGCCAATCCCAAGCAGAGGAGACTCAGTGACCAGGGTGAGTGCTTTATATTTTAATATATATATATGTATTTATTTTCCTTTCCCTGCCATATGATGGATTTGTTTGTAAATTTGTAGGTGGGAATATTTCAGTTCTTCTATGCTGCAGAATGCATGAAAGCAGGAGTAGGTTGGTGGCCCCCTATTGAGCCAATTATGCAAAAGACAGCAAATCTGTCTTTTGCATATCACCACAGGAGGCAGTGACTACTTTCCCTTGAAAATCCTTCTTGGCAAAAGACTTTCTGCCACAGTGTGGCAGTGAGTTAATGTTCAGCCACCCAACCTGTGTGAAAAGAAGGTGATGATGTTGATGATGAAGGGTGTGGCCAGTCAGCCCAAGAGATAATGGAAGCTTAAGCGTAAACTAAAACTACAAGCTGAACCGGTAACACCTTCGTAAAGACAGGGTAGGGGAAGGAAATTAAAAATTGTGATACAGTCCCTTCGATATCTGAATTAAATGTATAAAAAGACATGCAAAATTAATGCATTGTGACCATGGTTTTTGTTATTTTGGAACTTTAGCACACAGCTAGCATGTTTTTCTTTTTGTATCTTTTTTCCCCACTCAGTTTTGGTAATTTTAAACTACTGGTGAGTGTTAATCTGCCCTTTTCTTCTTTTTCCTTTTCATTAATATTTGTTTGCTTCTTCCTTTTTCTCCCCTTATTGGAAGGATGACAGTCTGAATCTGTTCAACATCTGACCTGTGCTTAAAAACCCAGTATATAAGCTTTTGGCCTACGGGGTATTCCATGAAACTGGAAATGTTAAAATACAAGAGGTCCTCTGCACTCACCCATTCTCAATATGCTAAGAACATTAAGACATTTTGTGCATTATGCTACTAAAAACTATGTCATTCATCCCTGCTCTGGCCAGTCTTCGGGTCAGGGCACACAGGCAGATTCGGGAAGATTAGTCGCCCGGCGGCAAATCTCCTCTTCTTCAGGGCGACTAATCTCCCCGAACTGCCTTCCCACTGGCCAAAATGTAAATCTCCAGCGGGATAACACTCGGAGCGATTTGATTTCCGAAGTTGCCTCACGTGGAAACTTCGGGGGACTTTGGAAAACCAATTGCTCCAAGTGCCATCCTGCCGGCGACTTACATTTCAGCTGGCGGGGAGGCAGTTCGGGGAGGTTAGTCGCCCCGAAGAAGAGAAGATTTGTCGCTGGGCAACTAATCTTCCTGAATCTGCACGTGTGCCCTGACACTTACTCTCATTTCAATTTAGATTCATTAAATGGGTTGTTCACCAACACTTTTTTCAGTTCAGATGGTTTCAAATAGTTCACCAAAAATAGACTTTTTCCAATTACTTTCTGTTTTCTATATGTGACCGTGTGAAGTGTAATTTTTTTTACCTTCTTAAAGCCGCTCGGGGGGCGGGGGTCGATGACCCTGTAAACTGTTCTAAATTTTTTTTATTATTAAAAAAATTATTATTTCTGTGGTACAATCTGAAAACAAACTTAACTGAAAAATGTTTTTGGAAGGTGAACAACCCCCTTAAGAAGAATTCGTCATTATTATACATTTTTTCCCATTTATACAAGTTTTACCCGAAAACCTTTTTATGGACTACTAAGGGGATTACCTGACCAACTGGCATTGGTCACTACTTATGTATAAACTATAACAAAGGGGAAGTTTGATCACCAATAAATTATTAACTATTAAGTGGTTAATAATGTATTGGTGACCACAAAATTCATGCAGATACCTGCACTCGCCCATTATCACAATATATTTAGGCTATTCAGACGTATTAAACAAAACACGGATTGTTTGTCCTTATGTTGCAATATATTCAAGGTGGCCAACTACATCAAAATCATCCTTAGTCTGGTAGTCTTACACTCATTTTAATCCGGCACCAGTTTATGCATATGCCGTCCCCAGCATCTTCCATATGCAGTCCATTTCATTGATAGACCATATGTACTGTTGTGGGGAAATGCACTTTTTATCAAATATGAACTATATTTTTGTAGTTTTGGATCTGTTTTCTTGCTTAATATTAGCAAGAGGGTTTGCAGGATAGAATCATCTCTTTATTCAAACTTTTCTTCTTATCCCCTAAACACTTTCTTTAAATTAATATGAGAATTCCTCCAAATATTTTCATACTGTCAAAGTCATTAATGTACTTGCCTTGTTCCCTATTAAACTAATGTTATTACTATTGCAAGCTATGTGGCTCTGACCCTGATGAACAAGTCCATAAATTATTTGTCACTCTCAGCTGGACCAGCCATCCCCAACTCCAATTCCTACTCCAAGAAAACCCAAAGCAACAATGCTGAAAACAGGCGACCTGAGGATGAGAAAGAAAGTGGGCGCAAATCCAGCAGCACTGTCAGAGTTCCACCAAGTCCTCTTTCTGGGCTTGACAGAAAGAAGACAACGCCAACCCCATCTACGGTCAGTTCTTAAAGACCCAGTTTTACAGTTGCCTACATTGTGTTATACATCATTACTTATTATGTGAGAGGCATTTATATAGTTCAAACAATGTTTTTGAGATTTTTCTTCTTTGTTCTCAAAGACGTTCATGTCACGGCAATGGCCACCCTTCAGCAGTTCAGATTTCATGTAAATATGAATTAGAGTGTTCCTTAAAGGGATACTGTCATGGGAAAAAAATGTTTGTTTTTGTTTTTTTTCAAAACACATCAGTTCTTCTGCACTAAAATCCGTTTCTCAAAAGAGCGAACAGATTTTTTTATATTTAATTTTGAAATTTGACATGGGGCTAGACATATTGTCAATTTCTCAGCTGCCCCAGTCATGTGACTTGTGCTCTGATAGACTTCAGTCACTCTTTACTGCTGTACTGCAAATTGGAATGATATCACCCCCTCCTCCCCCCACCCCCAGCAGCCTAATAACAGAATAAGGGGTAACCAGATAACGGCTCCCTAACACAAGATAACAGCTCCGTGGTAGATCTAAAAACAGCACTCAATGGTAAAATCCAGGTCCTGCTGCGACACATTGTTACATTGAGTAGGAGAAACAGCCTGCCAGAAAGCAGTTCCATCCTAAAGTGCTGGCTCTTTCTGAAAGCACATGACCAGGCAAAATTACCTGAGGTGGCTGCCTACACACCAATATTACAACTAAAAAAAATACACTTGTTGGTTCAGGAATTAAATTTTATATTGTAGAGTGAATTATTTACAGTGTAAACTGTAATTTAGAAATAAAAACTACATCGTAAAAATCATGACAGAATCCCTTTAAACATATGGTTAATTAAGCATTCACAATAACATATTTTTTTTTATGCCTAAAGGTAATATTGATTTCAGAATAGTGTTGGGTAAACCAGACTCTGTGCTCAGCTCAGGGCTCTTTAAGACACAAAATTGCAGTTTTAAAATAAGAATTCTGGCAGTTGTGCTCTCACCCACCTCGACGCTGAAAAGTTGGGGGGGGGGGGTTGCAGCACCAAGACACTAGATCCAAAAGGAAGAGTGTGAGGATCTCCAATAATCAAAAACAAATTTTGTTAAAAAAAAGTAGAAAATTTATTAGGACATAAAACCTAACGCGTTTCGTGCCTAATAGGGCACTTACTCATAAGGCTTTCAGCAATGGTTCAAATGGGCAACTTACATTTTTAGCTAATGTTGCATGTAAGTACACGTCTCTGGTGTTATACATACACACACTGCCTATGTATACAAGTACCTGACAGTTTTATAATATAAAGATTCTTTCAAATGCAATAATGTCTGTTAAACCTCTAGTGTATTTGACTGCAGTTTGTAAAGTTGTATTCATACTGTTGCTTTCTGTTGTTTTCAGTATAGAGGGCCTGGTGTGAGTTTTAAATATTGGACACTTTTCCCCCTACATTCAAATAGTCTGTATAATTGCTGCTTTTTTTTATCACTTTGCAGAACAGTGTACTTTCTACTGGCACTAATCGTAGTCGTAACTCACCAATGCTGGACAGAGCCTCACTTGTGCCTGGATCTGTACAGAATGGTAAAGACAGGTAAGACATGTTCTACCTTACCATAATACTTTTTTCTTTCTTCTTCTAATGGTCTGGTACAACATAAGTTGTCAAATCTTTAGTTGCTTGTTTAAGCTATTGCTTGCCGTTCACAATGCAACATACCTTTTGCAAAACACACTCTTTGCTACCCACTACTTTATATCATTTATAAGCCTTCAGCTCAGATGAAACACCTTTTATATTTGTTACCATGTACAGGCCAAGATTGTATCATCCCACTAGTGTCATGGATTTATTAGCCCATGCTTTATCATCAGTGTGCTGTCACCTTTTGGTCTCTAGAAAATATGTCCATAATACCTAGTCTTGTGTATCCCCACTGGAACAAGTCCATTTTGTCTGTGTCGAAAAAACCTTTTCATTACAGAAATTCCAGCTTCTCCCTTCCACATTCTTTCCTAGTCTGTGTCTCCATTTTCTGTTTTGTTTCCATTTGAATATCACTCTCAGCTTCTCCACACCTGGGTCCCGTGCTTCCACCGCTTCTGCCCCAGCCACCTCTGCTCGGATTCGGCAACACCAGAAATCCATGTCCACTTCTGTGCACCCTTCCAAACCCGCTCCTTCCTTGGAAGGCAACTGTGACGTTCAAAGGCCAAGGCAAGTCTATAGGGACACAAGGTCTTCGTTCTGATGAAGAGCATAGATCATAACTTAATTTTGCATTACAGGGAAGTGTTAATGGAAGTTAGCAGTGGCTTGTGATGTTTTCTTTATGTCCAGTGTAAATAGTAAGTTTAGAATTATATTTATCACATCCTCATATTAACTGCTAAAATAATTGAGATGTATTTTCTTGTGTTTTAAGTATAAACATAGACATTACAAAATAATTAAACTAGAACAATAGCCAGGGCTGGAACTAAGGGTAGTTAAGAGATTCATATGTCTTGGGTAATGGTTGGGGTGCAGTTGGAGAGGGAACGATTAGTGGGAGAGAGGCAGTGGGTTCTTCAGGTCTGAATCTGACCTGAATGTGTATAAGGAAAGGGAATTAAGATAAGTCTGTCTTTGCTGGGTTAATGTTTAAGCAAGACAGCATCCTTAAGGGTTAGTTCACACAAGGAGATTCGGGGAGATTTTGTCGCCTGGCGACTAATCACCTCGTCTTCTGGGCAACAATCTCCCCAAACTGCCTCAGCGTGTCTTCCCATAGGCTATAATGGAAAGTCGCCTGCGCTAAAGCACAAGCGGCGCTGCGTTTTCCAAAGTCGCCCAAAGTTTCTTCCGTGAGGCAACTTCGGGCGACTATGGAAAACGCAGCGCCACGTGTGCTTTACCGCAGGCGACTTTTCATTATATCCTATGGGAAGACACGCTGAGGCAGTTCGTGGAGATTGTCGCCCAGAAAACGAACCGATTAGTCGCCAGGCGACAAAATCTCCTCGTGTGAACTAACCCTTAGGGAGGAAATGTACAGCTTTTTCATCAGAGAAAGGTTTGTATTGTTTTGCCCATTTTTTAATAAAAAAAAATTAGGTTGGGTCTATAATAAAGGATGCCCTGTATAAGTTGTGTCTTTGGTAAATGAAAGATAAAATCGAAAAAGCACTAGCAAGTGATCATTTTTACTTTAAAGGTAAAACAAATGAGAATCTAAAATTGAGACAAACAAACATTTCCCTAATAATTTCTACTGTACATCTCAAAATATTTCATATGCCCCTTTCAGGTTAGGACTCTGTGTCTGTGTATGAGCAATCATTCTTTTTGCGAAGTGCACCTACTAATATGTCTCCTAATATGTATTTTCATATGTAGTTTCTGAAAACACAGGTATAGGATTTGTTAACCGGAAACCTGTTATCCAATCATATAATTATGGGCTATGTCCCATATAGACAGTCCATTTAATGCATATAATTCTAAATTTTAAAAAGTACAGGTATGGGAGCTGTTATTCAGAATGCTTGGAACCTGGGGTTTTCAGGATAACAGATCTTTCCGTAATCTGGAATTTTATACCTTAAGTCTACTTGAAAATCATTTAAATATTAAACAATAGGCTGATTTTGCTTCTAATAAGCATTAAATATATCTTGGCTTGGCTCAGTTACAAGCGACTTTTATTATTACAGATAAAAAGGAAATCATTTTTAAAATTTGGATTATAGGATAAAATGGAGTCTATGGGAGATGGTCATCCTGTAATTTAGAGGTTTCTGGATAATGTATCCCATATTTTTCTCTCTAATAAAACAGTACCTTTACTTGATCATAACTAGGCATGTTGTGGGGAAATAATCCTGTTGGGTTTATTTTATGCTTTAATGATATTTAACAGACTTGTAGGGGCAAATTCACGAAGATCCGAAGTTGCAACAGCTTCGCCGCACTTCGCCAGGCGTAGTTTCGCCAGCGCTACGCAAATTCACTAGAATACAAAGTTGCTGTCAGGGAGGCGAACGGTAGCAAAGTTGCGCTACCGTTACTTCGTCAGGCAAAGCGGAGTTACGCTAGCGATGCCTAATTTGCATACAGCGTGAAGTAAACGTATATGTTGCAGCAACTACATTACACTACACAAGCCCAGGAAACCTTTAAAAAATAAAATAAAGGTGTTCTATTACCCTACACATGTGCCCACTGTATCGTTGAGTTGCCATATGTTAGGAAATGTAGGGGGGAAGGAGGGTACCCCCAAAAAAATGTACGCTATTTTTCATACTATCACCCTTAAAAAAGTAAGACGTCAGCGTTTTTTGGGACTTAGAAAAAATTTCAACTATTTTTGGACAAACTCCTATCTATTGTATTGAACTTCGTCTGGTCTGACCTGGCTAAGTAAAGTCTGACGCAAGAGGTAACGTTCAGTAAATTGTGCAGGTTGGTGAATTAGCATAGTTGCGTCCCTTCGCCTGGCGTAAGGGTGCGAAGTAGCGCTAGAGTCTGTCTACTTCGCTAGCGAATTTACGCCAGGGACCTTTAGTAAATCGTTGAAGTTCGAAATGACGTCACACTGGCGAATTTGCGCTAACGTTAGCTGCTTCGCTCTTAAGTGAATTTGCCCCATAATGATCCAAATTAAGGAAATACCCTTTATCTTTATCAGCTCTTAAGCATTCTGGAGATCAAGCCCCATACCACATAATCAACCATGCAACACAATTTTTGTGTTTGTATTTATCTATGTATACCCCTAAAACACACACCCTTTCAAAAGTATTCAGAGTCTAGACATCATATACCAAAATTATGTGATATTTTTTATTTCAAAGTACTACAAAAGGAATTCAGGAAAGAACATTTAAAATGGCTCCTCAAAGCACCGAAATGCATTTTTTAACTAAGTCATACGCTAAATCATATGTAATGAAATATGCTGTTTGCACAAGTAGTCAGTTCTCTCACATTAATATTTTGTAGAGTCACCTTTTGCATATGTACTGCCTTTGTACTCTGGGATCGGGTTTGGTCCATTCTTCCAAGCTGATTTGCTCAAGGTTGTTGAGGTTAGACTGATGACTTCTGTGCACCTCAGTCTCAATAAATGTGAGGGTGAAGTAGATGTAGCAGAATGCTGTGAAATTGCTTTTTATCAGCAGGGACTGGGCGTCTTGTTAAAAAAGAATGTGTTAAATACAGGTAATTACTGCAAGAGAACATGTTTTTGTCTGCTTAAGAAAATTTGGAAAGGAAAAATTAATCCATCAGCAGCATAACTATCCCAAATAAAAGGCCACGGTAGCGCTGAAATGGCTCAAGAACAAAAAACTTAATATCTACAATAGTCAAAGTGCTGATGTAACTACAACTGAGAATCTGTTGCACTATGTGGCTAAAATGAACAAACTGGAGAAGAAAAAATATATATTTTTTCCATTACAATGCATTTTGCTTTAGTGTATGATTCCTTTGTAAGTGTGAGACTTTAAGGGTCTGAATACTATTGCACAGAATAGTGATGTCATCATCTGTATGTATGTGCTTCTGAACTAAGTGCTGTCCATTAAGGATAAGTATTTACCGTAATTTCATATTTTAATTTTAAAAGGGTGATTTACAGTTTAGCACCTTTATCTGCACATACAATTAAATAATTATCCTATATGGACAGCACCTCTTCAGCAGACTTGTTGATTATTACTGTAAGTAGTTTTGTTGCATAACCGCACAGTTGTGTAGGAATTAACTATCCAGAATAGACCTGGGTCATGCCACTCAAGCAATTGGTACTAAGTTAACGGGGTAAAATAATTTGCTGCTTTCTTTTGGGGAAAGTCTGTGAAACAATTTATAGTTTAGCTTTCCTATATAAAATAATGAAGCCCAGTCGGTTACTTATGAGGTCAAAACTGTCAGTATTACTCTCCATAGTTTAAAGCTACCATTTCTCCCTACACCATGGTTGTAAGCATTCCAAATGCTACTTACAGCTCCTGTTGGACATGGACATGGGACATAACTGTTCAGTGAGTTTGCAATTGATTCTTAGCATGCAGCTCAGATTTAAAAGCAATGTGTTTTAACCAATGTGCCCCCCCCTAAAGTCTCTGATTAGTTACTGCCTGGTAACCAATCAGTGGAAACCAAGAGAGCTGCAAAGCAGGAAATAGTGTTCTGGCTATTCTGTTGGACATCCAGTCACTCCAGTCTTTAGGGCAGAGACACACTTGGAGATCCGGGGAGATTTAGTGCCCTGGCGCCAAATCTCTTTTTCAGGCGACTAATCTCCTCGAACCAGGTCTGGACTGAGAATCAAAATAGGCCCTGCCATTTCAGGTAAAAGAGGCCCAATCAGCCCACACAGAGGCCCAATCAGTCCCCACCAGCCCACTAAATACTGACTTTCTATGGGACCTTATAGCAGCCCCTCTGGCATTTGCCAGAACCCACAGATTGCCAGTCCGGGCCTGCCTCGAACTTCCCGCTGGCTAGAATCTAAATCGTCAGCGGGATGGCACTGGCAGAAATTCGTTTTACAAAGTCGTCCGAAGTTTCCTCGTGGGGCGACTTTGGAAAACGAAGCGATCCGAGTGCCATCCCTCCAGCGATTTAGATTCTATCTGGCGGGAAGGCAGTTTGGAGAGATTAGTCGCCCGAAGAAGAGGCGATTTGTGTCCGGGCGACTAAATCTCCCCGAATCTCCACGTGTGTCTCTGCCCTTATAGATTACATATTTGGCTATACTATATTAGAAACATTTTTTATTTTGCACAGCCTATCTATTTACCCAGATATAATATAATATAATATATATATATATATATATATATATATATATATATATATATATATATATATATATATATATATATATATATATATATATATATATATATATATATATATATATATATAAAATTATACAATGGGTGCCCCAGCACTCTTAGAAGTATACTTGATGTAGACTTCTCCAGACATTGTTTGGCCTGGTGGAGATACATCGATGATGTATTTGTGCTATGGCGGGGTGACGTTGACTCCCTTCAGCGGTTCCATGGTAGGATTAATGGGGTACATCCCTCAATTTCATTTACGCTGCTCTATGATCTCCAAAAAATCCACTTTCTTGATGTTCTAGTATACAAAGATTTAGAAGGTTCTATATGTACTTCTTTATTCACAAAGCCTACTGATAGGAATCAAATTCTTCATTTTACCAGTCAGCACCCCCCACATACGAAGAAATCAATCCCCATTAGCCAACTCTCAAGGGTACAGAGGTTAGTGAGTGAAGGGAAGGAAAAGAGAAGCAGGAACAAATTATGTGCCACAAGTTTAGAGAGAGAGGATACCCAGAAAAGGTGATTCAACAAGCCCAGCAAAGGGTCAGACATCCTAAGGGGAAAACTAAACAGACGCAACGTGTGCCATTTGTCACCCAGTTTCATAACAATAGCGAAGCTATTGGTAAATTACTACGCAAGCATTGGTATATTTTACGAAATGCCTATCCTACCATACCAGAATTTAGAGCACCTCCGCTTATCTCCTATAGGAGAGGCAAAACTATTGGGGCACATGTCACTTCCACTTTAGTGAGAACTAAATCTAAGGAGGCTCATACATTTTGGGGAGGTAGATCTAAGGGTATGTATCCTTGCCTTAGCTGCGTACAGTGTCCCTTCGTATTGAAAGGTAGAGAGTTTATTCACCCCCAGACTAGCCAACGGATACAGCTAAGAGGACACTTCACGTGTATTTCAAAATTTGCGATTTACGTGTTGACATGTCCGTGTGGTCTCATCTATGTGGGTGAGACCACCCAGATGGTCAAATCACGTATATCGCAACATCGGTCTAGCATTAATTTGGGCAATACAACATTACCTGTCTCAAAACATTTTGTGGATTTGGGACACACGGCAGATCAGCTTAAATTTATGGTTTTGGAAGTAGTACCGCCCATGAAAAGAGGGGGGGATAGAGAATTGAAACTTAAAAGAAGAGAGGTATGGTGGATTAATATGCTCAAATCTTTATATCCTCGGGGTTTAAATCGTGATTATGACCTGTTTTTGTTTCTATAGATACATGTATATGATAATGCTCTGTACCTGTGTATATGCAAATTTTGAGGTCATCTCCTGTTTGTTGCCTATATAATGTGATACCTGTGATAAGCTGAGAGAACTCTTTTTGGGCTTGACAAAGGGCACATATGTTGTCCGAAACGTTGCCTTGAGTGATGCTCTGATCTTTTAATACACTTTTTTGCAATTGACGAGTGCTGCTTCTTCTTTACATATATATAATATCTGAACGAGCAGGAACGCACGACCATAGACGATCCAAAGGCCGGGTGCCAGTCTGTAAATCAATGCAAAATCCCTCCAATGACGGCACTCCAGAATCAGTCACGCTTGAGTCAGTAGTTATCGATCATAAAGGTTTATTAAAGTGGACCAACGTTTCGTCGACCCTGACGAAGATTCCTGTGTGGAATCGAAACGTTGGTCCACTTTAATAAACCTTTATGATCGATAACTACTGACTCAAGCGTGACTGATTCTGGAGTGCCGTCATTGGAGGGATTTTGCATTGATTTACAGACTGGCACCCGGCCTTTGGATCGTCTATGGTCGTGCGTTCCTGCACGACCATAGACCATTGTTTTTTTTTCATTTACATAAATACAAATGCATTCCATAAAGGGGCACTCAAGGGGCTTTATTAAAAATAGGTTTTGAGGTCAATGTTTTAGGTATTGAGGAAAGGTTGCTGTGTTTGGTGGCTCATATAATTTGTGAGACATATTTTATATATATATATATATATGTGTGTGGGACTGTTTGTGATTTGTTTCTTTTTTTCCACCACAGCACAGCCCCCCAGAGAGTGCCTGTAGCATCCCCATCGGCTCACAACATAAGTAGCTCCGCAACAGAGCGAACCAACTTCCCTCGTGGTGTTTCCAGCCGCAGCACATTTCATGCTGGCCAGGTCCGCCAAGCTCGGGACCAACAGAATTTGGGATTTGGAAGTGTTTCTCCTGCTTCTCCTTCTGGCAACAGCCAGGGGAGGCGGGGGGCTACTGGGAGCATATTTAGCAAATTTACATCCAAATTTGTGCGCCGGTAAGTTTGTGAAATGGATTTACTGTAAAGTTTGCAGCAGGCTGGGAATTATGTAGCTTTCATGTTTTAAAGTTAGGATTTCTTCTTTATGTTTCTTTTGTGTTCATATGTTTACATTGTGTTAGGTTAATGCTGTTATGGGGATTATGCTTATATATGTTGTTTGCACCTGTTATTAGCTCATTTTAATGTGGGGTTTGATCTCTATCCAGCAGTGAAGGGGTTTAATTATGTCATTTTAAGACATATTTTATTATTTTCGATTCCCCCTACTTACCGGTTTTTTTTTTCTGTTTTCCTCCCATCCCTCTGTTTAGAAATCTGTCTTTCAGATTTCCAAGAAGGTAGGCATTGATTTCCCAACTATTCTTAAAACATATTCGCCCTTCTTCCCATCTCTCTCTATCTCTCTCTCACACCCTTTTGTTCCTCCCAGTTACTAACAACTCCTGCCACATAATTTCCATGCTTTTCTCTGGGTTAATGTGTGTGTTTGTGGCTCAGTGCAGAGAACTGTGGCAGATAATGGTTCATTTACAAAACCCACAACATGCATTTCTTGCATTGTGCAGTATAAAACTCTGCCTCATGTCTCTGATGGTCTCTTTTTGGGCAGTTTGTTTTCAGTTCTCTCTACCTTTCCACTCTTTTTGTGCTGTGATTGCTGAAGATATCGTAGTTCTTTTTCATATTTTCCTTTGCACACTGCAGTTATTTAGTTCTTCCCTCAGTGCAACCTCTTAAAGCATTAAGTGCATCATCAGTGCAGCCTTGTTGTGATATAGTCCAGTAATTATAGAGAGCTGTTTGTCTGTTCAGCAACACAATATAGTCCACACTAAACATCAACAAACCCTTGCATTCTATGTAATAATGACAACCGGATTTTATAGGGGAAGGATATCTGCACCTTTGCTCAACATATAATTAAATTGGGTTTGTTTAACTGAAACAAAACTTAACTTTTTCACTGTATGGCACATGGCTGTTTCATATCTGCTGCTGAGTAGTAGCAATGAAAGCACCAGGAATGAGTTTTGCTTTGTCACTCAATGCATTTTCTTCCTCTGCAGAGATAATGCCAATCTTGCTCAGTGCCATCCCATGTATTTAGCAACAGGCATAAACATTTCAGCCAAAAAAAGCACATTTTTTAGCGTGTAAAAGCTGCAAGGAAGCAATGCTAATCAGTGTCCGCTTAATTCATGGTCTACTCCGTGAATAGCAAATCAATTCATTAAAGTCCCTCCAGACCGTAACAACATTGAGCCATTTATGTGCCAATGACCAGTGTATCCCCATTTCTAGCATAAATTCAATGAATAGGGCTTTGTGCTGGACATACTTTTTTTTTTTTAGCTATTGTGTAAATTAAAGGTATCTACAGAAAATAAAGCTATTGCTTTTAAAATAAATTATTAAAATAAAACACTTATTATTTAATCAAATTACATTCTGCAGTTTAGCTTTTGGTATAAAGAGATGTTTTTTTTTTTTAATCTCAAAGCTTAACAAAGGCTGCAGTTTAGGAAATGGAGGGGATCGTTTATACAGAGCACCTTGACATTTGAATAAATTGCTCCTGTATAGAGGGGGAGTAAGGGGGTTCAGGAAAAGAATATATTTTTTTATTTTAATACTTTATAATTGTGGGAAATATCTCGTTCCAAAAAAATTGTCAGAATACACACGCAACATACTATTTTGTATTTGTGTTTAGCAAAGGTGTATCCTACCCTTTTTATATCTTACATCTAAGCAGTATCTTCTATCAATTTAGTAGTCATGGGGCATTTTTAAATCCACTTAATGAAAGGTTATACTGCTTACACTTACATCAATCTATAACATTAAGTAACACAGGCCGTAAGTGATTACAGTGTTACGGCACTTAAATACTCTCCCAGCCGCTAAACCTGCATTCAGATTAAAATGAGCAATGTCAGTGTAATTGCCCAAATGATATTTGGCTTTGGTTACTCCCTGGTAACTGCTGCAGTGTTCCAAAGTTTGTATCACTTTCGTGGTGCTTGGCACTCTCTGCCAGCTTTATGGGAATGTACAGAGTTGGTCTTGTATTTTATTTTTTCACACACCCCTCCCAGGTCTTTGTTACCCCTTCATTATCATTACTCGTCTTTCTGACATGTCATCTGGAGGTGTGCGAATTGAAGAGTCAACTGCTTATTCATGGCCGCTGCCTTACAGCATCGGAGAAACAAACAGGGCTGTGTCCGGTTCTGCAGCATATACCAACCACTAAACTGTCATCTGCAGGGGAAAGTAAAAAAAAAAAAATATTCAAAGTGTCCAACTTTAATGAATGGTATTGTTTGCACAGTCTGACACTGCTAGGTCATATACACTTAGAGGCCCATTTATCAAAGTCCAAATTTATCTCTATTTTCTGAAAAGAACAAATCCGCACAGGTTTTTTCACCTTATTTATTAATACACTTTCCCGAAAACCACAAAATCTTCATATTTTATGAATGAAACCCATCGCAGAAAAAAATATTATTGGCACTTCTCCCATTGACTTATATGCAACCTTGGCAGGTCTGAGATGCCGGATTTTCGAATTCGGACTTTTTCGCTCCTTGGGGTATAATAAATCCTGAAAAATTTGTGGGTTTTGTTTTCCCCACTAAATTTGGATTTTATAATAAAAAAACATGTTTTTTTCGGGTTTTTGGCATTCAGAGTTTAATAAATTTGACCCCCTTAGTGTTGTATACTAGGGATGCACCGAATCCAGGATTCGGCCTTTTTCAGCAGGATTCGGATTCGGCCAAATGCCTCTGCCCGGCCGAACTGAATCCTAATTTGCATATGCAAATTAGGGGCGAGGAGGGAAATCTCATGACTTTTTGTCACAAAACAAGGAAGTAAATAAGTTTTGCCCTTCCCGCCCCTAATTTGCATATATGCAAATTAGGATTCGGTTCGGTATATGGCTGAATCTTTCTCGAAGGATTCGGGGGGTTCGGCCGAATCCAAAATAGTGGCTTCTGTGCATCCCTATTGTATACATATCTTATTCTTGTAAAATGTTTGCATTTGTATAAAGAAGCTCGTAGGTGACAATGGAATGGCAGCCATTCAGTTTCTGGTAGGGCTGACTTTGCATAGCAGAAAAGCTATTTAGAACACAATACTTAACAGGTGAAAAAGTCAAATGTCCTTTGTAGCTCTATAAAACAATTTCAGAACCGCTGTAGCAGGCAGAGAATTGCCAATAGTGCGAATCCATTTTGATACCTGCTGAGCTTCCATTAGAACGTCCTTACGTTTTGTGTCAGTATGTCTTTTCCTCTACAGTTGTGCCATGTGACTTCTGACTTTGTTTGTACTTCTGCACCTACTGATACACATTTCCTAGGGTGTACCCCCCTTCACTGCTGGTTGTGCAGGCATGGGGTTGGGCCACTGTACAGTCTGCAGTGCAAAGAGTAATGGCAATGGGGGCCTTTCTGGTGCTTTGAGCTCTGCATTTTAAACAGTAACACCAAAAAATGAAAGTGTTTTAAAGTAATGAAGATATAATGTACTGTTGCTCTGCACTGGTACAACTGGTATGTTTGCTTCTGAAACTCTTATCGGTTATTTAATCAAGCTGCTCTGTTGCTTCCATGGGGGCAGTCATTCATAGCTGAAAAAGGAGAAAAGGCACAGGATACACAGCAGATAACAAATAAGATCTGTAGTATACAATGGGATTCTTCAGAGTTTATCTATTATTGAGTGTGTATCCCGTGCTTGAATGGCTGCCCCCATGGCTACACAGCAGCTTGTTTATATTTACTATATTAGAGTTTCTGAAGCAAATACACCAGTTTTACTAGTGGAGGGCAACACTACATTATATTTATTCCTTTAAAATACCTTCATTTTTTGCTGTTCTTGTTCCTTTAAGCAGATCAAAAAGTCAGTACCAGAGTTCTTGTAGATACATTTTCAGTCAAATATTGCGGAGAGGGAAATTTAGGTGTGTTTACTTCACATTTTTGGGGCCCTTTAAAATGTTTGCAGCATCCATGAATTCCTGTTGTAATTCCCTTATATGCAAGACTACTACTAAGGTGAGGGGAATATCAGACACCACTGCCTTTAGGCATTTAGCAAAAAGTCACAGTTGGGTATGGGATCATATCAAATTGAGTAACCAAAGGCTTCTTGGTCCTGATTTAAATTATAGACCTATTCTCTGGTACAGGTATGGGACCTGTTATCTAGAATGTTGGGCATTTCTGGTTAACGTATCTTTGCATAATTTGGATCTAAATACCTCTATTAGAGAATCATGTAAACATTAAATAAACACAATAGGCTGATTTCGCTTCCAATAAGGATTAATTATATCTTAGTTGGTTACATGGTACTGTTTTATTATTACAGAGAAAAAGGAAATCACTTTTTAAAAATGTGGATTATTTGGATAAAATGGAGTCTAAGGGAGATGGCCTTTCAGTAATTCGGAGCATTCTGGATAACAGGTTTCCAATTAACAGATCCTATACCTGTATAGAGAATAAGTAGACATCATAAAGTACCAAAGTATCAAATATCATAGGCCTAAGCCTCCTCAAAGAAACACAAATAAATGTCCTACAGCAAACAGGAGAGAGGCTATTATAGATGGGATTATTAAAGATGAAAATGGCACTGCATATTTCTTAGGATACTATAAAGTAATATGTGCATAAATAAGACTCTTAAAGTAATGAAAATATAATGTACTGTCGTGATGCACTGGTAAAACTGGTGTGTTTGCTTCAGAAACGTTACAACCGTTTATGTAAACAAGCTGCGAAGCCATGGGGGCAGCCATTCAAAGCTGAAAAGGCTCAGGATACACAGCAAGCTCTGTCGTATACAATGGGATTCTCCAGAACTTATCTGCTATCTACTGTGTATCCTGTGCTTGAATGGCTGCCCCCATAGCTGCAGAGCAGCTTGTTTATATGAACTATAGTCTCTATAGGTCTCTTATGCTGGAAACCCTGTATCCATAAAGCTACTAATTACAGAAGTTAATTTGAAGCAGATCATTCCACATTTTAAAAATGATTTCCTTTTTCCTCTGTAAAACTAGTGGTAGCTAAGCTGCATGAATCCATATTGGTGGCACAGCAATCCTACTGGCTTTATTTAATGTTTAAAGGAACAGTTCAGTATAAAAAAACACTGGGTAAATAGATAGGTTGTGCAAAATATAAAAATGTTTCTAATATAGTTAGGCAAAAATGTAATGTATAAAGGCTGGAGTGACTGGATGTTTAATATAACAGAACACAACTTCCTGCTTTGCAGCTCTCTAACTCTAGTTAATCAGCGACTTTAAGGGGGGCCACATGGGACATAACTGTATAGTGAGTTAGCAATTGATCCTCAGCATTTAGCTCAGACTCAACAGCAACAGACCCATGTGCCCCCCCTCAAGTCATTGATTGGTTACTGCCTGGTAACCAATCAGTGGAAACCAAGAGAGATGCAAAGCAGGAAGTAGTGTTCTGGCTATTATGTTAGACATCCAGTCACTCCAGCCTTTATACATTACATTTTTGGCTAACTACATTAGAAACATTTTTTTTTATTTTGCACAACCTATACATTTGCCCAGTTTTTATTTTTACACTGAACTGTTCCTTTAAAAAAGAAGGAAAGTCTTTTTTTCTTTGGGGGTGCCAAAGTTAGGCACCCCCAAGTAATCACATTTACTAACCAGACACCCGGGGCCTGTGCTCCTATCAGGAGAAAACTGCACCAATTCCAATTTATTACAACGAGCACCACAGATCAATGTTTTCCTGCTTCTTTCTTCAAATATCCCGGGGCAGACTCATTAACAGTAGAACGAAATAGCCGGCTTTTTTGTTAAAGTTTGGCTTTTCGCTTACCTTTTGGCACCCCCATAGTATAAGGGCAGAGACACAAGCTACGATTTGGGGAGATTAGTCGCCCGGTGGCAAATCTCCTCTTTTTCGGGGTGAATGAAAATCACCGATGGGATGGCACTTCGGGTTCACTTTGGGCGACTTTGGTAAACGCTTTGGAAGTGCTCCGAGTGGCATCCCGTTGGCGTGTTACATTCTAGCCGACGGGGAGGCAGTTCGCTGGGCGACTAATCTCCTCGAATTGCAGTCATACGTATTCCCATGAGGTTTTGCATGGCACAGAAGCGCTGTATTGTACACAACTGCAGTATATGTTGCCACTTTATAAAACTCTTGCTCATATAGTAGTAGGGAGTAAGTCTCCATTCCTGAGCGAAACTTGACTGACATGTAAGTGTTAGTACTGTATGTACGTCCCATTGTTTCTCCCATCCAACTGGAAACGTGACTTTTCTCACAGTAGAAGAGCAGACTGGGGGCTAAGTCCGACGGTGCTACTGGAGGGAATGAGTGCAGAATCTAAAGGACTTCCCTCCCCAGTGTCATAGGTGATTTGTACAGTTAAGAGTTCACACACTGAAAATGTTTACCTCTCTCTTTTGAGGAATCCAAATGAACCCGAAGTGAAAGACCGAGTGGAGAGTACAAGGTGAGAGAGCCCTTCCCACTTTTCCTCTTTCATGTGTCCCACTGAACCCCAATTCACTCCGTGACCATTTGTATATACATCCGTTATCTCGCTTTTTTTTTACTGACACTGTGTATCCTTTATTGTGTCGTGGACAAACCAATGTCATTGTGTATCAGCTTCCCTGTTTCCTGAATTGCTCATTACTCCCGTCCCCATTTCCTGTCCCCCCCATTTCACTTCCTTGGGGCTCTTTCTCGTTTTCTCTCTCTTCTTTTGGAAAGACCTCCACAAGGTTTCCATTGTAATTTGGCAATATTCTTGTTGAATCTAATTTTAATGTTTGCAGGCAGTTTTAGCTGCAAAATAAAAACAACATACACAGCCAGCACCATGATAACCGTGTGACTGCTGGAGAGGAAACATGGAAATTGCAGTATGGTTTAGGGAGCCAGTGCTGTTTTGCTTTATGGTTACTATACAACAGCATAGACTTAATACAGCAGCACTCATACACTGACAGTCTCACTTTGGAAAAGGGGACAGCTGCAAAAATATTCTAAATTTGTACTTCCCTCTGATTTTCCCTTTTTCTCTCAATTGCACTTGGGCTTTTTAAATAAAATTATACAGCAATATTTTCATACAGGAATGGGAATTATTGCAAAGAATCTCATTTTCCCGAAAGCTTCAAATCTGTGTCAGACAGGTGTATGTGGGACCCACCAGAAAGCTTGACTTCAAGGCCCCTGCCTCCAACACCCAACCACAATGTGGGCCCCAGGCCAGCGGTCATATAGAAATGGATGAGTCCAGGCCAGCGGCCCTATAGAGATGGACGAGTCCAGGCCATCGGCCATATAGAGATGGATGAGTCCAAGCTAGCGGCCCTAGAGAGATGGATGACTCCAGGCCAGCGGCCCTATAGAGATGGATGAGTCCAGGCCAGCGGCCCTATAGAGATGGATGAGTCCAGGCCAGTGGGACACACTAGAATTTCTCCAGTTACCCCATATTGGAATGCAATTTTGCACCCTTTTTGAGCAAACCATTTTTATTATTTCTTTTCCATATTGATTGCATTTCTTTTTTAGAAGCCTTAAAAAGGTACTACAATATAGATAAAGATAATAGATCCTATAAGTAACTATATCGTAAATAACAAGCAAAATGATGTTGAGTTTCTGGGTATCATTGTATATGGCATTATTCTTTCCCAACCTTCGCTTGCCCATTGTCAGGTGTATTGAATGTTAAAAGGGATACTGTCATGGGAAAAATGTGCTGCTCCAGAAGAATTCTGCACTGAAATCAGTTTCTCAAAAGAGCAAATGGGTTTTGTTAAATTAAATTTTGAACTCTGACATGGGGCTAGACATATTGTCAGTTTCCTAGCTTCTCCCAGTCATGTTACTTGTGCTCTGATAAACTTCAGTCACTCTTTACTTCTGTACTGCACATTGGAGTGATATCACCTCTCTTCCTCCCTCCCCCCCAGCAGCCTAACAACAGAACAATGGGAATGTAACCAGATAACGGCTCCCTAACACAAGAACAGCACTTGATAGTAAAATCCAGGTCCCACTGCGACACATTAAGTAGGAGAAACAACAGCCTGTCAGAAAGCAGTTCATCCTAAAGTGCTTGCTCTTTCTGAAAGCAGGCAAAATGGCTGTCTACACACCAATATTACAACTAAAAAAAATACACTTGTTGGTTCAGGAATTAAATTTTATATTGTAGAGTGAATTATTTGCAGTGTAGACAGTGTAATTTAGAAACAAAAACTACATCATAAAAATCATGACAGAATTCCTGTAAGCATCCTTTAATTTCCAACCCTTGCATCTGGTACGACTGAAAGCAAAAGGGAAGCGCTGAGTGGCAAACAACTACTAAGTGAAATAAGGCACATTTGCAAAGCTATTGTGCACTGCTGCTGAAAAGTTTTTCTTCGTTTATGAGTTTTAACAAGATACTGTTGTTTAACAAGTTGTTTTAGTCTTTGTGCTTATTTATTTTTATATATAACTTTTCCCAGGCCTCACCTCTCAGTGGTAGACAAGGAGAAGGATAAAGAAGACCATCGGGATTCCAAGCCACGCTCACTGCGCTTCACCTGGAGCATGAAAACCACCAGCTCAATGGAGCCCAACGAGATGATGAGAGAGATTCAAAAAGTCCTGGATGCAAACAACTGCCAACACGAGTCACAGGAAAAATATATGCTGCTGTGCATCCATGGGAGTCCAGGTCACGACAACTACGTGCAGTGGGAAATGGAGGTGTGCAAGCTTCCACGTCTCTCTCTCAACGGTGTGCGCTTCAAGCGCATCTCTGGCACCTCCATGGCGTTTAAGAACATTGCTTCCAAAATAGCCAACGATCTGAAACTTTAACCTGGCTCTTTCTCTGTGAGGGAGAGAAACACAGGACTGCAAAAAGGCACAGCCACCCCCTTCCCCCCCCTGCTCTCTTGTGGCACGAGATTGTAGGAAATTGCACCACGTTCTGGAAGTGGCCAATGCAGCGTAAAGGAGAATAGCAGGGTGTACGGATAAACTCCTCCTTTCACCATAGAATTTGAGCATATTTTATTTGGAATAGATTTATTATAATTGTTTTTCTTTTCATTTTTTTTTTCCTTCAGAGATTGGGGGTGGGATTCGAATTATATTATAACCAGAGAAGTTGGCGGGGGGGGGGGGGTGAAAAACAAAACTAGGATGTTTGCCTCCCCCCCCCCCTCCTCATTCAAATGTCAGCTGTGTGCTGCTGTTACCTCTGATACAGATTTAGGAATCCGAGGCTGAGATAAATTTCTAGGCTTGAGGGAGAGGATTTCATGAAGCCTTTTTTTCAGTCCAGTCCAGTTTCACTTGACATTTTACAGAACTTTAAAGGCATGTCTTAGACACTGAAATAATAGCTCAGGGTGCCCATAATACACCGGTACAGAGAGCGAGACGCATACAGGCAACGTGGGAGAGTGTGTGGGTGACAGGATTTGTATGCAGGAGACCTTATGGGCAACTGATGTTTTATAAATAAATGAAAATGCAGGTTTCCTTTTTATTTTATTTATTCCCATGGAAATTCAACGTTTAAGTTGCATCTGCAGGGCATTGTCCTCTCTTTCACCGGGTGCTTGGCACATGTCTAATAGTCCCCAGGTACACACTGTCGCTAGATAAATACACTGGAAGGTTATGCTGTTTTTTTTGTTTTGTTTTTAATTTCCCTTTTAAATTTCAAACTAATACTGAAATGTTAACTTCTTGATGTTAAACTTGGACTTCCTGAGTGGCACCCAAACCAGTTCAGCACCTTCTGCTAAACAGCAAATATTTACAGGCTGTTATTCATATCATGACTGCACCTTGACTCCTCTCCAGTGTTTTTTTTATCCAAAAAGGTTCGGTTCTCCAGCTCGGATCATGGTGGCTTGTTCCAAGATTACAGACTCTTCTCCTTTTTTTTTTTTTTTCCTCCTGCCACTTTTGTAGAACTCTTCATCATATCTCTATAACAAGGTAAACTCCAAGGGCATCATTGTACGTGGGAGCAATCTTTCAGCAAATAGGGTTGCGTGTGTCGCACAAGATACAGGACAATTATGAACCCCTCTGCTGCAGGAGGGGTCTGTAACTGTTGTATATATGTATCTGAACCCGCTGCATGTGACCCCCGCCTGCAGCTGAGGGGTACAGTGGTCATTGACACCCCCAGATGCTGCTCACTTGCTGGCATTATAGAATTTAGTTTTTTTTGTTTTTTTTCCCCCTTCGTCTGAATGATTCAATTGCTGTGTGGAAAAAAAAAGAAAAACTTCATATTACAATAGTGGCTTCTATTTTCAGGGGGGTTGGGTTTCATTTCTTTTTTTTTTTTTTTTTACCAAAACACCTCTAATATACTCTATATATCTATGCGATGGGAAAGATCTAAAGCTGGCCATACATTTAACAAGCAAATCTTTCCACCTCGTGGATCACAATAAAAGTAAATGGATTGGGATGAGGAGTGCATCCGTGAACCTATGTTGTCCTTGCAGCATTGGGATTTTTAAACCTGCCTAATAATTATCTGGATACATTTTTGCCAGATACTGCCCCATCCGAGGGGCCCGCCCCATACATGAGCCAATAAACTGCTGATAGGTCCGGAGTGCCAACTTTTATTGGCCCATGTATGGCCTCATAAAGATTGTGATGTAGTAGCTTGTACACAAATAGATGCTCCACCACTTTTGATGATGTACCCAGTGGCCTTAAAGGAAAACTAAAGCCTAACTAAAGAAGTAGCCAGAAATGTTGTACATTATGTTTGGGCTTCTTTACCAGCCCAAGGCAACCACAGCCCTTTAGCAGTAAAGATCTGTGTCTCTAAAGATGCCCCAGTAGCTCCCCATCTTCTTTTCTGCTGATTCACTGCTAGGGATGCACTGAATCCAAAATAGTGGAACTAAACCCCCGAATCCTTTGTGAAAGATTCGGCCTAATACCGAAACGAATCCGAACCCTTATTTGAAAATTAGGAGTGGGAAGGGGAATAAAATGTTTACTTCCTTGTTTTGTGACGAAAAGTCACATGATTTCCCTCCCACCCTGAATTTGCATATTCGGTTCGGCCAGGCAGAAGGATTCAGCCAAATTCTGATGAAAAAGGCCGAATCCCGAACCGAATCCTGGATTCAGTGCATCCCTATTCACTGCACATGCTCTGTGCTGCTGTCACTTAGGGACCCACTCACAATATACAGTTCACATAGAATATAAATGTCACAATATAAGGCTGATTAGTAATTAATACAGATATTTACTACAGTGCAGCACAGAAACCAGTGCAATTAGCATCAGCATTAAATAATCAGCCCTGTAGCATCAGCTTATATTACTGACAAACCTCATTTTCTGCTTGATAATTTGTGACGACCCCTAAGCTTAGCTTCTCAACAGCTGCTCAGAGCCCCCTGAGCATGTGAGTGTCGCAGACCCTTTCCAAGATGGTGACCCCCTGTGACAAGTTTGAAGTCCTGGATCATTGCTGCTATTGAAAAGCTGAAACTTTAGGCTGGTGCAATTAGTTCAGTATATAAAATATGCCATTTTGGTCCATATTCATTTTTAGGGTTTAGTTCTCCTTTAAAACAGGTCCCCATTTTTAAATTTCTTAAAAATGGAGATAAATTTTAAAAGCAGAAGGATACACCATTTTCCAGACATTGCCTTCTGTACCAGTCCTTATAGGGTTGCCGATTAGCCCGTCACAGCAACCCAATTCATTCTTGTGTAGCTCCCCAACACTTCTTACATCTGCGAGTAGCTAGTTAAAAAAAACTCGGGAACCTCTACTCTACGGGAAGGTAAAAAAAAATGGAACCAATCTCTAGCAATCACTGTAGTTAAAAAAAAAAAGTCTAGCTCCAGCAAGTTGTAATCCTAATGTAGCAAACGGGCTCTATAAGGACATTTAATATACAAGGATTACATGCTATTCTGATGGGTAACATTTTATAATGTTGGGCAATAGTCGTGTAACCTGCGCAATGAATGTTGCTCCCTATTGACTTGTCTTTGTTCTAACAGTGTCTGGACTGAGTTTTAAAATAAGCCCTGGAATTTGCTGTACCCCAATAACTTGTCACTGTCTATGGCATCCCCTCGGGCATTTGCCACAACATTGGGGTATTTCCTAGATTATTTGGCCTAAAGTCCCTCCCAGGGTAACCACAAACTTTAAACTGCTATTTAACGGCTTATTAACAACCATAGAAGCTGACAATTCTCTCTGTGAGTGGAGCTTCGCAGTGGCACGAGAAGTGAGACTAGAAAGAGGGGAGTCGTATAAAAGCGTTAGTGTTGCTGCCCGCATGATTACTCCTCGTGGGAATAGGCGTGTTCATTAATATCCGGCATTTAAAGGGGGGGGGTGCACCTTTAAAGTAACTTTTAAAGTAGGACTCCACGAGTGATTTTGTCGCCATCCGACGCTCTGCGACAAAACACAGCGTCTGCATCCGACAGTCGCGTTGGATCAGCGCTGCGACAATTCTATCTCTTACCTTATTTTTGTTGCGTGTGACAAGTTGCATGCGTTTTGTCGCGGTGCGTCGGATGGCGACAAAATCACTCGTGGAGTCCTACCCTTAGTATCAGAGCCGGGCCACACCGTGCAGGCGCCCTAGGCAAGCTGTCCAGCCGTGGTGCTGGCTTAGCGTGCGCATGTTGACGCCGACGCGCATGCACAAGCGCAAATCACCATGCACACATGCGCAGGATGCCAAACACCGTGCAGGTAGATGTGGAGTGAGGGGACCGGACACGGGGTAGGCAACAGAGCAGGTACGTGCCTGGCACCCCCCCAGCTTTGCACCCTAGGCACGTGCCTACTCTGCCTACAGCTAGTTCGGGCCCTGCTTAGTATGATAATAGAATGAGCATTTCTAAGCAATTTTTCAAATTGGTCTTCATTATTTATTTTTTTATATAGTTTTTTTGCCTTTTTCTTTTTGCAGCTTTCAAATTGGTGTCGCTGACCCCACCAAAAAAGCACATGCTCTGTAAGGCTACAAATGTATTGTTATTGCGACTTTTTAATTGCTCATCTTTCTATTCAGGCCCTCTCCTATTCATATTCCAGTCTCTTATACACATCAGCGCATGTTGCTAGGGGAATTTGAACCCTAGCAACCGGATTGCCAAAACTGCAAACTGGAGATCTGCTGAATAAAAAGCTAAATAACTCAAAAACCTTAAATAATAAAAAAAAGAAAACCAATAGCAAATTGTTTTAGAATATCACTCTCTATATCATACTAAACGTTAATTTAAAGGTGAACAACCCCTTTAAATGCATGAAATATGCACGAATTTGTCCCCTGAGACGATTTTGAAAAAGATTTAAAGTTGACGGCTGCAATAGCCAATGAGCATTCCTGCAGGGACCATGGCTGAAGGGTTAATTTGTATGCAGGGGGCTTCTCTAATGGGTATCCTGGTTCCTTCGATGTACATTGGACTGTGCTGGGTTCTGAAAGATCAGCACAGTCTGGCTCATTTATCAACACTGGGCAAGTTTGCCTATGGGCAGTTACCTATAGCAACCAATCAGTGATAAGCGTTTTAAAGCCAGCTGCAAGTTGATCAATGAAAGCAGCAATCCGATTGGTTGCCATTGGTTACTGCCCATGTTGTGTTGATAAATGACCCTGAATGTTGTCACATATTTCAGGGATGCGCACAATATGGGGGGGGGGATTTGGTGTGACAGCTCCTAGATAGGCCATGTACAATAGCAGTGTAACTATAATATGGAACTATACATAATCTCATTCAGTTGGGCTTACATAGAAAAGGCAAAGAACCACTGTCTGAACTTCCACTTTTTTACATACAGGTATGGGACCTGTTATCCAGAATACTCGGGATCTGGGGTCTTCCAGATAACGGATCTTTCCATAATTTGGATCTTCATACCATAAGTCTACTAGAAAAGCAAGTAAATAATAAATAATCCTTATAGGCTGGTTCTGCTTCCAATAAAGATTAATTATATCTTAGTTTGGATCAAGTACAAGGTTCTGTTTTATTATTACAGAGAAAAAGGAAATCATTTTTTAACATTTGGATTATTTGGATAAAATGGAGTCTGTGGGAGACGTCCTTTCCGTAATTTGGAGCTTTCTGGATATCTGGTTTCCGGATAACGGATCCCATACCTGTATTGGATTGCACAGATTGAAAGAAAACCATGATAGCGAGAGTGTGTTTGTTCTTTGGGACCAGTTCCCCAACCTGCTTAGGCTCCCTGTATAATTCCTTTGAGAAGTTCCTCTGCTTTCCCTAGTGGGTGTTGCACATCTGTAAACCAGCCTGATGGCAGATGCTTTAAGGAAAACCACCACAATAAACCTGCCCCATCTCCCTTTAATGTCTTCATAGAGAGATAGGGAGCTCTGAATAAACAAACCCCTCCCTTCACTAATTTGCAACCTGAAGCAAATTAAAGAGCAGCTCATTATACAGAGGGTTTTTCAGTGGACAGAAAATTTGTTTTATCAACTTCTCCTCTGCATGGCACAAAAAGAAGTTCCAAAACTGATTTTTTTTTTTCTTCTTGTGGAATGCAAGAATAACAAAAGCCTTATTTATTGCACTCATTTTGAACAGGGAGGGGGGGGGGATACTGCCCCTTTACCTATTGATCTTTAACCTTGGAGTCTGGATCCAAAATGCCACCTCTTGCTGTGAAGCTCCATAATCCTTTTTAATAAAGTGAAATGGCGCAAAAACATTTTAATGGTATAATTTTATGTTTTATAAAGTAACAGTTCTGCATATCTCATGGCACTAATTAGAGACGCACATGTGTCATAAACGAATCTATTTAGTAGGGAGAAATTAAATCTGGCATTGAGTTTGGGTAATTAATAACCATTGGTTCCCCTGTGCTCAGCAATGCTACGCTCTCATCACGGCCAATGGATGCAGGTGACGCTCTCTGGGCACCATTAGCCGCGTTTTACTTCTGGGCCATTCAATGTAATCATTTCCTTTTAGGACATCATTATCCAGTGAATTTAAAGGAGAACTAAACCCTTAAAATTAATATGGTTAAAAATTACATTTTATATACTGAACTTATTGCACCAGCCTAAAGTTTCAGCTTGTCAATAGCAGCAATGATCCAGGACTTCACACTTGTCTCAGGGGGTCACCATCTTGGAAAGTGTCTGTGACACTCACATGCTGAGTGGGCTCTGAGCAGCTGTTGAGAAGATAAGCTTAGGGGTCGTCACTAATTATCCAGCAGAAAATGAGCTTCCCCTGTAATATAAGCTGATGCCACAGGGCTGATAATTAAATTCTGATGCCATTTGCACTGGTTTCTGTGCTGCCATGTAGTAATTATATGTATTAATTACTAATCAGCCTTATATTGTGACATTACTATTCTATGTGTACTGTATATTGTGAGTGGGTCCCTAAACTCAGTAAGTGACAGCAGCACAGAGCATGTGTAGTGAATCAGCAGAAAAGAAGATGGGGAGCTACTGGGGCATCTTTGGAGACACAGATCTTTACTGCTAAAGGGCCGTGGTTGCCTTGGGCTGGTACAGAAGCACAAAACATAATGTACAACATTTTTAGCCTACTTCTTTAGTTAAGCTTTAATTCTCCTTTAAAGGGAAACGATTTTGTACATTAGATCAATTCCCAGTAGCTCAGGCATTTCTTTCCTTCAGGGATCATCTTTTTCATTACTCAACCAATAATCTTACAGAGTACATGAATACTACAAATCCCATCTGTAAACCAACTTCTGAAAGAGAAGGACATGTTAAATCCCTGGTGGAGGTTCCAGTTTGTTGATACCCCGGGCTAGTGCTCCTCTATTATAAATCACAGAGAAGGGCCCCTGCAATCTTGCCCCAGGTTTGCCCTCTGCAACTTGAAGCATCTGCAGGTCAGAAACTTTCTGTACTGTTTTAACTCTTTTTCTGCTGGATGATTTGCGACAAAGCATCAGCCGCCCAACTGAGCATGTGCAGTGTCGTTGACACACCTAAAAAAGTGCAAGTTGGTGGTGAGCTCCTCTGTACAAGTTTGAAGGCCTGAATTTGATTTAGATCTGTGCAATAAGCTATACGAAACATGTCCTCTCTAGCCATATTCATTTTTAGGGTTTAGTCCTCCTTTTAATCTGGAACTCCTGAAGGGAAAACAATTTGAAAACACAAGCTTAGGAAAAAAAACCCATTTTATTGACTATTGAGAGTTAAAAAGTCACTACTACATCACTGGACAGAGGAAGTCCCACGCCACACAGCACAGTCACTTAGCGACAGTCTAATGTATGCAACATAAACATGAAACAAAACAATTCCATCACCAACTCTCACCCCCTGACAGAGAGAGTCTAATTAAGAATAATTAATCAGGATATAGCACCATCTACAGGTTGGAATCCAATAGTGTTTAAAAGTCCCTTGGTCCCATGGTTTAATGAGGAGCAAGTATTCTCCTATCCACACAGTGGCTTTCACAGCATCAACAATGTTACTTGTGCTCCACCCCATTCAGTATATACCTATAGATCCAACACTGGAGCGCACTCATGTAACAGATGTAGCCTAAACAAACAGGAGTCCCAATAATATTCGATCCACCCAATCCAGTGGATTCTGTACATAGTAAATCTTGTTGCTCCCAGGGAAGGATATTTTGAAGCTGATGGAGAAGTCCGATGCTGCGGTTTGTCCTTCCTGCCCAGTGTTCCTCTTGGCTAGTCACACGAACTTCCGGGCAAAAAAGAATCCATTCTGCTTTAAAGCTCCAGTGGGCGAGGCCTGCAGCAGAGTTCAGCCATCCAACGGAAGGAGAAAACCATACAGTTACACATTATATGATAAAACTGACTTCAGTAGGACCAACCCGCATTCCCCAGACGCTGTTGGACTACTACTCTCTTAACATTGTAGTACAACAGCCACAGGGGCAACAAGATGAACATCACTACTACAGTCAGACATGTCCGCCAATCAGAAATCCCGGTTAATGCTTTAAACCATTGGTCAGTGATGTCAAGCAAAGCAGCCATCTTTCTGACTCGTGCCCCCTGCTCACTTCCCATTAAGCTTATCCTTACAGGGTCTGTAGCATTTCATAGATATAAGAACAGAGGAGAAAGCCAGGTTTTTGTTTCACAGTCATTTTCTGCCATATTGGCAAACTAAAAACTTCTCTTATCAGTGTTTAATGCTTTCTGCCTGTGAAATGAACGGATATTGGACTTTGCGAGCATTGAACAGTACTCAGTGCCACCGAAAAAAGAAAAGTTTTCGCGAGAGATTCGTAAACTATACGGCATGTGTGCGTGCATCAGCTTACCTATCCACCGAGTCCATCAGTGCAGCCATATTCAATGCATGGCATCTACTGTGCATTGCCAAGAAGGCCAGTACATTTTTTACTATCACAATCAAACAGCAGAGGGCGCACTGCTACTTTCCCTTCCCCAATAAACACCTTTTCAGTTTTTTCAATCAAAAAAAAAAAAAAAAACAATTTGAAGTGTGCAGAGCAACTAAAGGTATTGAGGATTTTTCTTCCAATACAAACTTACCTCTAGAGTAACACTGATAAAAATGGTTTTGCATTTTGCACACATATACCAGTTGCTGCCATGTGTTAACCCATGCACATTTTGGGAGATAAGATGCACTGCTCTGCAGAAGTTGTGTTATTAAATATTTTCAGTGTTGTCCTCCCATAAATACCCCAACCCTCACAAAATATCCATAGGAGATAAACTGAATCAGTTCCTCAAGAGAAAGTCGACTCGGCGTGACTTCCCACCAAGGCCGGAGGAGCTCGAGGGCTTTGCCGAGGGGCAGGACGAACAAGCGGAGGAGGACGGGGCTGGAGGAGGCGTCCAGGCTGGAGTGGAGGGGGCTGTCGGTGCAGCGTAGGAGCACAAGGAATAGCCGGACGCAGTAGTGGTGGGGGGAGCGAGAGTGAAGCAGCAGCAGCAGCAGCAGGAGGTGCAGGCTGGGAGGAAGAGGAGACGGAGGTTATCTGCACCTGTGGAAATTCACAAGAGATGTCAAATTACAAAAAATTAACAGCAATTCCTACACCCTGAAAAACAAGTTCCGTCTTTTGTCTGTAATTAGACATAAAATTCAGCAGGACAAAACCAATGCAATGAGGACATAAGATCTCCTGATAGTTAAACTGATGTTCTGAACTGGCCCACAAGGCCACGGTGAGTGAAGGGAAGCAGAGCAAATCCTTTAAGAAAGAGTTCTGAAGAAGAGACAGCTGAAACACCGGTGCCTGACAAACAGCAGTCCTCCTCACCTCATCATCCTCCTCATTTGGCGTCTGGGATGAACCTGAAGTCTTATTGCTCATGTCAGTGGATGCTGGGGGAGGGCTGGGCTCCTGTTCAGCCTCCCACTCCTGTAGCACCTCTTCTAAATTAAAGCGCCTACGATAACTAATGAAGAAAGTCTTCACCTGAGATGGTGTTTTATTGCCAAGGACCTCTGAGATGGCCTGGAAATCCTTGCCGTATTTTCTTACCGCTAGAAAAGAGAGAAAAGGAGCAAATGATGATCAATATCGAGGCTCGGCTACTATAACCTGTATAGAAACAGTCCTTTTATAACCATCCTCCCTAGAACTGCAATTTCTTTGCTTAATGCGCATCCTTGCAGTGACATGGCAGCAACCTCCTCCGCTAGGCTCTTTCCTTTTCTCTATGGCAGCTAAATGCATTTTATTTCCTGCAAGTTTGCAGCTCAAAATGTTTTTGTGCTTTAGTTCAGTACAAAGTCACAAGTAAAACATGGCTGTGAATGCCTCTCCCCTATTGGCAGGGATATTTAGACCAGTAAATAAGCATTGGCATCTACCAGAATGGGAACCACTGTTCTATGGAACACTGACTTCAGGTATAATGGGCGATTCTCTTAGCGAATGACCATATGGAATTGATGTAATATATTATCAAAGGCAAATGAAAATCTTTAGGATTAGTGTTACCCTTTAAATACGCACCTTGCACAGCCAGGAGTTGTTCATCTGTAGTCCAACGGGCATTCAGCTTAATGTTCAACTACAACACAAGATTCAGCCGAGAGTTAGAGAGGTGGTGGGCAGGTATGGGGCTTGCAGAGATCACACGGGTGGGTAAAGAATTTTAATTCATACATAGGTTTAGTCTCTTACCTCTGGGGGTCTCATCTCACTGATTCCTCCTTCAAGGCTCTCCTTTAAGCTACTATTCATCTGTTTGATATTTTGAACCTGAAACAGAAGAGATGGAAAATAAATGGAAATGGAAAAAAGAAAAATGCTACAAGTCATAGAGTTTATGTGATGCAGAACAGACATGTTCTGCTCAGCTGCAGAGCCCAATGGAAACCTGGATGGACGTGTTAAAAAGGGAAGCGCTGCTTCCTGTGCCCACCCCGGATTATGTCCGGTAAACATTACTACACCAACTCCTACGGTCACTTAGTTCTTCACGTTACAAATGAAACCTATTGATTCACAGCCAGTGAGCATCACCTATCCACTTCTCCTGACCTGGCGTTTCAGCGAGATAAGTTGCGTCTCCAACTGGCACAAGGCAATAGCTGGCATCTCGGAGCTGGCACACACTGCTGAAACGTCACTTTTGTTGAGGTGTATGCCTTTGGGGGGCCTCTGGCGGGAACGCAGGGGGTGGTGTCTGTACTGAGAGATTAATGGTTCCTTTCTGACAGGTCCAGTTTTTCCACTCACTGCTCCCGATACAACTTTCTGGGGGACGGGGGCCTACAATGAAACAGAAAAGCCATGACTGAGGAGAATGAAAAAGTTAAGTGATGGAAGTGGGTGATACAAGATGGGGGAGGTACAGAGATGAACATATTCCAATTTAAGATTAAAGATGATAAAGTCGGGATAAATTAACAGGGGTTACAAGAAGCAAGACTCACCTCCTTCTTTGTCTCTGTAACATCTGTTTCGTTATCACTCATCTTGATCTGATCCTCTACCTCTTCCATGCTAGGGGAATAAGTGAGCGCATTAGTAATGTGTCCACAGTCCCCTTAAAGGAGAACTAATGCCTAACTAAAGAAGTAGCTAGAAATGTTGTACATTATGTTTGGGGTTCTATACCAGCCCAAGGCAACCACAGCCCTTTAGCAGTAACGATCTGTGTCTCCAAAGATGCCCCAGTAGCTCCCCATCTTCTTTTCTGCTGATTCACTGCACATGCTCTGTGCTGCTGTCACTTACTGAGCTTAGGGACCCACTCACAATATACAGTATATAGAATATATAGAAATGTCACAATATAAGGCCGATTACTAATTAATACAGATAATTACTACATGGCAGCACAGAAACCAGTACAATTAGCATCAGAATTTAATAATCAGCCCTGTAGCATCAGCTTATATTACAGGCCAACCTCATTTTTTTCTTGTTAATTTGTGACAACCCCAAAGCTTAGCTTCTCAACAGCTGCTCAGAGCCCACTGAGTGTGTCACAGACACTTTCCAAGATGGTGACAACCTGTGACAAGTTTGAAGTCCTGGATCATTGCTGCTATTGACAAGCTGAAACTTTATGATGGTGCAATAAGTTCAATATATAAAATATGCCATTTTGGTCCATATTGATTTTTAGGGTTTAGTTCTCCTTTAAAACAGGTGCCCATTTTTAAATTTCAATAAGTTCAGTATATAAAATATGGTATTAGTAGCCATATTTATTTTTAGGGTTTACTTCTCCTTTAAAGTATAAGTAAACCTTAAAAATAAGTGAATATAAAGTTGATGAGGGTACTCTTCTAAGCATTTTTGCAATGTGCATTCATTATGTATTTATTTTTAATTCCAAGATATTAAGGGATACATGTACTGTTAATATGAATGGATTTTGTTCCAACTGCGCCACCTGCTGGTCATTTTCCCACCAGTCAGACCACCGAGTAGTTAAGGAAGTTGTCAGGAGAAAGAAAGAGGCTGCTCTGATGTTCTTCTGCTTAGGAAACAAAATTAGAAACCTCTCTTGAATCTTTCTTAACTAGAAGAACAATCAGAGCAGCCTCTTTCTTTCTCCTGACAACTTCCTTGACTACTTGGTGGTGAGACTGGTGGGACACTGACCAGCAGGTGGCGCAGTTGGAAAAAAATTCATTCATATTAACAGTACAAATATCCCTTAATATCTTGGAATTAAAAATAAATAAATACTGAATGTACCTTGCAAAAGTGCTTAGAATAGCACTCTCGTTAACTTTACATTCACTTATTTTTAAGGTTTACTAATCCTTTAACTAAAGGCACAACACGTGGTTATTGCACTTTCTACGTTTTTGCAAGTCTACCAATGTATCCAATATATTTTGTGACCCTCCCTTTGTCCCACAGCTTAACTTGTTGCCCCTCCCCCTGGTTCCTTCTTACCCCTCCTCCCTTTTGGCTTGCAGTCTACGGGCCTGCCTGTCCATAACACTGGTCCTGCTGCGAGTCTTCTTCCAAGAGTAGTAATACTTCACCAGACTGGGGATCAGCTTCTCTGGGAGCTGAGGGGCACAGGACAAAGAAACAGCAAAGTGAAACTATTGGAAAAAAGGTTTTCTTTACACATTACTCATATGCTGTATAAATACAAATAAATCTTGAGTTACACAGGCAAATCTGTTTCAAGGGTTAAACTAGCTCAAGAGAAGCACAGATGATTATAAATAGAAAACTGGTCTCCCATGGAAGCTCCTGACACTCTTACCATTTGCTGGATGCGCTGGAAGCTTTTTCCATGGAAGCTGAAAGCTTGCTCAAAGAGAACCTTGTCTTCCACGCTCCATTCTTCGGGGAAAGGAGTAAAATTCGCCAGGTCGGCGAGGGATCGCTCCACGTCATGCTTGTGCCACAGCAGCATCCCCAGCGACTGCCAGCAGAGAAGGAGTGTGACAATCATAGGTTAAAACAAATGGATAATGTTATAAGGAGGAGACAGACAAGAATAAAGACAACTTCTAGAAAACACAGTCAGCAAGGTTCTACTTACTGCATTTAATTCAGTGCAGCCCTGCTTAGTGCATTTATTAGACAGTTTTTCAGAATATTTCACAAGACAATGCCATCATATGACAAGTGACAATTAGGAGGCCAAAATGGCACTCACTGGCCAGTGGGCTAGGTCTTTTATGCCAGTGAACCAGGGTAAGTCAAAGGGATTCTGTCATGATTTTTATTTCTAAATTACACTGCAGATAATTCACTGCAAATTTCATTCCTGAACCAGTGTATTTTTCTTAAGTTGTAATATTGGTGTGTAGGCGGCCATCTCAAGTCATTTTGCCTGGTCATGTGCTTTCAGAAAGAGCCAGCACTTTAGGATGGAACTGCTTTCTGGCAGGCTGTTGTTTTTCCTACTCAATGTAACTGAATGTGTCGCAGTGGGACCTGGATTTTCCTATTGAGTGCTGTTCTTAGATCTACCAGGCAGCTGTTATCTTGAGTTAGGGAGGGGTGATATCACCCCAACTTGCAGTACAGCAGTAAAGAGTGACTGTAGTTTATCAGAGCACAAGTCACATGTCTGGGGGCAGCTGAGAAACACTGGGAGTATGCTCCAAGGGTTAATGCACACAATTTAGCAACTCTGGTCTTTATCTGAAACATTGCTACCACATATCCTTCCATCATCTACATGAAAACAACAATAACCAGTCCTTGTAACTGCAGAATAAAACACCTATGGGCAAGCACAGTTTATCAACGAGCCCTCTCACCTGCTCCACGTTGTATCCGTGCTTCTCTTTCGCCATCGTGATGTATTCATTTACTAAGGGAGAGAGAGAAGTGCAAGCTTTAGTTCAGGGCATGAGCTGAAGAAGACATGAGAGCAAAGACAACACAAATAGTGCAAAACAAACGTACACTTTGCATCAGACACAAACTGACTGGGCGACCAAACCAACATTCCCTTCAATTCCACGTTACCGGATGGAGATGTGTTATCTGCAAAAGACAGAAATCAACAAGGAAGTAAATATCTGCTACATGTGAAAAATCGGAGTCTTCTGTGATTTTGTATCGACCTGGGCGGGTAAACCGGTTACTTTCCATTTTCTCAGAACTATGTTTCCCAGCATCCCCCCTGAAAGCGGAGGTATGTAGGCAGTTCATAGCAAATAAATGGATACAGTTGTATGCCTTTGCCATAAATAAACAAAATTTAAACTTCTGGGAATCTGAATGGGCAACTCACAGTACTCACAGGAATGCCACCGAAACGCAGATCTTTGCTTGATTAGGCAAGTGACGGGCCTGTGGCCAACGATCAATTCACACATAGGCCCCATGCAAACTGATCAGGAGAGAACGGCATCCACACATTCCTTACACAATGGGATTTTTGAGTCTTCCCAATCAATATTTGCCTGCACGCTGAAGTTGTGCATGTAAAGGCAAAAAAATAAATCCCCATTTTTACTGTCTTTAATGAAAAAGAAACCTATCTCCAATATACTTCAATTAAAAAATGTGTATCGTTTTTATTAGAAACCTGACTGTATGCAGTGAAATTCTCCCTTCATTTACTGCTGTGGATAGGAATTGTCAGACGGTCCCTAACTGCTGGGCAGCAGTTGGCAACGCTGTAGAGATTTGTATTGGATTTTATTTTTGCCTTTACATCCCCTTTACTGTTTCCAACTCCAGTTGCAGGGACAAAGATCATGGAGCCAGATTTAAACAGATAAACTGGGATTCTATTTGGAGGATTATTTTGCTGCAGCCACTGGTTCTGCAGAGCTGGAGAAAGTTTGTATTAAACAATACAAAAATTAAAAAATCCACATTAGATTACATGACAACACAGGACCCAGTGCAGTCTGTATATTCTGATCAGTCATGCTGTATCGGCTTCTGGCAGATATTATTTGACTTGTGCTGTTTTGATCATTTATGACGATCCCTAAACAGCCCAGACCACACTGAGCATGTGCATAGTGTTGGTCTTGCAAAGATGTTTAACAAAGTTACAAGATGGTGACCCCCTGTGGCCAACTTTGAAAGCATAAATCATTTGTTTGATTAGGCTTGTGGTGCAGTAAGTTCATGTTTATGTTTAGTATACAAAATACAGCATCTCTAGCCTTATTCTATTTTAGACTTTACTTCCACTTTAAGCCCAATACACAGGAGAATATGTCAGAAGTCTTGGTTCATGTATTGGGAGAATTAAATGACAAAATGGTACATAATGCAGATATGCTAAAGGTATAGATTCAATAATGTCTGGAGCCTCATACAGGATCAGCCTGGCCTGCTAGCGTGCCATTTAGAGGGGACCCAGGGAAAATTCCCATTAACCCTTTTTTTTAAAAAAATTAATAAATAAAAAGATTCCACCATCAGCAATTAGCAACCACTTTCTCCGTTACATGTTGTGAGGGGGGCCCTAAATGTCAGGTTCTCAGTAGGGCCCTAGGAGGCCCGGTCTGACACTGTATATAGATAGAAGAATATAAAATAACAACAATAATGATTCCTATAAACATTAATGAAGCATTACAATGGAATGAGAAGAATTTATTGATCCCCCCTACATGGAAGAAGAGATAATGAGCTTCTCTCTCCCTGTGTGCTCCCTGTGCTCTCAGGGGATGGATACATGGGGAGATTGGTGAATAAATAATGACATTTTACTAAGAGCAATGGCACAGCAGGAGATTTTAGTCATTCTGCCAAGTATCCGCATTTAAACCACCCAGATCCCCTTCCAGTTACCCCTAAAGGACATTTCCCATGAACTCAGTGAAAGGGACTTGTGTGTTTGTTATTATTATTGAATACAGCAATTTTTGGACATACACTGTATAACATAGCACCAAACACACGGCTCTACAACTGTATTTTAGGAAAAGAAGGAAATTTGGCATTTAACGCACCTGGTTTACATTCAGGAATCTGAGCTTGGTAATCAGAGCCCACGCGTATCATGCTATCTGTGGAAATAAAAAAATATATATTAAAGAATAATTAGACTAGCACCAGTAACACATTTGCTGCATCATGTGCCCATCTTGCATTCACCCCTAACCCTGATAACACAATACACAATAATAAAGGCAGCTACACTGAGGAGTACTATTATTAGGCTGATTGGCAAATAGCAGGGAATATTCAGCACTTTGAAATGAGAATTTTCAAAGCCACCAAGACAACTAATAGGGTTGCAAAGAGACCAAACAGCTGGAGCCTGAAATGTAGGTGCAACATCACAAAATCTGCAAAAATTTGTATTCAATGAACAGCAGTTGATCACTGGCAGGGTTAGGAAGACACTCTGGGCCTCTGCACATGGGGTAAATTTCAGCCAGGGAAAAGTGCCCAAATGAGTCTGTTATTTAATGAAATGGAACAAACCCGTCTCTATCAGAAATTGTGCATTTGAGCGGATCGCCTATACCATTTAAAGGGATTCTGTCATGATTTTTATGATGTCATTTTGCTGTTTACACTGCAAATAATTCACTTTACAATATAAAATTTCATTTCGGAACCAGCAAGTGTATTTTTTTTTTAATTGTAATATTGGTGTGTAGGAGCCATCTCAGGTCATTTTGCCTGGTCATGTGCTTTCAGAAACAGCCAGCACTTTAGGATGGAACTGCTTTCTGGCAGGCTGTTGTTTCTCCTACCTGTAACTGAATGTGGCGAAGTGGGACCTGGATTTTAACTATTGAGGGCTGTTCTTAGGGCAGGAAGAAACAGAGCTCTGTGAAACTATCCTATTTAAAGGGGTGGTTCACCTCTACTTTTAGTATGTTATAGATGGCTAATTCAAAGATACTTTTCAATCGGTCTTCATTTTTTCTTCAGTTTTTGAATTATTTGCCTTCTTCAGACTTTGTAGCTTTCAAATGGGGGTCACTGACCCCCATTTCAAAACCAAATGCTCTGTAAGGCTAAAAATGTATTGTTACTTTTTATTACTCCTCTTTCTATGCAGGCCTCTCCTATTCATATTCCAGTCTCTTATTCAAATCAGGCTGTGGTTGCTAGGGTAATTTGGACTCTAGCAACCAGATTGCTGAAATTGCAAACTGGGGGTTGCTGAATAAAAAGCTAAATAACTCAAAAACCACAAATAATAAAAAATGAAAATCACTTGCAAATTGTCTCAGAATATCACTCTCTACATCATACTAAAAGTTAATTTAAAAGGTGAACAACCCCTTTAAAAGCAAAGGTGTGCTGGCTTGGGGTAGGAGGTTAGTGTTAAATCCAAAAGCACTTGGGGTGGCAATTTGTTTGTCACCCTTAATAGACATTTTAACGATGGCTGCCAAGACATCCCTTACACCCCAGTGCTAGATCATAGACTTTAAATGAGTAACTCCCAGAATTCCATAAGAGCAGGGGGGCTACATTTTAAACACCCCCCCCCCACACTCTATAAAAAAATAGAGAAATGAAAAGCTGAATAAACCTGACAGTGAAAGAAGAGGCTGGCAATGAAAGTCAAAAGCAAAAATACCATTAGTTTAGAGAAATGGTACAGGTATGGAACCTGTTATCCAGAATGCTTGGGATCTGGGGGTTTACCAGATAACGGATCTTTCCATAATTTGGATCTTCATATCTCAAGTCTACTAGAAATCTATGTAAACATCAAATAAACCCAATAGGCTGGTTTTGCTTCCAATAAGGATTAATTATATCTTAGTTGGGATCAAATACAAGGTACTATTAAGACAAAGAATTGTTTTTTAAAAATTTGGATTATTTGATTATATTGGAGTCTATGGGAGATGGCCTTTCCGTAATTCTGAGCTTTCTGGATAACAGGTTTCCAGATAACGGATCCCATACCTGCACAGAAGGCAAAAAACTGCAAAATATAGGGAGGGCATGGAAAATGAGCCAAGAATGGGTAGAGTTGGCAACAGAAAGGAGTGACCTAGGATATGATAGCACATTATAGAGGTAAAAGGGAAACTGGGGCTGGCAGCACTAGACAGTGATGAGTGGGGGTGTATGGCAGTTAGTATTCCTAAGTAATGAATGAATGTGAATGAATGCATGTGATTCATGTACCCTGCACCAGAGGGCAGCATACTAAGTGTGTAACAAAGAAAGAAGAAAACCTGAGTCACACTGGAGGAACCTAGATGGTAAATGATAGATAGAGTCAACACAAGGCCCAATGTGCAGAAATAGTGCAAGTAGAGCTCATTTCCCCTTTACAAAGCACAGCTAAGGTCCAATCTACAATATTGCAGGGAAGTTTTGGTTACCAGTACTGAAAAAGTTAATCAGTGAAATGCAGAAAGCCCAGAGAAAAGTCACTAAGCTGGTAAACGGTATAGAAGGTCTCGGATGATTACTCAAGTTGGGACTTAAAGGGAGATATATACATACAGTATGTTTATATAAAGGGCACATCTAATTCATTATCTGATGGTTTATTAGGATATAGCTCCCCATAGACGCACAGATTTTTCTTGCCGAACGACCGATTTTAGCGAAGTCCGACCAATCCTTCGAAATTATTGTGAAGTTAGTGGGATTCGAACAATCGTACATCTTACGATTTTTCGTCCGACATCTGTCAGAAAATTGATCGGCCAGGTTAAAAAATCTTTATCGGTACCAGTGCAATCTATCTATGTCTGCAGGGCCAAGCAGGCAGCTACCCTTTGTTTTCCTGGCAAATGGTCTTTTTAGTTGATGGTCAATTCGTACGATCGTACAATCGTTTCGAGATAATCGTGGTCTCACGAGGACGGTCGGATCTTTAAAAAATCTTTTCATCTATGGCCAGCTTTACTCAAAGGATACAAAATAATCCCTTCGGATAAGAAAGGGGTTTCACAATAAGTATCAAAAAAGGTTTTTTTATACAGCAAAATCTGTGGAACTAGGATTCTGTGACTTTCCATGGTGGGTGGTGCATAGATTCTCTGGGAAAAAGAACAACGGACTTCCCAATCCCAGATTCCATCACTTCACAATGGGAGGGGTTGAAGGACTCTGCCAGCCTAAGTGTTGGAAAGGAATTGTCCCTGCGAGTCAGACTTTCATGGTTTCTTCTCAGTCTAAGGGTTGAGACACACGGGGAGATTTAGTCGCCTGGCGACTAATCGCCTCTTCGCCTGGGCGACAATCTCCCCGAACTGCCTTTGCGTGTCTTTCCATCCGTTATAATGAAAAGTCGCCTGCGCTAATGCACAATAGGCGATTCGTTTTCCGAAGTCGCCTCACAAGGAAACTTCGGGTGACTTTGGAAATCTAACTCACTAAATCTCACTTAATCTGCCCGTGTGTCTCAACCCTTAGAAGTCATGTACGCCTGTGTTTAGATACCTACATTTGGAGCTTTAATTAATTGGCCCCTAAATCTTAACATAAATGATTCTTCGACAGTGGCCCCAGTTATTATTTGAAGCACCTTATTACATGACTGCAGAATTGTGAATCCTTAGCCACACGGCAGAGGGAAGTTGCCAATCACTGCAGTCCATACTGGAAGAACCAATGCAGTTAAATATCCAGAGACTGTGGATTTCCATTGTCTTGTATAGGACACCCACCTAATATTCTATTTGTGGCAGTGATTTTAAGGGGGTGGAGAGTGAGAGAGAGGCAGAGAAGGGGCAAGTGTTTGCCGTGGCAAATGGAAACATACAACAGAGACAAAGGATGCCAAGGGCCGTGTATAGGGTTGCCACCTTTGCCTGGCCAGTAAAAATGATGGGTGATCCCAATGTTATTAATAGGGAAAAAAAGATAAATACATAGGAAGGCCGTTATTTTTTTCCAGAAAAGGTAGTCACCCTAACCGTGTAAGACAAAAGGTAACCATAAGGGAGTAAGGAGCAGAAAGGAATAGTGATAAATGCAATACAAGATGCTGGCACCAGAAAGGATACAATAAACAAGTCCCACGTAAGCTCTCAGCAATCAGTATGTCCACTTAAATCATTTCCAATTTGAATTGCATGATGGGTTTCCAAGCAATTATTTAGTGTACTGCATTTGCATATGAATTGACCCCCCCATATAAAAATCTAGTTGGCCAATGACCCACACAAGACATTGTTATGATGCCACTGGCCAGTCTGGAATAATAAGAGGCTAAATCTGGCCATAGATGCAAAGATGCAATTGATTGAAAATATGGTAATTTGCTTTGTGGCACATTATCCAACCAATCAACTTGTGGGTAAGCAGCCCAAAAAACAAGTCTGTGTGTAGCCAGCTTTAGCCAGGACTGGCAATGAATCAGTCTTCCTAAAATGGAGAGAGCAAGAGGGGAAAAAAAAGGGGAGAGGCGGTGGGGAGCTGGTGCCTGGGGAGAGGGTAAATACGGCAATGCTAATGAGGGTATGAAATATGTGTAATTTGGTAGAAAGACTGTGTGTGGCAAATATGGGAGCAGAACCAGATAGAGAGAGAGAAAGTCAGAGGTGAGAGACAGAGGCTCGAAAGGGAAATGGGGAGAAAGGAAACACGAGACACTGAGGGGGGGGGGGGAGAGGTGCAGGAAAAGGGAGAGAAACCCTTGAGAGAGGAGCTGCTGCAGGCACAGTAGCACAGGAATAGTCATGATGAATGCAGCCAGCTAGCCAATCGGATCTAAGTATGGGAAGAGTAATCTCTTTGGCAGGAAAGGGGTTAAGTAATTTTGTGAGGGGTATATGGCAAGTTGGGGTTAGTATGGAAAAAAGAAAAACAAAGGTGATTGACAGAGATGAGAAAAGGAAATGAAAAGGGGCAAAAGTGAGAATGAGACACAGGGAGAGAGCAGGGAAGTAGAGAATCCCCTGTGGGAGGAGAAGCTGCAGACAGGCAGACTAACAAGGGTAAGGCTCACTGTTAGCCAATCAGAGGAAAGATATGTATTGGAAAATCATTTGTTACACATAAGGGGTTAAGTGACAGAGCATTGAAGGCAACTGCCATAATGTGATTTCCAGCCTCGTAACTCTGCATTATATGTGCAATGCCAGTTGTTACTATACACAGATAGGAGTGCAGAGAAGTCGCAGATTTACTGTTACTATGCCTCTGGGTCAGCTCCAACCTGCAGATAGCAGCAATGTTAGCACAATAGACAGTTGGAGCTCACCCAGCAGCACTATGTGCAATTTCAGTGCAAAGTACCTGCAGCCAGACTTCTACTCTAGCAAGTGATATTACTGGAACTGCACATTAATGATGTCCTTAAATCCCTGTTCTGCCTGTCCCTTCATTAATCCCTGCCCCACAGGAGACAAAAAAAAAAAAACTCTTGCAACAGCCATGCAGTTGGTTTCATTTTATCTACCGTGCTGCCATTACACCCTCCACAGCCCTGTGCAATGCCTTTATACCTTCTCATTATGCTCTCATTATTTCCACCAGAACACAGTCCTATCCTGCAGAGTATTGCAGTCATTAAAATCCTCCTACAGAGCCTGATACAACAGAGTTTAACCCTTCTTCTTCTGAGCTCGCCCCTGAAGCCAAAGATTTCACTTGGCTATTTACTTCTTTCAGCAAAGATCACTAAATTATATACCCAGTGGTGTCTCATTCTCATTAACTTTGAGAATGAGACATTATTCATAATATCTATTGCAAATATTGCTGCCCACCCACCTGTAACCCAAACTGTACTAAAGCAGGGAAGGCTTTGGGTAAAAAAAGAGCTTGAGAAGCCAATTTAAGACGCAATTCTGGCACTTGTAATCCTTCCTGTGAAATTCAGTGTCATTTCTCGCACCTTGTGAGTCTTAATTAACCCTTACAGCTCATGGCACACTAGGCCTTTGCTCAAGATTTAAAAAGCAACTGACTGTGACCAGTAATGACAGGCACATTTTGCCCTCAAAACACGCAAATATGCCTTTTCTGGCCCAAATTAGTCTTTGGCCAGCAGGGACAACAATCAGAGTGCCACTAATAAGATGCACCTTTAACTCGTTTGCTAATCGTGGCTACCCAGATGTTCCAGGACTAAGGCTGGTCAAACTGAACGAGCGAATCTCTGCCCCGAGTTGGCCGAATTGGGCTAATCCAATCACTGATCCTGGGGCCAAGGATCCGATGACACAGAGACTCATCACCTAAAGACCATCAACATGCCTATTAGGTCCTTGTCCAGCAGGATTTTCAAACCTGCCCAATAAATATCTGCCCCATTTTCGGTCAGATAACGATCATGGAAGGGCCTCCTGCACAAATTGGGCTAATCCAACGATTGGTACGGGGCCAAAGATCCGATCACACAGTTGGCCAGCGGAGACCCATCACCAGGGACATCAATGCGCCTATGCAGTCCTTGTCCAATGGGATTTTCAATCGTGCCCAATAGATATGTGTCCAATTTTTGGTCAGATAGCAGTCTGGCAGGCCTTCCCATACACAAATCAATAGGATGTCAACTCAGTTTGGAAAGGCCTAGTCAGCAGATTTTATCAGCCCATGTATTGCTGGCTTTCAACTACCACAATCCCCCAAATGTAATCAGGTTGAGAGTTGCAGTACAGCAACATCTGGGCAATGAAGGTTAGGAAACACCACCATAACCCCTTGTGTAAAAGAGCTCAACTCAGACCTCGTTCTCAAATCAATGGCCATCACAGCAGCACTAACACTTAACCCTTCCCCACCCAGCGCTGCAGTATACTGTAGTACAAAGCTCTCTGATGCCATTACTCCTGAGCATCCCAAGGCTACCCTGCCCATGTGTAGCTTAATCGCTTACCCCGTGGGGCTTCATCCTCGCTGCTCTCTTCTTCCGAATTCCCCAGGCTGTCCGATTTGGCCCTGTTGCGGGAGATCACAGCAGAAGAGCCGTGAGACTTTTCCATCACAGAAGGCATTGCTCGTCTTCACCCGGTGACAAATATTCCCCTACAGCCGACGGCTAGAAACAGAAAAAAAAAAAGAATAAAATCAGTTTGGTGTATAAATAATCCACAAAGGAAAAAAAAAACAAAAAAAAAAACAAGGGAGATCCCAACCTGGGGCTCTCCAGCTGTGCCTGAAATACTCCCTGTAGTGCATGAATATCTAACCCCAGGACCTTCATTTGTCCCTCAACTCCAGCTCCCAGCATCCTCAGCAGACGTGGCTCTCACAGGATGTTGGGAGAAGTAGTTCAAGAGTTGGCTGCCCATTGGCTGTACAAGCACATGATGCCCATTGACTGTACAGACGAGGTAAGTAGCACAGTGCAAAGAGTGTGTCTAACAGAGGGGGGTCTGACTGAGCTGAAAGCTGCTGCCATGAACAGACACTGAAGGTGAGAAAGTGAGGCAGGTAGAGAGGTTATGGGCAGAACAAACTGCATGGGGGTGAGACAGAGAATGACCAGAGGGGAAAACCAAACAAAGAGAGCCGGTAACATTGTTCAGCAAAGACAGATGAGGATGGAAGTATGAAATAAATGGAAAGGTGGCTAGAAAAGAGCTTTGTACCTGCTACTCAGATCTCAGGTTGCGGGGAATAAAGTTCCGCGGAGTTTGCGCTGTATCCAGCCTAAGGAAGGAAGCACGGGACGGGATGCACAGACACGACTCCAGCACTTCCCTGAGCTGCTCAGTCACAATGAGAAGCGGCCACACACTGCCTGCCTGCTCAGGATAAAGATCCGGCTGAGCCTCTTCACTCCATCGGACACATCCCTCCGCCGCCTAGACTGCTCTCTCTTTCTCTGTGAGGGTGCACAGCTGCCGGCATCACCCAATGTGACCTCCCTTCTCCATACCCCCCCCCCCTCACTTCTCTCAGGCCCCCTCCCCCTTTCTCCTTTAACTTGCCGTCCCCTCACTCCACTACCAACCGAATATATATCTCCTGCCCAGTTCAAATGTCTTCCAATTATCCTGTGCCCATTACTTTTACTGTGGAAGGCCAGGCTTCCCTGTATCCCCCCCGCCGCCTCCAGCATTGGGATCTCTTTTAACCCCCACACACCCGTGCCAAGCTTTAGAATCCTGCTTCCCCCCTCTCCATAGGATAATAAAGGATAAGCCTCCCCAAAAATGACACCAGTTGCCAACTTGCCACCCACCCCTCGTGTAATAATGAAAAAACCCCATTGTAATTAGTCCAACCTTTCTATTAACCTTTGTTGTAGCTTTCCAATACCCCCCACTAGCGGTGGGTGGGTCTGAGACTTTTTTTTGGGGGGGGGGGGGTTCAGTGGCTGCTGTTACAAAGGTCAAATTGTGTTGTGCATGTTTCTGTTTATCATTCTGCCTTTAACAGAAATGATGGCTATGAACAAGGGCTGTGTGTAGGGTTGCCACCTTTTCTGGAAAAAAAATACCGGCTTAATTATATATTTACCTTTTTTCCTATTAATAACATTGAGATCAACCACCATTGTACAGGCCGTTAAACTACCGGCCAGGTGGCATCCCTAAGTGTGTGTAATGTGTATGTCTCAGGTATGTGCCCTGCTTTGTGCGGCATGTTGGTGGGTTGCCGATAGAAATACATAATATTGAGCAGAGCACAAGGCAACAAGCCCAACTTGTGACCCTCCTGCTGGTGTTGAATGACCAGCGCCCTACTGAAAGCCAAAGACTGCAAGTGGGGATTTGTTCGACGTGAAAGGCCACAAACTAGGCACCAACGGCAGAGACTGCTGCATGTGGGGTTAAATGCGGGGAATATGCCATATTTATTACCATCATTTTTTGTTTAGACCCTTTGTATTCTCTCTCTCTCTCTCTCCCAAATAATCTTTCTTGCCTCACAGTATTTTTCTCTGTTCATTTTCTCTCTTGTGCCTTGTCTCCTTTCCGAGGCCAAAATTTTTCCATCCTCACCCTCCCAACAACCTCCTTGCCCGTTCCCTTGCCATCTCTGATTGGAGCCATCGCTCCCACTGTTTTCCCTTTGGCTTTCAACTTTTCCCTCCATGACACACTATTTGCCTTTCTCCTCTTCTTCCCTATGCCATTCAGTTCTACCAATATCAATTCTGCCCCCCCCCCCTCCATTATTAGGACCATTACTCCTCTCTGGCATATTCACTTTGTCTCCGCTGCATACTCTGCCACCCCATTTATTGTGTTCGTCAACACCCCACCCATTTTTGCTTTTCAGACACCTTTGCGTGTTTGTTATAAATCTTTTACCCCTCAGTGCTAGCCAAAACTCATCACTGAAACCACCCAGACGTTTAGGAACTATTTGTTCTGGTGGAGGGAGAAGCTAAAAGAAGGCTATGTTAACCCTCAGTTGCCTGTTGCCTTCAAGGAGTTGGCTTTAGCTGGCATTGGTACTAGACAGCCCAAATGTGACTGTGGCACAGTGTGTAGAAGGGTGTGCTTATTAGTATTAGACATAAATTAATTGTTGGTTTATATGTGATGCCGCTCTGTGAACATGCCTGTAGGCTACATGCATTAGTTGCTCTGTATGGTACCATATAAGAAGGCTGGTTCTTGAGTGAATTTAGCAAGCTGTTTATGGCAACTGAAGCTGGCACACAGAAACAGCTTGGGTAAGGTCACACTGGGAGATTCGGGGAGATTTAGTTGCCTAACGACTAATCGCCTCTTCTTTGGGGTGACTTATCTCCCCAAACTGCTTTCCGCTGCCTTCCCGCCGGCTATAATGAGAAATCGCCAGCGGGATTGCACTTGTGACGCTTCGGTTTCCTCGTTCACGAGGAGACTTTGGGCGACTTCGGAAAATGAAGCGCCACGAGTGCCATCCCGCTGCCGATTTCTCATTATAGCCAGCGGGAAGGCAGGGGAAAGCAATTCTGGGAGATTGTCGCCCAGAAGAAGAGGCGATTAGTCGCCAGGCGACTAAATCTCCCCGTGTGACCTGACCCTAAGGCAACTTCAGACAACTTCGGAAAACAAAGTGCCGCGAGTGCCATGCCGCTGGTAATTTTTCATTCTAGCAGGCGGAAGGCAGGGGAAAGCAGTTGGGGGAGAATCTCCCAGTGTGACCTTACCCTAAAAAGACAGTAGAACATTCAAATGGAGGCAGCTTTTTGACATGACAATAAAATATATAGAAACTGCAGTGCACAGTGATGCTATGTGTAGATGGGAATGTACAAGACAGGGTACTAACCAGTTTGATACTGCATGCCCACAAGAAGTAAAAAAAAAAAAAGTGCAATGAAGCAGTGCAGTGCTACATTCTTTGTGCTCGGACATTCCATACCAAAGATGCCTATGTGGCATGGCATACACTAGGAGACAGGCACATGTACTTGCTCTATGATCTGCAAACAGTTTGTACCATGTGTGTTTGACAATACCACATGGGTATGACACTGCAACACACTGTGCGTGGGACTGACATTGTGCATGTGTGGGAATAACAGACTGTGTGTGGTGCCTGGAGTAGAGAGCTGACCATGTGTGCCCGTCGTTGTGCTTCTGAATAAGTGCCATGTGGGAGACAAACTAAAAACCTGTGTGTGTATCTTGCACACAGCCACCATTGTACAATCAATGTGAGGTTAATCTTATTGAGGGGAGGGGGAATTCGATATTAATTCATGGTAACGGATCTTATCCTTTTCCAGGGGTTAACTGATGATTAGTGGCTTGGTGCTGGGCAGAAAACGGAGACTTAAGCTGAATATGAAATATATGGTGATGGTGCTGGACACTGCAGCTCATACAATATTAAGAAGAAATGCAATAGTAAAAAGAGGTTTCAGTATGAAATACTTGGTAGCAATAGCATGCAGCAGGTAACTCAACTCACATAATGAAACACAAAGCCTTGGGAGGAGAGCAGCCTACTGAAGAATAGAGGGCTAGTGCAAAACATGAGGTACATGCAGAATGTGTATGAGAACGGAATATTATAACTGCTACTTGATAGAATGAGATTCAGAATCTGCAAGAGAAATAACAGATTCTTGCGAGGTAGAAAAGGAATGCAGAAAGGTACCCTTCCTGTGGTATGACAGAAATGGGAACAGTCTCAGGCAGTGGGTACTAGGGAGTAACGGATACAATCCTTAGAGTGTGGGGGTAGAGGACAATTACACATAAATATAAAGGTATGGGGACTGGGAATAAAAAGTTATACAGGCACAGATATAATTGTCCTAATATGGAGATTTCAAATATGGAGATACAGGGGGGGTACAGCTTTGTGCAAAGCATGTTCTTGGACAAGGCATTGGTAAAGCTGGGGAAGGGGAAGTAAAATGCTCATACTATTGTGAATGAGAGCAGTAGTCCATCATTGCTGCCTTGTATATTAGGGTCCAAGGTTCAATTCCAGGCAGAGCACTGTTTGTAGGTTCTCCCTGTGTCCGCATGGGTTTCCTTATAGTACTCCAGTTTCCATTTATGCTCCACAAGTATATACACTGGCTCCTGAAAAAATTACCATGGCGTGTGTGAATGTTTTAGAGATCTTACATTGAAAGCTCCAATAGCTTCGGTATTGATTTGAATGCCGTACAGTATGTAAAGTGCAGAATATGTATATACTGTATAAGTAAGGCTAACAATAATGATTTGTATAGTCACATAAATCTTTTTGTGTTTGTGTATTTGTATGGAGTCTTTGTGTATTTGTATGGGGCGAAAGATTTACACTCACGAATTTGTACCAAAGTGATGGAAGACTATGAGGATTAAGCTCCTCTATCTAGCTTGCTCCTGCACTTTGGTTGAGCTCATTGGTTGTGTAGAAGGTGATGCCCCGGAGCATAGCAGCAAAATTCTGACCACGCTAAATGGAATAGGATGCGCTGCGAATTCTATCACTTGCCAGTTTGGACTGGCACTTCAGTGTTTCCCAGGCAACAAGTGAGTGTTGGCAGGTTAAAGGCTGCCTCCAGCGTTAATGAAAGAAAGGCATGACTGCAGCCTGGTTGCACCCATAATGGATCCTGCCAAGCATTACTGGTACCTTTCCAGTGTCGGACTGTCCCATCGGGATACCAGGAAAACTCCCGGTGGGCCAGGTGTTAGTGGGCCCTCCTGCTTCTAAACATTTGGCTTTTTTCATGGCCATTCCCTATTTCTATGACAGTAAAGAGGCTAAATAGATGGAATAATAGGTTATAGCATGTAAAGAAAAGAGACTATTAGAATAGAGTTTGAGGGACGAGAGGAAGGAAAATAATACTTAGAGTGGGCCCCTGGTCTAAGGGCTTTTGGGTGGGCCCCTGATCTAAGGATTTTGGTGGGCCCCTGGTGTCTCAGTCCAACACTGTACCTTTCCGTACCTTTCCCATGGTGTTTTGATGCCACCCATTAAATCAGAAATAGAATAAAAGATTAGAAAATAAGCAGAAACCCTGATTATCTTAATGGAAGTGATTAAGTGGAAATAATGTACACTTTCATGTACACGGCAAGCTACAGCAGAGGCGTTGCAATCTGCAGGGCTCCAGCCCCCAGGGAATTAACAGTAAATTTATCATTCCCCCTCCCCTCTGTGAAATGTTTTTCTACAGGATTCGAAGACAAAGCTCCCCACTGCCCCTAGAACCGCCCACTTCCTGTCCCCAATCAACCCATTCCCTACCCCCTGAAAAAGGTGAAATCTCATGACACAATGATTTAAATATAATGCAGCTCACAAACTTAGAGTAAAAGAAATAATTGGCCCTCTATATGTAAAAAGTTGAAGAGCAGTGCTTTGTAACATACTAAAAACTAGGGTCTGGACTGAGATTCACAATAGGTTCTGGTACACAGCCCAAGCAGCCCTACACGTGACAAATAATTAGTGACTGCCAATGACATCTGACAGCAGCCCCTCTGGCTGCTGTAAAATATTCTCCCTTGAATGAAAGCTACCAGGGTTGCCAGCAGAAAGCCAACTGGGCCTTGTAAAGGTAAGAGATTTGCGATGCTAGGGATGCTTGTGAAGCAGGATCTGTCAGACCCCAGGAATACTATAAAATACAGCTTAAATAAAGAATAAGATCTTATATGAGTAAGCATTTTCTCTCAAATAGAGATACACACACACTTATTCTACAGAAGTTTATGTATAGCTGTGTATAAACAATTGTCTTCTATACTTCTATCCCTCCCCCACAGATCAGCTCTCAGTGGCTTTCTGCTGTGTCATTCAATAGTCTTATTATAGGACTTCCTGGCTCGTGTGGTCAGTGAGTCTGGTGTGCATGAAACAATAGCTTCCTTCAAGGGACATCACATCTTCATCTGGATTCAATGTTTACTATATTTTATTGATAGAGTGGCAACATATTGTGCAGCGCATTACAGAGAGTTCCTCTCAGATCCTGTCCTAAGTGGAAGCTTATTTATATATGATTTATGTATTAGTGGGAGTTACCATACTAAAAGTGGTCATACACAGGGAGATGTGGCGATGTGGTCAAACAAGCAGATCTCTCCCCGATATGCTCACGTTAGGCGGGCGATATTGGGCTGATCCGATCGTGGGCCCTAAGGCCCAATGATCAGATCAGAATGGACGCAATACAGCTGGTCGGATCGTGGGACCACATCCACAAACAGATGCGACCGCGATCCAACAGGATTTTTTACCCTGCACGATCGACATCTGGCCGACTTTCGGACAGATATCGATCTGTCAGCAGCTTTTATCAGCCCATGTATGGGGCATTAAGGTACGGAATTTTTGTTTTTTCAAGTTTACAGCTGCTAAGGTAAGCAGTATTAGGGGACTGGTATCTCTTGCTGTTTAGCAGCTAAACCCGAACAAAGGGGCCAGGGCAGATAACATTGGGGGTGGGGCATTGATGTTGGGATGGGCATGACGACTAGTGTTGCCACCTTTTCTGGAGAAAAATACCGGCCTTCCTATATAGTTACTGTATCTTTTTTCCCTATAATTAATAACATTGGGATCAACCATCATTTTTACCGGCCAGGCCGGTAAAATACCGGCCAGGTGGCAACCTAATGATGACATCAGAGGAAGGCACAATGATGGCAATGGAGTTATGATGCTGGGGTGGGGTTAGTGCATCACTTAGACGCAAATTGCTTGATTTCTGTTCAGTTTTCTGAATTAAACCAGAAAGAAAGTTTTGAACAGACAGCCCTTTGAAAAACTAAGATATCCAGTTCAAAACCACAGGGGTGGCAACCTTATCTCTATCTATATTCTGCCTGATGAGTTAGCCCAAACCTCTAATTACAGGTATGGGATCTATTATAGAGAAATCGGTTATCAAGAAAGCTCTGAAATACAGAGATGCTAACAATTTCTTATTTTTGATTGATCGCACAATGGTCCCAACTTAACTATGTGCCTATGACTGTAATAATAAAAAATGAACTGTACTTGATGTAACTAAGCCATGTTAGGTGAGTATCTTAGTATAGTAGTAGTAGTATCTTAGTGAGTATCTTATTATATCATGTTTTTTTAAATTTCAATAGAATATATTTATGTGTAGAAGTAGTACACTGTTTTGGAATAAAAATTGGTAGGTGTGCATCCCTTATTATATCATGTATTTGATTATACAAAATACTTTCCTCCATGGAAATGTGAAGATAAAGACATTTTTGTGGAGCAGGGCAATAAGTAGTTTATATGGTATTTTTAACTGCCCTGAGATGTGGACAGAATGTAATGAGTGTAATTTGTATAATAGTGAACCCTAGAATATGTATTCAAATATACCTATATCCCTCTGATAGGGTAGATATGAATAATCTATCTATGGTTCTGTAACGAACTATCTCAGTACTTTTAGCTGCCCTGGGATATGGTTAGAATACAAATTTATGAATAGCAAACCCAGCAATATGTATGGGGACAAACGTACAGGTATATAACGGATGTGACCGAAGACAGCCCACACCTCATGTGATGAAGCGCCCAATGGTGAGAAGCATGTCAGGAGGGAGTGGCTAACATGAGGTATGCAGACAGGGGGAAGACACTGCATTGTGGTATGTTATGATGTAATGCCTTTATATTAATATTCACATTTATTGATATTATTTGCTGTACACTAATAAAGAGATTGTACACTAATAAATGTCTGAAGTGAAGTGTTATTGATTATTTGCTGTGTGCTATTGGACCCTTGCATAGTGCATGTGTCCAAAGTATAAAGTTTATCTATTACAAAATAAGTGTTGTGATTGGCTATTTGGGAGCTCCTATGTGGACTGACAGGAGACTCTGTTTGGCAGTACACCTGGTCTTATGAAACCAAAACTTGCCTCCAAAGCAGGAATTCAAAACTGAGCACCTGCTTTAAGGCCACTGGAAGCAACATTCACAGGCCCAGTTTCTGGCCTGGCCACAAGTGTCCGGTCCTAGTGGCAAAGTTGAGGAGGTGGCATGCCACCCACATCTGGAGAGAAGGTGAGGGAGATGTGAGCTGGATGGGGTGTGTGTGCGAGCAGAAGGGTGTGTGCAAGAGCGGTGGGGTTCAAGGGGGTGGGACCAGAATTAAGAGTGGGACTGAGAATTAAAATAGACCCTGGCATTTCAGGTACATAGAGGCCCAAACAGCCCACACCAGCCCACTAAATACTGACTTTCTATGGCAACTTATAGCAGCCCCTCTGGCATTTGCCAGAACTCAGAGATTGCCAGTCCGGGCCTGGGTGGGGCTACAGGGTGTGAGCTGCATAGGGGTGCTATAGGGTGCAAGTAGCCTAGGGGCACAACAGTATTAAATACGGGCCCTGATCATCCAAGGGTTTGGGAGCAACATTTTGCTTCCAAGCCACTGGTTGAGGATCACTACCCTACATGAATGCACATGTAATCACTTTCAAAAATGATGTGTTGCTTTTATTCTTATTAAAATAAACCTTATATTTACTTTTACAAGCCTTTTTGACCCAAGTCATCAATTATTTCATTAATGATGACATTTTGAGAGCAACACATTACAGAGAACAGTAGGAGCCCCCAGGAGTATATAGAACTGAATCTACTGTATTGGCACCTGTGTCTAGAGAGGCACCTTTAAGGGGTGACTCACAGGTACCTATACGCATACCCAGGGGGATTGTACCTGCTTCTCCAGCATTTGGTGCATGACAGGACAGACGGACACAGGTGTGCATGTAACAACTTCCAGGAGAAGGGGCTGAGGTCCAGTATTTAAATACTAATGCGTAGTATTTAAATACTGCTCCAGGAGTATAGTGGAACCAGTAAAGGCATAAAAGATTCTGATGTGAACCTAGTTCAAAGTTCCTTCGAATACAACAGTCTGGATTGACAAAAAACAGAACTGAAAATAAAAACAGGATTTGATGTAACGATAGACCAACATTAGCAGTGTCACGGTCGGCACCCTAAATTCAGAACCAATGCTAAGCACCCTGTTCTCAGCTCTTGCTTCAGCTTTTAACAGCCGCCTTTCACCTTGGGAGGAGCCCTCGGCTAATTGGATGCTGCCAGGTCTTATTAAGAGAGGTGCCAAGCGAAAGGTTCTGAATGAGCAAAGGGGCACGACGGTAATGCAAAGTCTTTTGGGCAGAAGGTCGCGTTACAAGGCGTAGGCAGAAAGCATAGTCAAAGCAGGCCGGGTCAGGGCAGGCAGAGTACAAACGGAGTCAGGCAGGCAACGGAGTCAGGCAGGCAACCAGGAGACCAATCAAAAGGGATACGGAATAAGCGGAGTCAGTTACCAGGTAAGGGTCAGGATACAGAAGTCAGAATCGTCCAAAAACAGGCAGGGGTCACAACAGGAAACAGATCACAGAAGCCTCCCAGCCAGCCCACTAGACCACCAGGGTGAGTAGCCCTCACATTACCCCCCCCCCCCTCGAGGAGGGGCCACAGGACCCCCAGGTGTCTCAGGAAATTTAAGATGAAATTGTTTCCTGAAACGATCAGCCTTTACATCACAAACAGGAACCCAAGAATTCTCCTCAGGGCCATAACCCTTCCATTGTACAAGATATTGCAACTTACCCCGCACAAGGCGAGAGTCAAGGAGTTTTTGGACTACAAATTCAGACTGACCTGTGTGGCTGGTTTTAACAGAGAGACATGAAAAGAATTAGAGATCTTAAAATTATCAGGTAGTTTGATACTAACAGAAGAAGGATTGATTATTTCAGTAATGGGATATGGACCAATAAATCTGGGCCCCAACTTGAGTGATGGAACCTTAAGTTTGATGCTTCTTTTGGATAACCATACTGAGTCTCCTACCTGATGTTTGGGTGCCTCTCTACAAGACCATCAGCTGCCCTCTTTTGAGCGGCCGTAGCTGCAGAAAGAGAGTCGTGCACCCCAGACCAGATCTTGGCAAATTGTTTGACAGAAGAATTGACAGAGGGTACAGAGGATAATGAACCAGAAAAAGAAAATGCTTTGGGATGTGAACCATTAACAATAAAAAAGGGAGATTGACCAGTAGAAGCATGAGCAAATTCCGCCCAGGGTAATAGTTCAGCCCATGAGGAATAGTTATCAGACACATAACACCTTAAGAATTGTTCAAGGGACTGATTAACCCTTTCAGTTTGACCATTGGTTTGAGGGTGGTATGCAGTAGAGAAAGACAAATCAATCCCAACCAAAGAGCAGAATGCTCGCCAAAATTTAGAAACAAACTGTACCCCTCTATCAGAAACAATATTGACCGAAAAACCATGTAACTTGAAAATATTAAAAATAAATAACTCAGCCAAAGTCTTAGCAGACGGGAGGTGTGGGAGGGAAAAGAAATGACTCATTTTGCTGAACCTATCCACTACCACCCAAATCACTGTTTTCCCATGAGATGAAGGGAGGTCAACGATAAAATCCATAGACAGATGGGACCAGGGTCTGTCAGGAATAGGTAATGGCCTTAGCAATCCCTGTGACAGGTTCCTAGAAGACTTTAATCTCTGATCTCTCAAAATTTTTGACATTTTGCTTAAATGAAGGCCACCACACATTACGAGACAATAAAGACACAGTTTTAGAGATACCAGGATGTCCCGCCATTTTTGAATTATGAGCCTCACCCAGAACCTGTTCCCTTAAGCTCTCAGATACAAATAACCTCCCGGGAGGAGTATCTACAGGAGCAGAAGATTGAACTGAGGACAATAGCGTGGCAAGGTCTGATCCCAGAGCTGCCACAATCAACTCACCCGGAATGATGGGAACACACTCACTAGGTTCAGACAGGTTAGACTTGAAACTCCTAGCGAGTGCATCGGCCTTAGTGTTTTTAGAACCAGGCCTGTAAGTACGAGAGAAATTAAACCGGGTAAAAAATAAAGCCCATCTAGCCTGCCTAGGATTAAACCATTTGGCAGACTCGATGTATAACAGATTCTTGTGGCCAGTAAAGACCGTTATAGCATGTTTAGCCCCGTCCAACAAGTGTCGCCATTCCTCAAAGGCCCATTTGATAGCCAACAATTCTCTATTTCCAATGTCATAATTGGCTTTGGCAGATGAAAATGTCCTAGAGAAGAATGAACCTTGTTGGTTATCGGATGCCTTTGAGAAAGGACTGCCCCTGCCCTAACCTCTGAGGTGTCAACCTCTACAATAAAAGGAAGGACACAAATTATTTTTTAAGAAATTCAAAAGCTTGAATAGCCTCGGGAGGCCACATATTGGATCTGCACCCTTTTTGGTTAGATCTGTGATTGGAGACACCACCAAAGAAAAGATTTTAATGAATTGACGATAATAATTAGCAAAGCCTAAGAATCTTTGAGTTGCACGTAAAGAAAGAGGCTGAGCCCAATCCAGTACGACCTTAACCTTCCCAGGATCCATTTCAAGACCCTTACCGGAGATATTGAACCCCAAAAATTGGACAAAAGAAACTTCAAAGGTGCATTTCTCAAGCTTCGCAAATAAATTATCCTTTCTTAACCTGAGCAACACCTCCCGGACATGTTTTTGATGGTCACACAAGTTAGAGGAAAAAATTAGAATATCATCAAGATATACCACCACGAATAACCCCAGCAGGTCCCAGAAGATGTCATTGACAAATTCCTGGAACACTGTGGGTGCATTACAAAGACCAAATGGCATCACTAAATATTCGTAGTGGCCATCCCTGGTGCTAAAGGCCGTTTTCCACTCATCCCCTTCCCTGATACAGATGAGGTTATAAGCACCTCTAAGATCAAGTTTGGAATAAATAGTAGCATTCTTGACCTGATCAAATAGTTCAGAAATCAGTGGAAGGGGATAACGATTTTTGATAGTAATTTTATTAAGACCTCTATAGTCGATACATGGGCGAAGACCTCCATCCTTCTTGCCCACGAAAAAGAACCCAGCACCAGCAGGGGAACTAGAAGGCCTAATGAAACCTCTTTCGAGGTTTTCTTTGATGTACTCTTTCATTGCTTGGGCTTCGGGCAAAGAAAGAGGACAAGTTCTCCCTCTAGGGGGAGTAGACCCAGGAATGAGGTCTATTGGGCAGTTATAGCGCCTATGTGGGGGTAAGGTTTCTGCAGCTCTTTTAGAAAATACGTCAGAAAAATCAGAATAAGCCGTGGGAACACTTCAAGAGTCCTTACATTTTTGACCCCATTGAAGAATTTCTCCAGTTACCCAATCAATATGGGTTATGTACCTGTAACCAAGGTAAACCAAAAATGAGAGGAGAAGAAGAACCTTCGATAACAAAGAAAGATAACTCCTCAGAGTGAAGGTTGTTAGTGCACATGGACAAGGCCACAGGTTTCCTGGTTACCAGACCTGACTCCAAAGGGCTTTTGTCAGTGGCTAAGATTCTCATGGGAGGAATTAAAGGAGTTAGAGGAATATTAGACCTTACTGTGAAGGCAGCATCCACAAAATTCCCCGCTGCCCCAGAATCCACAAAAGCGGAAACCTTAACTGAGCCCATAGGCCATTAACAGGTACCATGATCCTAGAGGAAAATTGGGGAGAGGAAACTTCTCAACCCAAATGGAGCTCCCCTTCTCCATTTAGGCTTTGAGTTTCCCGGCCTCTTAGGACACTGGTTAAGGAAATGACCCTTTTCCCCACAGTAAATACACAGACCCTGAGACCACCTGCCCAATTGCATGGGTTCCTCCTGAGGAAGAGGCACAGAGGGGTTAGATGACTTAGTATTAGTAAACCCCTTCTCTCCCTCTGTCTTCTATCTACCTGGATGGCTAGAGACATTAGATCATCCAAATTAGTAGCCAGAGGGTAGTTTACTAAGCTGTCCTTGACAGTATCAGAGAGCCCTATCTGGAATTGGCTACGAAGAGCCATGTCGTTTCAACCAGTTTCTACAGCTCACCGGCGGAACTCAGCGACTCACCTCTGCATCCCGTTCTCCCTGATGTAATTTACGAATCGCGGTATTGGCTGATGATGCACGATCCGGGTCATCATAAAGTATCGCCATGGTGTTAAAAAAGGTTTAGAGGGAAAAACGGGCAGGGTCAGAGGGGAATAATCTTAGGGCCCAAATTTGTGAGTCACCCTGTAACAGGGTCATTACACACCTCACTCTTAGTGAAGGAAAGAGGGAAAAAGCTAAGGTACAATTTGCATGCCTCCTGAAAGACAAAGAATTTTGTTCTATCCCCACTAAATTTTTCGGGGAAAGAAATTTTGGGTTCATGGGATTTATGCATATTACACATCACAGCAGGAGAACCCTCAGAGACAGCAACAGGAGGAGAGACTACTGGACTTGGCAACTGTTGTGAAGGGTCCAGTCTGAGAGTCAGGTTATGGAAGCCTTGCATCAGGTAGTCTTCCGCTCATGATCCTCTGAGCGCTGTAGCAGAGTAGTGGGGAGCGCTTCAGTGGTGGAAGGAGCAGCAGCAGCGTGACCTTCGTCGTCCATTTTATGGCCCGTTATAATGTCACAGTCGGAAACTTAATTCAGAACCAATGCTGAGCACCCTGTTCTCGGCTCTTGCTTCTGCCTTTAACAGCCGCCTTTCACCTCGGGAGGAGCCCTCGGCTAAATGGATGCCGCCAGGTCTAATTAAGAGCGGTGCCAAGCGAAAGGTTCTGAACAAGCAAAGGGGCACAATGGTAATGCAAAGTATTTTGGGCAGAAGGTCGCGGTACAAGGTACAAACGGAGTCAGGCAGGCAAGGGTCAAACCAGGAGATCAATCACAAGGGATACGGAATAAGCGGAGTCGGTTACCAGGCAAGGGTCAGGATACAGAAGTCAGAATCGTCCAAAACAGGCAGGGGTCACAACAGGAAACAGATAACAGAAGCTATACAGCACAGAGGCACCAGGAAACTCATGAGGAACAAATCCTATAACGGGCAAGGATTGCACACACTGATTCCCCTTTTAAGGCGTTTGAATTTCGTGCCAATGCATGGTGGCATCATCACACCAGCGCGACTGCGCCTTTAATTCTAGCAGATTGAGCACTAGAGATCCGGCGCATGAGAGGAGGAAGACCGGGGTGGCGGGTGTCCCCGTCGGCCCACTAGACTACCAGGGTGAGTAGCCCTCACACAGAGGTCCTGGAGATCCAAATGAGATGTCCTGTGTATAAATGATATGAACATTAATGTAATTTGGCCAACAAGCATGGAAGGCCAAACTGCTCCCTGGGATCATCTGGCTAACTGGGTCAGCAGGAGGGGGATGATTAATGGGAGGTTAGATCGGCACATATCTAATCAACAAGTAACCTGGCAAGCACACAGTACTTGTGCTCCAAAAGTGAAGAAAAGGGGAATGGCTAAAAAGAATTAATGTTGTATAAGCGGAAAGTGTAAACTGGGCAGTTCCAGTGTCCTCAAACTGGATCATTGTTGGTCCAAATTTTCAAATTAGTCAATCAGCTTTGGTGCAATACTGGTAAAGATTAAAATGCAAGATCATTTGATTTGGGTCAATATATGTGTGGAAAGGTTCGAAAAAAGTATATAGTAGGAATAAACAGCATCAAGGCAGTATTTTCAAAAATGTTTCATTTATTAGCAGTGTCAACGCTACATGTTTCGGGTATAACCCTTTTTCAAGTGTATTGGAGTGCAAGGTATCATGGGATTAAATACCCTCCTCCACCATAGAAACCTCCCCCAATCCTATCGTTAAGTACATTCCGATAGATCAAGCAAAGCAATGCACGACATTAACCATTTAAAGTCCATAGTCCTATTAAAGATCAAATCCAGTGTGCTGAATTGTTCATTCCCCTGTGCAAGTGTGTGCGAATGTCCAAAAAAAAGGGGAAAAAAAGTCTTTCACAAAAAGGTCCATAACAGGGAAATTGCCATCTCAGCCTATCCCTGGTAGCGATACAAAATCACAAGTACTGCATAAAAATGCCTACTAAAGGGTCACTAGAAGCATGTATGTATCAAATTATGTAACAATTACATTAGTTAAGTATGCCAGCACCAGCATAGTGAGGAACGTAGCTCCTGTATCAGTATAATATATAATATATGTATCCAAATATTTCAATATTCTCAATATTATTATTACTTACACGGCAGGAGTTCCGTGACAATTCTACGGCTAGCTGGTTCTTAATACCTGGGAGAGAAGAATATGTGTGGAAAGGTTGCCACCTCAACTCTTCTATTCTATGTTAATTACGGTATCACCTAATTGAGATGGACTAATGGAAGACAATATTGATTTCTGTGTAGTTATGCAGGGTTCACCTAAATGAATTGCTCAGTGCCTTGGTCAAGCCCCTACAACTAAACGATTGGGGACCCACGACCGCAAGAACACAGTAGCAAAAATATTATCACCCCCATTTATAAGCCACTCCCAATGCACCCATATGTAATAAAATTAAATAATTCACATATAAATAGATCCTGTAGGTGGTTTATATTAAACAAATAGCTGTATGAAGCGCATATGAACAAAATAATAGACAAAACTGCAGTTAGTAATTTAAAGGAGTGGTTCACCTTTAAATAGGGACTAACACGAAAATAAAAATTTAATATAAACTTCATCATACTGAAATGAGAAAAATGATTATTTCAGAAACAGTACAGAATGTTGTATTGATTGTATTTACAAAGTTTCTTATTTCAGTATGCTGAAGCTTATATTCAATTTTCATTTTTGTGATAGTTCCCCTTTAAGTTAACTTTTAGTATGTTATAGAGTGGCCAGTTCTTATCAACTTTTCAGTTGGCTTTCATTATTTATTTTTATAATATTTGACTGACTCTTCCATCTACCATCTTAAAAACAAATGCTCTGTAAGGCTACAAAGATATTGTTATTGCTTTTTATTACTCATCTTTCTATTCATCCTGTCTATATCCTAGACTCCTATTCAAATCAATGCATGGTTGCTAGGCTAGACCCTAGCAACCAGATTGCTAAAAAACTGGGGAGCTGCTGAACAAATAATAAAACATGAAAACCAATTGCAAATTGTCTCAGAATATCACTCTCTGCATCATACTTAAAATTAATTTAAAGCTGAACAACTCCTTTAAAGGATAAGGAAAGGGACATTCACTAGGGGGCAGGGTGCTAATGTTCATTGGGCACCCCCAATGAGTAAAATCATTGACCTCTGACCAGTCAGGGTGCTATTCTTGGAACACCTCTCATCTATAAATGTATGTTCCTTGTCCTTTAAAAACATTAGTCAGTGGAACCCTACAGTCAAGCCAGGCTACAGTATCGGACCCATGTAAATGAATTTACACGTAATGTAGTAATCCGCTTGTCAAATTGTCCATTAAGGTAGCAATAGACGTTACAATTATGATCTTTCCTGGAAAAGATCTTTCTAGGAAAGATCATTTGTTTCAATACACTCAGATATACAGGTAGATACAATAGAATTCTTCCTGTATCTGACAATTCAGCACTGATAATGGCTGATGTTTGGGTGCCTTCAAAGGGGCCTGATCAAAATTTTCCTGCCAACCCTAAATCTTCTGCTGATCGGTCGGCTCGTCTCCCACCATACACTCACCGGATATTGTACGGAATTTTTTTCGTACGATATTATCGGTGCGTCTATGGCCATAGTGTAGGACTGGGACAACAGGGGCTCACCCAAAAAGCTTTGACCAGAGGCCCACCAATGAATCTTAGACCAGGGGCCCACGCTTCCTCTCCTTTATTCCTCTCCTCACTCAACCTCTATTCTCCTAGTCTCTTTTCTTTTCAAACTATACTCTATTTTTCCAACTATTTAGCCTCTTTGTTCTCATAAAAATAGGGAATGGCCATGAAATAGGCCAAATGTTTAGCAGAATGAGGGCCCACTGGGACTTTTCCTGGTATCCCGGTGGGCCAGTCCGACACCGTATGGCCACCTTTAACAGTGGCCAATATCAAAATTTTCCACCTGGGACAATCGACGGGCCAACATATATCCAAGCTTTCTGCCAATATCAGTTGGCTAGTTTCCTGCCATACACGCACCAAATATTGTACAATAATATCGGTACATGTATGGCCACCTTAAGTAGTAAATTCAAGACAGAAATTCATTGGTGGTCCGTGGAACACTAGTCTAAGCCCCAACAGCCAAGCCAGGTAATAAGCTCCTCTCTGTAAGCCATAGAGCAGCTACCTCATGTTCTTCATTTAGTCAGCAGCAGCCCAAGTCAGACTGACCAGCAGGCAGAGACCTGCTTTTGCCCCTTGAATACATTGTTAACTGCATCTGGCAGCACTATATTCACGAGGGGTGAGCTGGGAAAGGATGTTGGGGGGTTATTTAATAAAAGGCACTACGTTTGCTCAGGAGCAGTAACCCATAGCAACCAAACGGCAGGTAGCATTTACTGATCACCTGTTTAAAAGCAAGCATCTCATTGGTTGCTGTTCCTGGGCAAATGTAGTGTCTTTTATGACATGTGGGTGTTTTTTTTTTTCTTTTTAAAATCTGTGTGCAGAGTACTGTCAGATCTAGGCACTAAGCAGCTCACTTTTGGGTCCCTTATTGCTCATGAACTAGTGTTGCGGCAATGTAGCTGCTGGTAAATTTGTAATACACCTAAAAAAAGGCCGTGGCCTGCCCCCAGCCTGCTCCAAACTCAAATTTTTTCCTGGGCTTCTTGCCAAATGCGGGCATTTGGCTCCGCCCATTTGACGTCACGACCCGGCCAGCCAATAGCGCGTCACGACCTGTCCCCTTTAGCGTCACAGCCCCACCCTTTTAACCCCGCCCCCTCCACATGCCGATGAAGATTATTTTAAAAGGTGGCAACCCTATCATGAACTTTTGTCTGGGATGACCCCTAGGGGTTTCTTTTCAATATAATATAGAAACATACACAGTAAAAATGGATAGATTGAACTCACTGAACAGTCCAAATATAATCAGGAAAGGGGTGATTAGTGGGAGGTTTGATGGGCAGAGACCTAATAGCCATGCAACATGGAGGCAGAAAGGCACACAGCATACCTCCCAATTGTCTTGATTTTTGAGGGACAGTCCCTATTTTGAAAGCTCTGCCCACAGTCCCAGATTTTTATTTAAATGTCCCAAGTATCTGTTTGATCTCCAGCACTGACGCCAGGAAAAGATACAAAGTTGTCAAAACTTAATTAAGTAAGAGGCTCTTGGCAGAGAGCCCCGAAAACTCAACATCTGCACTTAGATACAATTGTAACTAATAAGATAAGCAGGTCTCTTGAGGCAACTGTGACTCTCCCAACTTAAAAGGGAATTTTACCTTTATTAGCAAACCTGTAATAACACACAAAACATAAAACCCCAAAAATGGGTTCATATTTTCCATAAACTGCCAAATTGTGTAAAATGGATGTGGGATTTAGGGGCGTGGCCAATGGCCAGTGGGTGTGGTCAAAAAATTTGACCATGCCAGTCGCAGCAGATCTTTTTGTCCCTCTTCACGTTTTTTAACTGTTGGGAGGTATGCACACAGTACTTGTCCCTCCTAAAGTGGGGGAAAAATAAAATTGCTACAAAGACTGGTGAGAATGGAGAGTAAAGCAGATAAACAGTGAGAAGCAGTTATTGTTATTGAGAAGAGGAAGACTAGATTCAAGTTTGATAAATAATAAATGTACTAACTACTTCCTAAGACAAAAGATTTCATAGTGCTTAGTGGTCAGAGCCCATTAGTGCAATACAACATTTAATCAGGCCCCTTGTTTCATATATGGTATGTACCTTTTTTTCCTTTCTAAGTTGTGGCTAATGTTACTTAAGGGCAAAGCATCCATTCATCTGATGAGATCTCCAAATGGGCAGATCTTTGTCAAATAAGCCACCCACATGCTGGCCCAAAATAGTCATGCGCGGGTTCATTTTTTGTAACCTGACCCATACCCGCAACCTGCAACCTGCAACCCGGATTCTTACCCGCTGACCATCAAGTATCAGGAAGTACAAGTTCAGTAACATAAAATAAGGAGAAGTATTTATCATGAGGTATTGGATTAACTTGAATTCAGAGAATAGTATTAATATAAATAAAACAAACAAAAAATCCTAACTTTTTGACCTATATGGTAGAGAGGTATCTATCATTTCTTGATGAAAACATTACCAATACATTTTCCTACTGTATAAACTTGGTGATGTACCCCTATATTATAACACACTTTTCAGTTATTGTTACACCAAGTAACTTGCTAATAATATATTAACATATATTTTATAGTTATTTGCCTTGCTCTTTTGCCTCTTTTCAGATTTCAAATGGGGTCACTGCCCCATCTAAAAAACATATGCTACACATAAGGCTTCACATTTATTGTTATTGCTACTTTTTATCATTAATCTTCTATTTCGGCTCTCTCCTATTCATGCCCCATTCTCTTATTCAAATGAATACATGGTTGCTAGGGTAATTTACACCCTAGCAACCAGATCGCTAAACTTGCAAACTGAAGAACTGCTGGATAAATAACTCTAAAACCACAAATAATAAATAAAAAACAATTGCAAATTGTCTCAGAATACCACTTTCTACCTCATACTAAAAGTTAATTTAAAGGTGAACAACCCCTTTAAAATCACATGCAAACTAACCAGACATGCAGATGGCCAGTATGAACTGATCCATCATTTAGTAGCAAAGAGAACAATGGGTTCATAGAAAAAGCAGTGCACTTGCTTCAACAGATGATTTCACACACCCACTAATGGGATTCATCAGCCAACAGCATTAACAGTCTTGACTAAAAACAGTCATTTTGGGGGGGAGTAAAGTGTTTGTTTATAGTATTACGTTTGCTTCCATCATTAAACTCCAAATTCACAATCATCTTAACAAATATTTTTACTCCACTCTAGAACTTCATGTCACAAAGTTGGAGTATGGTATTTTTGCCAATTTAACCCCATCTTTCTGAATCTGATGTTATAACTTCTAGTAATACGGCTTTAATAACTCCTACGAACTTACTCCAACTGCATCTTGGAATACGTTGTTCTCCAGATTTGGATGGAGAAATTAAGTACTCCAGATTTACTAAAGTTGCTTTCTGTTCACCCCCTGGTCTTGACTGAAAATAGTTATTTTTGGAATCAAATATGGTCTCCTTCCCACGATTCCTACATTATTTTTCAGACAAATCAGAAAAAAGGTCCCAATGTAGCCTTCATGTGGGAGTTTTGACAGAGTGACTGTGATCAAGCAGTTGATCAAAGAGTTGCCAAAAACATACAGTGCAATGGACAGATGTAGGATTGCCACTAGGCCCGGACTGGCAATCTGTGGGTTCTGGCAAATGCCAGAGAGGCTGCTATAAGATGCCATAGACAGTCACTATTTTATTGGGCTGGTGGGAGATGTTTGGGCCTCTGTGTACTAGGAATGCCAGGGCCTATTTTGAATCCCAGTCCGGTCCTGATTGCCTCCTTTGTCGACAGCAAAAGATGAACAAAGGGGATGGGGTGATGATATGTGGGGGTAGACCCAGACAAAATCACAGTGGGTGGGCCAGTAAATTCAGTGTCGGTTTGGTGACATTTTGTGCTGAGCTGTGACATCACAAGCCGAGTGGTTGGATGGACTTTGTCTAGTTTTTACAAACTAAAACTGGGCATGAGGTTTTGACCCAAACTGCTCTTTGAAAAATTGAGATGTCCAGTTCAAAACCAACATACACAGTGAGGATGCTAAGTCATCTCATACTAAGATTAAACTTTCTCAGAATATGTTTCCGAATTTACTTAAATTTTTTTATTTGCAGCGTTTTTCCAGTCTTACACTTGTGGGGACACAGAAATCTGTGCTCAGCTGCAGGATGGCTGCTATCAGCAGGGTGCTTAAGTCAGCAGGGAACAGAGAGGAATATACAGCATGGAACCTTATTGGAGAAGCTACCTACATATTCAATTAATCTTGCAGCCACCAACACAGCAGCACAGTCGACAACCTGAAAAAGATGTATTGTATAAAGACCGAAAATAAAAAAATGTAAGTAAATATCAAAGGTGATCAGAAGAATACATTGTATCATTTGTTTTTTTGGGGGGGGCTTTGTATTCTCGTTAATAGCAAAAGTATAAAAATACAAATTAAGAGAAGACAGGACTGCTCACCAGACCAAAAACAGTGGAACAGAGATGTAGCAAATATGTAGAGAAAGTGAAATGAACAACAAGGAAGGCCAACCCTGCAGGGAGACGATAAAGCTGAGAGTTAGAGGCTGAAATAAAAAGGCATTGCAGTATATATATTATAGTTTGAAGAATTCCTGGTACAGAAAACAAAGAAAGATCATTTATAAAATATTGTGGTGGCAGTGACTAGACAAGGAGAACCACCACACAGCAGCATGGAGAGATACTGGAACAGCATAGTGTAAGGGGAAATTCTCCAGAGACGGTGTATTGTCTGAGGGATCTAATGGGTGGGAGGGAGAGATAAAGGGAATATGACAGTAGAAATGTTTAATGAGGGGAGCAGAGCTATGCGCCAGCACTGGATTAAGGGCCTCAAAAAGGCCTGAAGCTGAAAATTTTTAATGGGCCTAGTCCCAGGCAAAAATGAAGTGTATATATATATATATATATATATATATATATATATATATATATATATATATATATATATATATATATATATATATATATATATATACATAAAAGCACTCATGAAGCTATAACACAGCATGCCTGGGTGCAGGTAAAATGTGTACAATATTACAAAAATTACAGCACTCAGAGTAACTGATTTTAATAGACAAGCAAAAGAAATTCCAATGTTTCGATCACATCATAGTGATCTTCCTCAGGGAAAAAGCAGTGAGTAGTGCATGGGGTTCTTAAAGGAGTTGTTCACCTTCAAATAACTAGTTATTTTCAGAAAGATCACCAGAAATAACCACGTTTTCCAGTTACTTTCTATTTTCTATGTCTGACTGTTTTTCAAATATTGAAGTGTAAAGTGTAATTTTTTTCGAGGGGGGGGTCGCCGACCCTCTAAAAGTCGAAACTGTTCTAAATTGATACATTATTTGATACATTTCTTATCTTTGTCCCTGCTGAGCAGAATCCCTGGGTTTCATTACAGGCAGCTGTTAGAATTGATACAATAGTTGCTAATATTCCAGAGATGCTGCTGAGAAATGTATCAACTAATTTTATCAACTAAATGTAGCAACTTGTAGCAATTTAGAACCTGCACCTGAATTACTGACCTGTCAGACTGAAACACCAGACACAAACATTGAACTTTAATCTTACATTTTGAAAAAACAGTAAAAAATAAATAATGGAAAATAATTGAAAAAAAAGTCTTTATTTCTGGGGAACAATCTCAAAACAACTGAATTGAAAAAAAGTGTTTGGAAGGTGAACAACCCCTTTAAGGGTTTGCACTGCTTACATTCTTGTTAGTTTTTTTCCCTCAATAAGTTCACAATGATGTTGATGTCGAAACGTTGGAATTCTTTAGCCTGTCTACTAAATAGCGATGCACCGAATCCAGGATTCAGTTCTGTATTCGGGCTTTTTCAGCAGAAACCAAATCCTTAAAATCATGAGACTTTTTGTCACAAAACAAGGAAGTAATAAACTTTTTAGCAGCGCACCGATCTTCTTTTCCCACCGTCATTTGCATATGCAAATTACAGTTCGGATGGAATTCGGCTGAATCTTTCACAAAGGATTTGGGGATCCAGCCGAATCTTTCACAAAGGATTTAGGGATCCAGCCAAATCCAAAATAGAGGATTTGGTGCATCTCTACTACTAAAATCAGTTACTCCAACGGAGTATGGTATGTTTTGTTTATATATATATTGTAGGTTGTGGTTATCACAGAAATATTATTTTTTTATCTCTGAAAATAAACAGGAAACCAGTTTAAGGTCTGACCTAGAGAATAAGCTACCCACAAGGTTTAGAGTCAGACAGCAAGTATCTATAAGAATAAGAATATAGCCACATTTATATAGCTTGGTCCATGCTTTGTATGCCCACGAACACACTGGCACAGTATACTAATTTCATTACAAAAGACATATGCAAACCTATAGGGTTTATTTACAGTCCGTATGTATTCAGTCAATATGCAAAATGACACCATTCATTAATACATCCATCCAAAGCAGCTCCATATAGTCCAACCTACCTCCTGCCTGTCATAAAATCTGGGCAATTGTGTATATTAATGAAGCTAATGGAGTGACTGTTGGCTTCAAGCCGATGGTAGCTCCAGGGCCCCACAGAAGCCAGTGCCAAATGTAAAGTGAATTTTATAAAGAATCAGAGTTGTGACATATAGACAACTAGACATTGTTTTGACGCCAAATAACAATATCCAGAAAATCTTTAATGTAATTGTGTCCGTTTGAGTCAAAAGGCGATTACAATTTTGCATGTGTTGATACATCAGCCACAACTGCATCAAATGCAACTCCCCGTGCAATTATACTGGAATTGCGGTGGGGGGGGGCAGAGTGTCACCTGAAGCAAAGGCCTCTATAACCTTGGCTTAAACACTGACACTTTCATTTAGCAATGGTTGTTTAGAGACAACTTGTACCCCATGGCTCAGTGGCAGAAACAAATGTGTTTATTTGTGCAGGGGTGTGAAGGATTGGGGAATAATGATGACATTGTGGGGGTTTTTTTTTGTCTGTTTTGGCTTTGCCCCTCTGTTAACAAACTCCACTAAGAAATCAACATGTTTTGCAAATAGCTATTGAAAGCAGACATTGTGTGTGTTTGGAACGGCAAGTTGATACTCTACAGCACTTAACAGGTTATAAGGGAACCCCCCATAAGGAATTGACATAAGTGATGCTTACTTGTGACCGCTCTTTTTAAATAAAGCTGTAGTATTTTGGCAGAAGGTGGTTAAAAGATTCTGGCAACGAGCAGAAGAATTTCACTCTGAAGTAGTGTCTCCTTCTACTTTGGACTTGATCCAAACAAATTATTGTCACTACAGTCCTGAAGGTGCGCTGGAGATCCCCATTGCAACCTTTAAATTGGTTCAGACAGCCTAAAAAGAAAGAAGATGTCTATGTAAGGTGCAGAGGTAAGGTGTTGCTTTACAGGGTTCTACCATCACTGTGTATAAATATACACATATTCATTCCACTAACAGAGGGGCTTAGGAATGGTGGTATTTAACAATCCCGTGTTGAGCCGTGACCGAACTGAGGGGAACAGATGCTTTATGGAGATGGGTTTGGCATGGAAGGAGTAAAGTGATTTTCAGCAGCATAATAACTGCAACAATAGCTTCATATTATGCTGTGGCTGCAAAGATGCTTTCGTTGGTGGCTGGAGAAGGGTTAATGAACAACAATAACTAGATCTATTCATGGCTCTGGCAAGGAAGGGGGTTAAGTGATGCTCTGCAGGGGTCTGGCAGGAATGAAGCTAACCAATCCTCTCTGTGGTTCTGGCAGTAGAGGGTTTAATTGATACTCCACAGGACTCTGGTAGAGGTGGGGTCAGTGAATGCTTCAGGTCTGTATAAAAAAAAAAACCTGCACAAATTTATGGATGTAAAAGGGTAACACGTTATCATCACTGATCTGATCAGTAATACTGTTGAACTTCTAATGTTATTGGCAGTAGAAGGGTTAAGTTTCACTGAACATTATTAAACAAAGGGCATGGGTTAAAATTAGGACTTGGCCAGATAATAATGCACAGGCCAGAGCCTTTTATAGAAAAGGTTAAGATCATTTTGATTAGCCTTATATATAAATGTATGTACCACAGGGACCCTCCTGGTATATCCCCCCCCCTCACATCCTCCCTCCCTCTCTCTCTCCTTCCTGCTCCTTGCCATGGAACGCCACACATTCCCCGGAGACAGTGGAAAGGGGGAGGGAGGAGGTGTGCGTGGGGGGGAGCGGGTGTGATAGGGATGCAGCCAGCCAACTGAGAATGTTCTCTGCAGAAGCACAGCTTAAGGCAAGGGTGGGGGCATTGGGAGAAATTAAGATGGGGTGAAAGAGGTGAAAGAAGGGATTGTAATAGATAGGGAGAAGAGCAAATAATATTGATGATGACACAGAGACAAATCTAAATTAGAGCTGAGTGTCTAAAGGTGGCCATACACAATAATATCCACTCGTTTGGTGACCTCGCCAAACAAGCGGATCTTTCCCCAATATGCCCACCCACGGCAGGGCGATATCAGGTTAATCCGAACATTCGGCCCTAGAGCCAAATGATTGGATTACGACAAATAGAATTGGCGCATAAACTATTGGTGATCTCCAAGTGAGCTGGGAACAGCACTCATTCTTCATTTTCAAAATGGTGAAACCCAGACAAACTGTTTTGAACTGGACAGATGGCGACCCTACTTCAACAGCCTGCCTGATGGATCTCTGGCCTATCAATCAGGTTCAAAAATCCAAACCTTTCGCCTGTTGATACTGGACCAATATTGTTATTTAGACCAGAGCAGCTTAGAAAGTCTAAAAGGCCAGTTTGGGTCTTTGACATTTTCCATTACTAGTGGTAGATGGTCTCTTGCTGCTAAAGAGCATTATAATTAACCATTGATTATGGTCTTCATTATCGGAACGACACAGTTGGGATAATTTTCATAATATACTGTATATACTCAATCTCCTGTGACAATTTAATTCAATTACTGTTTTACTGCAGAGTTATGCATCAGCCCTTGTGACAAATTCCAACATATTGTAAAAAAAAAATCTGTGAAAGTACAAAACTGGACTTCTGTGGGAAACCTCTGCCTAATGAGTAAGTAGTGTGGTATATTTGCATACCCACTGTTTTGAAATGAGGCCCGTTATCTTAGAGTTCAGATTTGGTCCAGTGTACGTGAATAGGCTTCTAGTGTCTTGGCTGAGGCTGGAATCTGATAAGGGAGGAACTGAGTCCTTAAAGGGATCCTGTCATTGGAAAACATGTTTTTTTTCAAAATGCACCAGTTAATAGTGCTACTCCAGCAGAATTCTGCACTGAAATCCATTTTTCAAAAGAGCAAACAGATTTTTTTATTTTCAATTTTGAAATCTGTCATGGGGCTAGACATTTTGTCAATTTCCCAGCTGCCCCTGGACATGTGACTTGTGCCTGCACTTCAGGAGAGAAATGCTTTCTGGCAGGCTGTGTTTTTTTCTTCTCAATGTAACTGAATGTGTCTCAGTGGGACATGGGTTTTTACTATTGAGTGCTGTTCTTATATCTACCAGGCAGTTGTTATCTTGTGTTAGGGAGCTGCTATCTGGTTACCTTCCCATTGTTCTTTTGTTTGGCTGCTGGGGGGGAAAGGGAGGGGTGATATCACTCCTTATTTGGTTACCTTCCCATTGTTCTTTGTTAGACTGCTGGGGCATGTGATATTACTCCAACTTGCAGTACAGCAGTAAAGAGTGATTGAAGTTTATCAGAGCACAAGTCACATGACTTGGGGCAGCTGGGAAATTGACAATATGTCTAGCCCCATGTCAGATTTCAAAATTGAATATAAAAAAATCTGTTTGCTCTTTTGAGAAATGGATTTCACTGCAGAATTCTGCTGGAGCAGCACTATTAACTGATTCATTTTGAAAAAAATGTTTTTTCTCATGACAGTATCCCTTTTAAGGGATACTGTCATGGGAAAACATGTTTTTTTCAAAACGCATCAGTTAATAGTGGTGCTCCAGCAGCATTCTGCACTGAAATCCATTTCTCAAAAGAGCAAACAGGTTTTTTTTATATTTAATCTTGAAATCTGACATGGAGCTAGACATATTGTCAGTTTCCCAGCTGCCTCCAGTCATGTGCCTTGTGCTCTGATAAACTTCAGTCACTCTTTACTGCTGTACTGCAAGTTGGAGTAATATCACCCCCCCCCAGCAGTCTAACAAAAGAACAATGGGAAGGTAACCAAATAACAGCTCCCTAACACAAGATAACAGCTCACTGGAAGATATAAGAACATCACTCAATAGTAAAAATGCAGGTCCCACTGCATCGCATTCAGCTACATTGAGTAGGAGAAACAACAGCTTGCTAAAAAGCAGTTCCATTCTTTTCTAAAAGCACATGACCAGGCAAAATGACTTGAGATGGCTGCCTACACACCAATATTATAAATAAAAGAAATACACTTCCTGGTTCAGGAATGAAATTTTGTATTGTAGACTTAATTATTTGCAGTGTAATTTAGAAATAAAAACTATACCATAAAGATCATGACAGAATCCCTTTAAGGCATCACTGGTGACAGACTGATTGTAATTGGCTACAGGAAAAGTCACTTGAGAGATTAATTGTTTTTTGTGAAAACTAAATCTATAGTTTATATCTTTCCAACAACTTGCATGCTTCTCTGTAAAGAAACATTATTTATTAATATTTCACAGATTATCTAGGAAAAGCCTTACCTAAGTGTCACACACTGAGGTCAATATGTCACAGTTTGGGCAACTGTTTTTTTTTCTTTTTTTTTTTAAATAATGGTTTTAATAACCACTGAATATTATTTTGTCGGATATTACCCTTAGCATATATATGATAAATAAAAAGCTAACAATGAAATGTTATATTTTATATTATAATGTTTGCCTAATGAAAGAAAATATTAAAGGGAATGTTAACCCCAAACAATATTTTTTTGCGTTATAAATCTTAATTCTTAGCAACTTTGCAATATAGATTCATTAAATTTTTTTTTATGGTTTTAAAGTTATTTATTTATGTAATACTACTGAAAGCAGAGTTTGTTTGTCCCTGTTAGTGGTGAGAAATTCTCAACCAGCACCCAACCTTAACCCGCTCCCTCCTAACTCGTACCAGGCCCGCCGTTCCCCCTCTATTTATAGACCCCGCAGTGACGTTTAGGAGCCAGAAGCCGGCTAGGTTGCGGGCAGGGAGAGCAGGAGAAGAGCTCAAACCAGACATACCTCCCAACATTTTCGAAATAAAAAGAGGGACAAAAAAGTTGCGCGGTGGAATTTTGACCATGCCCATTTTTGTGGCCACACCCCCTAATTACCATGTTCATTTTACAAAATTTGGCAGGTTATGAAAATTTGAACATATTTCTGGTTTTTTTTCCCAGGTATTATAGTTTGCTAATGAAAGTGAATTGCCCTTTAAGCTGTGAGTCTAACTTTTCCCAATGGACCTGTTATCTTATATTATTACAATTACTTATTTGCTTATCTAGAAATTGTTACAAAAGTATCTTATCTGTGGCTGTGGCTGTTCTGGGCTCTCTGCCAAAAGCCAATTAGGGTAAAAACTTTGTTTCTTTTTCTGGCTGTTCAGTGCAGAGAAAAACGTGACTTTCCAGTACAAACGAGGGACTGCGGGTTGAGCTGTCAAAAGAGGGACTGTCCCTCTAAAAACGGGACAGTTGGGAGGTATGAGTTACCCAGACCTGCCCGCGACCATGAAGATTTTGTGAAGGAGCCAGCCCAAAACTTCCCGACCTGTCTATTTTCTGCCCTGGTGGCTCAGACTATTGATACAATGTAAGGCAAGCCGACTAGGGTTGCCACCTGGTTGTGGTGACTTTTCTATTAGTATTCTAAAGCAGCTTACAGTACAATTTATTTTAATTATAACAATGTGAATATACACAAAAACATTCACATACATACAAACTAAACAAACAAATCTTAATGCGCCAGCATATATAATGGCCTGTAAAAATGATGGTTGATGCCAATGTTTTTAATAGGGAAAAAAGATAAATATATAGGAAGGCCGGTATTTTTTCCCAGAAAAAGGTGGCAACCCTAAAGCGACTGATCTGTCTTTGTTGGGGAAGTAAATTTTTTGGAACATTGTAATAATAGTGTATTGGATATTTGCTTCAAATTATGTTTTCTTCTATTAGGCACATTTATAATTTGGAGTTGACCTGGCCTTTAAGTTGAGCTCATTTAGTGGGCATTCTACCTGTACTCATGCTGTATTGCCTCATGAGGTTAGACATTTTTGGATTTACTTTGGTGATCATATGTACAAAATTGGCCTTACAACTAGATTATGTGGCACTGATTCTCTTAGGGTAACTGTATGCCACACATTGGGGTCCGTTTACTAAAGTGCGTTAAAAATATTCGCACAATTTATAGACAGAATTTTCGCCAAATATGTTATCGCCAGTTTACTAACCTGCGGTAAATATAAATTTGCGAATTTTCTTGCGCAAGAATAATTGTTCGCCAGTTATCGCATTCGCTGAAAATAACGCTACGTACATATTAACGCTTGGTTTACTAAACAGCGAAATGTGCTATAGACAAAATTAACGCCAGAATATTCGCAAACTTTTACCGCCATCTATGTACTGGCGTAAAAGTATTTTTTTCGCCAGAAAATTCTCAAGGGGCAGGAAATATCCCATAATAATGTTTTTTTTTACCCATAATTCTTTGCTGACAGGAGACAGATCTGTAGCTATTGCTGACAGGGTGTTTTGGCTTCTGCTTCCATGTGGTGCAACAGCAGCAGTTTCAGCTCAGAGTCGTATTATTGGCAGCGGGCATCACAGTCCAAGGATTTGTCAGCCTCTACGCTTTTTTGGTTTCATTGTGATTGGCTACATTAAACTGTGCATTTCTATGAAGCAAAGAGATTGACTGGTATGATTTCTTGTTCATATGATTCTATTGGCAGATGGTTTTATATGATGCAGACATGTTTGATTGGTGTTACTCTGGTAATGTTGTTGGATGGTATAATCATCAGTCAATAAAGTTTATAAGTTTTGAAGATGCATTTCTGGCCATAGATGTCACAGTAAAAATTTGCCATAATAACCGCCATAAAACAAGACTATTTTATAGCATATATATTGGCAAAAACTTAATTTTTCGCCAGAAAATTCGCAACTCGCTAAAATTACCGCTAACGTAAGCTGGTTCCTTAACGTAGTTACCGCAAGTGATCGCAATGACTTCTGAGTGCATCGCTGTTTAGTAAACTTAGTCGCTGCGAATATTCTGGCGTAAAAATATTCTCAGCGATAACATGCGGAAACTTAAAGTCAGATTTACCGCACTTTAGTAAACGGACCCCTTAGCCACAGTTATAGGACAGGTTCATGCAACCTCTCCTAAACTATGAACCACTATCATAAACCCAAATCTAAGCATTTTTATTGATTTTAAAATTATTTGTAATTAATTATAATTAATGGCTATTAAAAGCAGAACCTGTCTTTCCTTTTTCATTCTCTTTACTGCTGACTCTCACTAATGAAACAGTGGAGCAGCAGTCGTCTTTCCTCCAGCCAAGACAGATTTCACAATGCTGCTGTGATAACTACTGGTTGGCAAATCTAGACACAATCAGGCCGAGGATTTAGTCCTCTCTTGCACAGGCCCAAAAGCTGGGTGGTCAAATCAGGCAAAGGTCCCCTCACCAAAGGAGCAGATCTGTATGGTCAGCTTATACTGATGAAAGTACTGGGGGGAGCAGGGGGTGAGACTGCACCAGGGCCCGCCCCTCTATGGGGCCTACTGTGAGGCCACCAGCAGAGCAGCAGTGCTACCAGGAGGAGTGCTGGGCACTAAGGAGAATGGGGGGAGGTGAAGGTGGGGCATCATTTACACTGGGGCCCTGTAAGGCTGTGGTGACTTTTCAATGAGAGGTATTCTAAAGCAGCTTACAGTACAATTTATTTTAATTATAACAATGTGAATATACACAAACACATTCACATACATACAAACTAAACCAACAAATCCTAATGCGTCAGCATATATAATGTTATAAACAAGGATCTCAACAAAGCTTCTATAGAAAACAGAATACTATCAAACTAACATTAGATAAACATTACCCTTTATCAGACATATAGGGAAATATAAATCATACATTGTTTTCCTTTTAACTGAAACGTTACTTAGCCTAAAGCTGGCCACAGACGCAAAGATCCGATCATATAAATCAACGTACGATCCGACTTCCCCCATCTCCTGACCTGCCACTAACCATTCCGATCAAATAAAGTACAAAAGAACAGATGAGCCGATGTTCTGCCCCTGACAGCAATCGTACGAAAGTTATGTCCGACCAAAGCTAGTGACAGTCTCCCTCTGAAAATCGTACGATCGGCAATACATGCAGAGATATTACCTGCAGCCGACAGAAATCTTTTAACCTGTCCGACTGACCAAACGAGCGATCTCCTCCGGACGAAAAATGACGGGACTCGCCACACACGGTCGGAAAATAGTACGAATCCTCAATTCGTACGATCAGTTCTTTGCGTCTATGGCCAGCTTTACAGCTTAAACTAGATACGTCGTTACTTTGTTTAAAGGAACAGTTGTTTAGGATTTAAGGAGAAATTGAAGACCAACATCTGCCAAAGCTTAACTCTTTATTGAAGGAACAGTATTTTAATCCCCCCCCCCAACAAACAGCAAACATTGTGGAAAAGATCTATTGTGGATAGAAATTGAAAAGCAACAGTAGGTAAAGGTTTTAGAACTGGTATAAGAGTCTGTAAAAGAGAGAGAGAGCGAGAGGTATCTGAAATGCAAAAAATGCAGCTTTCATTTGTGACATAAGCCCTGCCCCTTTTGTTTCACAAAAGACCATCTGCTCTTTCTGTCTGAGGCACTTAAAAGGTTAAACAGACAGTACACTATTAATACTGGCTATCTACCATCCTGTTGTTCTAATCCCTTTCTTCTGAAAGAAAGCCTCATGCAGGGACAAAGTATGATGTCCCCCACCCACCTACCACCATTTTACTCCCTGTTATACTGTGTCCTGCGAAGCCATAGATATAAGGATGCAAATGAAGTTGGCTCCAATATTCTTGCATTGATTTGCTCAAGTTTTCTTGCACATTGTGTGGCAAGTTAGCTGCCTTCTGGTTAATTGCCCCAAGTTTGTGTTTCTGTGACCACTGGAACAGGGACTGGTACAATGACTAGGGTTGCCCGGCCTTCCTCCATACAGTATTTATCTTTTTTCCCTATTAATAACATTGGGATCAGCCATCATTTTTGCCAGCCAGTAAAATACCGGCCAGGTGGCAACCCTAACAATAACTGATACAACACATTATATATGTTACCATATACATGAGTCTGATTTTAGTTCAGTGAAGTTTGAATGGGCCTCAATTACTATTCAGTTTGCACCTGCTAAAATGCCACACACAAAGCCCTGAAGTTTTCTAATGCTTAGTTCAATAATCTTGTTGTGTCTATCAATGTGCAAAAATTGCAAGACACAATGTGCAGAAGGTATAAGCATATGCCAATGGCATATGCCTGTAATGCCTATTTATTAAGAGATGTAAAGCTGGCCATAGACGCAAAGATACCATTGTACGAAAAAAAGGTTCTTACGATTTTCAGACAATAGGGGTCATTTATCAATACTGGGCAAATCAGACATGTTAAATTATTTATATAGGCTAACGATAATATCTCTGCATGTATTGCCTATCTGATGATGTCAATGGGAAACTGTCACTACTATTTGTCAGACATAACTTTCGTACATTTGCTGTCTGTCACTTAATGGCCCTACATTTTTGACCTTTTCTCCCCTCAGTGAACCAAATTTGATGTAATTCTCTTTTGTTACACGCAGGCAGATGGGCATTATAAATCTGTCACCCATCTGTCATGTGACCCAAGGATTTGGGAGTTGCTTTGGCTTCTTCCATAAGCACACAGTAGAGGTTTTTCCTCCTTTCATAGGGAATTAAAAAAAAAAGAATTGTGGAATGTAGGTATGTCCCTCTTTCTATACAGTGACAAACAAGTACATTTTAAAGGGCACCTATCATATGAAAATTTGTTTCACCCACCCCAAGGCGTGTGGTCTAAAAGATGGGAGCTCCTGGTGCAGGCAGCCACTCTTAGTGACACACATGCAAGCCCAGATTTGTGAGAAGGCCAAAAAGACCCGGGCCTAGGGCAGCAAATTTTAGGGGCAGCATGTTGCCCAAATGTCCACTGCACACACAATGTGACATGTCATGAGCGTGCAGGCAGGGAGTTTGGACGTCAGGAAGATGGGCCCTGGTATCTATGAGGAGGGCCCTTGTGTCGTTGCCCCAGTGAGCCCCCAGTGTCCCAATCTGATGCTGCCTTTATGCCTCCAAGTCAGAAATTCAAAATTGAGCACCTGCTTTGAGACCATTGAAAGCAACATGTTGCTCACGAGCCACTGGTTGAGGATTACTGCATTACACGATTAAAGGAGAAGTACACCTGCTTGTTCTACATGACTGCATTGAAAAGGGCTTGTGCTGGACATGTTTTAACCATAAAATCTATGATTTTTGTTATTGCTTGAGCAAATAGAGAAACTGAAGCTACCCAGATTACCAGTTAACCCCCTGCACAATGGACTTTTACTTATCTGTGCATTGATCGTACATTTATCTACAATGTACCTTGCATGGACCAAACACAGAGTAGCTTCAGTGTATATACACTCACTGAATTAACAACATAGCAACATTTGCTTGGAGGCTTCTGTACAACATTTCTGGGGAAACAACTCCCTTCCTCAGGTACACATTAGCTCCAGTTCCCTTGTTTTTTGCCCTATTTAGCTCAGGAAATAACAAAAGCCATAGATTTTTTGTGTGTGTGATTTAACTCAATAGACAAAAAGCACGATCAGCACAAGCCCTATTCATAGAATTCATGTTAAACAAGGGAGTATATTGCGCCTTCTCCCTGAGGTTGCAAGTCTGATGGGGTCCCACCTGTCCCTGTTATGCTTGAGTAAATGTCCCTTTTGACAATGAGATAAAGCAAATCACAAGGACATTTTCAGCCTGTCTCTCCTAAATTAAAGGGATTCCGCCATGATTTTTATGATTTAGTTTTTATCTCTGAATTACATTGTTTACACTGCAAATAATTCACTCTACAATATAAAGTTTCATTGATGAACTAGCAAGTGTATTTTATTTATAATATTGGTGTGTAGGCAGCCATCTCATGTAATTTTGCCTGGTCATGTGCTTTCAGAAAGAGCCAGCACTTTAGGATGGAACTGCTTTCTGGCAGGCTGTTGTTTCTCCTACTCAATGTAACTGAATGTGGCGCAGTGGGACCTGGATTTTATTATTGAGCAATGTTCTTATATCTACCAAGCAGCTGTTATCTTGTGTTAGGGAGCTGCTATCTGGTTACCTTCCCATTATTCTGTTGTTAGGCTGCTGGGGGGGGGGTGATATCACTCCAACTTGCAGTACAGCAGTAAAGAGTGACTAAAGTTTATCAGAGCACAAGTCACCTGACTGGGGGCAGCTGGGAAACTGACAATATGACTAGCCCCATGTCAGATTTCAAAATCAAATTAAAAAAAATCTGTTTGCTCTTTTTAGAAGTGGATTCCGGTGTAGAATTCTGCTGCAGCAGTACTATTAACTGATGCATTTTGAAAAAAAACATGTTTTCCCATGACAGTATCCCTTTAACATAGACTCAGGGGCATCAATTTGTCCCTTATTACATAAGATGGTGTTGTTAGAAGCCATGAGTCACACCCTCTCCAGCAGGGCATCGGACTAATTACTGAGCTATGCAGAAGGAATTCTGGGAAAGAAGCCTGGCATTGGCGGTCTGCAATTCGGAATCTGATCAGCATACTGCCCTGGCTGTGTTTAAAACCCAGTGGGTGAGCTTCAGCCTCTAGGGCAGGAACAGACTAGGAATTTTAAAATTCTGGCTAATGCCAGAGGGGCTCTTGTATGCTGCTTTAGACTTGAAATGCCAGGACCTATTTTGATTCTCAGTCCAGATATGCTCCAGGGCATTCCATGTCAATGGATATTTTAGGAATGATGCTGGGTGTCCTTCCCAGAATTCCTCCTGCTTTGCTCACAAACGAGGGGCTATCTCCACCACCATTATGCTTTTTTTTGTCAAGTTATAAACATGACCCCAGATGATGAAGGAGACTTAAAGCTTTCCATATTTTTCACAGAATGTTTACATCTAGTGATATTCGAAAATTAGAAGGTGCAAATCTCCCAACAAATTAAGTATGCACAAAAAGGTCTCTCTTTTTGACTCATTTTGAGACACAAAGAGTGACGCCCAAGGGGTTAAACCAGCACAGAGAGAGAACAGGGGAAAGAGCACCCTCTGCAGGTACATATCTGGCATGAGAATTCTTCTACATTAAATCTTTTGTCACCAGCCCTACAGGGGCCCTTTTTTTTTAAACATGTAAAGCGTCTTTTTCTTAAAATGACCTGGGTCATACATGAAATATCATGGCAAGCTGTTTCTTCATAAATGTAGAAAACAGGTAGCATAACAGAGCAAACAAGAAGCATGTTTTGCTAGTCCATTTCAGGTTTCAGGGCAGGCCTGGGTTGGCAATCTGTGGGTTCTGGCAAATGCCAGAGGGGCTGCTGTAAGATGCCATAGACAGTCATTATATAGTGGGCCTGTGGAAGGCTGTTTATGTCTATATGTACTTGAAATGCCAGATTAGGATTTTGAATCCCAGTCCAGACCTGTTTCAAGGTCTAATATAAAGTTATTTTGGTTACATCTGACCTGCTTTGAAAGAGTTATACAGGTATAGGACCTGTTAGCCAGAATGCTCGGGACCTGGGGTTTTCCGGATAACTGATCTTTCCGTAATTTGGGTCTTCATGCCTTAAATCTACTAGAAATTAATTTAAACATGAAATAAACCCAAATAGGCTGGTTTTCCTTACAATAAGGATTATTTATATTTTAGTTGGGATCAAGTACAAGCTACTGTTTTATTATTACAAAGAAAAAGGAAATCATTTTTAAAAACTTGGATTATTTGGATAAAATGGAGTCTATGGGAGAAAGCCATTCCGTAATTTGGAGCTTTCTGGATATATATATATATATATATATATATATATATATATATATATATATATACATACACTCCAGGATTGTACCATGTGGAGAGACAGCAGGTAAACACCACTGTGAAAGAGTCAAAATGTTACACAATGCAGGAGAATGCTAGAGTAACACCCCTATTTACAAACGTATTTTCATACCTCCCACCTGTCCCGTTTTTAGAGGGACAGTCCCTCTTTTGACAGCTTAACCTGCAGTCCCTCATTTGTAGTGGAAAGTCCCGTTTTTCACTGCACTGAACAGCCAGAAAAATACATAAAGTTTCTAACTTAATTGGCTTTAGGCAGAGAGCCCAGAACAGCCACAGCTGCTTATAAGATACTTTTGTAACAATTTCTAGATAAGCAAATAAGTAATTGTAACAATATAAGATAACAGGTTCCTTGGGAGTTGGACACACAGCTTAAAGGGCAATTCACCTTCATTAGCAAAACTGTAATAACTGAAAAAAACACAGAAATATGTTCAAACTTTCATAACCTGCCAAATTTTGTAAAATGAACACGGTAATTAGGGGGTGTGGCCACAAAAACAGGCGTGGTCAGACATTTTTACCACACTACGCGCGGCAACTTTTTTTGTCCCTCTTTTTATTTCCAAAATGTTGGGAGGTATGTATTTTCCTCTTTAAAAAAAGTCAGTACACAAATAAAATGAGCAGTTTGAAGAAGTCTGTTGACCCCTACACCAGATGCATTGTTTTAGTCACCTGGTAGTAGCAGACAGAATAAACAGACATGTCCCTTTATAGATATCTGCACATCTCTGTATTATTCATAAGTGTCTCTGGGAATGTTCGCCGACATAGTCATGAGCTTTCGCCTTCCGTAAAATTGTGATACAAGCAGAGTGATATATTGTTACTCTTCTCAATGCAGGGTAGTACAGAAAGGAAAGTCTTATTATAGTTATAATTTTGCCACATGTTGGGAGGGACAGAATCTTTTATTCAATTTTTTTTATTTATTCTTATTTGAAGTTACTGGGACATCATAAATGCCTTTCGTGTGCAGAAAGGGAGAAATACTTGTGATTGTGATTGGAAAAAAAAGTGATGAAGGAAGAGGAGAGACTTAATTCATGCATAGAAGATTAAGTCTCAGGGAGTAGTAGGAGATCAGAGAGGTGATGTATGGAGGCGCCAGACTGTTGAGAGTTTTGTAAATGAATACCAGTGCAAGGGTAGCAGCTGAGGAGTCAGATGAATACATAAATCTTGTTGCGGTATTAAGAATAGACTGGATTAGAGAAAGACAGATCACCCCCTTTTGCACAGGGTCTAAAATATCAAACTCAAACACCTCATGGAGGAAAGTATTAACCTGTCTCACTCCTCACAGTGTCACATGGAATTTTACTGCCCCCCACTTTACAGGAGAAGCTAATGGTCTAAATCCTTTGTCAACCCACTACAAGGTACAGGTATGGGATCCAGTGCCCCAGAGGCCCAAGGCAGGACTGGACTGGGATTCAAAATGTCATGAACCCACAAATTGCCAGTCCGAGCCTGGCCCAAGGGCCCCCCACACCCCTTCAGGGGCTCCCGCTGCCTGCACGCCCCCCCCCCACCAGCCCCTTACCACTCGCTCCCATCCGCATGCACCTAGACTTCACCAATCAGGGGAGGGAAGGCAGCTGGAGGGGGGGGGGGAGGCAGCACCTGCAGGTGGGGATCAGGTCTGAGCCTGCCCAGTTGGATTCTGATGAGACCCGTTATCCAAAAACCCGTTATCCAGGAAGCTCCGAATTTATGGAAAAGCTGTCTCCCCTTTTATCCAAATAATCCAAATATTTAAAAATAATTTCCCCTTTCTCTGTAATAATAAAACAGTACCTTGTGCTTGATCCAAACTAAGATATAATCAATCCTTATTGGAATCAAAACCAGCCTATTGGGTTTATTTAATTTTACATGAGTTTCTACTAGACTTAAGGAATGAAGATCCAAATTACGGAAAGATCCCATATCCGGAAAACCCCAGGTCCCGAGCATTCTGGATAACAGGTAATACCTACAGTATAGTACATACCTGTAATACCGACACAACAGTCTGTCCCCAGTTACAGGAAAAAATGTATGGAACATGCAAATAAGTTGCATGGATACGGCTTGTGAAGGAATAAATGTATATGTATGCATTCCATCATGCTACAAAAGGATATCTTTGGCATCTGTGACCTACTTAATTACATTAAGTATTGCTTTTAGGGACCTTAGAAAGAGGGGAGGGGTGACCACTGGATAGATAGATAGATAGATAGATAGATAGATAGATAGATAGATTTCCATAAGGAGGAATGCTAGAAATGGCTAGATAGCAGCTAGAGGTGTCAAAAAATTCTAATCTAGTATAATAATTAAATGCCTCAATCAGTGGAATGTATTTTAGGATTCACTGTAACCCCATGGTTTGTGTTTTGCTGCCCCCTTCTGGCAACACAATGATGCCACGTTCCAATAAACTGCTTCTGAAAAGCTGCTGTATATCAGTTTTCCAGGACTTGAAAAACATAGTTGCTTCAGATAATAAAGCCCCCCCTACCCGATACACAATTGTGCCATTATATTTTGAAAGAATTATTTTGAACTTACTCATAATTGATTTACTATAAGGCAACTTTCCTCAGTCAAGCACAGCTTTCCAAGTCTTACAGTGACAAAATATTGAGCACATTTACTGTACTGTTCTATTGCATGGTTACTGAAGAAATTTGACTCTAGCAACCAGATAGCTCTTGAAATGTCAAACTGGAGCACTGCTGAGCAAAAAAAAGATGTCAAGGGTGTTGCCTGTTTTGCGTGCCACAGAAGTATTACATTAAATGCTGGGATTATAATCAATATTGTGGTAAACAGTTAGAGTGAGCTCCACCTTAGAATAAGGCGGGTGCTCCTCCTTTAGAATCTAAAATATATGTCTCCATTTCCCAGTAAGGTGTGTAAATACAACAAAATGGCAAATTCTAAGCAGCTTTTAAATAGGTCTTCATTATTTATATTTTACAGTTTTTAAATTATTATCCTTCTTCTTCTCACTTTCTCCCAACTTTCAAATGGGGTCACTGACCCCATCTAAAAAACAAATGTTCTGTAAAGCTACAAATGTATTGTTGTCTCCTATTCATATTTCATTATCTTATTCAAATCAGTGCATGGTTGCTAGGGTAATTTGGACCCAAGCAACCAGATTGATGAAACTGCAAACTGGAGAGCTGCTGAACAAAAAGCTAAATAACTCAAAAAACATAAAATATAAAAAATGAAAACCAAATGTAAATTGTATCAGAATATCACTTTTTACGTCACATACATGCAAAGTGATATGCTGAGACAATTTGCATTTGGTCTTTATTTTTTAGTTTTGGTTGTTGAATTATTTAGCTTTTTGCTCAGCAGCTCTCTAGTTTGAAATGTCAGCACCTATCTGGTTGCTAGGGTCCAAATTATCCTATCAACAGGAAGTGATATGAATAAGAAACTGGAATATGAATAAACAAGGATCTGTATAGAAAGATAAGTAATAAAAGGTAATAATAAAAGTGCAGGCTCACCGAACAATCGTTTTTTGGCTGCCAGGATCAATGACCCCCATTTGAAATCTAGAAATGTCACAAAAGGAATGTAAATAATTAAAAAAACTATACAAAAATGTTTAAGTTGTTGAGAACTGGCCATTCAATAACATACATAAAAATTCACTTAAAAGTTAACTATGCCCTTTGAAAGGGATAATGATAGGTTTTAATAAAAATGCAGTTTAATGTGAAATGAATTTGCTATGGGAAGAATACACAAACGTGGAGTAAATTGATATTGGAGCTAGAAATCTTTATTTGAGTTAAATTTAATTTAAAAGAATGTCAGATTCAGATAAAGCCTTCGTCCATTTCATGAATTTGGTGATTTTGTACATTTTAGAGTTAAATTGTTATACTTTAAAGTCACCATTGAATTCCACAGGACCTTTGTGACTTTTACCTGGCAAAGTTTTGTCTTGTGGTTTTTGTGGTTTAAATCAAGAATTTTTTAAAATAATGAGAAAACCACATATTTTTTGAGATTTGTGGAGAAATTCCAAATCTGATTGTTAATAAATGAACCCCTTAAAGTTGTCTGTAATGTGTTTTTGAAAGCAGTATTTGCTTATCACATACTGTTCTCTGCACTGTAGCAGCAATAAAGAGATTAACAGACCTGTGAAAAAGCATGCAAGGCATTGTGTGAATTAAAGTCTTGGCTGAATGAGAGAGAGAGAGACAAAAAACATTTTAATTATAAATAAATTACAAATACCAAAAACCTTTTATTTTATCTTTTATTAATGTATACTAGAAAATTCTAAATTACATTAACTTTCGTTATACATACATTTGGGGGCAGATCTATCAAAATGATAGTTTTGAGTTTAATTAAAAAAAGATTCCCTACGTTCTATTCATTCCTATGGGATTTTAAAACCGTATTTATCAAAAGGTAAGTTCTAACTTTAACCTATTGATAAATACAGGAAAACCCAACCCATACATCACTAGAATGAATAAAATGTGGATGACTTTTTATTTATTAAGCTCTAAACTCATATTTTGATAAATCTGCCCCTTAAGGTTAAGTTTCCTAGTCGGTAAAAGTACTTTATTTATTTTGGTACACACTTTTCAGTGAGACATGCCAGCATTTTACTGGCCCATAATGCAAAAATGTAACCTTATATCAATGATATTTTAAGAAGATACAGGAATGGGATTTGTAATCCAGAAACCCGTCATCCAGAAGATAGGGAAAGGCCGTCTCCCATGGACTCCATTGTTTGTTAAGGGGAATTTACCTTTAATTTTTAGCATGATGTAGATTGTGACATTGTGAGATAATCTGCAATCGATCTATTTTTGTGTTTTTTTTTTTATTTATTTGGGTTTTTGATCAGTAGCTCTTTAGTTTCGAATCTCAGCAGCTACCTGGTTGCTAGTAGGGATGCACCGAATCCAGGATTCGGTTTGGGATTCGGCCAGGATTAGGCCTTTTTCAGCAGGATTTGGATTCAGCCGAATCCTTCTGCCAGAACGAACCAAATCCGAATTTGCATATGCAAATAAGGGGCAGGGAGGGAAATTGCGTGACTTTCTGTCACAAAACAAGGAAGTAAAAAATTTTTCCCCTTCCCACCCATAATTTGCATATGCAAATCTTTCGCGAAGGATTTGGGGGGGCCAAAATAGTGGATTCTGTGTATCCCTAGTTGCTAGGGTCCAATTTACCATAGCAACCAGGCAATGGTGACCTGCCTCTAAAATACAGCAATAAAAAAAAGTAACAAAAGCCTTTAAATTGTAGTTTCAGTGAGTCTAAACTTGTAGCATGGGTCAGTGAGTCTATACTTTGGTTTTAATACGTGAAATCCTTTGATCTAAGACTGATTTTTTCAATCAAAAATGTAACAATACCAACATAGGGTTCATTTCAGATATTTATCTTAATATTGAAGCCTTATTTGTAGTTTTTTTTTTGTCTTGATGGCGTTAAGGCGACCTTCAACAAAGAACCCATGTGCTCTAGGGTTGTCACCTGGTCAGGATTTAACAGGCCTGGCCAATAAAGTAAGCTTGATAACATTAATTACTGGGAATTAAGATAAAAATATATGAAATATATTTGAAAAATCCTCGTGTCCTCCTTTTTACAGAGATGTCAACCAGGCCCTTATCATTAGGGTGATAGTGATGCATTTTTGTGATCTTATTTATTTCATCATACCATCTAGTGTGAAAAGGAATAAAGACTGGATCATTATCATCAATCAAAACATGGGGGGTCAGCTGACAACATGTCTGCTTTTGTGTTTCAAAATCTTGCAGTCGTTTTTAACTATTACATGTTATTCAAGCATAATGTTGCAAAAGTAGATAAAAAAAAAATAAAGACTAAAGCTATCAGCATGGAAACATTCAGCCCCATGCTTCATCTAGACCACGCCCCATGTATTACGTCAAGCTGGCCGCGCTTTCTTGCTCCAGACAAAGGAACAAGGAGAAGGGGGTGGAGGCAACCCGGTACCTTTCCCCGCCAATGTTAAAACGAGGCGTGTAACGCAAACGTATCCCAAGCGTAGACTTCATTTTCTTGGCTTTTACACAGGAAATTCGCTGAGGGGGCGTGGAACGTAACATGCGTGATGATATCAATTGCCCGCGCTCCACCCCGTTGTTCTTCGCTTCTCCCTCCTCTAGCACCGAACCGGACCGGGACTGATAGTTTTACGTCATTGGCTACGTCATGGGGGTGAGGAGGGAGGAGAATGGGGCAACAGGGCGCTAGTGGGGTATCGCTGAAAGTCAAATGGGACTCCATTTATAGGAATGTAGTTTGTGTGGCAGAGGGTTGTGTGGATGCTATTGTGCTGCGGGAGCAGAAGCTGGATGCAGTTTGAGTCTGAGATTGAGGGGTGTAAATGAAGGACGTCTTGGGGTGCAAATGCAGGGACCACTAAGGAATTCTAATGTTTGCTTTGGGAGGGAAATGGAAACTCTATATATTAATGCAGTATAATGTAATAGAAGCTGACTGGTTTTATCCATGGGATGGTGCAACCTGCTGCAGCCTCCAGCATTTCACTTAACATCCCCCAGGATCCAATGGCAACTGATTCTGTCAGGGAACATTGGGAGCTGCTCCTGTGCAGCAGTGGGAAGACTGGCAGTAGTCTTACTTTAGACTTCATACACAACTGGCTCCATTATCTACATCTCCAGTTTCATGTATTCCTTCATCATCACTGTCATTGTGTGTGGGCCTCTAGCATCAAGCCCTCTGCTATCCTGATTGCGTGACCCGAAGGGGTTGAAAGCGTTTAAATACAGTTACTAATTAAACTCTGACCAACACATTTTTTTTTAATAATATTTTTCTAGAGGAAGTCAGTTCGAGCAAAGGAGAAGAAACAAAAGCGTCTTGAGGAACGGGCTGCTATGGCAGCAGTCTGTGCCAAAGTCCAGGCAGCCAATCAGGTAAGTGATATTCTCTGGGCCAGATGTATAAATAAAAAACAGCTGCAACAAAGGGTAGAGGAGTTTGTTTATGCAGAGCTCATTTCCAGTTAGTGCAGAGGCACACATTCCGATACGGGGAGACTTAGTCGCCTGATGATTAATTGCCTCTTCTTCGGGCGACGAATCTCCCAGAACGGCATTCCCGCCGGCTAGAATGTAAATCGACAGCGGGATGGCACTCTGAGCACTTCGTTTTCCGAAGTCGACCGAAGTTTCCTTATGAGGAAAACATATTGCGCCGAGTGCCATTCCGCCGGTGATTTACATTCTAGTCGGCGGGAAGGCAGTTCGTGGAGATTAGTCGCTCCGAAGAAGAAGAGATTTGTCGCTGGCCGACTAATCTCCCCAAATCTGAACTTGTGTCTGCCCTTAAAAGAACAGTAACACCAAAAAATGAAAATATTTTAAAGTAATGAAAATATCATATAGTGTTGCCCTGCACTGGTAAAACTGATGTGTTTGCTTCAGAAACACTACTATAGTTCATATAGAGGCCCAAACAGCCCCGACCAGCCCACTAAATACTGACTTTCTATGGGACCTTATAGCAGCCCCTTTGGCATTTGCCAGAACCCACAGATTTCCAGTCTGGGCCTGGGGCTTCTGAATGTTTTGTTCAATGCATGATTTCCAGCTCATAACAGTGTTTATACACTGACAGTGCAGGTCCAGAAGATTATCTTTAAAGTGAGAGGAGGTGTGTTTTCTTCCTCTTGCTGACTGGATCAGGCCAGCAGCAAAATTCTCTGAATTGCATTAGTGTACTAATAGAATCATTTCCTTACATTAGCCACCCAGTACCTACATGCAACAGCTATGTTTTTCTGAAAAGCCATCCTTCTCCAACAAGCATTCACTTAACTTACCTAAGGTGAACTATCAACCACTAGTTTTAACTCGGACTACAATATGTCTGCCACTTTTGACTGATATTGATGAATGTATTAACCGCACACGTGCATTGGGCTCCCCTCCAACTAGCAGTTTTATTTCCCTATTACAGCCAAGCAAACAGGAGGGTCAAGGAGCTTTCAACTGACCAAGCCAGCAATGCTGCACTTTTTACTGTTATTGACACATTTTAGAGCCAACACTTCCCCATCACTGTACAGGAAAAAAGGGTGTGTGTGTAGAAAACTTATAGATTACCTAGAAATACCATACAGGAGAAAAATCCTTGTTTTGTCCTACTTAATGAGCTGCTCCTTGCTTATATGTAGCTTTTTGTCACAATAAAAGTGTTTAGACTTGAGAGCAATGCCCATTAAAACCTATTTGGAAGAATAATATGACAGAGGAATATAGCGTGTTTTCGTTCACTCACATCAGGCTTCCTTCCAACCATCCCTTTTATTTCCCAATTACAGCCATGCAAACCATAGGGGTCAAGGAGTTAACTGACCAAGCCAGCAATACTCCACTTTTGACTTGTCATTGACACACCTACTTAATATATCCTTCTGAGCTACTCCTTTGCTCCAATGTAGCTTTTTGTCACAATTAATGTCTTTAGACTTAAAAGGGATACTGTCAAAGGAAAACATGTTTTTTTTTCTTCAAAACACATCAGTTAATAGTGCTGCACCAGCAGAATTCTGAACTGAAATCCATTTTTCAAAAGAGCAAACAGTTTTTTTTTTTATATTAAATTTTGAAATCTGACATGGGGCTAGACATATTGTCCGTTTCCCAGTCATGTGACTTGTGCTCTGATAAACTTCAGTTACTCTTTACTGCTGTATGGCAAGTTGGAGTGATATCACCCCCCCCTCCCAGCAGCCTAACAAAAGAACAATGGGAAGGTAACTAGATAGCAGCTCCTTGACACAAGATAGCGACTGCCTGGTAGATCTTAGAACAGCACTGAATAGTAAAAGCCAAGTCCCACTGAGACTGATTCAGTTACATTAAGTAGGAGAAATAACAGCCAGCCAGAAAGTAGTTCCATCCCAAAGTGCTGGCACAAGTCACATGACTGGGGCAGCTGGGAAACTGACAATATGTCTAGCCCCATGTCAGATTTCAAAATTAAATATAAAAAAAATCTGTTTGCTCTTTTGAAAAATGGATTTCAGTGCAGAATTCTGCTTGAGCAGCACTATTAACTGATGTGTTTTGAAAAAAAACATGTTTTCCCATGACAGTATCCCTTTAAGAAGCACTGCCTATTAAAACATATTTGGGAGAATAATATGACAGAGGAAGAATGAGTACTATTTTCGTGAACTCATATCCGGCTCCCTACCAACTAGCGGCTTTATTTCCCAATTACAGCCATGAAAACGGAGGGTCAAAGAGATTTGAACTGACCAAGCCAGCAATGCTAACCAGGGTCACCCCATTTCCTTTATTGTTTCCACATTGTGTTTCTTGTTTTAAAACAAATTCTTCTACATATACTGTATTGAGCATTATTCTACTTCCTGTTTAATTCTATCATTTCTCTCTTTAGTTAGGAGACCCTCTTGGTGCTTTTCCTGTTTTCAAGAAATTTGACAGGAATGGGTGAGTGAATGTTTGCTGTATAGGAGAATAGTATATAAGTATAGTTTAGTGTCTGTAATTCAGATAGTTTGTTTCTCTCCAATCCCCCAGGTTAAATCTTTCAATAGAGTGTTGCAAAGTGTCTGATTTGGATCAGAAGACTATAGACTGGGCTTTTGAACTCACCAAGACAAACATGCAGCTTTTGTAAGTTTGACTCTAATATGCAGTGAATGTAACATGTTTGCAATGTACTCTCCTTATGGGGCAGTACTGAGGGTTCATGAAGCACTGACACCATGATTTTGTTCTATAGGTATGAGCAGAGTGAGTGGGGATGGAAAGAAAGGGAGAAGAGAGAAGAACTGACAGATGAGCGTGCCTGGTATCTCATTGCCAGAGATGAGCTTGCTGCTCTAGTTGCATTTGTGCATTTTAGATTCGATGTGGAATGTGGAGATGAAGTTCTTTACTGGTAAGGGGTGCTTGTTGCTGTTTTTTCACTTCGAAGGGGGTTACTACCTCCAGAGACGTGGCACTGCCATGGGGGCGTCATTTGCCCCCTCGTATGCCAACCTCTACATGGGTCGATGGGAGCAGTGCCATGTCTATGGATGTGCTAACCCCTTTCGGCATCACATAGTGTGGTACGAAAGGTATATCGATGACCTGCTGTTCATATGGAACGGCCCTTTGGGTTCAATTGATGAATTTCATCAATACCTTAACACTAACCACTACAACCTTCAATTATCACTTGAATATCACAATGAGAAAATTTGCTTTTTGGATCTCACTTTAAAAGGGAATCCATGTACTAAAATGATTGATACGGAAATTTTCAGGAAACCGACGGCAGGCAACACTATTTTAAAATATAATAGCTATCACCCGAAACACACCCTAAATAGCATCCCTTATAGTCAGTTTGTCAGGTTCCGCAGAAATTGTAGTCAGGATGCTACATTTGATCTTCAATCGAAACAGTTGGGGGATAGATTGAAAGACAGAGGATACCCTAATCAACTTATCAGAACCGCATATGAGAAAGCGAAAACAGCACCTGCATTGGGAAGAGAAAAATGAAGGGTTACCCAGACAGAAACAGACGGCATGGAGATGGGCAACCAACAACAAAAGATGTTTTTTGTCACTGATTGTAGTGAGGAGTATGGGCAAATCTGTAAGATTGTTAAAAAATATTTACCGATTCTAGAAGGAGACATTTAAAATGTCAGAAATTTTGGCTCAAACCGATATTAAATGTGTCCCAAGAAAGGCCCCCCACTTTAGGAAAAATGCTGGCCCCCAGTCAAGTTTCATCGGTCCCACCTAATGTAGCTGATAATTGGCTAACAGTGAAAGGCACATATAGTTGTGGGGCAAAAACGTGTAAAGGTGGCCATACACGGATAGATCCGCTCGTTTGGCGGATCTATCCGTGTATGGCCAAACGAGCGGATCTCCCTCCGATATGCCCACCTTGAGGTGGGCAATATCGGTCTGATCCGATCGTGGGCCCTAGGGCCCAACGATCGGATCCTTCACGTTCGCAAACGGGCAGTCGGATCGCGGGACCGCATCAACGAACAGATGCGGCCGCGATCCGACGGGATTTTTAACCCCATCCGATCGAGATCTGGCCGACTTTCGGCCAGATCTCGATCGGGGAAGCCCGTCGGGGGCCCCCATACACGGGCCAATAAACTGCCGACTCGGTCTGTGTATGGCCACCTTAAGATGTGTCAAGTTATCCTGATGGGTCCTGATTTTAAATCCAATAAAACAGGACAGGTTTTCAAAAACATAGGGTTTTACAATTGTAATACCAGAAACGTTGTATATCTCCTTGAGTGCAATCACTGTAATAAACAGTATGTTGGTCGCACATCCCGTATGCTGAAAGAAAGAATAAGGGAGCCTATTAGGAGCATAACCAATAAGGAGGAGACCACCCCGGTCGGTAAACATTTTAAAATATGCTCACTAAATGGGATAAAGGATCTAATTAAGGTAATTGAAAAAGTAAAAGTACCTAGTAGAGGAGGGGATGTCATTTACAGATTAAATCTTAGAGAGGCTTTCTGGATCCTTAAATTGGATACCAGAATCCCTAACGATCTAAATTATAGACATGATATAAGTTATTTATACTAGATACAAGAGTATATGGATCCCCAGAAGGAAAGAGGGCCCTATCTAGAAGAGTTCAAGTGCTATGTATTACTCAGAAAAAAGGATAGATACCCTTCCTCATCTCCCCTGCCTTTTCCTTAAAACATTTATGACCTCAACAAGAGAAATGTATTATATTGATCAGGATCATCCTCAATAAGATATCAATATTTGCAGATTGTTTGGTTTTTAATCTTTTTAACAGTTTCAACTAGTAAAAGTTTTTTTTTTTTATATATATTTAAATAAAGGAGTGATTTTATTGAGAGTCCTCTAGGGGTCACTGTTACTTTTTGTATAAAAACCCAGCTGTTGATAATGAATTGCTACCTATGATTAAGGGATTTACTCCCGAAACGTGTTAGGTTTTACAGCAGCAACCCCAATAAACCTATTCCAGAAGTGCCGTCTGCCTGTTTGAGTCCATTACTTGTTGCTGTTAGCACTTAAATACAGGTATTAAAGGGGTAGTTCGCATTTAGATTAACTTTAGGATGTTGTAGACATTCATTGTAAGACTTTGGCAATTGGTTTTTATTTTGTGTGTTATTTTGCTTTTTGTTCAGCAGCTTTTTAGTTTGGAATTTCAACAGCTATCTAGTTGCTAGGGCCCCCTTTGCCCTAGCAATCTGGCAGAGTTTAAATGAGGCACTGAACAATGAATTGGAGAGGTTCTGAATAGAAAGAGAAGTAATAAAAAGTGTCAGTGATGAGATTGTAGCTTCACAGATATGAGTCAAAGAAAGTGAAGTAAAAAAAAACAATGAAGACCAATTGAAAAGTTACTATGAAAAGGACGGCATTACTCTTGCACCTTTCTGTTTTAAGCCAGGAAGTGCATACTGCTGCACTGTATTTTACTTCCCTTGGGCTGCCCCAAAAATTTGAAAAGGCACAGAGTGGTTGGATTGAGGCAGCTGCCCAAGGGCAACTATACTCCGCTGTGAACGAAATTTCTAAAGCCTACACGAGAGCCCACTGAAGCTGTTGGCTGTTACTGGAATAGACCAGGGCATTTATTCATAAGAAATTAAACAGCAACGACACTGCTGTTGTATAATGATTTGATTTAAAGGTTTTTATTTTTGGTTTTCATAAAAATCCAGAGAAACAAAAGCATATTAAAAATTAACTATCTATTTAAAGATGAATAATTCCTTTACGTTGTTCTTATAGGGTACCACTTTATTTAACATAATTTACACTCACATTAAAATAAGTGCCTTAAAGGGTGGTTCACCTTTTTAAGGTAACTTTTAATATGTTATGGAATGGCTAATTCTCATCTTTCTATTCAGGCCTCTCCTATTCATAGTCCAGTCTCTTATTCAAATCAAGGCATGGTCGTTAGGGTAATTTTGAAATTTTGGAAAAACCGCTGTTACAGGTGATGAGTAAAGGCAAGCTTTTACATAAATACATATTTTTCATAGTTTGAGTGCCCTGCATCTCTTTACTTGCGTACTACTTGGGTATCTCATGGGTGACCCCTGCAGAGAGCAACATCATCATCATCTTCTTTATTATTATTATTATTATTGTATTATGGTATGCTCCACCAACTATTCTATTGTTTCAGATGATAAGGCTGCCAACACTTCGCCTTTTTTCTTCTCTTTTCCAGCTATGAAGTTCAGTTAGAGACCCGTGTCCGCAGGAAAGGAGTAGGCAAGTTCCTGGTACAGATCCTACAGCTAATGGCAAATAGGTTAGTAAGCAAAATTAAACCGTAATAACAACCCACGTATAGCTGCCTTCATTTGGATAAAAGTACACAGCTGGCTTGTGTCAGTGTTTTAAAGTTTTTCTCCTTATTTATCATTGGGATGCACAGAGTACATTTAGTTTGGAATTCTGCTAAATCACATTTTTGCAGGATTTTTGACAAATTAAGTCTGATACGTCACATAACTTTAAAACACTGGATAACTTAAGCTTGCCAAACTTTAATTCAGATTAGTGTTTTTATCAAATTTAAATATGCAAGGTTTAGGATCGGTTCAATGTTGGATCAAATCTTTTATGGAAGATTTAGTTTAAAAAAAAAAAAACACATTGGTTGCATCTCAAATTTAAGATAAAGACAATTTTGGGATAATTAATATCTCCACATTTGCTATCTTTGCAGCGCACTTCATAGAAACAAGAGGGTCATTTTCTGTTTATAAATTAAAAAACAACCCCTCCGCACAGAGTTGTTGGCGTTGATGCATGGGATTCCATTTTCTTTTTTTTGATTCAATGCTCTGCCCTGTTGCAAATTATTTCTATATTATGTCAATCGCCACTTATTAAAGCTGCTGTCATTTTATCCCAACCATGTTCTGCATCCAGGTTCAAACCCTTTCTTAACTATTTCTAGCACACAGATGAAGAAAGTTGTCCTTACAGTGTTTAAACACAATCACGGTGCTTACCAGTTCTTCAGAGATGCCTTACAGTAAGTGTCTCTAATTTACATATCTTCGCTGCAATTCCTCTTTTTGCCTCATGTGTTTGGTCATCTTCTCTCCTTTTAGATTTGAAATAGATGAGACATCTCCAAGTGTATCTGGTTGCTGCAGCGATGACTGCACCTATGAGATTTTAAGCAAAAGAACAAAGTTTGGAGACACCCCTCACTCACACACAGGACATTGTGCAGGTTGCTGTCACTAAAGAAAGGATGGACATGGGAGGGGTTGAAAAGAGCAGTTGTGTTTTTTTTTTTTTTTTTGTTTCTCTATATTTTCCCCTTTTTATATTTAGTTGTTTGATTGCTTTGCTACTGTGCACATGCGTGTAATTCACACGCCACACAATTTTGTTTTAATGGTAAATAAATTCTCATTGGAAACCGGACTATTTTATGCTAAAAAAAAAAAAAAATTGTAAACCGTCAATAAAGAGGCAAATGGTAATTGGGTTTAAAAGTTAAATGCATTATGCAGTCAGTGAAGGCACATATTCATTTGTGTAATCAATATAAATGGCTATTGACCAATACCGAGTTTTGGCTGAATCTTCCATTATATTGCAAGTAGCCATGTCTGAGATTTGGTATCTAAATTTATTTGCCATTATTTTCTCAAAGTTTGCGACTTCTATATTGCCACCTATTTAAACCAAGCTGTTTTCTATTAAGGGATACTGTCGTCGTAATAAAGTAGAACATATTTGTAATATTGTGTAAATTAGTGCAGTTTTATTGACAAGTTTTTTTCCTGAAATTCTGCCTATTTCCTTTTTGTTGAACAGTCGAAGCCTTCACTTGTTTTATGGATTCTAGATAAACATTCAGCAGGGCAAAACAGGATCAGTTATCCTTTATCTGAATGGCTTATTAACATGTATAAAAGCTAATGCTTGGAATGTTTATGGCAGTAGAAGGGCTCTTACATATAAGGGGGTTATTTAATTATAGCCACTAAGTTTGCCCAGGAGCAGTAACCCATGGCAATCTATCAGCAGTTACCATTTACTGGTCACCTGTTCAAATGTAAACATCTTATTGGTTGCCATGGGTTATTGCTCCTGGGCAAACTTAGTGCTTTTTATTACATATGGGGTAAGGGGTTTAAGCAGAATTCCTATCCAGTGGGGGTTTTTGTCCGTTCAACCTCATGGGACATCAGAGATTAGAATAAAGTGGAGAAACAGTGCCTTAATGCGAAATGGGCAGCTTTTAAAGAGAAATACAGCTTTTAAAGAAACCGTTAAGTGTAAAAATAAAAACTGGTAAATAGATAGGTTGTGCAAAATAAAAAATGTTTCTAATATAGCTAGTTAGCCAAAAATGTAATGTATAAAGTCTGGAGTGATTGGATGTCTAACATAGTAGCCAGAACACTACTTCCTGCTTTGCAGCTCTCTAATTCTGAGTTAGTCAATGGCTTTAAGGGGGACCACATGGGACATAACTGTTTAGTGAGTTTACAATTGATCCTCGGCATTGAGCTCAGATTCAAAAGCAACAGTTATGACTCGTGTGCCTCCCCCCATCTAAAGTCACTGATTGCGTGTTAACCAATCAATGGAAACCAAGGAAGCAGTGTTATGATTATTATGTTAGACATCCAGTCACTCCAACCTTTATATATTCAATTTTGCCTTACTATTTTAAAAATAGAGGTGCACCAAATCAGAATTTGTTTCGGTATTCGGCCAGACAGAATCCTTAAAATCATGTGACTTTTCAAATTAGGATTGGGGGGGGGGTTTAGCCGAATCCAAAATAGTGTTTTGGTGCAAACCTAATTGAAAACATTTTTTATTTTGCACAGCCTATCAGCAAAGGGCTGTGACAAGTGAGTTGTGAATTTACTGCCACTAATATCTAGGGAAACAACGGTGGCTAAAGTGTCCCTTTCTGATTATATCAAATGAAAACTGCAATGACAGACAGACTGCCATGGCAAACCACTCGCACGCAAAGGTTCGCCTTATCTGTTCTGCCACTATAAGTGCTTTTCATGAAATATTGTGTGATGGCATTTTGTTGCTAACCATTAGTAGCCAATATTCCCTCTGTGCCATATCTCTTATGGAATTTTCCTAACAGAGGTAATTATTACAATGCACTAATTATGCTTTTGGTTGACAACTGCCTGTATTTGTTGTTTCAGGCTGTATTCAGGTTATTCTCTGCTAGCTAGCAAAACACAGTGTATGCCAGTATCATTAGACTCTCTGTATCAGCTTGTGCATTAAATGTTGCACATACACTTTTAATTAATGGTATAGTGACTTACAAGAGCAATATCCCCACATTCTAAAAACAATATACAGTGGGAGGCAGAGTGGGTTGACCCCACCAGATGCATTAAATACGCTTATAGGACAAGGAAAGTCTAAAATAGAATAAGGCTAGAAATGCTGTATTTTATATACTGAACATGAACTTACTGTACCACAAGCCTAATCAAACAAATGATTTATGCTTTCAAAGTTGGCCACAGGGGGCTGTCATCTTGTAACTTTGTTAAACATCTTTTCAAGACCAAGACTGTGCACATGCTCAGTGTGGTCTGGGATGCTTAGGGATCGTCATCAATTATCAAAACAGGGAAACAAACAAAGCTGTTGGAGTTCTGAAAAGCTGGGAAGTAAGGCGGGGGCTCCCCCTGCTGTTCAAAAGTATGATTGTTTCCCTGCTCAGCAGTTAGGGACCGTCTGACAATTCCTATCCACAGCAGTAAATTAAGGGAGAATTTCACTGCACACATTTTTTTAATTAAAGTATATTGGAGATAGGTTTCTTTTTCATTAAAGAAAGTAAAAACGGGATTTTATTTTTTTGCCTTTACATGCCCCTTAAGCGGCAGTAGAATATCCCTCTTATGAAATCTATACCCAGGGCTGTATTTACCATATAAGCCCACCCTAGGGCCCATGCCAAGGGGGGCAGCTTTAGGGGGTGGTTTCCAGGATGCCTATGTAGTTGCTATCCTCTAGAACATAATCCTGTTCCTGTGGTCCATTAAAAAACATTTAAATAACTTCCCCACCACATATGTCAGATTTACAGGCCTGTGGTTGTCAGGCTGAGACCATAATTTACAAAAACAGATACTCGCAGTGAGCGCTGACCGTCACATCCACACTGAAGACGGTAATATTGATAACAATGCTGCTTTATTGTAACATACAATGTGAGATCAATTTGACAGTGAGTGTGCAAAAACGTACGAGTTTCGTGCCTCTGTACTCGGCACTTCCTCAGCCATTACCGCTTCTTTACATTTGTGGAGACCATAATCCCCAAAATTTTTTTCTCTATTTTAATAGTGGGGTCATTTGAGTACTGGAGAACAAAACTGCACATTCAAAATGAGGCCTTAGTTGTGCTTTATAAATGGGAAGAATTTCCCTCTTCTATTATGAATCTTTACCCAGGCCTGTATTTACCATATATGCTCCAGCACAGGGCTCATGCCTAGGGTGGTAGCTTTAGGGGGTGGTTCAAGGGTGCCTGTATGGTTGCCATTCTCTAGAACAGGGATCCCTAACCTTTTGAACCCGTGAGCAACATTCAGAAGTAAAAGACCATTTGGTAACCCCTATGTGGATTGTCAACCTACATTAGGGCTCTGTTTGGCAGTGCACCTGGTTTTTATACAACCAAAACTTGTCTCCAAGCTTGGAATTTGAAAATAAGCAGCTGCTTTGAGGCCACTGGGAGCAACATCCAAGGGGTGGCAACATCCAGTGGTGGGCCCTGTGTATGTATGTGTGTGTATATATATATATATATATATATGTATATATATATATATGTTATGCCAGTGGTTGGCTGTGTAAATGACAACTCTTGGCACCATACTGCAGACTCCATAGACTTAGAATTTGTCACTGCCACATGAGGCGTCTTTTCTCATAAAATATAGAAAGTGAACTACTCACTGTTCTATTATCGGTTTTTGTATAACTGAAAGAACAAGGACAGTCAAATATGCTTTCTCACCATCTTATGTTAGAAAAAGAACAGAAGGCACCAGTCTCCAATTCCATTACTATACATTTTGCATAGAATATATAAAAAGAGCTGAGAGTTTTAATGTTTATAGCAAATTTATTTTTGTAATTTCGTACATATTTGTGACAATTGTACACAGAGCGATTGAACATAATTAGAAGCACTTTCTGTGCACAATTGAGGGGCCAGCCTCATCATATTCCTGCTTGGTGATCCACATCTGTTGGAAGGTAGAGAGAGAGGCAAGGATGGAGCCTCCAATCCATACAGAATATTTACGTTCTGGGGGAGCAATAATCTGAGGAGAAGAAAAAGCACACAGTTACAAAGTGTAAAAGGGATCAATGGACTCTTGAATCTCTTGATTCAATAACAAGGTGAGTCTATCCTACCATAGGTAGGCGTTATGAACAGGGCTCTCTTGCACCTTCAAGTCAATGTCTTAATGGCATGCAAGCTCGGAAACATTGCTGGGCTTACCTATGAGCTGCCCACCATTGGCCCCCAAATGTAGCACTGACTATTGTAGACAGGACTGTATTCAGTGCAAATGTGAAGCAATTTGTGCTCCATTCTAGGACTACAAAGATCCGAGCTTCCAGGTGCAATCCATGGAGCAAGGTGTCCACATTTTTGTAAATGAGACCTATGATTAACTCATATCAAAGTTTAATTTGATGTAGCCAATTCTCTTATTTACCTTGATCTTCATTGTGCTTGGAGCAAGGGCTGTGATTTCCTTCTGCATACGGTCAGCAATACCAGGGTACATGGTGGTACCACCAGACAAAACATTGTTGGCATAGAGATCCTTACGGATGTCAATGTCGCACTTCATGATGGAGTTGTAAGTGGTCTCATGGATACCTGCAGACTCCATACCTGGAAGAAAGAGCAATAAAGATAATATAATGATACCGTAACAATGGAATTTAATATCAAGTTAGTAATTCCACTGAAGAATACTTACCAATGAAGGATGGCTGGAAGAGTGTTTCTGGGCAACGGAATCTTTCATTTCCAATTGTAATGACCTGTCCGTCTGGGAGCTCATAGCTTTTCTCCAGAGATGAGGAAGAAGCTGCTGTTGCCATCTCATTCTCAAAGTCCAAAGCCACATAGGCAAGTTTCTCCTTAATGTCCCTCACAATCTCCCTTTCAGCTGGGCGGGGGGAAAATAATATAGTATGATGAGTTAAAAGGTAACTATAGTGTACACATTTATTACACAACAGATGTTATATTTTAAATAAGCACAACAGGGGCGTAACTACAGAGGACACAGACCCTGCGACTGCAGGGGGGGGCAGGAAGTATAGGGGCCCCATGAAACCCTGATTCGTATTTAATTTAAACAAATACTGGTAAAACAAGACAAAAAAATAATTTGCTGTTGGGCCCAACAATATCTAGTTACACCACTGAGCAAAACTGTATTGTGGACATGTATCCTTTGAACATCGTTCAATATTTTTTAGATAATCTCAGCTAATACTAGTTCTGAAGCCTTTTGGATAACTATATTTGTAGCTGCTACAAGAAGCTCTAATGCTATATTTCTAAAGGAGCATCTAAGTGTTTCATACAAAATGCATGATCAATGCTGCTCACCTGTGGTGACGAAAGAGTAGCCTCTCTCAGTCAGGATCTTCATGAGGTAATCAGTCAGGTCACGTCCAGCAAGGTCCAGACGCTGGATGGCATGGGGCAGAGCATAACCTTCATAAATTGGCACGTTGTGGGTCACACCATCTCCAGAGTCCAGGACAATACCTAGAATAGAGAGTGCATATTAATTTTACACAAAAGCGCCTCGGTATTTATAAAGGAGATAACTTGCTGCAATAAGCCTAATGAGCAATATAAGAAATCTGTTCTCACCAGTAGTACGTCCAGATGCATATAAGGACAGGACAGCCTGGATGGCTACATACATTGCTGGAACATTGAAGGTCTCAAACATAATCTGTGTCATTTTTTCACGGTTGGCCTTGGGGTTAAGAGGTGCCTCTGTGAGCAGGGTGGGGTGTTCTTCAGGGGCCACACGCAACTCATTGTAAAAGGTATGATGCCAGATCTTCTCCATGTCATCCCAGTTGGTGATGATACCATGCTCAATTGGGTACTTGAGGGTCAGGATACCCCTCTTGCTCTGGGCTTCATCCCCAACATAGGAATCTTTTTGGCCCATACCAACCATGACACCCTGAAAAGAAAAGTACAAAAAGGTTAAAGAAATGACTACATCTTGAAGAAGATCAACAGCTTGGTTGAACAAATGCAATTGATGACCAGTGTGCACTCTGAGAGGAGGTCAACTGATAACATAAGATGTTGCCCTCACCAGTGATCCAGTAAAAATACAGATAAGAAGGGTAGGTCCTCAGGATCCCCAGCAAAGACTAATCTGCTTAGAAGAATGAGCCAAAACCGTGTGCAAAAAGCTGCTACATTTTTACCCCTAAAGCCTTCTGTTTTGTGATTCTGACTCTTGAAACAATCTATTTAGCTGACTTATGCTATAGTGTTTCAGGAGTCTGAACCAGAAGTGCAGAACATAAAAGAATCAGATAATGGTGTGTGCAATAGCTAATGTATTTACAAATCACTGATTTAAAAAAATTGTATGTGCGGAGTTGCTTAAATTTAAATTTCAATAACATTACATGCTTCAGATTTAATGCTGTCATTGTGCAAAAGGTGGATCTATAAAATAGCATGATGATTGAATTGAATACAAAAGCAGAATATGGAACTTTGTTGCTTTCAAAGAACATTTCAATTGGAATGTAGAATTGATTCTGTATAATGAGGGAATATGTCAAGGGGCTGAATACTTTGACAAAAGCCTTCTGCATCTTACTTTGGATATGGAGAGTGCTTGTTTTAGGGCAGTTGTTCCATTTTTTATTTTGAAAGCTGAAATAGTGAATATTTTACTGCCTTTATGGAATCTATTATCCATAAAGCTTGGTATCTAGGGTTTTTCTGATCTTTGTGTAATTTGGATCATCATACCTTAAGGCTACTAAAAACGTTTAAACATTAAAAATTGTAGGAGTTTTTGCCATGTATTTAGCATGTTCTATTATTGAAAATAAATAAATAAAGGAAATCAGTGATAAATAAGAATAGTTTAAAGTCTTACCTGGTGACGAGGACGTCCCACAATGGAGGGGAAGACAGCACGGGGAGCGTCATCTCCGGCAAAGCCAGCTTTCACTAGCCCAGAACCGTTATCGCACACCAAAGCGGTAGTCTCATCGTCGTCACACATGTTTGAGGCTGGAGAGGGACTGTGAGTGAGAGAGAAATCAGTGAAAAGATTAGAATAATATGTTTTATGGCTGCTCTGTGTACACTGCCATCCTCTGCATCTGTCTGACTTTGCCAGCCCACCTGTCTCTCCCTAGGTCTCACTTTTTATTTCTCAGCTGTTCCTCTCTGTCACTAATTTCAGCTGTCTCTGGCTCCTCTAGGAAATGGATACATGGTTATCTGATAAGGGGGTTGCAAAAGGGCTGGGAAAGTAATTATGTGCAGTGGTGGCATGCTATAGGCTACATTATACTGCACAGACTGGATTAATATAGGCATTAATGAGACAGAAATGAGGTACCCCCTAATCTTATACTGCTCTGCAAAGAAAACACCAAGGTAAGTTCTATAGGGGTCTGAGCAAAAATAATCTGCTTTAGAGGGTTTTGAAAATATAATAATAATAATACATGCTCTATGGACCTTGCAAAAGAGAAAAGCTAAGCATTCTCTGGACTCTAAAAACTGAATTATCTTCTGCAAGAGATAGACATTGACATGGAAATAGGGAAGAATAGAATACTACGCATGGATCATCTAACTAATTAGTGTGCAGGATTAGTAAAAACAGAGATTAGAACAGAAATTTGCAGGAAAGAAGTTATGTTGGTAGATGAAAAGCATGTTCTACTGGAGAATAGGAGGTTAGAGGTGCTCCTTGCTCACTATGCATACTAAGAATGGAACAAAGGAGCATGTTTGGAAGTGAAGGGATGCAAGAAGTTTAATATGATCTGGTGGGGAATGGGGTGCTCTGGTAGATGCAGGGGAAAATAGTCACTATTAAATATGAGAAGCAGTCACTGGAAGGGAATTAGTTGAGGAGAAGAGAAGAATATCATGGCAGGGAAAAAGTTAGTGATGTTAATAAAAGCACATTCTGGCAGGAGAGACGTTAGAGGGGAAGCTCACCTTAAAATGTACTTTCAGCTTAATATATCTATAATTATATTCTAAGATTATTTGTAGTTTGTCTTTTTATAATTAGCCATTATCCATTCTAGATATTATTTTGTTTATTTTTATAATTACCTGGTTGCTACGCTCCTATTTAACCGAGCAACCAGGCAGTGGATTGAATGACAGGAATTATTAGGAAAAATAACTGATTAGAAGAAAAGTAATGGAAAGTAACAAAAACAATAAGGCTGTGACTTCAATGTTCAACAGGTTTTCTGGTTGCAGGGGTCAGTAGCCAGATATCACTTTAAGTTAAAACATTGACTACTGGAAGACAATTTGAAAATTTTAGACCAATGGAGGAAAGGAGCAAAGTTGGTAGGAATGGGCCATTCCCCTGAAAGATAACTGGTTGAGCTACCCCTTTAAGCAATCTCATGCAGGAGAGAAGTATTTTTTGTATAGGGGGTCTGCAAGAGAAAATATAAGTACAAGATATTGTACAGGGCTATGGTGGAAGAAAAATTATTTTCAGCAAGCAAGGGGTTAAAGTGATATTATGCAGGCCTTACCTTTTGCTGCAGGGAGAGAGTAGGAGTAGCTGTGAGCTGGGGTGTGTTGCAGGCAGCTATGTATTTATACCCAGGATGGCCCTGTGGTGTTGCCCAGGGAAAGCCCCTCACTCAGTCAACTCCATATTTGGACAGAAGCCAGAACTGACTGGCCTTGTGAGGGTCCGAGCCGGGGACCGACTACTGAGTGACCAAATATAGTGGGCTTTCCCTCCCCTTCAACTAGTATACAGATACTACATACACATTGCTATTCCTGGATATAGAGCGGGACAGGCTTTACTTAGAAAGTGCTGTGTGTGTGTATATAGATAGAGAGCAGAAGAGAAAAAGATGTATAAATTTGGTATAAAGATGTAAATTACCCATAGACAGAATAATGCACATAATGACACTATAGAAGTGCCCATGCATGAAAATATATATTATTTAAATGAAACAGATGCATAATCAGAGTGGGGAGCTTCATATAGTATTATTGTATATAATGTAAAGTCATTACATTGCAGAGATAAAGGTCTAGTTATTAATGCTACAGAATTAAATTAAACTTGTTTCTGTTTTCTGTGCAGTTATGCAAATACATATTTATTTTGCTGTTAAAGAACTTCCCCTCCAAGCATCTTGTTGCAGAGGCAATTCCACAGCCAAGATGCAAATAACATTCAGCATTTCAGCTGTTGCAAAAATACATCAGTCTGGATCCTGAAAAAAGTGCATATTCCCGGAGTGAGAAAATAACCATCAGCTGTTACAGAACTGCACCTCCCAGAATCTCGCTTAACATTGCATATCCCAGGATAAATGTATCACTGCTTTAGCTTTTGCACAGCTACAACTCCCAGCATACTTTTTATAATTTGATATCCAAGGTGCAAATAATATTCAGTCGCAACATTCATCTGTTGCAGAACTACAATTCCCAGAGACAGAAATAGAAATGCATGCCCCTAGAGAAAATAACCTTTAGTGATTCAGCTGTTGCATATACTCCCAACCGCTGGAATGCTGATGTGCCCAAGCTTGGAACACCTATTACTTCTTACTAGTGGAAAATTAACAGGGGTTCTAGCAACAAAATAGCCACATGTAGGTGTAAGGACTCTTCTACATGAGCGTTCTTATCTGCGTTCCCCAGCAGTAGATCTTTTTATGGGTCCCAACTCAGGGTAGCATCAATGTAACCATGGGCAGCATATCCTCCATTTGCCATGGCCCTTAAGGTGGCCATAGACGCAGAGATCCACTCGTTTGGCGAATATCGTCAATCGAGCAGATCTCTCCCCGATATCCCCACATTGAAGTGGGCGATATTGGGCTGATCCGATCGTGGGCCCTAGGGCCCAACGATTGGATCATTATGGATCCGATACGGGCGGGCAGATCGCAGGACCGCATAAACGTACAGATGCGTTCCGACGGGATTTTTTAACTTAGACGAAAATAGGGACTGGATAGCCTTTCAAATTAACAGGGGTTCTAGCAAGAATTGTTTTATTGAAGCACTGCGGACCACAATGGTCCTTCCTCGGGTGCTCAAGTGTACGTGCACCTGAAGAAAGGACCGTTGTGGTCCGAAACATGTAGTGCTTCAATAAAACAATTCAGTTCAGACTACATTAAAGGGTCTCCAGTCCCTATTTTCGTCTATGATACTAAGTGGAGGTGGCTGCTCCAGCAACTGTCGATGAGCCTTAAAGACTGTTAGAATTTATAAACAAGTGGATCAACAAGGAATTCATTGCTTATTGGATTTTTTAACTTGCCCGATTGAGATCTGGCTGACTTTCGGCCAGATAACAATTGGGAAAGCCCGTCAGATGGCCCCACACACAGCCCAATAAGCTGCCGGTCTGTTGGCAGCTTTTATCGGCCCGTGTATGGGGGCATTAAGGGTGGTGTTCATATACCTCTAATCTTACAAGACATTTTTTTTCAAGAGAGGTATGTGGATTCAAGATGGTGTAGGTATATGAGAAGAATTTTTTTTTTACTGAGGACAACTAATTCCACCACCACTAAGGGCAGTGGAGATTTGTCGCCTGTGATTATTTGTGCATGACTGAGAGCAACAAATCTCCCAAAAATTCTTCAGAAAGAACTGAAATCAATGCCATGCATGGACTGTCGGATCATTTAGTGATCATGTGTCAAGATGCTCAGTAGCCCTTGTGTACATGAATAAGGATAAATGCTCATACAAGCCATAAAAAATTCTTTTTCTAGCCGAAAATTACAATGCTAGTAATTCCACCCACTGTGGCTACATCACTTATGTTTATGGCTAGTTTTGTATGCAGCGACGTACCTAGACTATTCCAGGCCACCACACACAAACATTTTTTGGGAGGGCCTGGCGCAACTGCTACCTGCCCAATCACCAGACCTCCCTCACATCACTTCATCTCTGCCTCTTCACAGTGTGGCTGGGCAGAAGAGATTTAGATGAAGAAGAGCCCCCTGTTCTCCGAACCTGCCCCCCCCCCACAACGCCGGGATCTGCTTCCTTTGTAGTTAGACCACTGTTTGAATGTGAATGAATGCAGCCATCAATACATACCATCATAAGAACTGACACTAAGCAGCAGTCGCATATGTTTTAATGGTTGTCAAACAGGCAAACAAAGAAATTGGCTTTACTTATATATAATAATTGATACACAATAAATAAAGTTTCTTAACATATGTATTTTTAGTTCCATAGTGAGAAGTGATTTTGTATATAGCTGTGTGTTAACTGCTAAAAAACTTGATGCAAACTAAGTAGATTTAAAGGGCCAGTGTGTAGTCATGTTTGAATTTAGAGTAGGGTAGAGAGGAGATTTGTCATAAGTGGTACAGGTATGGGACCTGTTATCCAGAATGCTTGGGACCTGAGGTTTTCCTGATAACGGATCTTTCCGTAATTTTGACCTTCATGTCTTGTTTCTACTACAAATTCATTTAAACATTAAATATACCCAATAGGCTGGTTTTGCTTCCAATAAGGATTAATTATATTTTAGTTTGGATCAAGTACTAAGTACTGTTTTATTATTACAGAGAAAAAGGAAATCATTTCAAAACATTTTGAATTTGGATAAAATGGAGTCAACGGGAGACAGACAGAAGTTTTCTGGATAACGGGTTACCAGATAACGGATCCCATGCCTGTCATTTACAGTGAACCTGGAGAGAGGCACCACTGCCATGAGGCATTGAGAAACTCAGGCTGCATATTACCAGAGGTAGCAAAAAATGCAGAAATTCAGATTTTAAAATCCAAATTTTGGCTCTGCTAGTGCACAGAGCACATGGGTGATGAAAGGAGGAAGCAGCATCCTAAGAACACCCCTGACCCTGGATGCAAAATTGCATACCTCCCAACATTTTGGAAGTAAAAAGAGGGACAAAAAGTTTTTTTCCACACTTAGCACAGCAATTTTTTCTTTGACCACACCCCTTTCTGTGGCCACACTCCCTAATTACCATGTTTGTTTTACAAAATTTGGCAGGTTATGAAAGTTTGAAAATATTTCTCCTTATCTAAACTGTGTTTTTGTGTCTCAAAATTGTTACAAAGTATCTTATTTGCACCTGTTAGCTGTTCTGGGCTCTCTGCTAAAAGCCAATTAAGTGAGAAACTTTGTTTCTTTTTCTGGCTGTTCAGTGCATAGAAAAGAGGGACTTTCCAGTACAAATGAGGGACTGCGGGTTGAGCTGTCAAAAGAGGGACTGTCCCTCCGAAAAAGGGACAGTTGGGAGGTATGAAATTGCACCCCTCTGAGCTTATTCAAGAAGTACTTGGTACCAGGGTCTTTCTGTACTTTACTCCCTGTCCCAGATTAAGAAGTTGGGGAAAAGAGCAAAGGTGCCGGTGGGCAAAAGGCAGCCTATATTCATGGGGCAGATGCAGATCTTTGCAATTAATTTTGCCTTCTACTTGCCTTAAACCACTTCCCATTTACATGATTTGTTTGTGCAGCACTTGGCATTATTGTGCTTTGCTTTGCCTGGACACATTTTTTGTGCTAATTGTCAGTGTTCACTCTGATATAATTTGACATAAGCAGTCTTGAGCTATACTGTCCTGTACTGCAGCAGGCAGATACTGTACGACAAAAATAGCAGTTAGGCAGGCACCAATCCGGAACTTCCAACAGAAATAGAATCCAAGAGCCAAAAATTGAATATAAAAATATGATACTTTATTTTACACTACATCTAAAAGAATAATGCCTGACGCATTTCGTGCCACGCAGGGACATTTAATCATAGGCTATGATTAAGTGTCCCTTCGAGACACGAAACGCGTCGATCTGTCGGCAGCTTTTATCGGCCAGTGTATGGCCAGCTTAAGGGAAAGAAAAAAGAACAGGAGTGTCAAATTTGCAACTTCACAACTAAAACTTCACACAACCCCCAACAGATTTCCTGCAGCTCAACGACAGCTGGAGGGCCACAGGTTGGACATCCCTAATGCAGAAACTAAATATAACTAACAACTGATAGTTTTATACTTGTTTATTTGCAGGGGACCAGTGCCATTTTGCGGTGGTCCATGTGTGTATATATATATATATATATATATATATATATATATATATATATATATATATATATATATATATAAAAACAAGGGAAAGTGTATCTGTCTTAAATATATTGATAATGGGTTGAGTGCAGAGGACCTCTTGTATTTGTCTATATATATATATATATAGAGAGAGAGAGAGAGAGAGAGAGAGAGAGAGAGAGCTTTTATACGTTTTTTGTCTCTCTCCCCAGCATGCCAACAGAAATTTGCAGCAAACTCAGATGGCCCTCTCCTACTGGATCTACATTCAAGAGGTTCAGTATGATTTTGGCAGGCATTTGGCCCTAGTGTTTGTGTAATTGAACCATCTAGAGAGCACTTGATACATTACTTTTTTTGGGGCACAGTTATGGTTTTATTCAAGGCAATGTCACCTGGCAGGGAAAACAGGCTAGACAATGGTGTGTTTGTGTGTGTGTGGGGGGGGCGTCAGGACTTACAAAAGGGTGGGGCTGTGATTCTGAAGGTGTGGATTGGGCAGAAATTGGGTAGGAAGGGTTAAGGTGGCCATAGATACACCGATAATCAGGGTCGGATAGGGCCGAAAGGACGCAGGGAAAAAACCCGGTGGGCCCCGTCCCTCGGCTTCCCCGATTGGCCGGGCATAAAAGAAAAATATGTGCAGCATGGCACACTGGATTTTCCACATGTCCACGGTGGGCCAGTGTTCACTCATACACGTGGGCACCAGAGTTCATGCATGCGTGCAGCAAACTGGCGTTCGCGTATACGCGTGGGGGGGCCCCGAGTTTGGAACTCAGTGGGCCCCCAATGGGACACTCCAACCCTGGGAAAGATACACTGGCACACAAGGTAAATTGCAGTGCAGGGTGACCCCTTGCTGTTTATTTGTGTGGACGTGCGACGTTTCGGGGCGAGCCTGTGCACCAGGTTATCTTCTAACAGAAGTGAGGAGTGTGCTCTGCTTCATCCTTGTTACAACTCCAACCCTGCCAATAATTTTCGTACAATATTCGGTGTGTATATGGTGGGAGACGAGCCGGCCGATGGGCAGAAGACTTGGATATCAGTTGGCTCATCGCTAGGCCAAGCTGGAAATTTTCGATCAGGCATCTTTGAAGGCACCCAAACATCTGCCATTGTCAGTGCTGAATCGTCAGTTACAGGTAGAATTCTATTGTTTCTACCTGTATATCTGACAATTCAGCTCTACACGTGTGTATTGAAACAAACAAGCTTTCTTGGAAAGATCTTTTGCAGGAAAAAGCATAAAGCATAATCTATGGCTACCTTTACAGAGCTATTGGGGGAGGGGAATGGAGAGAAGAGTTTGGGGAGGGTCAGGAGAGAAATAACTGGAGATTACGAATTTACTGGCAAGTACATTTTTGTTTAATTTGCAATTACAGTTTAGGGTTCAAGACAGGCAGACGGCACTTCTGGAAAAGGTTTATTGGGGTTGCTGCTGTGAATCCTAACGCGTTTCGGGAATAATTAATACCTATGATTAAGGGATTTATTCCCAAAACGCGTTAGGATTCACAGCAGCAACCCCAATAAACCTTTTCCAGAAGTGCCGTCTGCCTGTCTTGAGTCCTTTGAATGTTAGCAGTGTGGATACTGCTTGACAGAGCACCTGGACGAGTATATGCGGTGAGCAGTAGCGGTCTTTTACCTTTGTTTTCGATCTACAGCTTAGGGTTGCCACATTTTCTTGAAAAAAATACCAGCCTTCCTATATATTTATCTTTTTTCCCTATTAATAACATTGGGATCTTTTGTACCAGCCAGGCTGGTAAGATACCGGCCAGGTGGCAACCCTATTACAGCCTAAGGACCGAACTACAGGGGAGAATTTGATCAGATTTTGTGAACAACGCCATGTAACAGAATGAGATTTTGTTGGATCCCCATCGCTATAATGTAAAGTCGGATCAAAGGGTGTAATACCAATTCCTGCCACACTGCTATATAGTGTTGTGTAGGGTGTGGCCTCTTCCTCTTTGGGCTCCTGGTGTCTGTGCTGCTAGGTGTTTCCCATTAAGCCTGGGATCACCAAGGCCCCAGTAAAGCCATTTGCCCCAAAGGGACCTGTACCTTTGGTGATTAAGTCAGGGACCAGGCAACCCTGTGAACGAGGTTAGCTATCATTAGGGCAGTTCTTTAATAGACTCTCTAGGAGAGTGAAATAGTCAGCTTTATATAGCATGAGCAGCTGTGTGCTCCATCAAGGATAGTAGCAGGGATTAGATTCCCACGGCTTCTTGTTTGCCTTTAGTGCAGGGACTCAGTGGATAGGGTGTTAGGCTTTAGACTCCGTCTCCCTAATTACTCCACTGGTGATCCCGATCCCCACAGAGGTATATCTGTCTTCTGGGAATTGATGTACACTTGACTACTATGCCTTATGGGAGTGACAGTCTTCATTGTGCTGTATCATCTTCTGCTATCCTCCCTCCTCTGTGATATGCTACACCTGCATCATCTCCTGTGTGAGTAAACCTGTGATCATTGCTTATGCTAATAAACCATCCACTTTGTTTGCATCAAGAACCTCCTGGTGTCCAATCAATCTATTTTTGTATAAAGTAGCCTGTGTTATGTAGTTATGCTACATCTTAAAGGGATAGCTTCCGCCTGGTGAAGGCCCTGACCCTGTTGTGTAAGTCGCATGTAGCCAATGCTCTATCATACTAGTGGGTATTTGTCTAAATACAGCCAAATAGGTGCTACATGTGTCTACAGAATCTTCCTTCTCAGGAAGAAATTAATTCCTAACAACCATAAGCAATAATAGCCTGATACAGAAATTATAAAATTTGAATCTTTTTTTTTAATAAAGTATGTTTTACAATGGTGTTGCATAGTTAAGAACAAGCTTTATAAATGCAAAGACATTTATATATGTGAGTGTTTTATAAATCTTTTATAGGAATTTCTATTGCATGAGGCAAGCAATGACTACAGGTTTTGACCCTGCCAGGAACAAGACCTTTCACTTGTAAGGATTATTCTCACCAATCCTTTAAAAAATCACTACAGTATGGGACACAGGAGAGGGACCACTTTGAGCCTAATGCTATATCTACCAGCTACACTGTGAGATAATCCGAGACTATTCCTGGTGTTCGGTTGAGCTGAAACTTCCCAAGAATGCAATAGGCCCAAACCCATTCCAACTGCTCCTATAAAAAAAAACTGTATGAGAATAATCACAGGGGTAGAGAGTACTCATTAAGATCACACAGAGTATTTTAACTGTGCAACTGGGAGAGTTATCACTTGCACTCTAATATGAGTGTGCTACAGACACCTACCATGTGGGATTTCTTCATATAACACCACTCTAGCAGGTGATGAAATTAGCAACAATTATGCCTTATTTAGTGGCATTTTTGGTGCTAGTCTTTAGAAAGCCTTGAGAGTCAACTTACATAGCGGGGGTGCAACAATAAGTGATAATATTTATGCACAAGTGACCACAGGTTTAGGCAAGATCTCGCTGTTGAACAATTAATTATCACTGTCGATCTCACTGTAGTAAATGGATGTCTTGGTTCTAGGTGAGCAACCACAAAGCGAGAGTAATACAAAGCCAATTTGCTAAGATGGGAATGGAAGAACTTGCCTGGCCTTAACCCACCTGAACACATGGGATGAATAGGAATACAAGGACTGATCACTCAACATATGTGCTCAACCTCATCAGTGCTGCTGTGGTTGAATCCCACCAACAATGTTCCAAAGACTATTGGACAGCCTGTCCAGAAGAATAGATGCTTATAGTTGCAATACAAGGACCAACATTATATTAAAGGGGTGGTTCACCTTTAGGTTAACTTATAGTATATCACAGAATGGCCAGTTCTAAGGAGCATTTAAATTGGTCTTCATTATTTATATTTTATATATTTTTTTAATTACTTGCCTGCTTCTTCTGACTCTTTCCAGCCTTATCACTGACCTCCATCTAAAAACAAATGCTCTTTAAAATGTATTGGCCTCTCCTATTCATATTCCAGTCTCTTATTCAAATCAATGCATGGTTGTTTTGGTAATTTGGACTGAAATTGCAAACTGGAGAGCTGCTTAATAAAAAGCTAAATAACTCAAAAACCGCAAATAATAAAAGAGGAAAGCCAATTGCAAATTGTATCAGAATATCACTCTCTACATCATACTGAAAGTTAACACAAATGTGAAAAACCCCTTTAATTCCCTTGGTTTCAAAATGATGTGTTGGTCAAACTGGTCATATCAAAATTGCAGATTTCGGCCTAGTTGCAGAAGGGATGTTCATCAACAATAAGAGATTGGACACAGCAGGGACGTTCTACATGGCTCCAGACGTGAGAAACTCACTTCTTTTATACACTAAAAGGAATACATTTGCATTTGTAAATAAGGATTTTTTATAGTTTTGTTTAATGTACGTTACGTATGTTTATATATCAGTTAGATTAGTCTAACACAAGCTCTAATGTTGCAAGCCTCTGTTACTAAGGGTTATGTGAGAATGATGTACAAACTTTTTCCAGCAATGCTTCCCTAAGACTTGTAAATATCTAGCAAAAGATGTTTTTAATTTCATAGCTTCATCTGATGAGTGGATATGGCACAGGAGTGGATTGGTGGGCATTTGCCATTATTCTTAGCCAAATGGCCACTGGAAGAACTCCATTCAAGGATGGCTTGCCACTGATATACTTCATCCGATCATTGATTTTGCAGCGCCAATCTGAAAAAGCTGCTTTACGTGGTGGGTATGAGCATGTGCAGGTGATACGTTTGACATTTTAGTGGAGTGTAAATGTATTAATTAAATTAAGATGTTTGGGAACAGCCTGCATATAGTTATATTACACATCAACAGAGAAATTGCAGACATCCTCATCATACACTCAGGCTAAAGCTGGCCTTAGATGTGCAGATTATAGCCTATTGTCTGACGAATGATCAACCGTGACTTCCAACTTCCAACCTGCTACTAACCATTCAGATAAACAGGGTCGGACTGGGAGGCATGGGGCCCACCGGGGCTACTGCCCCAGGGCCCCCTCCAGCCGCCACTGCCGCTCCGGAGTGCTGAAGGGGGCTAGTGCGCATGCGCGCGGCGCCGCGTTTGTGCGCATGCGCAGCCATTCTATTCTACCGCGACCCCAAACAAAGTGGGGTCGCGCCGCCCCACTAAGTAGCGGATCTGGGCCGGCGGGGCCCACAAGAGCCCGGGGCCCACCGGGGTTTTTCCCGGTGTCCCGCCGGCCCAGTCCGACACTGCAGATAAATATAAAGTAGTAAAAAAACAAATCACACAATGCTCGTCCATTAATTAACAGGCAGCAATCTTACGAAACTTATGTTCAACAAATAGAATAAAGAATATGCCGTACAGTTTTGGTCTCCGGTGCTCAAACAGGACATTATTGAATTAAAGAGGGTACAAAGAAGGGAAACTAAGCTGGTAAAAGGTATGGAAAATCTTAGCTATGAGGAAAGACTGGCAAAATTGGGGACACTGGAGAAGAGGCGCTTAAGGGGTGATATGATAACTATGTATAAATAATTCCAGTTGACACAAGGTCATCCATTCCGATTAGAAGAAAAGAGGTTCCACAAAAATATGATACATTAGATAGCTTTAAGAAGGGGTTGAATGGTGATTAGCAAGTGAGGGAATACAGGGTTATGAAAGATAGCTCATAGTACAAGTTGATCCAGGGACTAGTCGATTGCCATTTTGGAGTCAGGAAGGAATTTCTTCCCCCCCTCTGAGGCTAATTGGAGAGGCTTTCAATGTTTTTTTTTTACCTTCCTCTTGATCAACTAACAGTTAGACAGGTGATAAGAGAGTTAAAAGGTTGAACTTGATGGACATGTGTCTTTTTTCATTACTATGTTACTGTATTATGTTACTATGTTAAATAGTAATGACAGTTTCCCATTGATATTGTCAGATAGGCAATACATGCAGAGATCTTAGCAGTAGCTGATATACAATTTTTAACCTGTACAATCAACTGAACGACCTATCGCCATGGTACGAAAAATGTTGGGACACTCCACGAACAATTTGAAAATCATATGAACCGTTGTTTCATACAATGGTATCTTTGCGTCTATAGCCCGCTTAACTCCTCCTTCCTACATACCAGATGTACTCACTGCTGACATACAAAGCAACAGCTTTTCCACAGACAATTTCTACTATTTGCTGTAGAAAAAGCCACTGTAATGTATGGTATTCCAATACCCAGAATCCAACAATCCAGGGAGCGTAGTCGATGTTGATACCAATTAGACAGTACAGTACAGAATCGGGAACCAGGAGTATAGTCAGGACACAGACCGGGGTCAAACCAAACAGAAACACAGTACAAAGTCAGGATATGAGAGAATGGTTAGGAACAGGCAAAGGTCGATACAGGCAGCAAACAATCAGAGGTCAGGAACAGGCAAGGGTCAAAGAACAGATAATCAGACACGAATCACACCCAAGAACTATCAGGAAATAGACCTACGTTGGGCAATTTGTCATCGTCCATTGCCACTTTAGCCCCTCCAACATTGGCCCTTCACTCCTCGTGCCCCTGCCACCAGGCCTCCCTACTTTGGGACCCCGTCATCGGCCTTCCCCTTCTATCCAATCAGAAATGCACTAATTCTAAGCAACTTTTCTATTGGCCTTCATTTTTTGTTTTGGACCACCATACCTTAAAGGGGTAGTTCACCTTTACGTTAAACATTAGTATGTTATAAAATGACTAATTCTATTGCCCTTTATTTTTTTATTTTTTTTTTATAGTTTTTGAATTATTTGCCTTCTTCTTCTGACTCTTTCCAGCTTTCAAAATGCTCTGTAAGGCTACAAATGTATTGTTAGTGCTTCTTTTTATTACTTGTCTTTCTATTCAGATCCTCTCCTATTCATAATCCAGACTTTTATTCAAATCAATGCATGGTTGCTACTTGCTAGTGTATTTTGTAGGGATGCACCAAATCCAGGTTTCGGTTTGGGATTCAGACGAGATTCAGTCGAATCCAGGAACTTGGCTGAATGGAATCTGAATCCAAAAAAAATCATGTGACTTTTCGTCACACAAACAAGGTAGTCAAAATTATTTTAACTGCGTACACAGTGCACGGTTCTTTTTCCTCCTTTTTTACCTGATTTGCATATGCAAATAAGGGTTTCCGATTCGGTTCAGGATCCCAAAGGATTCGGCTGAACTGTACAAAGGTTGTTAGTCACAATTTACTCCATCATTCCTATGCCATGGTATATACAGAGACTACTACACATACAAGAGGATTTCTAGGCCTCACTGGATAATTTAATCCGGGCTTTTTATTAAAGGGATTCTGTCTTGATTGTTATGATGCATTCTTTATTTCCAAATTGCACTGTTTACACTGCAAATAATTCACGCTACAATATAAAATGTCATGCCTGAACCAGCAAGTGTATTTTTTTTTTTAGTTGTAATATTCGTGTGTAGGCAGCCATCTCAGGTAATTTTGCCTCATCATGTGCTTTTAGAAAGAGCCTGCACTTTAGGATGGAACTGCTTTCTGGCAGGCTGTTGTTTCTCCGACTCAATGTAACTGAAAGTGTCTCAGTGGGACCTGGATTTTACTATTGAGTGCTGTTTTTAGATCTACCAGAGAGCTGTTTTCTTGTGTTAGGGACCTGTTATCTGGTCACCTTCCCATTGTTCTGCTGATCATGGGCTTCTCGGGGGAAAGGGAGGGGGTGCTATCACTCCAACTTGCAGTACAGCAATAAAGAGTGACTGGAGTTTATCAGAGCACAAGTAGGGTTGCCAACTTTTCTGGAAAAAAATACAGGCCTTCCTTTATGTTTATTTTTTTCCCCTATTAATAACATTGGGGTCAACCATCATTCTTACTGACAACCCTAAGCAAAAGTCACATGACTGGGGGCTCCTGGGACTCTCAAAATCTGTTTGCTCTTTGGATTTCACTGCTGGAGCAGCACTATTAACTGGTGCGTTTTGAAAAAAGAATTGTTCCATTGATGAACTTTGGAAACAATTATGTTATTATACATAAACCAAGAACTTGTCAGCCTGCACCCTGTGACTTAGTGTTGCCACTGCTGGCTACAGGGGGGCACAAGACAATATACAAAATGAATCCATAGTTACTACGAATTAACCATGTAATATGGTACGGCTAATGACCGACACGAAATTATAAATTAAAATGTGCATATTGTGGTACGAAATAGAACCACGCCCTCAAAACGAGTGTTCTCTCAGACAGGCGGCGAGCCCCTGTCACGTGATGAAGATGTTATAAAATCGAAAGCTACGGCCTACAGATTCATTCCAGTTCACCGTGTTAGAGTTGGAAGCTGCTGATCGCGCACGCATATTTCGCAACATGTCTTCTGCTCTGGCTCGTCTCGTCCGGCTCCCAAACCTGCTGCAGGCGCCTCTGAGCAGAGGGATTGCCTCAAATCCTGCCAAGAGCCCAGTGTCTGCCGGGGTGAGAGAAAATGACATTCATGTCATTCGTTGCGTTGGGTTTAAATCCGGGCAGACATGTTGGTGATGTAACGCGAGTCTGCAATGGCTAAATGGTGCCATCGTTTATAATATCATAATGTGTCCTTTTAGATTTGTCAATTTCATTTAATTCCCCTTGAAATGACTTTGGTATATACCGAGCGCTTATGTTATGGCCATTCAGCTGTTGCTGTTTAAACTCGTGGCAAAAAGGGCGATTGAGCGTTTTATCTCCCAAATGTCTTATAAATCTTTTGGATGGTGGATAATAACACCAAAACTCTTCCTTTTTCTAAGGTGTACTGGAAACAGGGAATGCTGGGAACTGTAGTTCAGTTATGAAGAAGTGGGTGTATTGCCCCTTTACTGTTTATTTTGGACTTTGACCAGACATGCTGTAGTTGACTACTGCTTGCTGGGATTTCTTTTTTTTTGGAGTCTCTTATGGTCAGGAGAGCTGTTTACAGGTATTGGACCTGTTATGCAGAATGCTCTGGAACTAGGGTTTTCTGGAAAGATGATTTTTGTGGATAACGGATTTATCCTTAATTTGGATCGTCATAACTTAAAGGAACAGTAATGTCAAAAAATAAGTTTTAAAGTAACGAAACTAAAATGCAGTGTTGCCCTGCACTGGTAAAATGGATAGGTTTGCTTCAGAAACATTACTATTGTTTATATAAATAAGCTGCTGTGTAGCAATGGGGGCAGCCATTCAAAGGAGAAAAGCCTCAGGTTACACAGCAGATAGCAAATAAGCTCTGTCTGTCTAATGGTGTTATCTGTTATCCATTATTTATCCTGTGCCATATAGCCTTTTTTCAATTTCCGCCATTGCTCCACAGCAGCTTGTTTATATGAACTATAGTAGTGTTTCTGAAGCAAACACATCCGTTTTACCAGTGCAGGGCAACAGTACATGATATTTTCATTACTCTAAAAAACATACATTTTTTGGTTTTACTGTTCCTTTAAAGGAGACTTCAACCATTTACCAATAAAAACCCTTTGCCTGCCCATTGCCAATCAAATCAAGTGGGAGCAATGATGATGGGTTTACTTATTTATTTTTGCTTGCCTTCATAGCTATTAACCCCCAGATGACAAAATACTCACAAAGCCAGTCAAATATCTATTTTTTTTGTCTATGTTCCTTTCTAACAAATTAACTCTTTGCCTTTATTTAGCGGTCATGTTTTCTTCTCGGTTCTGGTATTTCCCTTCTTCCTAGGTTTACCCTTATTGTCTTTGTCTTTAATGTGTACATGGTCCCTGTTTACAGTAGGACAGCCATTCCCATTCTCCGTCTCATAACTGACTGATACAGCTTTGGAAATAGCAGTGCCGTGTTGTATGCCATTCACATGGCGAGTTCTCACACTGGTTCAAACCAACCCTTTTGTTTTATTTTACTAGCTCAATTATGTATCAATCATACAAGTGGTTATAATTATTATAGCCTACCAGCAAAAGTTAATTTATATGGACCAAGGGAGGGTGAAATGTTTGGCTACTAAAAAAAAAAAAAAATCTGACGCCCCTAGAATGCTTATAAAAACAGAAGATATTTGTTTATTTTTACTAAACAGCCGTTGGACTTTTTTTCAGGAAGCTTTGATTGGTCTATCTTCCTTCGTGGTCTGCTCTCTGGTACCAGCTGGATGGGTTCTTTCCAATATGGAGACATATAAGAACAGAGACTAACCATGAAGTAATCTGCCTCTGCAACATTCCTCCTTCTGCTCCATAAGACTCCTGACACATGCAGCTCTGCTGGTCCTTAAAGCAAATGCTTGCCCTGCTGTAGCATTATCTGGCAGCCTGTTACATTAAACTGTTTACTTCAGTGCATTATTGTCTAATTGTATATTTTTTGAGGGGGCTAGATATTAATACACGGATGCCTTTTTGTACCTTTTACTAAACAGAGCTGGATGATTGATGGGTTGAGGCTAAAACTACTTTACTTACGGTTGGTACCATGTAAGGTGGCTAGGGCTGCCAGCATTTTCCCAGTTGTAGACAATGTCTGAATTTGTAGCCATTTATTTGGACAAACACCATATAGGGGGCCCTTATAAATAGGCATGTGGATGTTTGTGTACTGAAATGCTTTCTGAACTTCTCAAAATTGTGTTTTTTGTTTTTTTTCCCTCTCAAAGGAGTGTTTCTGTGAGTTCACACGTTTCTTTAACATGAATGTGCCAAATAGCATCCCTTAGCCCAGGGGTGTCTAAACTTTTTACAACGAGGGCCAGATTTGGGGAGGTGAAAATGTGTGGGGGCCGACCATTCAGCCTGACATTCTTTGATTCGAACCATTAAAGGAATACGGTCATGGGGAAAAAAATTTTTTTTTTTTCAAAATGAATCTGTTAATAGTGCTGCTCCATCAGAATTCTGCACTGAAATCCATTTCTCAAAAGAGCAAACAGATTTTCTTTTTTTATATTCAATTTTGAAATCTGACATTGGGCTAGACATATTGTCAATTTCCCAGCTGCCCCAAGTCATGTGACTGATAAACTTTAATCACTCTTTATTGCAAGTTGGAGTGATATCTCCCCCCACAGCAACAAAACAAAAGAACAATGGGAAGGTAACCAGATAGCAGCTCCCTAACACAAGATAACTGCCTGGTAGATCTAAGAACAACACTCAATAGTAAAAACCCATGTCCCACTGAGACACATTCAGTTACATTGAGAAGGAAAAACAGCAGCCTGCCAGAAAGCATTTCTTTCCTAAAGTGCAGGCACAAGTCACATGACCAGGGACAGCTGGGAAATTGACAAAATGTCTAGCCCCATGTCAGATTTCAAAATTGCATATAAAAAAAATCTATTTGCTCTTTTGAGAAATGGATTTCAGTGCAGAAGTCTGCTGGATCCAGGCAAAATGAAATGTGAAGCCACTATGGTATGTTAGTGCCCTACTGCACTGATCTCCTTCTGTCCCAATAGCCAGCCCCCCCCCCCCCCCCCCAGCATCCAGCCTCTGTAGTCTTGTAACTTTTATTTCAACTGTTCATTCTCTCTCCGTTAGACACTCACCTTTTGTAACTCCCCCTCCCTCCCAGAAACCATAGTTTTACAACTCTGGTCTCTGTTACACACAAGCTCCTCTCCTTCTGAGCTGCCAGCCCCCCTCCCTCCCAGAAACTAAAGGTGGACTCTGTGGCTTACTTCCCTGCTGCCGCACATTCATTTCTATGCGATAGTTAGACAGGCGTTAGATAAGCAGGATCAAGCTGCAGCAGCACATTCAATACTTGCGTGTCTCTGTGATCACATAGAAATGAATGTGCAGCAGCTGGGAAGTAAGTCACAGTCACTGAGTCCACCTTTAGTTTCTGGGAGGGAGGGGGGAGCTGGCAGTTCAGAAGGAGATGAGCTTGTGTGTAACGGAGACCGGAGTTGTAAAACTATCGAGGCGTGGGGTTTAGGAATTTGCTGCAGGCCAATTAAAAATAGATTGCGGGCTGTAGTTTGGACACCCCTGCCTTAGCCAGAAGCCTGTTATCCAGACCCTGATATCCAGAAAGCTCTGAATTAGAGAGAGTCCATACTTGGCAAATCTCTGTGTTTTTTTGGGGGTTTTTTCAAATTATTTAATCTTTCTCTGTAATAATAAAAAACTTGACACTGTACGTTATCATTACTAAACTGTATTAATCCATATTGGTGGCAAAACCGTCCTATTGGGTTTATTTAATGTTTAAGTGATTTTTTGTAGACTTAGAGGTGTTGTTTATCTTTAAATTAATTCATTAGTATGATGTAGTGAGATTCTGAGACAATTTGCAATTGGTTTTCATGTTTTGTTAGTTTTTTTGTTTAGCTTTTTATGCAGCAGCTTTCCAGTCTGCAGTTGCTGTAGTCCAAATTACCCTAGCAACCACACATTAATACTAACAAGTGACTATGAGAATATGAATAGGAGTGCCTGAAAAGATGAGTAATAAAAAATAGCAATAACTATAAATTTGAATCCTTGCAGAGGATTTGTTTTTAGATGGGGATCAGTTGAAAGAGTTGAAAGCAGTCAAATAATTCAAAAACTATAAAAAAAGAAAAAATCAAGGCCAATAGACGTTGCTTAGAATTAGCCATTCTATAACATACTAAAAAGTTAACTTAAAGGTGAACCACTCCTTTAAAGTATTATGGTCCAAATAACCGATGGATAACTCACACAGACTTTGTATAACGGACCTGATATCAAATGCCCAAAATAAGCTTCCCTTTTTTTCCTTTTCTCAGAGAGTTATGTCAAATGCATAATCGTTCGTACTTAAGTTTTAGTGCCTGGTTTAAGCAGGACTTGCTAGATATGATCCAGCAAGTTGTCATATTGTGCATACACGTCCCCCCCCCACAGAAATTGCAGACTATGGGTCAGCCTTAGTAGGTAAGGAAGGAGAAACATTTTGTTCAAACATATACTTCCTACGGAAGCTTTAGCATGTTCAAAGGGCCAATCTGCTTTGTGTTCCAGCTGCACTGGTATAGCAGTCACCTGTCGGTGCCATGTGGCAGTAGGCTGATGTTATGCTGATTATTTTCTTAAGCAATAAGCAAGACGTATCTGTAATGACTTTTTAGCCAAGAAGCAGATTGATTATTGCCCAAAATGGTCTCAAACAGTGTGTACAATTATTAAACTTGCCATTGGCTCCTATCAGATGTGCTGAAACGTTTCCTTTTGTAAACTAAATTCAAAATGGCTTGTGATCCTACAGACAATAAGTCCTCTGCAACAATTCTTTTATGTCATTGCATAGTGTTTAGCATTGATGCCTAGCAGCACTGGGTTCCTAGTATATTTTCCATGTTCTTGTGCAGGTACTCTACTGCCACATTCCAAAACATACAGCAATGTTAGGAAAATTGGTCCATAGTGTATTTAATAGGGACCTTAGTCTGTAAGATTCACTGGGGAGAGTACTGATATGAATGGAAAGAAGAATAAAACCCATTAAGTTATTGTCACCCATCTGGAGTGGCACTTGTCTCCACCAAAACACAAAGTTCACAAAAAATAAAGTAGTGGAGTGTGGTTGAAAATATCCAACATTGAGCATGGCAATCTGGTGATTGCTTTAAAGAGACAATTAAGCAGTGTAAGATGGCAACGGCCAACCCTGCTGAACAACTGATTTTTGGCAATAGGTAGGGTAAATGGGACTGCTTTATGGGCATTCAGTAGTGCAATTTGGGAAGGATGTGCAGAGTGTGGGCTGTTGGGGCTATGTTGAGCAGTGGGTCATGGCCTGAATAGAAAGATATATAAAACCATAATAAAATATGTTTAATATGCTTTCTGTATATTTTAAATTTGAAGGATGGTTTTCATTCTTGTAACTGCCTGCAATTGCAACTGGCTACCAGTAAACTGCTGGGATTTAATACTGAGCACTAGCCGGAATAACCAAATGACAGGTAATTTTAAAAAAGGTCAAACTTGGGCACATTATTAAAGGGCATGTAAAGGCAAAAAAATAAAACCCCATTTTTACTTTCTTTAATGAAAAAGAACCTATCTCCAATATACTTAATTAACAAATGTACCGTTTTATAAGAAACCTGACTGTATGCAGTGAAATTCTCCCTTCATTTACTGCTGTGGATAGGAATTGTCAGATGGTCCCTAACTGCTGGCAGGGCAACAATCATACTTTTGAACAGCAGGGGGAGCCCCCGCCGTACTTCTCAGCCTTTCAGAACTCCAGCAGCTTTGTTTGTTTCCCTGTTTTGATCATTTATGACGATCCCTAAGCATCCCAGACCACACTGAGCATATGCACAGTCTTATTCTTGCAAAGATGTTTAACAAAGTTACAAGATGGTGACCCCCTGTGGCCAACTTTGAAAGCATAAATCATTTGTTATCTTTAGTATACAAAATACATAATTTCTAGCCTTATTCTATTTTAGACTTTCCTTGTCCTTTAAATGTGTGTTTATTTAAATAAAAAACAGCTTTAACAGATTTAACCTCATTAATGTGTATTTTGTATGAAATGTTTCATAAGTATTGCCAGGAAAGCAAAAATCTCAACCGGTTTCTTTAGCCTCTAAGCCAAAATCCCCAAATTTAGGGGCTATTGCCCAATCTGAATGTCAGAGACTTGGGGTAAATCTAGTTTTGCTGTTCTTGATAAATCTGTAGCAGGGTGATCTATAGATACATTAATGGATGTATCTATAACTTTACAATGGTATGAGGGATAATGTTCCACTCCAAATATCTGCCATCTGCCAGTCTGAAACCTAGTTGTCCTCATTCCACTGGTTCCAGTTACAGGCACCTTTAAACTGAGTAATGTGTGTGTGTGTGTGTGTGTCCCCAGCCTGGATATTCAACTTCAACTCCTAGAACCCCATATCGCTTTTTGGTGTTGTAGTCCAGCTACATCTTTAATCTGAAAGAGTGTTCAGTACAAATATTCTCAGAGCTCCAGCCAAGTACATTGCTTAGCTGCACAATGCAGTTGGATAGATAACTAGGTGTTACTGGGCAACCACAGACAAGAAGGTCATTAGGAATATGACCTGTTTTTCACACATGTTGGTATTTCACATTCATCAAGATCTAATCTACTGCACTGCTCTGATTTATATATTCTCAGCAGATCTGTCACATCTCTGACGTCCCTGGAGGAAGCAGGGCAAATATGAGTATATAAGCGCTGCAATGTCATTAGAAGAGCTGGAACAGCCCAGATAGGTTGGTGATGTAACTGGGCCGGCAACAGGGCCAGAACTAGGGGTAGACAGAATGGCACGTGTCTATGGCATAATGTGAGCAGGTGCTGGGTATTAACCTCTTCTGTCTGCCTACCCATAGTATGGCCATTGTCCCCCCCAATCTTGTTCAATCACCCCTGCCCATCTCTTTCCACACCTGTCCCCCACCTATGGTGCATTCTTCCTACCTAGGGTGCCTTCCTGGCTTGGCCTGGCACTGGCTGGCAGGCAATATGGCCTGCTCCCAGCCTGCCTCTGGAGGAAACTGGTTAACTCAAGTCTGCTCAACTTTTTTTGTTGGTGTGACCTGTGTATCACTAAGGAGGAAGTCCAGATGTACATGCCCCAAACATGATAGTACAGGCCGCTGCCCCCCCTCAACCCTCAGTGCCTATTCATCAATTACCCCACTGATCTCTTACCACTAGGGTTGCCACCTTTTTTGGAACAAATACCAGCCGTCCTATAATTTATATATATATTTTTAAATGTTTTCTCTATTTATAACATTGGGGTCAAGCATCATTTTTACCGGTCAGGCAGGTAAAATACTGGCCAGGTGGCAACCCGACTTACCACATATTATCCCCCCATCCCACCTAGAGTGCGTATCTGGCATGTCCAGCACTGGTTGGGTGCCTGTCTGGCATGGCCAGCACTGACTACCGGGGAATACATCCTACTCCCGGCCTGCCTCTGGAGGAAACTGTTTGGCCCAAACCTGGTTGACTTTTACTAGGGTTGCCACTTGGCCGGTATTTTACCAGCCTGGCTGCTAAGAATGATGCTTAATACCAATGCTATTTATAAGAAAAAATGGCAAGAATATAGGAAGGCCGTTTTTTTTCCAGAAAAGGTGGCAACCATAGGTGTTACCTGTGTATCACTAAAGTAGAGGTCCAGATGTTCATGCCTCAAACCTTTGAGAGCTGTATATCAACCATACTTCAAACAGGAGGTTGGTGCATATAGAAATTAGTGCACATCAAATTATGTATTTAACAAAATAAGAGCCCACTAGCTAGGGTTGCCACCTGGCCAGTATTTTACTGGCCTGGCCGGTAAAAATGCCGGTTGGTCCCAATGTTATTAAAGGGAAAAAAGATAAATATATAGGAATGCCGGTATTTTTTTCCAGAAAAGGTGGCAACACTAGCAGAACCTCATGTATTTTGTGCATTGGGCGTGGGTAGGGTTGCCAACTGGCCAGTATTTAACTGGCCTGGCTGGTAAAAATGATGGTTGATCCCAATGTTATTAATAGGGAAAAAAGATTAATATAATATAAGGGTGGTATTTTTTCCAGAAAAGGTGGCAACCCTAGGCGTGGGGGAACAATCATAGGCAAAACACAGACACTAAATTATGACTTTGTCTTTAGGCCACAAAATCATTTTCACTGTATCTGTGTAGTTGTAACTTGTAGGCAAGTTCAAAAAGTTCGGAACACAACACATAAGCTTCCAGAGTCTCCCTTAAAGTGATAAATGGCAGTGTTTCACTAAATCATGACATATTAATCTGGTGTTTAATACAGTCTAGTCAGCATCGCCTGGCTGATTACTTTAATGTACTACATTAGCGCAAAGTTACTATAGGAACCGTCTCATCCGGCCCCGTTCTATTAAACTAAGGAGGGACTTCCGGTTTGTATTCTCCCGGAAGTGATTGCAGTGGTAGTGGTCGATCGGAAATATGGCGGCGGAAGAATCTGAGAGGCAGCAGAAAAGTGATTGTGACGGTGAGGAAGTTCAGGGTTCCAGGGTGTACCTGCGCGTGTCTATCTGTTCCGCACGCAAGAACGCGCCATAGGGGAGAGAATTGTACGCACGCATACTGCAGTGATGGACACACATGAGCAGCCCTGGGACACCTATGGGAATACACACACCTCACTTACCTCAGACTTTTGCTCTGTGCCTGTTTAGAGCTTTGTTTATTTATGGCAGTAGATAGCGAAACTGATTGACATTCTGGTAGTGGTGCTCCTTTAGCAACAAATTCAGATCAGGAAATCTATGTAGCTATTTATTAAATGCACAAAGAAAGATGTTTCCACTGGGCTTAATGCCAGATGATTTAGGAGATCCCCCCCCTGTGACAGGCGCATTTACACGTGACACCTTGTCCACCCTAGTGGCGCTTAAAGGAAAACGATACTGCTCAAACAATGTCGGTCTCTATAAAAATAAATAGCATAAAACCGCTCATATGTAAAAACCCTGCTTCATGTAAATAAACCATTTTCATAATAATATACTTTTTTAGTTGTATGTTCCATTGGGTAATCATGAATAGAAAATTGCCATTTTAAAAAATAAAGGCAGTGCCCTCTGGGATCGTAGGATTCACGGTGCACACAAACATACCAAGCAAACCATACTTGTTAGGTCACATGAGCCAATTAACAGACAGAGTTGCGTCTTTTGCTTCCACGCTTCTTGCTGTTACAGTTAGAGCTGCAGTATTTCTGGTCAGGTGATCTCTGAGGCAGCACACAGACCATCACTAAATGGGGGTTCAAGTCAAGAGATGTAAAAGGGCAATATTTACTTAAATATATATTGCTGTTTGGTAAGATTCTTTAATATGCCACTTAATTTGATGTAAACTATCATTCAAGTATTCATTTTGGGGGGTATAGTTTTTTCATTTAAATGAGAAAAGACCCTACACCCCACATAGACCCCCCAAACCTAGCTGGTATCCTTGGCAAAAGGGATCGGAGTTCACAGCAGCCATCTTCTGGGTCTTCATGTCTTCTTCCGGCGCTTCTACAATTTCCGTCCATTTTGGCGCATGCGCAGATGAGGCAAACTGGGAAATTGCTCCAAATGTGCATGCGCCACTCCGCCAGTCTCATTCTCAGATTCCCGAAGACCCAGAAGATGTCTTCTGTGAACTCCAATCCCTAAATCTGCACCGAGGGGTAAGTAAAATGTTAGGACCATTTGTCAGGATACCAGCTAGGCTGGGGGGGAGGAGCGAGGTGGTCTATGTGGGTGGGGGGGGAAGGTTTTTTTTAATAAGGGGTTTGTTTTTCCTTTAAGGGCAAGAAAACAAAAAAAAATACTTGGGGTGCTAATTTGTCAGACTATAGTTTGTTTTGTGACCATATTTTGACATAAATTTACCCCAGCTGGTGCATGGATTCAAAGAAGAGTATAAAAGGGGCCATACATGTAGAGATCCGCTCATTTGGCGATTTTGACAAAGAAGCCGATCTCTCCCAACCTTGAGGTTGGCGATATCGGGCTGATCTGATCGTGGGCCCTAGGACATCTGCCCGACTTTCAGCCAGATATCGATCGGAGAAGCCCTTTGGAGGGCCCCACACACGGGCCAATAAGCTGTTGACTTGTTCTGTCTGCATTTTTTATCGGCCCCTGTATGGCCACCTTTAGGCTTGGGTAGTAGCATAGCTGCAATAGTCACAGGGCCTAAGAAATTACAAAATGCCCAATGATTTTGTTATTGTTCTCCTTTAGGATGATGCTGGCACACTAGGTTCTTTGTTGCTCATGGAAAATCGGCACTCCTGCAGGCAAAAATGTGCCCAAAAAATACATTGCATTTGGGAACTGCTGCAATAATCGTATGGATTGCGTAACCACATTGTGATTACACAATTCATATGCTTTAGCTGTGGTGATTGATGTTTTTGGAGTGTTTCTTGCTTGATGGGGAGTGCGATTGCCCATGCAAGACAAAGCACCCTGTGTGCCATTGCCCCTTAAAGGAACAGTTCAGTTTAAAAATAAAAAAACTAGATAAATAGGCTGTGCAAAAAAAAAAAAAAAAATCTTGTATAGTAGGTTAGGCAAAAATGTGATCTATAAAGGCTGGAGTGACTGGATGTCTAACATAATAGCCAGAAGCCAACTTCCTGCTTTTCAGCTCTTTTACTCGGAGTTAGTCAGCGACTTGAAGGGGTCCCAAACAAATCACTGATTGGTTACTGCTTGGTCACCAGGTTAACCAGTCAGTGGAAACCAAGAGAGCTTAAAAGCAGGAAGTAGTCTTCCGTTTTGTTATGTTAGACATCCAGTCACTTCAGCTTTATAGATTACATTTTTGCCAAACTAACTATATTAAACATTTTTTTATTTTGCGCATACTATCTATTTACCCAGTTTTTATTTTTACACTAAACAATTCCTTTAAAGGGGTAGGTTATTTATCAGATTCACTCTTATTATAATGTAGACAGTAATACTGTGACAATTTGCAGTTGGTTTCCATTGTTATTATTTTTAATTATTTGGCTTTTTGTTCAGCAGCTCTCCAGTTTGGCATTTTAGCAGCCATTAGGGTCCAAATTATTGTGGACTTTAGATGGCATTTCTGGCAACCATGCGTGGACCGAGGCCCTGCATTTCCAGTACACAAAGAAACCTCACTGGGCCAATATAAAGCTCCAATCTATTTTAAGATTTTGCAGTTGGTGCAAAACCTATTTAACTTTTTGGCTTATACTACTAGCATGCAGGGATTTGATTGGGAATCTGCAAGATGAAAAGGAGAGACTCTAGAAAAAATTTGCAAATATTCATAACACAAGATGAATCTCTTTTTATTTTGACTCCTGTGATAGTATTTTGAGACTGGAAAGTCTAAACTTCTTGTTTACCTATTCTCTGGTACTACTTGGTAGTCATATTTGTGTATATTTTCTATACAAGTTGTGTGCCTGCCTTTTCTTCCTGCCCTGGTATGCTGTGGTGTGTGTGTTAGAGTCCTGAGCGGGTCCATTTTTTGGGACCCCGACCCGTACCCGCACCCTGCAACCCGCATTCTTACCCGCTTGGACCCGCAACCCGACCCGACCCACAAGTACCTTCTCTGCAACCCGGATCCACGACCCGCTGACCATCAAGAATCAGGAAGTGCTGTCATTATAAACTGGAAGTGACATCATCGGAAGTAGATATGATCAGAAAAAAGGGAGTAAAACCGGAAGTGCTGTCATTGTGTACCGGACATCATCGGAAGTGGACGTGACCAGAAAAAAGGAGCAAATATTGATATTGAGAAGACCCGCAGCCCGACCCGCAACCCGCAGAACCGCCGACCCGCGGGTATACCCGCACCTTGAACTTCAACGAAAAACCCGCATGGTACTGCAGGTTTATACGGGTAACCCGCGGGTACCCGACCCGCTGCAGGACTCTAGTGTGTGTAACTATATACTGCTTTTATTTGTATCTCTTCAGGCACAGAGTAGAATTGCATGGCATGATTTGCAAATAAAATTAATAATAGCTTGTTGTGTGCCATGGCACACAAGGGATATAATATTGACTTGAAAGCTCACACTCATTGAGAAGCCAAGCAGCGGCAGCAGTCCGCGTGGGGCTACATTTGCTCCAAGTACAGCCTGAACAGTTGTTGAAATCAAGTGAACCACAATATTAATTCTTCACTTTGTGAACATGAGCTGATTTTGCCTATTTTGTGTATATGTCATTTGCTCTTGGTACTTGACAAAGGTGTGCATACACTTATTTAACCCACTGCATCATTTCTTGTTTTATAAACAGAGAAGGTAGTGTCTCAGTAGAAATGAGACACACTGTGGCTTGTTGGTGGCTAGAGCAATAGGACTGGTCAGACATGTGGCATGTCATGTGGCCCATATGTCATTGCTGAGAATGTAAGAAGCTATGGGAAAGAGCGCATTTACAGAAATTTGGGATAATTACTTTGTGCATGCTCTTTCCCGGGCTAGGAGATTTGCTCAGTGCTAAAGAAATTGGCTCATGCTATACTGGTTGAAACTTCACAGTGGAAGGGATTGTAGCATCTGTGAACTACTAAAAACTGGCCAATGTATTTAAAACATGCTATTTAAAGGACCAGTAACATCAAAAAATTTTTAAAAAAAATTAGTTAGTACACAATGAAAAAAAACACCAAAACAAATTATACTTTAAAAAAGCAAAGTCTTTATTAAGAAATAACTTACAGAAACTCTGCTTCCTGTCTTGTACAGAAACGGCGACCATCCATTGAGCGGCACTTGATTTCTCCTCCCTGGCTCTCTGCTGCTGGATCTTTTAGCTGCCACATTCTGTGCTTTCTGTAGTACAGCAGCGCTTCCAGCATGAACTTTCTGCAGATCTGCGGTGCCTTGCTCATCGGTTCCAGCCGCGGTGCAATTACCAACATCCCGAGGCGCCTTTTGCATTCGCTAATTATCCCAGATCTATGGGTACAGGATGGGAAGGTTCGGACATTAAAAGCCGGCTCTGGATGCTGCTGCTGCCCTTCGCCTCTTGAGCCGGTTGATCTCTTACTGCTGCCCCTGCGCGCCGGCACCGTATCTTCCTGGCCCAGTCTCCCCTCTTGCTGGCTGCCCGGGAACAACTGCCGGCGAATTGCTTTGTTTGAATTCCATTTCCGACGCATTCCATTTCCCTGCGCACCGGAACACGCATTGAGTTGTGCACAGATATTATACACACGGTGGAAGACACGGTGCCGGTGCGCAGGGAAATGGAATGCGTCGGAAATGGAATTCAAACAAAGCAATTCGCCGGCAGTTGTTCCAGGGCAGCCAGCAAGAGCGGAGACTGGGCCAGGAAGATACGGTGCCGGCGCGCAGGGGCAGCAGTAAGAAATCAAGAGGCGAAGGGCAGCAGCAGCATCCAGAGCCGGCTTTTAATGTCCGGACCTTCCCTTCCTGTACCCATACATCTGGGATAATTAGCGAATGCAGAAGGCGCCTCAGGGATGCTGGTAATTGCATCGCGGCTGGAACCGATGAGCAAGGCACCGCAGATCTGCAGAAAGTTCATGCTGGAAGCGCTGCTGTACTACAGAAAGCACAGAATGTGGCAGCTAAAAGATCCAGCAGCAGAGAGCCAGGGAGGAGAAATCAAGTGCCGCTCAATGGATGGTCGCCGTTTCTGTACAAGACAGGAAGCAGAGTTTCTGTAAGTTATTTCTTAATAAAGACTTTGCTTTTTTAAAGTATAATTTGTGTTGGTGTTTTTTTTCGTTGTGTACTAACGAATTTTTTAAAATAATTTTTTGATGTTACTGGTCCTTTAAGTTTTTCTACACATTGAACAAATTAATGAAATGCTTTCGCTTAAACGGGTTGTTCATCTTTTTCAGTTCAGTTGTTTTTGGATAAAAAATACTTTTTTCAATTACTTTCCAGTATTTATTTTTTATTGTTTTTCCAAAATCTAAGTTTAAAGTTGAATGTTCGTATCTCTGGTGTTTGAGTCTGGCAGCTCAGTAATTCAGGTGCAGACTCTAAACTGTTATCATTTTGCAACATTTAGTTGATACATTTCTCAGAAGCAGCTCTGGAGAATTAGCAACTATTATATCAATTCTAACGGCTGCCTGTATTGAAATCCAGAGATTCTGCTCAGCAGGGACAAAAATAACAAATGTATCAACTAAATGTATCAATTTAGAACAGTTTACAGGGTCGGCGACCCCCCCCCCAGAGCTGCTTTAGAAGGTGAAAAATTACACTTTACACTTCAGTATTAGAAAAATGGGCACACATAGAAAATAGAGAGTAATTGGAAAAAGTTGTTATTTCTAGTGATCTTTCTGAAAACAACTTGTTGTTTGAAGGTGAACAACCCCTTTAAGACTTTACATGTCCCTTACCTGTCCATAGCTAGTGAACAGTGGTCCCCAACCAGTGGCTCAGGAGCAACATGTATCTCACCAACCTCTTGGATGTTGCTCCAAATTGCCTCAAAGCAGCTGCTTATTTTTGAACTCCTGTCTTGGAGACAAGTTTTGGTTGCATAGAAAACAAGTTTATGGCCAAACAGAGCCTCCTGTAGGCTACCAGTCCACATAGGGGCTACCAATATTCAATCACAGCACATAAGTATCACACCCAGGAACTTTGTTTATGCTTGTTTGCTCTCTAAATTTTTTTAACATTTGTATGTGTCTCACGGGTATAAAGGGTTGGGGATCCCTGCTAGAGAAGGACTGCTTATTTCTTAACATTTTCAGTCAGTGCCAGGCCAAGTTGGCCGGGCGCCCAAGGCAACCCGACCGACTACATCGTCCCCTTCAGGCACACGCACGGGTGGTCAAGCACACAAACCGATCGTGCACAGAAGAGTGCGCATCTAGGAAGGGTGCGCGTTTAGGAAGAGTGCACGCCTAGGAAGGCGGCAAATGCTGCTACAGGTGGGGAAAGAAGTGCCCGAACTAGGGGCAAGGCGCAGAAGAGGTACGGTGTCTGGCGCCCCTCCACATTTGCACCCTAGGCACGTGCCTCTTCTGCCTACCCCTAGTTCTGGCCCTGTTTTCAGTGCTGCATATACAGGTATTGGATCCTTTATCTGGGAACCCGTTATCCAGAAAGCTCTGAATTACAGAAAGGCCGTTCCCCATAGTCTCCATTTTATTCAAATAATCCACATTTTTCAAAATTATTTCCTTTTCCTCTGTAGTAATAAAACAGTGCCTTGTATATGATCCCAGCTAAAATATAATTAATCCTTATTGGAAGCAAAACCAGCCTATTGGGTATATTTAATGTTTACATGATTTTCTAGTAGACTTAAGGTATGAAGATCCAAATTACGGAAAGATCCGTTATCCGGAAAGCCCCGGGTCTCAAGCATTCTGGATAACAGGTCCCATAACTGTACTATGGAATACTTCCCTTTTAATAATCATTTACATGCCCACATGTATGTGAGTGTGATCAAATTGCTCTTTTGAAGAAAGTGTATTTTTAATAGATTTTGTTAGGTCTCTATTTCTTTATGAATACCACTTACTCCATTATGCTCTTTTCTCTAGGTGTGAACTGTCTTACTTACGATGAAGCAATTATTGCTCAGCAGGATCGTATTCAGCAGGAGGTGAGTGACAGGATCGATAAAATTGTTTTACTTTCATTAAACATACTTTTTGCTTATGCTGAAGTATTTTCAGTGAGGGGCTCTGGCATAGATGTACTTTGCACCGAGTACGAGATTTATTGTTCTGTCGGATAAGGAATAGCCGTATGGTAGAAAGGTGTTATCATTTTGAAAGGCATCCACGTACCAGTAATAATCCTTTTTCCATTTTAACAATGTGTTTATTGTTTTTCATAAACAAGTCAATAATGGAGCAGTATATATACAAAATTCCAAAATATTGAATGTAGCAGTCCAAAATGAGATAAGAGCAAAGAAAAATACATGAAATAAAAACATCAAAGCACTTAGAACATAAAATGGGAAATAATTACACAATTTCCATGAAATATTTTGATCCTCAATCTCCTTGTTCAGATGACCTAACGAATATGCAATAACCTCTCTCTCTCTCTCTCTACTTGATCTCCTCTTGGTTAAGACAAATCTGCATGGCCAGGTAGCCATAATTCACCCAGTAGCATCTGTAGTGTTCATGTTTATTGCTATAAAGCCTTCTTTTTTTCTTTGTATGTGTGTCAAGACTTTATAGCAGCTCCATTTCGTCAGATCTGCTACTGCTTTGAGACTCTACACTCAACTCCATGCATGTGCTTTAGGGCAGCAGGGGCTAATGCCTTTTAGACTTTTTAATGCTCATTTATGGAATCAGTATTACACACTTTCTACATCATCTGTTCCTATAATTCATGTGATTGTTGTCTTTATGTACAGATTGCTGGTCACACTCCATTGCTCTCTGAACGTTTGGACCTGTCTGTACTGTACCAAGAGTATGCCTCTGATGACCAGGTTTACCAAAACAAGCTCAAGGTATATTTACAACTTTAACAGTACAGGTATGATCCTGTTATCCAGAATGTTCAGGACCTGTGTTTTTCCAGATAACTGATTTTTCCATAAACATCCCTTACGTCTACTAGAAAATCAAGTAAAATCATGTAAGCATTGAATAAACCCAATACACTGGTTTTGATTCCAACAAGGATTAATTACATCTTAGCTTGGATCAAGTGCAAAGTACTGTTTTGAAAGTACAGAGCAAAAGAGAATAATTTTTTAAAATTTGGATTATTTGAATGAAAGAGTCTATGAGAGATGGTCTTTCCGTATTTCGGAACTTTCTGGATAACGGATCCCATACCTGTACTATGCAAACATTGCATCTAAAAGGCTTTTAAGAGTTCATTAGAATAAAACCCTGTGCACCACAGAGTTCAGATTTTAGGGTTGTATAGAAGCAACTGGGTTACTGCTTTTTTTTCTGATTCTAGGATCTACATAGAAGATACAATCACATACGACGTACACGGCCAGATGGGAACTGTTTCTATCGAGCGTTTGGCTTCTCTTATTTAGAAGCTTTGCTTGGAGGAGGACCAGAGCTTGCAAGGTGAGAAAGAAAAACTTAAAAGTAATTTGAGTCAAGACTAGTATCTTAGTTAAACTAAGTAGAAAATGTAAGGCAAATAATGGGCCTTAAAGGGGACCGGTCACCCAAAAAAATTATTCGAAATCCTATCATCCTATTTATCACGTTAGTCAAGCAAAATGAACTTTAATTACACAATAAAAATTATTTGACTCTTGTCCCCTTTAACAATAAATAAATTCTTACATGGGTGTTCACTCAGATTAAAAATATTTATTCATTAATATGACACATCTGTATATTAATATTTTTATTCCTTCTGTTGCATATTTTGTTTTGTTTTAGCCCTGAATGAGCCTAGTCTCTTTGGCAGTACCTGTGTTTGCAGGGAGCAGTGCCCCCTGACAATCAGTTTGTATAGAGGGAGAAGGAAAGCGTTGCAATGTAGGAGCAGTGAGTGCACACAGGCAATCCACCCTCCGGTGCGTCCACAGATTCCGCTCTGGCTGCGGCAAACAAACAGTCTAAAATGATAGTCGCAGACTCCACCGGATAAAGTTAAATCCACGTGCGAACCAATATGTTAAAATAAATCCATCTTTATTGTATAGTATTTTTATCAGTTTGTATAGCCTGCTGGTTGCCACCCCTCCTAGTCTTGGATTTCTTCTGTGATGTAACTCTGGAAAGGAATGTGGCTATGCTTCCAATGTTGTGAAGTACAGCCATGATTAAATTTACAATCTTTGTCTTGTACTTTCCATGCATGAATTGCGCAAACCTTAGTTGCCAACCCACCTAGTCCAAATCCGGAAATCAACCATGGAACCATGGAATCTGCTTTTTACCTGAAATGAAATCTGCAGTTCCTTTGCTTTGCCTGTTATGGGATCTGTGAGTACTACTGTTTTTTCCGTGGTTGAATACCTCCACCTTGAGCTGTAGGTCTGGGTTTGTAACATGGTAAGTTAGGTTGAAAAAAGACACACGTCCATCAAGTTCCCTAACTGCCAGTTGATCCAGAGGAAGGCAAAAAACCCATCTGAAGCCTCTCCAATTTGCCTCAGAGGGGGAAAAAAATCCTTCCTGACTTCAAAATGGAAATCAGACCAGTCCCTGGATCAACTTGTACTATGAGCTATCTTCCATAACCCTGTATTCCCTCACTTGCTAAACACCATCCAACCCCTTCTTAAAGCTATCTAATGTATCCGCTTGTACGACTGATTCAGGGAGAGAATTCCACATCTTCACAGCTCTCACTATAAAAAACCCCTTCCGAATATTTAATTTATTTGTGAATCCTGACCCCTCATGTAGACTGGTGAGATTATATACTTTGGCTAAGAACCAGAATACCCGTTTCTCATATTCTCAAACAGGAAAGGTGCCAAACTTAGTACACTTATTACCATATATAATGGCCATTTGTGTTTCTCCTGTAAAATTTTACTTTTTTATATTATACTGTATCAATATAATTTTTAGGGATGCACCGAATCCAGGATTCGGTTCGATATTCGGCCAGGATTTGGCCTTTTTTAGCAGGATTTGGATTTGGCTGAAACCTTTCTGGCCGAACCGAATCAGAATCCTAATTTGCATATGCAAATTATTGATGGGGAGGGAAATTGCATGACTTTGTCACAAAACAAGGAAGTAAAAAATGTTTCCCCCTTCCCATCCCTAATTTGCATATGCAAATTATAATTCAGTTCGGTATTTGGCCGAATCTTTCATGAAGGATTCAGGCTTCGGTGCATCCCTTATAATTTTTGTATGTATGTTAAAGGGGTAGCCCAAATTTTTAGTATGCTGTAGTTAGTGATTTTCTCAGTCAATTTACAATTAGCGTTAATTTTTTATCTTGTTTTTTAAAATGATTTCACTTTTGTTCAGTAGCTATCTGTTTGCTGGGTTCCATCTTATTTTATGATGCTAACTGTTTTAGAGGTTACCGGGAGTTGGTGGAGCTGCTGTAAAATCAGGCCCCTTTTGTGCAGAGTATATGCAATGATAGTATTCTAGGCGTTACTCCTACTAAAAATCCCTGGGAAGCTCTACTGAATAAACCAATTGAGGGAATTGCCAAATCTGATTTAAGGTGGCTATACACGGGCCGATAAAAGCTGCCGACAGACTGTGTCGGCAGCTTATTGGCCCGTGTATGGGGGCCCCCGACGGGCTTCCCCGATCGAGATCTGGCCGAAAGTCGGCCAGATCTCGATCGGATGGGACAGAAAATCCCGTCGGATCGCGGCCGCATCTGTTCGTTGATGCGGTCCCGCGATCCGACCGCCCGTTTACCGAATGCTAGGATCCGATCGTTGGGCCCTAGGGCCCACAATCGGATCTGCACGATATTGCCCACCTCAAGGTGGGCATATCGGAGGGAGATCCGCTCGTTTGGCGACATCGCCAAACGAGCGGATCTATCCATGTATGGCAACCCTAACTCTTAATCACTTATATATTTATTGCAACCAAACAGACAATAGTGGCAGCTTGGAAGACTTACTTGGCAAGGATATACTTAAATGAAAAACTAACAGCTCAATCCTTAGGAAAATGGGTATGGACCTGTTATCCAGAATGCTTGGGACCTGGGGTTTTCCAGATAACGGATCTTTCTGTAATTTGGATCTTCATACCTTAAATCTACTAGATATTAATGAAAACATTAAAGAACCCCAATAGGCTGTACATTCAAGTACAAGGTACTAAATTATTACTACAGAGATAAAGGGAATACGAAAAATGTGGATTATTTGGATAAAATGGAGTATATGGGAGATGGCCATTCTGTAATTCAGAGCTGGAAAAATGGGTTTCTAGATAAGCGATCCCATACCTATATAAACAATTTCTTAAAATATGGCATCCCTGGCAAATCTACACTCAACTTGACCCTTGGCCAATATATTGCTTGACAAATTTACTTATATGGTATGCGAAATCTGCCCATACTATTATTTTTTTGTTTCTCGTTTCTTTTTAATTCTTTTTAAGTTTTGTTGTAATGTTATTATTTCGTTTTTTTACCATTCTATATCTCACCTGACTAAAGTAACTTTTAAACACAATTATGACTGTAACTGAGGCTTTCATACCAGGTATTGCCACTGAGTGGTTATGACCTTTTGGAATGATGTTATCTTATCTTATGACAATTGTGCTGAAATACAGTTGTTAGAAAAAAATTAAGTTACTTTGGAAAATATTTGTAACAAGTTATGCCGGGAGTTTTGTACTGGCTCAAAATCAGATGTGGTTTTACATATAATAGCGTATTTTTTTCTGTATTATAAAAAAATCTATTTTTTAATATATACAGTTAGGTCCATAAATATTTGGACAGAGACAATTTTTTTCTAATTTTGGTTCTGTACATTACCACAATGAATTTTCAATGAAACAACTCAGATGCAGTTGAACTGCAGACTTTCAGCTTTAATTCAGTGGGCTGAACAAAAAGATTGCGTAAACATGTGAAGAACTAAAGCCTTTTTTTAACACAATCACTTCATTTCAGGGGCTCAAAAGCAATTGGACAAATTAAAAAACTGAAAATAAAATGTTCATTTCTAATACTTGGTTGAAAACCCTTTGCTGGCAATGGCAGCCTGAAGTCTTGAACTCATGGACATCACCAGATTCTGGGTTTCCTCCTTTTTAATGCTCTGCCAGGCCTTTACTGCAGTTGTTGTTTGTTTGTGGGCCTTTCTGTCCAAAGTTAAGTTTTCAACAAGTGAAATGCAGCTCATTTGGTTCAGATCAGGTGACTGACTTTGGCCATTCAAGAATATTCCACTTCTTTGCTTTAATAAAGCTTTGGCTGTATGTTTTGGGTCATTATGAAACGCCTCCCAAACAATTTGACTGCATTTAGCTGCATTTGAGCAGACAGTATGTCTCTGAACATCTCAGAATTCATTCGGCTGCTTCTGTCCTGTGTCACATCATGGATAAACACTAGTGTCCCAGCTCCACTGGCAGCCATGCACGCCCAAGCCATCACACTGCCTCCGCCATGTTTTATAGAGATGTAGTATGCTTTGGATCATGAGCTGTTCCAAGCCTTCTCCATACTTTTTTCTTGCCATAATTCTGGTAGAGTTTGATCTTGGTTTCAGCTGTCCAAAGAATGTTTTTCCAGAACTGTGCTGGCTTTTTTAGAATTTTTTTTTTTTTTTTTTTAGCAAAGTCCAATCTAACCTTTCTATTCTTGATGCTTATTAGTGGCTTGCACCTTGCAGTGCACCCTCTGTATTTATTTTCATGCAGTCTTCTCTTCATGGTAGACTTGGATATTGATACACCTACCTCCTGGAGAGTGTTGTTCACTTGCTTGGCTGTTGTGAAGGGGTTTCTCTTCACCATGGAAATTATTCTGCGATCATCCACCACTGTTGTCTTCCATGGACGTCCAGTTCACCAGTGCTTTATTTCTTTCTCAGGATGTACCAAACTGTAGTTTTTGCCACTCCTAATATTGTAGCAATTTCTCTGATGTTTTTTTCTGTTTTTGCAGCTTAAGGATGGCTTGTTTCACCTGCATGGAGAACTCCTTTGACCGCATGTCTGTTCACAGCAAAATCTTCCACATACAAGCACCCCCCCCCCCTCAAATCAACTCCAGGGCTTTTATCTGCTTCATTGATAATGACATAACAAAGGAATTGCCCACACCTGCCCATGAAATAGCCTTTGAGTCAATTGTCCAATTACTTTTGAGCCCCTGAAATGAAGTGATTGTGTTAAAAAAAGGATTTAGTTCCTCACATTTTTATGCAATCTTTTTGTTCAACCCACTGAATTAAAGCTGAAAGTCTGCAGTTCAAGTGCATCTGAGTTGTTTCATTTGAAATTCATTGTGGTAATGTACAGAATCCAAATATTTATGGACCTAATTGTATAAAACCTTTTATATTGTTCGAGCAGTGGAATTACTCTTTATATCAGGCATTTCTAAAAAAAAAAAAAAGTGACCAGTGTGCACATTTTTGTTTAATCGTCGGGATATGATCGAATTTAATAGGTAATTTTCTTGTTTTTTCCCCCTGTCTTTTCTTTGTTCTCTTCCTTCCCAATTTCTCTAGGTTCAAGGAGGTGTCATTACACAGTAAGGATGAACTGATAAGGCAGGGATTTACAGAGTTTACTATAGAAGATTTCCACAATACGGTGAGTGGAAGTGAAACAGGACAAGCCGCTTCATAGACAGTGGTTAGAAACAGGAGAGAGAATCTAACTCCAATTTGATCCCTTTGCTCTCACAGTTTATGGACCTCATTGCACTTGTGGAAAAGCATCCTGCTGTTCCTGAGCTCTTAGCTGCATTTAACGAGCAGACCGTGTCCGATTATGTGGTGGTGTACTTACGTCTCCTGACATCGGGTCACTTACAGAAAGAAAGCATCTTCTACCAGCATTTTATAGAGGGAGGAAGAAGTGTCAAAGAATTCTGCCAGCAGGTAACGTGGCTGCATGCGAAGTCAAATACGAATATTTTACACATTTCTTTTCCATCTACAGGTTAGAGTAGAACTTTATATGGAAAATATTTTAGATGGATAAAAGGAGTTGGTTCCATCCGTCTTCTCTAAACCAGTACAAAACAACACCCCTCACACTTTGCAGCACATTCTGTACAATTCTGTGAATGATTATGCTGTTAACAATCAATGTATACTTTGAGGCTCATTTATCATGATTCAAATTTCGAATTTTAACTCGCATGAATTCGATTTACTCGAAATTCGATTGGGGGGAAATTTATTAAGAGAATCGGTATGGGACCGGTTATCCAGAATGCTCTGGATCTGTGGTTTTCTGGATAACTGCTCTTTCCGTAATTTGGATCTTCATACTTAAGTCTACTATAAAATTATTTAAATAAACTCAATAGGCTGGTTTTGCTTCCAATAAGGATTAATTATATCTTAGTTTGGGTAAAATACAAGGAACTGTTTTATTATTGCAGAGAAAAAAGGAAATCATTTTGAAAAATTTGGATTATTTGGATAAAATGAAGCCTATGGGAGACAGTAATTCCGTAATTTGAAACTTTCTGGATAACGGGTCTGCGGATAACGGGTCTACGGAAATACATACCTGTATTTCAAACTCAAATGAATTTTACCGACCTGAAAACTTCAACTTCGATTCAAAATCGACCAAACTCGATTCGAGTTTTTCCGGTCAGGAAGGCTCCAAGCATCTCCAAATTGGTCACTGCACCTCTCCCATTGACTTATACAGTAATTCGGTAGGTTTTAGGAGGCGAATAGTCGAATTTCAATTATAAAAGGGCCAGAGTATGGTATATCTCGAAATTTGATTTTTTTTAAAAAAAAACTCGAATCGAGTTTGGATAATTCCCTAGTCGAATTTGACAGTTTTGACCATAAAAAAAAAATCTAGAATTCGAATTTTCATTTCGACCCTTAATAAATCTGGCCCTTTGTGTTTCCAGTGGTCCCACTCTTCCCCTTGTGCAGCAGCTGGGCTTCTGTGTGACAGTCCAGTTTCACTTTCAGTGTCTCTGTGTTCCTGACCCGGTCAGTTTACTGGCTGAAGGAGTGTATTTTATTCAAGGCTGAAGGTGGCAAAACATGGGCCAGTTCCCTTTCAATTGACCCTTATCTGTGGAATTTGGCCTATATTGGATGGCCATGATCAGCTTGTCTGATTGTACAGAGGTACTTTCAGCTGGGAGCTCCCACAGATTTTTTGTAAACTAGCTGGCTCTGCTCCCACCACTTCTTCGACACTCTGTGAATTTCTCCCCATGGAAAGTGCCATACTTTTAGGTTATAGTCCTGAGCGGGTCCATTTTTTAAAAACCCGTACCTGAACCTGCACACCGCAATTTGACCAGCATGTTCCTGCAATAGGCCAACTAACTTCCCGACCCGGTGGACATGCAAAACCCGAAGTGACATCACATGTGCCTGAATGTGACTTCACTCCGGTGCCAAATCATCCCAAAAAAATGTAAAAACTGGAAGAACCACAAGGGTGGGAGGGATCAAGCCCACACCTTTGTTGGGTACACAGCTGGGTCACCCGCAGACTGCCCGCATGGCCAAGGAATCGGGAACTTTTTGCCTGAAACCCGGCCACTTTGCGGGTATTCTGCAGGTACCTGACCCTATGCAGGACTCTCTTTTGGGCAGTGTTCTGCAACATTGTTTACACATGGGTTGTCAAGACAGCATCCCAAAGTGGCTTTATCTCACTTAATTACACATACATATATTTTCTCCGCTGGAAAGTCTTTCTGGATACCTAAATGGACTTCCTGTGAATCGGCAACCATAACTCATGCAAATATATTGAAAAAAGTTGCTCTACTACATTTTATCTTTGTCACAATCCCAGCATGCATTATGATAAATGCAGTACCCTTCATGAAAGAAGTCTGCTTAAAACCAATCGGAACGAGTTGTTGCTGCATACATTCACTATTTGTATTTTCATATGGCTTCCACAACATTCAATTCCATGTAGAAATGTAACAATGCCTTGTATCTGTATTTCGTATCCTGTGAATAGAATCTCTCCCCTATATGTTTGTACAAGTTTATGAGTTTATTCCCGCCTGTGTATTCTTATCAGAACACGCATATCTGACTTTTATGCTTGTATCCCTGTGATAAAGAAAGTGATCAACATGACTAATATGTCTTCTTTCCTTCCTACTTATTTAGGAGGTGGAGCCCATGTGTAAGGAAAGTGACCATATACACATCATTGCTCTGTCCCAGGCCCTAAATGTCTCCATCCAGGTTGAATATATGGACAGGGGCGAGGGGGGAGCCACAGTCACCCATGTTTTCCCTGAAGGTTCAGATCCCCCTCAGGTCTTTCTATTATACCGACCTGGACACTACGACATTCTCTACAAGTGACCTGAATCCTCGCTGTTCTGTAAACCCCTTTCTGCAAAACTGTTCTTTTCCCTCCCTCCCCCCCCATCGTCTGAGCTTCCCTTTCCCCCATCTTCCCTGTCTGTTACGTTTTATCTCTAATGAGAAAATAAATAATAAAATCCACAAGCAGCGTAGGTATTATCTGTTTACTTTCGTTAAACCTCTTTATGTGTAGGTGGAGACATATTTATTGACTTGTATACATGAGAGCTTTCTTAGTGGTTGATTTGCAGCTATGAATACTGGATAGAAACGATGCTGGCAAACGTGAGACTGGGGAGGTGTTTAACTGATATTAACTGATACGTTTTGAAAAAAACTTTTTTCCCATGACAGTATCCCATTAACGCAAATCCAATCCTGATTGTTTTGTCACTTGGGCTGGTATCACAGTGTTTTCCGACTTCGGAAAATGAAGAGCTCCGAGTGCCATCTCGCCGGCAATTTATAGTCTAGCCAGCGGGAGGCAGTTCGGGGAGATTAGTCGCCCTGAAGAAGAGGAGATTTGTCTCCCCGAATCTGAGCATGTGCCCTGACCCTTATAGGCAATTGCTACTATGCAGTGGTTCACCTTTAAGTTAACTTTTAGTATGTTATAGACTGGCTAATTCTAAGCAACTTTTTAATAAGCCTTATATTATTATAAGTATTTGGAGCTCTTCTGAATAAATATGTGAAGCAAATATATAAACCAAATTGATATAGGCATCTGCTAGAGGACCCAGAAATATATTGAGCACAGTGAGGGTCGTAACTTGCAGAATGTGAATATGTATTGAAAACATCATCATCTTCATGGTGTCTAAGACGGGGCTGCAAAATCTTGCATAGGGATTAGTGACAAAAGCTTCAAACCCGTATTTGAACATAATTTTATAATGTGGGATGCTAATTCCAAGCAGGATCCCTCGGTATAGGAACAACTAAGGCTGTACATCTCTGGCTCACCATGTCCATATTCAGATTTTTTTTACTCCAATTAAATACATGCAGAATAGATGGAAATACCTTATGAAGAGGCGTATTAAAGAAACAAGATGTGTGGGAGTTATTGATGGAAGGTTAAATTGGAGGGCAATTTGTAGCTCTAACCATTTCTACATTTACATGTGAAATTAACAGATTCAGACATATACAGTAAGCAAGAGAATGTGCTTGCCTCCATCGATCTGCTGTTTTACAGGGGGCAGAATAGCTTACGCGGGATGCAGTGTAGCAACTGGCCAGTTCCTACCCAATAATTAAATTAGGGATGTACCAAATACACTACTTGGGATTCGACTGAATCCCCGAATCCTTCACGAAAGATTCGGCCAAATACCGAACCAAATCCGAATCCTGATTTGCATACACAAATTAGTGACAGGAAGGTAAAAAGTAGGACTTCTTTGTTTTAGGACAAAAAGTTACGTGATTTCCCTTCCCACCCCTAATTTGCATATGCAAATTCGGATTCAGTTTGGCCAGGCACAAGGATTCGGGCGAATCCTGCTGGAAAAGGCCAAATCCTGAACCGAATCCTGGATTTGGTGCATCTCTTAATTAAATACAACTATCAAAATAATCTCCTGGTTTACCCCTTATTTACATACAGCCTGACTTTTAGGGTCAGGGCACACAGGCAGATTTGGGGAGATTAGTTGCCTGTTGACAAACCTCTTCTTCGGGGGCGACTAATCTCCCCGAGCTGCCTCCCCTGCCTTCCCGCTGGCTAAAATGCAAATTGTCGGCAGGATGGCACTCAATTCGGTTTCCGAAGTCGCCAGAAGATTCCTCGTGAGGCAACTTTGGGCGACTTCGGAAAGCGAATTGCGCCGAGTGGCATCCCACCGCGATTTGCATATTAGCCGGCGGGAAGGCAGGGGAGACTAATCTCTCTGAATCTGCCTGTCTGCTCTGACCCTTAGGGGTTTATTTACTAAAATCCAAATTTAAAGCATCATTTAAATAAAAAAAGCTCGACCAAACTCCCATCCCCAATTTTGCCTTATTTATTAATAGAACTTGATTAAATCAGATCTGGAAAAAATCAGATAAAATCGAGCGAAAACCAGAATTTTTTGGAATTTTTTCCCTGAATCGCAAGATTTTTTTGTGTTTTTTGCCAGAAAACCCTGAATTTATCGGATTATCGGCCTAAACCCAGCGCAGACCACAATATCTTCCAATTGGGATAGGGACATCTCCCATTGACTTATACTTGCATGACCTTGACAGGTCTGAGATGGCGGATTTTCTGGCTTTTTGCAACATTAGGGTATAATAAATTGAAAAATTTTAGGTAATTTTTTCTATTGAAAATTAGAGGTTTTTGCCACAAAAAGCCTAAACCAGATAAATTCGAGGTTTAGTAAACAACCCCTTAGTCTCAGGTTTTAAGGGCAAGTATGAACTTTAGAAAATCATCATCTGAAAACCGCTGATTATTGTTTTCTTGTGGACTTATCATAAAAGAAGGCACATAATACCATATATATAGTTACGTGACTGGTTTAAATCTGTTTTAATAGGAAATAGTTATATACATATAATTTGAGGCAGAATTGTGGCTTGCGAGATGCACACAATAACTTCAGCGTTCATTACTTTTTTTTGGGAGCTGAAATATGTGAAAGTGGATTCCGCCCATTATAAATGAAAATAGAATTTTCCAATATGAACTCATTCAACAATTCCAGTGGTTAATGGTAATGTAATGGAAGTAGCATTTGTTAATCCACTTCTATTTTCTGATTCTGACCCTTGAAACAATGTAGCAGAAACCAGTTTTCTTTAGGTCAGCTGGTTTGTAACATTGACATTGTTTCAGTCAGAATCAGTGGTGCATAAAACATGGCAGATACTGCTCTCAGTAGCAATTACATTTACTAATGAATTGAAAAGATTGGATTAAGTCTTCAGCATGTTGACTTTTGTCGATCATGAATCTGCCATAGAGAAAATCTGAACTGACCTAAATAAAATATGGGCAGGGGCCTGAGGTGAACGTTAATCTTAGAGACCCGAAAATACATACATAACATTGTGCTGAAAATTTTAGGCCACTCCCGCTTTGGCACTCCTTTTAGTCATATTTACTCAGACATGCCAATATAATAACTACAGAAAATGGATAATGAGCCTATTAAGCCCAGATTTGCCAATAAATCACTGAACTGCAGATGAAAGGGGCAATTTAAACTACAATCTGAGACAGTGGGCTGTACTCTGAAACAAAGGGAAAAAAATGTACAAAAATATTTGGGCTTTTTGATTATACAGTAGTGAGTTTCAAAAGAGAATTGGATTGGCCAGAATTCTTCCTCCATCCTAATGACCAAGCACTGGCTTTGTGCCAAGTAAAAAAAAAAACTATTTCAAATTCCGATTTCTTTTTTCATTTTATGGAAGCCGCTGGCATTAATTCTGACATGTCTAACAGTGTGCAGCATGTACAGTAAGCAATGCTTCCTGGGTATTTAAGGCTGGCCCTAGTATTTAGGGGCAGATTAATCAAAGGTTAAATTTTAAATTTAATTCCAATGTACTCAAAACTCAAATGGTTTTTCTTATTTAAGAAAAAACTCGAACGTCTAAAATTCTACTGACCCGAATACTTGAATTCGAATGAAACTCAATTAGATTAAAAAAAACTTTAATGTCAGAAAGGCTATTAACATCTTCAAATGGGTTCGACGGATTTCTGCTATTGACTTGTAATTTAATTCCGCAGGTTTTAGGTGGCGAATATTCGAATTAGAACTGTTTCCATGGTCGAGGTGTGATAAATCTGACAAATTGACATTTGAGTTCATGCTTTTAAATTCAAATTTGTGAGTTTTGACACAGAAAAACATTTTAAAATTAAAATTTACCATTCAAACCTTAATAAATCTGCCCCTTAATGTGTAGTCCTGGCCTCAAGTCTGTTTCCAGAGAGTGTTGTCCTTATAGTAACACTGTGCACCCCTGATTGCATAGTAGGGAGTGCTCAGACTGCCAGCTTTGATTTCTCTGATAATGGCAAGGTCAGTAAGGGAAGGTCAGTTCAAATTCTATAACCTAGTCTTCCTTACCATACAAGCTTAATGAGCTGAGAAGCCATTTCTTTTCCAAGGTCTAACTGTCCTATTGCAAGCACATGGCAGGACTACATGTGGAAGCAAACATCCTACAAAAAAAAGCTGACACTTTTAGAGATAAAAATAGAAATCAATGAATTTCTGCTGAACGCGTTATTTTCTTTGCCTTGTTTTGGAAATTTTCCAGGCCCAGAAAACAATCCAATGTGACTGAGCAATATATCACACACATATTCTTCTACCACCATTCTTCCTAGCCCTGTCTGAGTAGACATTTAGGCAAGGTGGCAGATCATCAGAATGTCATCTGACACATAATGCAACTTTCTGGGCTGCACATTGCACCGTGTGATCATTTAGCTTTGCCCATTGTATTTTCTAGGTGTCCCTCATTCTACAGATCTTATTTGAGGTCAAATCCTTGATTGCAAATAAAACTTGAGTTTCCATTTGTCGACCTGATTAATGCCTAATTCTGTGCTCTAAATGATTGATTCCAGCTGCAGCCACAGCAACATGAGCTTCAGCATATTTTGGAAAGAACACCTAGCTGGATCTGTGAGGACTCGTCCACTGATTTACTCCACCTGTACTAAAAGCTCAGATTTAGCTTAACCCATTAAAATCAACAACATGGATGTTTTATTCTTCTTCATCTTGGGACACCACATCAATTATACCCAAAAAAACTACATCCCACCTATTCCCCATGGATAGTAGTGACCAGACCTCAGGAATATTCACCCATGCAACATGCATCTGCTAATGAATATTCCTCTACTGTGAGATCCAACCATCCTCACCATACTGGGAATATCTCCTAAAGGTTACAACTGTCCAACCAAGGCACCGCACTAGCCTGGTTAACTGCAGAGACACAAGTTTTCTTAACATTAAAACTAGAGTTTGCCATACACAGCCAGATCCATTCACCTGGCTGTTGCCAAATAAGTGGATCGGCTGCTGATGTGGCCACCCACATTCAGGGCCAAATTGAGTTGATCTAGTCGTACTATACAGTGGGGCCAATGTTGACCTGTTGGACAAAAGACCAAAATACCAATGTGCACCTTGTCTGATGGGATTTTTAAACCTGCCCAAATTTTGGCCAGATATCAATTGGGGAGGTCTATTAGTGGGCCCCATACCATCTTAATCTAACTTGTTTGGCCACCTTTACCCTTTATACTGAATTAAAAGCTAACACCATGTTCCCAAAACTATAAGACTGGCACCTTACAATTTGATTGGGGAGCTCAACCTGATAGCTTATTAGGGTAGTGAATTCTTATTTGCTTTCCTAGAGTTCAAACTGCTAATGACTTTATATATCAAAAGTGGGTGGTTTTGGAGGCAGAACTAAGATGTGGATGAACTGGGGAAAAATAGGAGGGTGGCCTGAATTGTACTGGTTTTTAATATTTAAATGTTGGGATGTAGGCATTAGTGATGGGCAGGTTCAGGCCAACTTCTACACATATTTTGCTGCTCTTCTTCTGCTCTCCCCGCCCACAACTAACTTTGCCGGCTTTCAGCTATGGCAGTCTCTATAGGTGCATGCCTGCCCCGCCCCTTTCCATGACATCATAGATAGGCGGGTCACGACAAGTCTATAAATGGAGGTGCTGGATGGTTCAGGTCAGGTGTGCGTTTGGAAGGGGGTGGGTGTGGGTCAGATTTTTGTCAACCAGCACATCACTAGTAGGCATGCATAAGAAACCTAATACTTTCATACTGAAATTAAGTCTTTGGATTATGAATGGCTCTGACCCCATTTGGCAGGATACTTACGAACATACAATGACAGATACTTTCTTTTAAGGACGTGTTTCAAGCACTGAATCCCAATTTTCCTGTTCCTTCACATGGCAGTGGAAACCAATGGGTTTATTTCCAATTCAAATGACAGAAAGAAATATATTTGGCTCCCCGCCATCCACCAATCCATCCTCATTTCTTCTCATGTGAGTAAAGAAGTGCTTGCTTTGTTGGAAAGCCATTATTTTATGAATAAAGTTTGACTTTTCTTTCTCTAACAACCTGTAATGCAAGAGTTTACAGCCTAATTAACTTCCAGTCTGTTATGGCTCTATGGCAGGGGCCACCAACCTTTTTTACCCATGAGCCAAATATAAAACGAGCTGAGGAGCAATGCAAACATCAAAAAAGTCCATGGGGATGCCAAATAGGCTATTTGAAGGCTATGTGGACTGGCAGCCTACAGGAGACTCTGTTTGGCAATACACCTGTTTTTTATGCAACCAAAACTTGCCTGCAATTGTAAAATAAGCACCTGCTTTGAGGCCACTGGTAACATCCAAGGGATTGGTGAGTAACATGTTGCTCATGAGCCACTGGTTGGAGATCACTGCTCTATTGGCTTCATATGTATCCTTTAAGGCTTGTGTAAGCTACTGTTTAACTTAACTCCTGTGCTGTATAAGTGCACAAACAGATAAACTATCTATATATGCCATCATTAAGTGAAAAAGTGCCTAATGCAAGGAAAAGCTTGTGAAACCTAATTCATTCTCCGCCTATAATTGCTTTATTGGATTCACCTGCTGCAACCCACAAGGCCTGTGTAACTAAGCTCCTGGGCTATTGAACTGCACCAGCATGAAGAGGCAGAGAAGCTGTCCAGCTATACTAGTAAGAATGCAAGTGCTTGAGGAATCGGGTAAGTTGTCTAAATATGCTACCCTTTTAAGAGAAACACTTGTAATGCAATGATAGGTGTTTTTTTTACAGCTTAATTACCTACACAACCTGTTCTGGCTTTATTGTTTTACCTGCTGCCTGTAAAGCTTGCATAAACTAAACTCCTGTGTTCCATACGGAGTATTGGCTGCATAAATGTCATTTTTGTAAGACCAAGGCTCTGGTTTAGCCTGTTACTTCAGCGAGTGTAATGTGGGAGTCCTTATGTTGCAAATATTTTCTTTACACCATCACACTGTTGTTGTTACTACAGTTCATGGTTAATTGCTGCAACCATGATAACCGCCCTCTGCACCAGATTTATATTTATATATATATATATATATATATATATATATATATATACTAATAATGCAAGCTGCCAATGATAACTGCAAACAGTATAGTAAATGTAACCTAGAATAATGAATTGCAGATGCAAAACCGTTTTAAATACTGAAACCGCTGCAACAGGTTGGTGTAATTGAGGTTTGTCCTCTAAATACTACTAAACAGCTGCAATGTGAAATGCTAAGCTGCAGATTCAACAGGGATATACTGAGAAGTTGTACCATGGGAGTAACAAGTAACTGGAGAAAAGTAATAGAGTACTGTAAATAGTTGCTGGCATATGAACTACAGGAATGGGACTTGTTATCCAGAATGCTCGGGACCTGGGGTTTTTCCGGATAATGGTTATTTATGTAATTTGGATCTTCATACCTTAAGTCTACTAGAAAATCATTTAAACATTAAATAAACCCAATAGGCCGGTTTTGCCTCCAATAAGGATTAATTATATCTTGCTTTGGATTGAGTAAAAGGTACTGTTTTATTATCACAGAGAAAAGGGTAATCGTTTCCAAAAAATTAGATTAATTTGATAAAAATGGATCCTATGGAAGATGGACATCCCGTAGTTCGGAGCTTTCTGGATAACGGGTTTCCAGATAATGAATCCCATACCTGTACTTCATTATTACCAGGGTACAAGTATTAATACTGTTGTATCTAGGTAGAGTACTTTTATTCATGTAGAGGTTACAGGAATGCTGGAATGTGGCAGGTTAGCATTATAATTGAGATATAGTTTTCAGTTGGTGTAGTATACATGCATGTACATTTTTGCAGATTAACTCCAGTACTTAGATCGATAGCTGTAGGTTATTTCAATGTTCTGATATAACCATTAAATGTATTGATGGTTCTGTGAATTCATTTACCAAAACAATAACTGTATATGTTTTTTTGGGTACATTGCTACAGTTTATTTTTATCGTATTCATATCTAGTGTGCAATGCCTTCATTATATAAATGCTATGTCTTCTAAATGTTATAGTACAGGTATAAGACCTGTAATCCAGAATGCTCGGACCTGGGGTTTTCTGGATAATGGATACGTCCGTAATTTGGATTTCATACTTACATAGTCTACTAAATTTAAATAAAACCCAACAGGCTGGTTTTTCTTTCATTAAGGATTAATTATATCTCAGTTTGGATCAAGTACAAGGTACTGTTTTATTATTACAGATAAAAAGGTAATCGGTTTTAAAAATTTGGATAATTTGGATAAAATGGAGTCTATGGAAGACAGCTTGTCCATAATTTGGAGCATTCTGGATAACGGGTTTCCAGATAACGGATCCCATACCTGTACTGGAAACATGAACAGAATAGTTAGAAGACAAATCAATTGTTCTTCAGTCATGTTGTTGGCTGACAAGTCTGCAGATTCAGTTAGACATCCAGTGTTGGGCAGCATAAAAATATTTAGTAAATTCTTTCAACTTGGTGCCACTAGATGGTGCAAGAGAAACGCTCAGAATGTTAAAGGTACTCTATTTCACCATCTATTCTTGCTGTGAATTTATACTCTATTCACTCTCCCGCTACAGACCCCCCCAGCACTGATTATGCACACAAACATTTTCAAAAAATTCTCCTAGATTTTTTCCAGACTTTATAAAACTTTATTTTAGATTGTAAGCTCTTTTGGGCAGGGCTCTCTTTAACTATTGCATCTGTTATTAGATGGGTTTTTGTATCTAATCAGAATGGTCAGTGTATATGCCCCTCTATTGTACGGAGTTGAGGAATATGGTAGAGCTTTCTAAATAAGCATTCATATTAATTTGCTAAAATTTCACCAGGCATGCATTCACTGCTAAATTTTGTGCCTTACCACTGGTGAATTTTTCCGCAAAACCTTGGCACAATTTCACAGCAAAAAGTTTTCCCATGAAAAATGTTTGAGAAATAAAGCTTATTTTTCAATGAATTTTAGTTGAAAAAAACCAAACAAAAATCCTGTCAAAAAAAAAAAAAAGGCTATTGACTGCATTTTGTACTGGGCAAAAATGCATCAACAAAAACACGCTAAATGCAATTTGTTTGGAAAAAAAAAAAAACCCAGCAAAAATGTCCGTGGACATTCACAAATTTTTGCAGTTTCACAAATTTTTTTCATGGTTTCCGGATTTTTTTTCATGGCAAAATGGCACAGATTACATAATAATTCCAGTTCAATTAATTATCTAGAACTTAGAGTAAGTATTTAAGCTACAAGCCCTATAAATGCAGATCTCTTTGGTAAGTCCTAACTATTTGCTGTGTGACACACGGGGTTATGCAAATCCATTAAACTTAGAAGCCAGGCCCGGATCTGTGGGTTCTGGCAAATGCCAGAGGGGCTGCTGTAAGGTCCCATAGACAGTAACTATTCAGTGGGCTGTGGAGAATTATTTGGGCTTCTGTTTATTTGGACCAACCTCTAAATAATCAACTAACTTTAGCTGGGTTGCTAGATGCCAGAGAAAGGATTGGTCAATTGAATAAAATAGAAAAGGTGCAGGTCCGGTTGCTACAGGACCAAAGCAAGTACCAAGTTTTTTTCCATGCTAGAAAAACCCCAGCACATGGGTGCACCATGCTTTACTCTTTGTGGAATGCTGTGGGCATTGCTGATGAATGCAAGCACATTCCTGATACCTACCTACTGGTACACGTGTGTCTCCTATTCATCAGCAGATTGCATTTGCAGAATGGTGGTTTGCTTGCCATGGTTTTTTTTTTGCGAAGGTCACAGGGATTCTATACAACCATGTGCCTAATAGGCACTGAGGTACCATTCTAATGCAGTAAAATAGTTTGCTGAGATTTGTGGCTAGTGTTCCCTCTGATTAATACATTCTGGGCAATATGAACAGAAACTACCCATCCTATAGAAGCTGTACACCTGTCCAGAAACCTGTTCTGTATCCGTGGCTACCATGTTTTAAAAAAGAGAAGAAGAAGGAGTGAGAGAAGCAATTAAGCCTTTCAATAATCCAAATTCAATTTACTTCCCTCTTAACCAAATTGATGCTGAGCTTGCTCAAAAGCCAGAATTTCATTATGGTCTGTCTTGCAGAGAGGAATATAGAACTAGTTAATCTCCATCGGAATTTATGTATCTCTTGGGTAGGCATCCTCTGAAATGGTATATGTACAACTTTGGAAACATTGGTAAATGGAAGAAGTCCAACATATCATCATGTATTCTGAGCAGACCAGACATGAAACATAGTTCCAATGAAACTTTCCACACCCTCTAAAGCAAGGGTCTCCAATCTTTTTTTACCTGTGAGCCACATTCAATTGTAAAGAGAGTTGGGTAGCATCACAAAAGAAGTAGCATTAATGTAGTTTAACTACATAAATTAATCCCAGTGGATTTTGACCCTTAATGGCTGCTAAATATCAATATGTATGTACTTCTGATGAAGAACTCATAGAGGTCCCCAACATTTTTTTTCCAGGAGCCATCATCAATTGTAAAAAGAGTTGGGGAGCAAAACAAGCATGAAAAAGTCCCTGAGGTGCCAAATAAGGGCTGTGATTGGCTATTTGGTAGCCCCTATGTGGACTAGCAGCTTACAGAGTCTCTGTATGGCAGTACACCTGTTTTGTATGCAACCAAAACGTGCCTTCAAGCCAAGAATTCAAAAATAAGCACCTACTTTGAGGCCACTGGGAGAAACATCCAAGTGGTTGGGGAACAACATGTTGCTCATGAGCCGCTGGTTGGCGATTACTGCTCTAAAACAATCTGGTATCCATTATATACCGTCCAGGCAAAATGTAGTAGTCTGCTTCCTGCATTACTGGATATGAATATATTTTCAACCAGTGGTCCTCCCAATGGGAAAGCCTAGGCATAACATAGCATAACTATGGTTAACACTAGGTCCAAAGATCATCAAATGGTTATAGCAAATAGATATTCCCGTCCTGGAGAAGGGATGATCCATACACCAGCCTTCAAGTCTCAAGTTTGGGGCATGGTAGGAGGCAGTTGTTAGTGGTGCATAGTTAAAGGTCACATTTATTATGGAGTCTTTCTTAGACCTGATATCTTGCATTGGAAACTTTGAGAAAAGAACTTGTAGAGTATGTATATGTTTCCTAGAGAGAAATATTTGCTATGAGCGAAGGATAACATGTAAAGATTTCCTCTGTTTAACTGGGATATTAAATATTTGTACCTAATGTAAGAGAATCTTTAAGGCCATACTTGAGATCAGACCCCCAATCCCTTTTTTACCATGAACAGATAAAATCCCTGTTGTGTCCAATGGAGACTCTATTAAAGTGACACTGTCTGACTATAACATAAGAAAGAACTTGTTATAGTTACAGTTCCCTTTTGTAAGTTACTTTATTGGGTCAACTTTTATTCAATTGTTCATTTATGACTTAAAGCAATGTATCTGCGTCAGTGTATGACTTGAAACTATGCAGTCAAATTCATTCCATCCAGGATGTGGCTTCCTTGTTGCAGAATGTGGACAAAGTTGCAATGTAGGCAGCTAAGAGGCAGATGAGAGTCAGTGTTTATAAATGTAACATTAGGGATTTAAAAATATGCAAACCACTTGTACCCTTAATAGGACTATGGTAGGCAAATGCTTGATGGAAAAAGACCTAGGGGTACTCATGGATAATAAACTTAGCTGTAACAAGCGATACCAGTCAGCAGCAAAAAAAAAAACAACAATATGGTATTGTCCTGCGATAACATATAGATTCACAGGATGAGTCATTCTTCCCTATTACAAAGTTCTGGTAATCCCCCATCTAAAATACACCATGCAGTCGTCTCAGGTGCTTGAAAGGGATATGAATGAAATAGTGAAAAGTAAAAAGAAGGGCAGGTATGATAATAAAAGGGATGTATGTGACCTAAGGGGAGGCTCTGGAATTGCTCTTATTCCTTTCTTTCTCTTGGATCTGTGGATCGCTCTGAGATTCCTTAATCTATGGATGTCATTCCAGCTTTACAGCAAGTTATTGACAACTGCTTTTATTCTCAGCCCTGCCATCTTGGATTGCACAATGCATCACCCCTGTATTCAAATATGCACTGGTGTCACAATTTTTATTGTACTCATGGATAAGACTTTATTTAGTCACTGAACTGAAGCTGTCGCACCACTGATGGCTAGTGGGTAAGTACAATAGCTTATTATCTAGTACAGTGCTGTCCCACTGTCAACCTTGAAGGATGAATCTGGCCCACTACTTCCCCTTGTGTGGCCCCTTACATGAAAGTCTGCCCCCTGGGACTGCTTATCTTGAGTAAGATTGAAAAGATATCCATACTGAGATTAACTGGGTGCTGCATTGTATACACTTCAAATTCAGACAGTAAGCACCTGTATTGTTCACATTTGTAACACCTCTATTGTTCACACCCCTAAAGCCCTATACTGTTCACCCCTGTGCCCACATTCACCTATTCACACCTCATGCAAACTGCTGGAGTGGCACCAGCACTGTGTCTCTGTATGTAGCACAGTTCATCTTAGATTGGTCCTGGTTTCCCTTGATCCATGTCTTCTGCTGTATTCTGCCTTCCTTATGCTCTGTGTGCCATACTCTGCCTGCCCTATGCTGACTGTGTGTGCCATACTCTGCCTGCCCTATGATCCTTTGTGTGCCTGCCCTATGCTCCCTGTGTGTGATATACTCTGCCTGTCCTATGCTCCTTTGTGTGCCTGCCCTATGCTCCATATGTTTGTGCCATACTTTGCCTGCCCTATGCTCCCTGTGTGCGCCATACTCTGCCTGCCCTATGCTCCCTGTGTGTGATATACTCTGCCTGTCCTATGCTCCCCATGGGACGTGAGCCTGGTAGGGTTTGTTCTGGGGGTTTGTTAGCATTTGTAAATAGTTGTTAGGGCAACCTAAGGTATTTAATCTTGTGCTGGGGAGGTGTTGTGTTAACCATAGGTGAAGAGAAGTCATATGGATTTAAGGGTATGTTTTACATTTTTCACCTATGATTGAGTGATATCCCTGCAATATTTTTTTTTTTTGGTGTGCTACCACCATTAATGTGCTTATGGTCTTGAAATGTATTGTGGTAACATGGGTGTGGTTTGAAAACAGGGAGTGGTCAATATTGGCTTCCAGTATCTGCCCTCCACCATGTAGGTGAGCAGCTTCTTTACTTATACTTGATATGCCATGACCTGTATCATGAAGATCTTCATACCATGGCTTATTAAGTGGAATAATTCACAAAAACAATCCGGATTCGGCTGAATCCCAAAATCGTGGATTTGGTACATCCCTACTGGGAACATTGTTCATCATTTCTGAAACTGAATGAAATCTCAGAATCTGAGCTCACAACATTTTTTACAATTACAAACCAGCTTTCTATAAATCTTCTCATGTGCATATGTATTATTTGTGTCAGTTTTTAAATCCTAATTTATTTCATTTTAGAAGGAAATCAAACCCATCTTATTTTAGGCCTATTTGGTTTCAAACCCAGGCCTTTTAATTTCACTAGTTGCAGGACCTTGGGCTCATATATCCTAACCACCTACTGGGCTCAGAATGTATTTAATATATTGGAGGAATCAGGGAGACATAAGAGTGTCCAGCGGCCTCATCCATCTGAGTAGAAAATATTACAGCAATAAACTTTTCAGGACATTGCAAGGCTCGGTGCACTGTATTCGTTAGTGAGAGGTATAATTACCAAGAGGGAATGGGGACATAGATACCTTATAATTAGAGATGTGAGCTAAGGCCATTGTATTAACACAAATACAGTGGAGGGGCATATTGTAAAACAGTAATAATGATTATGGTTCCTGATTTCTTTATTATTCTTTCAGGTATAGCTAATATGGTAATTACAATGCAGGCCAAATACACAATCAGTGGTAGGAGAGCCATAGTCTGTGTCTGTAATTAGAAGCAAGGGGAGGAAATCTCAACAAGAAATTGCTGCAGAGCCCCTACCCCCCACATCAATACCCTTCTAGAGATTCACTTACAGCAGGCTCATTACACAGACAGAAAGTGCCCCACGCACAAAGAGAAAGTGCCCCACACACAGAGGAGCCTTTCCTTACACACACACAGAGAGAGAGAGAGAGAGAGAGAGAGAGAGAGAGAGACTGTTTAATACACAGAGACTGTCTAATACAAAGAGACTTTCCTTACACAGAGACTGTCTAATACACAGAAGAGACTTTCCTTACGCAGAAAGAGACTGTTTAATACACAGAGGAGACTTTCCTTATAAAGAGAGAGAGACTGTCTAATAAACAGAAGAGACTTTCCTTACACAGAGAGAGATTCTAATACACAGAAGAGCCTTTCCTTATGCAAAAAGAGACTGTTTAATACACAGAGGAGACTTTCCTTACACAGAGAGAGACTGTCTAATACAAAGAGAAGCCTTTCCTTACACAGACAGAGACTGTCTCATACACAGAGGAGCCTTTCCTTACACAGAGAGAGACTCTCATACACAAAAGACTGTCCAATATACAGAGGAGACTTTCCTTACACAGAGAGAGACTGTTTCATATTCAGAGGAAAAATGACCCCATACCAAGAGGAGACTTCCTTTAACCAGCGGGATAACTGCCCCATACTCCAGAGAAAACTGCCCCATAAACAAATGGAGAATTGTCTCATAGGGAAGCTACCCCATGCACAAAAATAAAAATGCCCCATACAGGGTCAGACTGGCTCACTAGTGTACCAGGAGAAATCCCAGTGGGACCCTGTTGCCCTGAGCCCCACCACAAAAGTCTGAACGGAAGTGTAAGGTTTATGAATGCAAGGGGACGTGTTATCCACCTTGAACGTGGATGAGGGACAGAGAATGGTATTTGCAGTCGGCCAGTCAGTGGCAGTGGGGTCCCTTTAACTCTGGTGCCCAAGGGTCTCCAGTCAGACACTGGCCCCATACACAGAAGGAGAATTGCCCCATGCCCAGTGGAACATAAAATATCTGTGTATATTTTATGAAATCTATTCACACTTTCCAAGGCTTGTAGACAATGGGGTGTGCTGTGTTTTGTTATGTTTATTTATTATTTCTGAGCATATGGAACAAGAAGCAATTAAGGATCTTGTGCAAGACCTGTGATTTCGACATGCTGTTTGCTTGGCTTCTTTGAGATGATGCACAAAGAGATATAACATAGTATAACTCAGACGAGTCAGATGTGCCTTCCCTCTTCTTCTTTCCTTCGCGCAGCTGCGCATGTGCAGTAGAGCGAAAAAGTTGAACTAAAAAGTCGGCTATTTCGTATTTGCCCTGAGAAATTTGAAGAAAGGAGATGCCGGAAGAGGATCGCTCTGTGGTGCTCACAGTTATAACCCCGGGCCGGTGCAGTTTTCTGCTGATTGGTAGCACCGGCCCGGGGTTTCAGGTAAGTACATACAATCACTTGGGGTGCCTAACATTTGGCATCCCCAAGTGTAAGAAGCCTTACCTTTAGTATTTAGTCTCTCTTCTTTAGGCCATTACAATGGTTTCTCCCCATGTATGCCAATATTTCTGGCTTTAGAATGGTTTCTCCTATGTGTGCTTACATTTGTAGTCTCTGAATGGTTCACCATTAGTGATGTGCGGGTCAACAAAAATTCAACTTGCTCGTTTCAACCTGCATGTTCATTTATAGACCCACACCTGACCAGCCCATCTCTAATGTAACAAAAGTGGGCGAGTGGGGCAGGTGTATGACTATAAATGGAGGCTGCCAGAGCTGAAAGCCAGCAGAGTAAGGTCATAGGTAGGGAGAGCAGAAGAAGAGCTAAACCCGAACCCTCCTGGGACCCTCAAAATCGGTGGGTGTCTGCAGGGTTGGACTGGCAGGGTCAGTGGCCACATCAGGGCTCCCCCTCCCCAGCAAACTCACCTCTGCTCTGGCAGCGCATACCTACGGCATGCTAGTTTGTGGGCAGGCACGTGGAGTGAGCGGGGCAACAGGTGGAGCCGGGAAACCAGGCGGAGGTCAGGAGTGGAGGGGGAGGAGGTCTCACTCTGTGGAACGGGTGTGGGCCAGCGGGGCCTACTGGGTTTTTTCCGGCCTAGTCCTACGCTGGGTGTCAGCCCACCTGCACATCAATATTCCCCATGTATACAAATGTGAACTTTCAGAATGGATTCTGCCTGGTATTCCATGATATTAGGTTTTTTTAATGTTTTTTAGCACCATTTTCTAGTCCGTCCTTACACAGGACTTTTCACAGGACTGTTCTTGCTGAGTGACAGTTATTGGGCTATCTTTCTGATTAAATCAATGGCTAATCAATGAGTGCTTTTAAACTCTGCACTTACTGAAATGTTTAGGGTGTTTCCTGTTCCATTCCTCCCTCCTCTTTGGGATAAAATAATCATACTGTGAAGGTTTTTTGTTAGAATTGACTTTACTAATGATAATGAAGGCAAATAGGACGAGCAGAAGAAGGAGGGTTTCAGGGTGAAAAGCTTCCAACGCAATTCTTGCAGTTTACAGGTCGGATACGTAGAGTCTGTAGGGAAGAATAAACAAGTAGAATCTGATTATAAGGGAATCTCCATTTAATCCATAAGAGTTTTAAAGTAGAAGGAAAGTCATCCTCCATTTGGGGGTGCCAAATGTTAGGCACCCTTAAGTGATTGTATTGACTTACCTGAAACCCTGGGCCGGTGCTCCTATCAGCAGAAAACTGCACTGGCCCGGGGTTGTACCAGTGAGCACCACGAAGAGATCCTCTTCCATCTTCTTCTTGCTTCAAATTTCCCGGGGCAAACGCATGCGCAGTTGAACGAAATAGCTGACTTTTTAGTTAAAGTTCAGCTTTTCGTTCGCAGTCGCACAAAGAAAGCGGAAGACGGAAGAGAATCGCTCCGTGGTGCTCACTGGTATAACCCTGGGCCGGTGCAGTTTTCTGCTGATAGGAGCACATGCCCAAATCAAAACAATCACTTGGCACCCCTAAGTGCAGGATGTCTTTCTTTCTTTTTTAAAAGGGTTATTCACCTTTGAATTAACTTTTAATACGATGTAAAGAATGATATTCTGAGACAATCTGCAATTGGTTTACATTTTTCTTTATTTGTGTTTTTTTAAATTAATTAGATTTTTATTTAGCAACTCTCCAGTTTGCAATTTCAGCAATCTGGTTGCTAGGGTCCAAATTACCCTAGTAACCATGCATTGATCTGAACAAGAGACTAAAACATGCATAGGAGAGGGTTTCAATAGTAGTAAAAAGTAGCAATAACAATACAATACACATTTTAAATATAAAACATAAATAATGAAGCCCAACTAAGACATTGCTTAGAATTGGCCATTCTATAACATATTAAAAGTTAACTTTAAGGTGAAACACGCCTTTAAAGGACATGTAAAGCCTATATTTTCCTACCATGAATATAAGTTGGGCACAGCCCCCCCACCTAAATGGCATTATTTGTACTGCATACATTCCCTCTGTTTTCTACCACCATTTCCCTAAAACTAATAGCAGCTTTGACTCGCGGGCCATTTCCCCTCTGACACATCAGTGCATTTATATCTGCAAACAGCACATATGCGATGTAAAGTTCATGCAATTGAACAATGCAGGCTAAAACAGGCTGAATTTACTATGAGGACAAGTCCTGCTTGAATTGAGCACTGTAATGGTTACTCTGAGCTCAGGAGAGGAGGTTAGGAATTAAATCAGACGGCTAGAGTTTCTATGCAATTCCATCTCTTCATTGGCTGTTAGACTGGAGGGTGTGTTTATTAATCTGAGCTGAGAAGAACTGAGCATGCTCAGTAGCCAACAGACAAAGGAGATTCCTGAGGGAGGGGGCTGAGTAGGTTACAGGAGCAGAAGGAATTCTAAGTGATTAAGGGGATGCTGCAGCCCTTATATTAACCTTTGAAGAACCAGAGTGGCAGGTATTTAGAGATTCCAAAGAGACTATTCAGTAATTACATTTTTGTGTGGGGGGTTTACATGTCCAATGTCTCTAAGCCAAAAATTATAATTTCTATCACTAGGAAGGACCCCAAATCTAGCATCTCTAAAACTGCAATATCTGGCAACTTCTATATAGGGTTATTGGACTTATGTGTATTCTTTAAAGGGTTATTTGTTACTTGGTATAGCAGGAAACTGTTTCTAATATACATTCATGGTATGTCAGTACCAGGGTCATATTTACCAGGCACTCAAAGGCTCATGTTTGGGGGGCAGTTTTAAGATGCTTATCGAGTAAATCTAAATCATGGGGGGGATACCTGGAGCGTCCTGAATCAGGGCATGTGCAGAAGCCCTCTTCTCTGTACTGACAACCCTGAAATTATCCTTGGTTATTTTAACTTCCATATTAAAGATGCTTCACAACCCTGGCCTTCTTGTTTTCACCACCTAAGCTCCTCCGTTGAGCTCAAGCAATGAGCAAACACCCCTACTTACAAGGATGGACACTTTCTGGATCTAGTCTTTACTAAAAACCTCTCTTTGGTTTTAACAGCGATTCCTTCCTCCTTTCCGATCATCATTTGGGTACATTTTACATCTCCCATTCTCCTTCCCCACCTGCTCCTTCCTCCACTGTCTTAAGTCGGAATCCATGTGACATTGACCTCCTGGCCTTAGCTCAGTCTTTCAGGTCCAGTCTCTCCTCCTTTAGGGAGATGTCTGGTCCTGATACCCTATTTAGTGAGTATAATCACATACTATCTTCCAGCATTGGCTCATTTGCCCCCTTTCAGGCTAAGGGTACTCATGCTCAAAACCCACAACCCTGGTTCACAAACCAGATTCTTACGCTCCTGTACAAGATCTGCTGAACATATGTGAAAAAAATCCCATACACAAGCAGACTTTATTCATTATAAATGTCTTCTGTCATGCCTCAATTCTGCCTTGTCGAAAGCCAAGCAAGAGTACTACAGTACCTTATCAACAATAACAAATTCAATCCAACCCATCCCTCATCAACTGTATCGGTCAACCTGACATACTCTCCTCAGGATTTCTTTAAAAACAAAGTAGAGTTAATCCGAAATCTTATACCTCTACTAATGCAACCCAGCTCCTCCTTCTGCATGCTGTAATTCCTTCCATCCTGTAAACATGTCTCCAAGCTTCTCTTGTCTTCCCAACTTGCTTTCTTGACCCTATGCCTCCTTTTCTGCTTAAACACTGTGCTGCTGAGCCTACTCCAGCACTTACTCTTCAATTCTTCTCTGACTTCTGGAACCTTCCCCTGTCCTTCAAACAGGCCTGTATAAAGCCTATTCTTAAAAATGCCTATTCTTAATATCTGATGGACCCTCTGCAATCTGGTTTCCCGACTGCACACTCTGAGTTACAATTGATCTTCAGGTTGCTAAAGCCAAAGGTCATTTCTCTATCATTATCCTCCTTGACCTATCATCTGCATTTAATACAGATGACCACCTGATGCGAATTCTGTATTCTCTTGGTATTTGCAACCAGGCTGCATCTTGGCTTTCTTCTTACCTGTCTAACCCTTTATTCACTTATGCTAACAAAACCTCATCTTCAGTTCCACTTAATGTATGGATGCCACAAAGCTCTGTACTTGGTATGTTGTTGTTCTCCCTGTACACTCTGTCTTTGGGAGATCTCATTTGGCTTTAATTATCATCTGTATGCTGATAATACCCAAATATATGTATCCACCCCTTCATTAACAGCTGAATCTGTGCCCCCCCCCACCCCTGAAGGAAGCAGTAAGGAGGATAATAGAAATCAGACTCCGTATAATGGCTCAGGTGATACAAGGCAGTATTGGCAAGTCCTAGAACAGAATACTCTTATACATGTACAGGTATAGGATCTATAATCTGGAATGCTTGGATAAGGGAGGAATCTTTACATTAACTGGCACTCTATACCTTAAGTCTGCTAAAAATAATTCAAACATTAAATAAACCCAATAGGATTGTTTTGCCCACAGTTTGGATTCATGCAGCTTAGTTACCATCAAGTACAATGTACTGTTTTATTATTACAGAGAAAAGGGAAATCATTGGGACTCTATGGGAGATGGCCTTCCTGTAATTTGGAGCTTTTTGTATACTGAGGTTCCAAAAAAAAATTCCAATACCTGTATCTCTTAATTCCATTAGCCAATAAATACAAAAGTAGAATTAATGCCCCTTTAAATAGAATTATTTAGGTTTATCAGAATAATGCAACACAAATGGCTTGTATCCCAGTTATTAAAATACAGCGGAATTGTGTCAGACAAACTTTTAATAATGCCCTATTCATTTTTTTTTTTTTGAAAAGTGATCTTATAGTCACATTGATTTAGTCCTTTCTAATGCATCAGTTATGCCAGTAAAGGAGGTAAAATGGATGCTATATTCAGCGCGTAATTAATCTAATTGTTTTTATTGTAGAATTGCATATAAAGGTGGCCATTTATCAATGAGTTGCTCAGCTAAAAGGGTCAGAATTGATGCTTATGACCGCCAGCAATTGATTTATGAAGTATAAAGCGTCACATTTTTTTTGTCAGTGAGCACTGTGCTCTTTTATGACTTCCGCTACTTTGGTGATTTATCACAGGGATGGGATATGCCCCTCATTTATTAGCAAGAGGAAAATACCAGCAGTACCTTTGAGGTGTTAGTGACCCTCTATTATTATTATTCCCCGCCCACCAGGTTTTTATCATGCGGTAGAAGCATCTTTGATAACTTGGGATAAAAATTCTGGTTTGAAAGCGCATTTAACTACTTCCTGTCCCCTACCCTGTTGACTTCCACTTACATAGAAGCACACAAATGCAACTGAGCACCAAAATGATCAAGCAGTTAAATATTTTGCGGAAATATTTAATAATGCAGTTACTAAGCATTCTGCAGTGCCATCACCTCTAGGAGTGGTACAGGGGCAAAATGTTATAGGTGTAAAATGCATAAACCTTACCACCAAAATAAATGCACCCACTCAATCATATACAGCAGTGGCAATCAATTCAGCAGTGCATGCTAATGCAGAAATACAATATTTAGTATTCAAATACAGAAAATCTGGTTACTTTTTTCAAAACTTGGCAAATATTAATAATAAAATCTAGGTTAATTTTTGCAAACATGCACACGTCCGTTTCTTACCCCTCATACAGGGGGGCCATCTCTTCTAGGCTAAAAGGACAGATACAGAGAGAGAGATCTGCAAAGGTATCTTTACACAGTCAGATATTGGCCCCTGTATGGGACAAATCCTGACGAATAAATGTCTGGACAAGTGGAAAATTCTGTTTGCATTGGTAATTTCATTGCACACTTGGTGTAACATCCATTGATGCACATTGCACTTGTTATCGTAAGAGATTTAATAGGGGTCATTTATGATTGCAAGTGCAGTTGCTATTGCATGAAAATTTGGTATGCACCAAATCCACTATTTTGAGATTTGACTAAATCTTTCGTGAAAGATTTGGGCAAATACTGAACCAAATCAGAACCCTAATTTGCAAATTTAAATTAAGGCTAGGAAGTGCATGGTTAAAATTTTAAACTTCCTTGCTTGCGTGAAGAAAAGTAACTTTAAAGGAGAAGGAAAGTCATTTTATAATTAGGCACCCCCAAGTTAGTGTATTTGCTTACCTGACACTCTGACCCGGTGCTCCTATTGCAGAAAACTACACCGACCCAGGGTTCTTCCAGCGAATAGCACGGATCGATCCTCTTCCTGCTTCTTTGATCTTCAAATTTCCCGGGGCAGATGCATGCGCAATAGAATGAAACAGCCGGCATTTTTTGTTAAATTTCGACTTTTCGCTCTACTGCACATGCATAGCCGCGAGCTGAAAGAAGAAGCAGCAAGAGGATGGCTCTTTGGGGCTCTCTGGAAGAATCTTGGGCCAGTGCAGGTTTCTGCCGATAGGAGCACCAGCCCAGAGTGTCAGGTAAGTAAATACAGTGATTTGGGGGTGCTTAACATTTGGTATTTACTTACCTGACGCTCTGGGCTGGTGTGCGACGGAAGATCGCTCCGTGGTGCTCACTGGTATAACTCCGGGCCAGTGTAGTTTTCTGCTGATAGGAGCACCAGCCCGGGGTTTCAGGTAAGTCAATACAATCACTTAGGGTGCCTAACATAACATTTCCTTTAAGGATTCAGATTTGATTTGGCTAGGCACTTGGATTCAGTTGAATCTGAATCCTTCTGAAAAGGGCCGAATCACAAACCGAATTCTGGATTAGGTGCATCTCTAACAAAAATATCTTGATCATTAAAGGTACAAAATCCACCCCTTGAATTTCCACATAGTTGCACTTGGTCGTTCCTTCCTCCTGTTCTGAATTGAATGTGGTGCACTAATTGACATAATGAGAACCCTTGAGATACCGCCACTGGACGTAAGAACTTGCATCCCCTTTGTGACAATGGCATCAGATAAAATTGCTGACTCAAGACCATAGTTACACTGGAATGTGATGGTGACCTGTACCCGAAATTGTACTGCACTTGTGCTTGTAGATGACCCCTACTGATTAAAAGGAACAGTAACACCAAAAAATTTGTGTATTAAAGGAATGACAATGTAATGTACTGTTGCAAACTTGGTGTGTTTGTTTCAGAAACTCTTCAATAGTTTATATAAACAAGCTGCTGTGTACCCATGGGGGCAGCCATTCAATCTTATTTAGTTTTGCATACGCCATTAAACCTCGGCGTGCGTGTTACTGAAGAGGTCCAGGTTACATAAAGTTATTTTATGGCTTTGTCTCTTGTGTTTTTTTTATTAGGCTTTTGTCTGTACACTGTTTGTGTGTAAATGAATCCCCAGGCAGCAGGCTTGTATCAGACTATGGAACGCAGAGCTTTTTAATCATACATTGTGGATCCCAATGGGCTGTCAGTGACGGTGATGCATGTACGGTGTCATTTCAGGATATAATTGAGGCATAATCGTGTCACTTTCTGTGACAGCAACTTGTGGAACTCTATCATAGCATTTGCTATAGGTTATAAGGGCTATAAAAAATCTAAATAATGGATGCGGTATAGGCCTAAGGGTAATACCACCCTGCTAATGCTTTTCCCACTGTGCACAAAGGTATTGAGACTTCTGTCCACAGCCACCAAGGTGAACCATGGTTTTCATTTCCCCAAATGAACTACAACCCCTACCTGCAGGAAAGATCCTAGGCCCACTTTGGTTTGCTTCATTCATTTCCTGCTTTAAACTTTTCTTTTTTTTTCCTACAGACAAGTATATATTTTTCCAGCAATGATTTTATTCGCTAAAGATACTGCACACTGGTTTTGGGCTCATTTTATTTTAATAGTGTCCCTTTAAACCTCAGAGCTTGTATATTTATGCAAGTTTAAATCATCCCTGCATCACAAATCCATTTGCTGCTACAGCCCTGTGTTGCCCGCAGCTTCCCCATTACTTACCCAAAGGGAAATATTCTGGAAGCTTTTGGAGATAAATCTCTTCGTCTTTCTCCAGGAAGACGCAGATTATCACACGGTCAAACTAAACATAAAATGAGGTCAAATGGAGAATTCAGTTACAAATATATATATTTATTCCTTCATGTCTCTCTTCCTTTTATTGTGCCTCTAGTTTTCCGTTCCCTACTTTCAGTCTTTTCTGGTAAAAAGTCTCTAACCAGTTCTATTCCATTTAACTAGGCTAATTCTCCCCTCAAGAAAAAGGTTCTTTCTGGCTCATGGGGCATTGCACTGTTAGGGACCAATAGGGCCAGGCTTCAATTGAAAACATGCTTCCAATGGCAGATGTGCTGGTAGGTGGGTTCCCTTTGATTGGTAGGTAGGAACAAGTTTAAAGGCTGTCATTGGTATACCGGAAGTTGTAGATTAACAGCTGCAGGATAGATGGTCCTTATGTATGTATTTTTGTTCCTCCCTATAGACCGCAGCTCTGCCTTCTTGCATTAAGAGGGACACCTTCTTAACCAGCTCTGGCCCTGTTACTGTCAACCAAAGGCTGGCATGAGATTCTGGCAGTTATAGTTCAGCTATAGGCTGTATAGTTCTACTTCGTATAAATATCGAAAACCTGTACTGTGCCATGTTTTAGCACAAATAAGGGCTAGCGGCCCACACTTTTAGTTTTAAAGGGATTGTTCACCTTTAAGTTAACTTTAGGTATGATGTAGATGGTAAAATACGGAGGCAAATTATTTTAATTTTTTTAATTTGTAGTTATTTAACAGCTCTCCAGTTTGCAATTTCAACAATCTTGTTTCTAGGGTCCAAATTCCCATAGCAATCGTGCATTGATTTTTAATAAGAGACTGAAATATGAATAGGAGAGGGCCAGAATAGAAAGTTATAAAAAGTAGCAATAATAACAAATGTGTTGCCTTACAGAGCATTTGTTTTTTTAGGAAGACTCAGGCGAAAAAGGCAAATTATTAAAAAACCTATCAAATAAACAATGAAGGCCAATTTAAAAGTTGCTTGGCATTGGCCATTTTATAACCCAAGAAACAAGGTCTTGCCTGTCCCTGTCTCCTTCTTTTTCTCTTTTTTCTCTTATTTCCCTACTCTCTATTCCTTATTTGTTTTCTCACCTTATCTTTATTTTCCTCCAGAAATTCCCGTATGGTCCTCAAGGCCATATCAGCTGCTGCTTTCGGCGGATACCCTGCAAGAACCAAACTATTAGTGGTGGGCAGATCTAATAGCAGCCGGCACACTCTCAAACACACACAGAGGCACAAATGCACTTACCAAACACGCCGGTGGAAATGCAAGGGAAAGCCTGAGAAAGATAATCATTTTTTAATAAAGATATATAATATTGTGACAGTAATTATAATTCTAGCTTACGTTCACTGTGTGAATTGCTTATTAGTGATATTCTGCTTCATCAACAGAAATATTCCTCAGGTTGATGAAGTGGAAGGGAGTTAAAGTGCGCTGCAATTGTTCTCTAAATAAATTAAATCTTGTTGTCAATAGTAGTCTACTGTTTATATACAGCTGCCCATGTAAACATGGGAAATCGCTAGGAAGGAAGATGCCAATCAATAGATGTTCAGGGCACTAACTTTTCGCTTATCTTTTCTGGTTTCTGGTCACAGAGCTGTACAAACTGAAGCCAAAGCCAATAACAGACACATTACAAATTGACTTTTTTTCCCCATAAATCACAGACCCAGTTTTAAATACAGTGATACCAACCCCTCTCTAAATGAATGGTCCTCTTAGATGTGTATCATAAAATGAAGCATTGCTTGTATGGTAGTTTTAATTAGAACACTACAGATCCAACACTAAGGGGGTTATTTATAAAAGGACACATTATAGAGCTTTTTTATACCTCGAATGAACTCACAACTCGAATGGTTTCTAATTTAAGAAAAAACTCAGTCTGTGAATATGGGGTTAACAACCCGAAAACTCGAATTGATCGCGTTATCAGCCAAAAAAACCTCTAATTGATTGAGTTGTCGAGTGAAATCCACTGAAAAAAACTTGAACATCATCAAGGTTACAAACAGCTTTAAATAGTTCAAGAGACCTCTGTCATTGACTTCTACATGAGCTCGATAGATGGTGTCTTTTCGGATTCAAACTATTTCCAGGCTCAGGGTATAAAGGTGGCCATACACGGATAGATCCGCTCGTTTGGCGATGTCGCCAAACGAGCGGATCTCCCTCCGATATGCCCACCTTGAGGTGGGCAATATCGGGCTGATCCGATCGTGGGCCCTAGGGCCCAACGATCGGATCCTAGCGTTCGCCAAACGGGCGGTCGTATCGCGGGACCGCATCAACGAACAGATGCGGCCGCGATCCGACGGGATTTTTAATCCCATCCGATCGAGATCTGGCCGACTTTCGGCCAGATCTCGATCGGGGAAGCCCGTCGGGGACCCCATACACGGGCCAATAACCTGCCGACACGGTCTGTCGGCAGCTTTTATCGGCCCGTGTATGGCCACCTTAAGTCTAGAAAAAAATCAGGTTTTTTTTTTTAACCTGAAAATTCGAGCTTTGACTGAAAAATACCCTACATAACTACAATTTTTCGAGAAAAAAAAACTCGACCCTTAATAAATCTGCCCCTAAATGTTATACATAAAATAGTAGTGTTGGGAGTGAGTGTATACAGGTAGGTTCATTAATATTTGGACAGAGACAACTTTTTTTCTAATTTTGGTTCTGTACATTATCACAATGAATTTTAGATGAAACAACTCAGATGCAGTTGAACTGCAGACTTTCAGCTTTAATTCAGTGGGATTAACAAAAACAATGCATAAAAATGTGAGGAACTAAAGCCCTTTTTTAACACAATCACTTCATTTCAAGGGCTCAAAAGTAATTGGACAAATTAAAAAACTGAAAATAAAATGTTCATTTCTAATAATTGGTTGAAAACCCTTTGCTGGCAATGACAGCCTGAAGTCTTGAACTTATGGACATCACCAGATTCTGGGTTCCCTCCTTTTTAATGCTCTGTTAGGCCTTTACTGCAGTTGTTGTTTGTTTGTGGGCCTTTCTGTCCGAAGTTTAGTCTTCAACAAGTGAAATGCAGCTCATTTGGGTTCAGATCAGGTGACTGACTTGGCCAATCAAGAATATTCCACTTCTTTGCTTTAATAAACTCCTGGGTTGCTTTGGCTGTATGTTTTGGGTCATTATGAAACACCTCCCAGTCAATATGACTGCATTTAGCTGGATTTGAGCAGACAGTATGTCTCTGAACACCTCAGAATTAATTCGGCTGCTTCTGTCCTGTGTCACATCATGGATAAACACTAGTGTCCCAGCTCCACTGGCAGCCATGCACGCCCAAGCCATCACACTGCCTCCGCCATGTTTTATAGAGATGTGGTATGCTTTGGATCATGAGCTGTTCCACACCTTCTCCATACTTTTTTCTTGCCATCATTCTGGTAGAGGTTAATCTTGGTTTTATCTGTCCAAATAATGTTTTTCCAGAACTGCGTTGGCTTTTTTAGATGTCTTTTAGCAAAGTCCAATCTAGCCTTTCTATTCTTGATACTTATGAGTGGCTTGCACCTTGCAGTGCACCACTGTATTTATTTTCATGCAGTCTTCTCTTTATGGTAGACTTGGATATTGATACACCTACCTCCTGGAGAGTGTTGTTCACTTGTTTGGCTGTTGTGAAGGGGTTTCTCTTCACCATTAGTATTGTGATACTAACTCTATAGTTAGTATAGATACGGGTATATATAATTTATGTGAAAGTAGGGAGGGGTGTGTGTGTATGGATACTGGGTTTTCATTTGGAGGGGTTGAACTTGATGGACTTTACCTTTTTTCAACCCAATTTAACTATGTAACTATGTAATAAGGACATGCAAACTGTGGCCCACCTCCTGGATCAGAACTACAACTCCCAGCATCCCATGCAGGATGCTATTCTGAAATAGCTGGAAGACTGCAAGAAGAGCCCTAAAATAATAAAGCAGCAGTATCTGTGCTTGTGAACAAAGTGTGCACAGCAGTAAATGTCTATGTGGCCCCTCTGCCTATTTAATTAGAGAAATTAGGTACAGTTCAGCTAAAGTGCCTTTTGTATATCAGAAATTCCAAACACATCTGACACTGACATTCTCGTATAGACTGCTAACAATAGATTGAAGCTTTTTCATTTTACAGTTATTTTCCAATGGCACATCAGATTGTAATGTCTGCGTGTCTATCACCACTAGAGGTGTTAGTGCATCACAAATTATATTGTAAAAAGGGGAAAATGAGAAAAATGAAGGGTGAAAGTATAAAACAAACAGGATGGCAAAGGAATAAAAAGAGAGGGAGAGAGATGGGGGATCTGTGCTGAAGTGGAAGAGAATGATGGTGAAATAGCATATGGGAAGGGGATGATGGGGGAGAAACAATAAAGAATTGTATGTGAAGGGTTGAGCGTTCTAACTTAATTCTGTCTTTTATCCATTGGGGTAAAGTAACCCATAGGTACTGTTTGCTTTCAAACTTATAATCGATAAATAATACCTGCTAATTGTTTATCAGTTATTAGATCTGGTGCCTGCCATTGTTACATTACCCTGCATGTGTATCTAGCTGTAATACCCCTCCATTCTTACCACGGAGCGGAGCTTGCCCTCGACTGCAGTTAACATGCTGTTCCGATAGCAGTTCCTCAGTTCTTCCTCCTGAGCAGATCCGAGGTCCCCCTGCACCACTGGTCCTACTGTGTGAATCACATCTGGAGAACAGAAAGATGGAAAGGTCACTAGAAATTGGTAGCAATCCCCCATTACTAGGTAACTATTTACCAATGTGCCTTGTAATGAAAAGTATCTTATTACAGATGTATTTGTCCAAAGGACCTGGTCTCTGATGGTATTAGATGGACAACAGTTGCATATATATTCTGAAGAATATTACCTTACCTTTAAAGCATTGTCCAGCCCCCATGCTTTAAACTAAACCCTAAAAGTGAATATGGCTAAAAATGCCATTTTATATAATGAACTAGTACTGCACCAGCCTAAAGTTTCAGCTTGTCAATAGCAGCAATGATCCACGACTTCAACTTGTCACAGGGGGGTCACCATCTTGGAAAGTGTCTGTGACACTAAGCTTAGGGGTCATCCCAAATTATCCAGCAGAAAATGAGGTTCTGTAATATAAGCTGGCGCTGCAAGGCTGATTAATAAATTCTGTTGCTAATTGCAGTGGTTTCTGTGCTACCATGTAGTAATTATCTGTATTAATTACTAACTAGCCTTATATTGTGACATTTATATTCTATATATTGTGAGTGGGTCCCTAAGTTCAGTAAGTGACAGCAGCACAGAGCATGTGCAGTGAATCAGCAGAAAAGAAGATGGGGAGCTACTGGGGCATCTTTGGAGACACCGTTCTTCCCTGCTAAATGCTGTAGTTAGGTACAGAAGCACAAAACACAATGTACAATATTTCTAGCTACTGCTTTAGTTAAGCTTTACTTTTATTTAAGCTAGGCCCGCACATACAGCACCTATACCTTTAAGCTGTTGCCAATGGGATACAAAGATACATGACTGGCAATGGGTGTACAAACCTAGACCGCTTTATGCTGTGATATACACATGTATATTTTGCACCTGTGAAGGTCACACTTACACTTGGCAGGCAGTAGGTAACCACAGGTCATCTTGGCAAGACCGGTTTGGCAGCCACCAAGAGAGCTGCACTCCAGCTTCAAGAGAGGGCCAGCAGCTCTGTGTATGCATCCATCAACTAAGGATATGAGGCAGATGGAAATGGGAAAAACACAAAAAATGAGACACCAAGGTGGCATTAGGATAAGTAATAAATCAAGGAAGAGAGAAGATAAACAAATGTGATATACGAAAAAATAGCGACATAGGTGCAAATGTGCACCTGTACAGAACCAATTCCAACATATGAACTGTTAGATTTTATCAGTCAAATAGAAAGAGAATAATGAAAGCAAATGTCTTGATAGATCCCAAAGGTAAAAGAGCCCTTTTGGTTCCAGCACCATGGAGAGCAGCTACAGATCTGCCTGATACAGTAGAAGCCAACCCGCAGCCTTAGAGATGTTGTTGTTCTACATTTCCCATCATTTTCCATCTCCGATTGAGGGCTGCTGTCAAGCCCTAGAACAAACTTTATAATAGAATTTCATATTATAAGATGGAATATTTACTTGCGAGAATCAATAAAAACAATATGTGTTTAGTGCTTTCCATATTAGCCTAATTATCCTAAATCAGGCTCCACTCCATGCCGTTTCCAGGATGCTTATTTCCAGTTCCCCATGCCCCCATTTTATAAGAAGGCTGTTACCTGCCATTATCGACAGAACTACCTATGGTGGAGCAGGTGCAAGCCACTGAAACCAAATTCTTAAGAGGCTCATTACAAGCTACAGAAAACAAAGAGATCATGTATATTTTTTAAGCGTCGCTGTGTGCCAGAAATACTGTACCAGGACCCTGCAAGCTATATTTTTTTCTTCATTATACAGTAGGTAACAGCCCTCTTCTTCATTCATTTTTGCAATGTATGCTCCCCCTCTCTCTAGCTGTTATGCTTTCTTCCCCAGTGGGACACAATTAAATGTCATTTCATGATTTGGTTCTAATCTGGTAACTTATAATTTAGCTGGAAATCAAATCAACAACACACAAGGAGCAGCCGGCCTCTGTATTCTGATATATAAACAAGAGCAGAAATCAGATCACACTGAAATACACTTAAAAGGAAAACTACAACCTTACAACAGAATTAAAATATTTAATGAGAGTGGAACCCTAATGGAACATAATTATGAATTGCAAATATAAGGAGCAGCAGGAAGATTTATGGATGGGAACGAAAGGGACTATTATGTGAGTGCAGGGCCGCCATCAGGGGGGGACAGGGGGGACAAGCGTACCGGGCCCGGGCATGAAGGGGGGCCCGGCAGCGCTGCATTTTTTTGAAGATCCGGGCCCCCCTTACGAGCGCCCGAGCCGTACGTCTTGCCTCTTCAGTGCCGAATGCGGAAGTGCCGAAAAGCCGAAGCCGATGCGACGAAAAGACCCGAAGTCACGGAAAAAGCCGAAGTCCCGAAGCGCCGAAAAGACCCGAAGTCACGAAAACAGCCGAAGCCGAAGTCCTGAAGCAGCGCAAAGACCCGAAGTCACAAAAACAGCCGAAGCCGAAGTCCTGAAGCGGTGAAAAGACCCGAAGTCACGAAAGGAGGCGAAGTTGAAGTACTGAAGCCATGAGTTCAATTCTACTGAACACCAGTTTGTGTTTTTTTTTTTTTTAATCCCCTGGCCACCAATGTATTATTTTAATATTCTATAGGCCCCTGTCACCAATCTTTTTTTTAAAACTTTTGTTTTTGGGGCCCCAATTTTTTTTTTTAACTCGTAAGGGGCCCCTTGCCACCATTGTTTTTTTTTTGGGTTTTTTTTTTTAAAAAAAAATTAATTTTCTTTTTGGTGGCCCCAAATTTTTTTAACTTGTAAGGGGGCCCCTGCCACCAGTTTTTTTTTTTTTTTTCAAAAAAAAATTATTTTTTTTTTAAATTTTTTTTGGGGCCCCAATTTGTTTTTAACTTGTAAGGGGGCCCCTGCCACCATTTGTTTTTTTTTCAAAAAAAAATTTTTTTCTCCAAATTTTTTTTTTGGGGCCCCAATTTGTTTTTAACTTATAAGGGAGCCCCTGCCGCCAATGTTTTTTTTTTTTTCAAAAAAAAAATTACATTTTTTTCAAATTTTTTTTTGGGGCCCCAATTTGTTTTTAACTTATAAGGGAGCCCCTGCCGCCAATGTTTTTTTTTTTTTCAAAAAAAAAATTACATTTTTTTCAAATTTTTTTTTGGGGCCCCAATTTGTTTTTAACTTAGAAGGGGGCCCCTGCCACCAATGTTTGTTTATTTTTTAGTTTTTTTTACATTTTTTTTTGTTGGGGCCCCAAGTTTTTTTTTAACAGGGGGCCCCTGCCACCAATGTTTTTAATTTTTTTTTTTTTGGGGCCCCAATTTTTTTTATAAGGGGGCCCTGACCATCAATAGCTTTTTACAACTTGTGTGTGGGGGGGGTTACTTTTTTAGCGCTGATGTCTGTGTGGTCTTTTAACTGCGATGTGGGCGGGATATGGGGCGGAGCTTGGTCGTCAGTGTGGGCGGGGCCCAGGGGGCCCCAAAAATTTTGTTGTACGGGGCCCCGTGATTTCTAATGGCGGCCCTGTGTGAGTGGAAAGCAATGGTGCAGAGTAGGACAGCTCTGTATATTCTGAATGATGAGTCTTTACCTATAGTTCATGCCTTGAACTGCTGACAGAAATACCTTGAAAGGTTTAGAGTTTGTACAGTGGCATTGAAAAGGTTTATTTTTAGAATTTTGTGTCTCAGCAAGAATTGATAACAAAGGTGCAGAATTAAGCGAATAACATTGTAATTTGCTCATGAGTCTAGCTGACGCGCGTCCGCTTATGCATGCATTGTACAAACTTTGTAACTAAAAGTGTCTTTTTTATAAGAAAGTTACAGTTCAAGTATATTTTTTCAGGGGGCTGTATATTGAGAGTGCTGGGGCTCACTTAGTATGTAAATTAAGCCTTGCCCACGTGCACCCAATAAGAAAGGTGAGTAGCGGCATTTCAGCTTGTTTCGTTTAAAAAACTCTATATATATATATATATATATATATATATATATATATATATATATATATATATATATATATATATATATATATATATATATATATATATATATATATATATATATATATATCCTATGCCCAGAAATAAAAAGCCTTAAATAGAGAAGAGTGGTAGGTTTGACAGTACAGAATAAATTGCTAACGTAGGAAAAACCCAGAAGAAAGGCAAAGATGAGATGGGATAGAAACAATGGGGGAGGCTGAAACAGACCAACTGCTATGTATTAATTATATGAATAATAATAATTTATATAAATCCCCCAAAAGAAAGCCTTCCATCGGTAGCCTTCCCAAACTAGAATTTCATCCTCCCCTGTTGATTGTGGGGTTAAAAACTTGCGTAGAGTGGCAAACTGACCAAATATAACTAAGAAGGTGAGGTGGTATTGAAATGAAAATCTGCAAATACTGTAGGTTAGTTTTTTTCTTAGAAAGTATGTATTAAGTGTATATATTTAGACAATTTAGAAGGAAGTTTAATAAATGGCATAGAAACCACAGGGCAATGCAGTAAATTGAAGCTGTAACGTTGCACCTATTTCTTACCCATAAAGTCTGAAAATATCCACAGAATAAGAGGAAAAATATTAACAACCTTTGCTCCATTGTTGGCACTGACCCATTTTTCCTATTGCCACTGTCCACCATTTAATACTGAGTGACTGTTTATGCTGAGATATAAGATATATGAAGCCTGATGACTATGGCTATAGTAGTCATTATGACTATTAGGTGTCACTGATGAACACAGATCAGTGCTGTCCCCCGTTTGAGTTATTGTCTGAGGCCCCATCTGTATGGAACGTCCACCCAGCTCACTTCAATTGCAAGTCACTGCTCATTAACAGACCCTCCCCAGAGGAGCATTATTAGATAATTGAGTAATAAAGCCACCAAGGCTGATGTAAGTATGTGACATCTTAATTCTCATTAGCAGTCACACTTTTAGGGGGATTTTTTTTTTATTCCTAACCCCAGTAGAAACCTAATGGGGAGGTCTCCTGAAAGTGTTTGTTTTGTGCTAAAAGTTCATTGGATTCATTGTTACCGGTAATCATTCATTTTAAGCCTTTAAGACATCACCAGCATGGGCCGCAGGTTGCACGCCACTAGCACCTACAGATGAACGGAAGGCAACAAGAAAAGGCTAGAACAAATAGAAATTGATTTTATTGATGCACTGAATCCAGGATTCAATTTAGCATGCAGCCTTATTCCAGTATATTTTACAAGAATGAGATGAGGTCAGATCCATACGAGTCGGGCTGAACTGAATCTGAACTCTTAACATCTTCTTTGGGAATGATGCATTTTTGTAGAATTTTGCATGGAGGAACAGAAATCCTATATTAAAAGTAGCTAGTAATGGGACAAAATGTGTGGGACATGGAGCTTAAAAGGGGTGGTTCATCTTTACGTTAACTTTTGTATGTTATAGATTTGCCAATTCTAAGCAACTTTTCAGTTTTGCTTTCATTATCTATTTTTCTAGTTTAATTATTTGCCGCCTTCTTATTGTTTCCAGCTTTCAAATAGGGGCCACAAATGCTGAAAGGCTAAAAATATATTGTGAATGCTACTTTTTATTACTCTGCTTTCTATTCAGACCCTCTCCTATTAATATTCCATTCTCTTCTTCAAATCAATGCATGGTTGCTAGGGTTTTTTGGACCATAGCAACCAGATTGATAATAACCTCATCAGTGGAGTTTCCTGTGCTCATTTATTCAAGTATATACCACATGTCCCAGGGGCCTCAGCGTGTGTGTACCAATGCTAAATACAGAACAGGACCCAATAACAGGAGAGCCCAAGCCTATTTTTGGTGCAGAGGATCCTGCAATACAGGCACTATGGGCCAGATTCAATTTGATTAGAAAAGCTTATCCCATTGAAAAAAAAAACAATTTGGAGAAAAGTTTTTTTTTTCTCTCTGCTAATTGAATCTCGCCCCATAATTTTTCATGTGATAGAGCATAAAATAACATTTTCTTGTGGGATTGAATCTGGCCCTATGTGTCCAGCAGAGACCCAACCAAGATCCTTATTCACCATCAGGCAGGTTCATAAAGTCTTTTCTAAGGTGTCTGCTGGCAGGTGAGAGAAGGGAGCTGATAAGGGCAGTAAAATAGGGAAGGTGCAAAGGGGAGAGGGACTTCTTATCTGTATGTTGTGTGACCTCACTACTGTAACTATTCAGTTAATACAAATATAAACAATAATCCAATCTCCTTTCCGCCCTTCTTATTCCACTAGCAGCACTGTCTGACTTTACTGGGGCCCTCCCTTCCCCACCTCTCTCACTTTCGGCCTTCCTTCCTTCCGTCTCCCTTTGCTGTTTTAATTGCTTTTTCAGTCTCATTAATTCTAAGCTCAGGTACTTATTGGAGCAATAAATCAGAGACAAAGACACAGAGCTCTATATCGAGGCGCAGAGCCATATTTAATTGGCAGTCGCTATGTTCAACTAACAGACAGTCGAGTAGGAATGAACGATAGTTGTGTATAACTGAACTAATAGCAGAAAGCTGCACAACAATGGCATGCAGCTGACAGCTGTTTACAATTTACAGACAGCCGTCCACATGGCACGCAGCAGTGCATAACTGTGACAGGCGATGGGAATATGGAACCCAGGGCTGTGTGCAAGTGACAGTTATATATATGCGGCAGATAGCACTAACAAAGGTAGGCAGAGGAAGCAGAGTGTACAAATGGCACTTGTTTATAACAAACTGTCTTGATTGACTAACAAAGAAATTGGAAAATGACAGCTGTTAATGAATGGTGATTGTGTCTAAATGTCAGTTATTTGGTACAACAGCGCAGCTACTGCTGCTGAATTGCAACCAGGGCCGCCATCAGGGGGGGGGCAGGGGTGACAAGTGACCCGGGCATGAAGGGGGGCCAGGCAGTGCTGCACTTTTGAAAGAGTCAAGCCCCTCTTCAGAGCGCCAATTTTTGAAGTACCGAACAGCCGAAATGTGGAAGTGCCGGCAAGCTGAACAGCCAAAGTCCCCTGGCCGCCAATGTATTATTTTAATATTCTATAGGCCCCTGCCACCAATGTTTTTTTTAAAAAATATTTTTTGGGGGCCCAATTTTTTTTAACTTGTAAGGGGGGCCCTGGCGCCAATGTTTTTTTAAAAAAATATTTGGGGCCCCAATTTTATTTTTTTACTTGTAAGAGGGGCCCTGGCACCAATGCTTTTTAAAAAAACTTTTATGGGGGGCCCTGGTGCCAATGTTTTTTTTTTTTGGGGCCCTTAAGGGGCCATCAATAGCTTTTTTATAATTTGTGTGTGTGTGGGGGTAACCTTTTGTAGTGCTGATGTCTGTGTGGTCTTTTAACACTGATGTGGAGTGGATGGGATCTGGGGTGGGGCTTGGGTGCCAGTGTGGGCGGGGCTCTGAAAATTTTGTTGTTTGGGGCCCTGTGATTTCTAATGGTGGTCCTGATTGCAACAATTCAAAAAAGAGAGCTGTCATTTAGTAATAGGGGTACAGGGCACATATGTCACACCTGCAGCTGCCCAGCTTGGTTGAACTACACTTCTTTATTGGTATTTGTGCTGGAGGGCTGAGAGACTGGTGTGTGGGTACCTGTGCCATACACCTGAGTAGCTCACAACGTCGGCACATGGCTGCCCATAACTCAGAGCTGTATATTAGACTGACAGCACCGTTTGAATGGGAGACAATGGTGTGTAACCAATACCTCCGTGTAATTCACAGCCTATATTTTTGAAGGCATTGTTACCTAGTGACTGCTGAGCTGAAACTGTATCTAACAGACAGCCATGTATAAGTAGCATGGAAAGGCAGTGTGTAAATAAAGATGTATATAACAGACAGCCGAGCATAACTGATGGATTCCTGGGACAGATACAGCAAGTGAACAATTCAAACTACAACCCAGTTTACAGTCTAACGCTTGAAGGGCACTCTATCTGCGTCATAGGCACACCTGCAATGAGTATCCATGACTCCTGTAATCTGATTGCCCATAGTATAACACAGTGGTCCCAAATCATAAATCCCAACATTTCGAGTGGCAAATTTTTTGACCATGCCCATTTTGTGGTCACACCCCTAATTGCCATTATTACAATTATTATAGTTATTACAGTTTTGCTAATGCAGGTTAATTGCCCTTTAAGCTGCGAGTCACTGTTTTCCCAAAAGACCTGCTTATCTTAAATTGTAACACATTTATCTATGTGCACCTGCCAGGTATTTTGGGCTCTCTGCCAAAAGCCAATTAAGTTTTAGAAACTTTGTATCTTTTTCTGGCTGTTCAGTGCAGGAGATCAAAGAGAGAGGACATTTCAGCAACCATCTGGGACTGCGGGTTGAGCTGCCAAAATCAGGACTGTCACACAAAAAATGGGACAGTTGGGAGGTATGCCCATACCAGTGGCTCTTGAGAAACATGTTGCTCAGTAACCCCTTGGATGTTGCTCAGTAACTCCTTTCTAACATGGAGGCAGATTTTGGTTGCATAAAAACCAGGTTTATGGCCAAACAGCTCCTCGTATAGGCTGCCAATCCACATTGGGACCTTCAAATAGCCAAACACACCCTTTATTTGGCACCCCCAGGAACTTTTTTCATGCTTGTGTTTCTCCCCTCTTTTTACATTTGAAAAAAGGTTGGGGACCCCTAGTTTAACACATAAACCCCCATATTTAACTGTTGGCAACTGGCAGTGTGCACTGAAGGCTTCCCATGACATTCTCTAAACTAGGGATGCACCAAATCCACTTTTTTTGGATTCAGTCGAACCCCTGAATCCTTCGTGGAAGATTCGGTTGAATATCAAACCAAATCCGAATTTGCCTATGTAATTTAGGGGTGGGAAGGGGAAATTTTTTTTTACTTCTTTGTAGAAGTACAAATACTTCTACTACTTCTACACCCCTAAATTACATAGGCAAATTCGGATTTGGTTCGATATTCAACCGAATCTTTCACGAAGGATTCAGGGGTTCGACTGAATCCAAAAAAAGTGGATTTGGTGCATCCCTAGTTTAGAGAATGTCATGGGAAGCCTTCAGTGCACACTGCCAGTCACGCAATTTCCCTCCCCGCCCTAATTTGAATATGCAAATTAGGATTCAGATTCAGTTTGGCCGGGAAGATGGATTTGGCCGAATCCTGCTAAAAAAACACAGAATACTGGATTTGGTTTAGGACTCTAAACATAACCTCTAAACCAGGGGGTTATCACAGAGTCATTCGGTCTGTGCAGGGATTGGATTCAATAGGCAAATACAATGATTTTAAATAAAATCCTAATTTAGAAATGCCTGAGTAGTGTCGATTTCCTTATGTCCTGATATTCAATCCCATTAAAGGCTATAGTCCATTTTTTTTCACTTATTCATTTTTATTCCTGTGGACTTGATGAATATGGATGCTGAACAAACTCAAGCAGCGCGGACGTACTTTCATAGCTGATCAATCAGAATTTGATCGATTCAGACCTTCTAATTCTGGCTCGGACTGGATCAAATCCAATGCGATTGGATTTATTATTCGTTTTATAAATGCCAACCTAGTCATAGGTCGATCAGAATCAATCAGTCCACCTGGCTTGCCTAAATCTACCTGTTAGACCTATGCAACCTCATCGGCACCTTCATTTATTTGTTCCTTCTATTTATTTTATCATTAGTGATGGTTGAATTTGGGCGTTTCGCCGAAAAATTAGCCAAATGGCGAAAAATTTACAAAACGGTGCGGGCGTCTCATTTTAGCAGCCGGCGTTCATTTTTTTGGACGCCGGCGAAAATGCGCTGGTGTCCAAAAAACGGACGCTGGCATCCGGCGAATTATTGCGGCAGTTTCGCAGATTTATTTGCCGGCGGCCAATCACGGGAATTCGCGCCTGGCGGGTAAAATTCGCCCATCACTATTTATCATTTCTGTATTTGCCATGAATTGTTTCATTTAATAGGAACCTATTCTTGTAGTAATGTAATGCACTGCAGCATGACCTTTAAGCCTGTACTAGAGCAAGAGTTATTTCAGTGTGTACTTGTGATGGGCGAATCTGTTAAGTTTCGCAGAGAAATTTGCAAAACTCCGCAAATATTAGTGAAACATCGAAAAATTAGCAAAACACATTAAATTCATTGGGCATCAAAATGATTTTGACGTGCGACAATTATTCACGTGATTCTTTTGTCCAAATGCATTAGTCAATGGGCGTATGAATAACTTTGATGCGCAAAATTTTTATCCTCGCAACAATTTTTGCACGTGCGTCTGAATAATTTTGACGTGAGACAATTTTAACGAGCGACCATTTATTTGTCATAGCGAATTTTCCCACGCTGAATTTTTGTAGATTTGCTGCAAATCCATGCCTGGTGAATAAATTCGCCCATCCTTAGTGTGTACCTTTCTGGTATACAAATAAATACATGGCATCACAACAGGACTCTATAGGGGACCTATGTTCTGAGATTGCTGAACTGCCAGGAGATTTAATATATTATTTAATATATACTTATCTGTTGAACCTAGAGCATCACCTTTTCATGGAATTACTAGCCACCTCTGAAATAGGGATACTGATATCTAATCTTCAGATAAAGAAGGCATATAGCATTATTTAGCTTGTTGATTAAAATGACGACCCCGTGTAATACATTTTGACCCTTGGTTTCCTTGCGCCATTGCCTCTATACAGCTGGGCTTATTTTTTCATCCATTCTGTTTTATTTTATTGTTCTTCACTAGCATTTATATTCTGCTATGTATCTTGCTTATATACAACTGGCATTACTTTGTCACTTTGTCATGGGAGGGGGGAGCCAGGCATATACCTATACTGTTACTACTTTTGCCATTTGATTTATGGCTTTTGATAATGCAGACACTTTGCTGTGCAGCTGACAATAGGAGAGTATAAATCCCAGATAACTATGTGCTAGCAAAACACAGGAATTCTATTTATGTATGACTGAGATACAGCAGATTATGGCTGTTCGACAACTGACTGTGGACATACAACTGGCAGAGTATATAACTCATAGCTGGAAAAACTTACAGGTTGTCATGTACAATTAGACAAGCACCTATGTGCAGCTGACACACGTGAGCAGAACTAACATGCACTGTCCCTGGGAATAACTGAGGCGAATCTGAGTAACAGACTGCCATGCCTCACTGATAAACCATTGTGTAAGACCGAAAAAAACATGCAGGGATGTGGCAAAATAATATAAACACTGACATATAGATTCTACATGTCTGGAATGCTAATAAAGGAATCCAAACCCCTTTCTTTTATGAGCAGTTGATATCTTGTTAATGCTGTGGGAAAACAGAGTTGGAAATAGGGGTAGACAGCAGACACACCTGTCTAGGGACCAACCATATTGGGAAAGGTGGATGGGGGGCGCAGTTGAACTATCTATAACCGTAGTATGAATAGAATTCCACATTTGTCTTGGGTGTCAAAGCTCCTGGGCCTGGCTTTGATGGAAAATAATAGGGGTCTTTTATGTTTTCCCAGGGTGCAAAATGCACTCTGCTTCTCGCCAGTTGCCTTTCTGCAAGAGCAAAATGCATTTCCTGTTTCCCACCTCCAGTTTGCGCAGATCAGCTGAGAACTGGTGTTTGGGATGGTTATTGCTTCAGGTTTACTTTAGGGATGCACCAAATCCACAATTTAGACTTCGGCCGAATCCGGAACCGAATCTGAACCCTAATTGGCATATGCAGAATAAGGAAATTATTTTTTAGATTTGCTCAGCCAGGCACTTGGATTTGGCTGAATCCTGGCCAAATCCTGAACTGAATCCTGGATTCGGTGCATCCCTAGTTTACATTGTTTTCATGGTCATCAGGCTATTTATGGCACTTGTGCATGGGAAATTGCCATTACAAGACATGATCACTCAGAATGACTTTATATTTAAATATTTGTAGACCTTGGGCAGAGGAGCAGGAGCCGACCCGGGCAGAGGAGCAGGAGCCGACCCGGGCAGAGAAGCAGAAGCCGACCCGGGCAGAGGAACACACACAGGAGTCCCGCGGTGGTGGGGCAACAAGGGCCTGTACCAGGGGTAAGAGAAAGAAGAGGTACGTGTCTGGCATCTCACATAGTTGTGCCCTATAGAGATGTCGCGAACTGTTCGCCGGCGAACTTGTTCGCGCGAACATCGGGTGTTCGCGCTCGCCGGAAGTTCGCGAACGTCGCGCGACGTTCGCCATTTTGGGTTCGCCATTGTTGGCGCTTTTTTTTGCCCTCTCACCCCAGACCAGCAGGTACATGGCAGCCAATCAGGAAGCTCTCCCCTGGACCACTCCCCTTCCCTATAAAAACCGAAGCCCTGCAGCGTTTTTTCACTCTGCCTGTGTGTGCTGAAGAGATAGTGTAGGGAGAGAGCTGCTGCCTGTTAGTGATTTCAGGGACAGTTGAAAGTTTGCTGGCTAGTAATCGTTTTGATACTGCTCTGTTATTGGAGGGACAGAAGTCTGCAGGGGTTTGAGGGACATTTAAGCTTAGGTAGCTTTGCTGGCTAGTAATCTACCTTCTACTGCAGTGCTCTGTATGTAGCTGCAGTGGGCAGCTGTCCTGCTTCTGATCTCATCTGCTGACTGCTGCAATAACAGTAGTCCTTGTAAGGACTGCTTTATTTATTTTTTTGTTGTTTTACTACTACTACTACTACTACTACTACTATAAGAGCCCAGTGCTATTAGTCTAGCAGTGTTGGGGAGTGGGACTGGTGTGCTAATCTGCTGCTCCTAGTAGTTCAGCAGCACCAACTTTAATTTTTTTTTTTTAATATTCATTTTTTTTTTATTTTACTTTTTTTTATTTTACTACCGCTGTAGTAGTGTATAAGTTGACCTTTTAGGCATTATTTGCCCTGTAGGCATTATTTGCACACTGTTTTCTTCAACCCGCCATCGAGCTGTGTGACCTTGTTCACATTCTGTCTAAATATCCATAATATTACCGTCTCCAGAAAAAACACCGGAGTCACTTTTTTCAAGCAGCCATAATATATTTTACGTAATCCGTATCCACCGCTGTAGTAGTGTATACGTTGGCCTTGTAGGCATTATTTGCACACTGTTTTCTTCAACCCGCCATCGAGCTGTGTGACCTTGTTCACATTCTGTCTAAATATCCATAATATTACCGTCTCCAGAAAAAACACCGGAGTCACTTTTTTCAAGCAGCCATAATATATTTTACGTAATCCGTATCCACCGCTGTAGTAGTGTATACGTTGGCCTTGTAGGCATTATTTGCACACTGTTTTCTTCAACCCGCCATCGAGCTGTGTGACCTTGTTCCCATTCTGTCTAAATATCCATAATATTACCGTCTCCAGAAAAAACACCGGAGTCACTTTTTTCAAGCAGCATTCATATATTTTACGTAATCCGTATCCACCGCTGTAGTAGTGTATACGTTGGCCTTGTAGGCATTATTTGCACACTGTTTTCTTCAACCCGCCATCGAGCTGTGTGACCTTGTTCACATTCTGTCTAAATATCCATAATATTACCGTCTCCAGAAAAAACACCGGAGTCACTTTTTTCAAGCAGCATTCATATATTTTACGTAATCCGTATCCACCGCTGTAGTAGTGTATACGTTGGCCTTGTAGGCATTATTTGCACACTGTTTTCTTCAACCCGCCATCGAGCTGTGTGACCTTGTTCCCATTCTGTCTAAATATCCATAATATTACCGTCTCCAGAAAAAACACCGGAGTCACTTTTTTAAAGCAGCATTCATATATTTTACGTAATCCGTATCCACCGCTGTAGTAGTGTATACGTTGGCCTTGTAGGCATTATTTGCACACTGTTTTCTTCAACCCGCCATCGAGCTGTGTGACCTTGTTCACATTCTGTCTAAATATCCATAATATTACCGTCTCCAGAAAAAACACCGGAGTCACTTTTTTCAAGCAGCATTCATATATTTTACGTAATCCGTATCCACCGCTGTAGTAGTGTATACGTTGGCCTTGTAGGCATTATTTGCACACTGTTTTCTTCAACCCGCCATCGAGCTGTGTGACCTTGTTCACATTCTGTCTAAATATCCATAATATTACCGTCTCCAGAAAAAACACCGGAGTCACTTTTTCAAGCAGCATTCATATATTTTACGTAATCCGTATCCACCGCTGTAGTAGTGTATACGTTGGCCTTGTAGGCATTATTTGCACACTGTTTTCTTCAACCCGCCATCGAGCTGTGTGACCTTGTTCACATTCTGTCTAAATATCCATAATATTACCGTCTCCAGAAAAAACACCGGAGTCACTTTTTTCAAGCAGCATTCATATATTTTACGTAATCCGTATCCACCGCTGTAGTAGTGTATACGTTGGCCTTGTAGGCATTATTTGCACACTGTTTTCTTCAACCCGCCATCGAGCTGTGTGACCTTGTTCACATTCTGTCTAAATATCCATAATATTACCGTCTCCAGAAAAAACACCGGAGTCACTTTTTTCAAGCAGCCATAATATATTTTACGTAATCCGTATCCACCGCTGTAGTAGTGTATACGTTGACCTTGTAGGCATTATTTGCACACTGTTTTCTTCAACCCGCCATCGAGCTGTGTGAGCTTGTTCACATTTTGTCTAAATATTGATAATATTATCGTCTCTAGAAAAACCACTTGAGTTACTTTTTTTCAAGCAGCATTCATATATTTTACGTAATCCGTATCCACCGCTGTAGTAGTGTATACGTTGACCTTGTAGGCATTATTTGCACAGTGTTTTCTTCAACCCGCCATCGAGCTGTGTGACCTTGTTCACATTCTGTCTAAATATCCATAATATTACCGTCTCCAGAAAAAACACCGGAGTCACTTTTTTCAAGCAGCATTCATATATTTTACGTAATCCGTATCCACCGCTGTAGTAGTGTATACGTTGGCCTTGTAGGCATTATTTGCACACTGTTTTCTTCAACCCGCCATCGAGCTGTGTGACCTTGTTCACATTCTGTCTAAATATCCATAATATTACCGTCTCCAGAAAAAACACCGGAGTCACTTTTTTCAAGCAGCATTCATATATTTTACGTAATCCGTATCCACCGCTGTAGTAGTGTATACGTTGGCCTTGTAGGCATTATTTGCACACTGTTTTCTTCAACCCGCCATCGAGCTGTGTGACCTTGTTCACATTCTGTCTAAATATCCATAATATTACCGTCTCCAGAAAAAACACCGGAGTCACTTTTTTCAAGCAGCCATAATATATTTTACGTAATCCGTATCCACCGCTGTAGTAGTGTATACGTTGACCTTGTAGGCATTATTTGCACACTGTTTTCTTCAACCCGCCATCGAGCTGTGTGACCTTGTTCACATTTTGTCTAAATATTGATAATATTATCGTCTCTAGAAAAACCACTTGAGTTACTTTTTTCAAGCAGCATTCATATATTTTACGTAATCCGTATCCACCGCTGTAGTAGTGTATACGTTGACCTTGTAGGCATTATTTGCACACTGTTTTCTTCAACCCGCCATCGAGCTGTGTGAGCTTGTTCACATTTTGTCTAAATATTGATAATATTATCGTCTCTAGAAAAACCACTTGAGTTACTTTTTTTCAAGCAGCATTCATATATTTTACGTAATCCGTATCCACCGCTGTAGTAGTGTATACGTTGACCTTGTAGGCATTATTTGCACAGTGTTTTCTTCAACCCGCCATCGAGCTGTGTGAGCTTGTTCACATTTTGTCTAAATATTGATAATATTATCGTCTCTAGAAAAACCACTTGAGTTACTTTTTTTCAAGCAGCATTCATATATTTTACGTAATCCGTATCCACCGCTGTAGTAGTGTATACGTTGACCTTGTAGGCATTATTTGCACACTGTTTTCTTCAACCCGCCATCGAGCTGTGTGACCTTGTTCACATTTTGTCTAAATATTGATAATATTATCGTCTCTAGAAAAACCACTTGAGTTACTTTTTTTCAAGCAGCATTCATATATTTTACGTAATCCGTATCCACCGCTGTAGTAGTGTATACGTTGACTTTGTAGGCATTATTTGCACAGTGTTTTCTTCAACCCGCCATCTAGCTGTGTGTATTATCGTTTCCAGAAAAACCAACTGAGTTTTTGTTGTTGTTGTTGTTTTTTTAAAAATAATGCCAGGCAAAGGCAGGCCGCCACGCAGAGGCCGTGCTAGGGGCCGTGCTGCTATGCAATCCTGTGGCCCTAGCAAATTGCCCAGTTTTAAAAAGCCAATGACCCTGAACTCCCAAAATGCTGAAGAGGTAGTTGACTGGCTTACACAGCACACCCCATCCTCTACCGTTTCTAACTTTACCACAACATCCTCCTCATCCTCCACTGCTATGGCCACCCCACGTAACACTTCCTCCACCACCGGTGCCCCTTCTTCACTGGGGTCAGAGGAGTTATTTCCCATGAGTTTCTTGAACTGAGTAATGCGCAACCATTATTGCCAGAAGAAGATGAAGGAGATGAGGACCTTACACCAGATTTAATTCTGGCAGAGAACACGATAGAGATGGACATAATGAGTGATGAGGAGGAGGTCCCCGCTGCTGCTTCCTTCTGTGATGTGTCAGAAGAAATTGATGCATCTGAGGAGAATGATGATGAGGAGATTGATGTTTTGTGGGTGCCTAGTAGAAGAGAGCAAGAGGAGGGTAGTTCAGATGGAGAGACGGAGAGTCAGAGAGGCAGTAGGAGAATAAGACTTAGAAGAAGCAGGGAGGACAGCCCGCAGGGATCAGTAGGGCAACAACATGTATCGGCACCTGTGTTCAGCCGGCCAACGCACCCGCCATTGCCGCCAATACCGCCAACTCCGCCAACTTCTACTGTTACCGCCAGATCGCACACTTCCAAAAAGTCAGCAGTGTGGGATTTTTTTAATGTGTGTGCCTCTGACAAAAGCATTGTAATTTGCAATGAGTGCAGTCAGAAACTGAGCCTTGGTAAGCCCAACAGCCACATAGGTACAACTTCTATGCGAAGGCACATGAGCGGCAAGCACAAAGCACTTTGGGAGCAACACCTCAAAGGCAACAGGCAAACTAAAAGCCACACTCCTTCTGGTCCAGCATCTTACTGCTCTACCTCTGCTCTCCTTGACCCGTCTGAACCACCCTCCACTCCGCCTTCCACCTTGACCACCTGTTCCCATTCCCAGTCATCTGCCACCAGCCAAGTTTCTGTGAAGGCCATGTTTGAGCGTAAGAAGCCAATGTCTGACTGTCACCCCCTTGCCCGGCGTCTGACAGCTGGCTTGTCTGCACTCTTAGCCCGCCAGCTTTTACCATACCAGCTGGTGGACTCTGAGGCCTTCCGCAAATTTGTAGCAATTGGGACACCGCAGTGGAAGGTACCCAGCCGCAATTTTTTTCTAAAAAGGGAATACCACACCTGTACCAACATGTGCAGAGCCAAGTTACTGCATCTCTGTCACTTAGTGTTGGGCCAAAGGTCCATATGACTACTGACGCATGGTCCTCCAAGCATGGTCAGGGCAGGTATGTCACCTACACTGCCCACTGGGTGAACTTGGTAATGGCTGGGAAGCAGGGAATGGGTAGCTCAACAACAACAGTGGAGTTGGTGTCACCGCCACGGATTGCACGCGGTTCTGCCACCACCTCTACTCCTCCATCGCTCTCTACCTCGTCTTCTTCTTCTTCTTACTCTGCTGCTGGGTCCTCCTTCTCCTCCTCCACACCTGTGCACCCCAGCTCCCCCTAGGCTATTCGACGTGCCAGGTACGCCGTTGTCACGCTGTCTTGGGGATGACGTGCCTGGAAAGCAAAAACCATACCGGATCTGTACTCCTGTCATCTCTGCAGTCACAGGCCGATCGGTGGCTGACCCCACACCAACTGCAGATCGGAAAAGTGGTGTGTGACAATGGAAGCAATCTGTTGGCAGCGTTGAGACTAGGCAATTTAACACATGTGCCCTGCATGGCACATGTGTTAAATTTAATAGTCCAACGTTTTGTCTCCAAGTACCCAGGATTCCAGGACGTTCTCACCCAGTCCAGAAAGGTGTCGGCCCATTTCAGACGTTCCTACACAGCCATGGCACGCCTTGCTGACATTCAGCAGCGCTACAACATGCCAGTCAGGCGTTTGATTTCTGACAGCCAGACTCGCTGGAATTCAACGCTCCTTATGTTGGAACGTCTGCTGCAACAACAAAGGGCCGTCAACGAGTACCTTTTTGAACTGGGTGGTAGGACTGGATCTGCACAGCTGGGGATTTTTTTCCCCCGTTACTGGGTGCTTATGCGCGATGCCTGCAGGCTCATGCGACCTTTTGAAGAGGTGACAAATATGGTCAGTCGCACCGAAGGCACCATCAGCGACCTAATACCCTTCGCTTTATTCCTGGAGCGTGCCGTGCGACGAGTGACAGATGAGGCTGTAGACCAGCGTGACGAGGAGCTGGAAGCGCATCATTTCTGAGGCCTTCCGCAAATTTGTAGCAATTGGGACACCGCAGTGGAAGGTACCCAGCCGCAATTTTTTTTCTAAAAAGGGAATACCACACCTGTACCAACATGTGCAGAGCCAAGTTACCGCATCTCTGTCACTTAGTGTTGGGCCAAAGGTCCATATGACTACTGACGCATGGTCCTCCAAGCATGGTCAGGGCAGGTATGTCACCTACACTGCCCACTGGGTGAACTTGGTAATGGCTGGGAAGCAGGGAATGGGTAGCTCAACAACAACAGTGGAGTTGGTGTCACCGCCACGGATTGCACGCGGTTCTGCCACCACCTCTACTCCTCCATCGCTCTCTACCTCGTCTTCTTCTTCTTCTTACTCTGCTGCTGGGTCCTCCTTCTCCTCCTCCACACCTGTGCACCCCCAGCTCCCCCTAGGCTATTCGACGTGCCAGGTACGCCGTTGTCACGCTGTCTTGGGGATGACGTGCCTGGAAAGCAAAAACCATACCCGATCTGTACTCCTGTCATCTCTGCAGTCACAGGCCGATCGGTGGCTGACCCCACACCAACTGCAGATCGGAAAAGTGGTGTGTGACAATGGAAGCAATCTGTTGGCAGCGTTGAGACTAGGCAATTTAACACATGTGCCCTGCATGGCACATGTGTTAAATTTAATAGTCCAACGTTTTGTCTCCAAGTACCCAGGATTCCAGGACGTTCTCACCCAGTCCAGAAAGGTGTCGGCCCATTTCAGACGTTCCTACACAGCCATGGCACGCCTTGCTGACATTCAGCAGCGCTACAACATGCCAGTCAGGCGTTTGATTTCTGACAGCCAGACTCGCTGGAATTCAACGCTCCTTATGTTGGAACGTCTGCTGCAACAACAAAGGGCCGTCAACGAGTACCTTTTTGAACTGGGTGGTAGGACTGGATCTGCACAGCTGGGGATTTTTTCCCCCGTTACTGGGTGCTTATGCGCGATGCCTGCAGGCTCATGCGACCTTTTGAAGAGGTGACAAATATGGTCAGTCGCACCGAAGGCACCATCAGCGACCTAATACCCTTCGCTTTATTCCTGGAGCGTGCCGTGCGACGAGTGACAGATGAGGCTGTAGACCAGCGTGACGAGGAGCTGGAAGCGCACGATTTCTGGTCGGAATCACCAGAACGAACCCAGGCACATGCTGCAACGCAGGGAGAGGTGCCAGAAGTTTTGTCAGAGGAGGAAGGTGGCTTTGTGGAGGAGGAGGAGGAGGACCAACAGGAGCAGGCTTCCCAGGGGGCTAGTGGTGACCTTTTGGGGACCCCTGGTCTTGTACGTGGCTGGGGGGAGGAGACCGTGGATGATGCAGTCCTTGATAATGAGGAAGCGGAGATGGATAGCTCTGCATCCAACCTTGTGAGAATGGGGTCTTTCATGCTGTCATGCCTGTTGAAGGACCCCCGTATCAAGAGGCTTAAGGAGAAGGACCTGTACTGGGTCGCAACGCTACTAGACCCTCGGTACAAGCATAAAGTGTCAGAAATGTTACCAACATACCACAAGTCCGAAAAGATGCGGCATTTACAAACCAGCCTGCAAAACATGTTGTACAATGCTTTTAAGGGTGATGTCACTTCAGGAACTCATCAACATTCCAGGGGCAGAGGTGCCAGTAATCCTGCCACGAGCACACCTGCAAGGACAAAGCCCTTTGGCCAGTCTGTAACGTCAGACATGCAAATGTTTTTCTGTCCAAGGCAGCGCCACAACCCTTCTGGATCCACCCTCAAAGAACGCCTCGACCGGCAGGTAGCGGACTACCTGGCATTAACTGCAGATATCGACACTCTGAGGAGCGATGAACCCCTGGACTACTGGGTGCGCAGGCTTGATCTGTGGCCAGAGCTGTCACAATTTGCCATGAACCTCTTGTCTTGCCCAGCCTCAAGTGTGCTCTCAGAAAGGACCTTCAGTGCAGCAGGAGGGATTGTAACTGAGAAGAGAACTCGCCTAGGTCACAAAAGTGTCGATTACCTGACCTTTATTAAAATGAATGAGGGGTGGATCTCGGAGGGTTACTGCACGCCGGAAGACTTGTTCTGACTTCTATGCAGCTGTCCTTCTCTTCAAGCCTCATGACTCCACACACAGCTGTCCTTTAGCGTCCTCCTCCTCCCTCCGCCACCGTTACAAACTAGGGTGCAAACCCTACTGGTTTAATTTTTTCTGGCCTCTGTGCTTCAGTGGCTGCGACCAAAAAAATGCCTATTTTCTGCATTTATATGACATAATTTTTCTGGCCTCTGTGCTTCAGTGGCTGCAACCAAAAAAATTTATATTTTCAGCATTTATATGGCATAATTTTTCTGTCAACTGTGCTTCAGTGGCTGCGACCAAAAAAATGCATATTTTCTGCATTTATATGGCATAATTTTTCTGGCCTCTGTGCTTCAGTGGCTGCAACCAAAAAAATTACTATTTTCAGCATTTATATGGCATAATTTTTCTGGCAACTGTGCTTCAGTGGCTGCGACCAAAAAAAATGCATATTTTCTGCATTTATATGGCATAATTTTTCTGGCCTCTGTGCTTCAGTGGCTGCAACCAAAAAAATTTATATTTTCAGCATTTATATGGCATAATTTTTCTGTCAACTGTGCTTCAGTGGCTGCGACCAAAAAATGCATATTTTCTGCATTTATATGGCATAATTTTTCTGGCCTCTGTGCTTCAGTGGCTGCAACCAAAAAAATTACTATTTTCAGCATTTATATGGCATAATTTTTCTGGCAACTGTGCTTCAGTGGCTGCGACCAAAAAAATGCATATTTTCTGCATTTATATGGCATAATTTTTCTGGCCTCTGTGCTTCAGTGGCTGCAACCAAAAAATTTATATTTTCAGCATTTATATGGCATAATTTTTCTGGCAACTGTGCTTCAGTGGCTGCGACCAAAAAAATGCATATTTTCTGCATTTATATGGCATAATTTTTCTGGCCTCTGTGCTTCAGTGGCTGCAACCAAAAAAATTTATATTTTCAGCATTTATATGGCATAATTTTCTGGCAACTGTGCTTCAGTGGCTGCGACCAAAAAAATGACTATTTTCAGCATTTATATGGCATATTTTTTCTGGCCTCTGTGCTTCAGTGGCTGTGGCCAAAAAACTGGGCAAACAATGCCTACAAGGTCAACGACGTTGACCTTGTAGGCATTGTTTGCCCAGTTTTTTTGGCCACAGCCACTGAAGCACAGAGGCCAGAAAAAATATGCCATATAAATGCTGAAAATAGTCATTTTTTGCCATACGTTGACTCAACGTATATGGCAAAAAATGACTATTTTCAGCATTTATGTGGCATATTTTTTCTGGCAACTGTGCTTCAGTGGCTGCAACCAAAAAAACTGGGCAAACAATGTCTACAAGGTCAACGTATGGCGAAAAATTACTATTTTCAGCATTTATATGGCATATTTTTTCTGGCAACTGTGCTTCAGTGGCTGCGTCCAAAAAAACTGGGCAAACAATGTCTACAAGGTCAACGTATGGCAAAAAATGACTATTTTCAGCATTTATATGGCATATTTTTTCTGGCAACTGTGCTTCAGTGGCTGCGTCCAAAAAAACTGGGCAAACAATGCCTACAAGGTCAACGTATGGCAGTTGTTTAAAGAGAACAGTAGATTACTAGCCAGCAAAGCTACCTAAGCTAAAATGTCCCTCAAATCCCTGCAGACTTCTGTCCCTCCAATACAGAGCAGTATCAAGCAGATTACTAGCCAGCAAACTTACTATCATCTGTCCCTGAAATCACTAACAGCTCTCCCCCTACACTATCTCTTCCAAGCACACACAGGCAGATTTTTCAGATACATTTTTGCCCTTGATCCCCCTCTGGCATGCCACTGTCCAGGTCGTTGCACCCTTTAAACAACTTTAAAATCATTTTTCTGGCCAGAAATGTCTTTTCTAGATGTTAAAGTTCGCCTTCCCATTGAAGTCTATGGGGTTCGCGAACCGTTCGCGAACCGCTCGCATTTTTGCGCAAGTTCGCGAATATGTTCGCGAACTTTTTTTCCGACGTTCGCTACATCCCTAGTGCCCTATGCATGTGCATTTTCTCTCTACCCCTAGTTCCAGCCCCGGTGAGAAGGTCTTTACCGTGCCATTTAAATGCACCCAAAATTCGTCCCTTTTGAGTAAAAAGGCATTTGAAACAGTAGGCCTTCTTTGGTGTGAACTGAAAATACTGTGCATATGTTAGAAGTGGTGGAAGATGACATGCTCAACTATATGAGGGCATGAGGGTATTCTATCGCTCAGTAAACTAATGTATTGTTCTTTGCACCTATTTAACGACATTTCTGAAAGGTATAATGGTTGATTTTTGTAATGCAGCCTGACCAGTTACTAAAGTTTATCATTGGCTGTTGGTGGTGATACTATGCCAGGGTTGGCATTAGAGGTAGGCAACAGAGGAACATGCCTTGGGGCCCAGTTGGGGGGTGGGCAATAAAGGAGGAACAATCAGTTCAGAGGGTGGGAAGGAGCCAGCAGTTGGAAACTGGGATCTCTATGTAAAGAGTCTATAGGTGCTCAGTGCTGGGCATGTAAGTGCACTCCATGACCTGGATGCCACCCGCTTCCTTGCAGACCCATTTGAGTAGAATTTACTAACTGGTGCTTATCTCACTTCAGTGGGTACAATTACTCTGGAAGTCTTTGAAAGAATTTTGTAGGTAAAAAAACATGGCAAATTGTATTGACTATGGGAGTTTAATGAACTAAAGTACACCTCTAATAAACTAACCTTGTAGTGCTTAAAGGGGTGGTTTACATATACATTAACTTTTAGTATGTTGATAAAAGCCTAATTCTAAGCAACCTTCTGCTAACTCTTGACCCCTTCTAAAAAACAAATGCTCTGTAAAGCTGGCCACAAAGACAAAGTCGTATGAATCTTCGCTTTATACGATTTTCGGACCATGTGTGAATCGTTCCGAGATTTTTCATGCCATGCCAGTTAACAACATCAATGGGAGATTGATCAGACATCAGTGGCGTAACTACTGGGGGAACAGGGGGTGCAACTGGGCCAGGTCCCGCACCCCCCCCCCCGGCAGAGCACGTGCGCTGCACAGGGTTGCCACCCAGCCGGTATTTAAAGAAAGAAATTTTAAAGAAAAAAGGGTCTCAAGGCCGGTGCCGGTATTAAAAAAAAAAAAAACTGTCAATTACATTGCCGGTAAATTCTGAGGGGAGGAACCACCACTTAGTTTAAGCAGCTTCGCTGCTCCCTCCTCCCTCCCTGCTTGAAGCAACGTCTTACGTGACGTGGAAGGTGTTGTAGCGATTCTGGACTGCGGGCTGTGTTTAGGGTTGTCTCTGCCGGCTCCACCCCTTTTTGCATCACGGCCCGCCCCTTTAGTACCCGCCCCCACCACTTGCCAGTAATTTTTTTTTGTAAAAGGTGGCAACCCTAGCGCTGCAGCCTGCTGGAGTCGGAGTCGCACCAGGGCCCGCCCCCAACTAGTTCCGTTACTGTCAGACATAATTTTCTTCTGATTTCTGTCTTCGGATTAATTGCAAGAACATGATCTGATTTGTTCTTTTTATTCATCTGAATGGCAGCGCCGTTTCGCATGGAAAGAGCCGCCGGAGGCGGATCCTGTAATGCCACCCCCTTCCCGCTTACCTTTCCAGGGGGGGGAGGCAGCAATAGCGCCCTCTCGCACTAGTAAAGCCGAAACTGGAAATTCGGCTCTTAAAGGCACAGGATCGCCTTGCCGTCCCCCTGGCGCTGCCGCCCGAGGTGAGTTACTCAACTCGCCTCATCGGCGGAGTGCCCCCACTGAATGGTTAGTGGTAGGTCGGGAGATTGCAACGATATGAGCATTCGTGGGACATAACGATATATCTACACATCTATGGCTCCAAATGTATTGCTACTTTTTAGTACTTATCTTTCTTTTCAGGCCTCTCCTAATCATATTTCAGTCTCTTATTCAAATCAATATATTGTTGCCAGGGTAATTTGGACCTTAGTGACCAAATTGCTGAAATTGCAAATTAGAGAGCTGGTAATTAAAAAGCTGAATAACCCAAAAGCCACAAATAAAAAAATAAGAAACCCAATTGAATGTTTTCTCAGAATATCACTTTCTACATCATACTAAAAGTTAATTTAAAGGCAAACAACCCCTTTAAACCAGGCATGATTGCCTCAATTCTATACAGTAGCATCAGCTTGCAGCCTTTGCTTTTCAGCAGAAGATGAACCCATCTGTGTACCTCTAGTGATACTTGAGATATTTTTTTTTAGTCTTTGATAATTGACAATATTGTGAGTTTTGTCGGCACAACTTGTTCTGTTGTGAAGATCAGAGAGGCAGCTGTACAGTGTTGCTATACAGGTTTATATACATAAACCTTTGCTTGTTTGTAATAACCAAGAGAAATATGTGAAGAACTGACAGTAGTATCATAGCTGGCAGATATTGTATTTTATCGGTCAGGATGAAGTTTCAGATCCAGCTGTGCATCTGTAGATGGAGTACTTGTCTGAGCTTTATATGAATGACAAGTTTATGCAGAAGTGGCAGGGAGCTAGTAAAATAGCTGTCAATAAATGACAGGCAGTTGTCTATGGCCGAATGATAGCTCAATAATTGACCTATAACAGTATAAATATGACCGGCAGTTGTTAAAATCTGTCAGATAGCTGCGCTTAGAAGAGATAGGTGTAAATAAGTGACAGTTAGTAGAGTAGAATTGACCAGTAGCCAAATAGAAAATGAAAGGCAGCAATTAATGCCTAAGCTATTGCTGAATATCACTCACAATGGAGACAACACACAAAGCACTGCAAAACTGTCGGTCACGTATAATTAATGGGGTCACCATTTAATAACCTATATAATGGTCAATAGAATTTTGAATAATGCATTTAATGGCTGTCACTACGTGACACAGGTAGGGTTGCCACCTTTTTTGAGTAATTTTTACTGGCCAGGGAAGGAGGCGGGTCCACGAGGCGGAGGATCGTTATGTAAATTGACTGGGTCATGATGTCGCGGGGCATGATGTTGAGGGGCGGACCCAAATCGTGGAGCGTGGAATTGGTAAGTAGTAGCTATAAAGGGAAGAAAGGGGTAGGCTAAGCGTGTATCGGAGGGAGGCCAGGAGCAGTTTGACAAGTGATCACAAATCTCCTGGCAGCTACAGTCGGTATATTTGTAATACCGGCCATGGCTGTTATTTTACCGGCTAGGCTGGTGAAATACTGGCCAGGTGGCAACCCTAGACACGGGGCAAGGGAAAATACATTACTGTAAATGGTGGTACAACTGGACATGTATTAGTATAACAGTACAAAACAGATACACAAATACTGTACCTCCTCCACCTCCCAGCAGAGAACTGTTAGCTGAAAGAGAGAGAGAAATAAATTGAGGGATGGGTTGGGAGAAAGTAAGGGGGGAGAAAATGCATGAGATATAATTATAAATTGCAACAAGTTCTATCTATAAATACAGTATATACATGTTTCCCTCAAAGCATGACTTCTAGTTCCCAACAAGTGAGGAAATCATTTAGGAGTGTTACATGTAGGGATGTCGCGGACTGTTCGCCCGCGAACTAATTCGCGCGAACATCGACTATTCGCGTTCGGCGGCCAATTTGGGTTCGCCTTAGCTGGCGCTTATTTTTGCCCTCTCACCCCAGACCAGCAGATACATGGCAGCCAATCAGGAAGCTCTCCCTCCTGGACCACCCCCACACCCCCTGGACCACTCCCCTTCCATATATAAACTGAAGCCCTGCAGCGTTTTTTCATTCTGCCTGTGTGTGCTTGGAAGAGCTAGTGTAGGGAGAGAGCTGTTAGTGATTTGAGGGACAGTTGATAGTAACTTTGCTGGCTAGTAATCTACTTGATACTGCTCTGTATTGTAGGGACAGAACTCTGCAGGGATTTGAGGGACATTTTAGGTTAGGTAGCTTTGCTGGCTAGTAATCTACCTTCTACTGCAGTGCTCTGTATGTAGCTGCTGTGGGCAGCTGTCCTGCTGCTGATCTCTCATCTGCATCTGTTCTTCAAACAACTGCCACCTAGCTGTCTAAATATCAATAATAATACCGTCTCCAGAAACACCTCCCGAGTGACGTTTTTCAAGCAGCAATAATATATTCCGTATCCAACGGCTGTAGTGTATACGTTGACCTTGCAGGCATTATTTGCCCAGTCTTTAACCAAGTGCCACCTAGCTGTGTGAGCTTTTTCACATTCCGTGTCCAGAAACATCACCTGAGTGACGTAGTGTGATTTCTGCCCTTTACAGCACAAAACGCAGCGCTGTGTCAACAATGGATTTTTCAGATACATTTTTGCCCTTGATCCCCCTCTGGCATGCCACTGTCCAGGTCGTTGCACCCTTTAAACAACTTTAAAATCATTTTTCTGGCCAGAAATGTCTTTTCTAGCTTTTAAAATTCGCCTTCCCATTGAAGTCTATGGGGTTCGCGACGTTCGCGAACTATTCGCATGTTTTGTCGCAAGTTCGCGAATATGTTCGCGAACATTTTTTCCGCCGTTCGCTACATCCCTAGTTACATGTGGCTGCCCTTTGCAGTGAAAGGTGGAAAGCAGTGAGAGTGATTGGGTCTCTGAACATTATATAGCAGGCTTTTCTCGTTTATTTTCCATCTGCATCCCTTAATCCTGTCTTGCTCTTCCCACTCTCTTCTATGTGTGTCAGGGGAATAATTAGCCAGGGATCCCTTATTCCCAGCACTGGAGGCCACATCATTTGTTGGATTAATACACAGACCTAAGAAAGATAAAGTGACGAGGGGGAGGGTGTGGAACACTAACAAGGGAGTGGGATAAAGGGAAAGAGAAGGTAGAAGATTCCTTAGCTGGTTAACTGGCTCTCTCAACAGGATACATATGTGTTATGCAGAAATAAACCTCCCAAGGTGTCTTGTGAACTCTGGAGCCCTAGCTACTGGGGGAGCCTCAGGGCTCTTATTCAGAGAGGCCAGGGTTCAATTCTTGTGTCAGCAACTTGTGATCTTGCACAAATATCTGCCTGCCGTGCCTCGGGCAATCAAACATTGTCCACAAGGTCTAAAAACAAGGGATGTTGCTTTGCATCAAACTATACAAAGTTACTAGTGGCCTATTACAAAAAAAAAAAAAAATACAGATTAACAAATTGTTGTAACTAGCAGCATTACTGGGTGAATGCAACCTTGTTTCATATGTCCATTCATATCATATGTCCATGTAATGGACATGGACATATGATAGACATATGAATGGACATAACCGCAGATAGATAGATAGATATATATATAGATATATATAGATATATATATATATATATAGATATATATATATATATATGATATATATATAGATATATATATATATATATATATATATATATAATATATATATATATATATATATATATATATATATATATATATATAGATATATATATATATATATATAGATATATATATATATAGATATATATATATATATATAGATATATAGATATATATATATATATAGATATATAGATATATAGATATATATATATATATAGATATATAGATATATAGATATATAGATATATATATATATATATATAGATATATATAGATATATATAGATATATATAGATATATATATATATATATATATATAGATATATAGATATATAGATATATATATATATAGATATATATAATATATAATATATATAGATATATATAGATATATATAGATATATATAGATATATATAGATATATATAGATATATATAGATATATATAGATATATATAGATATATATAGATATATATAGATATATATAGATAGATATATATATATATATATATATATATATATATATATATATATATATATTACCACATTGGGTTTAATGTAATTAACTATTTACTTTTAAGTAAAATTGTCCCTGCTGGCTTAATATGGTAAAGGCTTCAAAACAGGAAATGTGGAGGTTTGCAGGGTGTAGAACTCGGCAAAAATCAGGGGTAAATACAGGACTATGAGCTTCCAGGCTCCACCAAGTATCCGGCAGAGGCCTGAGTTTTTATAGGCACCCAAGGGTGCCCCTTATAGCTGCATGAGCCCTTAGGAGATGGGAATCTTGTATAGTAAATATGGCCCTGCTAATAGGGTTGCCACCTGGTGGGTATTTGGTTAAAAAAAAACAGCTAGGGCAGGGGCCGGAATGTACTTGCTGGTAAATTTGTAATACCCTGTAATACCCTGTAATTCCCTTCCTTCCCTGACCCTCTTCACTGTCAGGCCCCTTATAAGGACAGGCCCACCCTTGACATTATCACCCCAAGTTATGTCACCGCCCCAACCCAAAGGCTGTTGTTATTCCACAGAAAAAGTGGCAGGCTTACCTGCTATGGGGTGCCTCAGTATTAATTTGCTCAGCAATTGAGCTCTGACTAGGGTTGCCACCTTTTCCCTAAAAAAATTCCGGCTGGTGGGGGCGGGTACAAAAAGGGGGCGTGGCGTGACGTCAAAGGGGGGTTATGCCGTAAAGGGGCGGGGCCACGGCGCGAGCAGGAGAAGAACCGAAGGACAAGGTAAGTTTAAAGGGGATTGATACCGGCCCCGGCCTTGGAAGGTGTTTTACAGGCTAGGCCGGTAAAATACCGGCTGGGTGGCAACCCTAGCTCTGACCCTTGCATGGGATTAAAAATTCAGTGCAAGGTGCAGTAATGGAGGCTGCAAGTCAGCCCTGTCCTTACTATAATGGAAAAGGCTCCTTTGCACCCTGCCTGACAATTATAAAAGTTCTATCTGCCAAATCCAATAAAAGCAGCAATTATATATGTCATATGTAAAATTTCATATATGAATCTGTTTGATCCAGGGTGCCCTTGTCTTGTTGCAGAATTGCCAGATGCTTGACTCACTTAAATGTATACATCTGGTTAAAGGACACAACCTTTGCACTTGTGGCACCCCATAACTGCATGTAAATGAACCCTGAAATAAAGTGCTTGCCAATCCACGGCACACCCAGCACAAACCCATTAAAAGCTGCTAGCTCATTTTCTGTTCATCAGATGAATGTCTAATTTGCATGGGGGTCCCTGGAGATGCATGGAGAATGAGTACAGAGAGCCTGACACGTGCCTGTATATTCAGCCGCAAATGAAATGTCTCTAAAGCAGCTTCCAAGCACTCCCAAACTCAAATAAAGGACATTTGGAACATATACATAAAATACATCACATTTGTACACTCAAGCTAAGGTCATCCTGAGCCCATTCACAAACACTTTGTTTTTTATTTTGCACATATTAAGGTACAGTAGATCGACAAGTAAAACTGCATAAATAAAAGAGATTGTTCCGTTCTGGCATCCCAGTGTGTCTAGGAGCACTACCACATAGTGTTATAAGAGAAAATATTTTAGATTGTTAGGGCACCTTTTCAGCCGTTTGCCTGCACCATGCGTTTCACTGACGTTTAAACCATAATATCAATGTTACAACAGGCTCCATGTAACAACAGCAGTTGCAGCATATTTTAAGGTCAAGATCCTTTAGCTACATTCAAATATTACGTCTGTCTGTTCAGTACTAGTGATGGGCAAATCTGTCATGTTTCGCTTTGCTTCAAGAAATTCGTGAAACTGTAAAAATTTGCGAAACTGTAAAAAATGTGCAAAACGCATTGAAGTCGGCAAAATTATTTTGACATGCTACAATTTTGACACAAGTGACAATTTTTATGTGCGCAACTCTTTTGTCCAAATGCATTAAAGTCAATGGACGTCCGAATAATTTTGACGCGTGACAATTTTGTCCAAATGCATTAAAGTCAATGGACGAATAATTTTTACGAACGCCAATTTTCTTGTTGCAGCAAATTTTCCCCACGGCGAACATTCGCTGTCGGCAGAATCTGTAAATTCGCCGCAACTCTATGCCTGGCAAATAAATTCCCCATCACTATTCAGTACCCCAAACTCGTTTTTGTATGAAAGAGGTTTATGTGTGGCCTGTGTTCAATGATCATGGAAAGATCCCCCATGTTGGTGTCTTCTAACAATAGCGGGGACAATTGCTACAAGCAGCCAGTGTCAGATTGGCCCACCGGGATACCAGGAAAACTCTCGCTGGGCCCAGGTGTCAGGGGGCCCTTGTGCTGCTAAACCTTTGGCCTATTTCATGGCCATTCCCATGACAAAAAGAGGCTAAATAGATGGAATAATTGATTATAGTATGTAAAGAAAACAGAATGAAGAAGAATAGAGGTTGAATGAGGAGATGAATAATATTAGTACTGAGAATGGGCCCCTGGTCTAAGGTTTTTGGGTGGGCCCCTCGTGTCCCCTGGAGGTCAGGGATTGGCTCGGGGAGTAGGTCTGGGCCAGCGGGGCACATCTGCTTTTCCAGTTGTCCCACAGCCCAGTCCGACCTTGGCTACAAGTGTCATTACCCTGTAGGTGTGTTGGATAGTCCATGGGTGAAATTTGGCCCATTATCACCACTAAAGTACTAAAAACCACAAAATGTTGTGTTGTGCTCTACTGGAACGTAAATAATGGCATATTCATACTTTACCTAAACTTAGGGTGCTTCCACACAGGCTCGGATTTGGTCTATATTCCGCTGGCCTAGACCCAATCCCCATGGCCAACTGAGCTACTCCCTGACCTCCCCGTGCCCCGATCGTGGTCACATGTTACAGCTGGGGCGGGGGGCTGTGGCGGTGTGTATGTGGGCCCGTGGTGTGGCAGCTCCTATGGGCCCGGACCCACCCAGTTGCTGCATCCATGCAACTATTTTTACTCCCACTTGTGTATATTTTGCTCTCCATTTTTGAGTCATGTGCCCCCCACACACAAGAAGTACAGGGAATATACTTATTATGGGAGATGGGAAGGACCTGATTTGATTCTGTGTTTAGGTGGTAGGACATCCTTGCATAGTCACTCGCAAAAACACAGTTCCAATCTATGTTTATCTACTAGCACTTAGGGAGGAACTCCATGGGCTATTTCGGTGCGATCAGACGCGCTGTGCAGAAACGCAGGCATCAAGACGGTCATGGCTACATAGCAGCTTGTTTATATAAACTATAGTGGTGCTTCTGAAGCAAACACACTAGTTTTACCAGTGCAGCACAACAATCAATACATTATATTTGCATTACTTTTTCATTTTTTGGTGTTCCTGTAAAAGTATCTCTAAGAACTCAAAATACATTGGAAACACACTGTGATTTCAAGTGGAGTTAAAGTGCTCCTGGGGCAGTACAGGTATGGGATCTGTAATCTGGAAACCGGTTATCTAGAGAGCTTCAAATTACAGAGAGGCCATATTCCATTGACTCCATTTTAATCAATTAATTAAATATTTTTTAAATAAATTCCTTTTTCTCTGTAATAATAAAACAGTACATTGTACTTTATCCCAACTTAGATATAAATAATCCGTACTGGAGGCAAAACAGTCCTAGTGAGTTTAATTAATGTTTCAATGATTGTTTAGCAGACTTAAGCTGGCCATAGATGCAAAGATCCGATCGTACGATCGGACTTTCCCATCTCCCGACCCGCCACTAACCATTCAGATCAAAGTCTTACCAGTCAGATTAGTTAAAGAACAGATCAGCAATGTTCTGCCCCTGACAGCAATCGTACGATATCTATGTCCAACCAAAGCTAGTGACAGTTTCCCACTGAAAATCGTACGATCAGCAATACACGCAGAGATATTATCGGCAGCCGAAAGAAATTTTCTAACCTGTCTGATCGACCAAACGACCGATCTCCGCCGGACGAAAAATGTCGGGACTCTCCACACATGGTTCGAAAATCGTACGAATCTTCGATTCATACGATCAGATCTTTGCGTCTATGGCCAGCTTTAAGGTATAGAGATCCAAATTACAGAACAACCCCTTATCCAGAAAACCCTAGATTCCAGGCATTCAAGATAACAGGTCCTATATTTTACTTTGCTATCAGATTGCCTCTATCAATCTGGATTTTACAGTCAGGTTCTGTTCCCCCAGATATCTAAACCTTAAAATGAGAACTTTGTGAGCTTTCCTGTTCCTTTCTAACTAATGAGCACTCAGTAAATGGCTGCTGCTGGGCTCACAGTTTGCCTCTTGCGCTGCCCTTAATTCATTCAGATATGTTATGAGCTTTTTTTAATACCTGTCCATTATAGCTTTCTTTCTCCTGCCCTGGTTAATTACAAGTGACTGAAGTGCTTTATGTGAGCTGTGAACAAAACCTTCAACATGTAACCGGGTCAGGAGAGGGATTTGTAAGTGGTTGTTTGATTAAGAATAGCCATTGCCATTGTTTCAAATCTTACCCAAGCCACAATACACAAATCATGAAATGCTGTGATACATGACTGTCTGTATAGGCGAAAACAAATGCATGTGTGTGTTGCATGCAACAGTATCCCAATTAGATTGTGTAGTTCTGATAAAGGGGGCCATTTATGATCACAAGACCAGTGAGCAAAATGCAATTTGAAGTGCAACCACCATTTTTTTCCCCCTCCAGAATTCGTGTTTTTCTGGTCACCAGGGGGAGTTGCACTCTTTAAGATTAGGGCAAATAATAGCGCACTTCAATGCAAATCGGACACAATTCCACTGCTCCACGTGTTCGTATGACGCAATACGCTTCTCCCCAAAATGTAGCTGTACTCATTAGTCCATATGCAACGTAATTATGGCACCAGCATACAACTGCTCAAATACGTAGATGCGCAATCCATCTTGTTAGAATTTGGACGTCATATTGAAAATACGTGGCTTATTTCAGCGAAGTGCATTTCCAAACCTGCAGATCCGTTAGAGTTCAATAATATGGCATTTCCTTGGCGTTTCTGCTGAAATAGGCAAATACTGGGGCCCCCATGTGAATTGCTATAGTGCGTATTCCATTATTTTCAGTAGAGCTTCATTTTGTGTGTACTCGAATATGCGGTTTTGAAAATGCAAAGTAAAAACACCATGTGTGACATCGCCCTTAGCGGCAAGTCTGCTAAATCACTTGCTTAAATACATATGCCTTTAAATACAAAGCTAAGCTCATCACTTTATCACCAAGATATTACAGATGAGTTGTGAATAATAAAAATACATTTACAACATGAAATCATTTTCTGTTTATATAGATCAGAAGAAATGTATTTTAACAGAGCACAAGTGTTTCCAGAGCTCATCTCTCATGTTAGGAGCATGACTATAGTCTGCAGTCCTGGTATCCTCAGTGGTACCATCAGGAGGGAGTCAGAGGTGCTGCCACACTCACCCACCACTTATATATAAAGCCAGACAACTGGCAGGATATTTATATTCCTCTAATGCCCACACTCACCAGCTTGCTCATGGTTTCCCTGGTATCCACTCTCACAGCAGAAAGCATTTAGGTGCTATCAGCAAAATAGATATGTGTTGGTTTTCTGCCTGAAAGCAGTGTCTGGTTTAGTGAAAGAAAAATTGTGCTGAAAAATTTCATTTTTCTTTCATTCTGAAGCAGCTATAGTCCCTTTCATGCTTGTGTATTTCCATGTATGCCTACGCTGGTGTATTCGCCATCAGGCACTTTACCAAGGGATGGAAATGGCTGGTATATTTAATAGACATTTGTTTTCATTGTTTTAAGCAGAAAACCAGCTTTTTTATTACTGCATGTGCACTTTGGGGCCCCTTATACGTGTATAATTATGCCTAAACCTCACCCCTCCACTTCAAGTACACCCCTTTGACTAGATAGATAGGAGTTTTATTTGTCCCTCCCAATGGTGGCCCTCTTGACTGTGAATGTTAGACGCAAACACGGGGAAGAATAGTCCCTACACCCATATCTCCCAATTGGATGCACCGAATCCAGGATTCGGTTCGGGACTCAGCCAGGATTCAGGCTTGCTCAGCAGGATTTGGATTCGCCCGAATCCTTCTGCCCGACCAAACCGAATCCTAATCTGCATATGCAGGGGAAGTGAAAGCTCAAGACTTTTTGCAACAAAAAAAACAAGGACGTTAAATATGTTTTCCTTTCCCATCCCTAATTTGCATATGCGGTTCGGTATTTGGCTGAAACTTTTGCGAAGGATTCAGGGGTTCGGCCGAATCCAAAATAGTGGATTCTGTGCATTCGATTTTTATAGCTCAGTCCAGGATTTTTATTTAAATGTCCCGAGTTTCTTTTTGATCTTCTACACGGACACTAGAAAAAGATGCGATGTTTCTGAAACTTAATAACATAAGAGGCTCTTGGCAAAGAGCTCAGAATACTCGGCACCTACACAGAGATACAATTGTAACTGATGAGATAAATAGGACTCTTTGAGGAACGAAGACTTGCAGTTTAGGGTGGTGGCACACGTGGACGGTTCGAGGTGATTGGTCGCCCAGTGAGGAAAATTTGGGCGACTTCGGAAAAACAAAGCAATCCGAATGACATCCCACTGGCAAGTAAGGCGTTTCAGGGAGATTAGTCGTCTGAAGAAGAGGACATTTTTCGCTGGGCCACTAATCTCCCCGAATAGCCACGTGTGCCACCACCCTTAAAGGGCAATTCACCTTCATTAGCAAAACTATAATAACGCATAAAACATGACCCTAAATGTGTTCAAACTTACCATAACCTGGCAATTGTTGTAGAAAACATCTTATTGGTTGCTATAGGTTACTGCTCCTGGGCAAACTTAGAGCCTTTTATTACATATGGGGGTATTTGTTTTGTTATATCACAACCCTGCAGTCTGGAGATTTGTTTGCACAAGGCAAGAGTGGGGATATAAGAACACAAACAGAAAACTACGATCATAGAATCCTTTTACCTTTCCTTATCTTCCCAGGCTTGAAAGCAATCATGAGTAATAAGGACCATTCATCATGCCTAATTTTCCGCTATACAGTCCTACGACTGGAAAGAGCTGGGATGAAATATGTTTACCTAGAAAAATTACTACCGTCTTTTTTTTTTTTTTTCTTCAAACAATAATATAAAGCAATTTTATCATTGCTAATCTAATTAACTGAACATTAGACATTGATGTCGGATGGAAATAAATGTTGTTTTAATTTTCAGCAGCTACGGTTTTTGGAGTTATGAAAGACTTTAAAACAAAGTTATTAATCCAAGACTATCACTGAGGGCTCCATGACAAATGGAAATCAACGATATTGCTTTATTACCCCCCCCTGAATAAAGTAAATAAATATACTAGGGAGGTTGGTCTGGCACGTGGGTTGAAGCCAGAAGTGATGTTAAGAGGGGTAGTGTACCTTAATATTTAGTATGGAATAACTTTTTATTAGGGATACACCGAATCCAGGATTCGGCCTTTTTCAGCAGGATTCGGATTCAGCCAAATCCTTCTGACCAGCCGAACCGAATCCTAATTTGCATATGCAAATTAGGGGCTGGGAGGGAAATCGCAGGACTTTTTGTCAAAAAACAAGTAAGTAAAACATGTTTTCCCCTTCCCACCCCTAATTTGCATATGCAAATTAGGGTTCGGATTTGGTTTGGTATTCGGTCGAATCTTTTGCAAAGGATTCGGGGGTTCGGCCAAATCCAAAATAGTAGATTCGGTGCATCCCTACTTTTTATTTTGTATCATTTTGAATTATTGCCCTTCTTCTTCTGACTCTTTCCAGGTTTCAACTGGGGGGGGGGCACTGACCCCTGCAGCCATATTGTTGTTGTTACTTTTTATAACTTCTCTTTCTATTCAGGCCACCTCCTATTCATATTCCAGTCTCATTCAAACCACTGCCTGGTTACTATGATAATTAATACCCTAGCAACCAGATGAAATTCCAAACTGGACAGTTGAACGAGAAGCTTTTTTTTTTTTTTTTTTATTCAAAAATAAAAATAAAATAATAACATATAAATAAAATGAAGACCCAATGCAAATGGCATCAGAATATCACTCTCTACATCAAACTAAAAATTAATTTAAAGGTGAACAACCCCTTTAAGCTGGAGAGGACCATGTAAGTGGAGGTAAGTGTTTAGGGTGCAGGTTATGAAAGTTTGAACATATTTCAGTTATTACAATTTTGCTAATGAAGGTGAATTGCCATTTAAGCTGTAAAGGTGGCCATAGACGTAAAGATCCGCTCGTTTGGCGATGTCGGATCTCTCCCAGATATGTCTACATTGAGGTGGGCGATATCGGGCTGATCCAATTGTGGACCCTAGGGCCCAACAATCGGATCATAATGTATCCAATACGGACGGTCGGATCGCGGGACCGCATATACGCACAGATGCGGCCGCAATCCGACTGGATTTTTTAACCTGCCCAATCAATATCTGGCCCATCTTTTCGGCAAATATAAATCGGGGAAGCCCCCGCACACGGTTTTCAATAAGCTGCCAACTCGGCCTTAAGTCTAACTTTTCCCAAGGGACCTCCTTATCTAAATTGTTACAATTACTTATTTGCTTATCTCTTATAGTTACAAAGTATCTTATTTGCACCTGGTGGCTGTTCTGGGCTCTCTACCAAAAGCCAATTAAGTTAGAAACTTTCTTTTTCTGGCTGTTGCAGAGAAAGTCAGAACTTTCCAGTGCAAACGCGGGACTGCAGGTTGAGCTGTCAAAAGCAGGACTGTCCCGCTGAAAACGGGACAGTTGTGAGGTATGAATGTAAAAGCTTTGAGCAAATACTTTATGGCAAATTTATAAGTAGCAAACAAAGCCAAAACCATGATAGATGTAAAAATGGTTCAATTTCTGGTGTCAGCATCTCTTTAAGTGGAGCTTGTGGGGTGGTTGGGTGCCCCTGAACCGAAAATTAATTATAACATCCTTATGAAAGGACGTGGCTTGCTGCGACCTTGCGCTTTGATATGGTCACTGAACTCCTGGGGTGTAACTACAGAGGAAGCAGACCCTGTGGCTGCAGGGGGGCCCAGGAGGTATAGGGAACCCATGAGTACAATTTCAATAAATATTCATAAAATATTCGTAAATATTCAACCTCTAGACATATTCGGGGCCTGGAAAATAATTTGCCCAGTAATATCTAGTTACGTCACTGCTGAACTCCCTTGTAACTTCTATTTCACAGTACAAGGTGCACTATACACTGAATCTATTTTTAAATTTGGTTTTATTTCCCCTTTAAACAATTGGCAATTAGCGAGTAATAAAATAGGTTAATGCAAAGTAGAAAGTCCAAAGTTGCCACCATAGCCTCCAGATGTAGAAGTTTTTCTAAGCTGATCAGAAGCTCTGTAGACCGATTTCTAATATCCCACCGGGACACTCGGGCTCAGCCAATGTCTTTGTATTTGGTGGTGCAGCTGCTACATGCCGCAGGATATCTATAATCATGGCGTCCCTGTCCCAGGCTGGCTGTTTGGTACAAATGCAGCATTTAAATAACAACAACAACAACAACCATGATGTGGAGATGATCGGCACAGAGCTTGCCTAATGATGAGCTGAGATTTAAATAGCATTTGTTTATGTTAATTTCCTTATGACGAGGCAGCGTTAGACAGATTCTTAATAAGTTCATACACAGAAGTCGAGGCTGGTTTTGGGGTAGGGCAACAAGAATGTCTTCCCTGTCTTTTAGTATGCGGTAGAGAGTGATGTTGTAAAACCATTTGCAATCGGTTTTAATTTGTTATTATTTGTTGTTTTTGAGTTATTTAGCTTTTTATTCAGCAGCTCTCCAGTTTGCCATTTCAGTAATCGAGTTGCTAAGGTCCACAGAACCCTAGCAACCATAAATTGTTTTGAATAAGAGACTGGAATATGAATAGGAGAGGGTCTGAATAAGAAAATGATGATTAATAAAAAAAAAAGTAGCAATAACAATAAATTTGTAGCCATTTGTTTTTAGTTGGGGTAAGTGACCCTCCATCTGAAAGCTGGAAAGAGTAAGAAGAAGATGGCAAATAATCATTATCTACAACATACTAAAACTTATCTCAAAGGTGAACAACTAAAGCTATTGGACTGTAGCATTATAATTTCTTATTTCCCATTAGATAAATACAGTTGGGGTTTGTTTGTAAGTGTTGTGTGCCCAGATATAACAGTATGCGATAAAGGCTCAAGTCTTTGCTTATTTAAATTCATGCACATAAGTGGGAGCTGCCATATGTATTGCTTCTGTGGAAGCAGTCTCTTTAGAAATGGAAGCACATTGCCATAGATTGCCAATGAGGGTCTGAATAGGAAAATGATGATTAATAAAAAAAGTAGCTATAACAATACATGTGAAGCCTTACAGAGCATTTGGTTTTTAGATGGGGTCAGTGTAAGGAGAAGATTGCAAATAATTTAAAAAAAAATTATAAAAAAGAAACAAATTAAGACCAATTGAAAAGTTTCTTAGAATTGGCCATTCTACAACATATTAAAGGTTAACTTAAGGTGAACTGCCGCTTTATAATTTGGGTAATGCTCTCATTAAATAATGCATTAAATTATGTAGAAAAAGAAAATGTAAAATCGGTATGTTGAATCAAAGTTTGGCTCCATTTATTGGCTATTTATACCCTATTTCCCCATCTACCTCAATTTACTATCTCTAATTGATATATGTGTATAACTAAGGGTGGTCCCCTAGACAGATTCGGCAGCTTATCTGCTCGTGTAGGGCATTCCAGTGGGTCTCCCTGACCAATATCAGGTGAGAAATCGTCCAGATATCGATTGGGCAGGTTTGATTTTTATTTTGGCGTTCGAGGACCGCATTGGCTAGTTGATGAAGTCCTCCTCCCATCTGCGCCCATTTGTCCGTTGTAATCCGATTGTTTGGCCCTAGTGTCGAACAGTTGGATTAAACCGATATCGCCCTGGTTTTGGTGGGCATTTTGGGTTAATATCTGTTCTTATAGCGACCTTGCCAAACAGGCTTATGGCCACCTTTACTCTACAATACAACATCGCTGGTTGGGTCATCTACAGAATGAAAAGTTGGTAGACCTTTCTAGACTGTACTTATCTTAAAAAAAAAATAAATAAAAAAAAAGAATAAAACTGAAAACCTGATCTTCTTTCTCCTCACTACTAAGCACATTCGCCTCCTCTATCGCCAGAATAATATATTTAGCCATAAGCACTTGCCGTTTATGAAAGGGAAACACTGGTTACTGACCTTTATCTATTAATCACAATCAGTATAAATAATTCTTGGGGGCAATGGTGGTGCAATAAGTAATGTCATTTTTTATCGTAAGTTCTAAAACACCATCCATTTTACCAAGAGCTTTCATGAGCTTTTCCCAGCTTCTCATCCTTTTTTTTTTTTCCAGGGACTGGTGAGATCAGAAAGCCTGAGTGACAAAGGAAAGAGCGGGCAGGGCGTGAGATCTCGGGCAGGAGTTGCCTCGTTCCCTTTAGAATACATGTAGGATGGGGATAAACTCTGGGTCACAGTCGCTTAATAATAACTTTATTCCTGATCCCCAGTTAATCCCAACTGCTTTGTCATTATACACTGGGAAGGAACGCCCAGGCCTTCTGTCAAACTAGCGAATCCCTTCCCCGCACCTCCTATTTCTCCTAAATGGTTAAACTAACTGGTCAAACCGGCAACAACCTAGTTTGAGAAAATCCAAATTTAAGAGTAGAGTTTGACATTCTATAATATATAAATTACCTTAAAATCTGCTCCTCCACCCTGCCCTCTCTTCTTTCCTATTATGCTGCATTTGTAAAGTGCCCACATATTCAATAGTGCAGTACAATATAGATTAGGCAAATGAGGGCTAAAGGTGTAAATAGAGAAGAATAGCTGATTTTGCTTGTGGAAGAGGCTGTAGTGAACTAAACAGCGCTGAAAATGTCCTATTTGTGAGACATCAACACAACTGCTATCTATGGCAATGAGCTTCCATTTCTAAAGAGACTGATTCCACAGAAGCAATAAATATGGCAGCTCCCACTTATGTGCATGAATTCAAAGCAAAATCTGGAGCCTTTATCACATACTGTTAAATCTGGGCAGACAACTGTACAACACTTACACACAGACCCCCCCCAACTGTATTTATCTAATGAAAAATAAGAAATTATAATGATACATAGCTTTTGTTTTTTGATGGGGTTGTTCACCTTTGAGATTTTTGGGTTTTAGTATGTTGTAGAGCGTGATATTCTGAGACCATTTGCAATTGGTTTTTATTTGTGGCTTTTGAGTTATTTAGCTTTTTATTCAATAAATAACAATAAATGTGTTGCTATACAGAGCATTTGCTTACATGGGGTCAGAGACCCCCATTTGAAAGCTGGAAAGAGTCCGAAGAGGTTGACAATTAAAAAACTATAATGATGACCCATTGAAAAGTGCCAAATTTACCATTCTATGAAATACTAAAAATGTGAACCATCGGTGCTTTGTTCAATGTCACTGCTCAGCACAGATCATATATCGTTCATATGAATGAGAAACCCTGTGTGTGCGCTAATGTATGCCAACGTTTGTATTCGTGATCAGAGTGATGTTGATGCTAGGGTCACAGCCATAGCCCATGTCACATAGGAATTCAAGTGACAGTGACACAGTTGTGCCACACTTAGGGAGATCCTTATCACACAGAGATTAAAATACAAATAGGTTTGCCAATTGTAAGTGTACTGGGATTACTGAGCAGGTTAGCACCTAATACCCTTCTGAAAGGGTGTATTTCCAACTAGAACATTAGGTTATTCCCTTGATATAGAAAGATAAGGATCCTTTACAAAGGGTAAATAGGATTGGAAACTAGTTTAGCACAAGGGTAAATTATGATTTAGATTAGCACAAACTCTCACCCTAGCAAAGTACCTTGCACTACTATACTACAATGCGGCCTCCATAACATCAAGAATAGGTCTTCATGGGTCTCCTCTTTGCTAATGCTCTTGCTCCTTATATCCTTACAGCCTTTTAAGTATTGATAGTAATTCTGGCCTGGAGAGAGACACTGCTCTGTGTACAGAACCTGAAATGGCATCAGGTCTGGACTGGGCTTTAAAATAGGCCCTGGCATTTCAAGTACAAAGAGGCTCAAACAGCCCCCCAATAACCAGTGACTGTCTATGGCATCTTACAACAGCATCTCTGGCATTTGCCACAGATTGCCAGTCTGAACCTGGACATATTGGATATGCGGAATTTGTCTTGCGTTCGAGGACCGCAGCAGCTAGTTGATGCAATCCTACGACTAGTCGTTGAAAATTCTCTTAGTTGTAATCCAATAGTTTGGCCCTAGGGCCAAATTTCGGATTAACTAATATCGCACTGCAGTTAGTGGGACTATCGGAGAAATATCCGCTCATTTAGCGACCTTGCCAAACGAGCAGATCTTATCGTGTATGGCCACCTTTACCCTTGGATTAGCAAGGAATGTGCCCAAATTAGCCGCCTCTGTTCAATTTAATATAGGATAGATCCAAGTGAGGGGTATTAGAATATTAGAATTGGCCTCCAGGTGGCATATGCCTCAACAAACAAAAAAAGTCAGTAGCATCTTACAGAATCTGACCGTATAACATTACTGTAAAGCTACTGTATATAAAAAGCACCATCTTTAGAGTGTAATTCAATGACTGCTTCTGCTTTCTGATGCCCCTGGTAAAGTGCTGAGGCAAGTATCATAACTGGCACTGCTCTCCGCCACTTCACAGGGTCTTTTAATATTTCTCTTTCTGTATTAGACCGGTCTAGTTTTGGGCTCCAAGGAATGATCACACAACTTGTCTAGTTATGGGCTCCAAGGAATGATCACGCAACTAGCACTGGAAGGGTGTGCTCTGGTACCGAGATTTTTTATATACATGCATTTGAACATGTTTGTGCGTACCCATCTGAAAGCGTAATTCAAGGAGAGTTCTTTCCATTCTCTGTTTATATCACCTATGGTGGTGATGAAGAGGGGGCTACACATAGTGTGGTGAATAAAAATAACATCTCTTGGGCACAAAAACAAGGGGTCATGTATAACAAACAATATTGCCCTACATTTGTGTGTTTTGTCCTGTGCCGTTGGCACTGGCTTCTTTTATAGATATTCGGGTGGATACTAACCTGACAGGTAGGTGGATAGATTGTTTTATATTCATGCAGGATGTGATATACAGTATTTGGAGCTGTACAATAAATGTGATGGCAGAAGTGATGTAATATGCATGATGAGTGGAGGCTAATGACAGGTTGGTTAAATCCTTCTAAGCCAAGGTCTCAAGTATGCCAAACCTGTGCCCTGAAACCATTACGTACACAAATCTCCGTATGCACTTTGTCACTAGCAATGCAAGTCCCTTGAGGCCCTTTATGGCAACTAACAGGTTAAAAAATGCAGCCACTGTTATTTAACCCTCGCTCTGCCAATACCACCAAGCCACATCTTCCCACTGCATAACTCTCCTTGATTTATTCTTCTTTAATAGCCCTTTCTCCCTCTAATCTTCCACCTTTTACTGGCACCATCCTTCTCTCATTTCCCTATCTCTGCTTGCCTCAGTCTCCTCTTCCCTCCTCCTTCTCCTCTCTCCCTCCTTCCTCTCTTCACTCCATCGCTCTCCTCCCTGCCCCTCCCCTCTTCCAGCAGCAGTACCACAGTGATCGCTTGCTGCCCCTCATCTCCATTAGCATCTCTACCAGCATCTGTGGCCCCTGGGGAGGAGGAAGCTTTTGGGGTCTCCCTGACCCACTCTCAGGGGAGACACTGCACCGGCTTCTGCCCTGGCCTTGCCTTCCTTGGCTGGATAATCCAGATATCCCAAAACTTTGCCCGTTGGATTGATAGGCTGCAGGGAGCAGGTGAGTGGAGACTGGGGCAGGAGGGTGAGACTGGGGGGAGCTTGGCTTTAAAAGGTGGGAAAGACATTGCACCTTTTGTCATCAAAGTGAAGAACAAGTCTGCCCTAGTGCCAGTGTGTGCAACTGGGTTTTCGCCAGACTGTGTGTGCATATCTGTATGGAAAAATCTACATATGTATCTACGTGCCTGTGAATGTGAACGAGACCATCTGACTGTGTATAAGTGCCAGTGGGTATGTGTTTCAGGGGGCCACCCTGTGCCTCACTTACTGTACCAACCATAGGAACTATATGTGTAGTTTGCTGCTGGAGTGTGGACTGCTGATAGAGGGCATTTACACCATCCTCCTACTATATGTCTGTGCTGTGCTGTCATTATTGCACTACATGCAACCAAGTCTATATATCAGTGTTATACTGTGTGTGACTGTGTTTAGTGAAGTGTCACCGTGTGGCCCGGCACATGTGTGACAATCGGCAGATGTAACAATCTTTACTATCTCTAGTATAACATAAAATCCAGCAGCACTCTGATAAGTGAATCAAATATTTATTCGTGCCACTAGCCAAGCGACGTTTTGGCCCATTCCAGCCCTATCAAGTCTTTACTATCCCTATTTTTCTTTTTGTGTGTCGGTGCATATATATCAGCCGTGCGAAAGTTAAACCCACATTCACCCCTGCCAGATGGCAACACACGGCCCTTTGTGCGTTCGTATCAGCATTGCTGTGTGTTGGTGTGTCATGTTGAATATAAATACAGAGGATAAATATGATGAGTCATTTGCAAGTTATTGCGGTATCTATTTTCTATATCCTGTGGTGTCAATTGAGTTTGTGGGGCACTTGTTTCGACTGGCGTCGGCCGGAATGGTTTTCTCACGCATTATCACGCTGATGTTGTTTGAGATACTAAAGCTTGTGGCATTTATTTTTCTCGGAGAGAGAACTTGTTGGTGCTTACGCATTTAATGTCACTTAGTAAGAATTATCATTAAACCTCTCCACTAACAGGTTGCAACCACATTTTAGGCCACTGATAACAGTAAAATGTAGTATGTTAGGTAAATGTTTTCCAAGGGGTGTTACTCGCCCACCTGTTACATTTTCATCTGGGGGAAAAAGGCTGTGATGAAAGGACATTCGTTTGCATATGAGCGATTAGTGGTTGGTGTTCATATATGTGGCGTTGTGTGAAATGCTGTCACCCACTTGCTTTGCCTATTGATCCGAGCTATGGAAGGCAAGAATGGGTGCTAAGAAACACTGACGCAGCCAGGTGCCATGGGCAGAACTATTATCACTAATGTTTATGATCACTGCTGCATTATTTATTGCTTTATAATAAATAGTAGTAACATCACAAGCAGGACCCTGTCTTATTACTGGTCATCTAACAAACAGCATGGTATATGTTATATTATCAATAAAATATGCTATTATAGATTCTAGTAACTTATCAATATTGTGCCCATACAATGTCACTTGGTATCACCCACCTTTTGGGGTTATTACCCTCTAAAACAAGCCTGCTATCCTGTCATGCTTGATGCCATTTATCAATCCCTCTAATACAGGCATGGCATCTGTTATCTGGAAACCCGTTATCTAGAAAGCTCCGAATTACAGGAAGGCCATCTTCCATTGACTCTATTATAATTTTTTTAGTAGACTTAGGATATGCAGATCCAAACAACGGAAAGACTCCTTATCTGAAAGATTCCTGCTCCAAAGCAATTTGGAAAACAGGTCTCATACCCTGTATATGTTATAAGGAATGCTTCCCGTGTATCATATAAATATAGAATGATATGTATTTAGGCTTATCAGTAATTTTATATTTATAAGTAGAGAATACTGTCCCAGTGACCAATATAGAAGCATCACTTGATTCCAGAATTGGTGTTATCCACTGATAATAGGGTATTGGAACAGTATAATAATAATAATGTTATAATAGGCTAGGGTCCAGAAAATAAAACAAGTTTTCCTGAAGACCAGTCGCAGCAACCTGCCTCAGAGGTGTAGAAAGTCATGCCAGTATTAGCAATATTTGGGTACATAAATATTGGTACAGCCCAGTAAAGAGGACAGTCTTGTGCCCCAAGAACAGGTTGTTTGAATACAACCTTCATGTCTAGTTTGCAAATAAGCCCCTTTAACTGTAAAAGAGTTTCAGAGCCTTTTAATGAGCCTGAAATATACTATGATTAGCAGTCAAAGGGTTAAGTTGTTCAGTTGTAACACATTGTGTGTTTTCTGTAGGGAGCCATATGTTTGTGATTTTGACTTGTATTACACTGTGTGTGCTCCATCCTCGGGAAGGCTGCTTACAGGTATCCACAAGCATCTCACTTAGCTACTTTCTATATCTCAGATTCCACTTTCTGGCTTCAGTGTGTGATCCTTTTGTTCCACCTTCATTCTTTATTCTGCATATGCAGATATCAATCGTGCCTACAGATACATTCCCTTTCTGTGCCAATCCAGCTCTCATCAATACAGAATCTCACGCCGATCTATCACAATGGGAAAATAAGTTATTTACTGCAAAACTGTCTGGAAGGGCTTGTACCAGGCGGTTTTTTCCACTGTTTTTTTGAACCACTACGGGGATTAGTTATCAAACTCCGAAATTATCTCAATATTTTCTGCTACAAACTCCGATCAAATCCACTCTGTTTTTTTACGCTTATTTATTATTACATTTTCCCTGATTTTCTTGATTTTTTTTTGGATTTTTCTCCCGAAAACTTCGGGGTATTGCACGAAACCCAGTGCACATCAAAAATTCATTGTGACTTCTCCCATTGAGTTATATGCAACCTCGACAGGTCTGAGATGCCTAATTTTCTGATTCTGACTCTTCCATCCTCGGGATTAAATAAATTCCGAAAAATTCGTGATTTTTTTTAAGTCAGATTTTATAAAAAAAAATCACGAATTTTATAATTTTTGTATTCGGAGTTTAGTAAATAACCCCCTAACTGTATGTAAAAATAGGATAGTTACTAAATGACATGTGCCCCTGGGCATTCATCAAGGTGGGGATACTGGATAATCCATGCTCAGTAGCATCACATGTGACTGCACCAGAGTCCACGGGAACTCATGTTAAAGCCATGGATGTGCTTTGCATTTGTTTATTTATTTTGAAATGCATTTATAATGTGCACTTCCCTAACTCACTACTTAAATACATACATATATATATATATATATATATATATATATATATATATATATATATATATATATATATATATATACATATATATATATATATACAATAGAGATTAAATGTAGATTTTCATGTTAGTGTGTGCAAATATAGGACCTGTTATCCAGAATGCTCTGAAACCTGGGGTTTTCCAGATAAGGGCATATTTCTGTCATTTGGATCTCCATGCTTTAAGTCTGCTAAAAAATCTTTTAAATGACCCGAATAGGATTGTTTTCCCTTCAATAAGGATTAAGAAGTTTGATCAAGTACAAGGTACTGTTTTATTATTACACAGAAAAAGGAAAGTATTTAAAAAAAAAAAAAAAGAAGTCCATTATTTGATTAAAATGGAGTCTATGGGAGATAGCCTTCCTGTAATTAAAGCTTTCTGTATAACTGGTTTCCAGATAATGGATCCCATACCTGTACGGGTATAGGATCCATTGTCCAGAGACCTGTTATCCAGAAATAACGCGAAGGCCATCTCCCATAGACTCAATTTTAATTAAATAATTCAAATTTTTTAAAAGTATATCCGTTTTCTCTGTAATAATAAAAACAGTACCTTGCACTTGATCCAAACTAAGATATAATTATTCCTTATTGGAAGTAGAACAATCCTATTGGTTTTTCTTAAATTTTTAAATGATTATTTAATAGACTTAAGGCATGGAGATCCAAATTAAGGAAAAAAGCCTTTTCCAGAAAACCCCAGGTCCTGAGCATTTCAGATAACAGGTCCCTTACCTGTTTATGCTTTCCATTTAGCACAAATCAAACATTTCAGCTGCCTGAAGATGCATGCTCAGTAAGAAGGAGCATCTGTGAAACGCTTTTGTGCTATATTGAAACTACAACTCCCAGCATTCCCCTTGACAGCTGAGCATAAAAAGCAAAGCTGCATTTCCCATATCGGAAATCACTGTCAAAATGAAAGCATTTATTTGAGAGAAAAAAAGCAAGTTGGTTTAAAAACGTACGGGGGAATGTCATTATGGTCCACATCTCGCAATGCAATATTGTTCCTTAAACTGTTATTACATTGCGAATTTTAATTGCGCACTCTTAAGAAGTGCTTGAAGGTGCCGTAATCTTTTGGAGCAAACATAACGACTTTTTCATTAAGAAGTTTTACTACATTGACTGCGCATTGGCGCAAACTATAAAATTCGCAAACAGTCTTCCACTGTCGGAAGTGGTCGCTAAACAGTTTCTGAGGTTTGCAAAAACTATATTAAATTCGCGCAAAGCAAAATTTGTTCACGCAAAGGCATAACTTTTCGCATTGTGAATAGTTTTTCCGTTAGCCACTTTTATTATATTCCCCCGGTATCCTTTAAAAGCACTGTTGTATTTTTGGATCTTTTTGGATAATGTGTTTCTAGATTAGACATCCCATAGCTGTACTATACACCTGTCCAAGCCCATTAGTCAGGGGTGAGCAATGAAATCCAGCAGATGAGTAAACGATTAGTGAAAGTGATTATTAACCCTTCTCTCCCAGTGGAGTAGAACCACTAATACGTGCCACATGCCCGAAGCTATTATTTCTGTTTATATGTTGGATCCTACATTACAGATTGACATGTGTGAATCCCCAAGCTTACTCTTAATGGGCTGCATTATGTATGTATTAAGGCCGATGCAATTTTGTGATCGCTGAGGCTGGTACCGACTCGTAACTTCAGAGTAAAGCTGTGATTTCACTATTGTGATGTTGATACCATCAGCATATTGTTCTCCCACTCTCATTATCACATTGATTTGATCACCTTGATACCATCGCACCAGTGCTATTGTATTGACATTGTTACAATGGAGTGATCATGGGTACTGGAAACATGCTGAGTTTATCGCACTTGTGTTATCACACCTGTACGCACTGTGCGTCTCTTGCCTGACACTGTTATAAATATATATATATAGCAGGGTCCCTTCTGTGTACAGCTGTCATGGCACTGCTGATATAATTAGCGCTGTGTTAACTGCATACATACCTTATTAGTGTATTTTTCTCACTCTGCCTGACCTTGGTTACTCAGAGCCTGTGCAATTGCACTGAGTGTGTCGAGCAGTGATGGGTGACAGGGGATTCATATACGGCCTGTCACTACTCAAAGGGCTGCAGTTAAATGTTCCGCTGGTGATGGGGAAATACAATATACTTTTATACATTTAGAAACTCAAAACATCAGTCTTTAAGGCATTGTTAAAGGGAATGTCAACCCAAAAGATAATTATTTGCCTAATAAAAGAAAACATAATTCTAAGCAACTTTGCAATATATATTCATTACAGTTTCTCTATGGTGTTTAAGTTATTTGTATATACATTGCTATTAAAAGTAGCGTGTGTCCCTTTCATTTTCTATTCTCTGCCCTGGTGGCTCAGACAGTTTTTTTTGCTATCTTTGCAACATTATATAAAAAAATAAGGAACATCCAGGAATTAAGCAAATGCTGCTTTCAATAGCAATTGTTTTTGCAAAACATTGTGAGGTCAGTAAAGTGTATTTCTAATCCAATAGAGTTTAATAATATGGCGTTTCCTTGGCGTATTGGCATTTCTGCTGAAAAACGCAAATACTGGCATCACGTGGCTGATGTTGGCTCGCAAGAGCCCTGTGGGAATTGCTATAGTGCGTATTCCATTATTTTCAGTAGGGCTTCATTTTGTGCATATTTACGCTCGAAGATGCGGTTTTAAAAAAGCCCCATGTGACCTCGCCCTAAAAGCTCTGAAAACTTTAAATCTATTTTGGAAAGTTGCTCTGAATTATGTTTTCTTTCAGTGAGCTTTTATTTTGGGGTCTACTTGCCCTTTAAACTACAATGCTCACCACCCCAAATGAGGGTCTTTCCCTCATTTTTTGTCCACCGCGTGGTCTTTGAGGGCCATAAGTTTGGGTGAGAACCGCATTGTCTTGTTGATGTGATCCTCAGGAAAACTAAGAGAGAAAACTGGGGAATGAAAGAAAACACTTGAGGTCATCCAGTCAGTCCAATGTTCATATGATACCTTTGCACATTGCCCGCCCAACTGTTTTTCAACTACAACTCCCACAATACCTTGACAACCTTGCATGGCTTTACTGAATGTATCCAACAATTGCTACATGATATAATGTTTGATTTCAGAGTGTATATATGGTTTTCATCAGGCTTGAACTGACAATCTGTTGGTTCTGGTTCCCTCTTAGGCAGAGGGCTGCTGTAAGATGCCATAGACACTTTTTATTGGGCTGGTGGGGACTGTTTGGACCTCTATGTACTTGGAATGCCAGGGCCTATATTAAATCCCAGTCTGGACCTGGTTTTCTGCTCAAAGGGGAAGTAAAATCTAATCTAGAAATGCTGTATTTTGTATACTAAACATAAACATGAACTTACTGCACCACAAGCCTAATAAAACAAATGATTTATGCTTTCAAAGTTGTCCACAAGGGGTCACCATCTTGTAACTTTGTTAAACATCTTTGCAAGACCAAGACTGTGCACATGCTCAGTGTGGTCTGGGCTGCTTAGGGATCGTCATTATCAAAACCGCTCAAGTCAAATAATATCTGCCAGAAGCCGATACAGCGAGACTGATTAATTATTAGAATATACAGACTGCAATGGGTCCTGTGTTGTCATGTAATCTAATGTGGATTTTATAGTTTTTGTATTGTTGAATACAAACTTTCTCCAATTCTCCAGAACCAGTGGCTGCAGCAAAATAATCCTCCAAATAGAATCCCATTTTATCTGTTTAAATCTGGCTCCATGATCTTTGTCCCTGCAGCTGGAATTGGAAACTGTAAAGGGGATGTAAAGGCAAAAATAAAATCCAATACAAATCTCTACACAGTCGCCTGCTCTACAGGGATAAAAAAAAAAAAGCTGCTTGAGTTCTACACAGCTGGGAAGTAAGTAAGGCAGGGGCTCCCCCTGCTGTTCATAAGTATGATTGTTTCCCTGGCCAGCAGTTAGGGACCGTCTGACAATTCCTATTCACAGCAGTAAATGAAGGGAGAATTTCACTGCATACAGTCATGTTTGTTATAAAAACGGTACACATTGTTTAATTAAAGTATATTGGAGATAGGTTTTGAAGAAAGCAAAAATGTTATTTTATTTTTTTTGCCTTTACATGCCCTTTAAGGGGTTTGTTTCATATTTGGGGCACAGAGCAAATGGTCTTTTCGTTCCTCCCTAAAGCCGACCCCAGCAGACACAAAGCACTGGGCACTGGACGCAAAGTGAGGAATGAACGTGAATTTTTAATTGTAATCAATATAATAAAGCCAGAGATCACAGGTGAATCCCACTGTCATAACTGTAAGATAACATCACTTATTAAAAGCCTAATTACTTGCTATATTATAATGATGCTGACCGCTTGATCCTTGTGGTTATGCAGAGGAGACCAAGGCCCAGTGTTTTGTTTGAGAAGACTATAGTACATATATAGCTCCTGAGTTTGAAAACAGACATGTACCTTGTTCAATTCTCAATTATGTGCCTGTACATAATGGATCAGGGGGAGGGTGGATAGCATATCTGGTAAATCCATTAAAAGTCATCATACTCTTTAGTATCTTCTTAATTTGGGGAGCCTGCATTAGTCATTACTCTGTACCATTGTCTGTGTAGATCAGCACTGAATATAAAGCGGAGGGGCATTACGTACAGAATCAACCTAAGCCAATCCCTATTAACCGTATAAGACTACGGTAGTGATTATGCCTCAGGCAGCCATCAGGGGATTGCATTGCATTAAAAACAAACATTGGCCTGACGCATTTCTTGTTCAGCTGACATGTATTTAAAGGCATGTGTCTATGAACAGGTGTCATCTGGACACGAGACGCATCAGGCCAATGCTTGTACAGGTATAGGACCCATTATCCAAAATGCTCGGGATCTGGGGTTTTCCTGATAAGGGATCTTTCTGTAATTTGGATCTTCATACCTTAAGTCTACTAGAAAATCTTGAAAATGTTAAATAAACCCAACAGGCTGGTTGTGCCTCCAATAAGGATTAATTATATCTTAGTTGGGGTCAAGTACAAGGTACTGTTTTATTATAACAGAGAAAAAAAAATATGGGTTATTTGGATAAAATGGAGTTTTTGGGTGACGACCTTTCCGTAATTCAGAGCTTTCTGGGTAATGGGATTCTGGATAACGGATCCCATACCAGTATATGATGATTTTAAAGGGGATGTTCACCTTTGAGTTCACTTTTAGTATGATGTAGAGAGTGATATTCTGAGACCATTTGCAATTGTTTTTTATTATTTGTTTTTTGAGTTATTTAGGTTTTTATTTGGCAGCTATAAAAACTATAAAAAACAATAAATAATGAAGGCCAATTGAAAAGTTGCTTAGAATTAGTCATTTTATAACATACTAAAAGTTAAAGGTGATCTACCCCTTTAAGAGTGATTAAAAGAAGTTCTTGCTTACTATTTTGTTCAAGCGAACCACTTAAAGCTACGGGTTCAGGGTGAAGCACCTGGTACACTCAAAAAAACAACTTTTTTTTAGTGTACCTTATTTATTAAGTTTTCCTGCTGGAAGTTGCCGTTCACCCAGGAGTGTGAGGTCTGAGGTTTATATACCCAGGCCTGCTATTTTATCGGGTGTCTGTAAAGTTTGTTTTGATTTGCCAAACCCGGAGTCTAAAGGTGGCCATAGAAGCACCGATAATATTACATTTTTTGTTCAATGTTCAGTGCATGTATGGCGGAAGACGAGCCGACCTATATCGGCAGAAGACCTGGATATCGGTCAGCTAGTCAGTCGGGCTGGCCGGAAAATCTTAATCGAGGCACCCAAACATCGCCCATTGTTAGTGCTGAATAGTCAGATACGGGTAGAATGCTATTGTTTCTAACTGTATATCTGACAATTAATCTTTTCCAGCAAAGATCGTAATAGTCTATGGCCACCTTAAATACATGGTTAGTCATTAACAGCAATAAGCTAAGCAATCTATCCATTCATTGTTTACAGAGAAATGCCCGAATTTTGGGTCTGGGGTTTCCAAATGGCTTATTGGTAGTTGCCTGGCTCTAATATGTCTGCATCCCATTGGCTGGAGAGCAGCAGTAACAGGCCCTTGCATTGCCTATACCAGGGCTAGTTTCTTTACTTGTATTCTTGCTGCACATGATCCTACCCTGAGCCATACTCCCTTGTTTCTAATCCAATTTGGGGATGATTTAATAACCATAACTTCCAACGATTGGAATACTCTTCTGGCATTGCGTATTAAGCTCACAATTTTCTATTATGTTTCAGTCTGGCTGACTATTATAATTATTATTATTTTCCTTTGTATATATTGCCTTGACATGTTCCTCGGCACTTTACAGAGATTATACATTATTTATACGTTAGTCCCTGCATCGACGGGTATAGTAACTCATTTTCAAATCGGTTTTCTGCCGTAAGTTTCCTGTGGGTACAGTGGCTGATGGTGGCTGCTCTGGTGCCCCTGAGGAGAGACACACAAGGGGTGATAGAGCTCTTGGGTCTCAGGCTTTTGTGTCAGAACTCAGCTCTGTTACTATGAGAGCAGCAACTCCCGAGATCACTTCCCACGAGCCTGTTACCATAGTAGGGGGAACAGCAACGGGGGAAGGAGACTGGAGTGTGTGCTCTGACTATGCTCAGAAAAACACACAATATACAATAGTAGAACCAAGGGCCAACTCTTTAAGTGGTCTAAAATCTATCTACTGTGTCTATCTATCTATAGTATCTATCTACATAGTAACATAGTAAGTAAGGTTG